>NC_053042.1:36710761-37960761 GCF_003473485.1 Medicago truncatula | reverse complement strand
AAAATAAAACAATCCAAATATTGTTGTTAATTCTTCTTCTTTGCTCATTGTGTTTAACATTTCATTGCAGGAAAACAATTTACATAGAATTCCTTAAGGTGCCTAAAGCAAGTATAAAGGTCTTCTATTTTGTTTGTGGATTGAGATAATGCAAAAGTTTCAGTTGTTTCTAAGCGTTATTGAAAGTTAAGGATATTTGATTTATTTTTTCAATCTATAAAAAACTGGTGTTTTTGTCTTATGAGGAAAGTCATGTGCATGGGCCTACTATTCAACTTATGGTGCTTTTGACACAAAAACAATACAACAAGAGGAATTGTGATTTTGAAGGCTAAAAATCTTTCTTTTGGGTCCTTTGAGAATAGTTGATTTTTGTTTTGAAGATTTATTATTGTTATTTACGTATGAGTGGTTTTCATGTAACATAGGTTTTTGGAATAAGTAGTGACCAATTTGTATAATGTCGATTCTATTTGCACTTGAAATTTTTTTAATTAAGTTTAGATGATTACAATGAAGAGAACCAATTGTAATTTTGATATGTGAAGGATTGAAAATAGAATTTTAGATCCCCGTCGTTGTCTAATTTTTATTTTTTAATATTCGTTTGTTTCAACTAAACGATTTCATGTCATCTCCTACTTTATTTTTTGAACTTGCGTAAGTAAAATGTATAATATTCTTCATCTTTTATTTATTTTAGGATTTTTTTTACCATTACTTATTCTTATATATTAGTCGAAATGACCCGTGCGACGCACGGGTCTAAAGTCTAGTACTTATTTAATAATATAAGTTTGGTTTTTAATAAATCTTTTATGGGGCTCAATAAGGAAGGAGGTAATATGGATATGCCTGTGAGATTGCAGCAATCAAGAAGAGTGGTAACTCTTCAACATTATCTCTTCATAATTCTTTTGATTTGTTACGTGAAGAAAGTTAACTTCCTTCAGGGAAGGCACAATTAGAACACAAGGATCCTAATCATATTTCTAAAGTCACTTTGATTGATAGTGCTGAAATTGTTGATAAGGTATCCGATGAAATTGTTAGTTTGAGTCAAGCTGCATACTATAAGGATTCTAATGCTTTGAAAAATGTGTCCTATGAGTATGCTAATTTGATCACAAACAATACTTTGCCCACATCAGTTCCAACTTCTCCTTTGCAGTGCAGCAAGGCTGAGAGGCTGTTATTCCTTGGTGCTGCCACTGTGTCTGCTAGTTCTACTAGGGATCCTACTCTTGATATGCAAATTATTCCACCTGCGCCAGCTTCTCTTGGTGATTTTATTCTCTCACCTATCACTGCCCCTATTACCACCACTGATGAGAATCTTAGACCGGACAAAGGTAAGGTTCATCAATCTGCTAACGTCGTTAATAATTTTGAGGCTTGCAGGAAAAGTGAGAATATTCTGCGTAAATTTTGGGCTGATGATTTGGACACTGATCAGGCATCTGATAGCACATTAGAGCTTGACAATACTGAGCAGCAACAGGCTTTTTCCACTGTTTCTCCTGAAGTGAACAACTACTTTTCACAAACTACATAAACTGTTAAAAAGGGCGAGAGAGAGAGAGAGACCTAGAAAGCCCAAGAGTCCCAAAGCACTTTCTGGCACCAACTCAAAACACAAAACCTCTAAAGATCTTATTGAGACTGGCTCTGATACTGTGAATACAAGATCCAAACATGGTGTCATCAAAATCAATCCCAAATATGGGGATTAGAGGATTATGAATTTTTTATACTCATCTATTTTGCATAACAGATGTTATATCTGATTAGAATTCTTTAAGGGCATGTGCAACCCTATGCTTTCTTGGCAGGTTATACTTTATTTTGTTGCTATAGGGTAGCCTTTGGCTTCCTTTCTCTCTTTTGTAAACAGGTTCAGGCCTTAATCATGGTTTGCATTTTATTTTCATTGCTTTGACAAAAAAAAAAAAACTTTTATTTTCATTGAAAAAGTTTCTATCAAGCATAGTTTTAAAATACTATAATTTCTATTCTTTTAGAGAAAATAAATTGTTCTATCAACCCTATGCTTTCTATGGTTATTATAAGCTTGAAGTTATAATAGTAGTTTGATGTAAAAAAATTGAGGTGAATATTTGTTATTTCTTTTCTTTTTAAAATGTAATGTTATTTGTTAGTTTTTTTTTTTTTATCAAGTGTCATTTGTTAGTGGGATTTGGATCTTCTCCTGCTTTTTTTGTGCAGCTCTCTCTTTTTCTGATCTAATGGTTGATTGACTCATAAATGAACAAAAAACAATACGAGAGAGGGAGAGGGAGAGAGGCTGAATGAATGCCTTAGATTATGGTAGAACAAACTGCATGAGAGAAATGGTCGGAGAGGATTCAAATCCTTTGTTAGTCTAGTATACTTCCTTTTTATTTTTTTACAAAATTGTTGGGTCGCGAGGGTAGTCTACAATCATTTACATTGAATTTAAAGCAAATACATAAATGAAAGAGACACTATACTATAATTATTTCATTTTTTTGAAGCAATATGAGACTTCTTCCTCACATTTGCTACACAATAATCTCTCCCTCAAGTCTGAGTCCATCAATTTATCATGCTCATCTCTCAATAATCTCAGGCACTACATGAAGTGGAAATAATAGTCCCAAGAAGGGGGAGTTTGAATTGTGACTTTTTTTAAATTTAATATACACCTGTGATAAGTGATTCTCAAGTTAATACTTGAAAGAAAAAAAATTTGATTAAGTTCTGAAGTACGTTCAGAAGTGTTAGTGGAATAAATTAAGAACAGAGTATTATGGTGTGTAAAGTGAAAATAAACATTAATGCTAAAGATATAGAATAAAGGTAGTGAATTTAACACACAAGGATTATACTAGTTCACCCAATGTGAACTAGTCCGGTCCTCACAACTGTGAGATTTTCATTATAATGTTTGAGAGAGCCTTCTTAACTTTTGCACCTTACACTTTTACCACTAGGGACTCAACCTCATGTATTATCTTAGCCTCAACAAGTATACAAATTGTATATCTAGCTTCAACAAGCAAAACCTGTATTATATAGCCTCAACAAGCTGACATAGGACTTTACACTTTTCTTTCACTCAACCTCACTTTACAAACTTAAAGCTAGTTGAGAATTTCTACACAAGGTGTTTTGAGAGTTTATAAGAACAATAACAAGGAGATTAACTTTTAGAAGATAAGAGATAACTGTTACATGATGACAAGTCATCTTACGTTATTTTTAATATATTTTTCAATCATTTTTATTTAATTTTGATCCAAGTTAGGGGAATTATAAAACAATTGCATGTGGTTTTCAGAACATTTTGTAATATTTTCATTTTGAGTCATGCAATTCTAGTTTTCTCGAAACCAAATAGTTATAGGGTGTTTCTGATGTAATCCAAGGTAAAATCATGCAAATTGGCAAAGTATCTTATGAAGATTTGGGAAGACAATGGACGAAGATTCAAGAGGCCTCTGAAAATATTACAAGAAGGAGAAATTCTATTACAAGTCCTAAGACAAGGTCCATGGAAGAAAACACCAAAAAGACGAAAAAGCAGACGATTACACGCGAGAAAAAGCACTGGTACACCCCCGGGTACACAAATTAACACTCATGTGCACCTGAGTGTTTTTGAAGTGCCCCCGAGCATGCAAGTTAACACCTATGCTCCCTCGGGTGTGGTATGCGCGCCTATGGGTGTGCACTATTTCAGAAAATAACTGTTTTTTGCTACTTTTGGTGGGGAAAAAAATCCAGTTTTTAAGTCCGAAACCAGGTGGAAACAAAACCTATAAATAGAACTTATCTCATTCATATTTTTCATTCAGAACGAAACTTGTTCATGAGGAAGGCCAGCACTAGGAGCTTCAACGGAGGACTCTCTCTCCTCACTCTAAGTCTCCAAGGTCTATTTTATTTCTTTTGTAATTTGTCTTTAGTTACCATGAATAACTAAACCCTATTGGGTAGAATTCTAAGATAAACCTCTATTTTATTTGTTGGATCTATTTGATTTAAATCTTTTTATTCAATTATTTTATGAGTCCTGTTTAACTTTATTATGCAAAGATCGTAATTCTTTCACATGCCCTAGTACACACATGTGATAACGATAAATAATCACTCAAATTAATTAGGGAAATTGTCATAACTAGGAAAACTATGAATGAACATCTAAATGTAGCATAACAATTTTACTCTTTCATCCTCTCCAAGGTAAAAGAGATAGAACTATCCGATTGTAGAACTATGAAGAGGAAGAGTATTCTAATGTACTTCTAAGATTCATATATGAGAAAACCTTTATGACAATTGAGAATTTAAGAATTCTAATTTAAGTTTATCTTTCAATTACCTCTTAGAGAGTTAGGCACAAAAAAGCAAAATTCCTTTGTTTTGTGTTAAACGATTCATTCCTTCTTTATATGAGTTAAACCGTTCAATATTTTGTTGGACTGGATACGTTTTTTCATCCCTAAAAATATTAGTTTGTGATCCCTAATGGCCAATTTATTTTCATCTCAACGTCAAAGTTATGACACTTCTATATTATGCATGATATGTCGAAATTTTGAAAATTTATTATGTTAAGCCCCTTTATGTCGATAATATGTTCAAGACATGTTAAGGACATATCCAAAATTATGCTCACCGTGGACTCAAAATGAAATGGAAGATCTGGGAGAACGAAAACACCCATTTACTTTTCTTTCTTTTTTTAATATATTCCCATTTACTTTTTAATGACTAAAATCAAAATTAACTATAATTCTGTGAATGGAAAACTTATTTAATCCCTTTTTATTTTTATTTTTTAAAAACCAAAATGGAATACATTAATACCATAAACCATTCCCCAAAGTACAAGGCGTACGAAGGAAGAATGAAATAATTGCAAAGTCAACAATCTTCGAAAAAAAAAGAAAAACAAAATGCAACAAGGATTAGCCAATGCCCAAACACATCAGAAGGTTAAGAAACCGGTTATAATAACCAAATGCGATGTTTTTAAATTTTACCTTTATATCTGTGTATTTGTTTAGAATTTTTTATTTTCCATAATTGTCTAGGAATGTAATAATAATTGTATTCCAATCATGACAACTTAAATTTTTATTCTATAAAATATATATGATATATATTTTGAAATTACAAGTAAATTAAATTGTTCTAAGTTTTATATAAACAGAAATGAATATAACTTTTTTGAAATTCATCTGAAAAATATTATTGTTTTTTTGGTACAAGAAGAGGGCAAGAGGCCAGAAAAAAAATACTATTATTGTTATTATTATTTTAGAAATTGTTTTTTGTATTTTGAAAAATTCAATAATATCATATGTACGTAGATGTGATAAAATCTATATATTTTTTTTGCATTATGTCAATTTAACACAATTCCTTATTTAGATTTAAAATAAATTTGTGGTTAAATATAACTAATGAAACACAATTAATACAACTTATTATTTAGTTTTTTTTTAGGGGACAACTTCTTATTTAGTTTTTTTTAGGGGAGCTTATTATGTTGCTGTTAGTATAAATTTTGACATTTCAGCAAGTCTTAAATGGTAGTAATTGAAATTTGATTTGTTTTAATTTTAGTAAATACTCCCTTCGTCTGTCCCTGTATTTAAGCACCAATTTGATTTTATTTTTGTCCCTAAATATAACCACTTTTCAAATTATTAGATGCATTTATTATTTTTTCCTAAACATGCCCTTAATTAATACTACTAACTTGTCTTGATTTTTTTTTTGAAGGATACTTGTCTTGAAATATGAAAAGTCAAATTTAATAAACATACAAACAAAGAATAATTTGATAATATTAACACACAAAACAGACACATTAATTACAATGAAAATTTTTCTTAAAAAATTTGAAAAAACAAAACATACAGGAACAACAGAAGGAGTATCTTTATGGTTCAACCTTGATGTACCACATGTAACTTTTATTACGGAGTACTCGCTCCGTTCCAAATTATAAGCAAAATAAATACTCATTTTCTCTGTATCAAATTATAAACAAAAAAGACAAACTTTTATCATATTTAATTATGTTATTTCAAAAATCATCTTTTTCAAAGGAAAATTAAATGCAAAGTGCATCAATTTGCTCTCTCTTTCACTTTCTCAATAACCAATAACCAATGAAAATTGTTTTTACTACTCGTATGTTTTAGCTTTCTTAATAAAGTGTGAAATTATTTTTTTGCTTAATAATTTAGTTTTCTTAACAAATGTGAAATTATTTTTTTCTTAGTAATATAGGACGGAGAGTATTTATTTTGATATGTCATTTAAAAATCAATTTTTTTTTGACTCAATGTCATTTAATCAATTCTTGTTTCTTTTTTCCCATCCAAATAATATCGGTGTGGTGTAAATTAATACTATACGAAATGAAAAACACCATTAATTTTTTTCCCTTTTTGGGCCAAACTTATGTTCCTTAATACTCCAATTTTTTGCACTAATTAAAGATAATTTACTTATGCAAATTTGGTCAAAGAAAAAGACCATTTACTCCCCCATTTACTTATGCAAATTTTCCATTTATATTACCCAAGGTCAAGTATATTTTGACATAATCTAATTATGGTTAATTAACATTGCCTGCCTTGCAGCCTCTAAATCAGACAGCCTCTCTTGTGGCTGGAAAAAGTGTACACAATATCATACATCAAGGGATATGCCTTTAATTATTGTAAATCTTATGAAATAAATTGACCTGACAAACGTACAATTGAAGGGTTCTTGTTCTCCCACACCGTAAATATTGTTCATACTTAGTACTACTTTTTACTTTACTCACATAAACGACAAATCACTGCATTATCAAAAAATAGAAAAATATAAATAAAATAAACAACAATTCACTCCATTTTTCATTTTCTCCGATCTTGCTTTCCATATTCATGAATATTGTTTGACTACTAAAGGACCCGTAAGGTACATAAATGAATTACCATGATAGAATATTACATCATTGCCACCATGTTTTTTCTATGATTTTTAAATGGAAATTGCTGACCAATGTCCGAGTAGTATTAGTCAAAGTAACAAAAAGGAAAAATTATATTGAAAAGAACATTTTTTTACCGGAAAATTCTACCGTACACCCAACATATTTGAGTGTACCGGTACATCAATCTTTTAATTTTATAGGTAATTGAGTTGTTTTTTGAAGAAAAATATTATTTTTTTATGATTTATAATTATAATGATTAAATCTTATTCATCAAAATTGTAAACGAAATATTTTTTTTAAATTTTTATCGCTCATAATAGAGAACTTTGATTATTTTATACGATAATATGTAAAAAAATTACTATGATTCTTATAAACAATGAATGATGCGTTTTTCTTCTGAAATCATATTTTCTAAAATATAAATGTCGACAAATAACTATTTATTTCATAAAATTGATCGTTAGTTTATAGATTTATGAAGCAATAGTACCGGTACACCTCAATTTACAAGTGTACCATAGAAGTTCCCTTTTTTACCATTTTAAAAATTTTACTATACAAATGTTAAGATATTTTTAACCATTCTTTTTATGCGACTATCCTCCCTCCTAAACCTATCTAGATCCATCATAGCTCAAGAAATTGAACACCCGTAAATCTTAATTCTCAAATATGATTTATTTTTTTATTTTTATTTTTATTTTTTTGAAAGAGATTTATTTATTTTAATTGTATATCTAGTAATATTATTTATATTATTTCTAATACATTATATTCTACTTTAGAGAGAACATTTGTCAATTGTAAAATAAAAATAAGTTGATAAAATTACTAATATTTTTTCATTTATAATAAGTTTTTAATACATTTTAAATTAGCAAAAGAAATGTGAAATATATGGGGTACATAAATACATTAATGTGCCATTTATTACTAAGAAAAAGCAGTACATTTTCCCCTGCCTCCGGACGCAATTACCCATGGTCTTTGTACACCACAAGAAATCTCCATCTCTCATTTCACTTTCATCAATTAACCCAGAACAAATGCTCCTTTTATCCAATGTTAAATGACTTGATTGATCATATCTAATATTCATATAATATATTTTTGTACTACTAATTAAATATATTGTAGTTCCTCTCCAAAAAAAAAAATGTAGTTGAACTCTTTATACAAGTTAATACACAAATATATTTTTGTACCGCTAATTATGTATATCGTAGTTGAACTCTTTAAATATATGTTAATACACAATTTTGATTATAAATATATTTAATTTTTTTATAAAATTATAAAAAGTTTTTTAAAAGAATAAAATTATTTTTTTTTGACAAAAAAAAGAATAAAATTATGAAAAGTTGTTCTTTTAAAAATATTGATTCAGACAAATCTAACATCATCTTATATATCAACATTTGTCTTTATATATCATAACAAAATACAGTCAAAGTAAAAGTTCTTTAAATAGTGGATATGATCAAATTATAATATGTATTTAAAAACAAAAAGAGAAATACAAAATACTAAATTTATCTCGATAAATATTTTCGAAATATACCTTTTATAAATGATTGACCTATGTAAAACAATTTATTGTCTCACTTAATATGAGACCAAATTTTAAAATGAAACAAAAGAGTATTAAGTTTTATAATTAAAGAGTCTCTAAATGCACAATAACTAGTGGAGAGAGGTTTTCTAAAACCCAAAAAAATCCACAGCTCGAGAGGCATCATCTACCCTAAATTGCACGTAAATTCAAGGGCAACAAGGTAAAATCCTACCCAACAAAAACCCCAAAGCGTATAATGCACGATAATAATCTTTGACACGCGTCACTAACCTGAAGGCTCCGTGATTGCCTTTTGGGTACCAAAATCACCAACGCCATGTAGGATCCTACGTGGCATCTATTGTCCACGTCATCATCTTAGCTTCTTCACTATAAATACCTATCCTCCCCCACCTTCACACCTAATCCAAAACGCTAACAGAGAAAAAAAAGAAGTAATACAAAAATTAGAAAAATCAAAACTATAGAACAAACACATTGCCGGCGATAGTGAAACTCGCCGGTGAAATGAACATTCCGGCGAACGTTTCTTCTTTTTCTATTAACAATGCACGTCTTGCCGATCATCGCCGCCACGTGTTCCACGAGATGATACTGTAGTGTAGTGTAGTTTTACGAAGATTTTCAGAAACTTTTTCTTGCATTTTTTTTTTCATTTCTGTTGAAATCATGTCTCCGATGAAGATCCAACCGATCGACATCGATTCAGAGAAGTTAGTGGTGGTTCGAAACGACGCCGTTAAGCCTGTGTTGAAATCTCGTCTGAAAAGACTCTTCGTGTTCGACCGGCAGTTTTCAAACGCGTCAAAAACTTCCACTAACTTCTCAGAGAAACCTATCGTCGGCGGCGAAGTTCCACTTCCCGGCGACAAATCCGATGAACCGTTTGAGCCTAGCTCCGTTGCCTTAGCAAAAATGGTGCAGAGTTTCATCGAAGAGAGTAACGAGAAACAAAATCCAGTCTCAAAACTCACTCGCAATAGATGCAACTGCTTTAACGGTAACAGTAATGATAGCTCCGACGAAGAACTTGATTTCTTCGGCGAATCTATCGCTACTGGTTCTTTCAACGATGCCGGTGACGCACTCAAGGTTACTTCAAGCTCTAGTTTATAACTTTTTGTATCTTAATTTTTTTATACGTTTTTAAGAGAATATTAACAGTAATTTTTTATTTCCTTTTTTATGCAGAGTTTAATACCTTGTGCGAGTGTTGCAGAGAGAAATCTCTTAGCTGATGCATCCAAAATAGTTGACAAAAACAGTAAAGTTTTCAAACAAAAAAATGATTTGAGAAAAATCGTTGCTGAAAATCTTCAATCTCTAGGTTACGATTCTTCGATTTGCAAATCGAAATGGCATAAAACAAAATCTCATCCAGCTGGTACATTTTTTCCCCAAATTTCATTTCAAATTTTATACTTCAAATTTTTCATTCGGAAAATTGAATGTTGTGATTTTGATTTTGATTCAGGTGACTATGAATTTATCGATGTGTTCGTGGAAGGTGAGAGATTGATTATTGATATTGATTTTCGTTCGGAGTTTGAGATTGCTCGATCGACGGGAACGTTCAAGGCGATTCTTCAGTTTCTTCCTTACATTTTTGTCGGAAAATCGGATCGTCTCCGTCAGATCGTCGCCGTCGTATCGGAGGCGGCGAAGCAGAGTTTGAAGAAGAAAGGAATGCCTGTTCCGCCGTGGAGGAAGTCAGAGTATATGCTAGCTAAGTGGCTCTCCACCTCCTGCACCAGAGTGAATCCGTCTCCGTTACCGACCACCGCCGTGACAGACTCGAAGGAGGATCTGACCGACGTTGCGGCGGAGAGTGATTGTGGTGAGTGGGAACTGATCTTCGGTGACAAAATATCTTTGCAGGAATCTGAAACTGTTTCCGGTGGTGAGAAAAGCTCACCGACGGTTGCGATGCCGACGTGGCAGTTGCCGGCGGTGAAAGTAAAGAGTGTTGAGAAAGGATCGAAAGTGGTGACTGGATTTAGCCTCAAACCATAGAAGAAGGAAAATTTTGCACTTTTTTGTCAAAAGTTAATTAAAAAAAAGCATAATCAAAATCGAAAGGACTTTTTTTTTTTTTTTTTAGTTTAATTTTTACTCTTTTGGATTTCTCTTTGTTTTCGGCTTTTGTTTTTACAAAGGGATTCTGTAAGAAGTAACCATAAATATTAGTCGTTACCACTGAATGTAATAAAATAGCTTATGGAAATGGTAAATATTTTGAAAAAAATCCAAGTGGAAAACACTACCGGGAAACCTGATATAAATAAGTGCTTATTAGTTATAATTAAGACTTCAATAGAGAACAATTAAAAACGACAATATAAAATAAATTTTATTTTAAAATACAATTTCTTAGCTTCAAATGATATAGGGATTTTGATGTTTTTTGAATTTAATTTCTTAATAACAATATTCTATTATATATTACAGAAAAAAAATAAGTGAGATGACTATGTGTATATGTTGTGCTCATTAAACCGGGGAAGATGCATATGAGAGGTTCAAATTGGCAGACTAGAGCAAGCAGATCACCTCAAAAAAGCTCAAAAAATAGTGGGAAAATTGCTTTTCTCCCTATTTCTTTCTTTCTCTCAAACACCGTAAAAAATTTAAATAACCGACAACAACAATTAACTATCGTTTGCTAATGGTATTAGAGCGAGCGGCAATTAATTGTCATTGAAAAATATATTTGCATTTTTTGTGGTATTTGAGAGCAAATATGAAAGTGTTCTAGAGCAATTTTTAAATAATGAATTTACACATAAATTCTTAGCCCAAATTGTAAGTGGATTTTTTTAGCTTGGCTCGTAAAAAGTCTGAACCGTGACGTCTACTTCAATTGTTAGACTTTAAGGAGTATGTATCCGTCCTTGAAACTTAATTAAACGGACAATGACGATGTTGTTTCGATGAACACTTTATAGCTTATAAGGGTATTCGTGAATTTAGATCGAATAAATCAACCCAGATCTGTGAAGCCCCGATATTTCAAAATGATTGACGTATCGTATCCCCTGCGTATCCTGCACCGATATCTGCGCGATACTTTCTAATACGCATCAGAAGAGTATCTGAAGATTAAACTTTTTTTTTTTTAAATAATTATCCGATACTTCCCGATACGTATCAGGAAAGTATCCAATAATTATCCTGCACCTATACCTGCCCCAATAATTCTCAATTAACGTTAAATAAAATAACTTAACTCTCGAGTATAGTGCTTCTTTTTTAGATCGATATAGTATAGCACTAACAATGTTTCTTTTAGATATAGTATAGCACTTACGATGTTTTTTTTTGGGACATATTGTGTATGTAATTGATTGATCGTCACTCTCTTAATCATCAATATTATTTATATTTATGTTGATGTGCTACGAGCCTATGAATGGTTTCTTTTGTTTGTTAATATGTTTGCATATTAAAAAAATGCTTATAATTATATTATACATTTAATTATATAATTTTTTTTATTAACATATCTCAGCCGTATCGTATCTTGATTTTTGAAATTTTCCCGACATATCAGTGCAATATCGTATCCGTATCGTATCTTGTATCCGGACTTCAGACAAATCAAATAGATGAAATATGATTAGATAAATAACAAGTTTAAAAAGAAAAATCAATCCAACACAAATGACACCCATATCACTTTCGATAATAATAGGTGCTACTGCTAATAAGTAATAACCCATTCAAGATTCAACCACATTGACTACTCCATTTATCTTACCAGTAATCCGTTACAAATAATTGTATAGGTAAAATAGGAAATAATATTTTTACCAAAGTACATTTATCTAGTATTTTTATGTATTCATTGTCAGCTTAAATACAACTTGAAATATATTAAATTGGAAATGAAACAAATATTACTAAAGTACATTTATCTAGTATTTTTTTCATGTTTTTTTTCCTTCATATAAAGTACAAGTCTCTTAAAAGACACATGCGAGTTAATGATTTCTTTATGAAAATGTTTCTACGTATTTAACCTCTCATTGAAAAACGTAAATAATTTGTCTCTCTATCTCTCATGCTATTTTTTTTGAATTATTTGTTGGAGATAACTCACTTGAAATGATTTGATAGTGTTGATTTAAGACTTTGAAGTGTACCTCTGAAAGTCTTTGGTTTGATTTTTTTCGATGTCAACTTAGATAAGTTAGTTTAGTTTATTCGAAGAAAAGTATTTGTTGGACGTGGAAATCGAACATGAAACCATCGTTATCACATAGAAGATTGATATCCCAAATATATTGACACCCCAGTACAAACACCTATCATCGACAACACCCTAGAAAAATTATTAAAAATAAATAGATTAAAAAACTTGTAGAGACTAGGTCAAAATCCATGAAAACAAAAAGATTGAATAATTTAATTAAAAAATCCATTGGGAAAAAACCAAACTGCAGGGAAAAAGAGTGTAGTGAATCAAATTGACTAGACTAACAAAACCAACAATCTTTAAGTTTACGTATCCATTGTGATCCTCCATAACAATACTATCGATACATTGATTTTCTTTTCTCTATATATGAGATATATTGAAATTTATCTTCATTATCGTAAGCAAATAATTCAATCATCTATTTTTGAGTGGTCAAAGAACAATATTATGAGTTTTAAAAATAAGATTCACTAGTTGGGAATGAGACTCAACCCAAAGCAAGTAATATCCTTTCTTGTAAGCTAACTCAATAGTGATCATGACACCAGTTAATTAAGTCTTAAAACATTAGTGATACGAAGGTTTTAAGCAAAAAATCAAGAGTAACGGATAGATAATACATCATGGTCAAACTCTGGATCACCAGGAGATTATTTATCTAGAAATCGCATGATTAATAATAGAAAAGAGTTTAATATTTTGTTGCTTGTATTTTAGATAAGGTGGTATGCAACCACACCATTTAATTCACTCCGCATAAACTTACATATTAAATGGATCTAGATTGGTAGTCCGTAAAAGATAACAAATTATGATATGTTGATATGAGAATGTTCTCTGTTGGTTTGCACTAAACTAGCTGATTCCCGAACCATAAAGAAGAAATAAAAATATATTTTTGTGTTAAAAAAACTAATTGACACGGTCACCGAATTGCAACTGTGTGTTGGGTCAACATAAATTGCAACTATGTTTTTTTTCTTTCATTCCTTAATACGTTTTTTCTAATATAAGCGAAATAGTCAAATAATTTACTCACTAAGGGATTGGAGAGTGATATTTATTGCTAATTGAAAAATGTAAATATTTAAAGATAGTTAGTAAAGAAATAATTAGATTAGTAAAAAAATCTAAACATGATTAACAGCCAATCTAAATGCAAAATTTTGAGTGAAAGAAAACAAGCAAAGGTCCTAACAAAATTCTCAATAAAATGTTATAACAATTTTTAATAAAGATAATATAACTAAAAATCAATCAATTAAACCTTAAATATTTAGTTTGTGTTAATGAACCAACACTATAGTTATTAGGTCTAAGAGTCAAATCAATTGAACCTCCGCAGTCCATTTTAGATTTTGACCATTGGGGTGAGTTGAAACTTGAAAGAAACAATTAGGAATGAGTTTAACCAAACAATTTTGGTTAAAAAAAATGAATTCATATTTAACCGAGTGCGACTGGTTCAAGGGTGGTAAAAAAACATAAGTATAAACTCTTTCTCCTTCGGTCTCATCAGAGTACAAACTCGAAGTCTCTCTCACAAACCACATACTGATTCTTTAATGCTAATCTATTTTATGTTGAATTTTTAAGCTACTAATTGATCCGGTTTAGTCTAAACTCATCCATAACCGACCGATGTTCATGCCTAATTAGTTACGACGACCATATAAACTTACAAGAATTTTCATAAAAAAGAAAGAAAAAAAGTACAAAAAGGTTCATTAACTTGCTGTAAATAACAGCTTGCATGAGTGACTACTTTGGAATAGTACATAAAAAAGAATCAGAGATAACCAGAAAAAGGTAATGATATTAGCCTGCACCTCACTTGGATCTTGAGCTTCTAATTATGCTTGCCTTTCAAGTCTTCCTGCTCTAACTGAACAAATCCTTGCTGATGTGATGTGATGATGTTAATGCAATAAATGGTAGTAAAAATTTGAAGGATCTTTGATAAAATTTTCACTCTATGATTTTACTTGTCGACATGATGGTAATGCTGCTTCCATTGTGGTTATCTGTTAGCACTGGTAGTAGTGACATGTTTGCCATAATGAAGTATTATTATATTAATTAATAGCACTTTCTTAATATAGGGTTATTGTCTTTTTTCCATTTTCTCGTGGCTCATGAATTTTAGTAGAATCAATTTTTCTGGTATTGGAATATGCCAAAGTAGAAGTCATGTCACATTGACATACATACACATATCAGAATTGCACTCTGCACCTAAAACTATGCATGGTTACCTTTTCGGCTACTCGCAGTGCTACTGAGATTTGATATAAGATAGCAAAGTTTTGATTTTGGAGTATTCACTACACACAATTTAATTCATTTTTAAATCCTACTATTACCTAATCTATAATTGGTTCAGCTTCTAATTTGTCATGAGGTGGACATCATCACATTTACCTAACCTAATGCCTCTTCTTCATTTTTCTAGCTACCAATGTCTTTTTCATCTTTGAATTAATATATGCTCTAATAGCCAACGATAATGATTTGCATACAATGTAATTGTTTCTTTTATTTCAAGTGGTTGTGTATATATAATGTGAGATTTGTTTTGCCAATTATTCAATATCAATCTGACTTTGGCAAAGTTTCTTATTGAGAAAAGTCCTAATCATGTATTTAAAAACTAAAAATAAAAAAGTTTATGAAGAGTTATATCTCTTTCTTTTTATTTTTGTTTGCAGACGAAATGATTATGGTGATCCAAATAATACGAAACGTTGAAGTTTCATGTTCGAACCTATGAATAAAGGTGATTAACCTATCAATATTATTATTGAAATTTGAATTAGGACGAACTATAAAATATCTCACTTTATAAATCAGTTTTTTAACGAGCAATTATAATTAATTTAAAAAATCTTTTATTGTAGGCTTGTTAAAGATTTTTTTAAAACCAATTTTGATGTTTTAATTAAATTTGAAAGATATTTTAAAAAAACGATGTTATGTTAAAGATTAAATAAATATTTTGATTAACCTTGTATTAAATAATTTTTGGTAGAAAAAATAGAAAACTTAGTCTGTATATGATGTGATTTGTTTTCAAAGGAGATTGTATATGATGTGATGTCCATGCCTTTTCAACTGTATTAATTAAAACCATTTTAATATAAATAGTTTTTTCAATCATAATTTATGTTTTTTCTCAAACGTCTCTAAAAAATAATCTTCTAATTATTTTTATTTTAATATATAGCAAAAGAGCTCTATATCTTTACAAAGACTAGTTGAAAGGAAATTATGTGGCTTTAAATTTCAAAATCAACACATTTTTTCCTATAAAAACACCATTATTTATTTCTATAATTAATGCTAACTTGTGATCATGAGAGGAGTAAAATAATTCTTCCCCCAACTAATACCTCTCTGATGTCAAAACCACTTTACCCTTTAAGCACTTAAAAGTTCTATCATTAAAGTTAACCATTATGGTAACCTAATCATCATGCCAAAATAAATAGTACTAGATAAGATAAGTACAAGAGAGGGGGACGAATTCCCCTTAAAATATTGATTGATGTGAAGTAAAGTGGTGTATCATTGTGGGTTATAAATAATACATATTTGGGCTTATATTACTGTACTAATGTGAAAAATTAGTACATTAATTTTCCAAAAAAATTACTAGTATATAAGTTCACAATTAATATTGCAGAAGATATATAGCATTATTCAAGCATGACAAAAAAGTTTCATTTTTCTTCATGATTCACAAACAAACAAGATGTCTACATATAAAATTACCCTTCTTTTGTTTACCCCCCAATAGTTAGTAGGTGTAGCTCAGTAGCTGGGACCTAGTCTCAAGAAAATGATGTCAAGAAACTGGAAAGTGTGTACAGTTTCATATATATCCATCGATCTAGGGCATTTAATCAGTGTTAAATTAAGCATTGATGTTTGCTAAATAAACTTATTACACAATGGTGTACAAATTACCACATTTAGCTTCCATCGTGCATGTGTCCTACTTTTGCATTTTCTAAAAGAAACCCACAAAACCAGTTACTCTTACTCTAACTATATATATTTATGCAGATACATATTTTTCAATCACAACAATTGTACTCGATATGGTTTTGGTTTTTCTGTATTTGTAAGCATTGGATCCTCTTCCACAAATTAATGTATTGCATGCCAACCCAATTGGGGTTGGTCTGATGGTTTGTCATGTGATCTTGGAGTTTGTTCTACTTAAGATCTTATATTCGATTTTCTCTGATATAAATTTCGATGGATGAAGTTTATATAAAATTATGCTCTGACTTTAAATGGACCCCTGCAAATGGACGGTGAGATTGGTAGCAATGAATTAGTCGATTCTTGGAACAGATATCGAGTTTTTAAAACAAATGTAACTCATGAATTAATCACTCCTTTGTCCTTCATTATAACCATGCTCTCATATTGTTGACTTTGTTTTGATCTAATTTAAACCAAATTGCTTCGCTGCTGGAGCTAACAACAATCGTAATCTTATTTTAATCTTTTCAAGTACCATGATAGGTATTCTTCTAAATATTTTAAATTTTTTCAGCATGGTATTGAAACCTTAAACACAGTATTTTAAAGAAAATTATATTGCACGCTCACTGCATTCATAATTTAAAATTGTATGATATGAAATATTGGGCATGTACTTTATCTATATTTCAAACCAACTCTTGACTTAATAACAATTTATTAAATGACTAAAAAATAGTTTTAAAAAAATAAAAAAAGACTTGTTACAGCCGATGGACCCCATGTCAGAATGTGAACATTGTGCAATTACACCTGATTGAAAAAAATGTTACTTGGTACGGACTAAACGATGTAGTATATGAAGCATTAAAAAACCTTGTAAATTTAGGATTATGTGAAGTTATTTTTTTATTGCTAGGATTATATGTAAAGTTGATTATAATTTTTGTGAGTGTTGAATATTCCTGCATTGTTAATTTAAAATGTCAAAGATATAAGTTAGTTGAGTTTTGAGTTATGTGATTTAAAGTTTAAGTGAGTTGTTAGTAAAAAAAAATTGTATTAAATTCAAATCGTATTTTAAGCTGAATTCATTCATTTTAAGTCGAGTCAAGTGAAATTAAGTTCGAATTGACTATTTCCATCTCTACTCACATTTCTACATTCAACAAAATACCCTCTTTATGTCAAGACATATACGGTAAACAACTTACATAATGTTCATATCATGATAAACTTGTTTGCGTGCAATAGATATTTTTAAAAAATGTGCATTGTATACAACTTTTTTATGTATTCATCGTCAGAGTGTTAGGGAGTGTAGTAGAGAGAAGATTTGAAATGAAAAATACGAGGGAGATATTTTTTTATCCTTTTGAATATAATGGTGACGCTGAAATTTGTAGGGGGTGTGGCTAACATCCTTCGGTATTTAATTTTAGCTTTATCAATAGATCCATGAGCAAAAGCGCATATTTTATTTTATTTTTTAAAATTGCTTTCCTCACATTCAATTTTTCTTAAAAATACATGAAAAATATGTTTTTATCTCTAACGGTAGTTAACTACTGATGCATTTTCTCGGATTTAGTTAACTACCGCTGAGCCAGTTGCAGTTGGCTCAACTGCACTTAACTGCAGTTCTGAGCAGAGCATCAATTGTGATTTTGTGCGCTTCGGCTGAAAAATCAAAATAATTCAAGGCTTATTCGAAATGCTACGGAACTTGTATTTTTACAGAGGTATGAGGTATTTGTAAAGTTTCGTGCATTCCAACTAAGTATCAATTTATTTTGATTTTTCGACCGAACCTTGCAAAATCGTAATTTTTTCCAAGTGCACGTCAGGAAAAGTGACCTAGAGGTTGAATTTTTTATTTTATTTTTTGTACACATGTTTAGGACAAAAAAAAGCAACATCTTACATAAAAAATTTGAATTTTCCGACAAAGGGTGGATTAAATATGAATTTTTAACGCACCATAAACTTGAATTTTTTAATGCTCTGCCAAGAACTGCCATTTGGTGTCTAATATGCGGACGACAGTTATCTGCCATTGAGGGTATCTTGATCATTTTCTGGTGTGGGAGAGCAATTTTGTTGGTGAGAAGAGCAACTGTCTTGACTGTTTCTAGACTTGGGCTTCATGTTGACATCCACATATCTGAAGAGAAAAAGACTTTTAAGCCCAACATACAAATGATTATTGGCACCGTCTTTTCCCATCATATTAAGTTTCTAAACACCCGATAAAATCCTCCGAAAGATATCAAAATAAAGCGTGTGAGAAACTCATACGGTGAGAAAATTGACTTACCATGATTATTGAATTGTCATTTTATCCCCAACACAATATATATATACGGTGTAGATATAACTTTGTTTTTTAATTAGAATTTTCATTCTCCAAATCACATTGATAATTATAAATGTTGTTATCCTTTCAAAAAAATTATGCAGTACCAAGTTTACTAAATACAGCTTCATGTAACTGGAATACAAAATGTAAGACATTGTCTCCTAAAAAATCACCTATAATTGAAGTAACAGCCCCAGGCCCCCCAAATTTCTGCAGTACACATCAAGGGCCTTCACATTGCCTACTGTATTAGAGAAGACAGTAAGCAATTAACAGGCAAAAGAAAGCGAAAAATCCCAGGTTCTGTAGCATATGCTTTAAATTTTACAGCTGGAAACTCAACATTCTAATAAGGGCCACAAACATATCTTGTGGAACCAACCGATACTAGACTAAAAGCCAAATTTCTCATTGAATAACTCCTTTGAATACCCCTGGCCATAAACATCTTGAGGTCGTTTTATACTCTCTTCAATCACATTTATAAATAAGAAATCATTTTCTAAGTTCATTGAATACCTAATGTTTTTAAGCAAATTGTCACTTTAGTCCCTGACTCTACATCTCGCTGTCACAAAGGTCATGATTAAATACAAAGAAGTCTCTGACTCTGCACTTCCACTATCACTTTAATCCTTGACATTAAATAATTATGTTAAGTGATGATGCGACACATGTTTTACGATGACATGACATTTGATGTGTCATAGGGACTAAAGTGAAAGTAGAAATGTGTCACTTTGGTCCCTGAACAAAAATTCAATATCCCCAAATTGAATTTCAAATCCCTAAATCTCAAATCATTAAATGTTATCTAATTCTCTCTTTTGTTCAAAATTAATCTTCCACTAAACATTAACTTACTGTTAGATCTGACTGTGCATACTTACTATCAGTTAGGTCCATGATAATAAACATGTATTCTCACTAAGGCCCATGTCAAATTGTTCGTTTAACATAATGATGCCTACTTATAACAATAAGACATTAGTTCCTTCAAAAAAAAAAAAAAAAAAGACATTAGTGTTAAAAGCTTGTAAACTATTATTATAACACTTGGCAAAATAATTCCATAATTGGTTACCAAAATTATGGGTTTTTTTTAATAGCAAATTTATTCATGTCGAGAAAATTCAAGGCACATTAAAACTCGCGGAAAAGAAGAAACAATACAACGAAGGCGCTGCATATATATACGGAACACCTATACTCCCCACAAAATCCCAATATGAAACCGAAATTGAGGCCGACATATACAACCGAAAAAGCTGCACGCATTCCCCTGCCTCTCACACCCAAAACACAACGGCTCTGTTTGGTAAAAATAGCGGATAACTATAAGCTAGCTGATAGCTTATAACTTATAGCTTATGACTGATAGCTGATAAGCTAGTTAAAGTGTTTGGTAAAATTAGCGGTTCAACTAGCTGATAAATGTAAAATGACATAAAAGGGTACTCCTAATTAATAATAAAATTTATATCAATTGATATTAAAAATATTTAAAATTTAATATATTAATTCAATATTTCTTCCATATATTATTTTTAAATTAATAAATTTGCTAATGTTTTAATTAAAATTTATTTTATTTCAGTTTTTATACTTCATAAAAAAATTAAACAAAACCTTTCATAAACGTGATTATTTTCTTTTAAAAATATTAAACAATAAGTACGTAAGTGATGTCCTATATTTTTTATTTGGTAGTGATTTTGTAAGGGACGTCCTATTAGCAGAGTTGCTAAATAATAATAAAAATAATAAATATTATTAAAAAAATCATAAATAAAAAATAAGTACGTAGACGTAATCAACTATCTTTATGTTTTAAATTAAGTCAGGTACATACAAACAAAAATATTAACCATGCCCAATATTTTATTTAAATGGACGTCTTGTGCCGTTGCCAAATAATAATAATTACATTGTCATTTAAATATAAGGGTAAAACTGGTATTCAAATAAAATAACAAGGGTAAAAGTGGAAGAAAAAATAATAAGCTATAAGCTCAAACGCTACCTGGAATAGCTTCTCAAAAATAGCTTATAAGCTCGTGAAATTAGCTATAAGCTCATGGTGAAAAAGTATTACCAAACAGAGCTTTTTTTGTCAGACGAGCTTATAAGCTATAAGCTATAAGCTCATTGACATGTCTTACCAAACAGACGGGGTGTGTTTGGTAAAAATAAGCTATAAGCTAGCTGATAGCTGAAAAGTTAGCTTATAGCTGATGACTGATAGTTTATAGCTTATAGCTGAAAAAGCTCGCTTATTAAAATTAATGTGTTTGGTAAAGTTGGTGGTTGAAGTTGCTGGTAAATATAAAATGACATAAAAGTACATATCTATTTTATTTATTTATAAACAATTTCACTTAATATATATTTTTTAAATATTTTAATTATTTTCATCTTTAAAATGGTAAATGTGGTATTAAATTAAATTGTGATTTTTGTGTAATTAAACATTTTAACTTTGATATAATATATCTTTTTTAAAAGAACTTTCATATAATATATCTTTTTTATTTTTTGAAAATTATATAGTTTTATTTGAAATTATAAATAGTATATAAACTAATAGAATGCAAGAGGATCTATATATAAAAGGAAAAAAGAAAGTGCATGGCTGTTCAGCAAACCCGAAAAGAAGAAGAAAAAAATGGCAGTTAGTTTGATAACGTGGGTTTAGTGCTCACTTGTTTAAAAATAAAAATAAAAAATAAAGGTTAAAAATGGAAGAAAGTATAAAAAGCTAAAAGTTATAAGCTAAAAAGCTACTTGAATAGTTTTTTAAAAAAACACTAGAAGCTAGTAAGAAAAGCTTTTTACCAAACATATTTCATTCTATCAAAACAAACTTATAAGCTAATCCGACAAACTATAAGCTAGGTTTTTTGTGTTACCAAACAAAGCCCAAATCAATCCCACACGCTCCAATCAACTAGGCAGCAGCACCTAAAAACTATAGCAGAAAAATCAGGGACACATCCACTCATACCTGCTCCACAATAGTTATGGTTGACCTTTATGTAATAACTTGTTAATAGTTATGTTATGGAAATATTTTGATATTCAATTATATAATATTTTGGCAAGTGTTATAATATTTTACAAGCTTTTTAACACTAATGTCTTATTGATATAAGTAAGTATCATTCTGTAAAACTAACAACTTAATATGAACCTTAGTGAGAGTACATTTACTGTCGGGGACCTCCTAACTGATAGTAAATATGCATAGTCAAGGATATAACAGTAAGTTGTTGATTAAAGGAAGATTGATTTTGAACAAAAGAAAGAATTAGATGACATTTAGTGGTTTAGGAATTTGAAATTCAATTTGGGGATATTGATTTTTGGTTCAAGCATCAAAGTGATCATTTTCTACTTTCATTTTAGTCCCTATGTCACATCATATGCCATATCATCGTATGTCTATGCCACATCGTCACTTAACAAAAATATTTAATTCCTAAATCAGGGACCTTTGTGACAGTAAGGTGCAGAATTAGAAACTAAAGTGTATAATAGAAACAATTTTTTATTTCAACAAAAAATTAAAGAAACATATTATAGTCATGAGACAAACATTTTTATTTTTTTTTTTAATTTAAAAGTGGTCGACATACATGATACATCTATACTTTTAGAGAGGGCAAACACATAGAGAG
Source organism: Medicago truncatula (assembly GCF_003473485.1). Taxonomy (NCBI): domain Eukaryota; kingdom Viridiplantae; phylum Streptophyta; class Magnoliopsida; order Fabales; family Fabaceae; genus Medicago; species Medicago truncatula. The sequence continues at coordinate 37,937,970 of NC_053042.1, read as the reverse complement.
ATATATTACAACTTGTACGATAAGTAGAGATGGCAATAATACTCGTCCCCATGGGTACCTGCCCAAACACACCTCCGTTTGACGGGTTTTCTCCGCTTTGACTGGGTTAGGATATGAGTTTGGGTTTTTCCCGATTTCAAAACACGAGTATGGGATGGGTAACGGGGTTATATGTACCCACCCCGAACCCATACCCATACTCGTCCTAAATGTAAAAAATTATTTTTTTTTTACCCCTTTTTATATAAATAGAAACACAACCCTAGATCGTGTTATGTTATTTGGTTTAATAATCTCCATGTTATAAATATTGCCTTTAATTTTTAAAGTAGCAATCAAATCATTATGTTAAGGAAATGTTAAAGGGAACATAATACTTTACAAAATTGCCATTGGGGTTGGAATTTTATTTTATTTTTATTAAAAAATAATTTACTACGGGTTGTCTCAAAAGTTGTCAATCAAATTATTGTTCAAATAACACAGCTCATAATAATATAGTTAAGATATTTTACCAAAATTTTTATGATCAAACTTATAAGAAGTATTTGAAAGAAATATGAATTGATTACTCTTCATAAATAGTATATTAATTACAAAGAGCGCGATTTATTAAAAATAATACTTATAATCAAAATAGAAAATGTATAGTTTTAAAATAAATTATATTATATTTTCTTTCCTACGTTAGAATATCAACAAAAACTCAAAACAAAATTGATCTAATATTGATCGATTGAGTGTCCTCTATCTCTCATTACCTTAACCATTAAAAAACATAACTGTTAAATCTGGTTCATGGATATACAATTTTACTTATTCACATCTTAAATTTACATCGCCGCTAAATTCTCATAATTTTATGTTTATTTTTTTACCCTTCATCTTTTTTAGGATACATATATATGAAATATCTTATAAACGTCAGTGTATATATGTGAAATATCTTATAATATACGAGTGAATTAGAAATAGAGTTGGGAATAGGCCAGGTTGGCCTACAGGGGCCTATGACTTGGCCTGTTTAAGCCTGGCCTGACCTGTTTATTAAAAAGGCTAGGCTTAGGCTTTTTAAAAAGCCTATTTAAGTAAATAGGCCAGGTTTAGGCTATCAAAAAAACCTATGAAGCCTAATAGGTCGGCCTGTTTATGCATGTTAGGCTTCATTGTGGACTTTTTAAATAGGCTTTAAAGCTTTATAGTGAAATAGGCTTTTAAGGCCTTATAGTGATAGACAAGTCTTACACTGAAATAAGCTTTGAGGCCTATTAAGCCTATTTAAAAGTAGATAAAATGGAATGTTTAGTGACTTTAATAGTAAGTAGGCCTGTAAATAGGCTTTTAGGCTAGGCCAGAACAAAAAAATAGGCCTATGAAAGGCCATAGGCCAGACTCAGGCCTGCAAATTTTTTCGTAGGCCAGGCTCAGGCCTATCAAAGTCTGGCCTGGTCTGGCCTATTCCTAACCCTAATTAGAAACAAGGTGTAGTAACTGCTCTCAAGAACTAGACTGATATATTCCTTGGAGGGTGATTGGATAGGATAATCAGTTAATCACACATTTCAGTTGAGCTCCTTTACTTTTTAAATATTGTTTAGATAAAGTAATAAAATTCTTCATTCTTGTATCCACTATATAAATTCAATTGTAAATTTTAAGATAAAACTATGCCAAATTATTCATTCTTTTTTATTCCAAATACTTACAAGTTGAATAACATATTCTCCATTTGTTCTCATGAGCTTAACTCAGTTGGTAGGGACAATGCATATATAATATATGTAAGGTCCGGGGTTCGAACCGCGGTCACCACAAAAAAAAAAAAATTACCCCTTTGTTCATAGCTTTTCACAGACAAACGTTTCTGCAATCGCCTCGCTTTTTATATGTGATTTACATGACATTTTTGTGACTTCTCTACAAAGGGGGAATCATTTGCTGAATATATATACTAAACTTGAGGCGATTGCTGAAACGTTTGTCCGTGAAAAGCTATGAATAAAGGGGGAATTTTTTTGTTTTGTTTTTTGTGGTGGCTGGGGTTCGAACCCCAAACCTTACATATATTATGCATTGTTCTTACCATCTGAGTTAAGCTCATGAGTACAAAGGAAGAATATGCTATTCGTAAGTATTTGGAATAAAAAATCCACGGCCCTGCCAATAGGAGGTACTATAATAAAACATATATATATATATATATATATATAGGGGCCATATCACATGAGAATGACTTTTGTAGGTGAGAATGATAAGAATAAATGATAGCCGTCAGATTTAAAAGAAAAGGATGAGATTAAAAGATGAGAATCATATGTCAATTTACACTCCTTGCAGATGTGCTTTTCTCATGTCTTTCTCTCTTCCAATTCACTCACGTTCTCATTCAAACGTTGCCTCTCCTCAGCCATTTACGTTTTCTTCATCTCAACGACGGCGATTCCGTTTCGGCCATCAACAACTGTGACTCACGTTCTCATATAGACAAGATCCGTTGACACTAGGTGTAAGTCATTAGACTTACACCAAATCTCAACCACTAATTCCAATCAATCATGTGGCTATTAATTCACAATATGTCCAATTAAAAAAACCCCAAAAACGGTGACACATGTGATCCCTCTCCTTCATCTCTTTGAGGGTGCCGATCACTGATTATCAATTAGCAAAGGACTGACGGACATCAAATTAATGTTAAATTGAGGAATATACAATATGCAAAAGGAGAATCTGAGACAATCTAATCGTTCCTACCTCTACAAGTAGAATATTTGGAAGGGTGGTAGATTAATTGACTACCTTTTTGATAAGAATGAAATTATAAATACAAAGAATAAGTAATGTTGGAACTGGCACCCGAGTCAAGAATCCATTGATCAAGGGAAAAATCGAAAGAATTAGGATTGGTGGATAGAACAATACCACGAGAAGTGGTATCATGGGTGGAATTGACAAGATGAACATAAAAGAGATAATAATTGATAATATTGTTGTGTTGTCAATTGAAAAGAAACATCCGTATTGAAAGAAAAAAAAATAGTAGAAACACGATTAGAGAAGATGAAGGGGAGGATCACATGTGCCACCATTTTTGGGTTTTATTAATTGGAAATCTTGTGAATTAATAGCCACTTGATTAATTAAAATTAGTGGTTGAGATTTGATGTAAGTCTAATGACTTACACCTGATGTCGTCAACAGATCCTACCTATATATATAATATCGAAATGTACATATAATAGTACCACTGTATATCTGTCCAAGTAAAATTGACCGATTTTTTAAGCAATATCTAAGGTTTGAACCTTGTAGTTGGAATAGGAGACCCCTCTAAAAAAAAGTAGTTAATTAAGTTTTTCACGGGAAATCAGTGATTGATAAATTTAATGAAAATTTTAAAGCAATAAAATTTATTATCTAAATTTTACTTACTTCCAGGTTAACCTGCTCACTCTCTCTAACACTATGTTTGGTTCCCATGATTGAGAGTGGATGGAAAGCTGGGAAACCAAAAATTGTTCCACAGTTTGGTTCAAGGAAACAATGAGAAAGGAAAGAAAGTTATGTGGGACCCACGCCTAGAAACCTTTTCCTTAACATATATGGTAGCCTCTAATATGAACCCTTTTTTTGATGGACCAATCATGGACCCTCTAAAATTATCTGCTGTTGCAGGTCATTTGTATTTCCTTAAGTTTGTATAAAAACAATATTTCTTTTTATAAAAATATAAAAACAATATTATTAATTAAGTAATTTACAGTTTTGCCCATCAATGTGTTGTTATTTTTGAAGAGAATACGGGAACATTTTTTCCAGTTTTCTTTCCACATCACGTTGAAACTTTCTCACCATCTCACTCCTTGGATTCAAGTGAAACTTCTTCCTTCTTTTAATCAAACTGCTTATTCCTTTTTCCTTTTCATATCAAGATCGTTTCATATCAAGATTGTGATTGGCTTGTCTTGGTGAGGGATAATCTGAACTCAACAGATCTGTGGCAGTGAGTAAGCGCAAATCCACAAAGGGGTTTTATCAAAATTGGAGTTTTATATATGTAAGTGTCTGCCTATTTCATTTGCAATTCAAAGAATTTCCTTACAAACAACAACCTTATGCCATCAACAGTCACACCCGAGACAAAAATAAAACATCGACTCTGCAATTATACCAAATTCAAAGAACTAATAAGAAGTGTGATTAACTAAACATTGAACAGTTGAATATTTCAAGTCTTTGACTAGACAACTTATAACAACACGACACGCCTAATTCCACAAATAAACACCTTTTTTTTTGTTTGGAAAATAAAGGGACCTTACTTGAAGAATTACATAATGGGAATGTAAGAGTGATTTACCTATTTACTCAGAAGGAGAAAAAACAAGCAGCATTTTATACAAATACAAGTAACCAATTTATTCAACCATTTCTCTTTCCAGAAGCAGACACTGAGGTTGTCGGTGCCCATGATGATGTTGAACTTCTTCCTCCTCCACATGGTATCATCGCGTCACCCTCCTAAACCCTATTTCCCCAATTCAATTTAGTTTAGTTCATCTATTCTTCTGACACAAATAAACACCTCAGTTAACACTAATTTGAAGTATTTGAATACTAACAAATCCAAATGCTGACATCAACTAGTAAACATGAAATTAACCTAAAAAGAAGAAAGAATCATAAGAATCCAAGGAATTAGAATGAATAGTTTGATAATAAAACAACTAGGAATCCACAACAGCAAAATTGGAATCGATTAACAGCTATGAAGTAAGAAAGGAAACTGCAATCGATTAACAATTATGGATTTGGGGTTTAAGTTTTGAAGATTTAGAATTTTTGTTTGAGAAGTTTAAGATTCAGAATTGACAATTGATGAAAAATAGAGGAGAAGAATGGAGGAAAAGAAATTACAGAAGAAGAAAATGAACTTTCTGAGAAGAGAGATGAAAAGTATGAACACAGAACTGAACGAGATCACGAAAATTCAAATCCAAATCGTGTCAGATTTCCGATCTCAGCAATAAACAGACCTTCGATTCGACGATTTCACCAAAGGAAAAAAAAAACGGTTTCTCAAGAGCTTCGTTGTGTGGACCAGGCAAGTCCACCAACAAAGCATTGGTATTCAACTTCCGCCATGGAAATCGGGAAAGAAAATTGGCAATTGATGAAAAATAGATGAGAAGAATGGATGAAAAGAAATTACAGAAGAGGGAAAGGAATTTTCTGAGAAGAGAGATGAAAAGTATGGGTTCAGTATAGCTTTTTTTTTATAATTAAAATTGATTAATTTTTTTTTTTTTTAATTATGATGACCGGTTGTAGCAGGTCATATACAACCGGTCATATAAGGAGGTTCATTGGTGGACCTTTTTTTGGGGGGTCCATATTAGGGAGCACCTATATATATATATATATATATATATATATATATATATATATATATATATATGTCAAGGGTATTTATGTCAATTAATAAATATGGATATTTCTTTCCTTCAACTTCCTATTCCATTTTCTTTTATACCAAACAACCAAGACAATCCCCTCACTCACTAGTGCAGAAAACACTTTTTAAATCAGGTGAAAAAGACTTTTTAAATCGGTTATGTATCTGATTTATAGGTGGCCGATTTAATAAGTGTTTCATTTTTAAGTCTGTCCTTTGACCCGATTTAAATTCTTTTTATACATCAGGTAACCCGATTTAAAATCTTCCATTTTATATCTGGTCACCCGATTTAAAATCTAGTTTTTTTTTTTTTTTTAAATGATTTTCTTTTTTTCTCCCATATTGAACATTATTGTAATGAAACAGAACCTTATATACGATCATTTAATATAAAATATTATCATAGAACTTTAATTTCATAGCAACTTGCAAATAAAATCATCCACAAAATCTAAACATTGTCAATACTTCACACTTAACACAACAATTGATTTACACCTAGTTCAAGGACTTCAAATGAATAAAGTTTCTTTTATTTACCAAATTACCACCATGTTTCTTTTTAGTTTTATTTTAATTTAATTAAAATACTTTTTAAGTTAGACAACCCGATTTAATTTTTTTTCTACTCAATATGCTCATCACAATGACTGTTTTTAAATCAGATGGATAGTCACCCATTTAAAATCTCTGATTTAATAAGTGTTTTTTGTTCTAGTTATTTTCTATTATTTTTCTTTCCTCATATAATCTTTCCTTACTCTTTCTTTCCTTATACTTTCTTTGATCATCCAAACAAAGCCTAACATCAAGATGGATAACAAAAAAACTGTAAATGTAGAAGAAGAAAAAAAGTACATCGAACCATTGATGTAACTGAAAATGTCAATGATTTCAGACCTGATTTGAAACAGGATTTTCTTTGTGCTTTTGCCTTAACATTCAACAAACTCAAATAGTTCGGGTGCCTTTGAAAAAGTCAACATAAATTAGTGTAGTCACTTTGGTTATTCTAAATACTTTAGCATCAATTGATCCTTTAAGTCCATGCAAAATTGATTTAATCCTTAATCTAACCCTCTGTACATTTACATCATAGAACAATCTAATGTCAGTAACGTCACTTTCCATTATATAGGAACCAAAGTCAAAATAATTTAGGTGAATCTAGTAAAAACACCTATAATAATAACGTTTAATTGTAACTTCCATGCTAAACCTGAAAAAATAGACCAGAAGTCTTCGGAACTAAATTGATAGCAAAGTTAATTATTTCAGGTGGAACCACCTAGGTCGGCATTGGGCAGCACTAGCTTATTTAAGGAAGGTTAATGATTAATTTAAGATAAGATGCACATACAGTAGTGACAAAATAGCAACTCTTACAAGTTGGGACTTGAAGGACAAGTTGAAATTACAGTAGATTAGTGTAAAGGATGGGCTGGATAAACTTAGGTACATCAATTATGTTATGTACGAATCACAGCTTTCACATTTTAACTTGGCATGCTAAAATCAATTATGTTATGTACATCAATTAGGTATCGTTTGGCCAGACTTTTTTTCCGGTCTAAAAGCTACTTTAAAATGAAGTTAAAATAAAGCTTTTAAGGAAAAAACTAAAGTTGTTTGGTTTCTTTATTTTTTTTAATTCTAAAGTTATTTTTAAATTAAAAGTTGTTTGGCAAAATATTGTACAAAACTTTGAATTTTTTTTTTTTCAGTGGTGTCCGGGATTCGAACCCGCGACCTTGCATATATTTTATACATTGTCCATATCAACTGAGCTAAGCTAGAGAATAGTTTGCTTTTTCTTTTCCAATTATAGTGTATAACAAATTTTGTTATAAGAATATCATATTTTTGGTGTCATTTAAAAAGATAAAAATTTATATTATATGATATTATATTTGTTACATTGTTGGTGTCATTGAAAAAGATATGTTTAGTTTTTTTAATAAGAAAAAGATATTCCAGTTTGTTACAATATAAATGTGTAAAATATATATAAGTATAGTTTTTGTAGGCATCTATACTAGTACTTTTAATTAAAATTAAAATTTTATAAAAATAATAATTGTACGCATTGCGCAACACTGAAAAAATTACACGCATTAGCGTAACAAAAAAAAAAACAGACATACAGACATAAAATATTACTCTAAACGCTAATGTGTGTGTATATTTGTGAGGTTGAAGAAAGAGAATAAAAATATTTGTGAGGTTATGATAATGAAACGATATTAAAATTAAATATATAAGTGATAAAAAGATAATAAAATTCCTTCAAAAATAGATAATAAAATTAAATTGATTCTCCTTTAAAAAAAATTATATGGACCAGTTAAAAAAAATTAAATGGAAGAAAAAAACAAATTGAAATATAATATTAAAAAATAAAAGATAAGGCTGCCTGCGTGAGTTGAAGAGAAGTGCTTGTGAAATAAATAATAGAGAAGTAGTTTTTTGAAGTAGCATTCAACAACTTTTGGTTAAAGCCCATTTCATACAATTTTATGCATTCTAAAAAAAGTACTTTTTTTCGAAGGTACTTTATTGATATTGTGTTTGGCCTAGCTTCTTCTTAAAAATGTAGAAAAGCTGAAAAAAAAGTCGGGCCAAACGGTGTATCAGAGACATTTTGAGCATAATTCTTATATCTGAGTGAAAAGGTAATTGGATCTCAAAATTGCGAATTGAAATTATAAAGCATCAATCAAAATAGTCATTCTATAAAAAATTTCTACTAGAGATCATGATGTGACACATTAACCGATGATGCAACCCCTCAACATTGATCTCGCATAAATGTTACCACATCATGAACTAATTTGTCTATGAAAATTAGGTCTTACAAATTTAACCATAATTAGTTCATGCACATTTGCAATAACAAATAAATTTGTCCCTCATATAGTCCGAGCATGTGTTTGATTTTAAAGGTCGAGACGAACGTTTAGTTATGACTCTTGACGTGATTTTCTAGAAACGACAAAACTAAGCATCTACATAAACGTCGAAAACTTGCGATGATTTTGAGATAATGTTGAAAAACAGTCGTGTAACCAAATAGAGGCTAAATTTCATAAACAAATTAGCCCCTAATAAATTAACATTGATGTGAGATCAAGATGCAATATAATATGCCCGGTTAATGAGACACATCATAATCTCTAACAATATAAATTAATGGAGAAATTATTTTAGATAACATTTTACAATTTTGAGAATGTAGTTACCAATTTATAAAAAACAAAGACGATGCATATAATTTTTAGGATTAACTTGTGTTGAAATTTGGGGCCTAACTCATCCTTATAAAATCGGTTTGTGAAGTGAGGACTGCCCCCACTTTTAAACACATTTTGTTCGATGAGAGACTCTTTTAACACACTCCCCCACAATCAGCATTATCAGGCTTGGTTCGTGGACATAAATGGTGTGTGGCCCAATAACGAAACCGAATAGCAGGTGGTCCAATGGATTTTAACGGACGCGATACCATGTTGAAATTTGAGGTTTAACTCATTCTTACAAAATTGGCCTGTAAGGTGAGGATTGTCCTCATTTCTAAACATATTTTGTCCGATATGAGACTCTTTTAACAATGTGCCTATTCAATTTCATGGGTTAATTAAGTTTTTGGTCCCTATAAATATCTGCATTTTTATTTTTAGTCCTTATAAAAATAAATCACACTTTTTAGTCCCTACAAAATTTTTCATTAGTGTTTTTAGTCCCTGTTAAATTAAAATTTGTTTAATTATGCTTAAAATTTTAAATTTTTTAATGATTTTTTACATACTTGTTTAAAACATTATAAAAGATTCCGCCACAATAAATTAGCTCAAAATTTTATTTTTAAGTCCAAATTTTCGTTAGTTTTATCTTGAATTTTTGGCGTTTTAAAAAAATTATATTTAATTCATTACATGTTAAAAAATTCTAATTTTTTATAAAAGAGATTATTATAATGTTCTTAACATGTCTGTTAAAAATCATTTAAAAATATCAAAGTTTAAATATAATTAAACAAATTTCAATTTAATAGGGACCAACACATACTTTTAGTCCTTGTAAAATTAAAATTTGCTTAATTGTGCTTAAACATTTAAATTTGTAACATATTTTTCACATACTTACTTAGAATATTAAACAAAGTTCCAAATTTTCATTAATATAATCTTAAAATTTTGGCTTTTAGAAAAATTCATATTTAATTCATTACATGTTAAAAAACTAAATTTTTTTATAAAAGAGTGTCTTACGATGTTATGAACATGTATGAAAAAAATCTTTCAAAAATTTAGAAGTTTAAGCATAATTAAACAAATTTTAATTTAACAGGGACTAAAAACACTAACAAAAAATTTTGTAGGGACTAAAAAGTGTGATTTATTTTTATAGGGATTAAAAACAAAACTGCATATATTTATAGGGACCAAAAACTTAATTAACCCATTCATCAGAGGACTGAACATATAGAAACAAAATAACCAAAATATTAAGTAAAGTAGCTGTTGGTTTGCAATAACTATTTCATCCAAACATATAGTTCTACGTTCAAGTAACTATCCTAACAATCAAACATTGATTTCAAGATAGTATAGTACGTGAACTCATCTTATGTGCTTAATAATTGTCCAAAAAAAATTAATCACGGCTAAACAATACTTGATGTATTTCATAACTATAACAAGGTTAGCTAAAAGTAACTATCTCCCAGATGTCCAATTGAGTAGTATAATCAAACAAAAAGAAAGATATAAAGGATGTTCTAACCATTTTTGTCCATAATAAATAGTGCTTAAATGTCATCATCTTGCAGCAACTTAACTATCAACTAACTATAATTGTGATTACAATAACTAATTCAAATTTATTATGAAGGAAAGGACAAACTATAAAAGGAAAAATTGGCTTAAACCCACTCGTGAGTTATGACTTGTGACAATTGAGGAAATTATTTTATGCCAACAAATTTTCTTGTTAAAAAACCCCAAAGAAAATGATATATATTTTTTTTCCTTTTCAATATTGTTAAATAGAAAGGCTTCTCGGGTAAGATGGTGCCTAGATATTATGTGCAGAGAGAGTGCTTCTGCACTGACAACCTAACAAAAATTGAATGTAAAATTTGAACCCTACCAAAATAGTAAATAAAATTAAAATATCAAACCATGATGGAGGAAAAAAGAACACTGAGAAGATAAAAATGACAAACCTTATGGTCCCGATTTACGCATATCACGGCGAAGAACTCTATTCTCTCCAAGTCTTCCACCATCCCTACATACAACCTCCTCATCATAGTACTTTATTAACTTTACCATACCCACCAACCAATTTTCCTTTTTACTTTCTTTTCCTCCCTTGAATCAATGATGAATAATAATAATCAACATTCACCTATAACCATACAACCTCATTATTCCAAGAGTAGTAAAAGTAAATATCAATATAGTGTGACACAGTTGTTTCTAAACATGTGGTTAGATGTTCAATCTTTAGCTAATATTTATGGAAGAGTACTTGTTAAAAACTTATACCTTTTAAGGGTACATTTGGTTCCTCATTGAGAAAAGTAGAAAAATTTGTAGAAAATAATTTAGATGGTTTGGATATGTAGAGAGAAGACCTCTAGATGTCGTCCTAGAAAGAATATATTAAATGAAAGAGAATCAAGTTAAAAGAGCTAGAAAAAGACCTTTAAAACCTATAAGAGAATCTATTAGAAAAAGATTTAGAGGTCAATAAATTAGATTGAAATACGACATTATAACGTAATTTAATTCATGTAGCCGACCTCATTTTGTGAATAAGGCTTGGTTGTTGTTGTTTGGTTTCTAAAAGTGGTATAATTGATTCTAGTATGTTTGGTTGTTTTTGAGTAAAATTGATTCTACCTCTAAGATTAATTTTACTTAAACATGATTTTAACTTTTGATTCTAGAATTAATTCTACATATAAATTAAACTTTTACATGAATATATTTAAATACAAATAATTTTACGTTCAATTTAATTTTAATCAAAATAAATTTACTTAAAATCAATTATGAACCAAACATAGATAAGTGGACATTTGTACCTCTAAAGATTAGTAGCAAAGAAAAGGGTAAACACATTACTAAAAAACAAAAAAGAAAGTTAAAGCAAGATTCCTTCCCACTGTGAATTACTACTAGATGAATAACAAGACACAGTAAGATTAATTGTCAGTATGAGTCAAAACAAGTTTATAGAATCAAACAAACAAATATCTAAACTTTTCAAAAACATAAAAAAAAAAAAAAAAAGTAGATAGATATTTATGATTGTTTTTGGCCAGTAAAGTTGCGCCCACACATGGCAGCTGTCTCCAGCCCATTTCCTTTCCCTCCCAATCAAATTACTACTTTTACTATATAATCTTAACCCTTCTTCCACCGTCTCCTCCCATTAAAATAACATTACCCAATCTCATTTTTCAATTCAATTTCAAATACCTAGTGAAGTGTCTTCACTTCTTCTTTCTCATTAGCATTTTCACAAACATGTCACCTACACCAATTCTTCTTCTTCTTCTCGTTCTTTTTCTATCTTTTTTCTTTTCACTTATAGTAAGTGAACAAAATGGAGAATTTGAAACACTAAACACAAAATTCAACCCAAAACTTCCACTACCACCACTGAAAACACTATCATCATCAAAACGTTATGAAGGATCTTCCGATCTAGTCAAACTCAAGTACCATATGGGTCCAGTTTTATCTTCTCCGATCAATATCTACCTTATCTGGTACGGTAACTGGCCAAAACCACACAAATCTCTCATCAAAGATTTTCTCAATTCAATCTCCGATACAACCGTACCTCACCCCTCCGTCTCCGACTGGTGGCGTACCGTTACACTTTACACCGATCAAACCGGTGCTAACATCTCCAAAACAGTCTCCATCGCCGGAGAATATTCCGATTATCGTTACTCACTCGGCAAACGCCTAACAAGACTCTCAATTCAAGATGTAATCGCTACGGCGGTTCGATCTAAACCTTTCCCTGTTGATCATCGGAAAGGGATTTATCTAGTTCTAACCGCCGATGATGTTACGATGGATGAATATTGCCGTGCGGTGTGTGGTTTCCACTACTTCACTTTTCCGTCGAAGGTAGGTTACACTCTCCCTTACGCTTGGGTAGGAAACTCCGGCACACAGTGTCCGGAGGTTTGCGCGTATCCATTCGCGGTACCGAGTTACATGGCGGGAGGTGGACCAGGGAAACTCTCGCCGCCGAACGGGAACGTCGGAGTAGACGGAATGGTGAGTGTCATTGCTCATGAATTAGCTGAGCTTTCGTCGAATCCGCTTGTGAACGCGTGGTACGCCGGTGAGGATCCGACGGCGCCGACGGAGATTGGTGATTTGTGTGAGGGTTTGTACGGTACCGGCGGTGGTGGTGGTTATATCGGAGAAGTTATGAAGGATAAAAGTGGAAAAACGTTTAATGTTAATGGGATTAGAGATAAAAAGTTTTTGGTTCAATGGGTTTGGAGTAATGTTTTGAATGCTTGTGCGGGTCCCAATGCTGTTGATTTGAATTGAGTTGAGACATACCCAACGCTATTCATTCTTTAATGTCATTTTACTGCTATGGTTTTCTAGTAGTTGCTACTTTCCCCTCATGTATCATGTATATTAATGTAACAATGTTTTTGTAATTTTATTTTCTCTACTCGAGGAAATTCATTAATATTATATTATCTCTAGTTTTTTTTTTTTTGAATTGTTTCTTTCATTATTTATTTTTATATAACAAAGGGAATTAAACATGCATGATTGAATATTGGATGCAAAAGTTTAGAATAGGGGAAAATTATAAGTGTGTTATGCTTAGGCCAAACAGCATTTTCAGGTGACATATATTGTGTCAGGCAATCTTAGATTGTAACGTGTAAAGCAAAAGTTTTTTTGTCAATGGTTTCATTCCAATTTCCATCACATGTATAATTGTTTTTTTTTTTTTTTTTTTTTTTTTTTTTTATGGATCGCATGTAAGTAAAATTTCATTTTTTTCTTTCTTTCTGTGGTCTAGAAAATTATGTAAAATTTCCAATTCTAATGCTTTTTTAATCAAACTAAAATGAAACATGCTTATTTATTTCATTTCAATTTCAATTGACTTCCTAAACATGAGCCATTTGCTTCTTTCAAGTTTCATGCGACATGTGTCTTCTTGTGAATGCTCTTCGAGTTCTTTTCTTCAACATTTGTTTTCTTGTGAATGCTCTTTCATAAAAGAAAGTATGAAATTGTACGGGCTAAAAGTGTGAAATTAGAAATTTAAGTAGTAGCTATGCAACTATTAAATTCAAAGCTAGTTTATGCATGAGCCACTGTATTTGTTTGCCAACCAATTCGTTTGGACTAAACATGACTTTAAGCCAAATTATAAATATTGTAATATAAAGTTAAATTTTGAGATATCCGTACATAGAAGATTGAAACAATTCACAACCATCTTAGAATCAAACTCATATATGGCATTGTTATAAGAGTTAATTCGTCGAACCAAAGTAAACCTCAAGCCGCTCCCTCGTAGTCTAATGTTACTATTTTTAAACTTAGGTTTTAATCTTTTTCCCTTTTTGCCCAATGAACTCTTAATTTGTAGGATCATTTGTTTTCTAAGTTTGAATGTGTAGTCTCAAGGTTCAAAGAAGGAATTCAAAAACCTTAGATTTTTTTTTTTTAAGGAAAAACCTTAGAATTTTTATCTTCCTTTTCCATGTGTTGGAGATATTGTGATGACTTGACTATATTATATCACATATTAAGGAGGGAATAACAACTATTTTCTAATTATCATTCATGATTTTTGTATATACTGTGTTATATATATTTTTTCTTATTTTTGCTTCTCCCTAAAATGTAGGTCTAAAAACACCATAAACCTATCATCAACATGTGCATCATTTAGAGGATTTGATTTAAGTCTCCATATACCCAGTGCATTGCAATTAGATTTTTAAGAGTTGTGTTTTAAGTCTCCATTTGAGAAAAAACATGAGTTTTATTTTATTTTGGTTTATTTGTTAAAAATAACAAAGTATATTATAGAAAACTAAAATAGAAAAAAGAAAAGAGGGACTTTTAGTGCGTTGTGCCAGCAAAAAAAAAAGAAGATCAGATAGTTAGTTAAGATCTGTAGCATAAAAATATATATTCAATTAAAAAAAGATAGTCAGGTTCAAATTTTTTACAAATTTGACATAGATTTAAATTAAAATTTAGAAAAGAATCGAGTTTCTAAGAGTTATTTTGTCTAGAAAAATATTTGACCAAAAAGTACTAGTTAACTATGAAGATACCTTCTTTCAAAAAAAAAAAAAAAAAAAACCATGAAGATACCTTTATATAATGATTTTTTTGAGGAACCTTTATACTAATGATATAATGATTTTGTTGAGGGAGCTTTATACAACGGTATAAATTCTAAAAAAGCTATCTAAACTTGAAACTTTTTTTAAAGGACCTGAAACTCAAATTTAAGGGTTATGCTCATTACTCCATAAACTAAAACAGCTCATTATTTAAATCAACTTTAATTAAAGGGTCATTATCATACCCTACTCCATAAACTAAAATGCACAGCTGCATACATACCATAAATCAAACGGTATCTCGTTGGTTATAGATTTTCCTAGTCTCTACTACTTTCTACCAACCAAATCAAGCACATGCCAGCCAGAATTCAACCTAAGCAGAGTACCTAGCACATTAAATGATCATATGCAAACATGAAATCATATAATGGAAAAGCAACTAGCAACCACCAAATAGCAACTAGCCACTAGCCAGTGCTTAAGATAGACAAAAATTTGAACCGTAATATTAATTATTTTGAATATATTGATTTCTAAATTTTTTTAGGGTTAAATATGATTATGGTCCTTATAAATATGTCAACTTTTCATTTTAGTCCTTCTAAAAAATTTCTTCAACTTTTAATCCCTCAAAATTTTTCCATTTTCACTTTTGATCCCTCCTTTAAAGTAAACTCATATGTAGAATTCATATTTTTGAATAAAATTTTGAAGAAAAATTCATAATATTATAAGAATCTCTCCAAAAAAATATTAGAATTTTTTAGCAAAACATGAATTTAATATGAATTTTTTTATTTTTTAAGGTTAAAAATTCATATTTAATTTGTGTGTTGTTCTAATTTTTTTAAAAATATTTAACACATTTCTGCACAATTTCATTGAAAAATACAAAAATTAAATTAAAAATAGGGACCAAAAGTAGTGATTCAAAATTTTATAGGGACTAAAAGTTGAAGGAAAATTTTAAAGGGACTAAAACGAAAAGTTGATATATTTATAGGGACCTAAAACATATTTAACCCTTTTTTTTAATAGCAAAATTATATTAGATAGTAGAACCAAAAGAGTACAAAGAGTACTCGAGATCATACATCAAAGCAAAAAAGTGAACATGGAATATCATTAGCAAACTACAACAAGGAGAAAAAATTGAAAACCTAAACACAAACAACGATCCCGCATACTGGACGAACCCTGAGCTAACCAGAGCAAGATAAGAACGAAAGTAGACTTTACCAAGTAGAGCAACAAGAATCAGACCACCGATAAATCACACACGAACCAATCCATCCATACCAACCCCTCAAACTTCTATCCGTCGAAGCATATAACATGATCCACCTCCCACTCGTAGTAAATATAATAATAACTAAAGGTTTTAAAAGGAAACTACCATAGGGAAACTTTCATCCTATCCACCAATTGCTTAATTGTGATTGTATTTCCTGAGAATATAGATTCATTACTTGACTTTCAATTGGACCTAACCCTTTCCCAATCCACGAGTGTCCAAAAAATTTTGTTGAGTAATAACTCTATCGTGAAGTAACTGGAAATAGAAGACATCAACTTTAAAAGTGGCCAAATCTTTCAAACCTTAGCCCGAGTTTGGACATTTTAATTTGAATTGTTTCCCATAATCCGAGAGACTTTCGAGAGCATCATATTCACCAAACTTATAGAGTACCACCTTTGACGTTAGGCTTCCACGACTAGAAGTCATTTGAAAGGGAAAGAATGACCCCATACGTAATTGGGCCAATATTGACCACTAGATCATTCTCTAAAATAAACAAGTATCTTTTCCATCCGAGGTCCCAAACCCACACCTCCCCAACCTAATCACCCAAGTTACCAACAATATATTCCATACAACAGTCATTTTAAAATGAAATTGTTATCCTGTTATAGGCCACCATGGCAACTTCTCCTAAGGACCAAACCGATTTAGAATCCGAACATGACCCAAGCAGCAATGAGATACTTTTCCACCAAAATAAGACAAAGTCGTTTGGTACCCATACCTAGTTGTGAGTATATCATGTCTCAATGTTAGGCTCCTCAGTATGATCCTTTAACGTCATATACCTAGAAAAGGTGGATTAATGAGACACAAGTCCCTACCCCCCAAGACATCCTCCACCCAAGTTAGTTTTTATAAAAAATACTAACCACAGGTGAACAAGAGACATGTCATAGTGAGTTATATGTGTACTTAATTTAACTACAAAATTTTCATTAGGCCACTTATTAGAAATTAATTGTCTTAATCCTTAACAACCAGATGTTCTACAAGTCAAATTAAGTTTAAGTCTATCTAGGATGAGACCAAGTTGATTCAAGGACATCTGAAACAAAATTATAATGTGATAGTTCAATATGACTAGAAAGTGAAAGACTGGATTTTTTATATGAAAGATTCAATACCTATGTAATAGAACTAACAATTAGGTGTGAGGGGTGAGAAAGGGACGAGTTATATTCAATCCTAACACTACAAGAAAATATGTTCTTTGACAGGGACGAAATCCCTGAGAAAAGCATCACAACCCTGAGAAAGAGATATTTGTGAAGGGTTTTGTAAAGGGCAAGATGCCTAGTAAAACAAGTTATCACAAATCTTTTGCAATGGGCAGCTCATTATGTGAAAACCCTGTTAAACGTCTTGAGTTAACTAATACACTTTTAACTGATTTGACATGATGTCAGTTTGCTTGTCAGCAGTTTACGAGGGGCTTTCCCTTGTCAAATTTTGAATTTCTATTTTTGAAAATTTATGAGGGGCTTTTCCTTTGTCAAAGTCTTAATTTATTTAAAATTTCGAATTTAAGTTATTAAATTATATAAAAAATTGAATATAAAACTAAAATTGAATATTTTATTACAAATTGGTATTGTTTTAGAAAAATAATTTTATTTAAATTTCTAAATTATTTTTTAAATTAATTAATAAAAAAATATTAAAAAGCAATTATACTTAATATTTTATTAAAAATCTATTTAATCTAAAATTTTGAATTATTTTTTAAATTAATTAAAAATAAATAAACCCTGAAAAAAAAACTCAAATTTTTCATAATAAATTAAAATTATCTAAATATTCTTAGAAACCGAGAAAAAAACTGTGCTTGGAAAAGCATATATACTCGAGAAAAAATTACTCAACATATTCCACTTCTTCCTCCTCCTTGTTCGCTTCATCCTCACAAGAAGCATCATATATACATCATAATCACATTCCACAATAGGAATAAGGCGATTGCGTTGCTGACTTTGCACTGGCTCCTCTAGCATTGATGACATCTCGTCATTACGTAATTTTTAATGTTATTTTCTGAAGAATATTGGAGTTCACAGCTAGATTGAGCATGATACAATGCGAAAAACAGGAAAAACTGAAGACCCGAAGCAAGATAAAAAAAGTGACATGTTTCCACAGAGCCAAAAACATGGATTCGACATTTAGAGAAATGTGTCACGATTATCAAAACATTATCAAAACGTGACACGATTCTGAAAACCCTAATTTAGATGGTTTGTTATATATACAAGGCAAAACGTGTCACGTTTTATTAAAAACGTGACACAATTGGGCGAATTTCTGAGCCTATTTAGCTGAAGCTTGGTCTGAAAACAAAGAGGACGAATTGGAGAGAGCAAAGTGCGATTTTGAAACCTAAAGAAGGCTAGGAGGGCGATTTATTCAACCTTCTATCAGTTCATGTATGTTTTGATTCCTATATTGATTATGCTATTTGTAAACTCGATTATGAGTAGCTAAATCTCTTAGAGATTAGGTATGAGATGATTTTGATGTAACCCTAATTTAAACATGTTGTTGTGAAACTCTATTTCTTGTGAATATCAATCTAGTTTTATTCAATTCAATTGTTCTTGATGCTTTTTATATATTAACACCATATAATCTGAATCGGCAAGATTGAATGACTACTAACCATAGCTTACAACTTATACCTAATTTGATTGTTCAAATAAACATGGTTAGTCTAGGAATGGATAACTGCTTATTTGTGATATCAAGTTAACGCTCTTGATAAACTTTTAGTAAGTGTACTAAAATATATCGAAGTAATAAAATTTATAAGTTCGTATCCACAGGGACTGTTTCAATTTCTACTCGGAAAAAACTTTAAAATAAAGGATGTATTAAATTCAAGGGTGCCCTAGGCAGTTGAATTGATTTTTGTAACATAAACGAATTAAAAACAATAAAAGATTGGTTTTAGAAAATTAGAGAGAAGTATGGTTAAGACCTTCGAATCCTCCGAAGTTCTCCTATGATAATTTGCACTCCTAATTCAATCAATGATTATCTAGTTTAACGATAGATTAACAAAGTAATTCTACCCAATCTCTTGACCTAGAATTCTCCCCGCAAGTGACAACCCCTTAATCTCTTAAGTGAATTCGAAACCGTTGGAGGTTTTAACAGAACGTTAATCTCTATGTCATAACCTAATAATGATCTATCTCTAACTTGATTACTTAGGTTAAACTTATTACCTAGGTCAGAGTCAAAAGCCAGGGTTAGTGGTCATTTAATCTCTAAGATCAATTTGCATATTCATAAAGCTAGGGTTAGTAGTCGATGATAAACGTACAAAAAGCATTAAACATAACGTAATATGAATTAAAACTAGATTTTCATTGATATTCAAAAAAGTTCAACAAATTAGGATTCCCATAAGATTACATCAAGTTCATCAAAGTCTTAACCACAAAGAAATTTAGCTACTCATGTTCATAAAAATAAACAACATAAGAAAAGAAAATAAACCCAAGAATTTCATTGTTGCCGACGTTGCTCCTGAATTTTCTTTCAAATCATTGTTGTTGTTTGCATGCCGTAGCTCTTCCCTCTCTCGTGCTCCTCTGTTCTCAAAGCGTGAATTCGCTTTCTTGCAAAACGTGAATTCCCTTCTTCGTGTGGCTTCCTTCTCCTCTTATATGCCAAGTAACAAACCTAATTAGTTTTCTTTTCTTGTTTACGGTACAGGTCAGCTAGCAAAGTTAATCTTGGCCCATTTGATTTAAAAGCATGCAATTCACCCCCTTCTTGATGCACGTCACCTTCTTATACCATATATAGACAAGCCAATGCAAATTATGCAATTCACATTTTAACACATGTCACCAAATCATGTTTTGTTTAGAATCATAATAGGTCATGATTTACCGTTTGACTCAATAAATAAAAAATGACAATTTATTTAAAATGACTCTAAATTAATATTAGATTAATAAAAAAAGACTAAAAACTTAACCAAAAGTGACTCTAAAAGTAGTGTATGACTGACTGTCATCAACTCTTAAAACCTTCAAAGATTATTAGATCACCAAAGGTATTAGAGACTGTAATATGAGAGGAGGGTCCTAAGTTAAGAGATTGATTAGGGCTATTTGGTTAACCATCGTGAAACTAGATAAGTATTCATAGGAAATAGATGCATTGTACCAATTAGGAAAACTCAGAGGATTCGAAAGACCTAGTCTCATCTCTCTCCATATCTTTTCCAAACAATCTTTATTTTTTGTCTATTTACTGTTTATGCAGCACAAACCTACTGCCTCGAGCACTTATAAAATTTACACATCCTAAATATTAACTTTATTGCTAGTTGAGATTAACACAATCTTCATGGATACGAACTTTGATTTATTACTTTGATAATTTCAGTACACTTCCTAAATCTTCTATCAAGCATCCTTGAGTTTTCTCATGCACACTCCAATTCTTCATTATCGTATGATTGCTATTTTAGAAGCAATTGTTGCAAAAGAGCCTCTCGATGCGCCATTTTTATTATCATTTCAAGCATTTCACAGGTAAGGTATGGAGGATGTGACGTCCTTTCTCTCCCGGTTATTTTCATTTTCAGAGTTCTGGCCGCTTTCTTATAATTGGTTGTCAAGCTTCCAACACCATATAACTTTTCTTTCATCTTGTCTCCAGCTACATCAGTTTAAATCTTGAGGGAAAAAGCCTTATCATACTGAGAAAGGGCGGATGAAAACTGCTTATCATACTCAATCTATACATATAACGACATTAAATGATAATCAAATTTATAAAAATGATTGTAGATAATCAAATGAATGTAGGTTACTAATTTACTCCTAGAGATACACTTCTTGATCTGCCTCCACCATTAAAGATCCTGATGATCATTAGGGACATCCACTGCTATTGGTTGTTGGGGCTATTGGGGTGGCTGGGAAAAAAATCCAGAGTTTCCGACAATGTGGTGGAGTAGTTCCACCACATAGTGGTGCTGGTTCATATGGGAAAGTGGGTAAGGATATACCAATAGGTATACTATTGATACATGGGAGCTGGTAAAGTTTGTATGGATTGAGCAATTTGTATCAATGGAATATAAGTCTTAGTGGATGAACTAGTCTGACCAGATGTGGACATAGGAGGAAGAAGAACCAACTAGGATGTTGTGAACGAGGTTAGTACTTGAGCAATAACCTTATGGAGACGACTCTTACTATTGTCCTTGGGTTGGGTGCCATTGTTGTCTATTTTCCAATAAGAAGAAAACCATATTAAAATAATAAATCATCATCAACAATAATAACCAATATTAAAACAATACTACTTTTTCATTCAAATTAAAACTATTAAAATAATTAAAAATATTACAAACTATTAAAACAATACAACAAAACAACTAGAATTACTATTGTCTTCAAGCATTGCCTTTAGAGATGAATGACTCATTGATCGGAAGGTGTGACAGATAAATTCAAAATTTAATAGATTACTAATTTCTACCTAATCATTTGTTAGGGGTTCATAATTTTAGCGAGGAATAAACCCGTGTGAAAACCCTGGGGTATCTGAGGGATTTTCCCTTCGAAAAAGCACAATATTTTTTAGGGTTTATGCCACTCACAATTTTCCATGTTAAAACAACTCTTTTCTTGAAGTGTAAACTGTCCTAAAATTTTGGTCAGATTAATGTTTAGACCATACCTCATATGTGGGCCCAAACGAACCGCTTGTGTTACGTGTCACAAACACACTAACTAGAATCTTAATAATTTGAGACTTCAATATCCATTGGTATTGGGTCAAATTCATGCATTGTACTGTAGTTCTTAACTCATATCATATTAAATGGACCTGAATATCGTTTTTAATAGTTAGGTCATAAGACGAGGGTTAACAACTAGTTTATAATTCAGCAGTCTAATAACCTTTAGAATGTAGGAACCGAATAAATCTTCAATATTGCTTACTCCTTAAGTAAGCGGTAAATATCTTAGAGCCCCTTAAGTAAGTGATAACGAGTTCAATTCATGATTTTTGCGTATAGAAAAAATTCGATTGGAGAAGAGTATTCACCTTATTTGTCTACCAATTCAACATAGATTAGCTATTATTAAAAAAACAGTGGTGAAAGTTTTGTACCTATAACAAGGTAAAAATAGAAAGATATAATAAACTCCTAAAAACAACGATAAGAATAAATGCAATCCTCCACTAGGCAGATGGTAATCATCACATTGGTTATGTTTGTTTTGCTGGTTTTGGCATATTTGCTTTTACTTTGGACATTATTTGATTGGATGGAATGGGTAGAGAAATTGAAGAGGCATAGCAAATTTTCATGGCTTTTTTGATTGATTGGAGAGACGCCAACATTTGAGGCCAACCACAACTCCAAAATGAAAAGTGTTATCTAACCATTTCAGGTCCACTTTAATCGGGAAATTTATTGTATATAGCTAATCACATGTACCGATTCCCACACGACACGGAACCTAAACAGTAAACACAATGATTTAGTTTGGAAAATAGCATATCCAATGGAAAATTGTTCTTCTCCTTCTAAAATTGTCCATTCTTTTAATTCACGCTCAACATTTTTTATCGTGAGTTAACTCAAACTGATATTTTTAAAATCAGTTGAAACGACTTAAAAAGTGATTGAACCGATTTTAAAAGTGTCAGCGTGAGTTCACTCACGCTGAAAAATGTTGAGCGTGAGTTAACTCATACAGAATTAAGAGAATAAACAATTTTGATAGGGAGAAAAACAAAGTTCTAACGAATGCCTAAGAGAAAAAAGTTTGAAAAACCACATATGAAAACATTCTTTTGATTCTCAATACTATCTTTGTTATGGGATGAAATTTATGTAGCTTTGACCACTTTGATAACAAGTCTCCCATAAAATGGTACATGCATAGAAATTTCTCTAGAAAATAGAGTGTTAGCACATTTCAAACATCATACCGATGTGTTGTTCTAATAGTGTTATCTAGGGGTAGCATTTGGGTAACATAGAGTTGGGTGACATTGACCAATCACAATGTCACAATGTTTGTGAAAGAGAGAGAAACATAAGCATTGTGGCATTGTGATTGGCCAATGTCACCCAACTCTATGTCACCCAAATATTTTCCGTTATCTAGGAGGGTGGATGGTGGTGCATGTGAAGGTCATTTGAGAGAGAAACATTGATGGTACATATATCATATTGACAAAATTACTCCGCAGCCTCTTGACACTTTTCTTTAATTTATTACTCCCTCCGTTCCAAAATATAAGCAAATTTCACTTTTTAGGTTCATTCAATTAATGATGTATGTGGTTCATATTGTTGACCACATACATCATTAATTGAATGAACCTAAAAAGTAAAATTTGTTTATATTTAAAAACGGAGGGAGTATTTTTTTAATCCGTTATTTATGTTAGATTATACTTACACTCGTAATCGTAAAATAATTAATGTTGAAAAAAAAAAACATGTATGGCATTTTATTATTCAGAAAATTCACATATACAATTAAACTCATAAAATTCATTTTTCACTTCACTTCTTATTCTGTATATTTGAATTTCCAAATATAAAAGCCTTCTTATTTTTCACAACAATGTCTTCACCCAGGAGCAATGATTTAAATTTACGAACTTAAAACAGTGAGTCGTTTATCTATAGTATAAGACATGAATGAATGAACAAATGAATGATGTTTCTCTCTGATTGTGGTACAAAATCAATAGTTCACAAAATAAAAAAAAATACTAGTATAACATAAAGGACGACAATGCAACAAGAATATTACTTAAAAACTAACGAGGTAAACGGAATGTATCATAAATGATCAATTCGGGTAAAATAAATCTTAAAATAAAAGTAATGTTAGGCACAAATATATTTATTCTTATTCTTCTTGAAGCTCTAGATTAGGAGGTTGCATGAAGACTTTGAATTATCTATTAATCCCACACTAGCTGAACTAAAAAGGATCACAAATAAAGGAAGACAAAATGGCAGAGGCTAAAACTTAAATTTTTCCTTTTTTTTTTTTTGTGTCAAAAGTAATATTTACAAGAATTTTGAATTTGATGTTCAACGACATTTCATATTATTCCAAATTAGAACATCAATGCAATCTTTATCAAAGGAAAGAAAAAAAGAAGAACATCAATGCAATGAAAGCACCAAAGACATGTAGGTGATCAACATGATTAATTTATATGCAAAGTATGAGCTGTAGATTGAGCATTGTATATAATTAAGGCAATGTTTAAGGATTTTTCCGATAAAAGAATAGTGCAAAAAAAACTTATTACTTGTACTTGAAAATTATGAATACGATATTTTATCGTTTGAGAAAAAGTCAGAAGATATGTCATCGATCACATTGATAGAATTAGCAAATGCATTATAGCCACAATTAGTAATGACGATACAAGAGGTGGTAGTACAAGGTGTTTTTCAAGCACAAAATTTTGAAAGGGACAAAAAAATGAGGCAATGCAATAAATATGGTCAAGAATTAAGAAGGGGTTTTTTCACCTACAAGAGAAAATGTTTGTGGAGATCTAATGTTTGGTGTATTAAGTGGGGTTGTGTGGGACATGTAGAAAGAATATGCGAGGTCCAAGTGAAAAGAGAAGTCGATGTTTCTTAAAATCAATAGCGGCCCTGAGTAAGGTTGGGGCTTGGGCTCCATTGTTTGAGGAAATCATTGTTTGAAATTGATAAAAAAAAAAAAAAAAAAAAAAAAAGGTATTGCATCTTCACATGAGAAAAAGAAATTTTGACTTAGCTGGTTCAAAAAATACAAAAAATAAAAAAATAAAAAAAATTGAAAAATAAAGAGAAACAAATTAGACTTAGGCATGACAATGGGGCGGGGTGGGGACGGGTTTTACCTTCCCAGTCCCCATACTCGATTCTCATATACTTAACCCTACCCATATTCAACGAGGATGAGAAATTGAATCTCATCCCCGTCCCTGATGGGTTCGGGTATCCCCACCCCATCCCCATCCCCGTATCGAATAATTTTTTTTAATAAAAAATAAAAGTTTTTTTGCATCCCCAAGATCAACGTTGTAATTCATTATCCAACAATATGCTCACTTTAACATTTGTTAGACGGAATGATTTAGTTGATCCTTTAAATATCAATGGTGGTTTTTATTAACATGACAATTATCAAACAAAATAACATACATATCAACATAAAGTAATTTTTTTACAATTGGGACGGGTATGGGTTCGGAGTGGGTACCTATATACCTGTTATCCGTCTCATACCCGTGTTTTGAAATCGAGGAAAACTCATACCCAGTGGCGTTGCCAGGACCCAGGGTGAGGAGGTTCAAAATTTTAAACTTTAATTTATAATAAATATAATAATATATATCCAAAAAATTACATTGTATTCAATTTACAATGTATTCAAAAAACTTCATCCATTCTTTACAAATGTCCCCTACGCGGTGCCATCTTCTGAAATCGTTGAATAATCAACTCATCATCAATTTTGTCCGCCACATCTCTCTCAATATAAGTCACGAGACAATCATTCATCCAATCATCTCCCATTCGATTACGCAATCTAGACTTCACAATCTTCATAGCAGAAAAGGCTCGTTCAACGGTTGATGTGGCAACGGGCAAAATCATTGCTAACTTCATAAGTCCATAGACTAAAGATTTATAATTGATTACCTTGGTGGTAGATTCAATGTCTTTGAAGGCTTTTGAATGTCACTTTGTGGTTGCACGACGGCAGAGGACGACGAAATAAGGCGGAGAAAGTGGTGGTTCGCGTTGCAACAGATTTTTGAGATAGAGAGAGAGAACTCAATCGAGAATCCGTGACTGTAGATGGTTGGAGGGTAGGCTCGCGAGACTGAAGGTGGAAGGGTTGGGTTGTGGGCGCGGCGGAGTTTGGTGGTTCTGCCGCCGGAGTGGTGGTAGTGGAGGAACAAAGGTTCTCTAAGTTAGGAGAACGTATAGTTAGAGAGATGTTAGAGAGAGGTTAAAATGTGTAAGTGAGTAAAGTGAAAGTGGTTTGGGTATAGTGCAGCTGGTGCTAAAAAAAAAATATCGGCAGATTCAAAGTGCAAAAAACATAGGGGTATATGTGAAAAAATTAAAATTTGAGGGTTGGCAAGTGCATCCCCTGAAGACTATGTGCACCTGCCACTGCTCATACCCATACCCAAATCTAGTCAAAACGGGAATAACCCGTCAAATTGAATTTGGTTCGGACGGATAACCGTGGGTATGGGTTTTGTTGCCATGCCTTAGACTATTAGAGTCGCTTCAAGCTTGGTGCTACTTGGAGCTTTTCTTAGGACATGCATGGAGCGCAGATATGATAAAATGGACTTAAACTCTAAACCTTGTTTGCTTTCCCCCATTAAATCTCTTAATTATGAACATTTTTTAAAAAATTTCTTTTTTGGCCTAAGGGGCTTGAAGCCCCCCAATTTTTATTGGGATATTTCTTTTTACAAAAATCCAATTTTTTTATTAAGAAGAAGACGTGAAGGAAGATTGAGAGAGGGAGAGAAGGAAGGTGAACGGAATAATAAATAAAGAAGAAGGAGAGAGATACCACTTTATATATTGGTATAGATTATTACTGTTAAGGGTCTTGTTAACTAGGGCACTGGTTAAGAAAACAAAAAGGGAAATATTTGTATTGAAAATATAATTTTTTACATTTTTTTAACTTTGATTACACAAGTTTCAAGGTTCTTATACTATATTTAGTTTCTTTAACCCGGGGCACTAGTTAACGTTAATTTTTATTAAAGTAACACTTCTTTGTAGTATTGGCAAATATTCATGTTTATAAAAGAAAATTGAGAATAATCATTTCCACACCCAAGGAAAGAGGAGAGAAAACGTGAAGGAAGTATTGGAGATGAGGGAGAGAAGGAAGGTGAACGAAGTAAGAATAAAGGAAAGAGAAAATAGCAATTCTCTTTTTGTTAGGTTTGTTTTTTTTTTTTTTTTTTTGGTCAAGTAGCCTAATGGCTAGAGCTCACACAATTTAATTGTGGAGAAGTGGAGTGTCCGGGGTTCGAACCTCGGCTCCTGCATATAATATGCAATATCCCTACCAACTGAGCTAAGCTCACGGAGATTTTTGTTAGCTTCTATTCTCGCTCCAAAAATAGATGTGTAATTAATGTTATACAGTTAATGTAGATTTTGCCGATATATTTTTAATATTGTCCCATTTTCCTTTTACCTTGCTTTTCTATATCATCCACATGTAATCTAATGGATAGCATTTGTGTGACCTAGAGTCTGTTTACATGGTGGAGAGACTTTGAAGGGCGAGTATTTTATGATACAACACTATGACATACATACATACTAATGTACCCACTGAATTTTTATTTTAGTGTGTATGAAACTATGTAATGAAACTATGTTATATACCATCAACACATGTAAACTAAATTCTAATTAATATACTTGCATTTAATAATTGTTCTGAACTTGATCAAAGCCCATATTAATTAGACCTCTGCTCTAGAAGTACCAACATCCATGTGATTTCTTCCAGCAACAGGACAATTACATCAAATGCAAAAAAGACTATAATGTAAGTTGATTTCCATTTTTCTTCATGATTCAACATAGTAAATCCTATGATTACTTTGATAATTCCCATGACAATTAAAATGTATTCAAAACTACAATGATAGATATTCTAGTAAAATCTATATCTGTTATACTTGTTTTGTAATATTGAGAAAATAAGGATCATAAATATGGATTTTACAAGAATGTCGATCACCGTATTTTTGGATACACTATAATTGTCAATGGAATTATCAACACATTCAAAGGCTTGACCATTTTAGAAATGATAGTCAACTTACATTGTGGTGTAATTGCCTTGTTGTTGGAAGCAATTACATGACTATTGGTTCTTCTAGGGCATACGTCTAGTTAAGATGGGCTATAATCCAATTCAGAACAATATTAAACTATGATATTTTAATTAGAATTTAATTTACATGAATTGATATTTCCCATGCACTTCCCTACTTTGACTACATGTTATACTCGTCCTACGATCATTTAACATATTATTCTCGACAGTTGTCAGTTCTATATCCTCAGTTCCACCAAAAAGGGTGCACAATGAATGCAGGAATCATGTCTAGGGTTTTGTGGCAGTCGATTAATGTCCCTGGTCTATTGGCTGTTTGGTCTTATTGGTGAAGGCACTAGTATTTCTGTTAAGGTTCTAAAGTGTATGGGAATTAACTTGAAAGATGCGCGTGTGGAAGTAGAAAAGATAATTGGAAGGGGTGGTGGTTTTGTCGCTGTTGAGATTCCGTTTACTTCTTGTGTCAAGAGAGTTTTGAAACTCTCATTGGAGGAATCTCGCCAACTTGGTATACGATAACATAGCTTCATGTGTCATTTTGCATATCAAATCAATTATACTTTGTTTACCAAAATTGTGTTCATAACTTATTATTTGTATGATTTATTTCATGCATGACTTGATTGTTGCTTTGATTGATACGATGGTTGAGCAATATGAATTAAATACATTCAAAATGAGTCTAAATTTATCTATGAATTGTTGTTAGTTCATTTTTTGGCTTGCCTTTTCGCTCTTTCTTTTATTGAGTGTAGTTAAAATTTGTATTCACGTTCAATACTTTGTTTGTGCTTGCTGAAATTTTAGCTTACATTATGGAATTTCTAGATCATAATTATATCCGATCTGAGCACCTGTTATTGGGTTTTCTTCGCGAGGGTGAGGGTGTGGCAGCACCTGTTCTTGAAAATTTGGGTGCTGATCCAACTAATATTCGTACTCAGCTTAATATTATGTTCTCATTTATTCATTTTACATATATATTTATTATATAGGAATGCACTTTCAACTTAATTTAATTTGGTGCTAGCAGAGGAGGTAACTTACAATCCAAGTTTTCTTAACGACAGATTGTTGATGATGTCTCATTATGTGTTGAAGCATGCTTATTTTCTCCTCTGTCTTTATCCAAAAAATTCAAAATCCTAGGGAAAATTGGATCCTGTTGTGGGCAGGCAGTCATAAATTGAACGTGTCACTCAAATCTTAGGTCGTCACTCCAAAAATAATCCTTGTCTTATTGGGGAACCTGGTGTCGGAAAGACAGCTATTGTTGAAGGTCTCCCCCAACGGATTGCAAATGATGTCCACGAAACCTAGAGAAAGAAGGTTGGTGTTTTTTTTTCTTTCTATTTCTAGTCTACAAATTGTTGTTGGTTTGATTCAGGGTATCTGCTCTTTCTTTTCAGCGCCACCACAAACATGTTCAAGTTGCTCCATTTATTAATATGATTTCAACATATTGTCCATTTACTTCTAATACTACATTTTGACTGGGAAGTAATTGTCTTGTATCAAGATGGTTAGACAATTTTTATGTAGTACTGAAATAATTCAGTAATACAACGATTTCGAGCTATATTTCAAATCACAGTACAATATTTCACTTTTGACTTGTGGATCAATGACCATATCTCTGCAGAAGTTTCAATAATTAGTTTTGAAATACTTTTTATCTGAGAAAAAAGTGTACATATTTTCAACGATTCATTTTTTTTATCAATAGTATAAAAAAGTTAAAAATTTTGAATGGTCACTTTGGACTGGCTATGAAGTGCGAAGAACGAAGACATATATATGGTTTTGCATATGCTGAACTTGCCACAAATTCCATCTCTTAAGTAAATAGGAGCCACAACACTAGGATGAATACAGGAAGCACATTGAAAAAGATCCACCTTTGGAGAGGAGATTCCAGCCAGTGAAAGTGCCAAAGCCAACTGTGAATATGAATGAATCAAAATGTACTTCGTATCTTGTTGTTTTCTACCTGCTGTTTATCTTAAGTATTTTCTCGTTCATAAAATAATTATGTCTTCTGCAGTGATCAATTTTTGCCTGACAAAGCTATAGATTTGAATGCCGAAGCTGGTTCTCGAGTTCAACTTCAACAGGCACATGTATTGTTTATCTACCATCTCCGGACCAGCAGTTCTTGTCTATTGTTCATCTACCATTCTATGATTTGGCTTGACATGAGTGAATTTATGGAACGAAGCACAGTCTCCAAACTCATCGGCTCACTTCATGCATATGCTGGTTATACCAAGGGTGGTCAACTGACTGAGGAAGTTTGGCGCCGTCCCTACACTGTTGTACCCTTTGATGAGATTGAGAAAGCCCATCATGATGTCTTCAACATGATGCTTCAAATCCTGGGAGATGGGAGGTTAACAGACAGTAAGGGAAGAACTGTTGACTTCAAGAACACTTCTTATAATGACATCAAATGTTGGAAGCAGTGTGATTGTGAAAGGAGGCTGTCGGACAACAGTTATAACCAAATCAAAAGCTTGGCGACCGAGGAGTGAAGCAATACTTTAGGCCAGAGTTCTTGAATAGGCTGGATGAAATTATCGAGGCAACTTACATAACTGGATGTTAAGTAGATAGTTTGTATAATGCTGAAGGAAGTGTCAGAGAAACTGAAAGTCGAGAGATTGAGCTTTCGGTGACAGAGAGATTTAGGAAGAGAGTTGTCGACAAAGGTTATGATCCTAGTTATGGTCCCAGACCTCTAAGATTGAGCTCTCTGTGACAGGGAGATTAAAGAGGGTGACTCTGTTATAGTGGATGCTGATTCTGATGGAAATGTTATTGTGCTCAATGGTAGTAGTGGTGCTCCAGATTCATTGCCTCTTCCTGTGTAATATGGCTGCCTTTGAATTCCCCCCACTTTATTTATTTAAGCTCTCTAATCATTAGTGTCAACAAATTTCTCAAACAAATGAACATTTTGAATGCAAACAACCTTTTATGTGAAAACATTTTGTTTATTTTTTTTCTTTCAAATACTCGTGTTCCTAGTCTATGGTTTGATGGTTCAGCTGACGCCTTACAACGAAAGTCTTCCTGACATTGTGATGGTCAAGTGACGTATCACGTTGTTGTGCCAACAATGGTGCAAACATATGTGGATTTAATCACATTTATGATTGTATGTTGAACATCAAATAAGTGAGAAGATTCATACCTAGTACCTTAAAGTTTTTGGTTAAGATGTGGTGTCAAATCCACTTATGTGATTAGTGAAAGATCAATGTACAATGTGATAATCTCTCAACTCATCTCATGACCTAACATTAGATCACTCATATATACATCGGTTGCGTGTGGAAAAGAGGAGTATCGGTCTTACAAAGTGAAACCCAAAATATGAAAAGAGTCCAAACAAACAAATAGGTCCAGTCTTTTTTTGGAATTTCCTACTATTTTTTTATGAAAATAAAATAGCTTATATCCCTTATACTTGGACTTTATCATTTTTTTTTTATTGAATTAATTATGTAGCATCATTCATATAGGCTTCATCTGAATTAGATATGTCAAACATTAACTATATACACCCAAAGCTATCAATTTTATTCAACAACATCACTATTTAAGAAACAACTTTAGTCAAACCTGAACAACTTTGGATAACACTTTTCTTTCTTAGATCTGTTCACTCCTCAACTCAAGAAGCAGCTTTAAATGAATTTAAGATATCATTGAAATGTCAATTTCATAGTACACATTTTATGAAGGCAACAAAAAATCATGTAACAAATGTTCAAATGGACAATAATTATGACTGTTTCAACTTCAACACACTATAGAACAAGCTGCTAAACTATCAAACATATCTGCTGAAAGTAATTAATCTTGTATTTTTGCACACTCTTTCCTAAAGATTAAATGTGGAATTAATTAAATTCCTTAAACAAATTTCTTCCTAACTTGATGAACCAATGGTTGCCACTTTAGGCACATGAACAGGAAACTCATGAATCTCATCCATCCATGGATTTTTCTCCTTAGCTGGATCAACGGTCCTCAATGCACGCCACACAGCACTGTTACATTTAAATCCAGAACCAAATGCAATTTGCCAAGTCCTATCACCTTTTCTAATCCTCCCTTTAGCTTCAGTATAAGCCAATTCATACCATAATGAACTACTAGAAGTATTACCAAATCTATTTAGTGTCATTCTTGATGGTTCCATATGCCAATCACTAAGGTCAAGATTTTTCTCTAATTCATCCAAAACAGCTCTTCCACCAGCATGAATACAAAAATGCTCAAAAGCTAATTTAAAATCAGGAATGTAGGGTTTTATCTTCATCTTGAAAGCTTTTCTTGCAACCAAAGTTGCGAAAAACAGAAGCTGTTCTGACATAGGAAGTACCAATGGACCAAGTGTTGTGATGTTGGTTTTCAGTGCTTCTCCGGCAACCGCCATTAAATCTTTTGAGAGTGATACACCAATTGATTTCTTCTCATCTTCTTCTTGGAAGACACAACCATATGATCTGTCGTCCGCGCCTTTATGTGTTCGGACGGTGTGGATCAGTTGGTATTTAGCTCTTTTGCTGTCAGAAGCTTTGTTGGAGAGGAGAATTGCTGATCCTCCCATTCTAAACAGACAATTTGATACTAACATTGATCTGTCATTGCCGAAATACCAGTTGAGTGTGATGTTCTCCATGCTCACCACTAATGCATAAGAGTTTGGATGAACCTATACATAATAATAAAAGTGTTGATCAAATTGTTTGTATATAATAACATGGTATTTTTGGTATATTAAGATCATAAGTTTGAATGAATGCATAAGTGAATGTTAATTTCAATCATTTATTCATGGTCCCTTAGTTGTAAAGATGTTGACAATTTGTACTATGAGTTTACACACACCTAAAAGGGGTCAATATTTTTGGTATTATTGACTATAGTTTGGGGCAGTGTATTAAATAGGGTGGCAAACTTTAAATGTTATAACTGCAAGTAACATGGACAATCTGTACATGTGTGTGTGGACAACTGGGGTGATGTAATTGCTTCAAGAAACTTCTCTCATGGACAAGTACTTGGTTACACATTACATTTTGAATAAGTCAAAATTGAATTCAGACGTGTAAAATTGATATTCACATGTTTAGATGTTCGTTAAAAATTTATTCCAACTTAAAGCTATAATTAGAAGTTTTTGCCCCTAAACTTTTGTTCTAACTTGAAGCTACAATTTGGAGCTTTAGTCTCTACGATTAAGTTATAATTAGCAAAATGACCATGAAATTAAACAATAGTAATTATGAATAAAGAATGGAAGATAATTACCTGTAGGAGCTGCTTAGCAAGGTCAATAGAGATAAGTCCAGCACTACAACCCATACCACCAAGATTATAACTTTGAACATTCCCTCTTAACTTATAATGATTCACAATCATAGCAGAAAGAGAAGGTGTAGGATTAAACAAACTACAATTCACAACCAAAATCCCAATATCCTTAGCCTTAACACCAGTTTTCTCCAAAAGCTCATCAATAGCACCAAACATAACTTCCTCAGCTTCTTTCCTTGCTTCAGCCATACAAGGATTTGGTGGAACACTCAATATTGCTGGGGGCAAATAAGTCTTTTGACCTAAACCAGACCTCTCAAGTATTTTCTTTTGAAAAGCCAAATTTTCATCAGAAAATGTACCTGTTAATTCAGACCTATTCATGAAAATTTCTCTAGTACATGTGTATTCTTGTTTTGGTTTGTAACATGCAAAATCAACCAAGTATACACCTCTTGGACGACTCATGAAGTAAAGTGTCACAAGAAATACCATAAGACTAGTACATAGTGTTACTGATACAAGATTGAATTTGAGATTTTCATACAGTTGAATAATATCATGGTATGATATAGTTGATAAATGAGCTGAAGCTGCTCCAAAAAGTGGTATGAGTAAAAGATACATAGCTTTTGAGATTAAGTAATGGTAACCAAGTTTCACATATTTAAGTCTCACTGATAGAAGAAAATTTGGAAGTTTTCTTCTTTCTTGAGGTGATTCAAAAGAAACTGATTGGTTTTTGTGATCTTCCATGAGTATTGAAATTGAAGTAACTAACTCTTGGAAAATTTATAAGGACTTGATTGGTTTGTATACTCAAAATGAAACAAAGTGGAAATAATTTATGTTTTTCTCAAGTGCTTATAATTGAGGTAGAGGGATATATAACAATATGATATGTTTTGGCTAAGAATGTAAATGTGGACCAAAAAAAGAAGGAATTGAATGTGATGAAAAAATATGGAAGATGGCATTGTTATAAAGGGTTTGTATGTGTGAAGAGATAGGGGATAGTTGATACAACTACCCCAACGAACTTTTAATTGTAATATGTGTGGGCATTGAATTAGCCAACTGGGAAACAGCCTTATAAATTTTATATATATTTTTTATTTCATTTTTTTCTTTCCTTTTATTGCTAAGTTTTGCCACCTTTTATTTTTTGGCAATTTTATTTTATTTGATTTCCAATTTCATTTATGGATACAACAAGTACAATACTGAAATAGCACATGCATGCATGTTAATTCGTAGGCCGGTGAACAGTTTCCCAACTTGGGTCAATATCTCACGTTGGTCATTGGTGAGCTATACACAAATAAATGATGCTATATTTTGAGACTACACGAAATGTTTATTTATTTATTTATTTTTCTATCTTCCTTTTCACTTTTTCGTTTCAGAAAGGAAACCCTCCATCCTCTATTACTTGTCAACATGTTTCAACAAAAAAAAACTCCATAGTTTTTTAACAATTCCTATACCATACCTAAATTTGAAAATAAATGTAATAAATATAATTTCGATAATTCAAATTAAATGAACTAAATTCACAATATTGTTATTTATTTTTACCATAAAAAATGTATTTAGCATTTCTAATTGAAGAGGAACAAATCCAAAAAAAAAAAAGTATAATGGATGTAATAATAAACGGGTTTGTCTAACATGTGCAATATTGCACATGTTAAAGCAACCAAAAGTAACAAATTATTATTGAAAAACAACAATTATTTATCAAAAAATTATATATTAAATATAAAATGTAAAAGTTTCAATACAAAATTATTATTTTAAATTTCCTAATATCTATAAATTTGAACCATTATGTCATCGTTGTTACAACTAATGAGCGAATTTTAGTATTCACTTGCACAGTGATATATATCCTGCCGCTTTATCAAAATATTTGTATCAAATATTCTAGTGTGCAAAAATTCTAAATCGAGTTGATTAAATTTCTTTGTTAATGAAATAGTGAATAATAGGGGTGGAAATAGGTCAGGCCAGGCCAGACTTTGATAGGTTTGAGCCTGGCCTACGAAAAAATTTACAAGCCTGAGCCTGGCCTGTGGCCTATTATATAGGCCGTTTTTTTTGGCCTGGCCTGACCTATTTAAAAGTCTGGACTGGCCTGAAAGCCTACTTACAAGCATACTTTATATTAAGGCCATCAAATAGTTGATTTGGCCTACTAAATAAGCCTACTAAACATGCCTTAAAGCCTACTTAAAAGCCTATTTAACTACAAGTAAATTTTAACTAGATTAAAGCCTACTTAAAAGCCTATAATAACAAAGCCTATTTAGGGACTAATAGATAGAGAAAAAGATGTTTATATTTTTAATGTATGCAATTATTTTAATATAAAAAATATTTTTTAATAAATAAGTATTAATAGGCCGGCCTATTAGACTTAACAGGCTTTTCTGGAAGCCTAAGCCTGACCTATTTAACTCAACAGGCTTTTTAAAAAGCCTAAGCCTAAGCCTATCTACTAAGCAGACCAGGTCGTAGGCTCCTGTAGGCCAGCCTGACCTATTTCCAACCCTAGTGAATAACAATCTAACAAATAAAAAGAAAGTAGTGTTGAGATTAGACTTAGGTAACTTCTTATCTAATTGTTCTTTTTAATCGATTAATACTTTTTGTGATTCAAATATAACCTCACTTATCCCTCATCGTATGTTTCCATGTCTAGTAAACGATGTGAAAACCATTGTATCAATCGACTTCAAATGCAAAGCAAAATAGCCGTTTGGTTTAATGGAATATGACCGGAAAGTTGAATATGAATATAAATCTAACCCTATGTCTAGACATCAGTATCTATATATGGTTTAAAACAAATCCCTTAAGTAAGAAGTCAACGTCTCACACTTGCTAAATCAAAATATTGTTTGCAGATTGCACGTCGACAAAAGCATTATGCAAATATTTAAACCAAATATTACATATACAACCAATTAAATTAAGAGTAATACATTAGAATCTTAACTACTTACAACTAATCCATTGCATAAAAAGAGCTAGTTACACATAGTTGGAGAAGCATCCACATGCTTGAATCCACACTTTAAAGCTCTCCAATGGTTGAAATTGACCTCTCTCTCTCTCTCTCTCTCTCTCTCTCTCTCTCTCTCTCTCTCTCTCTCTCTCTCTCTCTCTCTCTCTCTCTCTCTCTCTCTCTCTCTCTCTCTCTCTCTCTCTCTCTCTCTCTCTCTCTCTCTCTCTCTCTCTCTCTCTCTCTCTCTCTCTCTCTCTCTCTCTCTCTCTTCTCTCTCTCTCTCTCTCTCTTCTCTCTTTTCTCTCTCTCTCTCTCTCTCTCTCTCTTCTCTCTTCTTCTCTCTCTCTCTCTCTCTCTCTCTCTCTCTCTCTCTCTCTCTCTCTGACTAAAAGCGATTACCTCAAAATTATGATCAATATATACCAGTACATAAAGTGCAGGTTTGCTGGGTGAAATCATGCTCGCCCAGCATATCGAGCTTTCTTCATTTGGAGAGGAAAGACAACAAGTCTTCAAACAGTCACTAAAGTACCATAGTTCACTGGGCAAAATATTGCTCGCCTAACACTCCATGGAATTGCTCGCCTTCACCTCGCTTTGGCTCGTCCAACAGATGTATGTCCAAATTCTTTGCTTTGTAGTGATCCTGGCAAAAATCTACATAAAAAGATAGAAAACAGATAATAGTAGCATCCTGGCCTATAATAATAATATGTATGTTTATAATAAATTGAGGGCTTTTCGATAGATAACTTATAAAACAAGTCAATTAGTGCTATTGAAAATAACCTAAATTCGACACTTATCAACAACACCTAATGGTTTGGTTGTGTGAGGATTTTTTATGTGGTGGTATCCCAGGTCTCACACTACTTTCTCCTCCTTGTGTGTACTTATTTGAGTATATGTTGACCACTAGACCAATAGTAAATAAAAAATATATATAATTTTTTAACATTAAATATATAATATTTCATTTTTAAAAACCATAAATATATAATATTTCATCCAAAAATATTGAATAACTTTCTCATTTTCAATATTATAAAAGACATATTTTCACCTGACCAAAAAAAAAGACATATTTTCCTAAAATAACAGTTATAAAAGATATATAAGTAATTGAATTAATTTAATAATTTAGCTTCGATGCAATTGCCACTAATGAAATGTATCGAAGAAAATTCTAAAAGCAAATACAATAAATGACGAAACTCTTCATTTAAAAATTTAACACTACTATATTCTTAAAATTAAATTCAAACTCAAGACCTTTTAAATATTTAAGCATAGAACCAACACTAATGTGTACTTATATATACATCATGATAATATGGATATACATGGTCTCCACATGTTCTGTAAAAATATCACTAATCCTCTCTAGTTTTGAAAATGCAATATGCATTTTTCTAAATGACTATTTTAGCAACAAAAGTTCAAAAGATAACATTAAAGAGGTTAGTTCAATAGGACACATTCTTTTAAATCCATCCGTGATTAGAGGAGTTATAGTCCCTACGCACGAACTAGCACTCTCTAACCAACTGCTACTCTCAATGAAAAACAAACTAAAAAATCCCCTAAAAGCAAACTACCATAATCATGTGCGCTGAGGAACTTCAATAGCATGTAAATCTAGTTTTAAACTTTTGAGAGCAAGAAGTAAACTGATTTATAAGTGTATCTTTAATGTCTGTTTGGTTGGAGGGAAGTGAGGGGAGAAATTATTTTACATTTTAGGAGATTGACTCATATTTTTGAAAGGGAGAGGAGTAAAGTCTCTCATGGCCCGAATTTATTTCCCCCTCAAAAGTGGGGGAATTTAGAGTAGAGATAGTAATTATGTAAAATTTAGATTTAAATAATATATCATTTTATTTAATGTAACTTAAAATATTACTCCATCCGTTTTAAAATGAGTGTCGTTTTAGCAAAAAAAAAATTGTTTCAAAATGAATGTCACTTTGAGTTTCCAATGCAATAATAACTTTTTCTTTTCAATTGTACCCTCCAATTAATACTCTACACACTACTTCCAAAATATTACTTTTAAAACTAACCAATACACCTAATAATGATAATTTGGTAAAATAATCATTCTCTTTCTTTTAATCATTGCATTTCTTAATATGTGTGTAAACACCTAAAACGACACTCATTTTAAAACGGAGGGAATATTAAGGTAAAACATTTGTTGGGAGTTGGGTAGCTAAGGGTTAATAAATTAAAAGATTAGGGTTTAAGTTGCGTAAAGTTAAAAAAATGTAAAAAACATGATTTTACATTCCTTTTATTAAGATTATTCTCCTCGATTTCCTCTATTTTCCTCTTTTATAGTAAAATGCCTCCACTCCCCTCCTATTTTTTTTTTTAAAACCAAACCGACCCTAAGATAATTGTTCGTCACTCGAGGCCGCCCTTCAGATGTGGTATAATATTTTTAGGCGGTTAAGGTGAGAGTTAGTCATGCCTTAAGATTTGTTAGACTTGTCTGTTGTTTTTAGGTTCTTGGGGATGAGGTAGAGTTAGGCTAGCTTTGACTTTGGTTTGACATTCATTTGTGTAGTCCATTTAGAAGTCTCAAAATGAATTTGTTTTACTTTGAAAGATGCTGACGACAAGATAAAATTCTACCCGTGGAAGTGGTTTCTTAGAAGACTTTCGGTTATTCTTGTAATCAGTATGAGTGAAAGATGAAACCTATTTTATGTAGGATTACAATAGTCGGTGAGAACAACTATGAAAGGCTGAACTACACTCATTGGTCATCGCCATTTAGTTTCACAGGTTAGGGTTTCACTGTATGGTTAACCGTCTAATGAGATAATGTTTAAGGGAAATGTTAACGAGTGCCCCGGACACTCTTTAAGCACTCAAAATGGTGATTTTATGAAAGTTTGTGCATTTATTGCTTTGGAAATTGAAATCTTCACTTTTTTTAAAGAATAATTTCTTCATTAAAAATACTTAAAAAATGCTTCAGAACACTCGTTAAATGTTTAAATAGCTAAATAACCGAGTGGAGTGACCTTTCATTATGTTTAACAAAATGATCAAACAGATGGTAGTCATTCCAAAATAACGTGAAATCAAACGGTTCATCATAACTGTTTAGTAACAGAATGAACCTCAATTTTACAGCTATGGTACAAACATATCTATTGGGAGGTGTTTAAGAAGAGGAGACGAAGTTGAGATTGTAATAGTGACCGTGTGAATACACGGATACTTGTTTGACCTAAAAGTAGAGCAAGTCACCGTTTACTCGCTCTTTTATTTTGGATGTGTCTGTGGAAAGCGTGTCAAAACTTAATGACACTTTTCAGTTTTTAGACAGCTTCATCCAACTAACGTACCCATAACTATTTTCATCTCTTTAATGCTTTTAACTTCCCACCAAACACCCCCCAATTTGACACTTCCCAATTGCCATCTTACACCATGTGAACTACAAATTCACGTTATGCGGCGGGCCATTGCTTAAAATAAAATAAATGCACAAGTTAAGAGGCAATTTTGGGTATAAGATTATGGATAATGTGAGATACATACAAATTAAAGTAAAATAGAAATAGGCTATTATAGGTGATATTGATGGGTGTTAAATTATTCGGTGGTGGGAGGAAGTAGCAATGTTAGACAAGAAATATGCTTTACACGGAACAACCTATGATATCCCTTTCTTTTACATACTATGGTTATTAAACACACTTAAGAAACTTAAACTAATTTTATATCCAAAGGGACAGAGTAGTTTATGTATTGATAGTATTAGGGTCTTGCTAATATGTGTATATTTAATTAGACATTTGTCATGGAATTAAAACAATTTTTTATGTTGAAAAACAAAATACTTAAGCATTTATGGAAGAAAAAAATAATTTTCTATTTTTTAAATTAGTCAACATCATCAAGCTGAGGTAGTTTGAGTCGTAAAGAACTCAATTTTTTTTATTTTTTAACAATATGCTTGGTCATAGGTTTGATCACGAATTTATGTATGTGAAATTTTGCATTTAGAAGAGACAACACTTAAAAAGTTTTTTTACATATCTACAGTTATAGCCGGAGAATACAATGAAAATCCAAAAAAAGCATTTCAACCCATGCCTTTTTTTTAGCAACATCTCGACATATATGTCTATTACAATTGCATCTTGGTATACTTAGATTACATACATCATTTATTAATTTTAAAAGTGAATTTTTGTTTATAATAATGACATAAATGCGTTGTAATAGACATATATGTAGTAACTCATTAAGAATTTACCCTCTCATATGTAGTAACTCATAGTATTAATTAAGCATAAGCCATAGCTTGTCCCTGTTTTATTTTATCATGTTCCACTTGTATTTAATCATTAATTAAAAAATAATTGCGTTGGTTTTCTATATGGAAAAAAAGTTTTTCTAGCTACCTAAGAATGTATTGCTGAATTTAAAAGTTAGTCGAGGTATAAGTTAATACTAATAGCTCTTACCAATGATTTCATTTTCTTCAAACGATTACGCTGAAGAATAAGATCTACACCGACATATAAGTTCCTTAACTATTCCAAAGAGTGTTAAGTACGATGTTTTGGGTGTTTGAGCTACTTTGCTAAGAAATGCATAAAATGGTGTGACATACTAATCCAATATTTATGGGAGAACTCTAGTCCAATTGGTCAAATAACCCGGACTACATAAACTAGTGCTGCTTGGCTATTTATGTGGGTAATGCGTGAATCCTACCGTTGTTGGGGATATGTGGTGCCCTATGTTTGACTTAATTATTCAGTTTTATGGTATTTTCCATTGCTAATATTCACGTTTGCTTAGCTGTTTGGAATGTGACCCTTGCTCTTAGCTTTTTTTCTTTTTCTTTTTCTGTTAGTGCCATTTATAAATATGGTGCATCAGTAAGTTGCTTAATTGTCAAGTTCTACTTAATTTTGTCTAATTATTACATTTCCACGACCTTCGTAAACCTCCATATACTTGAGAAAGATTTAATTAACTTATATTTGATTGTATATGCATTCGCCTAACATACAATATGTTGAGGGGGATTCATCTGGCTCTATATTTCCTGACACTAAATCACATAAAGTAATAAAGTTGATAGTAATGTAAAAGTTGAATTATTTATGGTTATACTTATAGTAAAAGTTCCGCCGGAACAATGTATAGTTGAAACTAGGCTAGTGATAAACGTTCTACTTAAACTCATAGTTTCTTTGATTTTTTTTTTTTTTTTTCCGTTTACCCTGCTAATAAGATGATATGTTGTTCAACTTGCATTTATGACATCTATTTCTTGGTCAATGTATTGTGCAGAAAAAGGGATTACGTTTCTTAACTACGGGTTCCAACTCCAAAGAATGTCTAGTGAAGAAGATTGAACTACGTATCATCTAAGGTTGCATGAAAAGTTAAAAAAAAAAAAAAAAACCAAGGTAAAGGTGAATGAAGACATGTTTGCTTGACACGCTAACTCACAAATTAAATCTTACGAGGATTTTGTTTGTTATAAGTTAAAATAAAAAGGATTTTGATATAAATAATTTGGATATTATTCTTTAAAAACTTTTAAGAAATGAGTAAACCCTGGTTGAAAAAAATATTTAAGTTAAGAAATGTGCATGTTAAAATAGTTTTTCGTTAATATGGTTGAAAAAACATAGACACCATAAACTATGTTTTCCTCTATATTCTATTTTTTTTTTTACAAGAAAACAATATATTTGATTTCTTAAAAAGTTAATCAAAATAGCTATTTCATTTCCAACATGAAAATATTATTTAACAAAATATTTCTTTAGAAAAGCCTACACGCAACATAATTAAAACATAATAATTTAAAAAATATATATATGAGGAACAATACTATAATATATAAGATAGATGTATGTTATTTAATATTTAAACAACCATTTTGAAATAATTTATGGGATAATCAAATATTTACAAGGCAATGTAGATATTGACAAAAAAAATTAAAACAAGCAAAAAATGATTAAAAATCTACGGTGTCTTGTGTATCATTTTTTTTTATTATATGTCTTGTGTATCATATCCAAAAATAATTGTTCAAATAACATTTCTCATATAGATAACTTCGATGTCAATTGAGTTACATCTTGAAACTGCTTGATCAATATAATTATTAACTTTCATAATAGTCTACAAGGCCACAACTATGTCTTTCATAGTTAACATATTTCTAAGGAATTGGTCTTTCACAACTAGGTTTTTCACCCCGGTTAACGATTGTCAGCTAACTGTATTCTTCACATTTGTTTCTATATTTTCTCTATACAACCACCTCTCTTCATCCCAAAAATATAGGAAATTGATTACATAGCATTTTGACTTGATCAACTCTATTTATTGCACAAACTTACATCTTTTAACTACTTAAACATTATCCTGTATGAATACTTGTTAGTGGAGAGAGAGGGAGAAAGAGTCCTAAAGAGAATAGTTATCTTCTTAAATACTTGTCTTTTGTAAAAGAAATACTCCCTCCGGTTCTATTTATAAGAGAATTTTGGGTCAACAAAAGTTGATGTATCTAGTTAAAAATTCAGTCCAAATACATTCATTTTTGTTGACCTAAATTTCTCTTATAAATAGGACCGGAGGTAGTATAGTTTTAGTCCATATCCATAGGCTTAAATGAAATAAATGATGAAAGAGACATAGAAGCCGTGGTTGACTTTGGTGGAAGAGGTCCCTGGGTTGAGACTTCCAGCTAGGGTTTCAAAAGATTATTAGTTACTAGACTAGATTTTTTTGGAAACAAGGGATCCCTACTACTGGGTGGACTATTCTACTTTGAACAATCAACAATGGACCCATATTGATAAACCTACCGATTTATACAAAGTCTATATCAATCATTTTACTGCAACTGTGATGATCATTCATTCATATATGACTCGAACAAATTCTAAATGGAAAACACATTTTTGTGTCACTGTGCAGGATCATCCAACGCTACTGAACACGATAATCGGTGACTTAAATAAATGCTTTAAATGCGTCCATATCATTTTTCTTCTAATTTAGTAGTAGTATAAATCAACAAAGGAGGTCTATTAATAGACTAGTGGTAAAATTGCCAAGTGGACTTAATACTGACCGAAAAGAACCTCATTGTTGGCTCTCTCTCAACTTCTCAGCAGTGACTGCTTACTAATTAACTACTTGCTGAGTTCATAAGTTATGGTTGACACAATGACACTTGATCAAGAGCTTGTAAGTTTCCTTCAAAAAAAAATCAAGAGCTTGTAAGTTGCAATTAAATTTTATATAAATTCTAGATTTTCTTTCAAAAATTGAGGGTAAGTTTGCTCATAACTAATTCAAATCAACCATGTGTACTTCATTGATTTTCGAATCATCAACTTCGTCTTTGAATTTGTATGAATCGACCAAATTCGTCCCTGAATTTGCACGAATGGACCAAATTCGTCCCTCAATTTAACGAATAATCAAAATAGTCCCTGAATTTGTAAAATGTCAATAAATTTAGTCCATCTGTCCAATTGGAGTGTTAACGGTGCTGACGTGACCGTTAAGCAGGGACTAATTTTTTCACTGGTTAAACTAACTTTGATCCATGAGTCAAGTTGTCAATATCGTAAAAAATAATCAATACTTTTCATTATGAGTATAAAAAATTAGAAAAATTAAATTTTATTTCCTTGACATTTTGAGTACATATTATTT
Organism: Medicago truncatula; assembly: GCF_003473485.1. Classification (NCBI taxonomy): domain Eukaryota; kingdom Viridiplantae; phylum Streptophyta; class Magnoliopsida; order Fabales; family Fabaceae; genus Medicago; species Medicago truncatula. The sequence continues at coordinate 37,893,885 of NC_053042.1, read as the reverse complement.
AGTTATTATAAATATAAATAATAGAAATAAAAAATTCTTAAAAAAGTTATTTAACTATTAATTTATGAACTTGGTGTGTCGGGACACTCGAATTTTTAAATGTACTATAGTATTTGTCTTAAATTAAACTATCATGCACTTCAAAAGCTCTCACTAATATAATTTAAGAATTAACTCAAATGCACGAGATAAGTTGTCATTGACTAAACTAACTTTTATTTATGGGACAAAGTTAATAATTAACTTTTAAATGGTCTAAATGTAAAATGTTAACAAATGGATAATGTCAAGTTCTAACTAAAAAAAATCATCCACGATCAACCAGTACCCGTGCGGATGCACGGGTATGTTACTAGTTTTAAGAGAAATAGTATTTGTACAACTATTTTGTGATGATTTTTTGACAGCTTTTTCATACTCATATGATATTTTTACACTCTCTCTTCATTTTTTTCGCTATTGTTTTTAATCAATAAGAAGAGAAAAAAAAGAGGTTTGTCACAAAAAATATTATCAAATGGTTGTACAAATATAATTACTCAAATTTTAATAACAAATAATTATTTTTATGATATTTGTACAACCTTTTGGTGAAACTTTTTGTGACAAACTTCTTGTGAAAATGATTTTTATTTTTTTTTCTTGTAATAGGGTGTATGAAAGTTTAGTTATTAACAACGCAATATATTATAATTGTACTATTATCAAAGTTTGTAAAAGGTCGTTCGATGTATGTTCTTTTAAATAAGGGTTATGCTAATAAGTGTATTAATGACACTTGTTAAAGATTTAAAAGAGGAAATTATTTGTAAATTTTATGTAGAAAATGTTTTTTTTAATGTTTCTATGTGTTGAATACACAATTTCCAATTTTTTTTTTTAATTTAGACTTTTAAACTTTCATAATTATATCGGCATTGTTAATAACTAAACTTTCATACACCCTATTATAAAGCTAAATTTATTTATTTTTTATAATAGAGGCGAGAGGGTGTACAACTTGTTAAATAAAAAGAAAAAAAAATTAAGTTTAACAATAGAGAAATGATATTTGAACATCCATTTTGTGATAACTTTTACAACAACTTTCTCTCTCATACTCACATTATTTTTTACTTTATCTCTCTATTACTTTGATTTTCGTGCAAATATACCAACTTTTTCTTTGTAAACGACGGTTGTCCCAAAAATTATCAATCAAATGGTTGTTCAAATTACACTTCTCATTCACATAACCCCAACGTGGCATTTAAAGGCCCTTTCATCTTTTTTTAGCATGTGATATGTGCCTACGAGACAATCGATTATATGAAAAGTACAAACACTTGCATTGTCGGAATTTTAGATCAAGAGTTTAAAAAAAAAATTAAGAAAAAAAAAAGTTTGAACTCCTAGTATAAAATTATATATATACTTTGTAATTGTCTTCTTCACAGCTACATGGTTTGAGATCGTTAAATAATCAAATCATTATTAATTTACGATAAAGGGTTCAAACTTTTATTAATAATATATATGTATTTAAAAAATTATATACATACTTTATAATTGTTCTCTTCACAGTTTCATGTTTGAGATCGTTAAATAATCAAATCATTGTTAATATCGTTGAACACATATCTCTTTGTAAATTGTTTAAAATTTTCTTTTAGGAATTCATTTTTTTTAAGAAAAGTTTAAGTCGGTTGGGTATCCAGGGTCCATCATAGCCGGAATAGGTTTCAAAGTTCAAAGATTCATAACAAGTGTAATTAGAGATTATCCACCAACAAGATCTTTATGTTGGCAACTTGAGTTAACTCATACCCTTATAGGATGTTAGTTTATCTCGTATCAATTGAATCAACCTTAATCGACAATTGTTTCATCATATCATTTTACTTTTATTGATACAAAATATATAATTTAAATTATAAGGAATGCCAAAGTATCATTTAAATTTTAATGAAATCATAGCAAATTTATCCTTCCCTTGTATTTAAATAAGTGATTATCATATATATTTAGATTTTTCTTTTGTAATTTCGTTGTGTTAGTGCGAAACGTTGTTTTGTTCCTCGTCTTTGTGCGACGTTATTTATGTTTTTTGGCTTGTTCAGGTGTTTGTTTGGTTCAAATTGTCATATCAACTTCAATCTAGTGCGGATTCAATCAATGAATTTGATGTCGTCAACATTGCAAATTCAAAGACATAACTATTTCGAAGTCTTGAATATAGTCATATTTGAAGGCTTATGTGCTTTGCCGCTTTATGATATTAATATGGATGATGTGAGTTTGTTTGTAGATTCATCATTTTTATTTTTGTTTTCAGTGAACTTGTATTATATCGATGTACTCTTCAAAAGTGTGAGATTCACATTAATTTTATCGAATAAGAGAGTAAATATTAGAAAGTGCGTTAAAAATAGAGTATTGTTAGCATTCATTTAATCATGTTGTTGACAACTAGCAGTAGTAGCTAGTAAAATTAATTATGCAAATAGCAAAACAAAATTGAATACTATGTACCCGAATTTCAAGTGAAATCGTTTACAGCTTGCAACGTTAATTAAAGCTGACCTTCATGTTTGCAACTTCAATGTGACTTCTGCATCTGCATAACTCTTTCTTACATCTGATGGCTCCACTTTGTAGAAAATAGGTCAAACTTGTCGATTATTTAATTGGGTCTTGATAACAAGTGACATAAGGGTATTGTTTAAGAAATTCATAAAAAGAAATTATGCATTGAAAATATAAGTCAAACATTTAAACTTATAACCGTACAATTTCCATTGCAAAAGTTACTACTTTTAGATGCTTAAACAATGCTTGTTAACATTTTCCTATTTAATTTCATAAGATCAAGGATTGCCACTTGTTCATCAAGACATGACGAATAAGCATTTTTTTTTTTTAAGAAGTTAAACTAGCCCATCAAATTGGCATGGGGAGAATCGAACATGAGACATTGAAAATGGGCATACTTCAAGGTGCGAAGCCAACACCACTAGGCTAACCCAAATGAGTTTATTTTCCGTAAAACTTAGAAAAATAGGCAAATTCTATGGTACATCCAATATATTTGAGTGTATTGGTACACTCACTTTTTAAATTAATAGTTAAATGAGTTGTTTTTTGAAGAAAAATATTATTTTTTATCATCTATACTTATAATAACTAAATCTTATTCATCAAAAGTGTCAACGAAATAAAATTATTTTTTTTTGAATTTTTTTCACTCATAATTGAGAACATTGATTATTTTTTATGATAATATGTAAAAAAAAAAAATTATTATGATTCTTATAAACAATGAAACGATGTTTTTTCTTAAGAAATGATGTTCTATAAATATAAATATTAACAAATAACTATTTATTTCATAAAAAATGATCGTTAATTTATAAAATTATGAAGCAGGAGTACCGGTACACCTCACTTTGTGAGTGTACCGTAGAAGTTCTGAGAAAAATATGGTATCTTTTTCCATAAAACTTAGAAAACTTAGGTAAATTGTCGGCAACACATTCCATGATCATTTCAACGAGTTCTGTTTGATATTACTCCCTCCGTATTAAAATATAAGTAAAATTGACTTTTTAGGTTCATTCAATTAATGATGTATGTGGTTCATATTATAGACCACATACATCGTTAATTGAATGAACCAAAAAAGTCAATTTTGTTTATATTTAAAAACGGAGGGAGTAGGTTATTAGACCATATTATTTAGCCCTTGATGATAGATTGAGTTTGTTATAACTGCAAATTGTTATGCAGCTATACCTCTAATTCCTTTGCACATATACTTCTTGATCTTCTATTCAATAAAGAGCTGAAGCTCATTTTACATTCAAATGTAAATCATCTTACTGGTTGAGTATAAAAATAAGAAAAAATAAAGCACGAGGGTAAAGAGTATAGAATGTGACATAACAAAAACAAAACTAGACTAAAACTCGAACGTAAAATCAATGTAGTGGAGCATGTCATGTTTTGAAGATCAGAGTGACTTACCAGTCCACGGAATATTCAAGCAGAGTTAATCATTGGTTTCTCGAACTGATTCTACGGTGAATCATTTTGATAAATAATCTATGTAGACTTGTAACGAACTCAGAGAAAATAAAGGAAAGTGATAGAAACTCGTTGATAATTATTCCTTCAATAAATTATGTATGGTATGGGTGTGTAAACCTAATTACCTGCAAGGTAATTAGAGGTTTGTATTACAATTACCTTGCAGGGAAAAATAAGCCAGTATACATTACAATTACCTTCTGTTTTTGAGGTAGGTTTTGTAAATCTAATTACAAGTTGATCAATACCTATCCTGATCATTTACTTTGAAAGTACATTGCATTTTTCAAGTAATAGAAAACACTGTAGAATAAATAGGTGAGAACACAGAGGAAAATACTGATAATTGATTTAATTTTCAAGAGAAACTTAATTTACATTAAAGAATTAGGATTTAATTTAACCGACGCAAATATCCAAGAACAACTCAGTGACATCTAATTGTACTCCATCTTTTTCTTTGTATAAACAAGGTATCACTGCACACAACTACACAAATTAATCTTTCAAGTTAGGTAGAATCACACGACTAGATAGGCCTTCTTCAAGAGTTTTAACGTTGATGCATTAAAGTGACACGTATCATACATGTCTACCTAATAGATCAAATATGAAAATCAGACTATGGCTGAAGCAAATCTGTTCCCACTTTATGGCCTAGAGTTTCACTCCAAAACTCCAGAGATTGCAGATGATGAAGACTTAGAATAACGTTCAAGCAATGACAATACCTTAGCAACTTTCCTTCGAAGGTGTCCGTCTCCATAAATATTACTGCCGGTCAAACAAATCAAACGCGATCTAGCCGTCGTTCCATAATATTCCACCATTTCCTTTGACACAAAAACCTTCTCCAAAAGTCCTAAAGCTTCTGCCTTAAGTGACTCACTACCCCAAGTCAAAATCTCCAATAAAGGTCTCATTGCATTTTTCTCATGCAACAAACGAGCACCCCTCTGCGGATGCTCTTCCAATACCAATGTAGAAAGTGTTTGTATTGCTTCATAAGCAGTTGCATGAACCTCACCATGTAACAGCTTTATCAAACCAGGTAAAGCATTCGCTTCCAATAGACAAAATGTTGTGGTCACACTGCAGACGCTATCATGAGCTGCACATAAAGGAACGCGCGATGATTTGAAAAACCAGCAACCGTTTGGTTTGGAAATAACTGTGAGCTTTGGCGTGCTCATAGAAAGATCTCCGATGAAAGCTGCTGCAATTGCCTTTGCAGTGACTGAACCTGTATTGAGAAAATCAACAAGCAAAGGATATATTCCACGTTTAACCAAATCGCGTTGTGACTCGATATTTGTAGGATCTGTGAACCTGAAGAGTGCACTGAGAGCATTTTCTTTTGCTTCCATTTTGCCTGTTTTTAAAATGCTTATGATTGCATCAAGTCCTCCCATTTCAATCAACTTTGTAGTTAGTTCTCGTTCGGATTTTGGTAGGTTAGCTAGTAAGCCAGCTGCAGCCATTTGTACGTTATCATTGTCGTCGTTCTCGAGGAATCCAATCAAAGCTTCTAGCCTTCTAGGCTTGAAAAGGTATTCAACTACTCCTTCTGGTTCATGCTGAGAGAAAAGAAAGAGCAGGTTTATTGCAGTCTCTCGGACTTCTGAGTCAGAATCATCAAGAAGTGGAAGAATCAGAGATACACCATTGGCTGCAAGAATTGCTTTCTTCACTAAACCAGTCTCGAACTTGCAAATGCCAAGAAGAGCGCGTAGGGTGGGCTTACGGAGATTGTGGCCTGAGTTGGAACTCTGTTGCAAAACTAGCAATTTGGTGATAATTGAATCTAACTCAAGTTGTTTCCCTTCTCCATCAGTAAAGAAATCAATTCCATCGTCAGAAGAAGAAAGTTTCTCGAGGATTTCGGAGCATTTAATTGTAATGAATGACCTTGTCCGAGGAGAGAACATTAAACCTAGAATAAGAGGAACACCCCCAGATGAAGCAATGATTCCCTTGTTGGGATGAGATCCAGCTAGTTTAACCAGAGCTGATAATGAAAGGTCTTTCGATTCGATACTGCCAGACAGCATTTCTATCAAAGGAGTTATAACTCCTTCCTTTCCAAGTTGCATCAAGTTTAAATCATCCAACTCCAAATTAACTATGGCTTTTGCCATTGACATTCTTGAATCAGGTCCTGAGAAGAGAAGAAGCAGCAGAATAGTTAACTATATAATCTACTATGACCCTAGGGAATGGCATATAAGTGATTATGTATATGCAATTTATATTAAAAAAAAGAAGTCAAATTGTGTTCATATAATAAGTTGTTTTCGTAAGCTATCCTGACAAACTTATAGAATTAAGCTGAAAACAGCTTATAGACATGCCATACTATCTTCAACATAATGAAAACCATTCATCTCATGACGATAAACATGTTACAACAAGAAAACATTCAACCTTCTTACCTCGAATCATGCGATCAGCTAGTGGCTTATACCAGCCACAATTAGCAGCAGTGACAATGCTGTTTTCATTTATTTCAAAAAGCTCCATCAAAATTTTCATCGCCAGCTCTGCTGAATCGTTTCCAGGGTCCTTCACAAGGGTTACAAGGTTAAAAACTGCAGTGTCGTTCTCAGAAAGTTTTTTGCAAAAACATTGATTCCAACCAGATCTTTCTTGAAGCAACTCATGTAACAAATCAATTGCTGCCTTGGAAATGTTAGAGTTGCTTTCCAAGCACGAAATAATATGATCCCATCCTTGAGATTCAGCGAGTTTCTCCTATTACATTTTTATGCAAATGTTGAATTTAAATTAGTCCCCGCGATTGCACGTTTAACATATAAATAATAAAGTATAGTGAGTAATCATGAATACTAATTCTCAGTGGCAAGAAAGAAAGAAAAAAAAAAAAAAAAAAAAACATGTTTACCTTGTTTCTTGCATGCCCCTCTACAACATCCTTCAAAGTGATCAAAATCTTCATCTTCACTTCTCTGTCATTAGAGTTCCCAAGGATCGAGATAACGGTATCAGTAACCTCCCCAATAGAGATCCAATCCTTGTTAATAGAATTTTCAGCTATTAGAGCCTGCATTTGGCTCAGGGATTCTTTCAGATTAGAATTTAACGACAAATTTTCCCGGATAGACCTTATCAAAAGACAATAATTGAGTTCTCTCCACTCTTCGATCGATTGTCTTAGTGGAATGTTAGACCTTAAGCTAGTATCTTCAAGAACCTCTTGTGTTTCTGGATCTGTTCTGTTTCCATCATAAAACCAACTTTCAATAGCTGATCTCTCACATGTAGTGCCAGTGGAAAGGCTAACAGGATCAACCATAACAGCTCCGTTTATGCGGCAAAGGAAAGACTTAAGAGGTTGGATATATTTTTCCCTTGAATCATATCTCTCTATCACCTGAACCCTTTCAAAGTATTGATTCTTAACTTCTTCATAATCCCTTGCTGCATCGGCTCTAGAAAGTAACTTAATGATCTGCTCCAAGAAAACAAATTCGGCTTTTTCTTTCCTATTTGCAGCTTCTTCTTTTTCCTTCCTAATGCTGGCCAACTCTTTTCCTATCTCGGACGGTTCCACCGGCACGCCAACTGCCCTTGCAATCTCCTCAAGTATGTCATTTGCGAAAGCCTGGTCCTGTTTCTGATCTCTTAGTCCTTGGTTCAACTTGTCAACAATTTCAAGCTGAGACTGTGAAGCCTCGAACTCAACCCTTTGCATCTCACCTTGTAGTCTATCAACCTGATCAGAAATTCTCGATAGCACTTCAGTATTTGCAATAGACAGTGCAGCCAGAGACCTTCCAATATCCCTTGTAACTTGCTCAACTTCCTCGACTATGGACCGGCATTTAACTAGCAAGTAGAAACGGCCGCGGTTCTTGTACTTCTCAACCATATTATTCGCCCTTTTAACATCTGCTTCAAGGGACTCTAGAGCAACTCTAGCAGGTTGAGAATCGTTCAATTCTTGAAGCTGTAGTTCCTTGAGTACCGGCTCAATATCAAATAGGTATTTCGAAAGTGCCTTGAAACTCTCTTTTCCAATAAGAACATCAGCTGCTGCATGAGCAGTTCTCAAGACTTGGCTTGTTACCACAGTTAATATTGTACCTATTGGTATAAGTTCCAATCCTACCATGGTAAAAATTTATACACCTGCCAATTGTATCTCTTCTCTGGAATCAAATTCCTATAAATCAATCCTCTTGTAGAGTATAAAAAATATTCTGCACCAGTCCATTAATTCTAGAATAAGTCATTTAACAAATTAAGTATTTCTTGTAAAAAAAAAAAAAACAAATTAAGTATTTAATTCATAATACTTAGAAACAATTTTCCATATATAATTTTACATAAGTGTACTAGTAAATTCTATACTTCACTTTGAGATTGCAGCAACTATAATTTATCATGCTAAGGATAATGTTGTCTAGATTGCAAACTAAAAACAAGCAACTAGATAGAAATCGAAACGACATAATCAAATGACTAACTAAAGAGACATTATATTTATACAGCAAGTCACTTGTAACAATCTTGAAGAGAGTGGTAGACTTACCTTACCTCACAGAAGTTCCAAACTGGGGAGAGAATCTACAATAGAGAAGTTGAGATGATTGTGAATGATATAATTGTTTGTTGCAAAGAAGACATTATTTGGGAAGATAACTTATTAGAAAAGACATGAAGTAAGGAATGGTTTGAGGAAAAGACCAAGAAAGTATGTAGCAATTTTCTGATATTTTTTCTAATGTTTGATTTGGAAAGGTTTTACACGGTTTGACAAAGGTTCAGAGTGGAGATGGTCAGACCAATCAGTAAGACGCATTTTCTCTTCTAGATTCTTTTTTTCCTCCTAAATTTATTATTATTGGGGTCCCTAGAACGTGGTCCCTTGGCTATGTTTGCTTGGGTACAATCATAAATATATAAATGATTTTTCCTCAAAAAATTTAAATTAATAAATGATTTAAACACACAGATGAAATATATATATGAATTAATTATTTTTCTGTAAAAAAAACCAATTATTTATTTTAAAAATAAATATTTAGTATACATTTTCTTTTATTTCATTCATGTATTCTGCTCAAATAAAATTTTTGGATTTGTGATCAAACAAGTTTTACTTGGTCCCTGTGAACTTAACTCAGTTGGTAAGGACAAACCATAATATATGCAAGGTCATGGACAGGGTTCGAATCTTGAACACCACAAAAAAAAAAAAAAACAAGTTTTACTTCAACAAAAGAAACTCAATATTAGTAAAAAAAATACTCCCTCCGCTTCAAAATGAGTGTCGCTTTAGCAAAAAAAAATTGTTTCAAAATGAATGTCACTTTCAGTTTCCAATGCAATAATAATTTTTTCTTTTCAATTGTACCGTCCAATTAATACTTTGCACGCTACTTCCAAAGTATTACTTTTAAAACTAACCAATAGTTAATAAGGATAATTTGGTAAAATAACCATTCTCTTTCTTTTAATCATTGCATTTTTTAATATGTATGTAAACACCTAAAACGACACTCATTTTAAAACGGAAGGAGTAGTTTATACGAGAGAATGTAAAAGAAAAGTAGAAAAGTAGCATAAAAATTCTCAAATATTAATTATGTTTTTTTTTTGTAAGAAGTCAAACTATTCCTCTCATATTGAAATTGGAAGAATCGAATATGAAACATTGAGATGAACTTACTCTAAGATCTTACGCCAACACCATAAGGTCAAACTAAGTGAGTTTCAAACACTAATTATGTTACTATTATGTACTCTCATTGTACCTTATTACTCCCTCCGTCTCACGATAAATAATTGTCTCTTTAACATTTTCTCTTTTTCTTAAAATAATTGTCGTTTTAGACTATCAATGCAGCATTTATTATGTTTTTCCATTATTATACTCTTATTTATTGAATTTCATTCAACCTTACTATTACACTAACTACAATTAATAACGGTATTTTAGTAAATGATATTAATTTTACCATTGGAATCAACACAAGTAATCATTTCCTTAATAATCATGCACAAACCTTAAACAGACTATAATTTAGAGACGGAGGGAGTATAAGTCTCTTTGACTAATTTCACTAATATTGAGAAAGGTTGGTAGTGTAGTTAACGTGTTTATTTTGTATGTGAATATTACTTAATTGTCCTTTGCTTTTATGGGTATTTATCTTGTATGTGAATATTACTTATTTTGTACAAAGTTCTGCAATAGGATTGAAACAATTTTAAAGTCAGCAACTCTTTCAATCTCAATTAATGGTGCCCAGCATGGATGCTTTCACTGTGCTAGAGGGGTGAGACAAGGAGATCCCTTGTCCCCTATTCTTTTTTGTCTTGCTGAAGATGTGCTTAGGAGAAGCATTACCAAGCTAGTGGAGGAGGGAAAGTTGGAATTAATGAAGGGAACTAGACATGTTAATATTCTGTCTCACACCTTGTACGCAGACGATATAATGATTTTTTATAAAGGGAAGATTTCCTGCATCAATGCTTTGATTCATACCTTCACCAGATATGCTCAAGCCTCAGGTCAGATTATTAACACCAGTAACTCAACTTTATACTCAAGAGGAATCAATAATTCTAGACTGCAACATATTGTTAATTTAGTTGGTTTCAATGTTGGTACCCTGCCTTTCAATTATCTTGGGGTTCCAATCTTCAAAGGTAAGCCTATAGCTAGATATCTTCAGCCAGTAGCAGATAAAGTGAAAGCTAAGCTATCTGCATGAAAAGCTTCTTTATTGTCTATTACAGGTAGAATTCAGCTTGTCAAATAAGTTGTTTTGAGTATGCTAGTTCACACCATCTCAATCTATCATTGGCCAGTCTCCTTGTTGAAAGACTTAGAAGCTACAATCAGAAAATTCATATGGAGTGGAGATATTCACAAAAGTAAATTAGTAAATGTAGCTTGGAAAAAGCTTTGTAAACCAACTGCTCAGGGAGGCCTAGGAGTGAGATCTTGGATAACTCTAAATCAGGCCACTAATCTTAAGTTATGTTGGGACATGGTTCATTCCAATGAAGACTGGTCAAAGCTTCTTCTTAGAAGAGTATTCAGAAATGACAAAACAATTACTCACCACATTTTTTCCTCCATTTGGTCTACTGTTAAATGTAAATGGAATACTATGATGGAGAATTCTTGCTGGCTCTTAGGTGATGGGAGATCTATCAGGTTCTGGCATGATTCTTGGTGTGGTGTCCCTTTCACCTATTTTCATAATAATAATTCATTTTTAATGATAGTGATATGGTTTGTGATTTCATTCTTGAAAATAGATGGAATCTGCCCCCTCATTTCTCATCAGCCTTCCCTAAGATAAGGAGTCTTGTGAACAATGAAATCATCCCAATTTCTCCTCAGAATGATGAATTAGTTTGGAAAGAAACTACAAATGGGCAATTATCTCTTAAAGATACATATATTTTCAAAGCTAACAGCTTTCAGGAGCTTCATTGGGCTAAATCCATCTGGTCTCTATACATCCCTCCATCTAAATCTCTTTTAGTCTGGAGATTCATGCATGATAAAATCCTTGTTGATGAAAAACTTAAGGAAAGAGGTCTCTTAATTCCATCAATGTGCAGCAGCTGCAGACATCAAGAGGAATCAACTTTTCATCTCTTCTTCACTTGCGCTTTTGCTACTCATTTGTGGAGATGGTTTGCTTCTGTCCTTAATTTGTCTCTTTCCTTCCCAACTGTTGATGATCTATGGAAAGATTGTGATAAGGGATGGTCCCCTCAATGCAAGCTTACTATTCAGGCAACCATTATCTATATCTTAAATGCAATTTGGTGTTCTAGAAACAATGCAAGATTTAACAACAAAAACACTCATCGGAAGTTTGCAGTTTCCCAAATTATTTCAAGTGTTTCTTTGTCTGCTAACCTGTCAAGGCTATCAGCTAGCTCTTCTATTACAGAATTTTTAATCATGAAATTTCTCAATGTCAGCATTCATCCTCCAAGGAGTCTTACTGTCAAGGAGGTTATCTGGCACCCTCCTATTTAGAGATGGATTAAATGCAACTGTGATGGGGCTGCTACACCGACTCCTCTCAAAGCTGCATGTGGCGGAATTTTTAGAAATCATAATGCTCATTTTCTTGGTTGCTTTGCCGAAGGGCTAGGGCAAGGGAACTCTTTGTTTGCAGAACTTTGTGGAGCTATGACGGCCATTGAATTTGCAAAGGAGAAGAATTAGAGCAATTTTTGGTTAGAAACTGACTCAATGTCAGTGGTTCTTGCTTTTAAATCTCAGGGCTTGGTTTCTTGGCAATTAAAAAATAGATGGATGAATTGCCTTGTAGCCACCACTCAGATGAATTGTTTGGTGACACACATTTACAGAGAAGGCAACGCTTGTGCATATGCCTTAGTTAACATAGGTCTCACTCTAGATAACTTTGTATATTATCATAGGCTAAATTGCATTTTTGGTCCCTTAACTATTTAGGTAGTATCACTTTGGTCCCTTAACTAAAATTCGATTTATTTTGGTCCCTTAACTTCTCTTTGTTATACATTTTGGTCCTTTCCGTTAGTTTTAATTCAAAAACGTTAGGTTTTCTTCATTTTCTTCTAGAATTTTTCTGGGATTCTTGTTGTTGAAGGTTGATGGAGATGATATGAAGATGAAAAAGATGAGAAGAAGATGAAGAAAACCTAACGTTTTTGAATTAAAACTAACGGAAAGGACCAAAATGTGTAACAAATAGAAGTTAAGGGACCAAAATAAATTGAATTTTAGTTAAGGGACCAAAGTGATACTACCTAAATAGTTAAGGGACCAAAAATGCAATTTAGCCTACTATCATACTATCCCTTTGCAAGTTAGGAGTGATTATGTTAAAAATAGGTTTGGTTGGCCTAATTTTAGGTTTAATCACTATTGAGAAGGTTATGGTTTGGTCCCCCATCTCTTTTTTGTAACAATCTTTTTTGGTATATCTTTAGGATTGCTAGCTCACTGCTACAATCCCAATTTAAAAAAAAAAAAAAAAAAAGTGTATTTAATTTGACTTTTCATATTCCAAGGCAAGTTAGTAGTATTAATTAGGATATATTCAAAAAAAAATTAATAAATATGTCCAGTGATTCGTATAGAAATTTATATTTAGGGACAATTTTTTAAAAATAGGCTTATAATTATGGACGGAGGGAGTATCTTTTTAAGGTAATAGACACTTCTTAAAAATATGATTAATTATGTTGAATTCAATAATAAAATGTTGTGTATAGTGTAAAATACTCGAGGAAGAACCCTTTTAATTACTAAAGTTTTTAAATATTTTGTAATGTATTAAGAAATTAGACTCATTCAATGTCACACTTTCATATTTATATTTTCAAAACAATCTTAATAGAGAAAATAAACATAAAAGAAAAATAATAAATCACTATTTTACTATTGTTTTTATTATCGATAAATTATATATTAATTTTTTTTAACGGTATTACAGAATATGGCATTATTGTAAGAGTTAGTAGTATTGGTCTAAAAAATTAAACAAAGTTGTATTAGTATCAAATCAAATTAAAAAAATAAAACAATCAAGGTTGCATTCTCCTATCAAAATAAATAGACAATCTTTGGATATTTAGTTATCATTGTTATTGATATATTTAAGTCACGGAACATCAATCAACAATAATCATGTCTTACAATAATCAACAATAAAATTATAATGACTAAAATTATGGAATATATATATTTGCGTGTGTGTACAAGTGCATGTGTGTGCGTGTATGTGTGTCATTTATATGGTTTCTATATATATATATATTATATATGTCACTTATTTGGAGCAACTATAATTCTGTGAACATATTTTTGTCTACGAATAATTAATGTGAGTTGTTTCATAAATTTGTAGCAAGTATTGTGTGCACATTTTATCCATGGAGAATTGATGTGAGTTCAAATGTTAGTTTTCTTGTATGTTATTTAATGACAGTGGATACTAATGTGATGTGTGCAAGTATTTACGAATCATTGAACATCCATTTTGTCTATGGATAATCATTTCTAATTGTAATGTTTCTAGATATGATATTTTGCTTGTTTAAAATAAATATTTAGGTTAATCTTTCTGTGAAAGATTCAACACCAAACTTTAGCTTTTGTTTAAATATGTTTGGTTTAAAAAAAAAACAATTAAAATTGGCTAATGTAAGTTTTATTTTGGATATATTATATGTAGATATGGTGAAGTAAAATTGTTTTGCAGGGTCAAGATCACTCATATATGTAATAGTATTGAAAATATTATTTGCAATTATGAATGTGGTGAGTGGTGACCAAACCGACGTTAAGTTATAAGATGAGTATTAGACCAAAAAAATAAAATAAAATGAGTAGCTATGTGTAATGTGGTTTACCAAAATTTTGTAGGATTCCTTACCATAACGCCTCTTGCTTATTTTTTTTTTTGGTCAAGTAGCCTCTTGCTTATTACTTCGAGATATTTATAATCCTCTAGATATGATATTTTGCTTGTTTAGAATAAAGGTAAATTCTAGAGTGAGAGATCAATTAAGTCCCTCACCGGTGGACCACTTAATTTGAGCGTTAGATCAAAGTAAGACTACGAGATCTGATAGTTATTATCACACCAAATCCAAGTTATTTCTCTCTCCCTTTCTGTCTTTCAACCGCTTGAAAGATTCATTTATGTATGCTGAGTGCCTCTTCCTCTCATTACCAAAATTTTGTAGGATTCATTACCATAACGCCTCTTGCTTATTACCAACCACAATGTCACCCAAGTATTATCCCTTCCTCTCATTACCGAGTAACTTTAACAATGGATGAGCTTTTGTATTGTTAAGACTGTGAGTTAACATATTTTTTAAGTTTTTAATTTTTTTTCTTACCATTTTATTTCAAAGAAGGATCAAATTTTAGGAATCTACGGTTTAACATAATTTTTTTGTTAGATATGTGAGTTTAACAACTACCATCAATCAGCCATGGCAGATCTCTGCACAATATCATCTACGGTTTCTCTGTGCGTCTCACTACCACCATGCCACATTTCAAATGCAGCATCCATGTTTTGAGAATAGCACTTGTACCCACGTTAAAAACTTGAGAACTTTGAGAAAAAGAACATCCCTTACAAAAATGGGCAATGATAGAAGAGAAGATTGATACATTTGTGCACAGACTCACAAAACACCATCAAAATTTTTTAATCCAAATCATCAATAATTATTTTTGAAGATTTATAAAACTTGATCCCAAAATCATCAGCCAATAATTTCAAGAGATATAGAGAGAAACAGAAAAAAGAGTAAATTTTTGTGATTACTTGATTAGAATTAAAAATTTATTTGGAAGTTGACATGGTTGGGTGGTTGATAGTTGTTGCTATTGGGAGTTTGACAGCAGTTGCCATTGCGTGAGAGGAAGAGAGAAGAAAGAAGGAAACAATTATTATGTATGAGAGATGCATTGTAAGATAAGGTAGGACAACATAATCTAATGGCTTTTTTTCATGGTTCACGGTGAGGGACTTGATTGGACCCTCACTCTAAAATTCACCTAGAATAAATATTTAGGTTGGTTTTTTTTTTGAAAAATTCAGTACCAAACTTTAACTTTTGTTTAAATCTGTTCGTTTTTTTTAAACAAACATTGGCTAATGTAGTTTTTATTTTTTTGGATATTTTATATGCAAATATGGTGAAGCAAAATTGTTTTTGCTAGGTCAAGACTACTCATATATATAATAACATTGAAAATATTAATTATTAATAATATTTTCAATGTTATTATATATATGAATAGTCTTGACAATTCTTTATGTAACTATCATATAGCTTAACAATTCATCGTGGTATACACATAAAATAATTCGTTAGGGGGCGTTTGTTTCACGGATACAAAAATTATTCTCTAGAATAACATTCCCAGGAATATATTCCTTGGAATTATATTCCTAGGAATATTTTAAAAAAGTGTTTGGTTATCAATTTGAATTCCTTGGAACTTTCTTTCTAAATTCTTGGGAATACTAAAAATATGTTTAAAATGTATAATCCCAGGAATAAATGTCAAAATTATTAAAATACCCTTTTACATTCAATAGATGAAAAATAATATTTTTCATGTTATTTTTAATCAAGCAAAGTAAATTATGTGAGTCAACAAAGGTATTGGTCAGAGTATATACTTGTTTTTTAATACATAACAAGAGTACCCTGTTTCAAGTTGTTACACGCCATTTAATTGAAGGCTGGCAGGCTGCCCAACACCTTTGACATGCAACAGCAACAGAATGGTGGATGCCCGCTCGAATATCAGTCACCGAAACTCGCATTTGCGCGGCCCAGCTCCGCTAGTACAGCAGCCTGGCAGGCCGAGAATCTGTCCAGCAGTTAAAAAAACGCAAAAAACAAAACATAAGACACAAACCTGTTATGGATGGATCTGGATCCAGATGAGTGAAAAGAGAGAGCAAAGAGGGGTTTATATATACGTGGGTTTCTATTAATTTAGAAAACGCATGGGAAAAATTAGGAGGGAAGAAGCGCGAGTAAAATAGGGGTATGGGTGGGTTTTCGCCATGAATGTGGAGATTTCATTCCCAGGAATTGAAGATTCCAGCCCACCACCCCCGAGAATAAAAATAGAGAGTCAACGGGTAAATAAGATTCCTGAGAATCATTTATTCCTGAGTATATTATTTTTGTTCCCTTCTACCAAACATAGGAATATCGTATTTAATACCTTTATTCCCAGGAATATATTTTTTATCTCCCAAACAAACACCCCCTTAGATTTCAAAATATGTTAAATTTCCAAAAGTAAAACATAATATACATATATAAACATAATATTAAACATAGCAATTAATATTATGTTTAATATTATATTTTTTCCTTTTATGTTTAATATTATGTTTTACTTTTGGAAATCTAACATATTTTGAAACTAACTAATTATTTTATGTGTATACCACGACGAATTGTTAAGCTATATGATGGTTACATAAAGAATTGTTTTATGCGTATAACATGTAGCTGTTCAATTTTGACTTTCGATAATGGCCCAAATATTCCACTCTATCCGTAGCAAAATTGCACTTTTCTTTTCTAAAGAAAAGTTGATTGGCTCTTGAATTGAAGGACTATAACCAAAAAAAGGAGTCAATTGAGTCCTTATTTGTGCTTGAGGGGCTGGTTGTTTCTATAATATATTTTGCTTAGCTTCTTAAAAAAAAAATTGAATCCTTATTTTAGTTTATGTACAAAGTCCTTTTCTAAAACTATGTTTTACTTTTACATTTACTTTGTGTGAATGAAATTTTGAAATCTAACGAATTGTTTTCTTTTCTAATATTATGGAAGATATTAGCACTTAGCTTCTTAGGGTAATAATTTTATCATTACTTATTGTTAAAAATATTAATCAAATACGTTTTTATTTAACTTAAATGTTTAATTTAACAACGGACATGCCAATTCATGAGACAACTTTAAAATAAACATTGTTAAATTAATATTATATTTAATATTAACTTTTGATATATCAAGACAAATTGGTAGTATTAATAAGGAGTATATTTAGAGAAAGAGGAATCAATACATCTAAAAATTTGTATATGATCTTATATTTAGGGACAATTTTTTTTTTTTTTGGTAAACTACTCCTATAAATAGGGACTAAGGGAGTAAATAAAACAATCAAGGTTTTCTTCTCCTATCAAAATAAATAGACAATTTTTTGATATTTAGTTATCATTGTCATTGATATATTCAAGTCACATAACATCAATCAACAATAAAACTATAATGACTAAAGTTGTGGAATCTAGTAATATATATGTGTATGTGCGCGCGCTCGTGCACGCGCGTGTGTGTATATGTGTCATTTATATAGTTTTTATATAGGTTTAAATGCTCTTTTAGTCCCTTAACTATTTAATTGGTATCGCTTTGGTCCCTTAACTAAAAAAAAGATTGTTTGAGGATTTTAAGTTTTTTTTTAGTCTCGTTTTGATCCCTTCTGTTAGGTTTCCGTTAGGTTTTTAAAAAAAAGTTAACTTCTGGACACGTGTCACCTTGTCATTGGCTCTGAGTTTTTTTTTTACCAATTTTTTTTTAAATATATATATTTTTAAAAAAAAAAAATCTCAAAGCCAATAACAAAGTGACACGCAGTGGCGGAGCCAGATACTTTTAGTAGTGGGGGCAACAATTTAATCTCTAAACTATCACATTATTTTCAAATTTAATCTTTAATATGTAAATATAATAAGTGATCCAATTAAATTGATTGATTTCATATACTTTAAGAGCTAAATTGATGGATTTCAGGTTTTATTTGTTGACAAAAACAGAAACTGATTTAATTTTTTTAGGCACAAACGAATTTTATATAGTTTAAGAATTACTTATTATAATTTTATAGTTTATGAAATAAATTTAAGAATTATCTTCTTGAATTTTGAATTACTACGGTCTTCTTTTCCTGATTAAAAAAAACTGTAAGACAAAATATATAACAAATTAATATTCAACATGTTTTTTGATTGCTTGGTTAGAAACATTGGCAATCCCTTCTAATTTAAACTTTTAAGTCTTACCATAATATAGTATAATAATCATCATATCATATAATTAAAGGGGATAAAACCAACAACTAAGATGTCGAGGGTAATGTAGTCAAACTTAAATATAAGTAATTATTTGTAATTTTGTATAGGTGTAAGTTATGATTATACTATACATTGGTATACCGAATGAAAAGATATTGTCATTGATTCTGAGAATTTTTTACAAAAAAAAATATAATATATATATTAAAAAAAATTATTTTTTTTTATAAAAATATATATATTTTTTTTGTAAAAAATAAAATAAAATCTCAGAGCCAATACAAGGTGACACGTGTCCACACTTAACGTTTTTTTATTAGAACTGACGGAAACCTAACAGAAGGGACCAAAACGAGACTAAAAAAAAAACTTAAAATCCTCAAACAATCTTTTTTTAGTTAAGGGACCAAAACGATACCAATTAAATAGTTATGGGACCAAAAGAACATTTAAGCCTTTTTATAATTATATACTCCCTCCGTCCCAAATTGTATGTCGCTTTAGGGAAATTTTTTTGTCCTAAATTATATGTCGCTTTACAATATCAATGCAACATTAATGTCATTTTTAAGTCAATGGATTGAACGATGTAGAATATACCAACGTCTTTAGTTTTAGTTACCACACCTGCAAAGTAGTTATTTATTCTACATCGTTCAACATCAATGCAATATTAATGTTATTTTTAATTATCAACATATGAAGAAAAGATTAAATTATCAACATATGAAGAAAATAAAGAGCAAATTAACTAATTAGAAGCATTTGCATCTACATTTCATTTCTAATTATAATTTCATCTCCATCTAATTAGTTAGGATAGTGATGAGCTGGCACTAATATATAACTCAATGTAATGAACCTTCACAAACTAATGAAAATCAGTTACAAATTTTCTCCATTTAGAACTTTTTCTCTCTCAACCATGGAGGTTCATTCTTCTCTGATAAATTATTCAATGAGACTTATAAGTTATTTTTCTAACATCCTATTTTCCTTGACATTGGAAAACGGTGTTACGCCTAGATAATTAAATTTCTAATATGAAGTAAGTTTCAAATTATTATTTTCAATAGTAATTTAATTAAGTTATTAAAATTTATTTTAAAAAATCTCTTTCTTGCGTTTCTTTCATTAGATTGAAGATCTTGGTTATCTAATCATAAACATTAAATTATTGACTAATAATTAGCATAACGTATATTAATATCTATGTATAATTTTGTAACCAACCTAATTTTTTGAGGTTGGAGTTTCAATCACAATGTCCAAGTCAAAAAATAATAATTTGCAAACACAAAATTTAGTATTAAAAAAACTCTTCATTCCTATTTTTTATTTTTTTTTTATAGAAAAAGTAATATAGAAGTAAATACTTAAACATAATGGGTAATATTATGCATTAAGAAGTAATAAAAAATAAACATCATGGATTTGGAGTCATTCGAATTCTTATTAAAGCCACAATCACTTTCATCATAAAATCACCTCAATATTCAAGTGTGAACCAGTTTCATGATCATCATGGAGAATCATCACATCTTCAATCTCTTGGTTTATATGTGTCATCGTACATTTTACAATTTCTGCCCAACATAATCACAAACTATTTATTTAAAATATAAAAGAAAAACACAACAATAAATTAACAAAATTCAAAAAATCCAACTAAGCATTTATCCATGGATTTGGAGTTTCTTTGCACACTGCGAATCAAATGTTCAAATAACACTCAAATTCATGTTTTACAAAATAAATCATGTTACATAAAATAAGCATGAATAAATCAGACAAATGAGAGAATATGTAACTCCTATGATATACTCTTATGAAATTTCAACAAATATGCAATATCAATTAATATGTAACCCCTATAGTTGAAAACGAAATTCCATTCAATGTAAGTAGTACCAATAATTACTTCGGAAGTATGTAGAGTATTTATTCAACCACCAGAAAAACTTAAACTTTCATTTTATCTAACAATTGCTGAACTGAAGACTCCTTATGTTGAAAAATACGATAACTTTTTTCCTTCCAAATAAAATCAATCACATGTCATCCAAATCAATTGAAAACAAAAACGGATCCTTTTAAGGAACACTCCTAAACAACCAAATTTCGCTATGCTACAATACAACGTGTGAAACTATAGTTATTTGTTCGACTCCAGTACGGTATAGCGCAACCATCTTGAAGAATCAAACGCTCTCCAGCCCCTGACTCAACAACCCTATTATTTGCTGAGTTCTCGAATTTCGAAAGTTGCTCAAGTGCTGTAGACAGTTGATTATAATCAAAATTTTCTACTGCAAATTAAATCACACATGGTCAAAGCAAATTAACAAAATATAAGCAAAACACATTCTTTGTAAAGCAGCTAAGACCATAGTAGAGACAACCAACCTATTAAAAATATCATTTAATCTTTACTTATTGAAAATTCCACCAGGAAAGTTAGCTGTGGAAATGACTGCTTCTCCAATTTGTACAAAAATTAAGAGACCGACTCATGTGTTGATGAGTGCTAGCAGTAGCATCATATTCTCTAACTCAATTTTCAACACTATTTTTATTGATTAAAATTCACATTAGTCTCATCAAATCATATGAATTTTGTATAAATTTTTTGGAATCCATGTAAATTTTAATTAATAAAAAAGTGTGTTGAAAAGTGTGAGATAGTGTATGTTGCTATTACTAATACATTAGTATTATTCAATAATTGCTGGTTAACTTTATGCTTTGGATTTTCCCTCAAAAAAAAACTTTATGCTTTTGATTTTATTTTTGATTCCAAACTGTCCCCAAGTTGTGTCACACGTACTCTCCTAGGATATCAAAAAGTAAATAGAAAATAAAGTTTTTGTGTAGTGGACGACTCAATGAACGATCATAATACCTCAGTCTTAATAAACTTTTTTCTTGAAAGAGAAGCTTGTTAGATGATATTTTTGTTTAAGGTATGTATTGTCCGTTATTGTGTAGTCATTATCATATGTAATGTGATATATTAATTAGCCAACAGTAAGATTTTTGAAGCCAACTTGCATGAAGCGTAATTGATCATATAAACATGATGAAGCATAATGAAGAGTTACGGAATTGTAAATTTCCTACAGTGTGTCTTCAACTTCAAATCAAATATCTCTCCATCTAGTATGCAAGGTTTTACAACTCGAGAGTTTACCTCAACTTATTTTAGCTATGTAAACTTGAATCGTAAACTCGTACGAGTTTACCTAAAATTAAAATTATATAAAATTTATTATATATAAAGCAATTAACCACATTTAAATAATAAACTCTAACAATAAAAAACAAAATTTAACAGTACATTTAAACTCTGTTTCATCTTCAGTCGTAACTTTCACTTCACTTGTTCCATTTTCTCATTTAATTGAATGATTTCAAATCAATCAATAATAACAAACTTCTGAATGCATTCGCTAAAATTCAATGTATGTCATTGTCACGCATTAGCGTAGCTTCTGTACATAACAAGCTGGAAAAAACGAGTTATGTTAACCGTAAAGGCAACATTTTAGCACCTTGGGATTGAAAAAAGAATTGGATTTTGAAAGAAAATGAGACAAAAAAAAAAAACCAAAAAAATAAATTAAAAAAATCAAAGGTAAACTCGGACGAGTTTACTCCGAGTTTACACGAGTTTACCGAATTTAACACGTGTTAACTCGGTCAACCTCGTCAAACTTTCCGATTTCACCAAAAATCGAATTTACCTCCGAGTTAACACATTTTTGCCACCTTAAAACGTAAACTCGGACGAGTTTACGAGTTAACACTCAATTTGTGAAAGAGTGATAGTATGTACACTTTCAAGTCCAATTACTTATGTTCCGACATCAAGTCTACAACACTACGTTTTGAAGGTATGTCCGTTTTGAGCCACTATGTGAGTCTCACGGTTTTGTGCTTTGTAAGTATCTTGATGTGGTGGGTGTCTTATATAAACTATGGTTAATCTTGATTTTCAAGCAATATCAAACTATTTTTGTGTATTGGAACAACTTCAAAATTCAAAGCACTTCTGTCAAATTATAAAATAAAAGATAAAGATATTAGAAAGTTAGCATTATATTTAAAATTCAAAGGATAATATATTTACTATAAAATTTCTTAGCTCAATTTTTAAGTTTAGAATACAAGTAAGGTGAAACAAAACAAATAAAAGAGTAAAACTCAGTCGGAATATCAATTTTAAAGTGCTTGATTTGAGGTGATTAAGATGGATGGTTCAACTAGAGCAAAATTTTGTTGAATTGAATGTCTTATTGTTTTTGGGAATAAATTCCTACTCCTCTTCTCCACGTAGAAGGGGTGGCACTTGCAAACACGGTGACTTACAAGTCAGAAATAGATTAAAGAGTGAGAAGTATTAACTGAAATGAAGTGTATATGTTGCATTGTTATGAAAAATATATTGTATTTATAAGTGTCGAAGAGAAGCCATTAGAGAGTGATGAAGAGACCATTACGAACAACATTTTGTCTAAATGTATTGGTTGTTGGAAGGCGTTTCGTGACATTTAAGCGTTGCAAGTTGGAGAGGATTTAAAAACTGGAAGATTAGATCTGTTGAATTTGATCCCCAACAAAACTGATCTCGAGATAATGGAAAAATGAGCTTTGAGCCAAATCCAAAACATCTATCATTTTTATTTCTTCTAAAAAAAGGCAAATTCTTATTCATCATCATTTAATTTTTTTTGGAAGAGAATAGATAATATAGTTGTCATAAAAAATTAAAAACTCTTTTTTTCTTTTTCTAAAATTTACATATCTGATTTCTTGTCTCTTTCAAGGCATAATCATCTCCCCTAACAAGAGTAAAATCTTATACCTCCTCTTAACCCATTTTAACATCTCTAATTTATTCTCAATTGACATCATTCCTTTGATCACATCTCTTCTTACAGGTTATCAAAAATATCATTAATCTATTATACATTATAAAAATCAATTGGACCCCACCATTTCACATGATATTTCTCCCATCAACCAACCAAAACCTTCTCTATATAAACCGATTTCCACACAAACATATTCTCTACCCCATGAAAGTTCCTACTTAGCTTCTCTCTACTCATCACCACCGCCAAGCAAGCCATGGAACCGCCATTACAACATCCTCCAACCCCCCGCCCTCCCACCATTCTCGGAAAATACCAACTAACCCGCCTCCTTGGCCGCGGCAGCTTCGCCAAAGTCTACAAAGCTCATTCCCTCCTCGACAACGCCACCACCGTCGCCGTCAAAATCATCGACAAGTCAAAAACCGTTGACGCCGCCATGGAGCCTCGCATTATCCGTGAAATCGACGCCATGCGCCGTCTCCAACACCACCCTAACATCCTCAAAATCCATGAAGTCATGGCTACAAAAACCAAAATCCATCTTATCGTTGAATTCGCCGCCGGTGGTGAGCTTTTCTCCGCTCTCTCCCGCCGTGGAAGATTCTCCGAATCCACCGCTCGTTTCTACTTTCAACAGCTTGTCTCTGCGTTACGTTTCTGCCACCGTAACGGCGTCGCTCACCGTGATCTTAAACCGCAAAATCTCCTCCTCGACGCCGATGGGAATCTCAAGGTTTCCGATTTCGGTCTCTCTGCTCTTCCTGAACATCTCAAAGACGGACTACTCCACACTGCTTGTGGTACGCCGGCGTACACTGCGCCGGAGATTCTCCGGCGTAGTGGCGGTTACGACGGATCAAAAGCCGACGCGTGGTCGTGTGGACTCATACTCTACGTACTTCTCGCCGGTTATCTTCCGTTTGACGATTTGAATATTCCGGCGATGTGTAAGAAGATTTCCCGGCGAGATTATCGGTTTCCGGATTGGGTTTCGAAACGTGCGCGTATTGTGATATATAGGTTACTTGACCCGAACCCGGAAACGCGAATGAGTTTGGAGGGTTTATTTGGCAATGAATGGTTTAAGAAATCGTTAAAACCCGAAGCTGAACCGGAAAAGAGTATATTCGGGTGTGATTATGGGAAGGAAGGGAAAAATTTAGGTTTGAATGCGTTTCATATAATATCTATGTCTTCGGGTTTGGATTTGAGTGGTTTATTTGAAACGACGTCGTCTTCTCAAGGTGGTAATAATAATAATACATGGAGGGAGAAGAGGTTTACTTCTAGTGCAAACATTGAAGTGGTGGGGGAAAAGGTGAAGGAAGTGGGAGGAGTTTTGGGGTTTAAGGTTGAGGTTGGGAAGAATAGTGCAATTGGATTGGTGAAAGGGAAGGTGGGTTTGGTAGTTGAAGTTTTTGAGATTGTGCCTTGTCAACTTGTTTTGGTGGCTGTTAAGGTGGTTGAGGGTGGTTTCGAGTTTGAGGATAATCATTGGGAGGATTGGAAAGTTGGTTTGCAAGATCTTGTGATTTCATGGCACAATGAAGAGTCTTCATGAATATCCTAATTAACCCTAATCCTACATGTATACACATACATATAGTTTAGATGAGTGCATGTACGTAGTATGCTTTGAAGAATTAGTCGCTATAAACATGACACATTTTGAACCTAAGATGACCAAGAAATTAACTTTAGTATACGATGATGATGATGATGCTTAATAGATGTTTAGTGAGACATACTTCTTCTTAATTAACTTCTAGGATTATTGTTAAATTACATGCGTGTTAATTTTATGTTGGTTTCATCTCTTTCTTCTTTTAAAGAAAAAATATTACTATTATGTATATGAGTATGGTGCTAATGTGTATCTTCTCCCGTTAGTTGCGATTAGTGATGATCATGTTATTAGATCCAACTTTATTATATAATACTGTATTTTGTTTGACTTTTTTCCTGCTTATATCAACTCAGAAGAAGAACAAGAGAATATGAATGAAAACTATGTGAACTGTATTGAATGGAGGAGTTGTAAAGTAATTGAGTGGGTTATTCTAACTAACTCTGGTTGCTTGACTCACAAATAAATCCTATAATCAGGTTAATCTCTCACTAACTAAATAATATCCAATCTAACTCCAGTTCTAGGCTGTTCTAGCTAGCTAGTAACTACCAACAAACTTGTGCTAATTTAAAGTGTATACACTTTAACAACAATACACTAGACTAGTAAACCAGCACATTCTTGTTATATGGTAATCCTCTTTGAATTATGCAACTAACAACACAACTAATTTTGTATCTGAATGTCGCATAGTTCACTTACAATATTGAAAATCTATACATTTGATATAATTTATACATACAAACATGCTTAAAAAAATCTCGAAAAATACATACAAATACGAAAAAATGTTAATGGATATTACGATATAAAAACTTGTAACATGTTTCATATTTTTTTTTCTCTTTAAAGTTTTGGACTATTTTAATATATTTTAGTGGAAAAATGAAAAAAAATATAATTAGATTTTATACTGAATGAATTGATTTTCTTTCTATACAACAAAAAATTAAAAACCTTTTCTTAGTTCATAAATCCAAACAGAAGCCAATAAAAAAAAAAAAAAACAAAGCAAAAATGGTAGAGATTATTATAATGTAACAATACACTAGAGATTTGGATCGAAGTCTTGAATGATAACTCTCATCATAATCTTTGTGAACAAAATACTTGGGTATATCTCTCAAAAAGAATAAAAAAATACTTGTGTAGTCTTGCGGAAACGAAAGCTAATTGGTTGAACCTTTGATTATGTGGTTCATGAATCAATCTCTAATCTCAACTTTGTCGTTTGTAAGGAGGTAATTATTCTGTGTTTATCTTTTCTGTTTATTACGTGACTGAAAAAACATAAGCCAATAATAGTGACGAACCCCCTCTTACGGCTCCCAAACAATAATCATAGAGACATTCCCATTCTTGAATTCATTTGAAAAAGAAAAAGGAAAGAAAAAAAAAATTAAATCATTCAAGAAGCGTTATTATAGGGAGTGACATGGTCCTACCAGAGCATGTCTTCCAACTTTCAACGGCTTTAAATCAAGCATACATATATATGATAATGATAATGATTTCTTAAATTATGGGATAAGTTATATAAGTACTACTACTAATTTTTTTTTTATAAATAAAGTACTGCTACTAATTAATTTTCATGATTGTATATTCACAAGCCAGTAGTCCATGTGATGGAACCCATGCATCAAGCAACCCCCGTTAAAAGAAATCCGAATATTTTTTTTATATGCTCTAAACATATCTTGCATAAGCATAACTCATCTACTTTACTCATGAATATGAACGTTACTTTCTCACTAATTAAGCACTTCTTTTTAAGTGTAACCCCATTTTGGAGTAATTAGCTTAAAGTTCTTCACATCTATCATATTTTTCAAATGCAACCTTCAGTGCATCTTTTCAATATTAGATTTATTAGTGATGCAAACTTCATAGCTAGAAAGTTAGAATTAATTAAAATATTTTAAAAGAAAACGATATTCATATAAAAAAATAGGAAACGTGAATCAAATACCAATATCTTTGATATGCAATAGTATGGTGAAAGTGAATAAATAAAATAATATAGTCACATGCAAGATTTAAGCAATCTTGAGTGCCTTTTTACTTTTTAGTAGATATTTTTGGGTACTAAATTGTTTTTAGCATATTTTCAATCTTTCACTTGGATAAATATCTGCTACAGATGACTCTAAATATTTATCTAGATGACATAATTTTCTATCGGTGTATAGTTTCTCAATGCTTAAGATTACACTTATATGGAATAACAGTGGTTACTACGGTGCCGACAATAATAGAAAAATTAATCAACTTTTATAAGCTTCTTTGAAAGGGATGAGTTTAGAGTGTCCCTACTTCAAAGAGATAGACTAAGATATTTTAAGAGATAAAAAGTAAGATGTATGATAATGTGTTTGTATTAAGGAACACTAATAAAATACTAACACATGGAACCAATCAAGATTATATTTTCGTCACTCTTTCATTTTCAGGTCAAACTCTAGGAAATACTTGATGCTAAGCCTAAGGTTTCGTTTTTGTTTTTTCTTATACCCATAAACGATAATTAAGACTTAATTCACACAAGGAGTCAAGGACAACTCTTTTATTTTCTTTTTTTATTAGAATACAACTATACAAGGACACCCTTTTAATTTCTAAACTCACTTTCTATTCGAATTCAAACAATTTCAAAGTCTATGAAAAAATCTGAAAAGTCTATGGTCCTTGCAAATAGCGTTTATATGGCTTTTGTTCCTTTGCAAAATTTTTTTTTTTTAAAAGTTCTTGTAAAAAATTTTGTCTTTTAAAAAGGTTCTTATACGCACTTAAAAAGCTAGGTGGCAGTTTGACGCTGACGCGGCTTTTCAATTAATTAAAAAATAATTTAAAAATTATGAAAATTGTTTTTAAAAATTTAAAAATCTGAAAATGAATTAAAAAAATTTAAAAATCAGAAAATAAATTTCCAATGTATAAAATTAAAAAAAAATTAAAACTTTTTAAATATGAAAATAAAATTTTCATAAATTATATAATTTTTTAAAATCTGAATACAAATTTTTTAAAATTTAAATTTAAATATGAAAATAAATTAACAAATTTTATTTCGAGAAGTTTTTCCAGATTTTTTTTCAAAAAAAAATTATATGATGTACCACATGATAGTTGCAAAATATTGGCCTGACCCTGCTCATGCAATGGACATCCTACTGGAGCTGAGGTGGTAGTTTCCGATTTTGCGCTTCATAGGGTGACCATGTGATGTCCTCTCATAATGAAAAGGATGAATACATTGTTTCCTTCACTATCATATTTTCTTTGTAATATCCTTTTGAAGATCTTACATGTTTAGTAAGATTCCCTAGAAGCTCCACCAAACATAGGATGATCGTATATGATTGCCTTCTTGCAATGACATAATGAAGCATCAGATTATTATCATGAGAATTACAATCTCTCGTTGCTTCATAGTTTGAAAAGTGTGACGTGCAACAGCAATCTCAGCTAGAAGCTTTTAATCGAGTTTTTTAGGGCGAACACCCTTACGAAGGCATCGTTGCTGTTTGCACAACTATCAATTAACACTTTCTTACCGGTGATAGGAAAATGACAAAGTAAGAGGACATCTTGCAGTGTCATTCTCAGCCTTAGGTCGTTAATTAAAAAAAGGTGTTTGAAAAAATCTAGCAAACTTTTCCACAAGTTACATCATAATTTCATATACACCCTCCGTCTCTATATCTAAGCACATATTTGATTTTATTTTTGTCGTTAAATGTAAACTTTTTTTTAAATTACTAGATGCATTTATTATTTTTTCCTAAACATACCCTTAATTAATACTACTATCTTGTCTTGAAATATGAAAAGTTAAATTTAATACACATATAAACAAAGGAAAATTCTATGGTGAAGTCATGAAAATGACGTTTATGATGAAGTTAACACTATAACATCAACACTGTAGTGAGTAACACTCCACTGTTTGTAAAGTGGCATCAAAAGTTCAGTCATCATACTATCATCAATTCATCAGATTAACAAGATTACACTTAATCTAATTTTATCCAACCTTGTTTCAAGTGTAACACCCCACAAAATGTAACACACTATCACATAATATCATCAAATCTGTTTGCATGTTAAAGATGCCAACGATAAAATAGTATATGTAAGTTCAAGATGTTGCAAGCATTACTATATGAATTACTATTGATCATTAATCAGTAATCAACAATTTAAAAATGAATCAAACATTAAAATCAAAATTAACTTTTTTAAAAAAGTCAGTTTCCTGACTGCACCGTAGAAGCTCCCATAAACAAAAGACAATTTCATAATATTAACACATAAAACAGACACATTAATTGCACTGACAACTTTTGTTTAAGAAATAGGAAAAAGGGAATGGGGAGAAAGTAATAGACATGAATTGAGACCAACCGCATTGCTAGAATTAGATATTTAGGCCTGGATGATAGAAACGTGTACGTAGGAGATTTAGAGAGAACAAGAGTAATTAAAAGTAGTAAAAAACATCATGCTTTACATTGTGATTTTTTTTGTTTTCTAGAGTTCAATTTCCTCCGACTTCTGTCACTTGTATGACCAAAGACATCTCCAAGTTAGTTGCAGTTGCAGTTGTAGTTGCAGTTGCAGGAGATGTTTGTCGTTATTAACATCATCTTCTTCCAAATGTAAAACAAGAGCCCAATGAAAAGCAAAGCAATGGCAATGTAGAAAAGTGCTGCGGAATTTGAGAGAAGTTCAAGTTGAGACATGTTTGTATTTCTGTTTTTGTCCTGTATTTTTTATATAGGAATATGATGATGTTTAAGGTATTTCATCAACCATGTTTCAGGTATGTAACATGTCTCGGAAATTAGGTTAGTGTGATGGAGGTTTATATCTGGAACGTGTGGCATCTATACTATATATAAAGAAAATAACTTCTTTCAACTCTTTTAGGCTGACTTTTCTCCTTCCAAAAATGCCCTCAATTTTCAATATAAATAACACGTGTAACAAATAGATAAGAATAAATTTAAATATTAAATAAATGTAATAAACACGATATGAATATATATGTCTTTTTTTTTTCTTTATCATTTAAAAAATGTAACAAACTAGATGAATATATTTACACTTAATTTTTCATTATCCTAATTATATCCTTAAAAACTTTTTACTATAAAGAAGATTGTTGTTGAAGTCATTAAAAAAAAAAATTTAGATTATATTTTATTTGTTATATTGTTGGTGTCATTGAAATAAATAAATAATCATGGTTAGTTAGGTTTGTTATGACTTGAAACAACAAACATTAATATTTTTAGTTTTAATAAAAATCAAAAGAGCGGAAACCGTTCATAATTTTCAAACGTTAGTGCAATAAAAAGAGCGGAAAGACGGGCACGTGACTGCCTGTCTTTTCGCTGGTAGAGAGAAAGAGAATAAGAAAAAAAAATGTTATAGTATCAGAGAGAAAGAGAATAAGATTTTTTTTTAGTGGGGTAGTATTTTTTATTTTTTTTTAAAAACGAAGAATTTTATTAACTCGTTAATTCATGAAAGTACAAATTAGATATTACTTCTGGCACCTCCTCTATCCACACCCTATTTGGGTCAGAAAGAACTAAATGGGCCAGCTGATGAGCTATTTTGTTACTCATCCTAGAGATAAAATGAAAATTACACGTGGTGAATTGGAAGTCGTCTGGATCTCCTTCACTATACTCCCAAGATAAGATCTATTCTTAATTGTGTTTATATAAAATTAAATTATAATGTTTATTTATTTTATAAAAAATGACATAATATTTGAAATAACATGATTATTATTTTTGTTTCTGAAAAAATTACTTATTATTTTAAATAACATATTTTTTTTTAAGAAAATAACATTTTGTTTAGTGTTGCAAATCTTTTTTGTTTTGTTAACATAATCTTTTTTGTTTAAAATTGGTGTACCACCAAATATTTGAGATAATGCTAGCATGTAAAGAGAAATTTGCACTAAAATTATAGATTTCTTTTTTCTTGGTTTAAAAAAAAAATAAAATTGATCGTACCACCGCCAAATTAATTTACCAGCTAATAGCTAAAGCGGCTCAAGTTACTTCTCTCCATCAAATTAATAGGTGCAATTATTAGTTAGTTTATTAATAACAAATTTTCCATTAATCCTTAAAAAAAAAAAAATATTCATTAATTTTTATTTTTTTTGGGTAGATAGATGAAATGGCAAAACCATTATAAACTCACACACACAAGTGGAGGTACCGGGGTTCAAACCCCGATCATGGCATCCGGCCTAACAATTTCGACATTTTGCCAGTTGAGCTAAGACTTCTGGATAAATTCATTAATTTAATTCATAGATTTTATTGGAAACTCAGATCCTCTTGCATCTTTGCAACGTCCATAATCAGAAAACGAAGAAACAATATCAAGGAAGCAATTTGAATTGAACTTAATAAAAAAAACATTGAAATTAAACGATTTCTAATTAAAGAAGAAAGAAAGGAAAACAAAGCACTTCTGAAATGGATTGAACAAGATCCCAAAAGTAAACAAACTCTCGGTTCCGGATTCGGATTCAAATCCTTCAATTATACACACTACCAAGCTTTGTAACAATAAAAGCTTCCCGAACACAAAACCGATGAAGCAGAGATTCACAACAACTTATCAGTGTAAGATCTAGTAGCGTTTATGCATGGATGTGCCAATGGAGAACATTGTCAAAGGATAATATTGGTTGTTGTTTGAAGATTGATCGTATGAAGATTGTGTTCGTCCATGGATATGCTGAGTTTGGGTTTTAGCTGTTGGAGAGAAGGTTGGAGAAGAGGATCGAAGAAAATGAATGAATAGAAGTGAGGTGAAATGAATAGCAAACATAGGTGGTACGGTAGAAAAAAACAAACAAAATTAAAAAACAAGGGGAGCCCTAATATGCACCTTTCAAAAATAGGTCCAACCATGGACCTTTTAGTTCAACTTGTTGTACTAGGTAATGCAACCGGTTGATCAAATAATAAAATTAAAATAGAAAAATGCTACCCTTTTTCTTTGCTTGTTACAAGAGAATGCCCTTTACTGTGCCTCCATTTCCATGGTCACCATCCCTTTGTAATTCCCCAACACGCACACATTTTTAATTTGCAAGTTAAAGTGAATTAAGGAATGCAATGGAAATAGTGCTACATGGTAAGGAATAGTGTAGTACAACAAATGGGTATGAACAGTCTCTTCAAATTAGATCTGATTTCTTCAAAAAAAGGTATTGACAGTTTATTGTTTCCAACATGTCTGATTTAAGAACTTGTAAGTTTTAATTAGATCTGATTTACCAAGTTTTCGGTAAAAATAAAACAAATGAGCATTTAACAGTTAAAAATTGTGAAAAAATGAATTAATTTTGACGGTAAATAAACCCACCGATGACCGAAGAATGGAAGACGGTGGAGAAACTGCATTTCTTTTGTTTTGTTTTTTACTTCAGTTTTTTGGGAGAGCAAAGAAACTGAATAATATATAATATGTTGCATATTATTAATTAATTAATAGTTAATTAAACGTAGAAACAGGTTTATCACAATCAAGAAAGCTACTTGGAAGGATTACGTGAAGATGATATAGCACGTGGAGAAGAAGCAGATAAAAAGAGTATAGCGAAAAAAATTAAAAAAAATTGTAACAGACTATGGCAGGTTAAGTTGGAGAGGTCCATGTTTGGACCTTTAAAAAAGAGGTTCATATTAGAGGGACCCAAAAAACAATTCAGTTTTTTATTTTATTTCTCAAACAAGTTTTCAACTGACAGGTGTCCTCGAAATGGGAGCTTTCCCATGGTGGAAAAAAACTCCCCATGTCCAGGCTAAACGTCACCGTTAGATAATGTAGGCACAACATGATTGACTTTCCATTGTTGAATAGCCTGATATCCACTTTTCACAGTGTAGTCACCATGATGTTCAAACATCCTCATGAGCTCATCATTATTGTTGATATTAATTAGAGGGATTTGAGTAATGTTGTTTATGTTCAAACATCCACATGAGCTCACCACCTATTAGGAAATTGAGTAGTGTTATTTGAACAATCAATTTTGTGACAACTTATTTGACAACTAAAATTTACAAAGAAAAAGTAGTATTGGCATGGAAACCATAGTAATAGTAAGATAAAGTAAAAAATAATGTGAGTATGAGATAGAAAGTTGTCACAAAAGTTGTCATAAAATAGATGTTCAAATATCATTTCTCTAGGAAATTTTACCCTATACCCCTATAGATGTACTTTCACCCCTACAAATCTTCAAAAATTCTATTTTTATCCTTTTTGCCGTTTAATCTTTTACACCTTAATTTTTCACCATCATTTTCAATTCAATGAGTTTACCCTCACCTTCACATCTAGGTATGTATTTCCCATTTCTAATATGTATTTTTTTTGTATAAACGTTTTCGCATTCAACAATTTTTTTGGAATCATGATGTTAACGTTTCCGAAATATATATCGAAAACCTCTACAAATCTTTTCCCTTGACGTATGAATTCTGAGAAACTAAATATGACAATTCCGAAAACCATAAACACAAAACCATATATAATAGTTTCAATCACAATATGAACTCAAAATAAAATAAAAAGAATCAAAAAAAAAAAAGTAGCAAATTAAAAACAAAAACAACCTTAATCGTAAAAAGGTTTTCAATCACAACCTTTCTTTTATTAAAAAAAAAGTTTATGTTAAAAAAAAAAGTGGCTTCAATTGCAGCCTGAACTAGAGAACGTCAAGAAACAATCCCGGAAACAAATATTGGAATTTTTAGGAAGAAATAAAGCAGTGGATTTTCTGGATTCAGTCGTGTATTTTTTGGGGTTCAATCAACCTGTTTTCCAGAATTCAATCAAGCAGTGGTAAACGATTCAATCGAACATTGGAAAATGATTTCCGTGAACCTAAGAGTGTGTTTGGATGGGGAAATATTTTGAGGGAATTCAACTACTTTGAGTTGAATTCAATGAATTCAACTCAAAGTAGTTGAATTCCCTCAAAATATTTCCCCATCCAAACACACTCTAAGTAACCATAGCAAGCCCTGAAAGCCTCCATCAATGATTAGGGAACAAATACAACCATTGGAAATCTACAACTCACAATGATTCTAGTAATAAGAGTCGATTATGGTAAAACAAGAACAAAATCCAAAAAATTTCTGACAAGGAAGGGTTCTCGTAATGCATTTACTGTTTTTCTGCAAATGATTTCGGGAAAAAGTGGAGTGAACAAATGAAAGTGACTATTTTATATAATAGGATAAATTGGGTAGTTTAAGTCAAATGTTGGGGTCAATGTATAATTGTAGGAGTGTGGGGGTAAAACTTCCACCTATTATTTTATATTTAATTTTTTTTGGACTGAGACATAAATCTAGTTTGAGCTTGTTAAAAATATGAGTATTATTTTTCCCACCCTATGCATGACTAGAGCGCCCTATAAATTTTCCAAAAATGCATTTGTGCAATCCGGATTTTAAAATTCGGATTCAGTTTCACTATTTCGGATTTTATAATCCGGATAATTTTTATGTATAATCAGCCATCAGACTCTCTCACATTTCAGCAGTTTTGAGTTTTACTTTTTAAAAACAACAAAAAAACTAAGTAAAAAATGCTAAAAACCTGCCAAATAAAATCATAAAAATATATAAAAAAAAAAAAAATACAACAAAAAATTCTAAAAATCAAATAAAAGTAATGCAATTTTTTGGATTTTTCTAAGAATATAAAAAATTAAAAACGGGTCTAACGATGAAATTTTGGATTTTGAGGGACGGAGTCCCGTAAGAAGTCCCTTCTACGGGAGTCATGATCCTTGAATTTTTTCTGATTTTCTGGGGAAGTTTCGGAGCAATCCGATCAAGTAGCCCGAAAACCTAATTTTTGACTAAGAACAGGTAGCAATGACACAAAATAGAAGGATGAGAGTTAGGAAGATTAATATTGTTCCCTAAAATGACTATCCATGTTACAAACATCTTTAAAATTTGTGCTAATACAATTTGGATTATATAATCTGAACTGTTTTTCCCTTGAAAAAGGGTGTTTATGGGGTGTTCAAATTATGTAATCCGGAAAAATCATGTAGCCCGCCCTATTTTTTGAATTTTCCGGATTAAAAAATCCGGAAAATTCCAAATTTGTGAAAAACTCAATTTTTCACCCTATAACAAAGGAAAAACTGAATCTGGATTGCACAAGGGCATTTTTTAAAAATTTACCGGGCGCGTTAGTCATGCATAGGGTGGGAAAAGTAATACTCTAAAAATATTTGTTTTGGGCTTACACAAATAAATATTAGGCAGAATATTTTTACTTTTGGCATCAATTTATCAACTAAATATTCATGTAATATAAATTAAATAAATAACATATTTTATTTGATGGATCAGATGGACATCCATCCGTTAAAATCTAGTAATTGATGGATGAATGGTTTTTTAAAAAAAATAAAATAAAATAGATTGTAATGGACTAATATATTTTTTTATCCATCCATTAGAATCTATATCCATCCATTTTACTACCCCTACATCCTATTGTAGGTTAGAAGATATAAACTTTAACTTTTACATTCTATATTTATTTATTTTATTTTTTTAAAAGAAAAGGTTTGTTGATAAATAAACAAAACAAGAAGTGGTTATAACTAACACCCATAGGAAATAGACAAGTGTCTCAAAGTCTATACTTTTTTTTTAATAACAAAGTCTATATTTTTTCATATCTAGTAGTTATTTCTACGATGAATTAAGATTTGAGTGTTATATAAAACTATATTTGTGGTTTTCTGCCTCCAACCTTATCTATACATGAGTCATACTCAACCAAAAAAAAGGTGTTTTAATCCCTTTACAATAAAGATGCTCTTAATGTACAGAGCAAGAACACTCCTTCAACAGGACCCAAACCTTATCAGTGGGAGAACGATAACCGTAAATCGAACAATGGATACCAACTTACTTACTACTTGGCGACATTAGCATTTGGAGGAATGGAATTGGGGGTAAAGTCCATGTAATAGTGAAGTGGGAGGTACAACTTACGGTGTGTTATTTGTTGGGAACCATTTGTGTGACATTGTGGTAGGAATATCACGTGATATTGCATAGCCATAATGTGACATGTGACTTTATCATATTAAAATAAAACAAAGTTTTGTGAAAAAGAGAAGTAATAAGAAAAAAAAACTATGTATCATATTATGATTGAGCTATGTCACATGACATTTTCACCATAATATCGCACAAGTAATTCAGATAACTTGTCTGAAATAATGAGTGTTGTTACTGTTATATCATCTCTATTATCTGTAATGACCCACATTTCATAGCTAGCACGTGCTGATTCATCTCACCTAACCGTGGACTCTATAAAAATACAAATTGTACCAAAAAGGAAAATAATTGAAACAAAACTAAAAACCACATAAATTAAATATACCAACGTTATATATATGTACCAGACTATGCAATTTACTGAATGTTCAAAGTTGGGTCAGAAGACTAGAATGGACTGTTATATCATCTCTCTTTCTTTTTCTCTCTAATGTTTTTGATCAATAAAAAAAAACAAATTGTCATAAAAGTAATTAAAAATTTATTGTACAGATATCGTTATATCATTATGCTAATAAAGTATCCCCTTCAACATGACCCAACCCAGATAGGTGGTTAAAGTGTTATTATATCCATGTAATGTGATCTACACCCTATATTTAATTTGAATATATTGACTACTTTTCCATAAATTAATTTTTTCTAATATATTATAATGAATTAACATAACAATAATATTTAATTTGAATATACTTTTAACTAGTCAAAAAAATATATAACATTTATTACTATTACCAAAATTAATCTTATTAGGTATATATAAATAGATAGAATTAGAGGTAGACACAATATATTTAACTGCTTAGATTTTTCATAGAAAAAAAAAAGTGGTTTGTAATGGCAGCTTCCTTAAAAATGGTGTTGAAAATGGCATTGTTGTTTATTGTT
The DNA here is from genome assembly GCF_003473485.1 of Medicago truncatula. NCBI lineage: Eukaryota > Viridiplantae > Streptophyta > Magnoliopsida > Fabales > Fabaceae > Medicago > Medicago truncatula. Next base: position 37,856,651 of record NC_053042.1, on the reverse strand, counting down.
ATTGTCGGTGTTATGGTGGGAAACACCCGAGGAATTGAAACCGCACAAGGAATTAAGGATGAAATGAAATATCCATATTCAACTCCTATTGATTTTGAGGTACAAGCATCTAAATGTTGAGTGTGGGAGCCCATTTGTTGTCGTATAGGACTTAGAAATTTGAGGACTTAGAAATATGTAGTTCTTAATGCAATAATCAATCCATTTGGATTTGAAGGAAGAGTTTCCAAAATATGTAATAAATCCATTTAGGAGATTAAATGAAAAGTTCTATATTTTTCCCTGTTAATGTTACCATTTTAATTTGGTCTTTACTGAGTTTACATTTTGTTTAACATATCACTAATAAATCCATGCTACTCTTGGGTTATAGATGTCTATAACCATCCATATTAAATATATTTAGCATCAGTCACACGATCATCAGATACACTCATACAACTTTAAGGTTTAAAACTAATTGAACTTTAAAGAATGTAGAATTATAGACAGTTTAAATGATTCAATTAAATTGATTTTATTTTTTAATATTTTTGTTTAGATAGAGTAATAAAAAATTTCTTTTTTGTCATCATTTTTGGGTAATTTTTATAAATTTTAATTTTTTTGGCCAAATTTTAAAATTGGGGCCAATTTGCAAATTTTGAGGGGTCAATTTGAAAATTTTGGGAAATTTGAGAACCAAAATGCAAAATTTAAAAATTTATTACAATGAAGAAATTTGAAATTCTTAACTTTTAGGTGTTATTTTAAATTCTCTAAATTTAACTTGAACAAAATATTTCATAAATTTCCATCATTTTGATAATTCATCAAATTATCATCCAAACAATGGAATTCACCTCAAAGTATTTGAATTCTCTCATTTCATAAATTTCTCTCATTTTGAAAATTCATCAAATTATCATCCAAATAATGGAATTCACCTCAAAGTATTTGAATGCCCTCAAAATATTATATTGCTTTAAAATATTCACTCATCCAAACACACTATAAAAGTAAATAATTTACTTTAGTAATAGCCCGTCAAGTTTGAAAATTGTTCTTCTCACATAAAAAAACACTCCCTCCCAACTGAATGGACGAAAGTACCTCTACGTGACTTAAGTCATTCTAGGTACTTTCAGCATGAGTTAACTCACGCAGATTGTAAACCCAGCATGACTTAATTCACGTTGTGTGTTGTTATATAACAGCAAAGTTAGAAACATAACCATAACCATTATGTTTCTAAACTTCCCAAATACGAAAATTCTTTCATTTTGATCGATTTTCACCAAACTCAACTAAATCAACATCATGCAAATCAACAAGTAAGTGTTGCTTATCCTATTGCATTATTTATTTTTTTTTGTTGAAATTTTATATTTTTTTTGGAGAAATTTTATATTTTTAGGTTTTTAGAAAATTGGTTAGCATTGTTTTAAAAAGGCTAAAATATGGTTTTAGTCCCTGCAAATATGTCTTGTTTTGGTTTTAGTCCCTGTAAATTTTTTTGTTGGTTTTGGTCCCTACAAAATATTTTGTTTTTGAAAATAGTCCCTCCAAGGACTATTTTCAAAAGTAAAATATTTTGCAGGGACCTTTTTAAAAATCAAAAGATTTTGCAAGGACTATTTTTTTTAATAAATTGGCTCAGTCATCATGTGCCACGTGTGCAAATCGTCACAAAAGTGGGGTTATAGACCAAAACCAAAACGAGACATATTTGCAGGGACCAAAATCATACTTTAGCCTTTTTAAAAAATAAAATAATTGGTTTGCATGTTATTTTTAGGATTGTTAGTGATGAATTAAATTAGGAGTTGTAGTTTTTTGGGTAAATTTTACATTTTTGGTTTTTTGTATTGTTTCTTTTTAATGAAGGAGTCTATTGACTAAAATTCATATTTTAAGATGAATAAGTGAGACATTCAGGGTTTGAAAACCGACCCCTATATACGACAATCCCTTTTACATATGACGCATGAATAAAAGATGAGAAATGATATTTGTACAACCACTTTATTACAACTTTTTAACAACTTTCTCTCTGATACTCATATTATATTCTTATTCTATCTTTTTCTTTTTCTCTCTCCATTGTTTTGGACCAATAAGAAGAGAGAAAATGAAAGTTGTGATCAAAGTTGTCCCAAATAGTTGTACATATATCACTACTCACAAAAGATAGCATTTTGGCGTAAATTTGAGAATTTTTTTGAGGAAGCTTAATCACAAAGAAAATAAAACACAAAAGGTCAAAATCGTAAAAAAAAAAAAAAAAGGAAGTCCAAAATTGCACACTAAACTTTTAGAGTCAAAAGTGAAAATAAAACTATAAATCAAGAACACAACTATAATTTTAGTATTGGAGTAGAAATATGAGATTATTCTTAAATTACATGTGGCATCATGTTATCCCCTTAAAATAACTTCTTCTATTGACTAAACATTTTCAGAACATAAAAAGATAGTTCTTCACCCCTTTTGCAATAAAGATATTCTTAATGTACAAACCACGAACACTCCTTCAACTGGACCCAAACCTTACTAATGGGATAATGGAGAACAATAGCCGTAAGTTCAGCAATGGATGCCAACTACTGACTACTTGGTGACATAAGCACTTGGAGTTGGAGGGATGGAATTTGGGGGTGGTCCAAAGTTCATGTAATGGTGAAGTGGGTGAGGAACACCATACAGCGTGTGTTATTTGTCAGATATATAGGCATAGTAAGTGTTGTTTCAGTCATATAATTTGTGTAATGACCCACACTCCATAGCTAGCACGTGATGAGTCATCTCACGTAACCTTCGACTCTCTTAAAAAAACAAATTGAACCAATGAGGAAAGGGTACGACTCTTCTCACAATATTTTTTTTTGTTCATTCCTAACAAAATAGTGTAACGTGAGTTACCTCACGCTGAGAATAGCAATTTTGTGTTGGAAATTAGCAAAAAATATTGTGAGAAAAACAATTTACACGAGGAAAGTAATAAAAACAAAATTAAAAATCACACAATTGGACTCTCTAAAAATACAAACTGTACCAATGAAAACTAAACTAAAAATAACATAACTAAGTGTAATGTTGTCAAAACTAGGGTGTAAAAAACTCGGTCCGATCCTTTAACCCATAAACTTTAGATCGGGTTTGACCTGATTTAGATAGGAAAAAGAGACTAAAATCGGGACAAAAGATAGGACACAATAAAAGTAGAATAAAATTACCCTTTAGATTTCCATTTTTTCTCCCAACCACCTTGTAAAGAGTAAAACATCTTGAACGACAGTTAACTTCATTGAATGACTTTTAAATCGGTTAAATCAATTTAAAAAGTGATTGAATCAATTTAAAAAATGTCGAATGATATTTAACCCGTTGGAGTGTCCACTGGTGAAGGATAAAAGTGAAGTAGATATAATAGTCACAAGGAATGAGAGTTTTGAATTGTGACCCTTTTAAAATTTAATCATGTACTTAAAAAGTAATTCTCAAGTTGAAACTTGGAAAAGTTAAGTTAAAAACAGACTTCAGAAAGTTCTGAAGTGTTAGTACAAAAACAATAAACTAAATGTAAATAATTGTGTGTATGTTGCGTTTCCTATAAGTAAAGAGTATAGAGAAGAGAAGAAGAACACACATAATTTATAGTGGTTCACCCAATGTGGGTTAGTCTACTCGTCACAATCTTGTAAGAGTTTCCACTATGTTGTTTGATATAACATCTTAATTCCTGCATTGTACAACTTTGTTCTATTGGAACAATTACAACCTGTATTCTCTAAACTTCAGCAGGCAGTGGCGGAGCCAGAAAATTTATAGAGTCTCGGCAAAATAAAACAATGATAAGTTTAACCTACGGAAAAAACCGTTGGTAAAGCTGGAAAACATGCCGTGACAGTCATTTGGCAATGACAGACGGATTTAGCTACAAATGTTTTTCCTATAATGACGGATTTTGGCCGTCACAAAAAATCAAATTTGTTGTAAATTTCTTGTAGTGATACAAATAAAATATGGGCAGTGGCGGATCTTGATTAAATTTTATTGGGGGTGCCAAAATTGTATATAATATATATAGAACCGTTTCATAAATTTTGTTGGGGGTGGCAAAATTGTATATAATATATATAGAACCGTTTCAATATCAAACAAGAATTGATTAGTAGATAAAGTGGTTAGTTTCTTTTGATTTTAGTACATGGACACTTTTTTAATAAAATATTAATATTAAAAATATAGGAGAAATACTAAAAAGTAGAGACAATTGGACTCGAATTAGAGAAATCACAATGAAATGAAAGCACACTCACCATTCCACTCCAACTAGGGAAACTTATTGATTATTTATGCCCAATATAATATATATAGCAACCATGGGGGATGACATGACTCCCATAGATTCCCAAAGAGATCCGCCCCTGAGCATGGGTTGAGCCCGGGCGCGTGCCCAGGCTAGTTGGGTGGTAAATCCGCCCCTGTCAGCAGGCTCACATCTTTATTTCAAAGAAGAATATTTTTCCTAAATATAAAAAGATATGAAACAACACTTAAGACTTTTTAAATCAATTAAAAGTAATTGAATCAATCTAAAAAGCATTAAACGAGAGATCAACACTTAAGTATCCCTCGGTGAAGGATTAATTTTTTTTTTGAAAAGTTTCAATTCAAGGGTAACTTTCAAAATAGAATTATGTCAGGATTATTCTTCGAGTTACCCTTCCGTCCCACATTTACTAATGGACAAAACCATTTTATATTACTACGAGTACTTTCCATATGAATGATAATAACTTTCCACATTCAATTGACTAAGAGATAAAAATGTATCCAAGACGATTTCTTAAAATTTTCATGTAATTGGATATATTTTTCAAGTGAATCCATAACCACATAGCTATGGACCACCAAAGCACTACGAGTGTACGAACGAAGTTCTATTACTCCTTTGATGATCATAGTTAGGGTGTCTTAGGGACCCTATATAGTGTCAAAATTGTCCGAATAGGGAAAGGGACCAGTCACGCTTTCAAGGGATGGCAATTTTGTTGTAGTTTGTGACATCATGCTTTTGCAACAAACAACTAGTTGCATGATGTTTTTTATTTTCAACGTGGAACACAACATCGTGTCTGTGTCACGAATGCACACATTAATTTTTTTAGGGTATGAAATGAAATTGCACATTTTTATGAGATGTTAATTTTTTTTTTTCTTAAATGAATTTTGGTACACGCAAGATTAGTTTAAGTCTCTAGATTTTGACTGACTTGGATCCTTATAATAATTGTGAAGACACTTTTTGTTTTTGTCCACTAGAGCAGACCAGCTATGAATCTCACTCACTTCCACATGCACACCTGTCTTCCATGGATTCCAAGGCAAACACACTGCTTATCATCATCATCATCCACCAACAACAAAAATTCCAGGTACTTGTTGTTCATCTTCAACCTCTCACTGTTATTTCTTGCTGATTTCTCTTATATGTGGATTTTTTATGATGTTTACATAAATCAATTATGGAAATGGATGTACATAATGTGCAAGTAGTTCGGTGGTAAGAGTTTGACCTTGTAATTTCAAATTTCACTAGTTAGAGTTCAAATTTTATGAAACAGTTGTAAAATAGTCATTAATGTCACTTTAATTAATAGTAATTTCTCATTTTACTAATATTTTATGTTACTTAACATGGTTTATTATTGTTGTTTTCAATGGATTTGGATATTCCCATTGTTGAGTTAGAGATTTTGACCCATTTTTCCACTGTTGCTGAGTGATGAATTAGGTTTTATATATTTTGAATGAGTTTGTTATTTGAATCATTCCTTTGTTTGATTGCGGGTGATACTTCACAGGAGGTTTACGCCCTGTCGCTTCAGCTGGCTCAGTTCTTCATCATTACATGGGCATGGTATTAGATCACAAAAGAAAGGTGAGTTGCATGAGTTAAGAGAAAACATTGATAGAGTTTCTCTGTTCAGTTTTTTATTAACAGCTTAAATAATGTTCTGCTTTATTTAGACATACAGAACCCTAAACCTGATAACATTGAGTTTTTGTTTGATAAGTGTTATTGACTTACTTGTTTATCATGAACTGTTTGTGTACCTATTTAAAGCAATACTTTTCGCTTTATTAGTACCAAGAGCTAATCCCAATATCACTCGACTCAACCAAACTTATTTTTCAATTCTTGTATAAGCTATAATAGCCTGTATTTGACTTTTATCTTTACAAAAGAAAAAGTCACTTATCTCGTGATATGAATTACTGTTTCAGTGGTTTGTCTCAAGCTTGTATACTTCGAGTTCATCTGTGATTTTGGAGTTCATCTACCTATTTCCATTACCTGATCACAATTTTAACTTATCTATTGTGCCCTCAATCTATCAGTTCATGTAATTGACAGATAAATTCTTTCTTTTTCTTTCTTATTTCTGTTTACATCCTTTTTATTCGTCCTCTATAAGTTTATATGGGAAAAGTCTATTGCATTTTTTATTTTTTTTTGGTAAAACAAGTCTATTGCATTTGGTTTAATAAATTTAATAATTGTTTTTTGACTAGTAATAATTTGTTAATAATCCTTTCCCCTTATTCTTGTGTCTATGAAATTGTAAAAGGAGTGATCTAACTGGCTTCAGATTCTAAGTTTTCAAAATGCATGGATAAAATAACAAGTCTTAAATTGTCTGCATTTGTTAGATCTTGTATTGTCACGATCTTCTCCTGAATGGATATGCAGACTGTTACTGTCACCTTTTTTTCTTCAAAATATATTTTTAATGTATTTGTTTCATTACATAACCTTGTATCTGGAGGTTTGATCTATAATCAGCTCTGACTATTTTAAAATGCTCTTTTTCTATTGGAAGAATTTAATTCTGTTGTTACCATTTATTAATATTTCCTTTTGTTGCTTTCCTGTCATTTCCCATGATAGATGATGCTCTTCATTGTTTGATTCGAAATAATTTCTATGATTTGATTGTTCGTTCTTTACCTAAAACAACTAAAAGCTTAATCGATGAAAACACTGTAGGGAGATGGGAGGTTGATTTTCAAAGGCCAGCTTTTAATTCCAATTCCGAAAGTAGTGAACATGTTCCAGAAAATGTGAGCACCAATTTCATTTGGACAGGGAAAAATAATAGTAGCTCTCCGGTAAGAAATGTGTGGAAAAGTTTGGATAAAATGTACAAAAGTATTGATGGTATATGTAGTTGTCCTATTTTCTTTGAATTCAGTGCACATTGTTTCTTCCTTTAATGTTTTATGTTCAAAATTCAAATATTTTGGAGCAATGGATGTATTATTAAACTTTGCAGTGTTTATTATTGTTTGCTAAATCTCTCGAAATGCCGCATGTGCTACAGGGTCGACAGGCTAAAAACATGATAGAGTACTTATCGTTGTACTTTGTACTGAAACTGACACATACAAAGTTTGTTGGTCTGATGATAAATGTTGTCCAAGCAATAGTTCGATATGTGCCTCAGACTCTTGATGGAACAAGCTTGGCACTTGCTTGTGTTTCTAATGCCTTGAACACACCCAAGCCACTTAAATTAGACGTCTCCTTGCCTTCTTTTCATGATATTAGATGGAGCTTAGCGCGGTTGTTTTTCTTATTTAACATACAACTCGAGAGAAATGTTGCCACGTAAGTTAATCACTTCATTGCTTATTTGGATTAGAACTTATCTATCTGTTGGTTATTTAATTTATAGATTTTAAGCTACTCTTGTTGTCTGGAATCTTCCAGGTTCTTTTTGGTGCTCCTTATAGCATGCAGCTCGTTTGTTTTCATTGGAGGTTTCTTGTTCTTCAAGCTAAGGTAATCATAGATAAATGCACTCTAATAAAATGTTAACCTATTCTTATTTTGTGGTTTCCTTATTGTAAATGGAATTGTCTTTGTTCCCCAGAAGCCTTGAAAAAAAGGAAAAGAATTTTTAATATTATTTTTTTGTTGAAAAAGAAGAATGCGAGAAAGTATGTGTGAATCTGTGTGGATTAATTACACACTGAGAATATTATATATACTTAAAAGCTATAAATACAAGGATGTATAGTTACACTACTTGCATTATTTTCAACTCTACCTCTCAAGATGGAGCATAAAAGTCTCGTGTGCCAAGTTTGATACACGTATAACTGATATGAGAACCACTTAATGACTTTGTGAAGAAACCTAGCTGTTGATAATTTGAATTTATGAAGGTAGTGGTAATATATCGAGATAAGATCTTGCTAATGAAATGACAATCTATACTGAAATTGATACCCCGTTAGTAGGAGAGCTTTGCCCCATTTGCATTGATGTATCCCACAGCTCGCTTATGACCTTCATCTTCATACGAGAGACCATTCCCTGTGTCTCCCTTAATATATTTCAGAATGTGAATTACTGCATCTCATTGTCCTACACGAGAAGAATTAAGAATATGGCATGCTACGCTAACTTAAACGAAAATACTTGGACGAGTTACAGGGAGATAATTCAGTTTTTCAATCTGTCTTCTGTATGTCTTTGGTTCGTAAGTGGCTTTCCCTGACGAAGCAAAAGTATGGTATTGGGATCCATAGGAGTTCTGATAGACTTTTCATCCATCTAGCCTTATTTCCTCAAAATGTTCATTGCATACTTCCTCTGAGAAATCGCAATGTCATTTTTGGATAGTAATGAAGTGTGCCAAGATATTTGTCTGAAAAAATGACACGATGTTGCTTTACATGTGTGCTGCCACGGTGATCATTACTTGTTACGACAATTTCGTCAACATACACACCCAAGTAAATGCACCGTACAACTAAATGGAGATGGAAACTGAGTGGTTACCCTCACTCTGAGTCATACCAAATTGCGAAATCACAATGCTAAATCTGCCAAAACATGTCTTAGGAGATTGTTTGAGATCATATAAAACTTGTGGAGTCGGTAAACTAGTCCTGAAATCTCCCGTTGAGCAAAAAATCCAAGATATTGTTCTATATAGACCCAACCCCTGTTTCCAAGAAATTATTTCTATCATTTTTTTATTATTAAAATTGAATCTAGTGGAACTTATCCCCTTCTTTATTTTCTTTTCTTCTTTAGTTTGTTACCAGAGTCATGGGATCATTTTTATAGCTCTCTTTGCTAACGACCCAATTAGACCTCGGCAGCTTAATATTTTGATTTCAGTGCTTCTGTGCTTATATATGTTTGTTAATCTGGGCCATTATTAAATTATCCAGGAACAATAAACAATCACTGGAAGAATGTTTTTGGGAGGCATGGGCATGTCTTGTTTCATCATCTACTCATTTAAAAGTATGTTCGGTTTATTTTGGACTTCATAATCTGGTTTTGCTATCGAGTCCTTTCCAATTGCTTATAAACACTTTCTGCGAAACCAAATGACATACATTTTGTTGGCCTGCAGCAACCAACACGTATTGAGCGTGTTATTGGCTTTGTTCTTGCAATATGGGGTATATTGTTTTACTCTCGTCTTCTAAGTACCATGACTGAACAATTTAGGGTAAGATCTGAATGATTAAGCATTCCTTAAACAATATTTTTCTTTGTATGCCAACAATTGAATCTTCACAACAGAGTAATATGCAAAGGCTCAGGGAGGGAGCACAAATGCAAGTTATGGAGACCGATCATATCATTATCTGTGGGATGAATAGTCATCTTCCTTTCATATTAAAGCAGCTAAATAAGTATCACGAGTTTGCTGTTCGCCTAGGCACTGCTTCAGCTAGGTAAATATTTCATAAAAGGCAGTTACTGATTTTTTCATCTTGTGTTTTGATCGCTGGATTCTGTAATATGTCGTTTCATTTCTATGCAGGAAACAAAGAATCCTTCTTATGTCTGATCTTCCAAGAAAACAGATTGATAGGATAGCTGACAGTATTGCTAAAGATTTGTATCATATTGATCTCCTTAGCAAGAGGTATCGACGCTGGGTAATTTCCTTCTTTTGTCAAACGGACTTTTGTAAAAATACTATTATATTCCTTTGCTTAGGATTGCTTACTGTGTTAGGATGTATATTTGAATAGAACAAGGACTATTATTCTTTTAGTCGATTAGTCCATTAATTAGATTAGTCATATGTTTAGTAAAGTAATGAATTATAGTCATTTGTTTAGTTGATTTAGAAATTCATTTTATTGCATGCCCTCATAATTGAAATTTCTGCTTTACAGTTGCACCCTGAGTTTAACAAAATCATTTGAAAGAGCAGCAGCAAACAAAGCACGTGCAATTATTATACTGCCAACAAAAGGGGATCGGTAAGTGTTGATCTACTTAAATTGCTAATGGTATAGGTTGTTATAATTCTGTTTGAATTGAAATCACTTGACTTATTTTCTTGAATTTATATTATTGAAAGTGCGTTAGGGTGTCAACTGATGTTAGAGAAAATTGCTATCAGTAATCGTCATCAACATCTAAGTCATAGGGGTTACTAGTTTTAATTTTAATTACTAGTGCCTGCTTAAGTTGTTATGGAGATTTTAAAATGGGTGAGAAAGAGAGGAGAGAGGGAGGGAGGGAGAGATAGAGGGACAGCTGAAAATTGGAATCACTAATCCGAATGATCGGTCTCCATGAGTATGAGTTAATATGTAGGAGAATCTGGAGAGAGATATATAATTTTATTCTCCATGAGTATGATTTGATTTGATTTGCAACTATTTCAGATCATTAGTCCTAATTATTGGGACAGGATTTATTGTAATTTCTTCTATATAAACAGTCTTAGACTGTAGCTTCTATTACTTTTTAGTTTCTGTATCATGGCAGCAGTTCTAAGTTATTCAATCTAGGGAAACCTACCTCTCCAAGTGACTTCACTGCTAATATTCGTTGGTGTAACTGAGAAAAATTTTCGCCAACTTTTCCATCCATCAACTAATTACTTGCCTCGTATGATTGGTTAGTTCCATAGATAGCTCGAGTAGTTTTAACTTTTACTAAATTTGAATTTTACCATATGCTGAATTTCACTTTGATAAGGTTTACTGATTTCAGATCCTTTATATTGTTAGGTTTGAAGTTGACACAGATGCATTTCTTACTGTTTTAGCCCTTCAACCAATTCCAAAGATGGATTCTGTCCCCACAATAGTTGAGGTTTGTTACTCATAAGCAGCTATGTGAAACTAAAAACAAAATAAAAGATACAGAGAATAAAACTATTTGATGTTTTCTTAATTGATATATGTAGGTTTCAAGATCCCAAACATGTGACTTGTTGAAGTCAATCTCAGGGTTGAAAGTATCTCCAGTAGAAGATGTTGCATCCAAATTATTTGTTCAATGTTCTCGGCAGAAAGGACTTATAAAGATCTACAGGCACTTGCTAAATTATCGAAGTAATGTATTTATGCTTGTGTCGTGTTTCTAAAGATTGCATGTTTACCTATTTCCTAGATTTTCTATTATGGTATTTATATATGATTTCTAGATGCTTTTTTAAATAAATTATTCATTCAATTTTGGTACCGGATGAGTTGGTTTTACACTGAAGTAGATTGAGATTTTTTGTCTTACATTTGAAAATCAGTTAAAACTTTTATTCATTTTTCTTTTGTTGCCCTACACATATCTATTCGTGTTTAATTTTTTATTTTTTTTACTTCTGCTCGCAGAAAATGTGTTCAATCTTTGCAGCTTGCCTGATCTTGAAGGAATGACATATAGGCAAATAAGACATATATTTAAAGACGTAATTACTTTATTCAAATGTAATTTCTTGACTGAAAATTCCATTCATATAATTTTACATTAATGCTGTCTATATATTGATATTATTTCAGGCTGTTGTATGTGGTCTTTACCGGAATGGGAAAATATACTTCCACCCAAATGATGATGAAATTCTGCAGATAACTGATAAAGTACATTGACTTACAGATTACTTATATTTATATCATATATGTTGTGTCTACCTTTTATCTTGGATTTTCTAAATTCATTTTTCCTCGTTAGGTATTGTTCATTGGATCCCTTCAGAATACTAATAAGCCACAAGTTATAACCACAAATGGGAAAGAAGGAAAAGATGGAATTAATAACAATGAATTACTTGAAAAAGATTTTGATTACGCCATCGAATTGAGTAAAGTAAGACTTGCAAATATTGTAACACGTCCTAACAGATCAGGTTCCAAGGTATGACTTCCTGTTCTGTGCTGTATAGATGTTTTCAACGACTGTTATTCCGAGGGTACTATTTGAAATGCTTACCGTTATCACTTATCAACATTTAGGCATCAGACGGGAATGTAGGACCAAAAGAATGCATTCTTTTACTTGGGTGGCGACCTGATGTTGTAGAAATGATTCAAGAGTATGAGAACTATCTCGGTCCTGGAAGTGTTTTGGTATGTTTATGTGTTTTGGAATCTTTTTTCATACACACATTTTTGGGAGTGTATACTTGAATCCGTAAAACCTTGATCGTTCTTCCTCTTGGTCCACAAAACAATAATAAAAATATACATCTACTACTATTTGCTATATTTACATGAACCGAAAATGCAATATCCTACCACTTAGATACTTAGGCTTTGTTTGGGAGTTTGGAGGGGAAGGGAGGGGAGGGCTTTGGGGGGTTGGAAATATATAGAAAAATGGACAAAAAAATTCACATTTTTTGAAAGAACAGTTTTTTAGAGAATGATAAACTAATACTTATGATTAATATACTTTTAATTTTAAGAATATTATAACAACATAGATTTGATTTAAAAAATTCATATAAACCCTCCATAACCCCCCAAAACCCTCCCCCAATACAATTTTTGAGTTCCCCCAAATGAGGGGGATTTTTTATTATGAGTAAAAAATTAACCTCCAAAGCCCTCTCCTCCCAATGTCTTCTATTTCTTCCACTTGCTCCTTCATTTTTTCCAAAACCCTCCCCTCCCAACTCCCAAACAAAGCCTTATGTTACTGGTATAGATTGATCTTAATTCTATACCACCAGAAGATTCATGACATTGGTGATTGTGTAGGGTTATTTTTCAAGATTATATATGCATTCACTTGAAGTTCAATACTTATGGTTTCTGGCCATAATAATATGCAGGAAGTTTTATCAGAAACGCCATTAAATGACAGGATTATTAGGGAAAACATCGCTGGTCATAGCAAACTCAAGAATGTTCGAGTTTCTCATAGGGTATTGTCTCATGCAATCAATTAATGTGCTGAAATTTCTTTTTAATTTGTTTTTTCATTTGATATGATCTTTTGCTTCTTTTGGATACTATAGATTGGAAACCCCATGGACTATGGCACCTTAAAGGAAACCATCTTGAATATTCAGACTTCATTGAAGAAGGAAGATATTCCTTTTTCAATTGCTTGCATATCTGACAAAGATTGGCTTCTTGGAGGTAATTACGCACACAAAAAATTGTAACTGAAAATGGCATGTCGCTGACTTTTGTTTTTGCAGATACATCCAAGACAGATAAGCTATCTGCTTATTCAATCCTACTTGCAGAAAATATCTGCGACAAACTTGGAGTCAAGGTGATATTTTTTTTGTTATGATAGGAATTTTTCATTTTGGAAATATTACTAACTTCTTCCCTAAGTTTATGGCCCTCTTGAGATTTTTTCTTGTCTTCTTTTTATAAGACCCTTTTCAAATTTTCAACTACATTAGTTACTTATTTACCAACATACTCCTAATTATGCCACATGCTTTTCTGCGACCTATAATAAATACTGTGATAAAGAAATGTAAACCAATTCTTTCTCGTGAAGAGTAAGTAAACTGGTAAAACAATAGCAACTGTGAATAAATTTAGTACTACTATAAACTTTCTTAATTCCTATGATTTAGTCAACAGAGTCCTATACTTAGGGACGGAGTAGAAGTTTTAGTTTGACTTGAGAGGATAATCATCGTTGGATTAAATTGGCTGTTATGTAGGTACAAAATCTAGTTGCAGAAATTGTTGATTCAAAATTGGGGAAACAAGTAAGTCTCTTGTCGTTTTGGGTTTGATTTTGATCTCAAATTTTAGATTGTAGAATGTTTTGATGACGGTGATTATATTATTTATAATGCTGCAGATTACTAGAATCAAGCCATCAGTGACCTATGTTGCGGCGGAGGAAATATTGAGCCTTGTAACTGCTCAAGGTCATTAATCTTTTTCCCTCTTCTCGGTTGAGTTTTAGCTTTTAATTGTTGCAGTATTTCTTTTGTTGTGAATGATTTTTTATTTTTTTTTAAACTTGAAATCAGTTGCCGAGAATAGTGAATTGAATGAAGTTTGGAAAGACATACTAGATGCAGACGGTGATGAAATATATGTGAAGGTAATATCTACTCATGTTGTGATTGTGGCTGTTTATTTTTTTGTATGTAATCATTGCGACCGAGGAATGTTGCTTTGTTGATATCATGCCTCTCTTTGGATGTTTCCTAGCATGAAATTTCGTGCATGAATTTGATAAACCTTACAAAATGAATAAATGATAAACGACAAATTAGTGAGGGATCTATATAATTTATCAAAGAGACTCATTCCCAAAATAGTTAAGACTCATTTCAATTTCAACTAGCAAGTGTATGTTTGGAACTTACTGTGGCGAACATAATTTTGGGAAAAACACTTGCAAAGCTCCAGACCTAGAAGGAATAATGGTGATCCTTTTACAGCTATGCTTCAAATAAACATTGGCTTGCTTCACATGGTTTACCAACTAGGGAGTAAGTATGTATTGTAGCTGTTGCAGCATTGCAGTTAACTCAAGGTTTATTTTTTCTTATTATACAGGATATTAGCCTTTACATGAAAGAAGGAGAGAATCCATCATTTTCAGAGCTTTCTGAGAGAGCATATTTAAGAAGAGAAGTAGCCATAGGTTATGTGAAGAAGAACAAGAATGTATGACAATTGCTTGCAACTCAAGTTTTATTTTGAATAATAATCGGTTAGAACATGTTACTAATAACTTTTCCCATTTTCAGGTAATCAACCCAATTCCAAAGTCAGAACCCCTCTCTCTTGAATTGACTGACTCATTGATAGTCATATCTGAGCTGGAAGGTGAACAGCCGGTCATTTTGTAATTATGCTGAGAATAATTTAGGAAAATTCTGACCCCCAAAATTTGGTTATTGCATTGGGGTGATTGATTGCTAATATTGCTGTTCTTATCTCTCATCTTTCATGTCTATATTATCTCATCTTTTTTCAGAATAAATTGGTGAAAAACGATGCTTAAATGTAAAATATGTAAATGGAATTTAATTTACTTTCTTGTACTGCAAAAGAAAAATGCAAATAAGCAAGAGTCCCTAGTTCAATAATGTTGTGAACATTTTATTTTGCTGCATGGTATCGACTTAATTTGTATATAGGATCTAAATGCTATAGTGTAAATATTTGTAACACTATCTAGTGTCTGTCAACCAATCACAAATTATGTTAAGGACCTGTTTAATGGCTTATTTGAGCTTATGTACTGACATAACTACTTGTAAAACTGTTTGGGATAATCTATGAAAATAGCCTCTCAGAGACGGCTCATGAAAACAACTTATGGCTTATTCCACAATCTCTTGGTTTTGGCTGCCAAAGATTCAGTACAAGATCTTTGCGGCTTTCCCATCATTACCGAATAAGGTAATGTATTCAATGGTCTGTCACATACAAATGAATAGAGATCAGTAGCGAACATCAAATTTATCATCCCATCAAACACAAAAATTAGCATATCAAACCTGGTAATCCGTAATGCTTCTGTTACATCAAGCTCGGACTTTGTTTCATCTGAACTATCCTTTTTCTACCATGTATAATTCACAATACTTTTTTGAATTTATTTTGTGACCACAGTTTGAGGTGAGGAATCAGAATTCGTTATTTCTTTAGGAACAAACCCAAGTGGATTATGATACTCCATCATCCTGCAAGTTTGCAGAACTGTATCTTCATTAATAGGTTTATTCGGATTCTCATCCGTAAATCAACATTAACATAATGAACAACCACATAAGATAATGGTTTTTTTTGTTTTTGTTTTGAAAGAACATAAGATGGTTAAAAAATAAAAATAAAAATTTTGAACTTGAATCGGTGGGGTGCGCCGGCCTTTGCAATAGTGCAGAGCATAAGCGACACTTGAAAAACCCAATAGCAAGCTATTGAAATGGCCTCTCCCCCTTAAAAAAGTAATTTAATATCGTGTGACTCATTGAGCCACATATCAGATATTAAACTGATAAGAACAGATACTACACTTGATCTTAGCCAAAAGGCCGAGAAAGGTATGAGTTGAAAGATGGACTCACTTATGCTTTTATATATCACCTCCCTTCACTTGCTTTCTTGAACAACCGATGTGGGACTTTTTTGAAACAGGGTTGCATGTTAAACTCTCTTCCTAACACTTTCTTCCTCCTTTGTTTTCTTTATTCTTAAAACATTATCATCAATCAGAGTAGATACATACACATAGTCCATCATGATGAATTGCCAAAAATTAAATTAATATTCTTGTCTTACAGCAAAATATCATGATCTGATTCTTATCTTATCCCTTGCTTTTGTTGATGGACTAACCGGGTAAGGCTATTATATCTTTCATCTTTGTGTTCATTCATTTGTTTTGAGTGCCACAGTTGTGCGTGTCTGTTAGAATTATATGCCAAAATACTCTTAAGAATTCAAACTGCGATGTAGTAGGATCACTACAGACAGCTATTGTTTTATGGAGTTTTTAATAACGTAGACATTTCGGCAATTTAAAACTTATACAGTTTTGGTTGATCAATTTCAAACAGGAATTTATTTGAAAAATCAAGTTTCTGCAAAATAATTTATGCCTTTGTTGCAGGTTAACAATTTATTTCTTGTGATTTTTTTGGTGGCTGAGCCCTCCTCAGAGATCAAAATTCTGCTAAAGGGTCGAAATAGAAATGGCTATTCAACTTAATTTAGCTGCATTGTTGCATTTACTTTTTAGTTTATAAACTAATGGACTAATCATATTGGATAGTTTATACTAGTTCTAACAATCAGTATAAACGGTTTCCCAGTCGTCAATATTTCATAGCAAGTCGCTGCAGTTGCACCACTTCTAGAAACGATCAAGTCAAGTCTGCAGCATCATTTGCAGACATTAGAAAAGGATAAAAATACAGCAAAGAGAGAAAGGACTAAAATGCAGCAAAGTGAAGCAAAGGAAATAATACCTCTTCTGAATTGGAAACAAGGATGTTCTTCTCTAGAGGCCAAGAAGTAGAACTGGTGGATATTATTACTTGTATTTAAAGTTACACAGACACACACACACACACACACACACTCATTTAGAGGCCTTTTGATCCTAGAATAAATAAAAGATCATATCCTAATATATAGAAGCATATAAAACACCACATATCCTTAAAAAGAAAATGTGGTTTACACGTTTATCTTTATTTTTGTTTGATTGATTTTTTTATTATGTTAATCCGGTTCTCATAAAATGGGGTGATAATCTGAAATTCAATAGGATTATAATAGCGAGTGTAAGGCACACATTTGGATGATGAGAAATTACATGATAGTTTACCTTGATGTTGTCTTTATACAATTGTATGTTATAGATTATGTAAGTTTAAATTTAAATTTGAAAAGAATTAAGTTGATATGGGTAAATTTATTATTTATCCAAGAATTTTTTTTCACTAAGAAGTAGTTATTTGGTAGTTAAATTTGAAGTGCTATTTATATAAAATTAACACATGATTGTAAATTGCACCCTCAATATTTTGAATTAACGAAGGTTCATTTAATTATTAAAAGAATGACTTACAATAAAAATTGTAAATTCAATTGATATTATCAATATGACGATCTCTTTGATGAATGATATGTAAGTACCTTTATAGTTATTCTTTGAGATTTGAGCTAAGCTATAATTTCAATAGACCTGTTAAACACAACTCACCTAAACTATAATTCATTAAAAAAAAACTAGAACTTAAAATATATTATACCAAAAATTTTATAAAATTTAAACTTAAATTCGGAAAACATTGAAAGAGTAGTTAATTGATAAAATAATCCAGATATAATAAGGGAACTTTTACGGTACACTCACAAATTGAGGTATATTGGCACTCTCACTTTATAAATTTATAAATTAACGATCATTTTATGAAATAAATAGCTATTTGTCAATATTATATTTTAGAAAACATCATTTCATAAGGAAAAAACGTCATTTCATTATTTATAATAATCATATTCTTTCTTATGAGTAATAAAAATTCAAAAAAAGTCAATTTTACGTTTGTCGACGTTTTTGGTAAATAGGATTTAAGTATTATAATTGTCAATGATAGAAAATGATTCTTTTTCTTCAAAAAACAACTAATTTAATTATTAATTTAAATATTTGGTGCACCAGTACACTCAAAATTTTGAATGTACCATAAAATTTGCCTAATAAACATAAATTATACTCCAAAAAAAAAAAAACCAAACACACATGCAATTCCACAAAGTAAAATATTTAAAAAATGTAAAAAAAGAAAAAAAAAATTAAAAAATAGATAAAGATAAGAGGATTGGGAGGGAACGGTAACTGCTATGCTATCGCATAAAGGGATAGATAGAGAGAGCAAAAACACATTCATTCATTGTTCCATCGAACCCAACCAGCCAGGTTCGTTTCTTCTCTCTTCCTTCTCAACCTTTTCTTCAATTTCAAAACACTCAAAAATAGTTTAATATGTTATTGTTCATTCGAATTCTGGGTTTCCTTGTTCTTGAATTATGATGTTATTGTTACTTGCAGGTGAAAAATGGTGGTGAGTATTCGATTAGCAAGACTTGGATGCACACACAACCCATTTTATCGGGTTGTTGTTACTGACAGCAAATGTGCTAGAGATGGCAAGAACATCGAAGTTGTTGGTTACTACAATCCCCTTGCAGGTTCAACATCAATTCTTTAACCTTATCTGTAATTCTATATGTTTTTTATGCTCAAATTTTACTTGTTCAATTTTTTTTTGTAATTTATGTTATTAAAAATTGCATTTTTATTATTTGGTGATATCCAAAGATTTTTTCTTTCATTTGGGTATACTTTATGGAGGACTAGTACTCAAATATAGTGCACTTTGTTTTGATGTTAGAGAAGATAAAACATAAGAGAGAAAGAGATAAAGATAAACATATACCGTGTTTGTATTTTGATGTTCAAATAACATAACTCTTCGAGAGAAGCACGCTTTCTTATGGCTTTTTCACTAATGAGTAGCGAGTTTATTGATATTTGCATATATAGGACTTGTTTGAAAGGATATAGAATTAATCAGTGTTGTGAATGTCTAAGAGATTTTGGTATGTAATGAAATAGTAAGAATCACTTTAGCTATCCTTATAGCTAGGGACAAAAAACACAGTTATGAGTATTGCATATAGAAGGGTCAACACCAAAAAAAAAATATTGCATATAGAAATTATCTTGAATTTTTCACTCAAATGACCATAAGGAAACACATGTTTGGATTATCAATCCTTGGTAATATCTCTTGTTAGTGGTGTTCCTTTAGAACATTATTGTATGCTTAATTTCACTTTGATTCCTTACTTGCCATAATGAATTCTGAAATTTGTTTCCTTGTAAGTTCTGAAACATGTACCTATAACCTATGTCAATCTGCCATTATTTTTTTAAAATTACAGTGATGTGATGTGACTAATGATTTACAATTACATACATGGTATGGAATTTTCTGTGTTTAAGATAGGTTCATTAACCTGATTTCTGTTCTCAGTATGGGACTTATCTGTTTGCATCTTAATGGACTTTGTAGTGACTTTTATCTATATATTAAGCGAGTGACATATTTAATTATAACAAAGTGATGTATTTAAACGGATTGAAGTCACTAGAGGTCTCATTCAAATGTTCTACTTTGTGAAGTATCATGATACATAAATTGTTATCTGCATCACTATTTTTTCTAGAAAGTGAATGATAGAGGGGTTTGGTTTTGTCATTTTTAAACACGGAGGGATTTGATTGTTTCAAAAAATCATCAATGACCAAAACTGTTGGCCATAATTCCATAATAAAAGGATTAAAAATGCAAGTTGCAAATGTCATCCCTGTTTGTTACTGTCAATTGTAATGTATACCAGTTTTGGATGAGAAGGAAGGTGATTCAAGTTTATACACATCTAATCCTTTTTTAACTTGATTTACTTTTGTACAGCTAAAGATGATGAGAAAAGAGTGAACATCAAACTTGAAAGAGTGAAGTAAGTAACTTTTATTTAATTCTAATTTATGTAGTTATTTCTACACAATTTTGGGGAAATTAGTGATAATTTTGGGGATCATCAGTCCATCTTTATGAATTTGATACGACAGAAATCTCCATCATAGTTTTAATAGCGTAACTTCTCCTCATGTTCTTTAGGTATTGGCTTTCTGTTGGTGCTCAACCTTCAGAACCTGTGGAGAGTCTTTTATTCAAGGCAGGTTTACAAGTGAAACGGAAAGGTGGACTGTCTGGTAGCTACCCTGTTGATACCCCAAATGAAGAGCAGCCGTCCAATGACAAAGAAGTTGATGGTAAACTGACACTCCTTCACTTTGATTGTGAATCTCATTTAGTATTGTTTCTGGGTTCTTTCTTTTTCTCATTTCATTTACAATTTATTTTAGGTGTATCTCCAGAAGCTGTATTTTCTATCGGCTTACAAGTTTAACTGAGGGAATAACAGACATATGTTTGGAGAAGGTGGGTTGTGTTGCGAGCTTGTCCTCCATTGCAAATCGTCAACTGTTTTTGTATTCTGAAAGTTAGTTTGAAGATGCACGTACAATATTTGATTTATTCCTCTACCTGTCATGTATGCATGCTTGACATTGCTGTCTACTCTTTAAGTCAACTTTTATGTTTGTTAACTGCTTGATCATGAGGATTCATTTTGAATATCATCCTCTTGTTTGCTTATTTATTTATTTATTTTGTTAGCATTTGTTACAAAATCGCTGACGTGTCTAACAGTGGCTGACGTGGCGTTGTTTGACGTGGCAAAACATGCTTATGTGTCCTTCCAGGCAAGATTACAGGGACCAAAATCAAAAACGAAAAATTAGAGAGGGACGAAATTAAAAATCACTAAGTTACAAATTTGAAATTAAAAATCCTTTATGTTTCCATCTTCTTCCTCTCTATTCTTCTTATGCTCGGACTCTCTTCATTGTGAAATTGTAAAGATACCATTTGTAGCTTCTGCAGACTTTGTATCGTGATTTCTCCATTCACCAAATATATACTTTCATCATTTTGAGGCCAAAACTTGTCCCATTTTTTGTCCTACGTCACATGAGTAAGTACATGTTTATGGGAGAAAATTTAAAAAAAGGTGATAACTTGGCTTTGAATTTTCTTTTTATTCTCGGTTGGCAATTCAAAATTTCAAAGTCTTTAAGAAATATGATTTCTCTCGATAAAAGAAACAAACACAGATTACTAGCCACAACAAATAACCAAATGTTGTTGTGGGAACCCTGTTCCATCCTCTCTATAGTGAACTTTGTAGGATAATAAAAATCTAGTACCTAACAACATAAATCAACACAGGTTATTGGTTTTAGTGTACTGATCAAGTATAATATAAAGAAGTAAATTATTTTCCTTTGTTTATCAATAAGTAGTTTTATGAAGGATGAGGTAGTTGTGTTCATATATAGTGTAGCATCATTTTATAATCCAACGGTAGGTCAATTCGGGAACTAGTAAATCTTAATATGCTTTTTCCGTCCTTTTTTTAGTTATCTTTACTTAAAATTAACAAGAACACAACAATTTAATTTAGCCATATGAAGGAATTTAACAAATGAATATTTGATGGTGTAATATAATATGTGTTTCTTAGAAGTTCATTGATAGAGTTATGTAGTTATACAAATTGGAGTCTAATCTTGACTTATGAAATTGCAGTTATTTGTATATAATAATTGAAGACCTTCAAACCATATTGTTTACAAATTCAATTTCTCTTATGGAGAAATCAATTAGCAAGAGATTGTAGACTTGAACAAAATATATAGTATGATATTATAGCATATGGAATTGCTTCATCTTGTAAGAGAGCCAAGGTTTACTAGTGTGTGTGTGGAAGTAGATTAATGTTTCTAATCTCAGATGCATCATGTAACTGGTTTGTTTTAATCTTCTGGTGGTTTAAGTTATGTTTTCTTGCCATTAACCTTTGATGTTTTCCATTATATTATTCTTCCTCTGCATAGTGTTTGAAAACCTAGATAATTTTCAATGCACAAATTTTGGTTTTGGTATTCAAGTTATTTTTTTGTGAAAGTATCACTGTTGGAAGTGTCACTTTAGTTCCAATGTTGTACTGTTGTTGTCGGCAAATGAAACAGAATGAGTTACCACAATGGAATGTAAGGAAATAATGTTACAAGTTCATGCAAGAAGAATATGGAAGAGAGAGGAAGAAGATGGAAAGATTTTTAATTTCAAATTTTGTTACTTACTGATTTTTAATTTCGTCCCTCTGTAATTTTTCGTTTGTTATTTTGGTTCCTGTAATCTTGCCTGAAAGGACACATAAGTCTGTGTTGCCACATCAAACAACGCCATGTCGGTCACCGTTAGACACATCAATGTTTTTGTAATAGATGCTGACGGGAGGTACGAAAATCAAAACGTTTGTAACTTAGAGGATTTGTAACACATGTTGACGGGATGGACGAAAATCAAAACGTTTGTAACTTACATGATTTGTTTTAGAACAAAAAAAGATACAGAGAATAAAACCAAAAACACACGAACTTATAGGGACGATTTACATATTTAAGCCTAAAAATATTATGTGAATAATTATCTTATAAAATGTTTTAAAAAACTGTAAATACTTCTGAAATTATAGATGATAGGTCACTACTGCAATACATTGTCATGTCTTTGTCAAATCCTAGACCTCTCTTTAGTGGTTTTTAATTTAGTTTCTTTTTTCGACAACATGTTTGTTTAGGTTATATAAAAGCATTTTGAAAAATAGTATTTTCAACAATAATAATGTTCTAAGAGAATGTTATTCGATTTTTTTTTTTTTAATAATATAACCTGTTTATTTGTAATAATGCTTATTGGCTATGTTAATACAGAAGTATCTCCTCCTCAAGAATTCAGGTTCGATTCTCTCTGATGCTCATTTGAGGGGGTTAGTTTAGCTTCTTAAAAAAAAATAAAAATAAAGTAACCTTAGCTAGAAAAAACCTTTCTGAGATTAATTCAGTAAACCAATGCCTTGAGGACATCTTCATAATCAAAGAAATATGACCCCTCAATGATTTTCTAGGATTGGAAGTCTCTTTCTCTCACAAGGGAATCCATTTGCACAAGTATTGTTCAGATATAGTATACTTTTTGATACTGACTTTCTTGCTGCCAAACCATGCTTTATAGCTTATGCCTCTTCTTTTCTGCTGCATCACCTATTTAGCTCAAAGCTTCGATAATGAATCAAATTTGGCAAGGCGATCCATAACCAGTTTTTGTGCATTTCCTGGTGAATACCATATAACTTGGTGATTTAATAAATGAAGCATTGTTTCATAATAAAGATTTAAAGCTGAATATAAAGATTTAACGGCTGCCACTTGTAAACTATAGAATGGTCTGATTCATCACATAACATTCAAAACAAAGTTCAGCACATGTCGACAAAAGGACTGATGATATAATAACAATTGATCATATATTTAGTTAATACATAAAGGATAATCCATAATTAATTATGCAAATTCATATAATTGCTTAGTTATGATAAATATTCTAACAGGGTTCACATGACATGTAATGTCTGAGCTAGAGTTTTAAAGATTATAAACAACATTGATATTCCATTCAAACAAATTCAGTTTCATCAAATGACAAACTTTGAGGTCCAAGTAGTTATTAGAGTACTGAGCACTCCAGTGAGGATTCCATAGTGAGTTTCATAGTCCTATGGAATGGTACGTTCACTTTCTTCACCATTAGAGCAACCTGACTTGACATACTGGTTTCATGGAACTTTTGCAGATATCTTCTTGAGGTGGCATTTAGCATACACAACAAACTCTTTTTGTGTATCATACAAAAGTGAACTTTTCACCATTGATATAATAGTATTTTATTCAATGGTCAAGATTAAAGATGGGTTACCTTCTTGGTGGGTTTTTGTGATACTATGTGTTATTTGCATTGTCATCCTATATTATATGTAAATTATATTTATAGAATTTTAAAAATTCACCTAAATTTGTGATGATTGTTTACTCATTTTATAAAAAATACAGTCCAAATAAAAGGTGATATTTACGATATTTACTTTAAATTTTTTGACTAAACTTAAAATTGTTTTACCTGACAAGAAGGACTATTAATTTTTTTGACAAAACTTTAATTAATGTTTGAATTTTAAAAAAATAAATAATACTATTTGTTTTCCATAACAACCCTGTAATTTTTTTTAAGGAATAAAAACCTATAATTAGTTAATTAGAATTGTAAAATTATGACGGAAAATATTGCTTCATTTAAGGATGTAATAGCACTTAAATTTACTAAGGATGTTTAGGTAGAATTTACGAATAAGAATAACAAAAAGAAAAAAGAAAGAATGAAAATGGATGAAGAAGAACAATAGGCAGGAAAAGCCCATACTGCATCCATAAATCTCAAAAGTACTTGTTAATATACATAATCACAGCCAACAATTAGTGGCACGATTTTTTCTCTAAAAAGAAGAAAAAAATGGTGTGGGGGTGTGGCATTTCTTAAAAACACTCAACCCCGTATTGAGATTTGGGGATTTTCTTCTAGATCTGGATATTAACCTTCAAATAATTAAATAAAGAAGTTTATCAATAAAAATGTAGCAAAGATCAAAAGAAAATAAAACAGAGGAGATAGATAAGAGATTGATGTTGGTGAGTTTGAGATCTAGACTTGCAGAGGTAATAATGCGCGTGATTATGCAAGTCTCGGTGGTAGTGAGTAAGAGAGAGAGTCAGAGAGATATGAGGACTGAGGAGGTGGGTGGAGGAGAGAGAAGCTGAAAATTATTTTGGACCCAATCATAATAGAAATAAGTTTAGAGTCAAATGTGTGTTAAATGTATTACCGGTTAACTTACTATTGTGGGTAAAAATTGTTTTTGGTATGATACACAAATTCATTAACTTGTGTAGGCTAAATGCCACCTCTTCTTGAAGGCATCGTTTCATACACTAAAAAAAAAAAATATATTGCATTAAAAACAGTGACTACCCATCTAAAATAAGAATTAAAACATGATAATGAATACAAATGTTTGAGAAGACGAAGAATACACAACAAAATGAATTCAGATTGAGGATAACAAATCTAACACAAAAATAGGCATGTACAAGTTTAAGTCTATCTTCTCCTAAGAAAATATTAATATTGAGTTTACTAATGTACAAGTACAAGTTTAAGTCCAAAATTTGCTCTTAACGGCACATAACTTTTCTGCTATGCTCTTTGATTTATTGAACAGATTGTCCTTGCAACAACAATACTTGGTAGCTACGATCTTGTGGAGTCTATGGAAGAACCGGAATTCAAAGCTTTGGGAAGACAAAGAAAACTCCTCGGAATTCATCGTTACACGAGCAAAGACTACAATTAATGAATGGAGTTGTATGCAAAGAGCAAAGTTACCGATGAATAATGTGGATACCTCTCTTAGTTGGAGTAGACCGCTGGAGGGCACAATCAAATGTAATGTTGATGCCGCTTCCTTCAATAATAACTCAATCATGAGGTATGGTATATGCTTCAGAAACTCTTCAGGCGTACTCACTCTTGGCAAATCCGGTTATTATTATTCCTTCACTACGGTCCTGGAAGCTGAAACCATCGGCTTGTTGCAAGCTATCAAAAGAGGCCATATCAACTGGAATGCAAGCTGTCAGGTTTGAAACTGATTGCAAATCAATACCTGATGCACTTTCTGTCAATAATATCCCTCAAAATGAATTTGTGATCTCATATCTCAATGTAAGAGCCTCTTGCTCAATTGACCCGACTTTGTAGTGTCATATGTTCGGAGGCAAGCTAATAGGGTTGCTCATAGTATTGCTAGAGCTTCCTTATGTCATCCTAGCCCCCATATTTTTAATGTTGTACCTTCTACTTTGTACTCCTTAATTATGAATGAAATGGCAAAAAATGTATATTATGTTTTTTTTTTTTGAAGAGACTAAAATGAAATATATTACCAAATCAAAATGTATATTATGTTATGTTATGGCCGAAAAGAGCCACGTGAAGTCACTCTTAAAGCATGTTTGGATGATAGAATGTTTCGAGATAATGTAATTTTCAGAGGGAATTTAGATTCTTTTAGAAAAATTTGATTGTTTAGATGATTAATTTGGAGAATTTTAAAATGAAATCTATGAAGTATTTTATCTAAGTTAAATTTAAAGAATTTCAAATGACAACTAAAAAAATATGAATTTCAAATTTTTTCCTTATAATTTTTTCAATATTTGCAATTACAAATTTTTTAAACTGTCACTATAATTTAAAAAAATTGTAAAATGGCCCCTCAGTTTTTGAAATGTGAAAATTAATCCCTATTTTCAATTTTCAAGTTTGACCCATAACATTTAAATTTTATAAAAATAGCCCAAAAATGTTAACAATAATTTTTTTTATTACTCCATCCACACAAAATATTTTTTGTGTAATTATTTTTTTACTAAAT
This sequence comes from Medicago truncatula, assembly GCF_003473485.1. Classification (NCBI taxonomy): domain Eukaryota; kingdom Viridiplantae; phylum Streptophyta; class Magnoliopsida; order Fabales; family Fabaceae; genus Medicago; species Medicago truncatula. The sequence continues at coordinate 37,829,864 of NC_053042.1, read as the reverse complement.
GAAGCTCGAATTTACACTAGTCTTTTTCCCTTAAAATTTACTCATTATTTTTAACAAAAAAAGAACATTTCAAAGTCCCCTTAAAATTTACTCATTGTTTTTACCCAAAAAAAAAAAAGAAAAAAGAATCATTTCTGTAAAATAAAAACATTACGGTGAGAAATAGAATATCCCTCCGTCGAGTTCCTAAAGATGAAGAAAGCAAATAGATAATCAGGAAACCTAATCAAGGAAACAAAATACTACTACTGAAAACAGCGCCATGGCTCACGGCGGCGGTGTCAACAAGCGCCGCGAGAGGGTCAACCCCGCCTCAAACCGTAGAAAAACCACCACCAAGAAATTCAGACCACCCGTTTCTCTCAAAAACCAAATCCGATCCGCCGAACGCATGCTCCGAAAGGTAAACACCCCTTAATCCTAACCCTTACCCAAACCCTAATTCCGTTACTTATTCGTTAAATTTTGAATTGCAGAATTTACCAGCGGAGGTTAGAGAAGCACAGGAGCAGAAACTGGAAGCACTGAAGAAACAGCAGGATATTCACACTCGCCTCGCTGTGGAACGTAAGATATTTTTACGTGATAAGAAGATTAAGTTCTTTGAGAGGAGAAAGATTGAACGGAGAATTAGACGCTTAGAGAAGCTTCAGCGTGCTTCTTCGTCTCAATCTGCTTCTCCTGATCAGCTTGCATCGCTTAAACAAGATCTTCAATATGTTATGGTATGTCTTTCGGTGTTTTCATGTCACAAAAATCATACCTATGCTTGTTTGGATTGGCATAAATATTCGTCAAGTTTGATTGAGCTTAGGGAACCGCTAATGAAATGACCTTAAGCTTTTTTCAACTTATTTCCATAAGCTCTCTAGGATAGGTTAAGAAAACAACTTATAACTTATATGAAATGCGAAAACTACACAAGCACTTATATAATAAGCTTTGCGCTTGATTAAGCTGTTTATCTGAATAGGGGTTTATACTGCCTGTTTGAACTTATTTAGTGGAGCTTATCCACTGACATTAGTACTTGTGTGACAGTTTGGGAGAGTTTATGGAAACATTTTATGGCATGTCCATAAGCTGTGTTTTTCGGCTTATTTCTACAAACGATAGCTAATGAAAAGATCTTATAGCCTATATGAAAATAATTTGCTTTTATGGAAATGATTTTCTTTTTATTTATCTTTTGTTATAAAAATAGTTTATGTTATGTTACTTCCTTTAGTGTTTTTGACATTATATCTAGGTCTGTTTGGATTGACTTATTTGAGCTTATTTAATGACATCAGCACTTGTGAGACAGTTTGGTTGAGCTTATAGAAATGCTAATGACATGCCTATAAGCTGTTTTCCACTAATTTTCGTAAGCTGTCTAGGATAATTTATGAAAACAACTTATAACTTATACGAAAACAACATAAGCACTTATATGATGAAGGTTTGCACTTAATTAAGCTGTTTATCTAAACAGGGTATTATACTTGCTGCTGGCAATAAATAGTGACTAATAAAATTGAGTATGGTTCAATTTCAATGTGCAGTACTTTCCCAAGAATGAGAAATATGTTCCTTTATTTAGTGGAACTGATGATGCGGAGATAGTTGACAAGCGAAATGGGCTGCGCAAACAGATTGAAGACAGGTTATCTGCGGCTGCTGCAAGTGGCAAGGATTTAGAAGGTGGTTTATTATAAATGTTTTTAATTTTGTTTACAAGGAAATATTTGTTGTTGGTGTATTATGTTGGTAGTCAAAGTTTGAACCCTAGATCAACCACTTGAGATATGCTTTGGAGACTATCATTGCTTTCATTATCTATACCATTGCTTTGTATTGATTTTAGAATTTGGGTTTGTTTGGGTTCACTTATTTGAGCTTATCTACTAACACAAGCACTTGTGAGGGAGACTACTTTGGGGACCTTAAGGAAACCGCTTATGATATGTCCATAAACTATTTTCAGCTTATTTTCATAAGCTCTCTAGGATAGTTCATACGAAAACAGTTTGATTTTATTTTACTTTTTGCTATAGAAAGTGTATACTTAAGCACTTATATCAATAGTGTTAACGCTATAAGCGCTTAATTAAGTTGTTTATGTAAGCAGGGTCATAGAACCAGGGGTGGAGCCAAGGGGTGCCTATGCGAGCCATGGCAACCCCTAATTTTTCATCGTTCTTTACATTTCTTTGTAAAATTATTTGTGGCACTTTAATTTGAAAGTTTTGAGTCAGTTGTCTATGTGACTTTACATTTTTTGGTTGATGTGTATTCCCTGCACTTTAAATCAATTGAACAAATGACACCTTCCTTAATATTCTGTGTTTATCACTTTCTTTTATCATGGTATGGTTGTGCTCATAAATTGGCACACCTGGATAATTTTCCCATCCAGCATAGAATGTTTTTATTGCTACTTACCCTTATTTTGAAGTACTTGGTTTTAGTTGGTGTGAGCTGAGCTCTGTTTGAAATTGGTGACTGGGTTCTTTAGCTATGCTTCATATTTATAAATGTGCCTTTGTATTTATACCTCCTTCCTGTTTGATAAAATGTCAACAAAATTTCGTGCTACTGTTGCAGAGACTGGCAGTGAGGATGACGGTCTTCTGGATCTCAGTGATGATGATTTTTTCCTTGCTGGGAGTTCTAGTGATGAAGCTGACGCAGATGATGAATTGACAGACAAAAGTACCAGGTGATCAAAGATGTTTTAGTACTTGGGTAGTTATCTCAATAAGTTTTTTGGAATTAGATTGATGAAAAGTAGTGGATAAATTTTTTCTATTGGTTGCAGAGAGCAGGCTTCTGGAAAAGCTGTGTCTGGCATGTCCAGCGATGAAAAAAATCAGGTTCGCCGCTAGAGTAACAACTAGTAATTTGTTGTTTTAATTTTCAATTTACTCTAATACCGAATAGAGTTTCACACATTATTTTGCAGTTTTTAAGTATCTTAGCCCATTTTTGTAGAGGCACATTTCTGCCAGAGCTTTGATGCCTCCTCCTCGCCCTTCAAACAAGTTGTCAAGGTTTGGGTCTGCAGGCCAAAATTCATCTAAACAGAGATCTGATATTTCTACATCCCGCTACGCATCAAACAGCAAAAGCAGCTCAGACTTCAGAGTAAGGGAACCCTCAAGATCAGGGACCAGCTCAGACTTCAGAGTAAGGGAACCTTCAAGAGCAGGGACCAGCTCAGACTTCAGAGTAAGGGAACCCTCAAGATCAGGGACCAGTCATGGCAGTAGTCTAAGCTCCAACTCTGATGCTCACAAGCCTCGGACAGGTCATGGCAGTAGTCTAAGCTCCAACTCTGATGCTCACAAGCCTCGGAGAAAGAGAAGACCTAAGAAGAAAAAGAAGCAGGTGCATAACTTTTGCTTGTTCTAATATATGTTGCATTACATTTCATATTTTTAATTACCTTTTGCATTACATTTCATATTTTTAATTACCTTTCATTCCAACTGGAAACAACTTTATATTAGTTTGAAAGACAAAGTTGAGACTTTTTTAAGCGGTCATGTGAGTATGTGACCATTAAAAGCTTTTAATTTTGATAATTCACGTATGATTGTATGATAAGGATTTACTCTTATCACTGGCTTTAAAGAACCCTCTTGAAATGCATTCTTATTTATAAATAAATTCACTTATGTCTTTTGTGTTCAGGTCCCTTACCTTTCTCATATCTTTTAGTTTAGTTACTTTTCAATTTCGCATTTAAAGTGGTGGATTTAGTTATTATTCTTTAATATGTATCACACTTGATAGTTTTACCATGTGTAAATGCCTATAATAACTATTTGAATGTGGGAATTTATCAAGAAAATATTTTCTTACTGTCTTCCTTGAAAGAAAGGGGATATGAAGTATAAGAATCATGAGAATATGATGACAGGATGAATTTGTTCGTTTTAATTTCAACACATACCAAAACACACTTGACACCTTATTTCCAATTTATTGTTATTGTGGCAACTATGTTTGGTTGAGTGAGTTTGACGCCCCAAATTGAACACAGTTACTACCAGTTGAGAAGTTAGCTCAAGTTTTACTGTCTAATACTTAAATATTAAATAAAACAGGATGATACAATATGTATTATGTATCAAACAGCGTGGGCTGCGCATCAATACTTACATGTTATATATGTTCCATCTGTTGTAGAGTTACGTGTGTCTTCAGTAGACTACTTACGATTGGTTTATGTGTTCATCAAATTCAATACATCAAGTATTTACTTTCCTCTCTACTCCTGATGTCCCTAATTGTAATGCACATTTATTCTCCACCTGTAGGAATGATGGATAAACTGAGCATGCTATGGCATTTGGATCAGCTTCTTCACATTCATTCAAGATTCTTACAATTACGTTTTTACCTGGACGGGACATGTTCTGCGGTGGACCTGCAGGGATCCTCTTTTACTGGTCATTGTTATGATCATATATGTACTGACTTGTTAGGATAGATTGAGGATTTGTTAATGTAGATTAATAGCTTTTGACTACGGGGTCTTCATATCTGACCCTGGGTTACTTTAAATTAAATTCCAATTTGTTTACGGGCAAAAACAATATTCTACTCTTACGAAATTTGAATTATTATTGTATTGCCATATATGGTGTGTAATTTCCTTTACAAAAGAACTCGCCTATTGAAAAAGGTTTTGAACGAGCTGCATATGGGAGACAACATTGAACTGGTTTAACCGCAAACTAAATTAATGATCAGTTAGCTGGATCATTTACAACTTTTAGATTTATGATTGATTCATTTGAAGGATTACCAAGTTTTGGAATAATTATGTTTGAGATTTTTTCCCTTGTGAATGCTCAGCAACAGTGTTTTTTGAAGTACCCTAATAGCCTCTATACACCAACCATCCAGCTACCATTGCCTATTATAAGCAGGTCACCAATACCAGCTCTAGGTAGCTGCCATTCACATTCAAAACAAAATAATCATCTCTATAAGGATGCCAAGTAACCCTCCATTGGGGATTAATATTGGAACTTTGAAGCCTTGTTAGCAAAATAAGTTGTAATGATAGTTCAAGTCTTCTTCGACCTGATAAGACTTGGCATGTGTTTGGTAAAGCATCACGTTAAAGCAAATCACGACAACTTTTCATGTCAACGCAAAAGGTACCATTTGGAGCTTCTCAAAATTGTGGCAAAAACACATTGGAAACCATGAAAAACGTGAGTCTAGGGTAGAAAATTTGGAACCAATCGCACAATTGGTATAAGTGAATGAATATACTCCTATCTCACATTAACTCACCGAGTAACCAAAGACAATTTGGCAGCAAGGCCTGCTGCAACTTCAGATCTCATTTTCAGCCAATTCCCAAAACCAAGGGATTCACACGCTCGCTTGGCAAAGAAACAATCCTCCAGTACAATGTATAATCTTTGCTCTTTATTTAGATACTTTTACCATGCAAACAAATTAAATCCCAGTTGAAATTGAGTTAGATAGATTTAGTGTTTAGACAAGTTTTAGCGACCGAGTTGTTTGATAAGTCATGATTTTTGCCCATACGTATTAGTGGGTGTCACCACCACTCTTGATAAGTGTAGGCAAAGTGTATCGATTTAACCTTGAACCAAGTAAAAGAGATTAATTTAATTTTCTCTACCATTTGATGTAGCTCCAAATAATTATTGTTGAATATCCGATTGTTTCTTTCTTTCCATATCATCCAAGAACATGCGAACCAAATGATTTTCAGAAACATATGAGCTTGTCTAGGAAAACCGTCAAGTTGGCCGAAGTGTTGATAATGGTCTCGAGCGGCAGCAATGTCGACTAGAGAGATGCCGACATCAGATTCGTGGCCTCCACTATTTACCCGCTACGCTATCCGTTATTTGTCACATCAGATTTTTTTTAATGGACTCTGCTGATTGCTCGCTACGATACGCTACCCGTTATTTGTTATATCAGATTTTTTATTATCATGTATTTTCCACAATCCGATATTAATAACACTACATTTGATGAGAAAATGTGTACAAAAACTTAGTAAAAAATATTATAAGAAAATTAGGTTTAATAATGATCATAATAAATAAATGAAATTGATTTACAAAATAGAGCTGACAAATCAAAATAATGAATTGTGATTGGATAAAATTCGTGTCTAAACTCGATTCATTGTAATTGTAATAACTCGAGTTTTAAAAAAAGAAGAATGAAAAGCTAGTTAGAGAGTGAAATCAAATTTCTTAAGTTTCAATTCAATGGAAGGTGGTGATAGAATGATGCGGTGGATTCAGATCCGTTCATCAATCTTAATCTTAACATTAGCGTGCATTTCATCTTGTTGTTTTCTCACATTATCTTTCGCCGATAGCGTCACAAAAGAAGAAGCTAAACAACTTAGAAACGAAGTTGGTGAAATGTTCTATCACGCTTTTAATGGTTACATGGATAACGCTTTTCCACTCGATGAATTGAAACCTCTTTCTTGCAAGGGAGAAGATACTCTTGGCGGTTACGCCTTAACCTTGGTGCGTATGTGTCTGATTAAATTTAGTTATGTTATTTTCTCAAATTATTATTGGTGTATACTGAAATTGAAATTGAAATGAAATGCAGATTGATTCGTTGGATACTTTGGCGTTACTTGGTGATCGTGAACGGTTTGCAGCTTCTGTTGAATGGATTGGTAAAAATCTTCGCTTTGATATGATAGTGAGTAGAATCAACTAATTCATTCTAATTATTATTGATTTAAGTAAAATGTTAAAAAGTTTTATTTATTTATTTGGATATGGTTGGTTTATTCTATGTTTGGCTGGTTTGCAGAATAAAACGGTTTCTGTTTTTGAGACGACTATTAGGGTACTTGGTGGATTGATTTCAGCTCATCAAATCGCTTCTGATTATGCTACGGTACGGTTTTTCTTATTTTATGATACACTTGAATTTATTAGTCTAGGTTTTGTTTCGTGACGGATGAGAGGCATGAGAGGCATCGTGAATGTGTTGATTGGAATAGGAATTTGAATGTGACTTAGTAGGATTATATGAGGTTATGGCTTCTCACCTTTTTTTTTGGGTGGTGAATAGTAACTCTTTCATGAATATTGACTTTTTTGTTATTCTCAAGTTCTTTTGGGATATCTGGTTTGAAAGTCAATTTGGATTATACTTGTTCCAAGTAGGTAGCTCGGTTGGTGAGCTAGGGGAAACTGAAAGAGTTTTAAGGAGAAGGCTTAAGGTTCGATCTCTGGAAACTGACATAACTACTAACTTACTGACACCTGTTTATAAAAATTTATAATTTGGATCATATTTGTCTGGTGATCCGACTCTGGTTTGTCAGATTCTCTATATATTACTGTTTTATTGACTGGCAAGTTTTGAAATTGCAATGACCCTTTAGTTATATGGATGTTTCTATCCATGTGCCGCCGAGTCCTTTTGAGATGCATTACTGAAGGTGGTTTTTAAGTGATTAATTGATTGGAAGAGTTCTTTCTAGTTCCCATCCTTTTGGTGGTAGTATAATTTTTTAGGAAGGTGGTTTTTTAGGTGGCAGTATAATTCTTTTCAGGCCTCTGCTTGTCCCTTTCCATCACTTTTGGGTGCTTATTTATACATTCGTTGTACTGGTTTGGTATCTTTTGTGTAAGATACCAAACCATGAACATTTAAGGCCTTAAACGATTCTCTTATCATCTAATGTCTGCTGCAGGGCATGAGAGTTCCGTCGTATGATAATCAATTACTGAACTTAGCTGAAGATCTTGCTAGGAGGTTGTTACCTGCATTTGATACTCCTACTGGTATTACTTGATTCATACATAGTTGTGCCCATCCTTTAGTATGTTTTTGTTCATAATTATCTGTCTCAATTCCGAAAAGGATTATTTTATCTTCATCCTTTTTGAACTAAATATATTGTCTTTCTAATTTGCATTTTGATGGCATTGTACGCCACTGGTTCTCTTCCGTTGACACATACAAGTGAAGAATGATAGTGTGTGTATATATGAAAAGACTCTTTGTGCTTCATGTAGAATGTTTAAAGTCTAAAAGGCTGAAATTTGTCATGATTTTTTTAATGAGAAAAATTTAATCAGGAAAAAGAAGGTATGTATACTGAAAGGGAGGATAGTGTACACTTAATTATTCAAGAAGGCTGCCTCATCTCTCTGCAAGTTGGAGAGGGAAACCCCCTTGAAAAGCCATGGACAGAACATCATATAGAAGTTAAAAGCATAACCCTATCTCATAGAAAATTTAAGAGCAAAAGGACACCCTTAAATATCCATGCGTTCTGATTCAACTAAATGCACTGAAGAATTGTATAAACTGCATGCTATCAAAATTGGCTTCATTATTTTTACTGTGACCACCCTTCCAGCTCTCCCTACTAACAAGAATATTTACTTGGTTTTGTTCACCAACATTAGACTATTGAAAACCCTCCCATTTTTCATCAGACTAGAAATAAATTCAAAAAACTAAAAGATCACTATCCTTCTTTGGAAAGAGTGAACCAGAGCAAGATTATTTAGAAAACTAAAGGTGGAACAAGAATATCACCTGAACAAACTTCAATACCCTCAATTAGTTCCCTATCAACAACTCTTGAAAGCCTTGGACTCAATGATCAAATTCAACCCATAAAGTAAACAGAGAAAGGGACAGAGGTTGACCTTGCTTAGCCACTTGTTGTACATGAAACCAAGACATATGTTCTCCATATCATACACAACCTCAGTAAAGTGGCTGCTGAGAGGTGTTAAGAAACCACCTTTCCAGTTATTTACTGCGATTGGTACAAAATCAAAACTATTTCAGCCTAGCTTGATAGAGAATGTTGTTTTACCTCCTCCATATAGTGCTTCATATGTTGACTTTTATATGCTATGTTGTATTTTCAGGAATTCCATTTGGGTCTGTAAATTTGTTGCATGGAGTTGATAAACATGAAAGCAAGGTAATGTCTTCACCTATGCTTTCTGCTTTTTATGTTAGATGATGTAGGTCTAGCTGCCAAAGTGGCTAATAGTGTCAAATGATGCATAAGTAACAAGTGATGAGCTGATTTCAATTTAGCACAGAAAATGTCTCAGACACTCTTCTTTGCTCCACTATTTTGGTTTTAAGAAACGGGGAATTCTTCCAAGATCAATTTTCGTATATATTTCGTATATTGTCAACTTTTCTCTTGTTTCATATTGTGCTAAAAGTTATTACTTCTTGTGCTTAGATAACTTCAACAGCTGGTGGTGGAACCTTGACTCTTGAATTTGGTGTTCTAAGCCGTTTGACAAATGATCCTAGTAAGTTTACCATTTCACCTTTTGATCATTTGTACACATATGCTATGGAAGGAGTTCAACTCTAATAGATTTTATATCATTCATATACACAACTAATTTTGGTGCTTAAAGATTGTATAATTCATCAAATGCTTTGGCTTTCATCTGGTCACAAGGTGGTGAAAATCGTGATCTTACTCATCAGATCATACAATTTTATCTTTGATGACCTTGGTTATCCTGATCATAAGCAGAATTGCAATCTGGTAGAAATGGCATCGGATCGGCAACGTTACACTGTCTTATTAATTATATTCCTTTCTTTTTGAATTTTTAACATGCAGTTTTTGAACAAGTCACTAAGAATGCAGTGCTTGCAATTTGGGCGCGGCGTTCAAAGCTTAATTTGGTTGGTGCACATATTAATGTTTTTACAGGTGAATGGACACAAAAGGTACATCATGCATTTTGTTTGTTGAAAATTACACAATAAAGCATTTTAAGAAAAGACACACGCACACGGATATTGAATTTTATGTCTTACTTTTTTCAGCAATTATATAGTGCTTCTATTCCTACTTCTGTTTTATATACGTGTGTACGTTGCAGGTTATGTTTGTTCATAATAGTAACTACATCACTCTCTTTGACTTTGTGCAGGATGCTGGGATAGGAACTAGTATCGACTCTTTTTATGAGTATTTATTGAAGGTTAGTAGCTGAAATTTAGTATGATGAAGCCTATAGAGACATTTGTACTGAAAGTGTCAATTTCTATTAATCTGCAAAATAACCACAGTTCCTTATTGCTATCTAGAATTAGTTTAGTAAACAAAACTTATCCATGATGATGAAGGAATTTTGCTTGCATATTTTATGTGATGTGTTTCCCTGTGTGTCTGTATTCAAGTGGACACACATTTTTGTTTTATTTGCTTTTGCTTCACTTTATAATTTACTTGATATGATATTCTTCCTATTTGTACATACCTCTTCTTTTGCTTCATCGGTTTTATCTGATTTAGAAAAAACATAGATTTTCGATAATGTGAGAATTTGCTTTCTTTATATATTAATGATTTTTTCTTTTATATAAATATTTAAAAAATCATTTGTCTATGTATCTACCAAATTTAAACAAGTAAAGTTGGCCCGCACTATATTCTTCCTATTTCCGTTCTTCCACTTGTTTGACCTATGTTCTGAGGATATCTTTAGAATTTTATGCATTAGAGACTACTTTCAACCGTGACCCATGTAGTCAGGACTGAGATCTCCTACGTAGGATCAGTAGGCCGGTGAAGGAACGTAAAAGCGAGGAATGTAACACAGTTCGTAAGTAGGATCGGTAGGTTATTGATAGAGTTGAGAGATATAAACATAGCATATAGAGGAATAACAGAGGAATCAAGGAAAAAAACAGGAAATAGAGGAAAAACAGAGGAAACAAGCAAAAAAATAGAGAAAATAGAGGAAAAACAGCTAGAAACAGAGGAAACAGGGGAAAACAGAGCAAAAACGAACTGGAGTGAAGTCAAAGCACGGTTGAGGTGCCGTGGCACGTAGAATCGTAAGATCCTACGAGCCAGCACTCGATCCTGGCTACAATGACCGTGACTATAATTTTGTTACAATCGTTGAACTTAGTCTTGTAGGTGCCAACTTATTTATGCTTGTCAATTATGAGCCCTTCTATTTGATTGTATGATTTATGTTTGTTATTACATGAAAAAACACGTGTTTCTTAAAGATCGTTGGGGAAAATTGTAAAATGAAATTATTAGTTAAAATATTCAGTTTAGGAGCATATGTCTACTCAAGTGATTAAGTCATATAGTGGTTATTGATTAACCAATTTTTGAACATTATTAACCAGTTGAAATTGTTTTTGCTTGAATTCCTTTTGCTCTTCTGCGAGTGTCCCTTTTGGTGCTAAATTTTGTCAGTTAGTATTTATATTGGGTTGTCTGATTTTATTTTCCGTACATAATCTTTCAGGCTTATCTTCTATTTGGAGATGAGGAGTACTTGTATATATTTAAAGAAGCTTATGCCGCTGCCATGCATTATCTTTATCACGATCCTTGGTAAATGCTTTTGGTGATGTGTGCCACCCTGTAAATATAGTTGACTTGCAGTCTAAGTTCTTCAAAACTCAAAAGTATGTTTATTTTTTTAATGTATTTAAAGTTTGAAACTTGGACTTCTGCTTTTAGGTATGTAGAAGTGAATATGGACTCCGCTGCTATTGTCTGGCCATTATTTAACAGTCTGCAGGCATTTTGGCCTGGCCTTCAGGTTTTAATTTTCTTGATTTTGATATAATTTAGTATTTTTTGTTGATCTGTACAAAAAAACTATGCCATAGTTAAGGCTAATTATAACAAGTATTTTTGCAAGGTTTTAGCCGGAGATATCAATCCTGCAATTCGTACCCATGCTGCCTTCTTGAGTGTCTGGAGAAGATATGGTTTTACCCCCGAGGGCTTTAATCTTGCTAGTCTCAGTGTTCAGGTATATCTAGTTTCGACACCTGAGACCCAATATAGCTTTTAAATTGTTTGTTTAGTTATATAGCTTGAGCCTTTGAAAGAAGTTCTTTCTATTTAAGTGTTTTAAAGTAATTGGTCTTCAATTGCATGCAACACCCTCTTCAACAAACTTCTAGCTCAAAATCTCTGATTATACGATAAATTAAATCTTTTATTGAAAAAAGAGTCTCATTTGAGATAATAGGCAGGTACAGCTATTGGGGTGATTAGATATCCTTAAAACAGAAATTTTGAAAAATTTAGAATGGGTACGTTCTTGAAGTCATATGAATCGAACCCTAAAGAAAATCAACTAACAAACTCTATCCCATAACAAGTTTAAATTTTAAAGGCAAAGAGGCATCCTTGTTGAGAGCACTTGGCTCAAGTCAAGTGCAGTAAAATACGGCTAAGACAACAAGCTGGCTAAACAATTAAGATGAACTGTAAAAACTTCATTACAAGACAGAACCAAAGATTACGAAGAGTACCAAAATTGTTTCATAGGAATGAAAATTGCTAGCTTCTTTTGTAATGCAAGAACAAGGAGCCTACTTTTTTGAAGTTAGTTACATCTTTACATAATATCAGAGAAAGAGCAGTTTGAGATATATAACTTAACAAGTGTTGATAGTAAAATTAACTGCAAGATGAATATTATTGTTTGTCTTGTTAGTGTTAATGTTGGAGTAATTCAAGCAGGTGATGACAGATTGACTGGAAGATTTTAAGATATGAACCAGCCATTTAATTGATGGCCCTTCATTTTCATTATGCCAAATCAAATGCATTTTTATTTTTGCCAATAGAGAAGCATCTTACAACTCCTCTTAGGAGGAAGCTTTTACTTTATTATCTCTAATATTTGTGATCTATATTTTTCTCTCATTATATCAGCATGGGCAAAAGAGTTACCCGCTGCGGCCTGAGTTAATAGAGAGCACATATTGGCTATACAAAGCTACCAGAGATCCTAGGTCTGCTTATATCTGCTTTAGTTTGTGGTACCATGAATAAAAAAAAATTCTTCTTTATGTCTGCTTATAGTTGTACAAATGTATACTGTATATAGGCCCACTTTACCAACGTAAATAAGGCTAGTTATGTACTTACAAATTCAAAAGACACGTTATCTCTCTAAAGAGTCTCGTTCTTTACATATTATGTTTGTTGCCTACTTCATTTTCATTGCGGATTGAAGCCTTGAACCAGTCTTCAGTTTAGCATTATTGTTGAAATTTGGGGCCTAACTCATCCTTACAAAACCAGCTTGTAAGGTGAGGAGTGGCTCCTCTTTATAAACTCTTCTCAAGAGTGCTATATATCTGATGTGGGACTAAATCCACCCTCTCAAAGCCAACACAATGAAGGTGTTGGAGGCTGCAATGAAGGCAAACCAAAGGTCGCAATTTAGGTGACTAGGGGTGGACCGCAATAAAGGCGGTATTTCCAACAGTTATATCTCAGTCTCACTCTTTTTCTTAGAATATTACTATGCAAATTACTCTCTTCTCTTCTGTTTCACAGTCACCATGTTATTCTTTTTCTTATTTCTCAGTGCCTTTATTTTTTCATTTTAACCCCCCTCTAAATCTGTATACTTCTCACTTCTCTTTCCGCCCTCCCTCTACATATTTTATTATTATTATTATTTTTCTTCAGTCTTTGCAACTCTTATCTTGTTCGTCAGAGATTGTGCTGCCACTTTGGAATGTACAGTGGAATAACTAGGAGGGATCTGACCCACAATTGGTGATCTAACAATAAACAGATGAGAGTAGTTGTGTGTCTAGGGGTCCTCATCATTCTCTTATTTCCTAGGCAAACAAATCGAGGATAATCACAATCAGTTAAGGACTTGGTAATAGTGCAGTACACAAAAATCAAAATACAATTGACTAAATTCTAATATTTTAAACATTGATTCTGATATATATTCTAACAGATTACAATTTCAAGATAACATCATTATGGATTTTGAGAGTAGACTTAAGAAGTCAGTCTAGCCCTTTACCTGAATTTTCAATTACCCAGTGTTCTCATGATCTTTCTTTCTCTTTTAAAAGGGAAAGCCATACCAAGGTGGGATTATTTCATGTTTTCTTGTAGTGCTTTAAGAGAATATTTCATTTTCAATTCTTGGACTAGATTAAAATTAACGGTAAGAAAATTAATTTTCCCTTGCAAGCAAAATTTACCAAAAGTAACTTTTAGGCATGGAAAATTCGTTACAGTCATTATAAATAGATAGATGGTTTATATTGTATTTTTGTGTGTTTTTTTTTTTTAATGTTGCTATTCTTCTTTTGTTTTTAGAGGATGCACTATCATTCATGAATTTTCATGTGGTCAGCAATTAAGCTTTTTTTGTTCTCATTTTTCCTGCAAATTAGAAAATTTTATTGTGTTTTGGTGGATTTCTGTTGTTGGTATTCTTCATTTGCTTTTAGAGGATGCACTATCTTTCACGATTTTTCAAGTGGTCTGCAATTTAGATTTTCTTGTTCTCTCCTTTTTCCTGCAAAATAGTAAATTGATATTACCTTTCAGGATAAAACTTTTATAAATGATTTGTTGAGAGCTGTGGTGCAACTTTTGTTTTATATATAGGAATTTTAATTCTGTCATACGTATTTCTTGGTAGATATCTTGATGCTGGGAGGGACATGCTTGCTAGTTTACAGTATGGGACACGATGCCCTTGTGGATATTGTCACATTTCAGATGTTGAAGATCACAGACAGGAAGATCACATGGAGAGCTTCTTTTTAGCTGAGACAGTAAGAATTTATTCTACGTGATTTTGAGAACATGTGCCTTCCTAATCTTTTCGAAACCCATAAAACAAAAATTTAGAACATAATTTTTTCAAGTTGTTTCACTGAAAATCATTGTCAAGTAGGGTCAGTCATCTTTATTTAGGGCTTCAACTGGTGTTTCTAGTAACATTAAAAATTGTGGTTACGATTATGATTTTAGGTGCTTTGGTATAATGTCTAGCTCTCATAAAAGCTCAAGTTTTTTATTGAGAGTCAAGGAATGGTTTTATACACTTCTATAAATTTCATATTGTTTTGAGATTTCTTTCTTCCTTTACAAATCACGCCTCTTATTATCATTAACATTTGTCTTTCCTTTCAATTTGTCTTCTATTATTTGTCTGAAAGAGGAATTTTACTAATAACCAACCCATGTTACTATTAGGTGAAGTATCTGTGGCTCCTTTTTGATTTGGCTGTGGGTCCCGATAACCTGGTGGAAAACGGGCCATACAAGTGAGTAGGCTTATATTTACAATTTAGTGGGTCTTTTTTTACTATAAATTTAAGTTGCTTCTTTTTGCTGTTTGTTGTGATACAGGTACGTATTCAGTACTGAAGGTCATTTACTTCCTGCTACTCCTCAAATCTCTCTTGTGAGGGAACATTGTTTATACTATGGTTCTTATTGTAGAAGTGGTGATTTGAGACAGACTTATTTTATATCCGAGGTGGACAAAGATAAGCACGAATCAAATGATAGTAGATTTTATGGGAGTTGGACTAAAGCTAAATATTCCTCAGACTACACTACGTCAGAACCAAGTGCCGTTTCTGGTTTGATCAAGGTATTCGGTACTCCTTTCTCCCATCACTCTCACTGATTCGTGTTACACTTGGAACTTCTATTTCCCTGTTTTCGCATTATTCATCTTACGTCAGTGTAGGACTTGAAATGGATGAATTTCTTTACATTTATTTCTTTATATTTATCAGAAGTTTAGAAATCTAGGTATCTCATTAAAATTGGGTTTCCCCTGAACATTTTCTATATCTTATTATGCATGTTTGTGAAAATAAAAGTGGTTCAATGATAGATACAGGATCAGAAACTAAGTGGAATAAATTTTTTATTAGAACTATGAATCCCAATCTACTACACCAGTGGGCTAACAGACATATGTCACGGTTGAATTGAACATGGTTGAATTGAACATAGTTGACAAGTAACTGCCAATTGATGATGAATTGATTTACACATTCAAGAATAATAACAGACGGCTCTATAGAAATTGGATTTGTGGTCCTACGTATTGTGGGAATTTTTTTATTTTATGATTTCAATTAAGGGAAACAATTTTTTCATGTTTTTGAGTCTTGTTATAATTCTGTAGGGTTTCTGCCCAGGACTAAATCATGGACAGAAGTTTGGTTTATCATACTTGCTCTCCAATGATGAACATCGTGATTATGAAACCAACCAACCAGAAGAATCAACAACTGTACAAAGCCATTCAGTGATGCTTCTTCCTGCCCAGAGTTCTGACAGTTCGGTACCTGATTCTGTCAGTGATCATAACGATAGTCAAACTAGTGAATCAGATGTTACTTCTTGAAGTGAGAGCTTTGATGCTTATAGAGACCGAGATGCTGACCCAATTAGTGATGATTAGATCTCAGGTAAGCAAGAGGATTGACAGAAGGATAATTATTTTCAACTTTATACTTCACACACCTACCTGGGCTCTCCACCTGAAATATAAATCAAAGTTTTGTTAGCATGTTCATAGTTGAGAAAGGATAGTAAGTTTGATAATTTAGCAACTTCTGGTATAGGGAGCATGGAGATGAAATAGTTTAATGATGGATGAACCGACCCGTTAGATGTACTTCTTAGGTCATGTTACCAAAGGTCTGAGGCATTATTCTGCCCGCATATAGATCATCATTGGGCTTGTGTAGAAAAGTATAATGTAATTTATTTTGTTGTATCATTTTTTCTGGTTGTATCCTTGTAGCCTATTTACCCTGAGGTTGTGTAAGTGTTACAGGCATTGGCAACATCTAATTAGACCACATTTTCAATCGTTGACGATATCTTAATCGTCCATTTTGCTCACATATGATTCCTTCCCGGGGAATGGTGAAATAGCTATATGGAACCATTTTTGCTGAATTTTGGTCCCATGTTAGATCAAGCACTACAGGATTCAGGGTATCTAGACTAAACAAATTATATTTCATCCCTAGAGAAATAATATTTTTTCCGAGAGAAAATGAAAGGAAATTAAATTAATTTCACTCATTTGATTTGTAATATGCACACTCAAGTAAAACTCATCAAATAACGAATGATAAATTGTTCACACATCTATGAGGGTTACCATCCAAATTAATTAAAGGCTAAAAATCCAAATTACTTTGGTTCTAACATATAAGACAATTTTTGTAAAGAAAATAATACATAAGGAAATTTATTTCATTCGTGAAGTTAGCAATAAAACCAATTCTTTTGCATTTGTAAACAAAAAAAAAAAAGCAATAAAACCAATTGATTCCATTTTCTCTTTGGATCCATTGAAGGTTAGCGGGCATCTATAAATGCTCCTCAAATCATTGAAGTTTAATGGTCTTATGTTAGATTTTCATTAATTAAGTGCAACACAGATGGCGGCGTAGTTATACGTTGGACAGGACTTGCTTGTAGTGGTGTTTTCAGATATAAGAGTGCATCCATTTTAGTTTTTTTTTTTTTTTTTACAACAGGTTATTTTTCTTAAAACATTAATATTGGAGTTTTTTCTAGATTACCTTTAAAGAATGGTGGGTAATTTACCCACCAACCAATGAAAATGAACAATTTGTTGGTGGGGTCAAGATAGTTCATAGATACCATTTAAAAATGTGCTTATGTGGCTAATGTGTATTGGTTGGGGTAAATTACCCACCATTTTTCCATGGGTACCCTAATTGTCACCTAATATTGGTGATGTTTTTCAGGCAGAGTTAACAGGAGCTACGAAGGCTTTTGAAATTACTTGTGATTTAGCATTGACCAAATAGAAGAAATGGGGTGTCTAGGTATGCTCCATTTAATCCATTTAAGGCCTTGGATGAATGACTGTGGCCAAAAAAAATCAATTGTTTAAATTTTAAAATAAACAAAACATTTATTTTTTTAATAAAACAAAAACTAAAAATCATAAATCACCATCTTCCTCTGTTCTTCTCTCGTTTCCTACGTTCATATCACTTATGCTAATTCAGAAATTGAGATTAAAATACTCTCAATAAAAAGTGATATGAATTAAAATTGAATTTGGGATTAGTTACACGAATAACTGTGATTTCAATTGTGATTTTAGGTTTTGGATATGGCTGATTCATGACAAGAAAAGAAATTGAAATTAGGATAAGAAATTGAAATTAGGATATTAATACTTGGCACATAACATTAGCAACCACCATGAATTGGAATAGATAAGGATATTATGGTGATGAGAGTAACAGGAGCGGCCATGGGTAGAGAGAGAAGTCGGAACAGAGGAGAAAGAGGGAACCTGAGGAAGATGTTGATTTTTTTTTTTTTATTACATTAAAATATTTGTTTTTAATTTTAAATCTCAGCGTTAAATGTTTTTTTGCTACATGTCTCACATCCATGACGTAAATGGACTAAATGGAGTATACCTGAACTAAGAAATGGAGGAAGTGTTTCCAACCCTCTCTTCGGAATCAACAATGATGTCATGGAAACTAATAGAATAATTTATTTATTATACTTGAATGGAAGAACATCATCTTAGTTCAACCAAACTATTTTACTTAACATCTATTTTACATGTACAACTAACTAAGCTTGCAACACAAGTATTTTCAACCCAATTTCACTCCATACATCATAAGCATAACTTTGATACTCGCTACGAGTTATTTTCATATGAATACAAAGAGGATATATTCATGTGGTAGTTTCTTTCTAACTCTGTTGTATGTCTGGCCAATGATAGAACTGATGGGTTCACCTAATGCAATGTTGCTTGCAGACTGTTATTGCCAGAACTAGGTTGGAGATGATGTAACATCTGGGTAATTTGCCTCATATTTATTAGGGAAATCTACTTTGTTTAGTCAGTTTTGAGGACGAAATTATTTTAGGTGGGTAGAATGTAAGATCCAGTATTTTATCATATTTTTATTTTAAATTATTTTATCTTAATTTTGACTTTAAAATAATTTACCTTTGTGATTTATTGAGTGATAATATTATTCTGTATTTTTCTTTCAAATTATATAGCCAAAATCCATTGTACTATTTATTAGATAGTGTACCCTATAATTATTTATGCCTATTATTGTGATAAAGAAAAATGACTTGAGTGAATTAGCACATGTACTGGTAGTTAGAGTATCATAGCATGACTAGGCTGGGCTTTCATTCTTTTTGTTTCTTTTTTCAATGCGTGTACTTGTAGCAAGCCTCTCATTATATCATGTTACTATTAAACTGATTACATTTATTAATTGGTCCATAATTGTAGAAAAGAAAATGGGGACGTGTATTTACAGAGGAAACAATGTAACCTCCTTTCCTAGTTACATGGCCAATTTCACTTCACACTCCTTAAGCATAGTGCCACTCTTTTTAGGAAGGGAGTTAGTGGGAGGGTTATTTCACGATTAATAAAAATCGGTTACCTTCTTTATTCCATTCATTCACCACTTTACTGATTCTACACTCTGAAGAAAATAGAGAGAAGTTTAGAGAGAGGGAGAGAGGGATAGAAACATAGAGAGTCTTGCAGGAGAAAGAAATGAGAACAAAGATCAACTCTAAAACTAGCATTTAGATCTATCACAAGTAAGAATATTTATTTTACTCTTGCAAATGTTTTCTCCTTCTGAATTCTCTTCTAGAAATCAGTTTTAGTGTATGAAAATTTGCAATAGGAATTTATTAGGACTGCTATATTTTATGATGAGAATTAAGCTTATGAGCAAGGTTTTACAACTCGAGAGTTTATCTCAACTCGTTTTAGCTATGTAAACTCGAATCGTAAATTCGACTTGTAAACTCGTACGAGTTTACCTAAAATTAAAATTATATAAAATTTATTATATATATAGCATATGTAAGCTAATATTTAAACAAAACATAACCAATTAACCACATTTAAATAATAAACTCTAACAATAAAAAATAAAATTTATCAGTACATTTAAACTCTTTTTCATCTTCAGTTGTAACTTTAACTTCAATTGTTCCATTTTCTCATTTAAATACTTGAACAAGTAATATATTTGAATGATTTCAAAACAATAAATAATAACAAGCTTCTGAATGCATTCCCTAAAATTCAATGTATGTCATTCTCACGCATTGGCGTAGCTTCTGTACATAACAAGCATGAAAAAACCGAGTTATGTTAACCGTAAAGGCAACATTTCAGCATCTTGGGATTAAAAAAAATGAGACAAAAAAAATAACCAAAAAAAAAATTAAAAAAAAATTAAAAGGTAAACTCGGACGAGTTTACTCCGAGTTTACACGAGTTTACCGAGTTTAACACGTGTTCACTCGGTCAAACTCGTCAAACTTTCCGATTTCACCAAAAACCGAGTTTACCTCCGAGTTAACACGTTTTTGCCACCTAAAAACGTCTCGATTTGTGGAACAGTGCTTATGAGTTTATTGAAACGGTGAGTAATAGTTTTGAGAGAAATAATTTATGATTTATTTCCTCATAATAGAATTAGATTAGATGGAAAGTTATGTTTTTGTTGTCAAAATTTTGAGTTGAACACCGATTTGGAATCAAACATTTCTTTTCTAATTAATTTTAAATAGTGTAGTTTGATTAATCACTAAATGACTTTATGAAAGGATAGTGATCGGTGACTTCCTAAATTTAGTTGTAGTTAGATGTGAATCATACCAGAACCAAACTAAAGCCTTGAGTAGAAAGTAGGGGTAAGAGCAATTGGAATCTAGTCTAAGTTAGTAAATATTTAAACGTGAAGGTGTAGGACGGAGTAAAGACCGTTGACGGAAATCTTAAGAGCTGCTATTGCTAGGGTGTGTCTTTGGGTAGTTAAAGACCAAGGGCCTTACTCTTAAGAATTATATATTTTGATGTAAAACAATACTGATTTGTTATTTTAAAAAGTTCAAAGAAAAACTTATTTATTTATTACTTATTTTTACTTTGAAGTGAAGGAGTTTTAAGTTATTAGTATGATAAAAAAAAAAGATTAAAAAAAATATGCACCATTTTTCGTTAAGAATTGTATAAGTTAATGTCTCAAATTTTTGGGTCATTACCGATAGTTTCTTACATTATCCCAGAGTCAAGCTCACTGAGATACTACCTATATTTGAAAGAAAGGTAGAATAATTGGTGCTAAAAACAATCGACAATCCTTTAGAAGACACAGTTTTACTCTCACCACAGTTTTAAACTTCTAAATGAATGGTTTCTAACTTAGATGGTATCTCATCACTTCAACTCAACTCAACTCATAAAAACAATTCTACAATTGGAGCGATAAACCAAGTGTCATTCAAAAAATGAGTTCACTTGTCGTTCAAGCTGCAATAAGGTTGGTCTTCAATTGTAGTATAATCTTTGCATATGCAACCCTAACGATTTGGATGATTTAAAATTTTTGTGTAAATTAATGGAAGTTGTTCTCCTTATATTTTTTGTCAGCCTTGTATAATATTTTTTTTTTTTCTGATTGAAGTTTTAGTTTATTAAGCAGTAACAGAAGAAATTTTTTCCAAAATGTACAATTGAATTGATACATAAGCGTATATTTTTTTTCCTTATATGGATATTAACATCTATTCTCTATCACACCGATCAAAATCAGAAGCGTTTTTAGATGTTGGGTCATGGCAGATCACGAGTAAGTGATGGAGATTGTTTTTGGTAAAACCACAACCAAACACTATTTTGAATGACTCGATTGAAGTATTAAGTTTGACAAATTAGCTCCAGCAGTTACTCCGTATCGTAGTTTTATTCAAGTTGTTCTTCTTATATTTTTTGTCAACCTTGTATAATAATATCATATTTTTTCTTTTTCTTTTTTTCTGATTGAAGTTTTAATTTATTAAGCAGTACTTTGCCATTTTTCGTGCAATTCAGTTATTTTCAAATGGGACAAAGAAAATTTTTCCAAAATGTAATTTTATATATTTAAACAATTCAATACAAAAGCGTATATTTTTTCCTTATATGGATATTAATATCTATTCTCTATCACACCGATCTAAATCAGAAGTGAGAGTTTTTAGATGCTGGGTCATGGCAGATCACGACTAAGTGATGGAGATTGTTTTTGGTAAAACCACAACCAAACACTATTTTGAATGACTCGATTGAAGTATTAGGTTTGGCAAATTAGCTCTAGCAGTTACATCGTATCGTAGTTTTATTCACGAGAGCAAATATTGTTTTGGCATTACATGTATGTATGAGTACGAACGATTGATGATTGTCACAACGAAGAGTCTCGTGAGAGAAGGAACGACCGGATAGAGGACGAACGATCACATAGAAATTAAATCACGGTTTGTTTTTCGTGTTTGAATATGAATTTTTTTCTATTTTGTTTTTGTTATATGGAACAATAGCGGATTTATAAGTTGATTTAATTAATTAACTTTAAGTTAAATACAAATAATAATTTATCTATACTATATATCATAAAGTACATAAATTTAGCTCTCGCTTTTTTTTTCTTCTATTATTATATTGTTAATGTAATATTTTAAAAAGATGAGCATGTTGTTACAACTTGAAATCACAATCATCTATACGTATAATTTTAAAAGTGAAAACCCAAATCAATCTCTAACAACTTTCTTACAAGCCAATTTAGTCCTTTAATAAAAATAAACCTAAATTAGTCCATGACATTTCATACTACAGAAAAAATAGTCCCTCTAATGCAATTAGTTAAGGACTAATTTTTCCCCAACATCAAAATGTCAGAGATTAATTTGGGTAATATTTTTTGTCAGGAATTGAATATGGTCGGAAAAAAAAATTGCGAGGGTTGATTTTGGTCTTCTTTCTAATTTTAATCAAAATCTATTTAATTTCATAAAAAAAATATTTTTCATATTTTTTCGTCATTAGTGCAATAAAAAAAAGCAAACAAACGAGTACGGCGTGTCCATCTAAACAATAATAACAATAATAATAATAATAATAATAATAATAATAATATTTTTACATGTTATAACAATAATAATAACAATCTTTTTTTGAGGGAATTAATTCTTTCCCTAAAAAAAAAATAACAATCTTTTTTTTGAGGGAATAATAGCAATCTTATTAGTTTTATATTTAAAATTAATCTAATCTAAAGCCAACTTATGTCCCACTAGCTTTCTCTATCTATTACGCTCACCAAGCAAAACACCATTATTTATCCACAATCATGTAAAACTACTCCCTCCGCACAATAATGGGCGACACGTATGTAAAATAAAAATTATCCTAAAATGGATGTCTCCCCTTCCGTAATTGATTATAAGTCGTTTTGATATTTTCACACATATTAAAAAAATATTGTTAATTATGTATTAGATTATTAGTGTTTTTACAAAATTATCCCTTAACAATGACTTGAGAAAAATAGATTAAGAGAATAAAAAGAAGAAAGAGAAATAAGTGATAAAGGATATGATAGTGAAATAAATTATTAATGGGACATTGGTATTGTAAAGTGACTTATAATAAAACACAATTTTTTTTCAAAAAATAAAATAAAAGATAATTTTTGTTTTCAAAGTGACTTATAATAAAATACGGAGCCTTCCTTAAAAAAAAGTAAAATACGGAGCCTCAGATTAATATTACTTGTATAACTTTCAATTCAATGTTTTCTACTTTGCATTTATTAAATACTTTTGATAAGAGTACTTTAGTAAAAACATTTTGCACTCTATTTCATTTATATATTCTTCTTAATATGTGTTAAATGGTCAATCATTGTAGGAAAGGGAGAATAATTTGTAATCTCTGTGCTTAAAGTAGTAATTGCAAGAAGTATAATTTTATGTGATAATTTATGGAAAAAAATCAGTTATAATTCCTTAAAAAAAATAAATAAGTT
Organism: Medicago truncatula; assembly: GCF_003473485.1. Classification (NCBI taxonomy): domain Eukaryota; kingdom Viridiplantae; phylum Streptophyta; class Magnoliopsida; order Fabales; family Fabaceae; genus Medicago; species Medicago truncatula. The sequence continues at coordinate 37,806,155 of NC_053042.1, read as the reverse complement.
ATAATATATACATAATACATGAATATAATAACAGTTAAAATTTATAATATTTTTTTATTTCTAGCTAATATATATAATATTTATCATCACGTCACATGTATGACTCCAAAATACATATTTAATACATGAAAAATAGGAAGAGTGGATTCAAAACTTATGCATGTAGTTGGTTGATGAAGTTCTTGATGACTAATGTGTGTGTGTTTGGTTAGTGATGTTTTTTGTGATTTATATGAATGATTTTGAGAGTCATATTTAATTTTTATTTTTCAACTGAAGTTTAATGATATATTATATTTGTTTTCATCATTTCTTTAATTAAATTTTTCAACACTTACGTTTCCCAAAAAAAGTTGTAACACTTAGTGGTATGTTTGGTTCAACAGGGGAAGAGGAAAGATTTTTAATCGAGGGGAGGGGATGGGTGATGAGATATTTTAATTAAATATAGGAAAAATTACATTGACCTCTCTTAAGTCTCTTTAAATGACAGTAACATCCCCTCTAATTATTACAATAGACACTAACCTCTATTAAGTTTTCATCAAATGCATGAAAAACGCCCCTTTCTCTTAACACTGTTTGCTTCTTCCAGTAAAGAATGAATTGTTCGACACTTTTAATTGTTCACCATGTATGATTTGTGCTAAACCCACCTGTAATGTGTAACCGCCTTGTTGTTTTATTTTGGCATAACATTGTTTGCGGCGAAAGCAAATGCACATTTTAAAAGTTTTTTTTTTTTTTTTGTGTAAAAAAACTGTTATTTTTGCAATTCATGGCCAAAACCATCTGTAATATTTAGCACCTCTAAAAAAAATAGAAAGATTGAAGTCCACATTAAGTAATATTTCTTTTCCGTTTAAGTCAAATTTTATCCCATCGAGAACGATAAATTTGTAGCGAACAAACTAAGCTTCAAGGATTTTTCAAGCAATTACGTTGGTTCATCCATTTAGTGACCCATCTTTTTGGTTTATAGGTAGACACTCAACCCTTATTAACTTTAAGTTCTATGAAAGTTTCCTCATTTGGTTTGACAATATTGCTCAACAAAATGATGAAATAGTGTGCAGAATCAGACACGATGTGCATGTCATCGCCTCGTGATCTAGAAAGTATTAGGGCAATGAGAAAACACTACCAACCACCTCACAATCCCAACAATTACCCCCTCGATTTGCACTGTAGCCAATTTTCAAAATTTCATCAAATCCAAATCATCAATTTTTAGTCACAATTTCAACAATTATTAACATATTTTGATTGTTCGTTGTTGTGTTGCCAATTTAATTGAGATGACAATCACTTTCTTTGTTTCAGAACACAAATTTATATATTAAAAAATAATAATCTAAATTCATCAAACATTTTAATTTCAATCGATTAGATTTTCACCCATAAACTAGGTTTTCAATTATAACTAAAGTGAAAAGGGAAATATGGTTTCTAGGACTTCTTTTACTTTTGTTGAATGTGGGGACACTAAAGTAAACAAACATAAAATTTAGAAACACTATGATATTGCCTTGAGCTCAAAGCAACCATATCTTTTTAATGAATGAAAACGGTTGAAATTCAACTCATTGATCTAGGGATAGGAAAAAAACTGTCAATAGGTCGGTAGTTTCATATTACTGTGTATATGCATATGTGACATACATATCACTATCAATATTTTTTTTTTTTTTTTAAGTTTGAACCTTAAACCTTATATATATATATATATATATATATATATATATATATATATATATATATATATATTATGTGTCACAACAAACTGAGTTAAGTTCACGAAAACAATTTATCTTAAAATTGTATTTTTTTTTTTTTAAGGAATCTTAAAATTGTATTAACTACATACTTTTTTAAATATTTTATCAGACTTATAATAATACAACATAATTTTTCTGACATTGATAGATCGGGTCTCACATTCTTTTACAGCACATGAGAGTTGGAGCATATGTTCCTTTTCTTGTGTAATCTGCATTTCTTAATTTGGTCAACACAGCATTTTGAAACATCACAGTTTAATGTCTGCACAATTATTTTTCTTTACTTGTCATAGTTTCCCCCTATATTGTGCAACAGTGAGGACAGTTTCTGCTCTGTTAGTAAAATATTATTTCTTACCTTTCCCTTAAACTTTGCCGGGAAAAGGGATCTAAACTTCTTAATTAGCTAGATTCGTAGCATGATTATTTTATATTGCCAATGTAGTTAATTTAGATTAGATACCAAAGTTTTTTTTATATAGAATAAAACCATGTTCATATATTGTATTATATTTTGACAAACAAGTGGTATGTTTATAAGCAGAGAATATTGCCATAAAACTGAAGTTATGTCTAGTGAATACTATAGTTTAATGAACAACCGTTTTCTATGTTTATTTAATTAATCAAGTTAATTACCCAAACCTTTCCTCAAAAGAAACTAAATATATTTAGGGTTTTCCTATCATGAAGTGGTGAAAAAAAGCAAATGCCAACATAATCTGAAAGTGATGCACTTTTTATGTCATGCCTAGGATTTTTATTGGAATAATAAAATTAATATTAGCTAAAGCATTGTTTAGTAATTTAACAGATTTTCTCATAGATCGAAAAGATTTTCCCAGAAAATAAATATATTAAATTAATTTTTCTTATCATGATCTCTGAAATTTATACTATATATAGACATATTCTCAAAAGGCATCTGATTAAAATAAACAGAGTACAGTAGCGAAGGAAGAAAAGTAGGTTTTACCATTAACAAGCAAAAAAATATCATATTGTATCTGAATAGAATATTTTATATGAAGAATCACAGACCTTGCATTTAGACCAATTGCTGTAATTACATAAAAACAATTTGCAAAGAGGAAAATATATGTCTATAGAAATTAAAAACTACCGTGTAAATTAATAATTATTAATAACTTTTTTTTTAAAGAGTTATTTATAAGTTTTTATATTCAAGATAAATATTTTTTTTTTTTTGTCTAGTAGTCTATTGGCTGGAGCTCACACAATTAAACGTGAAGAAGTGGGGTGTTCGGGGTTCGAACCCCGACCTCTGCATAAATTATGCAATATCTCTATCAACTGAGCTAAGCTTACATGGAAATATTCAAGGTAGATTTAATTTGATACAAAAACAAATTCAATTAAATAATTTTTTTCTGAGAAAATCCCAGTTAGAGTCATAAAAAACAAGTTTAAACTGAAACTCTAAAATGAAAAAAAAAATAAAAAATGCTAGTTTGGACTGCAGAGATAAAAAGTGAATAATCTTTTTTGTATATTTTTTCTTTTACAATTATATTTTGTATGTTCCTACTCTTTCTTGTTTTCTACCCTTTTTGGGGCTAATTATGATAAGAAATATATTAGGATCTACAAGGAACATTTCATTATGTTTTTCTATTTACTATATTTTCATTTTCATTATGTCTAAAAGTCATGAAGTTAAACCAAAAAAAGGGGTCAATGTATGCAGCACAAGAATGATAATTGGTAGGGTTTGATTATGATACCAAAGTCATCATATATCCGTACTCGTAGTTTTTTTTAATAAATTTTTTAAATGCATCTGAACTCAAATATGTACATGTATATATTTTTATACAAAATTCGGTATCCAAGATGATAGAGAAATTTGGTATCCAAAATGAAATATTGTAAATATATTTAGGGCTCTAATTTTTTAATTTTTTTTATTAAAATAATTAATAAAAATTCGGTATCTAAAATGATCGGTATCTCACAATCAACTTGCAAAGGACCCATTTAAAACCAAAATAAAGTTTTATATGAACTAAACCACCAAAATTAGCATCATAATGAGTCGAATATGAGACCTTGAGATGAGTACATCAAAGGTCCCAAGATTCATCTTGTCTTATGTATAAAAGAAGGAAAAATAGTCTTGTAATCACAACTTAGATGATGAAAAATGCAGATGTAATTGATATGCATAAGCATGAGTTTAAACGTGCAGTTTTCCACTAATTGACACTTAGCATGAGTTTTGTAGCTAGTGCTTTAGAATCCAAAAAATAAAATAAAATCAAAAATCATAAAGAACAAAGAGTCTCATTTAAAATAATTTTGACATTAAATATTTTTAAACTCATTCATATGAAAATTAAACACTACTAAACATGAAAGAGTGTATAGAAGTCACGATCAAAAGTTGATATTATAGTTTCTCTAAAAAAAACAATTATAGTTTCTCTAAAAAAAAAAATTGATATTATAAGCAATGCATCTTAATATTTGTAACTTCTTTTTTTTTTTTGGTCAGATTTGTATCTTCTTTTTATATCGGGACAAAAGAATATCCAAAATCTTTCTTACATTATATTTTTTCAGCAATTCTCACGATCAACTCAAAGATGTAACGATTCAACGTATATTCACATAATTTTGGATATCTAGTGCGAATTAACAAAATAACTAATGTTCTTTTAAAATAACTTATATTGGTCCCCGTGAGCTTAGCTCAGTTGGCATGCAAGGATCGGGGTTCGAACCCCGGACACCCCACTTATTCACTTTGAAAAAGGTGAATTATAGCCACTAGACTACTTGACAAAAAAAAAACTTCTTTAGAACAATTTTCTTCATATCCCTAAAAAAAATAATCTTCAAATATTTTTTATTTTAAAAACATTGCTAATTTGTTCATAATTAATGTTCTTTAAAAAATTGTTTTCAATAGAAATAAAGACCATTTAATTATTTTATCATATAATATAGTAGAATAAAACATTGGGTTAATTGTGATAGAGTATGTCATGATCGTGATAGCGGCTGTGGTTTGGGGATTTGTAGGGCAAGGGAGTTTAATTTATCTTTATTAGATAAACGGTGTTGGAGAATGCATGTGGGTCAAAAGGGATTATGATTTAAGGAGTTAGTAGCCGAATATGAATAAAGGATGGTAGCGTTTTGCGAGTGGGTCGTAAGGCGTCTGTATAGTGTTAGAGATGGGAATAGTTGGAATATTGAGTTGGTATGATGACAACCTTGGGAGAGCGGTAGGTAATGGGGAGAGTATTCACTTTTTTAATAGGAGGGTGATCTTCTTTGCTCTAGATTTAAAAGATGTTTTGAGTTATATGTAGATCACAATGTTTTTGTGGATGTAATGTGTAGGTTAGGTTTGGGTCAAGAGGGGATGCATGGTGGTGGACTGGTGGCATATTCAGTTGTTTGCATGGGTGGAGCAACATGTTGTAGAGTATCGTCTTTAATAAGTGAGTGCGGTGTCTTGATCCTAATGAAGAATTTTGTCTGAGGGATCTATCATCGTTTGACTCATGAGATACAAGTTGATCCTTTCCTGTGAAAGGTATTATAGATTCATACTTATTGTTATGTTTATCAGTTGTGTTATCTTAGGGTTTGTATAGTTTGGAAATGCGACTTATAAGGTTTAATAATATTTTTTCTTTTGGGTAGATAGACGAAATGGCAAAGCCATTATAAACTCACACACACAATTGGAGGTACCGGGGTTCGAACTCCGGTCATGACATCCGGTCTAACAATTTCGGCATTTTGCCAGTTGAGCTAGAAATCAGGTTATATGGTTAGAATCAAACAAAAGTGAGAGAGAAATGGATTAAAAAAAATTAATTGTGCTATCAACCCTGCCGTAAAAGAAAATGGGTGCAACTCTTTTTATATGTGAAATTTATAAAGGGGTCTTAAATTTTATTTTATTTTTGACAAATTAAGGGGTTTATAATTTTGTGAACATTCTTTCCAAAAAAAAATAAAAAATTTGTGAACATAGAATTGTGCCTGCGATTTTTTTTAAAACTTTGAGTCCTTAATTTAAACTTCAACTTTTCAAAAAAGAAAGATACACATTTTTAATTATGTGAAATTATTATCAATGATACAATATTAATGTTAGTTCCCTTCAAAACTGGAATTATAGTTCTTACTAATACTAACCTTAATTTATGCATAATAAATTTATACTAAAGTTCAACTTTAATTTTTTCAAATTTACCGATTGAATAGACAGTCCACTTATTCACCTAATATTTTAAATACGCAAACTTATTCACTTTTAAAAAATAAATTTCTAGCAATTTAAGTCATTTGACAAAAATATATATAGGTATAGAATAGAAGCATAGGATACTTTCTAAACCCAAAAGATGACCCACACAAAATATGGAGAAAAAAGGCACCATCATGCATGCGTTATTAAAATGAAGTTATTCCTCATCCTCATCTTCATCTTCAATACTACTTAAATTAATAAATTATGCTACAGAGATGCATGAACTTACTTTCTCCATGCTCATCAATTACCTTAAAACAGCGTCTTTGATAAATTGCCGCCACCATTAATGTTTTATTAGTAGGGTGAGCTGCATATAGTCCATTCTGTATACATGGCTTCTAAACTCTATTTAAGGCTGCTTTGACTCATTTATTCATATCATAATTAAAATTGGAATTTATGGTCTTATTGGTTGTTCTCTAACTACTACTCCCATCGTTTTTTATTTATCTTTTGATGTTTTAATTCTTGAGTCTTAAAGAGTAATTAAAATATATAAATAATTGTATATTTTGGATTAAAAAGTATTTGTTTATAATTAAATTCACATGTAATAAGTCAAATGTCACAACTTATTTAATAGTTTTATGGTGTGTGTTTTTTAACAAGGGTAAACTTGAGGAAAAAAAAATTAAATATACTGAAACATCAAATATTTTAAAATACACTTGAAGTCTTAAAACATCAAAAGAAAAAAATGGAGGGAGTATCAAATTTTATAACCAAGGGAGGTTGAATCAAACCCTGAAAAAGACCGATCGAGAGATAACTTCCAATAGAAAAAGGTCGATTGGAACATATCTCTAAATAGATTTGTGTGGTAGGGAGATATGTTCCGATAAATTAGAGGTCTTTTGAACAAACATTATGGGCATTTGGATTATGTGCCGTAAAAGAAGCACATAGTTTCACACAATTATTCGTAATAGCCGTCCGATCTAAAATTGACGTTTGAGATCGTTTCTAATTGCTTTTGATAATAAGTAATCAAGACTGTCTGATTTGAAATCAATGGTTGTGATCTAAGATGGTGTGAAACTGTGTGCTTTTTTTTAACAGTCCAAATCCACATTATGGATTTATAGAGCAACCTTCTCTTCCTTAACCCCCCACTAGGCCACTGCGTAGTATATGGTATATCCATAGACTATAACATAAACTATTCAACACAATTTTGTTTATCACTATTACCAACTATATTGCATTGAAACATAGATATTGTCTTCTGCATTATTTGTCCATTACCTTTTATTTTTATCAAATATTAGATCACTTTCTGGGTAGATTATTATATCCAACCACCAATAATTGTCTTCCCTGTCCTCTGCATAGTCACCTCTAAATATATATCCGCAGACTAATAATGAGATTCCTTATGCGCACTATTTTGGGTCAGGTTTGGATAAGAAATGAATTGCCTGGATATGTAAGGATTGTGTGCAGGTAAATATGATGAATAATAAATATTTGTACTAAACTAAGGAAGAGGTCACCTAAGGACTGTTAAAAAAAATAAAATTAACACCAATATGATTTTTAAAATTTTAATAGAAAACTGACAATTGCATATTTTTGTTTTTGAAGGTGACAATTGCATATGTAAAATAAAGATACCATCTTTATAAGGTGTTCAACAAAAAAAATTATATCGATTAGCATGTCTTCTTACTTGGTCATTAAGCTAGACGATGGTCTATATTTAAATTATTGATATACAAAAAGATTAACAAACCAAAATTTAATTGTCTCTTGTTTTGGAATTTAATTAGTTGATTATATGAGATGTGATCCAAACAAATAAAGATGACAGTTAGAGGAGTGCACATATACTTAATTTTTAGTCCATTCAATAACAAAGAAATTTATACAACACTTGGTATACTACACTGTATTAATCTTGCATCAATACAAGAAAAAACTTGGATTAACAATATAATACATATTAGCACCCTTCTCTATCTCTTTCATTTGATAGCAAATCTCTATGAGATTTCTCATTTGAAACATAGAAAAAAAAATCAGTAGAAATAATTAACAGCATAGAATAGCATCTCTTCCTAGATGCTAAAGTAACCAGAAATTAATTAATGTTGAGGAAACTAAGAAACTGCACTGTATCTTCCATTTCCCTTCCTTAGAGCACAACTTCAGATAGATATGTATGCTGATAGCAGCATAGCATACACTACAGTGATTCAAAAATCCATTTGTTTAGTTCTTCCGATAACACAAGCAGAAAGGTTCTTTGTTTTTTCCCTTCACACCAAAACACTTCACTTTTCATACTAACTTTGTTGTTTTTGTTTGTTTCTCAAACACCTCTAGCTTCTGTTCCTTTCATGATTCTTAGTCTTTTGCAAGAAGTCACAAACATCTCCCATGGAACATCTCCAACTAACATCCAATCACCATCTTTATCTTCATATGTAGGTTCATATTCAGATCCTTTATAACCTTCTTTTTCAGAATAATTACCTATGGTTAACTTGAACATGCTTTCCAAAGCTTTGAGGAGTTGTGCATAGCCACCATAGACCCTCAAATCAATCTTCCTAAGGTAAGGAGCTCCATCTAAACTCACTTTCACATAAATCCCAGAAGCCTCAGCCTCTTGCAAACTGTTCTTCCTGTAAGATCTTATTGGTGGCCACCCCACTATCTTAGCCCTGCAAGTCAAAAAAATATTCATCGTTAATCAATTAACTCAAAAAATTTCAGATACCAAAATAAAAATATCTTGCAAGTCTTGCAACCCTTTATAAGGTAGAAATAAAAAAGAAGCCTTTAAAGTTCTTGATAATTCTTTTGAACTTACTTTGAAGGAGGTGCTGCATCATCAGAAGTTTTTGAACCACTATCCTTTGAAGTTTCAGTCAATGGTCTTTTGTTGGAAATTTTTGCTTTTTGTTCTTCATTTTGTTCTGTCCCTGGAAGTCCTAATCTTAGCTCAGTAGCCTTCATGTTGAGATCATTCTCATATGCAACTTTGTTTTCCATCTTTGAAATAATTCAGAATTTCTCTAACAATTGTATAGAAGCAAGAAAGAAAGTCCTTGTAGTGCTTAAACTTTGATAATCTTTGTGAGATGTTAAAGAGATGTGAGATGCAAAAACAAGTATGCAAGGTTGTATTTTATATATGATGATAAAGGAGAAGGTGCCATTAATTATCTTTGTATTGAATGAATAGATGAATAAATAATGGAGAAAGACAAGGAAAGGTGTCGGTAGAAGGAGTAACAAAGTTGAAAGCAACCTGTCCCTACATTTAGAGGACAAAGGTGGGACATAGTTTACCATAAGGAACGGTCAAGATGCTGTTTTGGGAGAGAAATCAGGAGCGTTGGCTTAAAGGAAGAGGAAAGGGAACATGTCCATGTGAAGGACCATTCTCTCTCATACTTGTTTATGCCATGTGGGTCTCATTTTTTTAATTTCCTCTATGTTTTGTGGGGGCCTCTATACATACATCATTACATTGTGAACTTAGTTGTAACTAGAACCACCTCCTCTCAACCAAAAATTAAATATCCTTTTTTATATATAAAAAAATGCAATACATATAGTTAAAAAAATAGTGGACGATAAGAAGCATTATATGCTCATTTTTTAATGTGAGCAACCTTGAATATGATAGTAAGAATTAAGAAGCATTATAATTTTGAGACAACCTAGAATATGATAAGCATTTATATGGTTAGTTTACTGTCTTTCTTATTTATTTTGTGAATTTACATCTATTTAAAAAACACTTTTCTATTATACTATTTATTACACATTTTTCCATTAACATATATGGATGACAAGGCCTAATCCGAGTATCCAACCCAACAACTTGAGCATCACGCGCTCATCCCTAAGGCTCAACAGACACCCTCAACCGTACAACTCTCATAAGATAACTATGAAAAAATATGTCTGTGAGGAGTGACCACGTTAAAGATAGTTAGTCGAATTTTCCGACGAAGATTAATCATTGAGAAGAGTCGATGGAATACTTGCACCAATAACATGGTTAAAAAAAGAAAGAAAAGAAATGATGTATAAGTTTTGTAGAATGATAGATTAATGGCTTAATACATGCTTTGGTCCCTTAACTTATTTTTGGATTTTATTTTGGTCCCCTAACTAAAAAACGTCTCTATTTGATCCCTTATGTATTATGTCGTTATCTATTTCAGTCTTTTCCTGGACAAATACTATATGTGGTCCACCATAGACTTTCTATTTTAACCATTTGATCTTTTTTCTAAAAAAAAATAACCGTTGGATCATGCAGGTATATTTTATCTAATAATAAACCAACAACAACTTATTTTTTTTCTTGTCTTCATCTTCTTCCTTCCTCTCCTTTATCTTCAACATAATCTTCATACCAACTCGAAAAAACAACACACAAGCTCAAAAAAAAAACCTCAATTATCACCACCCCTCTTCTCCTTCTAGTTCCACTAATCCATTTTCTCTTTACTGAAAATTCAACCCATAAAATCAATTACATTAATTTTCCTTCAATCCTCCATGATTAGAAGAAAAGAGAAAGAAAAAAAATAAAAGAAAGAAGAAGAGTAACAACAACAACAACAACATATCCATATAAATAGGCACACATATCTCAAAATTATCAATGTTCTTCATCAATCTTTCACAAAACAAAAGGAAATCTTAAATGCTTGTCAACCAAAAAATTAATTGTCTAAAAATCATTTAGGCTTAAACACATTTTTGGCCCCCTATGTTTGTCAAAGTAGCAATTTTGGCCCCATAATAAAAAATACCACTTTTCAGCCCCCTAACTTCGCCCCCTTTTGCAACTCATAGGCCCCCTCTAATTTTGACCAAGTCAAAGGCTATTATTGAATTAAATTTAAATGGAAAAGAATGATAGAAATAATTAATAGCCTTAGGATTAAATCAGTGGTCAAGTTTTAAAGATTCAATTTTAGTGTTATTGTATCCCTTCACAGGTCTCTCACGTCTCTATTTTGTATATGGGTTTTTCAAATCCAGGTTATTTGTTCACAGGTCTCTCTCCTTCATGTCCTTCATGATTTGTTTCTTTGCCACTTCAATTGATAAAAAGATTGTTCCCTTTCCTTTTGGAGTTTCAAAAATCGTAATAAATATTTTGGAAAAAGAAAGGAAAGAATCACGGGAACAGATTTTGTGGAGAACGAGAACATATACGGTGGTTCCCCTTATATTGCTGCCTCACATTGTCGACGGCATCTTCACCTGTCACGGTTCCCGTCGGCGCCGATTGTGAGTGTAAGAGAGAGAGAGAGAGAGAGAGAGAGAGAGAGAGAGAGAGAGGACAAGGGAGGGAAGACGGTCGGAGAGAGACAACAAGGGAGAGAGTGAACGAGTGAGATAGATACGAGATGTCGGTTCACCGTCGCCTTTGGCAGAGAACGAGAATGGCGCAGGATAGAAGGAGATGAACAAGTGAATTATGCAGTAGTTTTAATGGTGATTAAATGCTGGAAAGAGACACTGTAGATTGGTAGGTTGAAGAAGATGAAATGTAAATGGGTTTAAGGAAAAGTATTAGCTAAGAGAGGGAGCATGTGAGTTATTTTAATCTTGACCACTGATTTTTAATCTTGAGCCACATGGCCTTTGACCCGATCGAAATTAGAGGGGGCCTATGAGTTGTAAAAGGGGATGAAGTTAGGGGGCTAAAAAATGGTTTTTTTAATAGGGGGCTAAAATTACAACTATGACAAACATAGGGGGTCAAAAATGCATTTTAGCCAATCATTTATGAAGGAAGTGTTTGAATCAGGGAGAGCTTTTGATTGTCAATATTGAACAAAAGCCTTAGAAATGCATGTTTATTTTGTTTTTCTTGAGCAAAATTACATAACGATATTGAACCAAAAAAAACTGATAAGATTTTTAACACTACAGGCCAGATCTGCAACATCATCATGCTTTGGTATATGACTGAACTTGCTTTGATTGGTTCTGTCATGGCTGAAGCTTTGTTTATGGCTGAACTTTCTTTTCAATGGAGGAAGAAATTGATGAATTGGTGTGTTTCAATTCTAGATTTTTTTTAGCAATTGGAATCAATTAATTTTAGATTTTAGTGATCAGTAAAGAATTCAATCAATTTTTGCTTTTTATTGGTTTGTTTGTTAAAAAATTTCTGGGTTTATATGAACATATGTTTAAGATGATGAAGATCAAGAGGAAGAACATTGAAGGAGAAGAAGAAAAGGAAAAAAATTAGATATAGGTGGTTCACAGTTATATACAGTGCACCTGCAATCAAACGGTTAAAATCATATTAAAAATGTTAGACATTAAAAAACTAACAGAGAGGACCATTTGGGTAAACGAATGTATACTTATAGGACCAAATTGAGACATTTTATAATTAAAGGACCAAAATAAAATTCAAAAATAAGTTAAGGGACCAAAGCATGTATTAAGCCTAGATTAATCAATCTAGTTGTTGAATTAGAAGTAATCAATATGATTTTGTGGACACCATGATATTATTAGATGTTATTCAATTTCACTTTTGAAAACTATATCAAATGATGAGGTTGTCCAAAGACGCATCTCAACAATGTAGAATACAAATGCAACTTTAATGTTCGCTCATACACCTAGCGTAAACCTGGATCCAATTTCCACAACTTGTATGTGGGATTGGGTTCAATTTTCATAACATACTAGCAAAATCCAAATTTAGTAAATGGACTTTAATTTCACTCTCAAAAGTTAATTGAAAGGATAAAGGCCCTCAAGCAAATATATACCTTAGAATATATTTTTTTGGACAGTAATATGTCTTAGAAACTTTAACCTCCCACAAATGCAACTTATTAAATACATAAATATATATACGATATATCTATGATTTTCTATGTTGTAAACCTATTTTGTAGGTTGAAGGCTCACGATCATTTTGATAAGAACACTGCTCTGCGTGGCTTAATTTTGGCCTGCTAGAGAATCCTTGTTGTTCTGTGTTATTTTCACAAGTTTTGCTTATCATGCACTCTTACTCAACTCTTTGGCTGGATTATTGAGAAAGTTTGGCAAACCATTACGTAGTATTACATTATGCCACAATTTACTTTTGAAGCTTACATATTTTATACGTAACATCTAATTCCACCTTGCACATTATAACGAAACACCATTGCACAAATAACTGAAAAGAAATAATTTTGCTCTTTCATGACTCATGAGTCATCACTATTCAATAGTAGCATAAATATCAATGAAGTTATTTCTCTATCGCTAGCTGCTGGGTTGTCGGATTATTGTCACCATCAGAGATTAATTAATGTAGATAGTGGGACTATCAAACACAAATACTCATCGGATTAGGCATGTCTTGATATCTATACATATTGTGTCTGATACCACATCAACACATATAATTACATTGAATTGTATCATTTTCATAAATTATTATCGGTGTCTACGTGTACGTGTGTTTGCTCATTGGGATATATAGCTAGCTAGAATCTGTGGTATGAAATCCAACTACATGGCTATATGTATAGTTATCCTTGGATATAGGAATTGTTGACTACGTGTGATGGCACTTAGCATTGTTGCAGATCATGAGATAGTGATGCTCAAATAATGATTCAAAATTAGATATTGATCGATCCATTCTTACCTGATTTTCAGGTTCACTAGCTAGCTAGCTAGTTGGACTCGGTTTTGACAAATTGATTATTGTTACATTTGTTTCAATTATTTAGGCTATTTTTTGTTTCAATAATTAAAGCTTTATGATTTTGTTTCAATAATTAAGGCATTATGAGAGAACATTTTATTATTGATTGTGAGGGAAAGGTTAAGAAAACGAATTATAAACCGTGGAATGGGAAGGGATTAGGGGAATGTCTGGATGGAATAATGAAATACTAGTACTAGTATATATTTTTTCCTTCCTTATATGCTAACATAAATGTGACACATTTAGTATTAGGATTACGATGTGAATGGGGATTTAGATAAATGTAACATTGGACAGGATTGGATCATCTCCTATCACATGACTGCAACTCATGTGGTTTTTGTGAGTGAGGAGATGCAACTCATGTCACATCTCCTAACCAATAATTCTTTATCATTAAAATAATTTATTTTAATCATTCAATCACCACTTTCTTTCATCTTAAATACACTAAAATCACCAAAGTCACCCAACACAAATCATTGAAGTGCTACCCAATCCTTACCAATTGAACCACATTCAAGGTATTTATTTTTAGAGTGACCTATACCATCATGAACAATGCTAGCAACAATCCGTTTAACATTCACTTTCTAACACATACACCCTCCGGTCACTATTATAAGCAAAAGTTTACATTTTAGATTCATTCATTTAATGATGCACATGGTCTTTATTATAGACCACATACATCATTAAATGAATGAACCTAGAATATAGTTTTTTGCTTATATTAGTGACCGGAGGGTGTACATTCACTTTGTATGGGACCCATTTAATCAAATAAAAGAATAAGTGTTAGAAATAATGTGTTAAAACACCGAACTCCACCTTTCTCCCCCTCTCTCTTCTCTCCTCCTCAGACCCTAATTGTCACCCCTTTTTTTTCCTTCTTTTTAGAGGGGTGATTTAGGGTCAATTTTGACCCAAAAATCACCCCTCTGAATTGTTTTTCTTTCTATGTGATTTCACATAAATTTTCTGTTTTCTTTCGTTTGTTTTTGTGATTTCGTCATCTCTGAACGACTCTGTTTGTTTTGATTTTCCGTCTTTGTGCGGCGTGTTTTTTATTTTCCGTCTTAGTGCGGTGCTTATTTGGTTTAGGTTGAAAGATTAGCTTTGAGCAAGTACAGATCCAATCAATGACAATGACTTTGTCGTCGTCAACGTTCCAGATCCGGAGACATGAGTATTTCGGAGACATGAATATAATCATATTTGTAGTCATATTAACATGGATGTTGTGAGTTTGTTCACAAATTCATCCTTTTTGTTTTTAGCGAATTTGGATTTGTATTGTATCGATGTACTCTATCAATTTGAATGAATGAATATTGTAATTTTTGTAAAAAAAAAAAAAAAGAAATAATGTGTTAAAATTAGTGTCGTTATAGCATTACTGGTAGGTCATACACAAGTTAAAAGTTAGTGTTTATAGTAAATGGTTGAGGGCTTTGCTGAAAACTCTAGACCTCCCTTCATGTATTGCAGAATTAATTGTTAGGTTTTGACCAGGTGTATATGTCTTTGTCAGTGACATGCACGAATTGCTTGACGTAAACTTCGTGGCTCACAAATTAAAAATTTCTAATTTATTGTGTTTGGCAACCAACAGACCTTCGGAAAATGAAGGAAATAAAGCCTCGTCACCTGAAATATACTATGTCTTGTCCTAATATATTCCCATCTTTACAGACATGTATATATATGCTTGATATAGGGTATTGGTAGTTTACTCAATTCATATTCTTGATTTTATACTGACAATCTTAGAAATAATCATGTAACAAACTTAGTCTAGTGTATTTCCTCCTGAGTCCTGGCATATTTGTATACCTAACCTAATCAACTTAGTAATAGCATGTGCTAAAGGTATTATCGCCGGTGTAAAAATTGAATGGATTGTATTCATACCATCTAGTTGGCTTCCTTACTCTCTTAACAATAGTTTTGCTTATAAAAAAAATAAAAATTAGAGGACCCATTTCACTACGCAAGGACTATGCTTACCTAGTTGGCTACTCCACTATTACAAACAAACAAAAATATTAACCAAATCTTTACGCGTATATAGTGATTTACACCGTAGCAAATTTGGGATTGAACTTTGAAGCAATATCTAGAATTGCCCTTGCAATCTTCAGCAATTTTAAGAGTATTAAAGAATTTACTAACAAATTAACTCAAATAATTAAAATATCAAATAATCACTTTAGAGAAATTAAAGAAAAAAAATTAGTCCTGTAATCGACTACAAAGAACATAATTTTAAACGTTCGATCAAATAAACATGACAGGTCTGGTCTTTAGGTACGTACGTGCTGCTTTTTAATGTAACCAAAAGATTGAACTTTGCATGAATATGTAGCTTGTTGGAACACAAACAGTGAGGACCCTCTAAGGATATCAAAAACTAGCTGTATATGTTGGGCATAAACTAAAAAGCACACAAGTCGGTGATATATGCTTTTTCCACGGTGGCTTTGGCTACTTATATTATTTTTTGAAGACTTTAAATCTTTAATCCAAGAAAAAGAGTGAAGCAAATCTATCAACCAGCTCACGCATGAGAAACCAACGTTGAGGATTTGTTTGATGATATTAATTAAAGGCACTTCTTGGAGGTGTGGCTACTAGTTAGGAAGAATGTGGGACACTATTTGTATTATGAGTAGTTTTCAAATAGTCTTTTTTTTTTTTTGACCAATTCAAATAGTCTTTTTAATACCCTCTTTTAGCTTTTTTTTATTCATTGATAGATCGAGTATCCCTTCTACTTTAATCAATCTTGTGAGCTAAATACTAATCGTGTTTTTCCTATTATTGATGGTTGTCTTTAAGGAAGTATAGATAATAGACTTAAGGTAAGTACTTGATAGAATAACATAAGACAAAACATCACACTATAAGGTAGAACAACACAAGACAAACTTTTATGGTATTAGACAATTTTTTATTTAATACGATGTTTGCAGAATAAAAAATTATTTTGATATTTTAGATAATTTGTGATTAGAATAAAAAGTTGTGATATGATATAGTGACGGACAAAGTTTTTAGTTTTTGTCATGTCATTCATATAATCCAGAATATTTTTGTCATGTCTGGATTATATAATTCGGACACCCTCATTTAATTTGACAGTGCATTTCACCAAAGGTTTGACCGGTTAGTGGAGTTTTAATGCGTTTTTTCAAACGATTTTGAATGCCAAACACATTTTAATTGTATGTACTTATGACCTAGGACTTATATAACGGTCAACAGAGACCTTTGACATCAAAGAAAACACCAAAAATCTCATATCGAATTTGTCCGAATTTTATATTCCAGAAATCTCTAACAACTGGTTCGGATTACATAATTCGGACCAGGGGTATTTTTGGTTTTATTTTGCAGGGCACGCGAGAAACAGAGAGGGTGGGAAAAGTATTAGTCTTTTAAAAACTGAACAATTGAAAGAACACAGAGCAATCATCAAATTGGGCGAGCCAATATTTTTTTTTTTTAAGAAGTTAAAATGGATTATATTACTGAAAGTCTGGAGATTTCAGGACAAGGAGTGCCAAAATCCCAGCTGAAAGAGTCAATTATAAGTAAATACAAAACGGGGAACCAAAACAGGATCAAAAAAGAAAGCTACCCTATTACAACAATATTCCCAATCAAGGTAAAGGATTCGACCACCACGAATGGTAAGAGAAAACAAAACTATGACGATTCGCTTTCAGTTATCAGTAAGATTGAAGCTTAACTTTATTTAGCAATTGATTAAACGAATCTTCATTTTGGTGAAAGATCCGAGCATTCCTTTCAAGCCAAATCACCCACACACAAGATAGCTAAATAAGATTAAGAGTTGTGTGTTTGCTGTTAGAAAAACCGCTAAAGGTGCCAAATTGATATAAGGGTTAATAGGATTTTACCCCCTGTAATATAGGTCACTTTGGTTTCGCCCCTGTAAAAAAAAAGTTTTAGATTCCGTCCTCGTAAGATCAAGATTCTTCAGAAATAGACCCTGATCCTATGTGACTGTGCAAGTAAGCTGATGTGGCACGATTAATCAGTATTTTTTTATGATGTGGCACAGTGACTGTATAAATAATTTTGTTTTTAATTTTTTTAATATATGTGGCATTTGTGGCTTTTTGAAAAAAAAAATTCATGTTTGTTTTTTATTAATTAGCAGTTATTTTAAAAAAGCAATCAAATATTAAAATCAAATGAAAAAAAAAGGAAAACGCCTAAAACAAAATAAATTCATATCTTCATCTTCAACCTCTTTACCATCATCATCAATCTCTTCATCTTCATCATCAAATTCAACCAACCAAAAATAAAAATTCATCATAATCTCTATTAAACTCTCAAATTCAATTCCTCAAAATGACTAGAACAACAACAACATCAACATCGAATTCAATTCCTCAAATTCAAGTCCTTTATTCATGATGAAATCGTTACACACACTTAAATTTCCATCCAACAATATCAACAAACAGAACCCAACAAACCCAAACTCGAATCCAGCAGCGGATCTAGAACACTAAACTAAACAGCAGCTAGCAACAACAACTTTTGTCGTCTAGATTCAATGAAGACGAATGTGTGAATCCAGACCTTAGATGAAGCAAATCCGTGAATTCAGACAAGACCCGGGTCAATTGCGAATCAGAGTGAGCATCTCGTGTGATTGAAGGAGGACGATCACGGTATGCATAGGCAACGATCAAACCCCTCTTGGGATTACTGTTCATCGACATGCTTCTAAGTCCCTTTTCACAATTCAAATCATATTTTTTAAATACTTCACAAGACAGACCCAGAAGAAGAAAATCCCTTTCTAAACTCACCTAGAAAGAAAAAAAAAACCCAGTAAGATTTAATGGATTGAGATGGTGAAGGGTGGAAGGGGGCTTAAGATGTGTTACACGATTGAGGGAGAGATAACTTGGGGATGAATTTTTTTTTTTTTTTTTTATCGAAGATAGCTTGGAGAGATAGACAATTTTTTTCTTCTGGATTTGGAGCTTGTGCTTGGATTTGTGAAGAAACAAGAAACATGAAGAGAAATGAATATGTGTGCTCGGTTTGTAAAACTGTTTAACGAAAATCCCTAAATCAATATTATTTTATGATTTTTTATGTTTTTTATTTCAATTTTTAATTATATAATTAGGTGTCAATTAATTACACGCTTGGAACAATTACAAAAAATGAAAAACTAAATTATATATCTAGTCATGTGCCACGTCAGCGTCACATCAACGAATATAGTGAGTCAGATGGGTCAAGATCTATTTCTAAAGAATCTTGATTTTACAAGGACGAAATCTAAAACTTTTTTTTACAGGGGGCAAAACCAAAAGTGATCTATATTACAGGGGCGTAAAACCCTATTAACCCTTGATATAATTGGTCTGTCATATTTTCATGAAACATTATGTTGTAACCAAGCCAATAGAAAATACCATACTAAGGTTTGCCAAAAAAAAATTTGGTCGGGCCCAATTTGATAACTCTACATATAGGTATGGTCTCTCGAGTTATGTGTTATTTATACTATATATAAAGAAAATAACTCATTTCAGCTCTTTTGGGCTGACTTTTTCTTTTTCTAAAGATGCCCTTAATTTTTAATACAAATAATAAATGTAACAAATAGATAAGAATAAATTTAAATATTAAAAAAATTGTAATAAACATGATATGAATTGATATATGTTCTGTTTTTTTTCCTTTATCATTTAAAAAATGTATAAAACTAGAGGAATATATTTATACTTACTTTTTCATTATCTCAATTATACCCTTAAACAACTTTTTCTATAATAAATTATACCCTTAGACAACATTTTCTATAATAAAGATTGTTGTTGATGTCATTAAAAAAAAGAATTGAGATTATATTTTTTTGTTATGTTGTTAGTGTCATTGAAATAAATAATTTTGGTTAGTTTGTTTTGTTACAACTTGAAATGAACAAACATTTATAATTTTAGTTTTAATAAAAATCAAAATTTTATAAAAAAAACACCGTTCATAATTTTTAAATGTTAGCGCAATAAAAAGAGCGGAAAGATGAGCACGTAAGTGTCGGTCTTTTCGCTAATATATATAACAAAATTTAATAATGTTTTTATTATTAATAACTTTGCTATTTATATTTTTTACAGCTTAATTTAAAAAAATTCACAATATCTTTTCGCACGTAGGTGTTACCACATTCACAAAAAGATTTTTGATAAAATGAGTTGGCCATATTTAGTCAAACAATCGACTATAATTAATATCACCCCGTTGGCAAGTGGGAAGCCTATAACTTTGATCATCATCAGATTAAAAGTAAAACTGGCTTATACACCATATCTTTATTAAAACATCTTGAGGCATTTATATATGAGTTCCTTCATTATATGTTGCCCGGTACAAAGCTTATAACTTTTTTAAGAACTGAACTTCATAGCTTATAATTTTATAAAGATTAAAAACATATTTAATTCATTTTAATATTGATGTTATAGATATTCAACATATTTTCTATTTGCATTTTTATCTCCACAATCATAGATGGCAACAATGAAAAAAAATGTTACAAAGAAAATAAAAACCTATCGAAATGATTGAACCTCAAAACATATATTTGGTAAAATAATTACTACCAGTGACTTAACTATGCCTATGTTAGTATTTACTGTGGATGTGTTGTGAACATGCGTTTAGATATCTTTCTCTTAAACGCACAGTGGTGGTGGTGAAACGTCAAAACAAACATATACTGCGCTCTTTTGTAAAAATAAAAAATAAAAAAATTAACATTGTCCAAACTGCCTAATGGCATCTATGGCCCTGCTGCTGTACAACATGATGATGATTCACGTAATTTTTTTGTTTAAAGGATGATGCTTCAAGTATTTTTTATTTTTTTTGACAAAACTTTAAGGTACCGTTTGACCAGACTTTTTTTCGTTCTAAAAGCTACTTTAAAACAAAGTTAAAATAAAGTTCTTTAAGGAAAAAGTTAAAGTTGTTTGGTTTCTTTATTATTTTTTAATTCTAAAGTTATTTTTAAATTAAAAGTTGTTTGGCAAAATATCATACAAAACTTTAATTTTTTTTTTTTTTGTGGTGTTCCAGGTTCGAACCCGCGACCTTGCATATATTTATACATTGTCTATATCAATTGAGCTAAGTTAGAGAATATTTTGTTTTTTCTTTTCGAATTATACTGTATAACAAATTTGTTATAAGAATATCATATTTTTGGTGTCATTTAAAAAGATAAGAATTTATATTATATGATATTATATTTATTACATTGTTGGTGTCATTGAAAAAGATATGTTTAGTTTTTTTAATAAGAAAAATATATGCATTGTTCGTTACAATATAAATGTGTAAAATATATATAAGTATAATTTTTTTAGGTATCTATATTATAGTACTTTTAATTAAAATCAAAATTTTATAAAAATAATAATCATACGCATTACGCAACACTGAAAAAATTATACGCATTAGCGTAGCAAAAACAACAGACATACAGACATAAAATATTACTCTAAACGCTAATGTGTGTGTATATATTTGTGAGGTTGAAGAAAGAGAATAAAAATATTTGGTGTCATTCAATGACAGCATGGATAAAAATATTTGTGAGGTTGTGATAATTAAACGATATTAAAATTAAATCTATAAGTGATTAAAGGATAATAAAATTCCTTCAAAAATAGATAATAAAATTAAATTGATCCTCCTTTAAAAAAAATTATATGTACCGGTTCAAAAAAACAAATAAAAATACAATATTCAAAATAAAATATAAAGTTGCCTGCGTGAGTTGAAGAGAAATGCTTGTGAAATAAATTTCAGAGGAGTAATTTTTTGAAGTAACATTCAACAACTTTTGATTAAAGTTCATTTCATTCAATTTTATGCATTCTAAAAAAAGTACTTTTTTTCGAAGGTACTTTATTGATATTGTGTTTGACCTAACTTCTCCTTAAAAATGTAGAAAAGCTGAAAAATAGCCGGGCCAAACGGTACCTAAGTATTTATTAACCAAGTGATTTATTTGGCTTTGTTTCTTTGTTGTGATTCAAGTTTGACATTGTACTCATAATTGATAATGCCAACATCTACTTGACTTCTATAACGCATGTGTCTAATCAAGAGAAAGATGAAGATAACTCAGATGTTTTCGAGAGAGATTGTGGTTCTTATTTGTTCAAAGGGGTGGTTTTCATAAGAGAAGGGCCCTTCTTTGTTCTCATACAGAATTTTAGGGATTTCAAAAATTGAAGTGATACTTTTATGTGGATATAGATTAAATAATTATTACTTCTTGTTTGACGGCCGAATTGTATGCCATTTTTTATGGTCTTCGTATTGCGTATGATGCGGGTCACATGAACATTATTTTTGAATCAGATTTTAGGATGACTCTTTTGATTTAATCATGTCGGATGTCCAACCTCATCATCCTCATGCTTCTCTGATTAGTTTGATTCTCCAACTGCAACATCGAGATTAGATTTTTTATTTTCATCATACCCTCCATCAAGGCAACGAGTGTGCGGATTGAATTACTACACAAGGTGCTTCTTTTTCGGATGCTCTAAAGTCTTGAATTTTTTAACCTGCTCAACTGCATCATTTTCTTCTGGATGATGCTCTTGGAATTGCTCGTATGAGATTGTAGTTTGATTTTGTTTTATCAATTTTTTTTTATCAAGTAACCTAGTGACTAGAGAAATTCACATTTTTAATATGAATAAGTGGTGTGTCCGGGGTTCGAACCACAACCCTTGCACAAATTATGCATTATCCCTTATCAGATGAGCTAAACTCATGCGGACTTGTTTTATCATTTCTTCTTGATATAAAAAAAAAAAAAAAGATTAAACATGTCCACTTATATTTAAATACTCTTTGAATACTTTTAATTTTCATGCAACATTCAACTTCTCATATTTTATTTTTATCTTTCTTCTTATCACTTCACTGATCTATCGCATATATCATACCACTTTATTTATTTCTTTCTCACTAATCGTAACTTGGATTTTGATTGTCCAAAAATTATTTTCCATGAAACATATTCAACCAAATCAAAAGAATAATTCCTATTTTGTTTGAATTTTGATAATACAAATCACATACTCTCCTCGATCTCAAATGTAAGCAATTTTTCATTTTTTAAGTTTATTCAATAAATGATATATGTAATCTACAATATAAACCACATACATCATTCATTAAATAAATCTAAAAAGTAAAAAATTGTTTATATTTGAGATCGGAGGAGTAATTGATATTGGAGTATTTATATCCGACAAGAAGATAGTATTTGAAGACAATGAACATCAAGCACAGATGAAACACGTGTGGTGTCTCATTGATGGGACTTTATGGGTCCCTGTCCTAATCCACACGAGAGGACTAGTATGATCAATGGTCCTACAATGTAAGGCAACCTGTCACACAAACAAGGAAAACAAACACACTTACCCATCTTCTTCCCAATGCCAATCCAACCCACTTTTATTGTCTTGTGTCCGTTCCTTTTGGTCTGTATCTATGCACGTCTATACATCCTAGCCCATTCGTGCGCATGCACCTTTTACCTTATTTTCATCGTTACTTCAAATCCTCTCTCATTCACTTGGGACCACCACATGTTGTGTTTTTTGAGTAGACTAACAAGTGCCCATAAAAAAAAAAAATTGACAAGTTTTTATAGAAAAAGTAGTTTTCTAAATTTTCACTCGATACATTGTCGAATACATAATTTTTAAGATAAATATTTTACTTTGAACATCTTAACCAAGCTTCATAAAAATATTAGTTGTAGAGCTTGGTAATATAAATTTATGATTTAAGTAAGGACATTAAGATGTTGGAAGATTTTGATATGTGTAAAACAATAAAATAATAAAAATAAGGAGAATGTTAACCATTGTCTTTGAGATATTGGATAAGGGGATAAAAATATAAATATAGCATTGAAAAATAGTGAAAACTGATAAATTTAACTTTTTAAAAGTCAAAATGTTGTTGAAACCAATGCAAACATGCTACTTTTGGCTTCCTTAAAACAATAGTTAGCATTTTGTTTTTTTAGGGAAATGAAACATTAGCAATCTAAGCTCAATCACTTGATTATTTATTGCAACATATTATATGAATTAAAAGTAAATGCAAATTAGCCCGTCAAAATCGACAGTGAGAATAATCAAACTTGAAATTTTAAAAGGAGCACACTCCAATATCTCAAATTAACACCATCAAATAAACCCAATTGGGTTGAGTATATACATTTTTAAAATGAAGTTTTGATCTTTTAAGTTTTACAATTGTTTCATTTTGGCCACCATAGTTCAATTGTTTGATTTTCATCCTAAATTTTCACAATTGTTCAATTTTGACCAACAAATTTCAATTGGTCAATCTAAGTCCCTCAAATTTACCTCCTTTTGTATTTTCTAGCCACTCTATTGACATTTTGATTGGAAAACCCTAAGGAGGCATTTTGAAATAAATAATGTTTTAAAACCAAAAAAATGTCAGCACACGAGACTCTTTTTTTGGTTACATGAGAGAAGAAAAGAAAAGAAGAAAAAAGAAAAAAAACAGAAGAAAAAAAAAAAAAGCAAAGTAAAACAACTACGTCCTAATAAAGGACACTCATGTAGCATCGGCTAGTAAGGCTAAGGATAGACATGATAATGGTTGACACATCATCACAAGAGACTTTGAATGCTTAGCATCTAGTTTTGCAAATATATCCGCGCAAGATTTTCCCCTCTAAAAATATGATGAATGGAAATATCCCACTCCTTAACTAAATACATCTGAATAAGCTCCAAGAGGTTTGCATGGTGATGAAGCCTTGATACTTTCTTTGACAGTAATTGCACTACATGAAGAAAATCAGAAAAACAAACTAGTTTTTTATAACCAGCTTCCCAACAAAGCTTAATCCCAATCATAAGGGCTTGAATTTCTGCATGCAGAATATTGGACAACCCCAAACTACCATAGAAGGCAAATTGAAAATTTTCCTCAAAATTCCTAACTAATATATCCACCATATCCTGCTTTACCTGGGTTAGTTAAAGCGCTGCCATCCACATTAAGAACCATTGTATCATTATCACCATGTTGCCAACATACTTCATGAGTGGGCCTAACTAATGCGGTTGAAATAGTATTGTCGAATGCCCTCTGTGAAACTTGCAATTGCGTATAAACTGCAGAAATTGTAGTTGAGACTAGCAGTTGAATACCATCAAACACCAACTTGTTGCGAATGCACCATAGGTTCCACATTATGATAGGGGTGATACTCCCTATCTTACTTAATATCAATTGTATGATATCTCCCATAATACTCGAAGGATTATTAGCGCACAATGAAGACACGTAGGGTAATCCACATCCAGACCACATTACAACAGCTCGCAGACAAAGGATGAGGCAATGAGGAATAGATTCATCTTCCTCGTACAACATGGATATGTAGCAGAAACTTTCACCCCTCGATGGTGCAGGATATGTTTAGACGGAATAGAATTGTGACAAATCTGCCAAATAAAAAATTGCACACTAGCTGAAAGTGGTAACTTCAAAATCCAATTCCATTTCTCTAATGAGACAATATCATCCCTCCAAGATAAGAGCCAGTGATACACACTTTTTGCTGTGGTAATTATGGTTGGTTTTAACTCCTGTACTGAGGTAACAATTTCAGGAGATAGGAGAAGATTTAGCTCAGCAATGATGCTTTTTCCATCAACCCATAAATCCTTAATCTTAAGGCATCATAACTAAAAAAGATAAGTATCATTTGTAACAATATGAAAGCACAAAATAGCTATTATCTATACCTTACTTTTAATCAAAATCATTTTAATGAAAAATTTCATAAAAACAATTGTTCATAATTTATACGTATTAGCGTAATAAATATAATAGATAGACGGGCACAATGTGCTCCTGTAAAAGTTAGTACTAACATAAGATACTTCATACGTCTTTAAATATAAGCAAAATTGACTTTATAGGTTCATTCATTTAATGATGTATGTGGGTCACATACATCATTAAATGAATGAATCTATAAAGTCAATTTTGCTTATATTTAAAGACAGAGTGAGTAAAGGTTAAATATGTTTTTGGTCTCTATAAATATATTAATTTTTCGAGGGAGTAAAGGTTAATTTATGTTTTGTTGAAAAATTATAATTCTTTTTGAGAAAGATTTATACAATATTCTACACATTTTTACACAATTTAATTAAAAAATATAAAAATTGATTTAAAAATAGAGATCAAATATAATTATTTAAAATTTCATACGTACTAAAATCCGAAGAACTTTTTTAAAGGAACTAAAAGAAACACAAAAACTATTCACACAATTAGAATCAAGATAGTCCTCGTGAACTTAACTCAGTTGGTACAGATATGCAAGGTCCGACGTTCAAACCTCGGCCACCATAAAAAAAAGAATCAAGATAAAAAATAAAAAATAAAATCTTTTTCAAGCCATACGTTTTCGGGACCCAACAGAGCAAGCCCAATTGTAATTTCTCCTTCAGTGATGATAAATGAACACACAAATAACAAACACAAAATAGACATCGTACTCACTGTTACTTTATACCTTCATTTTAATATTTTTTTTAATTTCCTTTACGTTTCTCCTTCATTCCATCTCTCTCAGTCATCCTCTCAACCACCCACGTCGTCCACAATCTATCTTGCGACCACCGGCGTTGCCTTTTTCCGATCTCGTCCCCATCGACGTCGTCACTTGCAGGTAAACGAAGAGGATGAAGCGAAGACAATGTTGTCGTCACCGTCGTCGTATTTCTCCGACCTGGTCCTCACCGGCGGCCATTCACCTCGATCTCTCACTGTGTTCTCGCGCGGCCACTAATCCACGATCTCTCTCTCACCGTGTTCTCGTGCGACCACTCATATATGTTATTTAAAGGGCGGATCTGTGAGTTTCATGGTTGTAGGCGGTAGAAGATGAATCTGTGTGTTTCGGTGGTCGTAGAAGAGAGAACGGTAGTTGTAGTCGGAGAAGACGAATCTGGACGGTGGTCGGTGGCAAGGACGCAGGCGGTTTGTGGTAAGGACGGAGGTGGTTATTACGACGGAGGACTGCTGGTGCCTGTGACGGAGCGTGGTTGATGATGGTGGATGTTCAACGAGAGAAGAGAAAGAACGAAAGAAACTAATAAAATTATCCCTCAATTTCATATAAAATCACAATTATGCAATTAAAAAATGACTGAAATTACAAAATAATCCCTGATGTCGTATTTATGTCAACATTTTTGTGTTCACTTATCATTTCTCTTTCTCCTTGCAAAATCTACTTTCACATTCTCAAAACAATTCAAGCAGTCATCCTTTGCTAACGGTATCGTATTATACGGTGCTTAAGCTAACCACCGATTCAATAACGTCAAGTTCTCTCTCTATTTTTCGATTCATTGATACATTTTTTTTTATCCAATCGAATCAAAATTAGGGCTTCTTTTACTTCTGAAAATTTTAGGGCTTTGTTTTTGGTATTATTTCCAAACTGTGTTGATTTTCTTATTGATTCATTGTTTAGAAGGTTTACATCTGAATAATAAATTTGATTCTAATTATATATATCAAGGATTAATTACGCATGAATGGAAGTCAAGCATACAACAAGTTGCGCCGCTTTGTAGCTTTTAGGGCTGTCTGTCCTACCGTAGAAACACCAACCCTTTACCACAAATGGTGAAAACCCCACTCAGGTCTACATGGTATTCACATGGTAAAATTTGAAGGAAAATAGAGAAATCTTTCTTATTTGTCTAAAAGAGTATTATTTTTAGAGAATAATAAACTAAGACTTATGATTCATATATTTTTAATATTAAAAATATCATAACAACATAGATTAAATTTGAAAAATTCATATAAACGCTCCAAAATCACCAAAAACCCTTCTCCAAATCAACTTTTTAGTTTCCCAATTGAAGAGGGTTTTGTATTATGAAGAAAAATTAACCCTGCAAAACACTCCCCTCCTAATATCCTCTATTTCTTCCTTCATTTTTTTTTCCAAAACCCTCCCTTCCAAACTCACAAACAAAGCCTAAGTGTCCCTATATACGGACCTCAAACTTTTATTGATTCTTCTAGTTTCTCATGAACCTTTTTATCAAAACAATGTAAAGAAATTAATTAGGTATTTTTTTCTTCTTCTATGTTAACCATTTTAGTAGCTTTAAATTCATTGTGATTTGTGGTTAAAGACTTTTACTTTTAAAATAACCTTAATATTGTCGAAATAGGCTTTAAGACTCCTATAGCCTATTAAAATATTTATATTATTTTATTATATGGGGTATTCAACGCTGAAGCTCCACCTACGACCATTGTGGGTCCACGGAGCTCTGTCGTCGATCATCGTGGGTCGCCAAAAAACTAACCGGACCACCGTTGCATGATCGTCGGAGCTCCACTGTGGTCAACGCTGTCGGCGAGCCGTTGACCACCGGTTGGCATTACCATCACATTTTTTTTTTTTTTTGAACAAATCAAAATGAAATATATTGCTCAAAAGGAGAAAGCTTCACCTCGCAAAGGGTGTGCTAAAAGCGATGAAACACCCAAAGTCTGAATTATTGAATTAATAATATTAATTCAATAATATTAATTATTGAATTAATAATATCAATTATTTCTGAATTATTTGTCAAAAAATATTAATTATTTTTGAATTTTTAAATTAGTTGGGCTTCTACAAAAAATCATTGGGCTAGAAAAAATATATCAGTATTTGACCTTATTACATAAAATCAATTTGGATTGAATTCATTAAAAAAATTCACTTTAATAAATAATACACTTTAATATATGGATCGGATGAACATCCATCCATCCATTAATAATCTAATAATTGATAGATCGGATGAATTTTATACTTATTGGATTGGATTGGATGAATTTTTTAGAATTTTTTTTAGTGGATTTTAATGAACTAATGGATTGTTTTGATCTATCTATTAGGATCTAAATCTATATCCATCCAATCCGTCCATTTTGCCACCCTAAGTCCCTAACTGCCGTTGGAGGCATTTTTGTATTTTTGAGGTGTTAAATAGCAAAATTTTGTGAAAAGAGCAAAATTCATTTGAAACGGGTAAAATGGACTATCTAAAGGCCTCAATGTGAAACATGCCTTTGTAAATAGGTTTTTTGGCCAGCCTTCAAAAAGGTCAGGCCTTGGCAAAAAAAGAAGCCTTAAGAAAGGCCATAGGCTAGACCTACAAATTTATCATAGGCTAGGCTCAGGCCTTTCAAAGCCTAGTCTAGCCTATTCACACCCTTATTTAAGAGGTTTCTTCTAGTGCACTTGATTTTGAGATAAGATTTGTTATCCCATTTCATTTTTATTAGAGATTAATTTCTATGAACCTGCCGTTGTAAAACTTTATAGATTAGTTCTTGAAATATCTCCATAAATATCTGTATGACATGATTTGATTGGATAATGATATTTAAATTTATTGAAAATCAACCTTTTTTTTAACAATCAAATTTATTTGATAACAAAGATATTTAAATTTATTGAAAATCAAAACTGTTTTTTTATTTTATTTTAAAGAATCAAATTTATTTGATAATAAAATAAGAAAAAGTGAAAATAGAAGATGCACCGACTAGTTTTACACTGACATGGCCAAATCACAAAGATATTTTAAAATTAGTTGTATGACAATGCAGATTGATGGTTTTTTTTGTTGTATGTCTTAAAGCTATTCTACATCATTCATTTTATGAATAAAGATGAAGCTCTCCACAAACCATGATGATCGACTGGCATATCTTGCGGAAGTCAAAGTTGCATTTCAACATAACATTATGAAGTATGATCAATTCTTAAACGTTCTGATGAGTTTCAAGGATCAAAGAATTGATATAAGAGGTGTCGTGACAGCAGGGCATACATATTTAATTTTGGGATTCAATACCTTCCTGCGAAAGGAACATCAAATCACACTTCCATTTCAACTTGAGATGAATGATTAGTAGTTTATGATTATTAATTGCACTTCACATATGTTTATGATTTTCTGCCGTTTTTTTTGCTTGCTATATATATATGCCATGGTTCTACCATATGCTGCAATGCCATGATTTTTGGTTTGTTGCCATCCACCATAATATTAGTCCTCCAGTTGTATGTATGACATTTAAATTGTTTAATCTTTGTTGGATTGAGACAGACGGAGTCCTAATTTAGAGACTAATTTGATTAAAAACTAATTGATGGATTAAGTTGTGACACACTGCATTGTTGAAGAAGAAAAACTAATTGATGATAGAATTTTTTCACACGTTAATGAACTGATGAAGTCTATATCTTTGGAGTATTAAAATAGGGGTTCATGCATTTTATGTCCTTGGGAAACTAATGTCCAGTATGTCCACCGATAACATTTGTCTTACAACCGTAAAATATTCCGGGAACTCTACAATTAAATAAACATCAACTAAAAGAAGAATTCATCTCACAACAAAACTTCTCCAAACCATCCAAGGTTCTTCCTCTGTTGAAGTTTAGTTTTGCTCCATCTCTCTTCTCTTTATGTTTTGTTTTAGGTTTTTCTTTCTTTCAGTTAGGGGTGAGCTTTGGAAGCTATTTGATAGTATCTCAATTAGGGGTGTAAGTGGTTCGGACAAAACCAATGAATGCTAAAACCAAACCAAACATTATCCGATCTTTTCTTCTTTGGGTCAAAATTCAAACCGAATTGAAGGAAACCGAGTTGGATTAGTTTTGTTCTTGGTTTTTAATTTTGAAGTCCAATAAACTGATAAACCAAACTGATAGGTTTACTAAACTTACTAAGCCCACTTTAATATAACTTAGACCCAACATTTTTCTAACATCATCGTCCAAACAGCATGAGTCAGCATTATGCATGGATTCTTACTTTGTGAATTCTTGCTTCAATCTTGGATTCTTTGTAAATGACACTGCCATTACTTGATGTGATTTTCTGGAGTTGTTTTGGAATGATATGGCCATAATAAGATTACAAAGAGCATTCTTGTAAAGTGTTTAGTATGATGTACTGCTGTCAACTTACATATTCGTTATTTGTTCAACAAGTTAGGTTTGTTTCTGATGCATAGTAGTCAATCCCGGACAGTGTGTAGTGGCAGACCCTAAAAGTGGGATGACGTATAGCAGGAAGACCACTATTTGATCATTTTTTGGACAAATTACATGAATAATACTATAAAGTATAAACAAACATATATTTAATATAAAATTAAATATAACACAAATCTCATGAAACTAATACATCAAAACACTCAACATCCACAAAACATTACATTCAAATCCAAATACCAACAAATGTCAGGGAAATAAATAAGTTTACCAGAGCTTTCAAGTCTCCAACAAAATTTCACAAGTCTTAATCAAAACATTAATCCAAAAGACCAAAGAACAGAGGAACTAAAAAAGAGAACAAAGAACATAGGAAGATAGATTCCGTAGCGGTTTCTTGCCGCTATAGCGCTATTGATTACTATGTTTCGATGGTTTTCCAGGCTAATAATACCTTAGTATATCTATATTTATTTCTCTGTGGCCTATCCCATGAATATGATGTAGAATCCATTACAAAAATAAGAAGTGTGTGTAGTTCACAACATAGTTTGGTTTTGGATTGCAGTAATTGTGGTTTAGAATCATTAGATTAAATCTTGTATGATTGAAAATTGCATAAAAAAAGTGCAGCCGATACCAACAAATAGGGCAGGAAATCGAAATCTAATTGAAAAAATGTCTTTTTCTTTTTAATTGCATTTCAGGCACACCGATCAACCAGGTTTAGTTTAGTTTGGTTTGATTTCACTTTTAAAAAACACCGAAAACCAAACCAAATCAATGTAGATTTGGTTGGTTTTACATTTTTTTGACCGAAAACCAAACCGAACCATTACACCCATAATCTCAATACAATAAAGGGTATTCTCATTCATATCTATGCTGTATTGTTTCTGTTCATGCAACTAAAATCTTTATAACCTTGTATGTAATTCATTTTTGTCTTTGATAGCATAAATGGTTATGTCTATTTGTTTTCAACCCTTACAAAATTCCACTCTATTTTTCTTCGTAATATTTACTTTCACTATTTTTTCAGTTTTATCAGTATTCTAGTATCTTGAATGTTTATGAATTAATCTAAAATTTTCATTCTAGTATATCTTATATTGTTTCTCGGTATATTGGTTTTTTTCTCACATTGCTGTAGGGAAATTACGTGGAAATGTTTTTTCCTCACTAATTGACCTTTTCATGGTCTTTAATCCTTTTCATTATTATTTTTTTTTGTTGGGGAGTAGGGGTTAATAAAATGACATGCCTAATATTTAGTGCTTTCAGCTAGAATGTTAATTTTTGTGAGGATGAAAATGAATATCTAATGTTTGCTATACATTGGCATGATCACGAAAATGGATATCTAATGTATTTGTATTATATGATGGTCTGTATTTTTGTTTGGAGAAAATGGGATAATAAATATCTCTTTATCTTCTCATTTCCTTGATATTATCAGATAAACAATAAAATAACTTATTTTTTAGAAGTACATAAAAACACATGTTTAGAAATCACCTAACGATGTTGTTGTTGTTGTGATGCAAAGGAAAAAGATTGAAGGTAGAAGACAATTGTGAACTTCCTTCGGATGTGCTTGATATCATTTTTAAAACATTAAATTTTGACGATCTCTTTTAGATTGCCGGTGTATGCAAGGATTGGAGGGTTTTTCATAAAATTTACTGGAGAAATTTCTTGGAATCCTTCTTTGCATCCGAAGAACCATTACTACTTCAAGGTCCATGTCGTGGCAAGGGATCACATTCCTTCTTTGCATCCGAAGAACCATTACTACCTCAAGGTCCATGTCGTGGCAAGGGATCATGTTCCTTTATTAGCATATCCAACCAAAAAATTTATTGCTTGAAGATGATGGAATACTTCTTCAACCACTATATCTATGTTACATTTTCTAGCGGATATTTTATCATGGTGAGGGATAATTTATTTGTGCTAATCAACCCATTGACAAGAACAAAGAAGGAAACCGATACCCTACCGAAATTAACGATTATAATTGTACTGATCGTGCCTTGCTTGCTTTTGGCAAATGCTCAGAAGAATTTGTCTTGGTGATTTCATGTCTAAGTCGTTTGCATGTCTATCAATCTCGAAATTGTGGATGGGTTTTTTATCCAACAATGAAAGATAAAGGGGTGGTGGTTGACTTTGTGGTTTTCCAAAATATTATATATGCTGTCACTCTTAAAGCCAACATAGGGGTACTCAGCTTGGACTCTCCAAATATTAAATTTCTAAAACTGAATAGTACTCCCAATGAAATTTATTACTATAACCTAAGGCTCGTTATATGTGATGAGCAACTTTTGGTGGTTAATGTAAGGCATAGACAAATAAAGAAAGTGTTCAAGATAGAAGGCTCAACCATGAATTACGTTAAACTGAAAATTTTGGGCGACATTGCACTATTTTATGATGCCGATAATTTCAGGGCAAATTGTCATGTATTGAGCAATCCGAGCCTGTGGGGATATGAGAGCAACTCTGTGTATATCATCAATCAATTTTTTACAAGATGTAGTGTGTATTCATGAGATGATAAAAAGTTGCAAAAATGTATTACGGTTTCAACTGTTGATGGAACAAGTTCTCTCATGTTTGATTGGTGTATTAGATGTCTACGGAATGAAATAGATTATTCTCTAGTTGAGTAGCCTGCATATTGTGCACTGTTATTTGTGGTCTTTGTGTTTCAACCTATTTCCGTTTTCCTTTGCCAAAACACTTGTAGTTTGTAGTTTGGATATTCAATGGTTTTTAGTTTCAATATTCGACGATTATTGAGATAAAAAAAAATAAAAAAATACATTGACTAATATTGTAACTAATTCACATCTCTATTAGAAAATTGAATGTGTTGAACATCAATAGTTTGTTTACTTTTTAAAAAAAAAAAATAGTGTGTTTACTTTGTCATAAATAAAATAGTTTGTTTACTATTTTCTACCGACATTTTTTTTTAGCAAATTTTTTTATTGGCCTGATGTTGTCTGGGTTTCTAGTGTATCTTATTCAGATTTTATACATAATATTAATATTAATGCATGTGTTATATATATGTATGTATAATTAATAAAAGAAAAAAGATGGTTCATATTATGACTCGTAATTTATTAATAACCTATTAATTTGAAAAAAAATTGTTGATAACTAGACATCTATCTATAGAAGCATGCGTATATTTATTTTTTAGGGTCAAGTAGCCTAACAGTTAGATAAATTCACTTTAAAGTGAATAAGTGGGTTCAAACATCGACCCCTTATCAAATGAGTTAAGCTTACGGGAATATGTTTGGTATATTCTATTGAATTATTAACGATAACTTTTGTAGTTACATAATTTTTTAGAATATACATGTAGTAAGCGGTTCGAATACTAATATTAATTGTGTTTCAATATAAGTTAATTTTGACATGTCTTAGCAATATTTGACTACCTTAAAACTAAAGTTGTATAAAACTAACAAGTAAAATAGACCACTTAAACAAAATTTCTTAAGTGGTAGAAGGTAAAAGGATAAAAGATGTAGATCTCATTAGGTTGTTCTTGTCTTGCAAGATTTAAGCAAGTCTTTTGCAATGAAGAACTTTGGTTATGCAAAGAAAATCCTTGGCATGAGAATTACTTGTGAGTTGTGACAATATGAATGGTAAATTGTGGTTGTCTCAACGCAATTACATTGAGAAGGTGTTATGGACTTTACATGAGAAAATACAAATGTATCAGTACTCTACTCTATAGTCATTTCAAATTGAGTTCAGAATAATGCCCTACAAGTGAAAAGATCAAGAAGATATAGAGATGGTTCCATATGCATCCACAAGATAGTTTTGTGTATGTTAAGGCATGCACAAGGCCGTATATTGCTCATATTGTTGGAGTTGTCAATTAATTTCTCTCTAATCATGGCAAAGATCATCGACAAGATTTGAAATAGTTTCTCAGATATCTTAGTGGGGTGGTGGATCTGTATTAATTAGCTACAAAGATGCAGATACAGCGGGTGATTTTGATTCTAGAAAATCTAATTATGGTTACATAATGACTTTTGCATGATAACCCATTTGGGTTGGCCTAGTGGTTTGGAGTTTTGGACTTTGCTCCTCCTCAAGTTCTTAGTTCGATTCTCCTCGATACTAATTTGGATGACCTAGTTTAACTTCTTAAAAAAAAAGTTTTGCATGTGAAGAAATATCTTGACCGTTAAGGTTACACAATTGTGTTGTTTTATCTACTGCTAAGGTCGAATATATTGCAATTACTTAAGCTTCTAAAGAACCCGTGTGGATGAAGAAATTTCAACAAGAGTATAGCCTTAAGCAAAATAAATTTGTGTTATTCTTGCTTGAGGGGAGCCTATCGTATTGAGCTTTAATCAATTACACGAGTGGAATTAGACATCATATGATCTTAACTCAAAATCTTAAGGTTTTAAGTATATGTGTCTTCTCACTTATATGTTGCTCGACATCCATTTTTCCATCTAATGTGAGCCTTTTATTTACACTTGGCATACCAACAATATGCCCCTAATGTGTAAGTCCATCCATTCATTTGGATATGATATCCTTCAATCAGAGTTTTTTCATCCACACACGCTTGCACTATTGTTGACACCTAACATCATCATGAAAATTTTAGATACAAGGATCTTGTCAAACTTAGCTCCAATACCACTCTAGTGGATCCTTAGGGGAGTCCAGTGAATCATCACATTGAACTTAGAGAAACCATACAAATGAATTGGACATCATATCGTAACTCTAATCTTAAGGTATTAGGTATATGAGTCTTCTCATTTATCTATATAGCTGAAAACCCACTTTTTCATCCAATTCTTACTCACACTAGACACCAACAACCACACCATCAATCCAACTCTCAACCAATAATTCATCTAATGTAATATTACACAGGATTTGCAAACTAACCATTTAAAAGAGGCAGAGCAAAACTTTTGACTTTATGACAAATCATTTTTATGATCTCACCTTAATTACGTCCACGATATGAGCAAATTTGGAGTATTGATTTGAGAAGATACTATTGTTCCTCTCCTCTCAAAGGACCAATAACATTGTGTCCCTTTCTTTTGTTGATTCTTCTAGTATATAAAGTGTTATATTCTCCTTATTTGGATTCAAGAATCTATTATATTAAATAAAAATACCCCTTATGCTCTTATAGTGTAGTAGTACTGTAATATATTCCTTTCTTCACCGTTTTAAAATAATAAACTCTTGATCTATTTTATAAAGAAAGAAATCACACACATATTCATTCAATCCTCTTGGCCCCATGCCCTTGATCCTACACTTATCTCTAGGTATTATGTTTTTGACTAGGACCACTTAGTTTGACTTTGATTTCATTGATCCTAGATCAAAATATAGGTATATTAATTAGGACCACTCTTAAAAATCCCGATGTAATACAGCTAGTATGATATCATAAAATTAGCTTAGATTATAGGATTATCTAAAATTGAATTGAATGTCTACAATAGATAAGGATATGCAAAGGGATTTCCCTACACTGAAAATTGGCTTCTTGTATTCTTATGTGATAAAGACTACATGAAGTCTAAAAGACGAAAAGGGTATGTTTTTATTTGGACAAGTCCATCTGGGAATAGTTCTTAGAATATGTGGCTAAGAGGACATGATACTTATTATTGAGGTAGGTTAGAAAGAAACAATCAAGGATGGGGTTAAGGAGGGATGTTGACAGGGCAAGGGCACAGCTAGGGTTTGAGATGTTTCCTTCTCTTTAAGATGTGACTTGTCTCTAAGTCATTGCCATACCCTAAAAGTTCAATTTATGATATAGTGATTCATCATCATCATGTGCCTTGCTGGAGTACTTGGGGATTTGCTGTAACACATACGATTGCTATCCAATTTTCTTTGCTTATGTTCACATTATTTGATTACCACAATTAGAAATTTAGGACACCATTCTTTTTTGGATTAATACATGTTTACTCCTGTAATATTAGCGATTTTCGGTTTACACTCCTTTAAAAAAAAATTGTTTAGATTCCAACCCTGTAATTTGAAGATTCTTTGGTTTTGAATCTTCATGAATTTTGACTGTACAAAATCGATGATATCGCAGAGGGGTAAACCGAAATTCTCGAAAATTACAGGAGGCGAAAATACCTTAAATTTTGTAATTTGATGCCATAAAGGTCCAAAACCAAAGAATCTTCAAATTACAGGGTTGGAATCTAAACAATTTTTTTTACAAGAGAGTAAACTAAAAATCGCTAATATTACATAGGTAAACATGTATTAACTTTTTTTAGCTAAAGTCTCGTGAAATTAGCTAGTAAATTTCTAGTATTTTTTTAAGTCCAATCATTTTAACTAGCTCTAAGTGTTTTCCTTTAGCTTATAGATTCTAACATGGAAAATGATTTCATGGCCCCTTGTTTTTATTAATTTAAGATATGAGACCAATAACTTTTTTTTAAGGGATATGAGACCAATAATTTGTTTATTATATTTAAGAATTGTTTATAGAAATGCATGTGCTATGGAAGCGTCTTAGAAGAATCTCACTATAAACTACAAATGTGAACTGGTCATTTAAAAACAATAAAAATATAATATATATATATATATATATATATATATATATATATATATATATATATATATATATATATATAATGGGTATATATAATGGGTATATGCGTTGGTAGTGCTTTAATTTGGTGATGATCATATTATATTATTCTCTTTGTTACACCAAACGTTGAACAGGAAAAGAAAAGGAAGGAGGCTGAAAAGACATGTGGAATACTTGAAATTGACAAAGATTTATTTTGATCATTTTTGTGGCTATTGCTATATGTCTTAGAAGAATTTTATAAATGAAATAAGGACTTGTGAGATTGATAGATGATGATATGCTAGCTACATTTATTAGTACTACAGAAAAAAGGAATTGATATGAGAAAAGATAGAGGCAATTAAATTAATTAAGCTTTGGATAAGGAGATTAAATTTCATAAATCCTTCAAAAGCATGTGGTTTATTTATAAGGGTGAATAAAGTTTAAGTTGACTATTTTGTTTATAGAGAGTACTCAATACTTGGGTGAATAAGTGACGGGTTATTATATGTTGAATTAAAATTCAGATTAAGTGCATTTGTATAGGCTAAGAATGAAGTATATATATTGAATTAGTTGTAATTCAATTAGTAAGATAGGTTAGTTAACTAACCAAGTTAGTTGCTTAGACTGCAAGTAATAATTAACTATGGTAGTTAAGATGTATTGGCTCTAGTTAGTTGATGGTAAGCCCAATTACTAAGTTGTATAAGTAAACACATTGAGATCATGAATGAAAGCAAGTTGCATAGCCAAAAATTCAAAAATTTCCCTCATTTTTTTTTTCTCTTTTTTTCCTCTGTCTCAAACTGTGTGAATAAGTTTCAACATTTATACATAACCCTAACCCACTTTTAAATTTTGGTCGGTCAATTTTTTTAAACCTTAATTCATCCCTAAATGTTAGTTAAACATGAAATTTGCAAGAGAAATTCAGAGAAGGAAAATGTCAAATATCTTCCTAAAATCGTCAATTAATTGACCGAGGGAATTAGTGAGTTTTTTTTAGTGATTTTCGTAGCAAAGATTATTTTAATTTAGTAGGGAGATCCGAACAAACTTCAAATGGTAAAGAGACGAGATGTATTTTGAAGTTTGTCTTGGGTCTAACTAACTCTTAAAATATTTATGTTGCTATATTTCTCTATTGTGATCAAAATATCATTTGCACATAATTGCATAGATTAATTCTCAAGTCATATAAGACCATAATAGATGATAAATTACAGATAACAATTTTACTTCCTCTCATTTTTTAAGAATTACATACGTACCCAAAAAATGTGACTTTTTTTTATCTATACTTCCACAACCCCTAAAAAAAATCTATACTTCCCCAGGAAAAAAAAAAACTGTATTTTTTCGATGTGTACTTTCAAAATGTTTCAAAATGAATTTTCATTGTGGGAAAATTATATTCCTCCCATACTTCTTCCTATAACCCCGTTAGATACACCGCATTTTTGGGTTAATGCTGAAAAAAATTAGACATAAAAATCTTTTGTTGTATTCAATATATAATAATTATATTTCTCCTGAAGAAAAAAGTTATTTTTAATTGACGGCATATCTTGTTGATGATGACTGACTTCTATCGACCACTTTTTTTGACAAGTTCTATCGACCACTTTGTATTATCTAAATCATTTACCAACCTTGCTCCTAATTCCTAATCTCACTTTTTATTATTACATGTCATCATTTTTCCAACTATTCTAAAAGTTGCATAATTTTTGTTAATCATATCATTACCTGTGACTTATTAGTTGCATGAGTCATGCAGTTATATATATTTTTAACAGCTTAATTTAATTTAAATTTCTTATAGCAAAAGAGATACGGTGATATATAAAACGCAAGAGCAACCCATATACAAAAGGATAACAGACAAATTTCAGCCAGAAAACGGCTTACATCTCATGGCAACAGTTTATGAAGAGTTAGCATACTAAATAAAGTCCTATTTGAATAAACAACTTATTTATAGTTTAGAGCACAAACACAAGTGTTTATTATGCATAAGGTTACATAAGTTATTTTTATAGAAGAAGATAAAATATTATTAAATTACTTTTGTATATGCTATAAACTATTTTCATAGAAAAAGATAAAATAACATTAAATTACGTTTGTATATACTATAAGCTTTTTTAATAAGCTATATTGGAGAACGTATGAAAATATGCTTTTCAAAAGACGAAAAAAGCTTGTAAATATATCAAAAGTCTCAATTAATCATACCAAACTTATGTCAATAAATTCAAACAAGTCAATCTAAACAGACCTTAATTACTCTATAAAATAACATCGTTATGTGTAAACATAAAAAAAAAAAAGTTAAACATTTTACCTTAACAAAAATAAGAAGATAGATTGACAACCCAATTCATGTATTCTTCTCGTCTCAATTAGTAGGCTTCCCCTCAAACTAAGTTTTGTCCTCCACAACTTAACTCTAGAAACATGCGGGCCACTCATCTCCGAAACACATACATCTATTATGCCTTGTAATACCCTTTAACATGTAAAACTCATTAAATTGTTGTGAAACAGACTCCAGACCATTGTTAATTCTCAACATGCTCTAACCTAAAATCCCATAGCTCATATTTACCATGCATGTAACATGCCCTAACCTAAAATCCCACAGCTCATATTTATCATGCGAGTCTTGACTAGTTATGATACATAACCAATAATAGTACATTATTTAGTACCGACAACCCACACATTTTGTTACCACTAACTATTATTTTTTATCATGCAAATTTTTTCCCATACGCTCAATTCTATTGACATAACCTTATCTAAACATGCTTAATAATAACAAATTTTTATTATGTTCAGGAACACACTTCACAACTCACAAAATAAACTTGATTGTCAAACATCACAAGATGAACAAAACCCATACCTTGAACCTCACAACTTTACAAGCTTTGTCGTTTTTAAGGTAAACAACTACACCTACTTCGAACTTGAGAGTCTCAAAGTATTCCTCCGTTGGACACATGTGATAAGAGCATCCATAATTCATGACATAAATCTTCTAGGATTCCCAATTTGTCATCATAAGCGCCTACCCACTCGCATAATCTTCCTCTAAGAACTTCAACTTGCACGAAATCGTCATCCCCCAACTCATAACAATTGTTGTTGGCAATTGAATCACATGTACTTCGACCTATCACCACCCCTTGATTTTATCTAGCTCAATTTCTTTTGATCTCGCATCTTCCTCTTGAGACAATCAAGTCTTTCCCACTTTCTTCCACCTTCAATTCTTCAGTATGGTTATCCCCTTGGTTCTAATTGCCGATTGGACCACCTCCAAGGTAATATATGGATTCATTTTCATAAAGAAGTGCATCCTTGAAATGTTCAAAAGATTTGGGTAACAAACTCAACAAGAGTAAAACCTTATTCTCATTATTAAAGTTCTCTTTAACATTCACCAAACCTTTAGACATAACATACGAGTTAATGACTTGGTTATGTACAACAATTCTAGCTTAGTCAACTTTCTTCTCCTTCACGATTTTCCTCAACACTTTATCTTTGAGGCACAATATAATCACTAAAATAATGTCAAGGAATTGATGGGGCCAAAATTCCACAGAAAGGCGCAAAAAGCATACGAAAACAAGAATTTGCAATAGTCGAGTGACACATGTAAAAAACACAGTCGCAGCGGTTTGCAGTGAGATTCAGCCACCACAAATTATTCTCCTAGACATTTGTCTAGGCATGAGGACGCTGCAAAAGAATTCTTTTATTAAAATAAATTATTGATGGTTGTAGATGTCGTAAATGTAGTTTTTTCTTAAAAAATTATATAAATTGCTGCAAATTCACTTTTTTTTAAAAGTTAATTTTTGGTGAAGAAATAATTTTTAAAAAAAATTGTAAGTAAAATTTTTATAAGAAAAAATGATAATTTTATAAAATAAATAGTTTCTAGTAAAATGACAAATAGTATACATATAATTTTTTTTATCGCCAAAAATGCATTACAACCCACCGCAAATTTGTGTGGTCTTAAAGTCCGCTGCAAATTTAGGCCGATGAATAAAGAAAGTCTTGTAGTGAATGACACTCCTTGACTTATCCATCATCTCAGTCTTTTGTGATTGTGTGAGGTTGACTTGTATCAATGCCTCATATTTAAAAGCATCAACACACTTATGCTGAATAAAGATTGCTTCCATCCTCGTTTCCACAAAATCGTTATCTCCTACAAATTTTTCAATATCCCATTCGGTATCCATGATGTTCACTTGAAATATTTGTTGCTTTCCCCACAGGTGATGCAACTTGTGATGAATTCAACAAAAAAATTGGAACAAATAACAATGACAACCAAACTAAACAATCCAAATAAATTTAGATTGAACTTAAAATAAATCTAAACCTACGTGCATAGCATATCCACGCAATCAATCCAAAGAACAACTTTAAAGGGAGTGGAGAGACAGATACCAAGATTGTTTACTTAATTTTGTCCAAATCGACCTACGTCTAGCAGAGACTAGCTCTCTGATTCACTATCAATGACTTGTTACAAGAGATACAAAAGAGTTACAAAAAATTATCCTCAATTTCTCACCAAGAGTTATCTTTAATTTCTTTTGTCAAAAAAAAAAAAGTTATCTTTAATTTCTCTCATTTCCTCTCTAAAACCCCTCACTTGATAATCACTCAAGAACTCACTAGAGAAAACATAGATCACTCCACCAACTAATCCTCAGTACTAAAGGTGTTTAGCACATGTGTCCTAATAGCATCTCCAATGAGATATGTTTTGTTTAATAACATGTAGAGCTTATTAGCTACTCCCATTGAAGAAGAAATAAGAAGGACTGATATTGATACAAGGCTTATACAAGCACTCTCTCTCTCTCTCTCTCTCTCTCTCCCTCCCTCCCTCCCTCCCTCCCTCACACACAAATGTGGCTCCATTGCATTTTTTATTCGACGTCTTTCATCATATTTCAAATAGAAAATTAATGCATGAATTCAATGTTAAAAATGGAGTGATTTAAACATTAAATTTAAAATGAATTGAATATATAATGTGTACGTGGAAGGACCACTTAAGCTATCATTTAATAAGAGCACCATTGAAGATGCTCTAACCCTATAATCTCACCCTAAAAGCAATAAATTGTTGAGAAAAAGAAACCCATGATTTACAAATAAGACTTGAGCAAAACGCCTCGCACTTTCTTTAACCCTCCTCGTGCGTGGGGTAGGACAAATGCTTCCTTTGCAGTTGTCTAAAAAACACCTTACACCTAGGGGTATTCGCAGTGCGGTTTGGTTCAGGTTTGAGCATAAAAGTCATCCAAAATGCGAGATAAAAAAGCATGTGGTTTGATTTGGTTCGGTTGATTTTTAAAAATTCATCCAAAACCAAACCAAATCAAACCAATGCGGTTTTGATTGGTTCGGTTTATGCGGTTTATCATGAGATAAAAAAATATTACATTAACCCTATTATTGCCAACTTGTTACAAAATAAACATAGGACATTTTATTTTGCTGTTTAAATGATAAAATATTAGGTAAAATTTATACAAAAATTGGTAAAATTAAGAAGAAACATAAGCATGAAACAAATTATTGGGAAGTAAAGGAAACAAATTCATCACTTGAAATGAATTGAAAGAGATGGAAAAGAATTAGAATCGAACCTGATGGTGCAACATTGGAAAAATCGAATCAAAAGAGATTATTCTTAAGTTATGTAATTGGGCTAGTACATATTTAAGTAATATTCATTATTCTTGCGGTTTGGTTTGGTTTGGTTTGATTACTGAGATGCAAACCGCAAACCAAACCGAACCGCGCGGTTCAGTGCAAAAGTCATCCAAATTCATCCGAACCAAGTGCGGTTTTTTGCGATTTCGGTTTGGATTGGTTTGATTTGCGGTTTTTCTATTGGGTTGGTTCGGTTTTGAACACCCCTACTTACACCTATCCCAAGCACTTTGCGAATGAGGCAAAGATAAAGCGTCTCCGCTTTATGTGAAGTACGCCTCGTGGTCACACGGAACATGCCTAACGGTTTGGGCAGAATTTATCAAAACATATTTCAAGTCACACAAAAGTATTATTTTATGGGAATTTCTACGGTACACCCACAAATTAAGGTGTACCGGTACTCCTACTTCAAAAATCTTTAAATTAACTATTGTTTTTATGGAATAAAGAGCTATTTGTTGATATTTATATTTTAGAAAATGTCATTTTATAAGAAAAAAACGTCATTTCATTGTTTATAAAAATAATACTAATGCCTGTATTTTATTTAACCATCACAATTAAGATCTGGGTCTTCTCTCCTAGGATTTTCTTCTTTCTAATCAAAGAAATCCTTAGTGAGTGCTTTGTTTGTCGATGCGTTTAGTCTTAAAGGCTAATCTGATCGTTGTGATTTTATTGATTTGTGGTGTTCCTTTCACTAATATTTTATGATATTGTGAGATCTTTGATTTCCCCTTTTAAGTGTGTTCCCTTTCATCTTCTCTCCTTGTGCTTTGATTAACAAGATTCATGTGATCAGATTCCCCACTCATGATGGAAGATCCTAATACAAAAGTCTGGCGAAATTGGAAGTACGATTCTAGGAACAGCCTAATTGGAGGTTTTTGTTTGAGTTATAACAAGATTCTAAAAGATCACTCCATAACAGAAGTCAATGTGCATGTTCAATGTTGGCTTTTAATGGGTTGGCAATTCATAGAAAGTGTTTTGTGGTATACTACGAGACAGAGAGGTAAATTGCAAGACAAAAGGAGAGTCAACACCATATTATGTGGGATATGTATTCTGACTTTGAACAATTGCTCTGCGATGGGTTTAATGGTATTGAAGGTGAGTAGATCTGTTAATTATTCTTTGAGGAATATTATGCTGGCAGAGATAGTATTTAACATGGGCGATCAGAATATGATATTTCATCACAACCCACTGATGAAATATACTCTTTTTACCTTTTTATCAATAACAATCTGTTTGAGCCTTCTAGTAGTCAAAATGGAAAATTTCAATGTCAATCTCAACAATTCTCCTAATGGATCCTCTACCGGATCCTCTGAATTGTCTCATGAGGCTATGCTTGAATTATGCCTCGTGGGAACTGTATTAACTGACACACCAGTCCGCTTCCAATTTATGGAGGAGAGGCTTCCTTCTATCTGGCGTCCTGGTCAAGGAGTTACTATCACCCAAGCTGGAGAAAACAGATTCCATTTCCAGTTCTATCATGAATGGGACGTGGAGAGAGTTCTTCAAAAT
Organism: Medicago truncatula; assembly: GCF_003473485.1. NCBI lineage: Eukaryota > Viridiplantae > Streptophyta > Magnoliopsida > Fabales > Fabaceae > Medicago > Medicago truncatula. Next base: position 37,761,251 of record NC_053042.1, on the reverse strand, counting down.
GGTCCTTGGACCTTTGATGGTTTTTTGCTGGTGCTTAAGAAACTTGAAATTGGTGAGGCAATTGCTGAAGTGTAGTTCAATGAGGCAGAAGTCTGGGTCCAGGTGTTTAATCTTCCACATGGTTACATGAATGAATACGTAGGAATGCTGATTGGTTGCCATATTGGCAAATTTGTCAAGTACGATGAAAGTAACTACTATGGCCCCTGGAGAATGTACATGCGGATTCGAGTAGCTCTCAACACAGCTGAACCATTGAGGAGAAGTATGGTCTTTGAGAAGGAGGATGGTACTGCAGTCAATGTCTCTTTCAAATATGAGAGACTAGGTGTTTTCTGTTACATCTGTGGAATTATGGGACACACTGACAATTTCTGTCCTAGAAGACTTGAACCAGGATATGTTGATGGTGTCCATGGGTGGGGGAGATTTCTGAATGCTGGTGGTAGAACTGTTGGTGGTAATGTCACTGTTAATAAGTGGCTGAGAGGTGGAAGGATGGCTATGCGTGGTGGTCGTACCGGTGGTAGAGGTGGTTCTGATGGCAGTAATGGCCCTCATGATTTGAATGAAAAACATAGTAATGTCGTAGTTATGGCGCATTCAAGTGAGCATACCTTGTTTGGAAGAGTTAGAATCCTACGTGAAGGTGACTTTACTTTTCATAGAATGGTTACCAATATTATTGGTCATAATGGAGGGGGTGAGGGACAATGGATCCCCTTTCAATTAAATGACACTAACATTACTAATCAAATCACTATTAGGAGGCTGGTCAATGGTTTAGGGTCAACTAATGGAAGTATGAGCTTCAAAAGTCTTGGAACTTTTAATCTGGCAATGTTAGGTAAGCAAGGATGGAGGATTTTGACAAATCCTGATACTCTTATTGCTAAAATTTACAAAGCAAGATACTTTTCGCGGTGTAATTTTCTGGAAGCAACTATAGGGCATAAGCCAAGTTTTGTTTGGAGGAGTATATGCAACTCTAAATTCATTCTCAAAGCCGGCAGCAGGTGGAAAATTGGTAATGGTACATCTATCCCGGTCTGGAATAATTATTGGATGAAGGATAACGTTACTTTATACCCTCTTGAGGATGTTGCGTCCACACTAGCTAACCTGCGTGTCTCAGATTGTATTTTACCGAACCATAAGTCTTGGAATCTGCCTTTTCTGCATTCTGTCTTCAATCACCAGGTTGTGGAGCACATTATCAACACACCTTTATTTCCTTCAGTACATGAAGATAGGCTGATATGGAAGAAGGAAAATAACGGTGAATATTCTGTTCGAAGTGCTTATCACTTATGTATGAACGAGTTGTTAGACACATCACATTTTAAAGTGCAAGGTTCTTGAGATTTAGTGTGGAAGCTCAAAGTGCCACCTAAAATAAAAAATCTAATTTGGCGCATTTGTAGAAATTGCCTTCCCACACGTAGCAGACTGCGTGACAAAGGTGTAAATTGCACACCTAGTTGTGCCTTATGTAGTTTGAATGAAGAAGACAGTCTGCACCTACTGTTTCAATGCTCTAACAGCATAACTATTTGGAAAATGTGGAACGGCTTCCCTGCTGTTAGTAATTTCTTCAACAATCAGCAAAATGCAGATGGTGTTATCTTTAGTTCCTTACAGGTGCTTGCAAGTGAAGAGGCAGCTATGTTTTGTTGTATTTTATGGAGTATTTGGATGCAGCGAAACAACAAAATATGGAACGAAGTGGTTGACGCGCAGGTATTTGTTTTTGATCGTGCAAAGACTATGTTGCAAGACTGGAAATCAGCAAAACTCATTCGGGGAGCTTCATCTACCCATCAACAACGAGCGCATAATGTCAAATGGGTGAAGCCAAGTCCAGGTCGATTTAAATGTAATATTGATGCATCGTTTTCTGAGGTTTCAAATATGGTTAGAATAGGAATGTGTATCAGGGATGAAAATGATACTTTTGTTCTGGCTAAACAAGTACGTTTCAGCCCCATTTGCGAGGTGCACATTGGTGAAGCTTTAGGGCTTTTGGCTGCTTTAGATTGGATGCATAATTTAAGCTTAGGACCTGTGGATTTTGAGTTGGATGCGAAGAGAGTGGTTGATGGCTTTAATTCCCTAAATTGTGATGTCACTGAATTTGGGAATATTATTGAACATTGTAAATCTCTCTGTAGCAATTTTTATGTAAACTCACGTGTCGAGTTTGTGCGGAGACAAGCAAACGAGGTTGCTCATAACTTAGCAAAAGCGGCCTTGTTATCAGCTAGTTCCCAAATAGTGGTAGAAATACCATATTGTATTGAACACATATTGATGAATGAAATGCTATAGATTTAATTCTCTCAAAAAAAAATAAAAATACTAATTCTAATTTTTTTTACATTTTATTGTAAAAAGCAATCAAAATTCTCTATTATGAGTACTAAAAACTCAAAAAAATTAAATTTTATTTCGTCGACGTTTTTGGTTAATAAGATTTAATTATTATAATTATAGGTGATGGAAAACAATTTTTCTCTTCAAAAAATAACACATTTAACTATTAATTTGTTGATTGAGTGTACCAATATACTCAAATTTTTAGATGTACCATATAATTTACCTTATTTTATAAGCAAGATTTTTATTAAAACGAATACAAGAGATACTCGAAGCCTATTACAATAAGTAAAAAAAATTACATATTTTGAAGATATACAATGTTGTTCAACCACCGATCCTAGAAAACAATTTTTTTATCATGCTCCCTCCCCCAACCCAAATCTATTTAAAATCCTTAAGTAATTCATCAAAATAATTACATATCACTACATAAAAAATGAACACGTATTCTTCTCTTGGCACAACTTTTGGTATCTATACAATTTTTATCTGAAGAGAGTCAAAGTTCTCATCACTATCGCCAATGGCTACTATCACTCACCATCATTAACTGCTATTATTGTTGAATCATCACGACCACCATTATTGCCTTTTAGGCCATCATCACCATCATTGATTGTTGTAATAATCTATACCATAAAGTACTTTTAGTTGAATATTTTTTGTTCAATTTTACTTTTTTCTTTTTCATGAGTAAATATCTGTTTTTCAAAATAAATTTTAAAACCCACAACATAGATATTAAAGCTAAAATTTAAATGAATTTAAATAATATAGATATTACAAAATTCAACAAACAAATCAAACACAAAAGAAAAGCATATAGATAAACACAAATAATCCATTTAGGGTTGGCTTGGGATCTTGGAGTTTGCTCCTCCAGAGGTCTCAGGTTCGATTCCCTCTGGTATCAATTTCGGTGGGTTAAGTCCATACAGAGTTTGTTCTGGCTTTAAACGGGGCCTCCGTAAGTGGACGGTGGGATTGATCCCCTCAAATTTATCGATTCTTTGATCGGATACCGAGTTTTCAAAAAAAAAAAACAGAGATAAACACAAATGTATTCGTTTTTTTTCCTGCTAGTATTTGCAAAGAGAGCTTTGAAAACTGATATTACAATAATTAAAAATGTACGAACTTTAACAGCCAACATGAAGGGTTACTTAAATTATATACATGCCCCGTGATAGCCTTTATATGGTTGCTCTTTACTTTTTTTTTTTGAATAAAGCCTTTAAGATTGCTCTTTACTTGTTAACATTTTATACGTGGGTGATTAAAATGTCAAAAAAAAGAAAAAAAAAAAAGGTTATTTGCTTGTGCTCTTTTTCTACTTCTTTCTCTTTTCAATTTGGAATGGAGTGGCTATTATATTTGCAATTGTATTCCAACATCAAGTCTACAACACTATATGTTTGAGGTGTTGTCTATTTTGGACCTTATGCGAGTCATTATAGTTTGTTTGTAAAAGATGTCTCGTTAGAGTGATTTTATAAATTACTTTTAACTTTGATTTTTAAGTAATGTTAGACTTTCTAGTGTACCTGATCGGTAACCCTCAACTGATGCTAAGGAAGTAAGGGTCTGTCATTATTGTACTTCATTACATTGTGTAGATCTAGAACCACTTAATTATATTTATTTCTCTCTTTCTTCAAAATAATTCTTCAGTTTGCTATTAAAACAAATAATAACAATAAATAAAGGGTATGTCAACCATCGTGTGTGGCTTAGACCTTGTTTCCATAGACGATGCCAATGACCTTGTACGGACGTGAAGACAACGATGAGTGTTCTTTGAAGGGAATTTAATGTATCTTCTAGGACTCCAACGCTCAAGTTCAGGATTTCTAGCTAGTGACAGAAAAAAAAAACTGTTGAGGTCCAATTTTTCAAAAACAAAAAGATGATTTCTAGTGACAGACAAAAATTGTCATTAAATGTCAATTGTCCGTAGGTAAAGGTTCATTGATATTCAGGTTGTTTGTTTAGTTTTAAGTATACCTACGATTTATTTTCTGTTGGAAAACCTAAACATGAAAATGATGACTCATTTTAATAGAGGATGACTCTTTTTAAAAATTTCGTGTTTTTTATTGGATCATTAGGTCTTGATTTGATCATTGGATGTCATCTTGCGTTTAGTTGAATTGATTACCTGTAGTCAAATGGTGACGGTAACGTGATCATAGTCGTCCGATCATGAAATGGATTACCTGTAATTAAATGGTGACGGTAACGTGATCATAGTCGTCCGATCAATTATAATAGTTTTTGTTTATTTACTAAAACGTTTAATCTACATCTTCCTATCTCAATCATACGGACTTCATCGTCTTGATTGTGTGACTGCGTTATTCCCCCACTGCAAGGAATCCATATCCGTCCATGAATATATGATGAGGTCCATGGTTCGGATTGTGGATTTTTTGAACGGATTTGTTCTTGGCTTAATCCGGAAAAATTGTATATTAAAATTTATCATTGCTACTTAGAAAATAATTTTAAGACACTTGCCATTATATCTTTTTTTTTAAAAGGACTTGACATTATATCTAAACAATCAAAGATTAATCATCTAAATAAAAAATTAAAATTCCACCAATTAATGTCTGGTACATAAAGCACAATTGAATAATAACTTACATTAAAAAAGGGTAGGCAAACTCAAAATTCGTTTCAATTATTTGAGCAATGACTGCAAAGCATTATTGTTTGCCAAGTATCTATAAAAATGAAATTTACATGTACTCTCAAGACATAGAAATAAAATGTCACTGTTTTAGATAACTAAACAAAGTAACAAGTCCACAAATGAGAGGACAATAGAAGATGGAAAACTAACAAACCCAAGTGGCATGCATGTGATTTGAAAATTACATACAAAATTTGTTTATTGGGGAGACAGCCATTTGAGCAGGTACCTGAAATCCCGTTTGCATATGAAAAAATTATTATCATTCATTTATCATAGTCGGTTAAAGATCAACGGTTTCATATATCTCCACGTGTCAACATGCAACTGGTCCCTAGCATGATGTGAAATTCGCATGCAGCCACAAACACAAAGTTTCTCAATTAACTTATATTATTGAGGGGGCTATCATTTTCTCTCTCTTCTCTATTTCTATATAGCCAAACCAAGGTGCATTATAATACAAGAGGACACACCCTTAAGGAGAAACATCATACACATTTTCAGTTTCATAGAGAGAAAAAAAAGTAAAAAGAGTCAATATTATATCTTTTCAATTATATTCTACAATCTTCTTATTCTTCTAAGCTTTGTATTTCATTGAGAAGCTAGCCAAAAAGAATATGGCTACTATGGGGCATGGTTTGAACCTGAAGGAGACTGAGCTTTGTCTGGGTCTGCCTGGTGGTGGCGGCGGCGGCGGTGGAGGTGGCTCTGAGGTGGAAACTCCAAGGGCTTCTGGAAAGAGAGGTTTCTCTGAGACAGTTGATCTGAAGCTTAATCTTCAAACCAAGGAAGATCTGAATGAGAAGAGTGCTTCAAAGGAGAAGACCCTCCTTAAGGACCCTGCTAAGCCACCAGCTAAGTAAGTTTCCCCAATTAAAAGTACCTGCATGCTTTCTTGCCTAGTTTTTTTTATTTTATAACTTTCTTGGATCTAGCATTATAGATTTCACTTTTTGAACACCAAAAGAACATTTACTAAACAAGCACATATTTAACTATAAGAAATGATATTTGTACAACTCTTCTGTGATAATTTTTTGACAATTTTCCCTCTCTTACTCACGTTATGTTATTACTTCATCTCTTCTTTTTTCTCTTTCTTTTTTTTTCGACTAATAAGAAGAGAAAAAAAAAATTATGGTTGTACAAATATTATTACACTTAACTGTATACTATTTGTATATGAGTTGGAGTACTCTTAATATCGTTTTTTCATATTGTACTTTGTTGTTTAAAAACATAATTTACTAAACAAGCATTATGGATTCTCAAACACAAATGGAAGATAGAAAAAAAGTGATAAGTTGATATATGCAATATCTTATATTGTTTTTTATAAGCAAATTTTTTATTAATTGAAATATAAAGAGTTCTCTAACCCACAAATGCTTGTAATTATGATGTTCTCTTTTTCTTTTCTATTTCCATTTTTCTTCAAATTAATAATATATGTTTTCTTAGAGGTGCAGTATATAGTTTATAGTTTGCATGTGTATACGAGTTTCCAAATTTTATGCAATATTTTAAGCCTTAGAGAGAAAAGAATAATTGAGATTTATAGGGATTTGAAATGAATATTATATTAATAATATTTCAGGGCTCAAGTAGTTGGTTGGCCACCAGTGAGGTCATACAGGAAGAACATGATGGCACAAAAGGTTAACAATACTGAGGACACTGAGAAGACAACAAGTAACACTACTGCTGCTGCTTTTGTTAAGGTTTCCATGGATGGAGCACCTTACCTTCGTAAGGTTGACTTGACAATGTACAAAACCTACAAAGATTTATCTGATGCCTTAGCCAAAATGTTCAGCTCCTTCACCACTGGTAATTAATTACTAGTACATTAAAAATCTTCTATACTTGTATTTGTAATATTAATATATATGTGCCGTCCAGAATGCTGAAAGATTAATCTCTCGAGTCGCGTAAAATCACAAATAGTAAACTTTCTTCCTAAAATCCATACCTAGCTATTTGATATATTTTATAAATAAACCAGTATATAGTATATTGAAGACCATCATCACAACAAAAAAAATATTATTATAAGGTTTTAGATCTTGATGGATGCATGGCGATAGTTGAGGATGCATGTGCTAGTTAGATTAATTATTATCATCTTGGGATTGTTACATTCTAGATTGATGATTAATTTGAGTGATTAATTTATATATTATAGGTAACTATGGGGCCCAAGGAATGATAGACTTCATGAATGAGAGCAAGTTGATGGATCTTCTTAACAGCTCTGAGTATGTGCCAACCTATGAAGATAAGGATGGCGACTGGATGCTCGTGGGAGATGTCCCATGGGAGTAAGTTCCTATATACCTCATCCAACCTCCATCTCCAGCTACTATATACTACAATCATTAATTTACCAACCATATATATATTTACACATCCATGAAATTAACATTGATTATTTAATTTTTTGAAGGATGTTTGTTGGATCATGCAAGCGTCTTCGCATAATGAAAGGATCAGAAGCTATTGGACTTGGTATGCATCTTTCTATATATCTTGCATCAATATTTTGGAATTACTAATTCTTTTATAAGTATGAATTGAACTTAGCTAGTGTCAAAATTACTAGACTCTATGCACCAACCACTATGCACTAATATTTTTCAATAGCATTAAGTAGAACCTAAAATTAATCCTTAAGACCAACAAAAAATAAATCATTGAATTGATGAAAATCTTAGATGGAAATGAAGTTCATGAAACTTAATGTAATTTTTAAACTACTTGTCTTTTTTTAACAGGTTTAAACTACTTGTCTTGATATATACTTCATTTCATAATTTTATTTTAAATATGTATTTACTATTAAATAATTACGTACCTTCAAATATCTAAATTATCAAGACTAGTTGTGTACACATGACCAACATAATGCAAATATGATTAAATAGTTGGAATTATATATTTAAAATTATTATAAGCTTTTTTGGTAACATAAAATTATTAAAAATTACTAAATGTTTTACTTGTACTATATATAATTCATTCACACCCTTGAGTCCCCCCTTGTGTGCGTGTCATTTTGTGGCTATTTATTCTAACTTATTGGCATCTTTTTTATGTACATTTCAGCACCAAGAGCAATGGAGAAATGCAAAAACCGAAGCTGAATTTGGTCTAAATACATATCATATCCTCCTATATCGAAGTCCCGTACCAAAGTGGACCTATATGAAAAGATATATGAAGCACTACCTGTGGATTGGAGTGTTAGTTTGGATGTGTCTTCACTGTTTTTGTTTTGTTCGTATATAGATTCAAACTTTAATTTTAAGTATTTGTAATCGACAAGAAGCAATAAACTTAACCACCTATATACTATTGTAGTTTGCCTTGTTTAATTATTATTATTATGTGATTGCTTCCATGCTGTCATGTTTGTTGTGTGCTATATATATATTATTATATACTTTGAATTTTAATGCATATTTTATTTCCTGAAAGAGATTCTTTTTTATTTTAATATATTTAGTATATGTTTTAATTAATTTGTATACAGCAAAATAATCAATGTCTCGGCTGGATGAGGAAAATGTATTAATTTTTTTCAAGTGTGGGAAGGGAACAAGGCCATGTGCATGTTGATGGAGTTTCGTTTATGGCCATTATAGTCCTTGTCATTTAGTTTTGTATTATCAAATTCTGCATTAATTACTGGACGAGTGTAGGGTTGGTGAGTGAACGAATGGTTGGAATATCAATTTATATATGCATACATACAATGATCAATAATTAACATATTAGTAGTATTATTAAGGGTCAATGATGCATATGCATATACATATCCTAATACATATGCAAAGTATAAAAGAATTCTCGGATCGGACAATGTGACAGCTTCATGTCCTAGCTTTAGATGAAATATCCATTATTTTAAGGGATTTGTTATCTATAGAGAATGCACATAAAAGCGATCAAACTAAAATATCAACTATTTTAAGGGATTAGGAAGGAACATGATACATCACACCTCCCATATATCTTCTGACATATTTATACTTTATTGTAAGTGTGAATTAGAAGTCATTTGAAAAGGTAGAAGTTTGACATTTAAAAGTGAGAGAATCCATAAATCCAACATCATAAAGTTTTGGATAGAGATATATGGTGTCCAATTCACTTATGCGGTTGCTCTTAGTTCAACGTGGATGATCATTGTGCTTTCCCTTCTGGCCTAACAGTATATTAGAGCCGAAGTTCGACAAGTTCGATTGACTCTTTGTGCCAAAAGTACTCTTCATGGTGATCAAAGGTGTTCATGTGGCGTATCGAGTTGTGTTCAACTCACTTGTATAATTGTTCTTATCCAATGTGCACGATCCTCGGGCTCCCCTTGTGATAGAACATATATATCTTTTATAAGATCCAAACATCATTCATAATATTGGTATAATCCTTATATTTAATTAGACACCCTTTATTTATAAATACACATTCAACACTTCATTTTTTTTACTCTCTCTTCCTATTACATCACTCATTTATCCCATCACTCTCTTTATTTATTTTTTGCATGATTTTAAATATAACTTTCCACATTGATAATTTCTCTTGGCAAGTAATTCTTGGTAGACTCCGGATTCGCTCAAATGTATCTAAAAGAGGAGTGTTAGTGAATGGAGTTAGTTTGGATTGTGTGTGGTGTTTGAGGATTCAAGAGGTAAATGATCACTTGTTTTGCAGATGTAACTTTGTTGCGGAAATATGATATTCGATTTTTAAATGGATTGTAACGGGGTCATTCTACCCTAAAATGTGGTTTCCCTCCTAGATCATTTATCTTCTTTTTTATTAAAAAAACACCGTAAGGTCTTAACACTTATCTTGCATGACAACATTGTTGAAGATTTGAAAAGCGCAAAATGATGTTATTTTCTTCTCAAAGATTGCGGGGTTGGAAGAGATTGTAGAAGATATCAAAGTAACATCTTGGAGATGGTTTCTTGCTAAAAAAAAAAAAGGAGACCGTATTTGTATTATGAATGGTACTCAAACCCTCATCTTAGTTTAAATACTTAAGTTAGAGTTTGATTTTTTACGGGGTAAATTACCCCCTTATACTTTTCCCAAATTATGAGTTAAGTATTCTTTGTACTTCTCTTATTTCTAATTTGGTTGTGATAGATAATTGGCAAGTCTACCAATAACTATCGAAGTAGTAAAAATATCGTTCCCACAAGGACTGTGTTAACCTCAACTTGGCAGTAAAGTTTATTATTTAGGATGTGTAAATTATTTTCTTGCCCTAGGCAGTTGGATTTGCTTGCAATAAAAAGTAATAATAGAAAATAAAATGGTTTGATAATTGGATTAAAACAGATGATCAAACCTTTCGAATCCTCTATTGCTCACTGTGAGTAATTTGCCTCTCTTCTCTCTCAAGAAATTAACCTAGCTTTACGACGGATTAACTAAGTGGTTTTGATCAATCTCTTGACTCAAAACCCTTTCCTAAGTTATAACCTTTTAATCTCTTAAACCGATTGAATAACTGCGGAAGCATGGTGAGGACGTTAATTCATAAATCATAACTCTCAATTTTCTATCTCTAGGTTCCTATGTTGAATTAAACAGAATTACTAATTCAAGATTAAAAGCTAGGGTTAGTAGTCATTCAATTCCTAACATCAATTTATGTGATTGAAAGAAGCTAGGGTTAGTAGTCATACAAACAATCATAAGAAAAGCATTAAGCACAAATAATTCTGAATAAAGACTAGGTTTTCATTGATGTCAAAGAGAGTTCTTAACAAATTACATGGTTCACAGATCACAAAGATTCATCTCATGGCTTAATCAATCTAAGAGTTCAGCTACTCATAACTAAACAATCAAATACATAGAAAATAGTGAACATACATAAACCAGAACCAACTATGAGCTTGGTGAGATCCAATGCGTGTTCTTTAGCTTCCTGGTGTCTTCTATGCTCTGTTTTTGTCTCCAAAATCGCCCCATCTCTCCTTCTGATCGCCTTTTGCTTTTATAGACAAAGAATTAGGGTTTCAGAAAAGCCCAAAATCGTGCCACGTTTCGAGACCATCGTGGCACGATTTGCTCATTAATCCTACGTGGCAGCAAATTTACTCAACCATCGTGGCACGTTATACGTCCATCGTGCCACGATTTTTCCAGTATCTTCAGGTAAATTCCACGCTTCAAACGTGCCACGATTCAGGTCCATCGTGGCACGATTTCTCCAGTAAATTCTTGCATTCTTCTTCAATTTGTGCAAACTTCTCTTTTATGAATCTTGAGATGATTTAACCATGTATACAAGCAATTGACTCTCTAAGTGCCATAAAAATATCATTAAAAGACCATAAAAATAACATAATGACGACTGTCATCAGGTTGTTTAAACAAAACAAAGTATCGGCATTAAGTCTGATGGACTATCGTGGTGTGAGTAACAAATCTTGTATTAGATAGAAATGTTAGGGTTGAAAGTAACACGCCCCAACAAAGCCACCACCTTAGTATATAATATTTCCAACAGCTCTTCGCTCTAATAAATTTGGCTAATTCTTGAAGGTGGTGGAAAGGCTTATCATCCTTAGATAGGTGGGCAATGGGAATATATAATTCCAGGTTTTGGAGAGATACTTGGATAGGTGATTCATCGTTGTTTACTTGTTTTCCCGAGTTTAAGAAAAATAGGGTGGAAGACTACTTGGGAAGGAAGGAGATGATTTGTTATGGCGGAGAAATTTGTTTGACTAGATCGTTCTTTAAGTGATAGTCTTTTGGAGCTCTTAAACGTTTCAACATGGAATGGATAGGATATGTAGTTTTTGCCACACCGTAAAAGGTATAATTTTTTCAGTGAAGTTGGGGTTGATGGACAAATTTGACAAGTATATCAAATTGTTTACAAATAATAAAGTGTAAATAAGATTGTCTTCACAAGCATTGTCGTTTCAATTGAGCAATTAATGTTACTTATCATATGTAAAAAATAAAATCAATTAAAATAAATTAAAAAACGGGTAAATAAGGTGGGTTCTATCCCCTTATTTGTTATGTTTATCTTTTACCAATAACATAACAAATATAATAAAAACCCTTATTTTTTCGATAACGCCAACAATGTAGGTATTTTTAAAGCAAATTTGTTTAAGCGTATAATTAGGTACCGTTTGATCCGGCTTTTTTTTCAGCTTTTCTACGTTTTTAAGGAGAAGCTAGGCCAAACACAATATCAATAAAGCACCTTCGAAAAAGAGTACTTTTTTTAGAATGCATAAAATTGAATGGAATGAGCTTTAACCAAAAGTTGTTGAATGCTACTTCAAAAAACTTTTTCTTCCCAATTTATTTCACAAGCACCTCTCTTAAACTCCCGCCGGCAACCTTTTGTTTTATTTTTTCACTACGCTTTTTTCATCCATTTTATTTTTTTTATTTTTTTTAACCGGTCCATTTAATTTTTTAATGAGGTTCCATTTAAGTTTATTATCTATTTTTTTAAGGAATTTTATTATCTTTTTATCACTTATATATTAATTTCAATATCTTTTGATCATCACAACCACGCAAATATTTGTATTCACGCTGTCAATGAATGACACCGAATATTTTTATTCCCTTTCTTCAACCACGGAAATACACACACACATTAGTGTTTAGAGTAATACTTTATATTCCTCTTTCTTGTTTTTTTTTTTTTTGTGTATAATTTTTGTTAGTGTTGTGTAATGCGTATAATTATTTTTATAAAATTTTGATTTTAATTAAAAGTACAAGTGTAGTTGCCTAAAAAAATTATACTTATATATAATTTACACATTTGTATTGTAACAAACTATGCATATCTTTTTCTTATTAAAAAAACTAAACATATCTTTTTCAATGACACCACCAATGTAACAAATATAATATTATATATATAAATTCTTATCTTTTTGACCAACACTAAAAATATGGTATTCTTATAACAAAATTTGTTATAGAGTATAATTGGAAAAGAAAAAACCAATTATTCTCATTATATATACACACATATACATATTATAGATATGATTGAGCGTGACGAAGAAAGCAATATAAATGAAGAAATCAGTTCATATAATCCAGGAAGAGTGCAAGATGGAGGCTACATGAATAAAGTTAGAAATCAAATAGGAGTTGCGTTGATGGAGAGTAGAAATATTTGAGTTTGTGATGATTTATGTCTTTAAAAAAAAATGATTATTGTTTTTAATTTTCCAAACTACTTTGATATTATTTATGTTATTATTTGAGCCTCCTTAAATTATTTATCCTATTCAAATATTTAACAAGTCGTTTATATGATGATACAAATTTGTATTCATGTTACACAAAATAAACGTCATTGAGTAAATATAGTATTGGTAAAAATATATCTTTTATATTTTAAACATTTTTTCCCTTCAAAAAATATTTTAGACATTTTTTTATTTATTATGTTAATTCATAATGAATTCAAAGTTTTTTTATTTATCGACAATGCATAAATATATGCAAGGTCCCGGGTTCGAACCCCAGACACCACCAAAAAATAATAAATTCAAAGTTTTGTACAATATTTTGCCAAACAGCTTTTAACTCAAAAATAACTTTAGAACTAAAAAAAAAATAAAGAAACCAAACAGCTTTAATCTTTTTCTTAAAGAGCTTTATTTTAACTTTGTTTTAAAGTAGCTTTTAGACCGAAAAAGAGCCTGGTCAAACGGTACCATAAAATTGAATGGAATGAGCTTTAACCAAAAGTTGTTGAATGCTATTTCAAAAAACTATTTCTCCCCAATTTATTTCACAAGCACCTCTCTTCAACTTCCGCCGGCAACCTTTTGTTTTATTTTTTCAATATGCTTTTTTCTTCCATTTTTATTTTTTTTTATTTTTTTTAACCGGTCCATTTAATTTTTTAATGAGGTTTCATTTAAGTTTATTATCTATTTTTTTAAGGAATTTTATTATCTTTTTTATCACTTATATATTAATTGCAATATCTTTTGATTATCACAACCTCGCAAATATTTGTATTCACGCTGTCAATGAATGACACCGAATATTTTTATTCCCTTTCTTCAACCACGGAAATACACACACACGTTAGCGTTTAGAGTAATACTTTATGTTCCTCTTTCTGTTTTTTTTTTGTTATGTTAATGCGTATAATTTTTGTTAGTGTTGTGTAATGCGTATAATTATTTTTATAAAATTTTGATTTTAATTAAAAGTACAAGTATAGTTGCCTAAAGAAATTATACTTATATATAATTTACACATTTGTATTGTAACAAACTATGCATATCTTTTTCTTATTAAAAAAACAAAACATATCTTTTTCAATGACACCACCAATGTAACAATATAATATAAATTCTTATCTTTTTGACCAACACTAAAAATATGGTATTCTTATAACAAAATTTGTTATAGAGTATAATTGGAAAAGATATTGTACAAATTTGTATTCATGTTACACAAAATAAACGTCATTGAGTAAATATAGTATTGGTAAAAATATATCTTTTATATTTTAAACATTTTTTCCCTTCAAAAAATATTTTAGACATTTTTTTATTTATTATGTTAATTCATAATGAATTCAAAGTTTTTTTATTTATAGACAATGCATAAATATATGCAAGGTCCCGGGTTCGAACCCCAGACACCACCAAAAAATAATAAATTCAAAGTGTTGTACAATATTTTGCCAAACAGCTTTTAACTCAAAAATAACTTTAGAACTAAAAAAAAATTAAAGAAACCAAACAGCTTTTTCTTAAAGAGCTTTATTTTAACTTTGTTTTAAAGTAGATTTTAGACCGAAAAAAAACCTGATCAAACGGTACCGTAGAATAATGAAAAATTCAACCCAAAAAAGTTATGTATTCCGTTTATATATTGCTATGTTATAGATAACAAAATTTTGTTTAAATTTACGGATAACAAAAATCAAACTTGAGTTTTCCAAATATATCCTTAATTATTTTGTTTATAATTGATAAATTATACCATTAAACAATTCAAACGACAATTAAATTAGAACAATAACTTTAATTTATACTCAAACGGCACTTAAAAATAACAAGAAGAGTATAACATTAAATTAGAAGAGTTTTTTAGTAGAGAAAAGTTAGTAGTTTTTTCTTAAGGAAGAGAAGAGTTGGTAGTTATTTTTCTTTGACACAATGAAATAGTTAGTAATTAAACATGGGTTTATTATTTTTTGATAAAAGAAAAATGATAAAAAGATAGTAAAACATGATCCAAGAGAGGCAAGATACAAGTGAGGAAGTAGAGGAAAAGTACAAAGAGTTGCGTTTCTTTTTTTAGAAGGTATTAAATTCGTTTCATTGAGTTGTTACGATTTAGTTGATTTTTTACCTATTTTTTTGGGTTGGCTAAATACGTGATTATCTATCTATAACAAACTTCAACTTAAAATCAATCTTATTCTTCCCAGTACACACATTCACTATATAAATAAATAACTATCACTCCACGAGTCACGTACCTTAACCATACGCAAGGGTTTAAGGGTTCTTTTATTGAGTTGAATTGGAGGGATATGGACCCACAAGATATGGTAGCTGCTGTGAATAGAAGAAGACACAGTCTTCTACAAGTTGGATTCAGTTTGATGCTACAGGCCAAGGGTGGATTCATGATGTGGACAAGTATGTTATCATGAATAGGGTTCATATTGATGCACGTGATCTTAGAATCCTTGATCCTTTGCCCTCTTACCCCTCTTACCCCTCTTAGAATCCTTTATTTTGTTCAATTGTTATGAACTTTTGAGTTACATTTTGCAGATTAGTAGTCGTAATTTGGACAAAGTTCGTAAAATGAAGAGTAGAATGACAAGGCTGATTGCTCGGGTTCAAAAGGTATGTTAGTTTTCGGGTGCTAGTGAAACATTTGTGATCATAAAATCCCATTTTCTTTATATGAACATGTTCTGCACGTTGTGCTGGTTGTAGTGTTGTTAAATAGCGGCTGTAGTGCCGCTACAATGCTGCAACATATATAGCGGAGTTTTAACAAATCGCTATTTTTCCATCTACACAATTTTGTGCAAGTGTTGTCAAATAGCGGCTATGACGTAGCAAAATTTGAATAAACTGCTACTTTAAGTAATTTGTGATTGATAATCTGATGTTTATTGATCTTTTAACTGTGAAATTTGACTTGCATTAAGTAGGAATACCAATATCTTTCTTAATAATCAATATGACAAATTATCCAGTCTCAACTCTCAAGAACTTTGCTTTCATAGAATCAAGTAGTAGTTTTTGTTGGATTGAAAAGCTAAAACACTATTGTGCGAGATGGAATATTTAGAAGAAAAATGTGACAATATGAACGTAAAACTGTGTAAATCTTATTGAATGGAGAAGATGCAAAATACAAAGTGCATTAACCCTATATATATATATATATATATATATATATAGAGAGAGAGAGAGAGAGAGAGAGAGAGAGGGGGGGAATATGCTAACAAACTACGGTGGCTTGGCTAACAAGTTACCCTATGATCAAGTTAATCTCTAGCTGACTAACTCAATTATTTAGCTAACTTGTATCTTAAGCAACTAACAAACTAACTGCTTATAGTTTGAATTATACAACTAACAGTTTTTTGCTTGAATGGAAGCATACGGAGCCTTCACGTTCTTCGTGATGAATATTATCGGGATCTACATCATTGTGTGTGTCTTGTTTATAATCAGAGTAAAATGTTGATTTGTTTCTCTGCATAGCTTCACATGATCAATATAAATATATTGTTTCAGACAGCAATTTTTCATACACTATCAGTTTGCTTGGTTGAATGTTGCACCTCATTCTTGCATTGTGTCATCTCCTTTCTTCAACACAAAATACAAAACATATATATCATAACAATCTGCAACTTTGTATCATTGATTTTTATCTGCTGCAGGTTAGAGATGAGCTTGCACAATTACTAGAAGATGATGATGATATGGCCGACTTATACTTGTCGAGAAAAGCAAGTATTGCAACATCTCATTTCGATGAAAATGATGTTGAAGAGCTTGAACAATTACTTGAGGTTATTACATTTTTTTACCTCGAGAAATTTAGAATGGATCTTCCATAGTTCCAATGAATAAAAACTGTTATAACCTGTTTTGTTAATTTTTGCAGGCTTATTTCAAGCAAAGCGATGACACGTTAAACAAATTAACCGCGGTTAGTGTCATCTCCGTCTCAACTCTAAATTTGTTTGTGGTAGCTTTACCTCATAGCATCTGAATATATCATATTTAGTCTAATTACTTTCATTTTTCTTTTCATTTAAAGTTACGAGAGTATATCGATGATTCCGAAGACTACATTAACATTCAAGTAAGAAACTTGCAATTTTTTTAAGGCAAATTCTATGGTACATCCAATAAATTTGGGTGTATTGGTACACCAAGTCGTAAAATTAATAATAGATGAGTTGTTTTTTTGAAGAAAAATAATTATTTTCTATCATTGACAACTAAGATAATTAAATTTTATATACCAAAAGTTTCGACGAAATAAAATTTAATTTTTAAGAATTTTTTATTACTCATAACAATGAATATTGATTATTTTTTATGACAAAATGTAAATTTTGTAATATGATCCTTATAAACAATGAAATGATGGTTTTTTTTATGAAATGATGTTTTCTAAAATATAAATATTGACAAATACCTTTTTATTTCATTAAAGTGATCTTTAATTTATATATTTTGTAAAACAAGAGTACCGGTACACTTAAAATTGTGAGTGTACCATAGAAGTTCCCTTTTTTTTAATGGTAATAACAATAGGTATTTGGTGAATGACATGTAATATGAATAATTTTTTGTTCTTCCATTTTGCAGCTTGACAACCATCGTAATAACCTAATTCAGGTGCCTTTTATGTTTCTGCACCTTGAATATTTTCTATCAATATTTTGTATAATGTATTTTACTTAAGTTTGCTAAACCTTTCAACATTCATGCAGTTGGAGCTCTTTCTTACCTCTGGAACCATTGGCCTATCTATTTTCTCTCTGGTGGCTGGTATTTTTGGCATGAACCTCCCATTTACTTGGAATGATGGCCATGAATATATGTTCAAATGGGTAAGCAATTAACTATTTTTGTGTATAGTTAATCATGTGGCTTCAAAATTTATAACTAGATATAGTAAAATTTAATCATGTTTGCTTGCAGGTAGTTATTGTGGGAGGAGTAATCTCTCTATTTCTGTTTTTCATGATTATCATCTATGCTTACAAAAGGAGGTTGATTGGATCAATATGCTGGAAAACTAAAGTGGAGTAGAAAATGAACTCTAGGACTAATTAATTGTTGATTAGCTGGCTAACTACTAACTAACTATGGTTAGTAAAATAACAACTTGGTTAGGTGAATAACTATTCATGTATATTTTTTTTTTTTTGGAAATGCTAACGCACAAGTTAATGAATCAAATATATAAATAGTTTATTGGAATGTGTGTATTACATCTAATCTTTAACTTTTTAATAAATTGAATGCATAAAATTTTAGAGAATATTTTTTTTTTTAATATATATGTTAGACTTTGGTTATGAATGTTGAATTTTATTGATCCAAATACTCTTAAGAGTTTGTTTTCAAAATATATTAGGCTTATTTATATGTTAGTCTTTGAATTTGCTAATTCTTTCAAAGAGAATGTTAACCAATGTCTCTGAGGTATTGGTTAAGAACCAAATAAAATAACTTTTTATTAAAAAGTAATGTAATTATTACTTAATAAAAAGTGATCGTTTATATTTCCAAGACAGAAAATTTTATTTATAGATTCCTTAACCAGTGCTCGGGCACTAGTTAACAAGACCCTTCTTTCAATTTTATTCTGCAAATATTAATCACTTGAGTTTTGGTCCCTAAACTCATAGTCTCACTGATGTGGTTCTGTTTATATGATGTGTTGAGTGTTGACTTGGATAATTGACGCTAGCTCTAAATTTTTATATGAATTGATGAAAATACCCTCAATTTTACCAGGACAATGTGAATTGACACAACGCCCTTACTCCCTTAGCACTCATTAACTCAAGCCCAATCCGGAAACTCATTGAAAACCTTCATCCCACGAACACAAACCCAGAAAAGTTCATCTCAAAACCCATCTTATCACAGTCATGCAAATTCATCACATTTCACAAATTCATCTCAAAAATTAAGAGTATTTCTGTCCATTCATGTCAAATATTATGAATCAGCAAACACTTATCCCAACTGGACACGTCTTCTAATCACAGCCACCTCCGCGAGATTATGTGTTTACCTTCATTTATTTATGGTTAGACCTTAGGCACAGTAAAAAGAATCAAGTGAGAAATCTGAATATGACTACCAACCAAGCTTGACATGACAACTACAAATCTTTTTAAATATATGTTTGGTCAATTTATTACTTGGCAACGGAAAGAAAACGTACATTATCAGTATACAAACTGTCAATGGTCTATTTGCTTGTTGAATTGATAACCTCATCTCATACATTATTTTGTCGAATAAACTGAACACGTACTTCCTTCCTTCACATTTTTGCAATATAAAAATACCGTAACATACTACTACATCCAAGATCACTTGTCTTTTTCAAGGGAACTCTAATGAGAAAATAAAACCAAACTGAATAATCGGTAACTAGTTTGACTTATTAATTATCGTCATCAATAATCTGAATAAAAAGAGCAACAACAAAAAAAGGTACATGTATAATATTCAGTGCGATGGTGACTTCATTTTCACAATACTAAGTCAATCCTCCACTGTGTCAGTCAAACGAGCTTAATCTTAATGTATTATTAAACAAATAAAAAACTAGATTATTTAGGATCTAAAGTAACGGTAAAACATTTTTATAAGTGTCATCTTCAAAGCTACATTCACTAATTTCTTTACATTGACATACCCAAACTAAATGAAATTTCCCATCCAATTATCAACATAATTCAGCAAGGGTTTAGGTTCTTATAACGTGTTTTTTTTTTTTTAGGTTTTAGGTTCAACTTTTCCGATGTCAAAAACAAAGTTATGCTTTGGCTTTAAATAGAACTCTCGAGTGTGTCGGTTGGATTGGACCCCTCATACTAGTCCGTCATTTGACCAAAATTTTGAATTTAAAATATATATATATAAATAGCAGGAAATGTTTCCATAAAAAAATGGTTAAATTTGTTTTTGGTCCCTATAAATATACAAACTTTTCGTTTTAATCTCTCTAAAAAATTTCTTCAACTTTTCGTCCCTATAAAATTTTCAATCACTACTTTTGATCCTTATTTTTAAGTCAACTTTTGTATTATTTTTTTTTTAATGAAATTGTGCATAAATGTGTAGAATATTATAAAAACTCTCCCAAAAAAATTAGAATTTTTTAACAAAACATAAATTAAATATGAAATTTTAACCGCCAAAAATATAAAAATTCATATTTAATTCATGTTTTGTTGAAAAATTCTAATTTTTTTTAGAGATTCTTATAATATTATAAATTTTTTTGTAAAATTTTATTAAAAATATGGATTCTACATATGAGTTTACTTGAAAGGAGTGACCAAACGTGAAGATGGAAAACTT
Organism: Medicago truncatula; assembly: GCF_003473485.1. NCBI lineage: Eukaryota > Viridiplantae > Streptophyta > Magnoliopsida > Fabales > Fabaceae > Medicago > Medicago truncatula. The sequence continues at coordinate 37,740,536 of NC_053042.1, read as the reverse complement.
TTGGGGACTAAAAGTCTAAGAAATTTTTTAGGGGAACTAAAAGTCTAAGAAAATTTTTAGAGAGACTAAAACGAAAAGGTGATATATTTATAGGGACCAAAAATATTTAATCCTAAAAAAAAAAAAAAAAAATTGGCAATGTGGACCTTTCTTTTGGTGGAGGCCGGAGTTTAAACCCCAGACCTTACATATATTATGTATTGTTCCTACCAAGTTAAGCTCACAAGGATACACTTTCTATCCTAAGAGAAGTTACCAACATAAAAAAATAGATTTAACAAACTTACTAAATAAATCAACATGAGCGGTTAAATTCCTTTGGAAAAAATAATAACGCCATCATTATCAACATATAGAACATGAGAAGGGACCAAACAATCCTAGAGCCGTTAATCAAAAACTAAGGTATTGTTTAGTCCGGCTTTTTTTCAACTTTTCTACGTTTTTAAGGAGAAGCTAGGCCAAACACAATATCAATAAAGTACCTTCGAAAAAAACTACTTTTTTTAGAATGCATAAAATTGAATGGAATGAGCTTTAACCAAAAGTTGTTGAATGCTACCTCAAAAAACTATTTCTCCCCAATTTATTTCACAAGCACCTCTCTTCAACTTCCGCCGGCAACCTTTTGTTTTATTTTTTCAATATGCTTTTTTCTTCCATTTTATTTTTTTTATTTTTTTTAACCGGTCCATTTAATTTTTTAATGAGGTTCCATTAAAGTTTATTATCTATTTTTTTAAGGAATTTTATTATCTTTTTATCACTTATATATTAATTTCAATATCTTTTGATTATCACAACCTCGCAAATATTTGTATTCACGCTGTCAATGAATGACACCGAATATTTTTATTCTCTTTCTTCAACCACGGAAATACACACACACGTTAGCGTTTAGAGTAATACTTTATGTTCCTTTTTCTGTTTTTTTTTTTGTTATGCTAATGCGTATAATTTTTGTTAGTGTTGTGTAATGCGTATAATTATTTTTATAAAATTTTGATTTTAATTAAAAGTACAAGTGTAGTTGCCTAAAAAAATTATACTTATATATAATTTACACATTTGTATTGTAACAAACTATACATATCTTTTTCTTATTAAAAAAACTAAACATATCTTTTTCAATGACACCAGCAATGTAACAAATATAATATTATATTAATATAAATTCTTATCTTTTTGATCAACACTAAAAATATGGTATTCTTATAACAAAATTTGTTATAGAGTATAATTGGAAAAGATATTGTACAAATTTGTATTCATATTACACAAAATAAACGTCATTGAGTAAATATAGTATTGGTAAAAATATATCTTTTATATTTTAAACATTTTTTCCCTTCAAAAAATATTTTAGACATTTTTTTTATTTATTATGTTAATTCATAATGAATTCAAAGTTTTTTTATTTATTTATAGACAATGCATAAATATATGCAAGGTCCCGGATTCGAACCCCAGACACCACCAAAAAATAATAAATTCAAAGTTTTGTACAATATTTTGTCAAACAGCTTTTAACTCAAAAATAACTTTAGAACTAAAAAAAATAAAAAAATCAAACAACTTTAGTCTTTTTCTTAAAGAGCTTTATTTTAACTTTGTTTTAAAATAGCTTTTAGACCGAAAAAAGTCTGGCCAAACGGTACCTAAGACTATCTTGAACTGGATTAGGGAGAAATATAATATGTCTCGAACACATTTACGTCAAGAGAAATACCATGTTGCTCTACCATGTACAGACAGAAATAGAAAGCTCAGCAGAATTCAAGATCGCCTAAATCCAAATGCAATCATTTGTGATTAAATCTGATAGAGATAACAGCTTTGAAAATAAATTACCAATCAAAAGTTTGGTATTGTCAACTCTAAGGGCCAAGGTCCCCCCGTAATTTAAATTACCAATTTTGGTAATGTCAACTTTAAGTGCCAAGGTCCCCCCCGTAATTTATGCAGAAGATTAATAGCTTCAGAAATCAAATAAATACAATAAATAATTTGTCTACCTATTATAAAGTCTCTCTAATTAAAAAAAAGAGTCTTTTTTTTTTTTGTTAACGAGTACACCGTAATACAGATTTTTTACGATTTACATGAACTTTAAGAGTTTAATTTTTAATTCATGGTCAAACGCAAAAGTTTTGTACTCTTGGTAAATTACAATCAATCATCCATAAGTACTAGAATTTTTTTCAAAAGAAAAAATGATTTTTATAAATAGTTCCAACAAAAAGGTAAAAAATTTTTGACTTCACAATCATGATTACTTTTTTGTTTAACATAAAAAATTAAAAAAATTAAAAAAAAAAAACTTAATGCATTTTATTTAAAATGATTTTCACATAGATTTAAGTTTTTTTTTTTATCATTTAAGTGTGGTGGTTTATTGTTTGTCGTCTTATGCTGCGTTGTTTGATTTCTCGTCTTTTTCGGTGTTCATTTGATTCATATTGAAAGATCGATTATTCAATCAAATTATTCAATCAAAGATTTGGATATCAACGTTGCAGATCCGGAGGCCATGAATATTCCGGTCACTTTAATTTTCTCATATATTTTTGTAGGCATTATGTCATTATATGTTATTAACTTGGATGATGTGAGTTTGTTCGCGGATTCATCCTTTATGTTTTTAGCAGTATTGAATGATGAAATATTTTGATTTGAATGAATGAAGATCATTTTGTTTTTGTCAAAAAAAATAATAAGAGTAGAGATACATGATAGGATTTGAATAAAATTATGAAAACTAGCATGACATGAATCTACCTTAACTAAACTATGAGCAATTTCATTGACTTGTCTCTTAATAAACCTCACTTCAGGGATTGATGCATCATAAGAAAGTAAATGTCGACAATTATTAATAATTAAGCTAAATGTCGATTCTACCATCATAGATGCTATTGACCACCATCTTTAAGTCCATTTCAAAGTCCATATTGAACAACCGAAGATCACGCACTCACTTAGGAGTAGATAACGGTCTGAGGGCTTCCCCAAGTCCACATCAAGTATAGGAGATAGCCACTACGTTTTGGCCAAAAAATATATATCAACTTGACATTAATCATATGATTGATAGCACAACTCTCGATTATGGTGATGGGCTCGAGATGGAGATAGATGGATTCATGATCACTTTATACGTCGCTTTAGCAATTTCACATAAATTAATAAATGTGGTTAATATTGTGTAGAAAAAAGTAATTATGAGTTATTATACGAAAATATCATTCATTAATGGCATGGAAAACATAAATTAAGAGAATTGAAAAAAAAATTAATAGATAGTGAAGGGCATAATTGAAAAATATGCATTAATGATTAATTCGATATCGTAAAATGATATATAATTTGAGACAAACAATGTTATTAGGATGACATAATTTAAGACAGAGGGAATATATTCTTGCATTATTAATAAAATAAAAATTTCAGTCAACTAATTTTTGCTAGAAAAAAATCTCTAGTCAATTAATAATCTCTCTTTTTTTAGAAGAATCATTAATAATCTCTAGTCAACAAATAATCCTGCAAGCACTAAGCATAATTTCGATACAAATAAACTTATCTTTGCAACAAATCATCAATCTCAACTGAAATGCCAACTGGCAGGTATTAGAGAGTGATGAACCTCTAGTGTATGCATATGCGGAACCATGGCAATTCAGAAGTAGTTGAAACCAGACGCGAACCCTAATAGACCACACAACCATGACTTGTCTGAAGATCGTAGAAATGAATCAACTAGATCGTCTGCCCGTACTGCCGCACAGGTTATATATAGTTAAAAACACAACTCAATGAGATGTGATATACTAATAAAATTACCTACAAAAGATATGAGATGCTCCAACAATAACACCAGAAAATGGATGTTCTAATAACTGAAAAGGGTTTTAATAAGTTCTTATCTTTTTTTTTAAGGAAATAAGTTCATTCTTTTGATAATTCAACTTAGCCAATTAGCAGGAAAATAATTGAAAGGAACTATCTAGAGGTTATAGCAATTGAAGCCAACCACTCAAATATCATATAAATATATTGAACACATCATAAATTAAACATGGCTTAATAAAATATAATTGGCACACAGCAGAATTTTCATTAACATAGTAATACAAATAAATGATAGTAACAAAAAACAAAAACGATAGGGAGGATTTTGAAATAACATATGATATTGATGCTGAGACTTTAGATCTTGTTCCTGTGATCTAGAAGAACTTAGAAGATATTAGAGGAGTAGGTAAGATGATATGAAATATCCTATGATGCACTTGAATGAAGAGCTACTAATGAAGCATAAACACCATCAGTAATATTCATCAACACTTCATGTCTTCCCTTTTTAGCCACCACCTTATTTTTAATCACCGCCATAGTATTAGCCCCTAGAATTGTTGTAAGACGGTGAGGCACCACCACAGTAGTTCTGTTCACACTCACTCGATCCAGTGAGGGAATTTTCTTTTACTGTTTCAATAAAGAGATTGTCGGAAAAATTATTGTGTCAGTGGTGATATCAAAGAGACTGGATCTATTGCAGCTAGAGCTGTCAAAACGGGCCAGGCCGTATGGGCCGGTCCGTTTAGCCCGATTAATTATAGGGCTTGGCCTTAAATATTGAACCCGAATTTTAATGGGGCTTTTTAGCCCGACCCTAAAAAGTCCGCTACCCGTTAGGGCTAGCCCGAACGGGCCGAGGGTAGCCCGTTAGCCCGCATAACAAAAAAAATCCTATAAATTATATATATTTTTCAAATAATTCTTTACTTAGTTGATTATCAAAGTAATAAATAAAAGTGAAAATTCAATGAATTAACACAAATATACATGTAATATAAAATTATATTTACTCGTTTCGTTATTTATGATTTTAAAGATCGAATATATAAATATCTATAACCATAACGTATCTAATTTATTTAAAATTGATTTCCTCGCCGTTTTAGTTTACGACGTTTATACGAAAATGTTTACAATTTATTTTTGTTCTAGGCATTATTTAAACATATTAAAAATATTATTTATAAAAAAATTTATAGGACTATTTTATAGTACTTTTAAAAAAAAATATATATATATAATTTTTAACACGGGCCGGCCCGTTAAGCCCGCGGCCCGTGTAGGGCCGGACTCAGGTAGTATATTTCAAACCCGTTTTTCAACCGGGCTTTTTGGCCCGGCCCGATAAAGCCTGAAGCCCGTTAGGCCGGCCCTAAACGGACCGGGCCGTCCGTTTTGACAGCTCTAAATTTGCAACGGCGATTGAAATTACTTAGGCGGAGAAAGTACTTCTGAGCATGACTGCGTAGGCGTTCTTGTTTTCACATAGTTCCTTGAGATTCTTCTCTAATCACATATGCCAACTTTCTGCAATCCAACCAAAAACAGCTTGTGCTCTTCCTCCGTGCACGGAATCCCTGATCCATTCAAAGAAAATCAATAACAATAATCACTTTTCAATTTCAATCAATTCAAACAAAGGAAGAAACACAAAAATTATCAAGTTAATTTCATTAAGATGTAGCACACCAAAATGAATAAAGCAGCACACCAAAAATTGAACATCCTTGTAAGTAACAAACCTGCTGCCTTACATACCAGAAGCAAATTCAAAAAAAACATACAGGGCAGGGGGTACACAAAAAACAACTCTCAAAAACTCAGCACCAAATATTTTTTGGTTTAGAATCTTCATGATAGACATTGCCTGCTATAGATGAAAGATTCAACTTATAAAATAAGCTAGCATACATATATCTGCTTTTACACAAATTTGCAATCGCTACAAAACCAACATGAACCGGTCAAGATAAAGTTCTGCAGCAATGGCATTATCGGCACCAAAAACAATTTAAATCACCGTTGGTTATTTCTGTTCATACTAACACACATTACCTGATTTATATTAAATAATGACACTAATGAAAAATAAATACCAACATCAACCATGAAACCTTAAAATATGAAGCAAATATATTCTAAAACATTTCAATTAACACAATTTAACTAAACTCCTCACAAACCAAATCCAAATTAAAATTTAAACAGTTATACGTTAAATCAAAGCCAAAAATTTAAAATTTAAAATTTAAACAGTCAACTAATTTTTGCTAGAAAAAATTCTCTAGTCAATTAATAGGGTCCGTTTGTTACGGATTAAAATAAAAGTGATTTTGACATAAAATAATTTAGAGATTATGTTTTAGAGATTCTTTAAAAAATCAGAATCTATTTTATGTTTGTTTACCATGTCAAAAATCACTTTTTTTTTTAAAAAAAGTGATTTTTAGTTTGTTTGGATACAACTTTCTAAAAGTGATTTTTTATTATAAAATTACCATAGAGGACACAAAAAAAATTCTTTCAAATATAACATATTTGTCCAAAGAAAAATTACTTTTTTATGTATGAAAACAAGTATGTTAATTAAAAATGCATTTATGTTGTTAAAACACGAGCAAGATAATTAGTTGAAAAAGATGGATTGTTCTTCCATATCCCGTGATACTATATATATGATATTTAGCTACTACATATTGATAATAGCATTTGTTCATAACTTAACTTGAATCAATACCTAACTAAAGTGATCTAACAATAGGGATCAAACAAACAATGCTATATATGTAAACAAATTATGAATAGTTTAAGCATGCCATAAAATTATTGATTTACCAAATTATTACTCCACATATATTTTGCACAAGAAACACAAGAATGATAAATTTATCACTAGCATTTGTTCATAATTTAATCTGCTTGTATACATGCAGTCATATTGCCGAATACAAAGTATCATATTATTTTTTTATAAAAATTTAACAAATATTCATCAGTTTAGCATTTGACACAATATATACTACAAGAGTAGGAGACAAGCAGTGAGTGAAATAGCACAATACAAAAGCGTTCGTCGATTTCTTGCCACTGGTTTTCGTAAAAAAATAGCATTTTCCTTGGTAATAATAACTATATAGTGGTTCTAATTTATGATATATATATATATATATATATACAAGCCCCACGCCATGGCAGGACAGGGCACCGAAACAATTACCCTCAAAACCCAACATCAAAAGCACTGCAAAATAGAAGCAACAGTGATATATAGAAATAGAAAAAAAAACATCCAAAATAGACAAAAACAACACAAAATATATGATAATGGAAAGAGAAACATGAAGAAAAAAATATATACAGGTTCAATTATGAATAAATCAAAAAGATAATAAAATTGTTAACCTTCACAACTTAGATGATCTGCAGCAAAACAAGAATAACGAATAGGCTGTGAAAATAGAAAGACTAGTCATTATGTATATATAGCAAAACAAGGATATGATTGGAATTTTAGTTTGTTATAAACATATATTTTTATGTTAAAATCTCGTAACAAATTTCTCTTTCCTCTAAAAATAATCTATAAAAAAAAAAAAAAATCTGCTCATAAATTTGAAGCTGTTTTTAGATTATTTTCAGATTCTGATTTTTTTTTTTATAAAAAAAATGTAACAAACGGCCCATAATCTCTCTTTTTTTAGAAGAATCATTAATAATCTCTAGTCAACAAATTTTTGCCAAAATATAAAAATTCTCTAGTCAAATAATTTTTTTAGGAATCTCTAGGGAAATACTTTTTTTCTTTTGAGGTTCTAATGTAGTGAAATAATTTTATTTTATTGTTGAAAGGGGGTCTAGTGAAATACTTGTAAAATCAGTTAGTATGATGATCATTATATTAAAAAAAACAAAATATGTTTCTTTTTGTAAAAAAATAAAAATAAAAATAAGAAGGAGCTTTCCAATAAAATCCAAATAAGATTGGGACAAAATAAGATGGATAATTCAAAATATATTAGGTGCACCAAACAACTTTTTTTTTTAGGCTTAATTGCATTTTTGGACCCCTATCTTTCCAAAAGTTGCGGTGATGGATCCTAACTAATTTAAATACAAAACAACCCCCTATGTTTTGATTCTTTGGCAGTTTTGGACCCCCAAGGCAAAAAAAAAATAAAAAATTTGACACGTGGCACCTCACTTAGGGTGTCACGTCAGCGTTGACCGAGTCAACAATGGACTGGGGGTCCAAAACTGCCAAAGAATCAAAACATAGGGGGCTGTTTTGTATTTAAATTAGTTAGGGGTCCATGACCGCAACTTTTAGAAAGATAGGGGCTCAAAAATGTAATTAAGCCTTTTTTCTTTTATTAGGGAAGGTGCACCAAAAACTATTTATTTCTAACTATATTTTTTATTAGGGGATTTATCTCAGAACAAATAAACCTTCACTGGAAACCTTCTTATTTTCCAACAAACAAACCACAAAATACAAATTCACGTTGTTGAAAACAAACAACATACGTATCTCGTTTCTGTTTTTCAGGAAAAAAGCAAAATAAAAGAGCAAAACAAAAACAAAACCTTTCCTCTTCTTCTGTTTTGTTATTTCTTGAGAATCTGATTCTTATAAAAAAAAATAATCGTTTTTTGAGGAGAGAATCTTATACCCTTATGGTGTTTGATGAAATGTGCAAAAGTGGTTTGTCAAATTTCGCTTCTGTTGCTCGAATTGAATCATTTTGAATCGAGTTTTTGAGTTTGAATTGCGGTTTTGATTCGAGTTTGGAGTTTGGTTTTGGTATGTGATTTGAAGTGGTTGGAGGTATAGGGTAAAGGGATGGCTCGAGATGGTAGCGTTGTCCCTGCTGACCCACAGGCTCTTGTGAAGAAGAAGACACAGTCTTCTAGAAGCTGGATTGCTTTTGATGGTACTGGCCAAGGGTCTTTGCTTGATGTGGACAAGTATGCTATCATGCATAGGGTTCAGATTAATGCACGTGATCTTAGAATCCTTGATCCCTTGCTCTCTTACCCCTCTACTATTCTCGGTCGTGAGAAGGCTATTGTTCTTAACTTGGAGGTATATCATATGATTTTGTTTTTGTTTTTGTTTTGTGTTTTTTAAGGTTTTGTCTTGTGTTTCTTATTTTATTTTATTTGTTTCAGCATATCAAGGCGATTATCACTGCCGATGAGGTTAGTTGGCTTTTCTTTCAATGTGTCAATTTGTGGATTGATGGTGAATGAAATTTTATGTTTTTCTTGACATAGTATGATAAAAATTCACTGTATTGCTGTATAACCTCACTTTGTATTTGCATCTTAAAAGTAACTACAAGTGTCGTATGCGCACATTAAATAATCAAGTATAGTATTGTCTATTCATGGAATTTGTCTATTCAAATCCTTAAAAGTTTTAAAATTGTTCTTTTTAATACAAACTTTCAATTTTTTGATTTGCTAGCATGTTCTGTTACGGTACTTGTTAGCCGAAACCTTTATTTAAAGCATGTTACAATGAAGAAAAATAGGTTGAGAATCACTCTGTTAATGCTTAATGTCACTGTCTCCACTTTTGAAGGAGCGGGATTTGAAACACTATGGCTTCCTATCCTTTATATCTTGGAAAGAAAAAACTTTGAAACTGTTTGTCAAGAAAAAAAAAAAACTTCGAAACTGTATAACTTTAATAAGGAACAAGCTGTTTTTGGTTACTAATAGTTGAAAAGCTTACCTTCTCAAAAATAAAAGTTGAAAAGCTTATACTGATTGAGCATTGAGGTGTGAGCAGTAGAGGAACGGTAGATGAGGTATGCTCTTAGTATCTTATCTGATCCATGCAGTTTACGACACATATACTTGGAACACATTAAAATAACTACTTGTTATTAGTAAGAAATAAGTACAAGGGACAATAACCTACTTGTTGGCTTGTTTTTCATGTTATAGTATCTAAGTTTTTATTTAATGTGATGGCACTAATCTTAACCGTTTTTTACAAGAATATAATAAGTACCTAATACTTTAGAGTTGGACTCAATAGGTTTTACTCTGTTCTCTTAACCGTTTTGTATATTTGTGAATCTCTGTTCAAACCTTTGGAATGCATAATTGTTCGTAGAGACTGAGATGGCTTTTACTTCCGCATTATAACTGTAACTAAGTTGTGGTATAGGTATTGCTGCGAGATCCAACAGATGAACATGTGGTCCCTGTTGTTGAGGAACTGCAGAGACGATTGCCCAAACTGAGTGACATTCATCAACTACAAGGAGATGGTAAAGAATATCTCGGTGGTCAACACGATAACGAAGCTGCTGAAGAAGATGGTATGTTATTAAAGATTAACTGTGTAAAAAAATAGTTGATTGCATCTTTTTCTATCAGACATATGTTTTCCATTTGCACCATATAACGCCCTTTCTAAAGAACTTGTTAGAATTGATTCTTCTCAAACATTGTTTTTGTTCCCGTCTCTGAATTATCTAAATTATGCATTGTAGAGTCACCGTTTGAGTTCCGTGCGCTGGAGGTGGCTTTAGAAGCCATTTGTAGTTTTCTTGCTGCACGTACAACTGAGTTGGAGATGGCTGCTTATCCTGCATTAGATGAACTTACCTCCAAGGTACACATATAGTTGAATCCTTTATCGTTTCAGTTTCATATAAGCCCTCCGCTGATATAGAATAAGCTAACAAATAAGAAGCTTCGTTAAAAGTGGTTGAGAAGATTTTTCTTTCCTTCAGTTCAGATATCTTGTACTTTTAATTTCCTGTGTTTATCATCATTGAGGTGTTGGTTCTAATTATGGATGATTTCCCTTATATGGTTTCTATTTGTTGGCTCAAAATGTGGATGTTCTAGTTCCATGTTGGACCTTCTTGAGGAATCTGTTACTTTTATGTTTCTGAAATTGTTGATTTTTACTCAATTTTATGAACTTTTTAATTATATTACTCTGCAGATTAGTAGTCGTAATTTGGACAGAGTTCGTAAGCTTAAGAGTGCAATGACAAGATTGACTGCTCGGGTTCAAAAGGTATGTCGAGTTTTCCTGTGCCATTGAAAATATTGTGACCGGAAAAATACCATTTTCTTTTTATGATTATGTTCTACATGTTGTGCTTGGAGATGGTCATTGATCTTTTTGCCTTGAAATTTAACCTACTTAAGTAGGATTATCGATATCTTAATAATCTATATGATAAATTTTCCATTCTCGAAATATTTGCTTTCTTATAATCAGGTAGTACTGTAGTAGTGTTTTGTTTTAATGTGCGCCTAGACCAGTTTTAACTGAAATACAATGTATGTTCCTTTCTCCATCACTCATCACCAGTTCTTGTTATCTGTTACAGGTCAGAGATGAGCTTGAACAATTGCTGGATGATGATGATGATATGGCTGACCTATATTTGTCTAGAAAGGCAGGTTCAGCATCACCAGTTAGTGGATCAGGTGCAAACTGGTTTGCTGCCTCCCCAACTGTAGGATCAAGGATATCCAGAGCAAGTAGAGCAAGTATTGTAACAGTTCGTTTAGATGAAAATGATGTTGAAGAGCTCGAAATGTTACTTGAGGTTATAACATTATTTGCTTTTAAAATATTTAGAAAGGATCTTCCATGTTTTTAATAAAAGAAACTGATATATTGTGTTTGTTTATTTTTTGCAGGCTTATTTCATGCAAATTGATGGCACATTAAACAAATTAACCACGGTAAGTGTCGTCTCCTTGTGAGTCTTATATATGCCATAGGGAACTGTAAATTTTAGTTTTTCGTATTAGGGCAGATCAATGCCAGATGTGAAGTACTTTTTTTGGTCTTAGACGAAGTGATAAGCACCACCTGAAATTCATTCACACGACTACAAAAGGTCTAGCAGTATCAGCACTACCAATTAAGCTAGGCCTTAGTGATATGAAGTGTTTCATAAAACTGTTTAGTTGTAGATATGAAGAAAAGTCATGTCATGTTTTACATTTTCACCCCATACTTTAGGAGCCTATGTCCTCTTTACTAATCTAATTACTAAACAGTGATATTAAGGCTTGGCCTTTTGGGTAGATACTTACTTTTAGATTTGTAAGCATCACGAAGTCTAACAAATTGATACTCTCAATTTTTTTTTTTGAGAGGAAATTGATACTCTTGATGTTTACATAATATTTTATTAATACTGTGAAATGAATGGTGTTGTGAAATTAATGGTGAACAGAGGATATATTTTCATTCCGGTCTTTGTTATGCTCCAAATTTGTTTTGGTTGAGAAGTTTCTTTGTAAAATGATTTTTAAAATTGTCTCATTAGTTTAAAGAATTGTGAGACGATATGCTCTTACATTGAATCATACTATAGTTGGATCTTTTTGGTAGCACTTTTGCCTATATAACTTATCATGATTTCAAGATCCCTAAATTTATTCATGACGAGTTGTGATAGAGTCTGTCACCTAATAGATCAAGCTTCTCTCAGGGTTATCACATAGCAGCTATAGTGTAACGAAATTTATATAAGTTGTTATTGTTCCACCATACATTATTTAGTAGTAAGTGTTGTTTAATAGCAGCTATAGCGGCACTATATAGCGTATGAGAATTCAAACAAACCACTATTTTTCGTGATCCGCAATTGAAAACACTTGCTTCTCTAGAAAGTGTCTGAATACTAGAACATATTTTTATCCTTGCTTAGTTTCGTTACAAGCTAGATCTAGTGTTCTGTTTTTTTTTTTTTACTAAAGATCTAGTGTTCTTAATTTGGTTTTCCTTGAACTCTGAATTTTCTGTTTGTAGATAGCTTTACAACATAGCAGAGCCTGATATCATATTGGTCTAATTACTTTCCTTTTCCTTTTCATTTAAAGCTGCGAGAGTATATCGATGATACCGAAGATTACATTAACATTCAAGTAAGTAGCTAGCAGTTTATTTACTGGTAATAACAATAGGTATTTGGTGAAGGGGATGTAACATGAATATTTTTTTTGTTTTTCCATTTTGCAGCTTGACAACCATCGTAATCAGCTTATTCAGGTACCTTCTATGTTTCTGCTTTCGTGCATGTCTCTTCTATAAGTATTTTTGTACAAAATATTTTTCTTAAAAGTTCGCTAAACCTTCGAATGTTTGTATCCATTGTCTTTAACACTCGTGCAGTTGGAGCTCTTTCTTAGCTCTGGAACTGTTTGCCTAGCTTTCTACTCTCTGGTGGCTGGTATTTTTGGCATGAACATCCCATATACTTGGAATGATGACCATGGATACATGTTCAAATGGGTAAGAAAACGGTTTTTGTTTATGTGCACACATATTATAGTTAAGCATTTGGCTGCAAAATTTAACTAGGTAGAGTAACATATAATCATGTTTACTTGCAGGTAGTTATTTTCTCAGGAGTATTTTCTGCTATTATGTTTCTCATGATTATCATCTATGCTCGCAAGAAGGGGTTGGTTGGATCATGAAAATCAATATGCTGGAAAAGGGGCGTAGAGAATGAACTTTAGGACTACTACATATGGTCTAATGGTAATGATTCATGTTACAAACCTTATATATTGATGATTACTCAAGATTTTGGCAATTTTTTTTCAAGATTCCTTATCCCAAAGTTGATATGGAGCTGGTGTTAGCCTAGCAGATCTGCAATAACCTCAACTACTTTTGTCAGTTGGATTCTAGCATCAAAACAAAACTACATATCCAGTACTGATTTTTTTATTTTATTTTTAATTTTGAATAATATTAATCTTTTTCTTTCTTTGTTAATATAATACTATTTTTCTTGTTAACTTCATGTAAACATGAATCAGATAAACGTAAATAAATTTGTATGCCGATCCGATCCGATCTAGCCACTTAATGGGGTTTTGTTCCCAATTTCTTTGTATTTCAATCAAATTTGTAAAATTCTACTCTCGTACCATCTTTTTGCACTTGATATTTTTCTTTCAAAAAAACAAAATATATTAAAAGCTCTACCTAAGCACAAGATTTGCCAAGATTAGATAAATGAACAATTACACTTCCAAAGCAGGACAGTCAAGTCAGTCTAACACCAATACAAATAATTACATAATCAGAACAAACCAGAATTCGACTGGGAGTTAATTATTCTCCAAAGTAATTGGGTTAGTCTCCATTGTAACAACAAAAAATTAAGACTCTTACTGTTACTTTTCCTATCCTATGTCTTTCCTCGTGCGTCCTATTTTTTTCCAAAATTATCCTCGGAGCATTTTGGATTATGTAATTCGAACGTGTCTTGTATATTCCGAATTCAACCAATTCAACCGGTACACAGAACTGAAACAAATTTGCATGTCCTTGTGGTTTTTTTATCATTGTTTTTCGAAAAATCATTATATATGTATTTATAAAAGGCAATTAACTTAAATAGTATATCAAAAAATGATTTATATATATATATATATATATATATATATATATATATATATATATATATATATATATATATATATATATATATATCATTATACCAAAAAAAGAGTTGAATTTATATAATTACACATTTCACCTAATGATATACATTTCAACTAAACCAATGATATATATCTAATCTATGGCGCCGAAAGATCAAAGGAGCTATCATCATTTTCAGCCTTCACACCAGGACCAACCCTCTCATCGGGATCAAGATTTTCAATAATGTACAATTCTTCATCATCTTCTACCACCGCTTGACCCGCCGCCCGACTTAGCTCATTATAATCTACCATCCGAATGGCATATCTATTAGGCCAGCTGTCTGCATCCTCTTGATGGTGTCGTCTCCACAGATTGCAAGTGGGAGGAATCAGACAACCATCCTTCAAATCCAATGCCATAAAATGGTTGTCATTCACTTATGCCAGACACGTCAACGGAGAGATACTTGGCGGCGGCGGTGGACCACAGAGGGAAATAGGTTGTCGATGGCCCTAACCCAGTGGACAACACAACAATCGTTTGGTTGAATTTTTGTGCGATGAGGAAACCCATATCCGGCATGGTCATCCATTTATCCTGTGGTGCATTCTCAATATCGGCGTAGGATAGAGCGTCTAAGACCTCTTTATAAGGCCTATCATCATTAATCATCGTCCGATAGCAGGCATTTTCTACACCGATAAGCTCTTTGTAAAGGTTGTACCGGACTAATGTGTGATCATCAACAATCAAGTTACGTAAGACCGCAACTGCTCTGAACCCACAATGGCCATCACCGGGTACATTTGTAACCTTTTCAATAAATTTATGCATCCAAATTGGGATTTGGTTTTTGTGTGGTATGTTAACTTTAACCGGTGTTGGCTTGTTCGGGTTTTTGGAGTTGGCTTAGGAGGAGTAGGTGACATGTTGCTTTTTCGTGCACTCTTCCTACTCGTCCCTGTTGATCTTGTTTGTGAACCTTGTGTCTCTTGCTCCTGGGAGTCAACAATCTCCCATAGCGAAGGGGACCGCCTTGTCGATCGAATGTTTTGCTTATCTTTCTTAGGAGCTCCTTTGGTGGTGACCTTATTTGGCGGTGGACGCATAGAGGTGGTCTCTGGTAAAACAAATTGTCGGAATTGTTCCTTCAAATGCAACTTCATGTTGTAATCGGCGTCCTTCAACCGAGCCTGCAATATTGTAAGAAAACTATCATTCTGGTATGTTCATGATACATTCCGGATTTTAAAATCCAGAACTAAATTATATATTTCGGAATATTAAAACCGAAACTTCCTGATACGCCCTTTGCATGAGCCTTAAATGCGCTTGCATGAGGCGTAAATGCTACATTTTGGATTTTATAATCCGGAACTCATTAACATTGTACGGATTATAAAATCCGGATTGCACCAGTACAGGAAATTAAAACAGAAATCCTGGGCAGAACCTAAAGTAACACAATTTTTTTTTAAAAAATCACCTGAAGAATATCTCATTCTGGAAATAGAGAGATGTCTTCTTTTTTTGGCAGATTCGGGTCAACCTCGTACTCGAACTTCAACCTCTTCTGGTGGGTGTGAATTTCTTCCAAACGGAAGTTGGTTCCGTTCTTGATCTTCAAACCAATCATACATGCACACGGTAATTCGTAAGTGATCAAACTCAAACAACCACATTTTGATTTATCCGTATTAATTTCAAGTGCTTTATTGTACTCCACTACGAGATGATGTAATGCTTCCCTTGAAATGTTCCGGGTCAAATTAGACCACAACATCTTTCCTTTGAACCTATGTTCAAGCATTATTATGCTTGTCTGAAATGAAGCATGTATTGCGGTATGTTGCAACTCTAGCATGTTATGAACAGATTTCCAGTTTTTACTCAAATCACCCATACTACTACTCAAACACTTTTTCAACCGAGCGTGCGCAGATTCAGCTCTGTTTGTTGTAGTATTCCCCATATGAAGGTTTTTGTCAACCCAAAACCTCACAAACTTCTCCTTAACCGGATCCAAAATTGTCTTTTCAACATATTCCAAAAATTTGGAAAATTTTGTGCATAGAACTTTGAACCGGGTCCAATTATCAATGTATGCTTCCTCCGTTTCGGAGTCCACAATATCCATCCATGCAGCCATCACAATCTTCACCACCGAACCAGGCTTAATCGCTTGCCCATTCTTGCCTTTGAGATCCGTCACTTTGCAATCCAATTTACACTTTGCTCTCACATTTTATCCAATGTGATATGAGCACAACAAAGTAGTAGCTTTAGGGAAAACCTTTTCCATAGCATTGATCAAAGCATTGTCCCGATCGGTGACAACTACTTTGGGATAGAGATCTTTGGAGTGCAACATCTCACGACACCTCTCAAGAGCCCAATAAACATTGACTTGCCTCTCAGATATCATATAGGCAAAAGCAATAGAGAATGTTTTCATGGTAGAGGTGTTACCGACAAACTCAAGCAATGGAAGACGATACTTGTTTGTCTTGTATGTTGAATCCAACACAAGCACCGTGGAGAACGTGTTAAACAACTTGATAGAATCTGGATGTGCCCAAAAAACATCACTGACAACCTCAGAATCAGGATACTTCCTACAATGATAAACGTAACCATTATATATCAAAGACTTCAAGAGATGTTGCATGTCATTCCTCGTACCCCTAATGAACCGCCTATACCTATAAGAAGCATTATAAACGTGTTTGATAGTTTGTGGAAAAGTTGTTTTTCATTGTCACTTGTGTTCAACGATTGATCCACTTAGACGTGGTGCTAGTTTTGGAAGAAAAAATATATTAGCATTTTTTTAAGACTATTACTTTTCCCAGCCTATGTTTTTCCTCGCGCGCCCTATTTTTTTCCAATTTTACCCCTGGTTCGAATTTCGTTTTCCGGATGCTATTGTTAGAATTTTGTAGATGTTTTCAGATTTAAAAATCCGGAATAATGTTTTACCAGAAGTTTTGCAATTTTAATCTTCAAACTTTGTAAAATAAAGTGCAAATAAAATAAAAAACAAAAATAAAAAGACACAAACATAAAAACAACTCATTTTATTAATATATGAACAATACATTACTATAATTTTCAAGCTTTTTAAGCTTATTACATAAGATCCTAAATCTATTTCTAATCTCCTATGAGCCTAATTCTAATCTCCTAAGAGCCTAACTACTGGTATGTGATGAGACATACTAGTAGTTTGCCTATTGGAGGAAAACCGGAGGAGGAGGGAAGAGGAGGGTGGGAAGAAGAGAACAATGCCCCTGAGGGAGATGGGGGTGCTCAAACTTACGCTCAGGCAGGCCAAGCTAAGAACCACACTGACCCACATGACCCTTAGATGAACCGCGCTTCGTTGCAGCGCGGTTCCATCCTTATTGACCGTTCATACAAACCCTAAAAGTTTTCAACGAGGCCCTTATCTATGAAAGGCCAACGATGGAAAACCATGGTTGTAGAAGGAAGAAGAGGAAGAGAGGGTGGGAGAGGATGGTGTAAGAAATGGTGGGGTTTGGGAAGGTATTTATAGGGAGGGGTGGGTCAAAAACGGCTGGGAGGCCATAAATGCAGTCAAAAAACGCGTTTTACCACGTTTTTTTTACTTGACCACCGCAAAAACGTGTGGTGCAGACCACCGACCATGACTGATGCCTTCCGGAATATATTTTCCGAATTAATGCGATAATGGTGGTGAACGAGGGAAAATTGGCACTTCCTATAGGGCTAAGGACATTCCGGAATGTAAAATCTGGAAAGATTCAGAGTCATTAATGTGGGTTTGGACGATTACAGCAACCACTAACACGTTTTCATTGACTGTAATAATGACTTAGGACTTGTTTTAGGCTATAAATAGGCTTCCATCTTCAAAAAATACCTACATTCTTCACTTCACCTCTTTTCTTACATTTTCTTCAAATGTTTTTTTAGTTTTTTGGGGGTGTCGATGGTGTCATGGTCATTGTTGACCGTTCATAGGAACCCTGCAATTGCAATGCATTGCAGCTTGTGTGGGGTTCATATAACGATCAACAGAGACCCTTGACATCAAAGAAAGACACAGAAAATTACATAATATCTGGTCCGAATTTCTGTTTCCGGAAATCACTAACAATCTGATCCGGATTATACAATCCGGACAAAGGGTATTTTGGTCAAAATCACAGGACGCGCGAGAAGGCAGTAGGGTGGGAAAAGTAATAGTCTTTTTTTTTTTTATATATATAGTAAATATCATTTTGTATATGTCTGTGCACTTTTTTTACTATGTTAATATCACTAAATTATAAAGTATTTTTTCTGGTTGTAAAACTTTGAATTTTTTTTTAACTATTTAATCATTTATTTGTTTTAGATATAAATATAAATGTTTGTGTTCAAATTGTAATAAACTGTGTTTATATTTTTCAAAGATATCAACAATATAATATTCTATTTCTAACTCAAATTTTTCAGTCAAACTTAAAATCTTATAATAATAATAATAATAATAATAATAATAATAATAATAATAATAATAATAATAATTCAATTTAATATTTCAAAATTAAGGATAAATTTATTTAAGGATATTTTTAACCAGATAAAGATGTCAGCTCAAATTTATGTATATTTTTTATATATTGTTATAGATTATAAATCCGGTCCAACTTAACATCACATGTATCAACTAAATCCAAACTTACACGCCACATGGGTGAACTGTCCACCACATAGAGAATTTAATTTAAGAGATTAAAATACAATGTTTAAAATAAACATGAAGGATAAAAAATTTATTTAAGCCCATACTCACAGTATACATAATTTAACTAATTTTCACAGCATAAATATGTTTCTGTTTTGTTTTTTTTTTTCTTTTAGATCAAATAGTTTACCGGTTAAAATTTTACTTATAAGATGAATAAGTAAAGAATTCGGAGGTTAAACTATGTTCACAACACAAAAGTGACAACCACATGTTTCGAACTCAAAGTAGCAACCACAAGTTTCAGTTTTTCTTTTATTAAATAAAAATTTATACAAATTTTCATGTGTGAATATATTTATCTAGTAAACACTAATATTATACCATCTTGAGATAGTGAACCTGAAATATAAATATCCAATTTTTTTTTTTAGGAAATATGAATATCCTTGCACTTAAAATTATAGGATCGTATCAATCTAGGGTATCACATTATCAATATTTCAAATGATGATTAAAATTGTAAAATATTAATCAAATTAATTTGTCGCTCCATCAAAATTTGGTGCAGGAGATGGAGAGGAGGGAGTGGATAGATGGTGGTGGTGCTTGTGGAGGATGCGTCTCTTAACGTGGGAGGAGGTGACGGTTTCCGAGTGTGCGTCTCTGTTGCGTAATGTTGTTTTGTAGGACTATATTCATGACAGGTGGCGGTGGATTCTTGACCCTATTAATGGTTATTCCGTTAATTGGACATATAATTATCCGACGACGGCAGGTGTCTCTTCTGAGCGTGGTTTGTTCGACGATTTGTGGAAGTAGCAAGTTTCGCTTAAGGTCTCTGTGTTTGCTTGGAGACTCCTTCTCAATCGAATTCCAACTAAAGACAACCTCCTTCGTAGGAGAATCATTCCTCTGGACGACATTTCTTGTTTAGGTGGGTGCGGCTCTTCCGAGACGGCGAACCATCTACTCTTTCGTTGTGATCATTTTGGTATGGTGCGGCACCTTATATGTCAATGGTTAGGCATTTATTTTATTGCTCTAGCTTCCGTTAGAGATCATCTTCACCAGTTTGGTCATTTGGCGGGGTTACCGCGATCTATACACTCTTTTCACAGTAATCTGGCTGGCTATTGTCTGAGTTATTTGGAAGGAAAGAAATAACAAGATTTTTAAACAGAAGATTGACAATTTTGATCATTTAATCGACAACGTCAAATTTATATCTTTTTCTTGAATAAAGGCAAATATACTCACTTTCGCCTTCAATTATAACGACTGGCGGCAACACCCTTTACCCTGCATGGGTGTTATTAAGTAACTTTATTTTCTGTCTTTCTTCCGTTGTTATTTTTTGGCATCAGACTCATAACTTTGCATTTTGATGGGTGGTTCTCTTTTGCACACCTTGTGCGAGATGAATCACTTTTTGTGATTCATCCTTTGTTGCATTCATCCTTCAATCATCAAGATCCATTGTTCCTCAACAACAACAACAACCTAGAATCAGTGACAACACATCAACAATAGCAGCAGCTGTAACACCCTCTCTAATTATTTGATTATTTTAATGAGTTTAGAATATACTTATATGATTTGTGTGATTTATATGATTTACTTTGATGAGTGATATTTTGTTATGATATATGTTGGTATTTATTAGTATAATATATATGCTATTTGATTTAGAAATATATATATGTTATTTAGAAATATATGTGATTTGTTATAGAAATATACATGATCTGTTATAGAAATATATATATATATATATATATATATATATATATATATATATATATTTTGTTGTAGGAATATATATGACCTGTTATAGAAATATATATATATTGTTGTAGAAATATATGTTATTTATTGTAGAAATATATATATGTTATAGAGATATATATGTTGTTTGTTTATATGATTTATTAGGTAGCTTATTATATTGTTTAATAAAATAAGATTTGAAAATAAAATAAAATATTTAGTTAAGGGCTGTTTTGTGAATTTAGAGAGTTTAGTGGTGTAAGTGGAATAAGAGAAAAATAAGTAGGTTAAGGAATTTTATAAATAGGAAAGACCTAGTTTAGAAAAAACATAACGTACGACTGTTTTTGGAAAAAAGGGAGAAAAAACCATAGAAGGGAGAAGACAAGAATGCGATCTTCACATTCTAAGGTAAGGGTGAGACTAACTTTGCAATTCTATTAAGTATGTGAATCAATGGCTAGGTTTAACATGATGTAGGATGAGTTTTTGAGGAATTGAAAAGTAGGTTAAAATTGAAGAACTAATGATTAAACGGTGAAGATTGATTAAAATGATGTAGAAATTGTCCCTAGACCTTAGGTAATGATTATGATGAATTTTGGAATCGAGATTAGGCTTAAAACCATGAGAATTAATGATTTTTGTGTAAAACTGCACTTCTGCCCGTAGCGACATTCATCGCTCGCCTCCCGAGCTACGATCCTCGCCACACGAGCAACCTTTCCTCGTCTCGCGAGTTGCACGTTGCAGCTCGCCATAGCGAGTAATATCCCTCGCCTCGCGAGCTTGACCAGAGAGTATGTCATTTTCTAAGTTTTTGACTTTTGAGTTGAACCTTAGATGCCTTTGAGTACCTTTAGGTGCCTACTATTGATTAGAGAATGATTTAGAACAAGATTGAACCTGGAACAACCTTAGTTGGGAATTTGGCTTGTACTCGCCATGGCGAGCAGATGCTCTCGCCTCGCGAGCACTTCCAGAACTGAGTGCATTTGAGGATTTTGAGACCTGAGTTGCTTGGATTAATTAGGAGAGGAACCTTAGGTACTAATGAGACCTATTTAAGATGTTAACTGAGAACTGTGAAGCTATTGTGAAATGTTAAGTGATTATAATGTGATATAATGTTTTATGCATTACTTAAGAATTATTTGAATATTCAAGATGTTGTTGAATTGAAATTGATATTATTATGTCATGTTGTTTGTATGCTGCATATGTTGCTGTTGTTGGTTATGTGAAATATTTATATGCCTTATGTGGAAAATGTATGATGTTTAAGTTGTTGATACTTCACATTAATATTGTTATGTTGTGAATTGCTTGTGCTGTTTCTGTTGCTGTTATGAACTGCTAAGTTGTTTGTAATGTGATTTAATGATTAAATGCATTAATCGAAATATTATTGAATGATCAAGATGTTGTTGAAATGAATTGTTATTAAGCTTGATGTGATTTGATTATGCTGCAATTGTTATTTAACTAAGTTGCATGAGTATGAATAAGTTGATGATGAACTCCAAATTATTGGATGTATAAGTGATAAGTTGATTAAGGTGTCTTGTTGATAGAGTCCATGCATTAGCATTCATTGAGTTTTGTCCTCACCATGATTAGGAGCTTTGTCCTCCGCACGATAGGAGCTTTGTCCTCCGCACGTTTAGGAGCTTTGTCCTCCGCACGATGAAAGTATATTAATACTTATGATGAAGATTGGTACCACATGCATATAAGTGTCTAAGTTGCATTGTCGCAATTGTCGAGTCAAAGTCGTTGTTGATGAATTATCATCCATGAGTTGTTAAGTTGTTGATAAATTATCATCTATGAGTTGTCGAGTTGTCTTCCACCCATGTGTTATTAAAGAAGTACCTATGAAGATTATACGATATTTATGATGTGAATTATATAAAGTTGACTAAGATGTTGCTATGTTGTTTAAGATATTGATTACGATATTGTTTGTTGTTACGTTGTTTAAGATATTGATTATGATATTGTTATGTCGTTATGATGTTGTATATGATACTAATATTATGTTATGTTGTTGTAAGATGATGCTTATGTTGTGATGTATATAATTGTTATTATTAAGTGATGAATATGTTGTTCTATATATGATTAATTATTATTATTAAGTGAATATTATGTTATGTTATTGAAGATGATCGAATGTTGTGATTACTTGGTAATTGTTTATCAAAGATGCTATGATGTTTAAGATAATACTGTTTAAGATGATTATGTTTAAGGTGATTATGTTTAAGATGTTTATGTTGAAGATTTATGATGTTGATTATGGTGTTAGTATGTGTTGATTATATTTTTATAAGATGATGTATATGTTGTTGTTATATTATTATAAAATGATGAATATGTTGTTGTTGTTATATTATTATAAAACGATGATTATGTTGTTGTTGTTATATTATTATAAAATGATAAATATGTCGTTGTTATATTTTATAAGATGATGAATACGTTGTTGTTATATTAATATAAGAAGATGAATATGTTGTTGTTATATTATTATATTATGACGAGATGATGTATATGTTGTTGTTATATTATGATTAATAAGTGTTGTTCATATCATTATAAGATGATGATTATGTTGTGTCGTATATGGTTATTATTATAGTGAGATGTTGATTACATTGTGTTGTTTTAAAGTTATTAGTGATGATGATTACATGATGATATCTATGAGTTGTTAAGTGTACTTGATGATGTTTATGTTAAGTTGATAAGTTGTCTTTTATTCATGAATTGATAATGATATGTTTGATGAATAATTATTATTATGAATTAATGATGTTGTTATGTTGTATATGAATTAGGATTAAGATGTTATGTTATATATGAACTATGACCATGATGTGATGATCTATGTTTGTTACGATTTGGTTAAATGTGTTATATGATGATGTTTATAATGTGATGAATATGAAGTAAATGATAATTAGAAGTTGGTTGAACTATTAAGAATTATTACATGAAGAATTATTATTACTAATATACGAAGTTATTTATGTTGTTAAATGTAATTATTGAATTATATGTTTGATATTATTGTTTTGTGAAATCTCACCCCTTCTGCTTGAAAATGTTGCTCTTCGTATGAGTAACTTGCAGGTATTAATTATTAGTAGGAGTGGTGGCTCAAGTGTCTTAGGTGCTCTGATACGTAACAGGATGGGAACCTTGTTATTACTTTTCTATTCCTTACGTATTGTTTTTGAAGATTTATGACTATGTTTTTAGATTGGATTTTTATGAGACATTTATAAAGGGGCCTTAGTGTCAAAGACTGTTTTTAGTTATTGAAGAAATTCCGCTGCGAAGTATTAAAGTTTTTGTTATTGAATTTTAAAGGATAAATAGTTATTTATTCAGTTTATGATTTTGAGAAAAGAATGTGACATTCCGTTTACGTGGAAAACTCTAATTATTTTTATGAAATTTTTATGCTGGAAAAACGGGGTGTTACAGCATCAACAATACCAAATTAAATTCAACCCTTTTTGCTTTCTTTCAATATCATCATAAAAAAAAAAAAAAAAAAATTGGTTCTATTTTAAGTTAATTCCCTCTATTGTTATTAGAAGCCATATAGCTAACTAAGAAAATGGGTCTTGAAATGTTAGAAGAGTTTCGACCAATTACTCCCATAAGAACCATTGCTCTTATGACTAAAACATTGAAACATGTATCCGAGGTAGAGACAACAGAGAAAGTTCTAAAAGAGGATGAACAAGAGTGTCAAACACCAACTTCATCACGAGGTCAAATTGTAGGCATTTTTTGGTTTGCCCACCAGCTCGAAAGAAAGCTAGAGTAACACGAATCAACAAGAATTCAGCCCCACCATCTCAAGTGTTCTTTCAAGTTCCTCACGATCTGGCTTCTGTGTTTGTGTTTCGCAAGCCAAACATTGCAAGAAGATCATAAATATATAGATCTTAGCTAGCTGGGCAATTTAATTCCAATTCTTGAGATAGAAAGGAAGAAATAAGGAAGAAGAAGGAAGAAGGAGGAATTCAGATCCAGATCGAGATAGAGTGAGAGAGAGAATTCATATCGATAGAGAAAAGAAGAAGGAAGGAAGAAGAAGGAGGAATTTTGGGGTTATTTGTTTAAGTTTTTCTGGATTTTATATGATCAATGTTGAAGATGATAAAGATCAAGAGGAAGTAGGGATGACAATGGATACCCAATGGGTAGGGTATTACACTTCTCGTCCCCATATCCGCATTTATAAAAAATACCCGTACCTTCGTAGGCAACAACTTTAGTCCCCTTCCCCATACCCTATGGGTACCTAAGTGCTCATATCCGCACCCATTACTCGCACTTTAATTATTAAAAAACAAAAAAACAAAAAATCACAAATGAAATAAAACTACGATCTCAAATTTTTAAAATTAATTCATAAAATAATATGAATTGTGGTATTTAGTCAAATAGAAAACATCCAAAATATCCCTAAAAAATTATAGACCGACATGATGGAGTTGTTATTGTATTAAGCAGTTGTTTGGTTTAAGTTTAGGTTTAGGCTTAATAAATTAATTAATTATACATAAAAAATAAATAAATAATTTATGATATTATATAAATATGTATATGCGGGGTTGCGGGTTTGGGCAGTATAGTACTCTTACCCGTGCCCTACCCATTTAATTTTGTGGGTATTACCCGTGCCCATACCCATAAAAGCGGAGTTTTACCCTATCCATTGTGGGTATTTTTGGCGGGTACCCATTGGGTCTGGGTCCAATTGTCATCTCTAAGAGGAAGAATAGGGAAGGAGAAGAAGAGAAGAAAAAAGAATCAGATATGGATGGTTTAACCTGCAATCAAACAGTTATAATCATATTAATTATATTAGACATCAAAAAACTAACTGCGATGACCAAAATAGATAACGGCAGATAACTTAAGGGGCCGGTTTGAGACACTTTATAATTAGGGGACCAAAGTGAAAACCAAAAATAAGTTAAGGGATCAAATGATGTATTAAGCCAAATATTTATTAGGTTAAATTGGTCATTTGATCTCCTGACTAATTTTTTTAGTTTCATTTCAGTCCCATAATTCAGAAAACATCCGCTTTGGTCTCTTATAATTTTATTTTTTGAAAATTTTTTTTTTAACTCCAAATGTCTATTAACTTTAACCTCAAATATCTATAATAAACCAACAGTATAGACCTTATTAATTTTGTTAGTTTTAACCCTTCAATCTTTTTATTATAAAGGGGATCGTTGGATCATGTAGATATATTGTATCTTACGATAACTGTCAATAGCTAAAAAAAATTCTTTTCAATTCTCCATCTTCTTCCTTCCTTGTCATGATATCATCTTTGACTTTAAACCCATGATGGGGAAGGAAGAAAATGAAGATTTAGAATAAAAAAAAATTAGTTATTGATGGTATATCGTAAGATACAATGGACTTATATGATCCAACGATCCCTTTTATGATAAAAAGATCAAAGAATTAAAATTAATTAGGTCTATGGTGGATCATCTATAATGTTGGTCCACTATAAATATTTGAATTTAAAGTTAACAAACATGGATCAAAGTGACAAATGGGGGTGAACATAAGGGACCAAACCGAACATTTTGGGAGTTATTGGACCAAAATTTATAAATCATAAAGGGGACTAAATTATCAATTTAGCCTATTTATTAAAAAAGAAAGAACATTTATTAAAATTTAAATTGATATTAAAAGGTTGCATGTCTTTTTTTCTTTTTTTGGTACAAAAAGGTTGCATGTCTTTTTGTGGTGATAAAAAAGTCGCATGTTTAGCCAATGTCTTATGGCCTATTTAATGTGTATTGTTAGAAGAATTTGATTTATTATATTTTTTTTTTGAAGAATTAATTTATTATATTATTATATACAATCTAAGCATTTTTTTAACTATATACAATCTATGCATCTTATTTTTACATTGTCTATCGGTCACAGTTAATTTAAATTATAAAAGGTGTTTGACTTTGATAAAAAAAAAAATTACACTGATAATATATATTATACTTTTTTTGGTTAAACAGTATATATATTTGATTTATTTCATCCAATATAGAAAATTAAATAATTAAAGTTACAATTTCCATTACTGAGACCCCCCGTTACATTTGCACATAGTATATAGCTTATAATAAAGGTCGTCATCTTCTAATTCAAATGGAAGAACTTGTTTAAGCACCATTTTCAACAAAGATATATCGGATTAGGTACTTTCTCTCTTTCTCTCTTCAATTTCATTTCTCTCTTAATTATGTAGATCTGAAGCTAATCCACCATTTATTTTCATAAATATGATTAGGGTGGAGTGTAAAAGGGATGATTTTTAATTTTATATTGTGAGCAAAAATCAATCCAATTGATTACTGATATTTAGGCCAATTAAATGGCATACACTACCATTTTTTTTATTATGTACTCTATCATGTCAACTTATTGTTGCAATTTTTGATTTTTGATTATTTTTAATCGATAAGTTTCTACGATTTGAATTCTCTATCGTCGTGTATTTGTCGATTTGGTGTTTGATAAAGATCAATGAACAACTCTTATTTCGAAATATATTTCAAAGTCGCCTTAGTATCATTAGACTACACATCATCCAATATTCATTGGGCAATAAACATTTTTTAATTCAAATTGTAAAATTGCATGCATGTTTTTGTGATTGCATTCAATCTAGGGTTTAGATGTCGGCGACATTCATATATCACTTAATTAGATTTAATTAATTTGATTGCAAGCTCATCTATCAATTAATTTTTAAACAATTTTCGGATTTTTTATTAAAATATTGAACTTTGCTTATACATTTTTTTTTTATCTAAGAACTTAATTTATAGATGAAGCACATATATTATATAAGTAATATAGAAAATGATCTTGTTAACGAGTGTCCCTAGACTACTCTTTAAGTATGCTAAATTAAGTAATTATTCTTTTAAAATGTCAAATTTTTCAATTTCCAATACACCGATTACACAAACTTTCATAAAAAGTTACTATTTAAAGTCTTTAACCAGTGCCCCGATTTTTCTATAGAGAAAGGTAAAGTTTTTTAACCAGATTTTCTTATTAGATTTCAGAAAGGTCCACTGATTCAACAGCCGTTGGAAAGGTGGAAACTGGAAAGGAAGGATATCATCCAACAACACGTTTTGGTGTCACGTGCAGGTATTCTAATGTTTCCCTGCTTGATTAATCATTGTTAATGCTTGTTTAAATTATTATTTTTATCTTTTTCTATATGAAAATTATTGTGCATGTCGATGAGTACTGTCTAATGGTCAAGTATTAGTGACATAGTGGTCAAGTACTAAAGGTGCATGTGATTTTTTTTCGTCAATTTTTTTGTAAAAAAAAAAAAAGAAGAAGAATGCAGTAGATACCAAAACAGTATTTAATTATTTATATTTTCCATTTTTCTTGTTAAAAAAAAAGTATTTAATTATTTATATATAATAAGAGTAAGGAAATTGTAATGGATACAGGATACTCAAGACTTTATTTTTGAGTTTGAATTTCATTATGGCAAGGACTTGAGAACTGCTCGTTGGTTTGGTTATATAATTTTATTTTGGTTTGTTAAAAAAAAATTATGGCAAGGACTTTCATTATGGTAAGGAATTTCGCATTTAAACATTTATGACATCGAATAACTGTTTAATATTGATCAAATGATCTTCGGATTTTGATTCTACCTCTATTAGTGTTCCAATTTTCAATATAGTAAAAAAAAAAAAAAAACACAAATATATACCCAATTTTCGTACTACACAGTATTTCCCCTTTTTAATTTGTGTCACATTGACATTCACTTGCATATAGGTAGCTACATATTTATCATTGGAGTATTGAATTTTTCGATTACTTACCTTGTTTTTGAGCCACCATGAGATAAAAACAAAACCATAGTACAAATCGAAGGAACGAGACAAACACATTCGATAGATACTCCAAGAATCCCACTTTTTTGTTTTTCCATACTCAACAATCGACCCATCATAGGATCGTGCAAAATTCTCGAACCCCTTTCTCTATTTTTCTTTGTTATTCTCGAATGTTATGAAAACTGTCACGTTTTGGTGACATGCACCATGTAATTACGTGACTATGGAGGTGAACAAGTGCTTACGTGTGTGTCTTTGTCAGAGACAGATATAATAAGACAAACAACAATGGTAGGAGGATTGGTGAATAAAGCCAAGCTCACAGCACCCTTAACATGTCCTTTGTGTAGTAACATTTTCAGAGAACCAACCACAATTCCTGAATGCTTGCATACTTGTAAGTCTTTTCTTTTTTCATCATCTTTTTCTCCTTTGTTCAATTATGCTTACGATATGTTTGTTTTTTGTTTAGTAGTTTGGTTTTAATTTGGTCTGTTACTTAATTGGAAATGTTTGTAAGTGGCAAATTATTTTCTATTATGGAAATTTATACATAATGTGGTAAGAGGAAAACATTTTCTGATAGTGTTTTTACAATTTGTATGCATAATGTGATATCTGCATGATGAATCTTTGGAGTTCTTTGACCTTGTTTTTATGATTAGTTATTTTAGATTTTGTGACAAATACTTGTGTATAACAACTATGCTTGAAACTAGGCCATGATGAATATAATGCCTTGTTTTCATCTTTGTCTTTTATGCGATGAATATATGCCTAAATCTCTGAGTTTGGTAACAGTTTGCAGGGAATGTATAGAAAGGAAGTTTATAGATGAGAGGCTAAATCACTGTCCAGTATGCAAAGTAGACCTGGGTTATTATCCATTAGACAAACTAAAGTATTCACCATGAACATCACTCTTCTTTCATGAACGATGGTTGCAATCTATGTAGCATCGACAATTCACATTTAAGTCATGTCTGGTGTCCAAGATGTGTCAGTGTTGGACACCAACACGAGACCGACACATGTGGTTATATTCCGCTATTCTATTTTCTCATGTTATTTATGGTGCTGAGGTGTCGGTGTTGCACCTGGTGTCTGTGTCGGTGCTTCATAGGTTGCAATTCATTTCATTTCGAGTTCTCCCTTTTTGTGGAATCTTTTGAACTTACATTACTTTTATATTATATTGGAAATGGAAATCTACAGGGTAGATAATTCTTGGATAGTATTGAGGGATAAACTTCACCCCTCTGAAGGAACAAGTGTTAAGTCAGCTGAAAATGTTCCTTCAACTTCATTGGTAACTAAAATAAGGAAGAACTCTCAATCCTCTTCAAAATCCGATGCAAAAAAGGCCAAAACAGCTTTTACAAAAGTTTACAAATATGTAAGAAGAGGAAAAAAGATTCAAGAAGAGCCAAAGGAGATGCAAGAAGAACTCCCTATCACTCCACAAGAACCAAAAGTTCCTGCTTCTGAACTTGCTGATGTAGCAGATGTTAAGAAAGATGTGAAACAACATAGTGGAATAGGAATTTCGGATGAAGGATCTACAATTTTATCCGCTAGAAGAGCAAAAATTGCAGCTAGAAAAAAGTTTATCAGAACTGAATTAGCTCCTACTTCTCAACCTGACAAAGTCACAGTTGATGAAAAGAAAGACGATAAGCGCCCCCGGCTTGAAACATCCACTGAGACTCCAAAAATCAGATTTAAGGTAAAAGGGAGAAAAACTTTCTGGTCCTCTATTGTTTCTCTTAATCTTTTTTGTATTCTTGCTTTCTCTTGTTCCATTGTGTATTAGTGTCGTCAATCGCGGACTGTGGAAAACAGTGGTTTGTTTAAATTCTGTTACGCTACAGCTCTATAATGCTGCTAGCCGCGATTTGACAACACTTTGTACTAAAGCCTTATCACGGAACAATAGCTCGGTTTGTTCAAATTCCTCTACACCGTGGCGCTATAGCCTCTACTTGACAACAGTGTCATATACTTTACGAAACTAATATTATTTTATTCCTGTTGTCTTCAATTTTTGTTTTGAAAGATCCTTACAATGTGCTTTAATGCATGATCATTAGCAAAATTCGTCAAAACCAGAATCATCTAGTCAGAAAATAGTGTTCAGGAATATTTCAAGGGACACTGAATCAAGGAAAGGAAAAGCTGCTGTGTGCGAGCCATTGAATTTGTCGGTGGAAACTACAAACAAAAACAAGTCTCCTAGTAACTCCACCGTGCAAGAAAATGGTGACATCCCAATGCTTGTGGACTCTAGTGACAATGACTCTCATCATGTGTCTAAGTTAACAGAAGCAGAAGGTGATCAAATTGAATCTATTCCTCCAAAATCGACTTCCTTGAAGATTAAGCTTAAAAGCGTGGCCAACCAAGAAAAGAGAGTAAAGTTCTCTGAGGACTTGAATCTCCCAGCCCTAGCTGAAAATGAAAGCAAGAAAGATTGTAATCCTATCTGGTTCTCCTTGGTTGCTTCCAAAGAGCAGTAAGATTACTTTTCATGGCTTGTTATTATTTCATCTCTTGAAACTTATTATGTAATTTTAGAATTTAATATTATATATATATGATATATGATATTTGAATTTCTGTATACAGGGATGTTGGTGCACTGCCACAAATATCTTCTCCCTACATAATGGTCAGGTGAGTTTATTTATTTTTACTTTCTATTAGGTATTTTGTTTTTGGTGAATATGAAAATCTTTGTATTTCGGCTCGTCTAAGATTAGTTGTTAGTAAAGTGAGAAAATCAATGTTTGATACTTTAACCGCTGTGAATTTGTTATACATATAATATCAACCATAGATTTGTTTATCTACGATTGATATTACTCAATTTACTCTCGACAACGAGTTGCTCACTTTAAGAGGAGTCTGATCCCTGAAATGAACATGTCATGTGTGACAAATTTCTTTCTATTGCTGATGTTTCTTTGGTAAAGAGCTACTTTTGTATATTCACTTGTGTGTGTGCACTTCAAAACCATTCTTTCAATGCCCTTTGCATGTACTCTTTACTATTGCTACAAGTTAGAGATCAGATTTGGAAACTCTACATTTAATTATCATTCAAAATTTAATATAGTTTGAATTGAAACAAGTACATTTATTACTAGAATCAAGATATTTCATTGTAACTCTATATTGTGACTTTGTAAGACAGATTCCTCTTAACCAATCTTCACATTATTTATAGGAATGGAAGTTTACCTGTTTCTCATATCAAAAAGCACCTTGTGCAGAAGCTTGATCTTGCTAGTGAAGCTGAGGTAAATTGTGTTTCTGTCTTTGTTAAATCTTTTACCTTTATGAACCAATGTATTGCAAATTTTTCAGAAGCTAATTGTTATTTTCTTATGTTTATACTGTAACAGGTAGAGATCTTATTAAGAGGTAAGCCAGTTTTATGTTCAATGCAGCTGCAAAACTTAGTGGAGATGTGGTTGGAAACAATGCCAAAGAATGAAAGGATTCAGACATCTGTTGGAAGCTCAGCTAAGGATTTTGTCATGGTCCTTTCGTACGGTCGAAAGGCTCCATGACTCATACATAAAAATATTCGGCGTATGTTTTGATTGGCGGTGAGTTTGGGGGAATTAAAGACCGTGGGATTAGTAAAAGTTACACTTTGGTGCTTTAATATGGTGTCACCCTGACTTCACAAAACTCACCGCTTAACCATACATAGACTCCGACATCTTTTGAATTCAGTTTTGATAGCGACGAAAGTGATTTTAGTAGTTTAAAGTTGATTTTGACATGTTTGGATGTTGTCAAGTGGAATTGCTTTGACTTTGAAATTGAGTTTAATCTAAAGATAGAATTTTGAGCTTTTGACTCTTGAATTGGTTTTTAATCTCAAATTCATTGTTCAAATCATTTTTAAGTGAATATTTTCATATATAAATTATTTTACAATCAACTCCATTTTAATAAAAATAAATTCTGTAAATTTTATTCATTTAAAATCAATTTTCATCACATATACTTTGGTATACATGCCCCTAATTTATAACAGCTTTGATATTTAAAAAAAGGAAATGTTAACGAGTCCCCTATGCTTAAAAAAATAATAATAAGTAAAGGCTTTAACAAAGGTTTTTTTTTTTTTTTTTTTTTTATGTTTTGTTTTTGGGAAAATGCTAGATATCAAGAATGATTTATCAAGAAAGATTCAAGAATGACATGGCACAATAATCACCCTTAAATTTTATCAAGAAATTGTACTGAAATTAATGTTAGCCAATAAAATCTCTGTCGGGCCGGAAATCATGGGGTGGTGGATGTTATGCATTTTTTTTTTTTTTTTATGAAAGGAATAAATGAGACTGAAATCTAAGGGTGATTATTGTGCCATGTCATTCTTGAATCTTTCTTGATAAATCATTCTTGATATCTAGCATTTTCCTTTGTTTTTATCTCTCGCTTGTTATTTTTTTTTTCAAAAATATCCATCTCTTATTACATGGTTAAGACAGTACAAAATACGCGATTAATCGCATTTTGTAGGTGGTTAATAAATACAGTATAATTTATAAAAAAGAAAATTGACATTGATTTTTTGGGGCAAAGATTCTCTAAAGTGAGAAAATCAAGCTTAATAATTGTAACAAATTTATAATTTATTATGATGTGCTTACAATATCTATCTTTAATTTGTTAATTAACAACAATATTGTCCACATTACATTTTAGAGGAGCCGAATCAGATTTTTTTACACACAACACCGTCATTTATTCATTACAAAGTTAACATAATTTAAATATGCGATTGATTAAGTTTAGTATATAGTTAATAAATATCTTGTATATTTGAACAATGATTTTTTTTTTACATATTGTTGTTTATTTTTTTCATTACATGGTTGATGTAGTTCAAATATGTTATTAATTAATTATGTCCGATTTGAACAATGATTTTTTGACATACATTGTTGTTTATTTTTTATTTTTTCCATTATATGGTTGATGTGGTTCAAATATGTGATTAATTATGTCCAGTCAATGAATAAATCAAGATGTTATAATTCATTAATGGATGCAATGAACTGAATGAATCAAATATTTACATGTCATTAACCATGTGTTTTTTTCATGGTTGTGAATAGGGTTGGGAATAGGCCAGGCCGGCCTATAGGGGCCTATGGCCTGGCCTGTTTAAGCCTGGCCTGGCCTGGCCTGTTTATTAAAAAGGCTAGGCTTAGGCTTTTTAAAAAGCCTATTTAAGTAAGTAGGCCAGGCTTAGGCTATCAAAAAAGCCTATGAAGCCTAATAGGCCGGCCTGTTTATGCATGTTAGGCTTTATAATGGACTTTTTAAATAGGCTTTAAAGCATTATAGTGAAATAGGCTTTTAAGGCCTTATAGTGATAGACAAGTCTTACACTCAAATAGGCTTTGAGGCCTATTAAACCTATTTAAAAGTAGATAAAATGGAATGTTTAGTGAGGCCTATTAAACCTATTTAAAAGTAGGCCTGTAAATAGGCTTTCAGGCCAGGCCAGGCTTTTAAATAGGCCAGGCCAGGCCAAAAAAATAGGCCTATGAAAGGCCATAGGCCAGGCTCAAGCCTGCAAAAAATTTCGTAGGCCAGGCTCAGGCCTATCAAAGCCTGGCCTGGCCTGGCCTATTCCCAACCCTAGTTGTGAAGGAAAAAAAAAGGAACTTATTTTATTTAAAAAAATATAGTGCCAATTGTGTGCTGTTGCTAATTGGTGTGTCCAAATAGAAGGACCAGTTTTTGTTATCTTTGTTCACGAGGCAGCTTAGCCGTCGGAAGAGATTATTTTGGTTCATAAGTTATTGAGTTTATTTTCATAAGATCATACAAATAGCTTAGTGTTATTAGTTACTTTCATCAATGCTATAAATTGTGGTTAATCATGTCATTCAGGGTAATACAGAGAGTTGTTATTTGCAGCTGATGAATCCATAAGTTTGTAAGTTCTTAACAAATAGAAAGAAAAATCGCAGCGGAAGTGATTGGTCCACAATGAATGCAGGTGAGTATGTAAAACTCTGGAGTATCAAATTCAATTCCTAAAAACAAAGCTTCAAAACATTGTAAAGCAAGTTGTTGAATATGGCCTAAACGATCATTTTAGTCCCTGACCCTTGATTTGTATAAGAGTTCACTTGTTATGATATTATAAATTGACTTAAATACTCTTTTGGTCCCTTAACTATTTAATTGGTATCGCTTTGGTCCCTTAACTAAAAAAAAGATTGTTTGAGGATTTTAATTTTTTTTTAGTCTCGTTTTGGTCCCTTCTGTTAGGGTTAATAAAAAACGTTAAGTGTGGACACGTGTCACCTTATCATTGGTTCTAAGTTTTTTTTTTACAAAAAAAAATAATATTTTTTTAAATATATATATTTTATTTTTTTGTAAAAAATTTCCATAACCAATGACAAGGTGACACGTGTTAACTCTGGACACGTGTCACTTTGTCATTAGCTCTGAGTTTTTTTTAAATTAAGGGACCAAAGCGATACCAATTAAATAGTTAAGGGACCAAAAACACATTTAAGCCTAATAAATTTATAATAATTGTTAATAAAACGTGATTGAGGAAACTTTATACCTCTACTGTATCTTACATTGCATCTAATACACTTGAAAGATTTTCAAAATGAATAATCCATCAATTTAATCCCTAAACTATCGTCTTTCCAAATGAATCTCTAAACTGTATGAATATAGCAAGTAGTAATCAATAAACTATATAAAATCCGTCAAGTTAGCCCTTGAAGTATACGAAAACCCATCAATTTAAATTCAATGTTAACTAAAAACCTTCAACTTTTACTAAAATAATATTTCTGAATGAGATATGATAACAAAATCAATTTCAATTCAATGTAACCAAACCTTCAAATTTTACTAAAATCATATTCCAGACAAGATAAAATATATTTTCCATTGTGCACCACCGTATACATGGTTATACCAACAATCATAGTTAGAAAAATAAACAAGTTCACTGTGAAAAATCAATGAACCACCACAATAATCAGCTCAACTAGAAATAATAACATAATGAACCGATAGGTATATTGATCTATATATGCTTGTGATAATTTCAGTAGAGTTAGAAATAGAAGGTATGTAAAACAAATCTCTGATTTTTCTAGGATGATAGCCAATCACCAACAACATGCAACCAAACAGGAGAAACTAAATACAGTAGTCAAATGCTATGCTCCTGACTTTTTTAATCTAAAAACAAGAGGCACCAAACCAAGTGATCACTACCTTCAATTCATTATACATTCCTTCTTTAACCCTTAACCATCAGACATCACTCTCATAAAGTAGTTCGTCAAGCATATGAAAATCCATCAATTTAGTCTCAGCTACTAAGATGATGGGGACTAAAGTGACGGAATTGGTTTAGAAATTAAATTGGTGTTATTCAAATTTAAATTGAAGAAACACATGACAGAGAAAGAACCCTGATGTATGTAGATAAGATCAATTCCAATTTCCAACCATATGAATAAAGTGAAACATCTATATAACAAACCTAACATTTACATTAACATCAAGAATTGTTGAGGAGTCGGGGGAGTGCCGGAATCAACAGGCCAATGCAAGACTATAAGAGAGCATCTCTAACCAAAACCTTAAGGCATCGGGAATATGAGTCACCTCTCGTATAAATCCTATATCAAACCTATTCACAGTCAATCTGAAACTTACAAGTCACCACTCGCACTTGAACCCAACAAAGGTTCTCTCGGTATTACAAATCATTGAAATTATACTTCACCAAAACAGTCATCATTTCATATCTGGGCAAACTATCTAGCTATAATATATGAGGGGCATCTCTACAATCTAATGTGAGTTTTCTCAAACCTTCCAACCACAAAAACACACCTCAATTGCAATACCATCCAATCAAGATGACATTATCATCACAATAATAACATATACAAACAAACATAAACACATAAAACTGAAGCAATGAAAGCAAAAGGATGAATCAAATTTTTCACTACCATTCTAAAATTGTATGCACAAATAACAAAACTCTAATCCACTAATTTCAACAATTCATATAAATAATAAATTGCATAACAAATAAAAAGTAGTAACCAATTGTAGCTTTGTTAGTGAATTCAATTCAATCTACAAAGTTAAAAAAATAGAATCCAAATAATCAAACACTACAACGAAAACTACAAATAGCAAACACCTGACACGACACTGACACCTCGACGCCAATAATATCAAACAGGTGCATAAGGACCAGCAGTATCAGTAGCTAGCATAGGACCATACGGCGATTCATAATCATCCAAACCACCAACATCCGTCCTCTTCAACGCCCCATGCAAACAAACAATACCCGCCGCAACCAAAACCGACACCACCACATTCACCCAAACACCACTCACCCAAACAACAAACAAACTAAAAACCACCAGCGCCACAACAACAACACGATCATCAACCGCCACGACGTTGAACAGCGACAGAGGCTCATCGGAGTCACGTGAGAAGAACAGAAAGTACCAACCAGCGAACGCGATAAGGAGGAGAACGATGGCAAGAGGATGGTAGACGAGGCTGATGAGGAGGATGAAGAGGAAGATGAAGGTGTAGTTGAAAAGGAAGCGCGTGAGATTGATTCCGACGCGCGTGGTGGCTTCGGAGAAGGAAGATGGTAGGGAGAGAGTGGAGAAAGAGAGGAATTCGGACCAAGGGTGGCGCGTGGAGAGGATTGATAGTGTGGCTTCTTTGAAATTGGAGAGTGTTTCTGTTGCAGAGGACATTGTCGAAGGAGGTTAGAATCGTCGATCGATGGTGTCGATGACGAAGTTTCCTATCAAAACTTTACTCTACGCTACTTACCAGTGCTCAGTCAATGCTAATTTAGCCGAAATTGTCAATGGGCCCAATTGTGATATTTATTTATCACTTTTTGAACTTTGCTTAATGCACCGCACTAATTTAACATTCTCATCCCTCAAATGCAAATTTATGTCACAATTATGTTATCTATAGCTATATATAACAATATATAAATAAATCAAGCGATTAAAATCAACTGATATGTCTAAACTTATATATTAAATTTATGTGGTTAATGAATTTCCATTGAATCGTTCATGAGAACTCAAGTTAAATTTATGATAAAAATAATTTTTGATCAGACGGTACAATAAATATACACCATATTTGTTCTTTATAATTTCATATTTTGAATACATTGAATGACTTTTTTATTTTCAATGTCAATGAAAATCAATGAATTGAGAAGGAAATCAAAGCACTTAGTTTCTTGTGTGATGGTGTGGCCATTGCTTCTCTCATTAGTTGAGAAATTCAGGGTTTCTCATTTTTCTTTTTTTACTAGTTTTGCAATTTGTTGTTTTTGGTAAAAATAAAGTATTTTTAATTTTATTTTTTGGTAGATAGATGGAATGAAAATATTCACTTAAAAACTCACACACATCCTAAATTCAAACCCAAATTATGATAGATGTGAGCCATAACGACTTAGTTAAACTTCACCATTTTCTATCTTTTTGTTCCATAATGTATATATGTATTATTTGTAGTCACCTTTTTCCACCTCCCCGTTAGATCTCCCGTGCCCTCTATGCATGTCAAATCATCGAATCCGGACGGTATAAACGCCCATAAAAACCTTCAAAATACATTAAAATATTTTGAATTTTATAATCTGAATAAGGCACGCGAAAAACTCATAATAAAAAAAAAGTAATAGTTGTATTTATTTTTTTTCCAAAGGCCAAAGCCCACACACAAGTGTATGTGGGGTCATCCGAGCATGTAATTTTAGGAATTGAATGGATTACTTCTTGTATTGTCAGAAAAGTTTAGACACATCATTTGAACACATTCACAAAAGAAAATTTATTTAATTATTTTAAAAATAAATTTCATCAAATTATTTTATTTTGTGTGTCAAAAATCTCATGAACACACAAGAATTATCCGTATGAATGATTAAAGTAAAAGCGTACTTTATGATGTAGGATTGGAAAATCTCCTAATAGTGAGGTCTTCAGCATTTAAGATCCAGTAATTAATAGGTGTCCATATTAATTTTTTTTTTTTGGGTCTTCTAAGACTTAGAGTCTCACTTAAGACTTCCATTCTTAAGTGGACTCCACACTACTTTTCATTAAAATAATCATTGTATTGTTGGAACGTAAATGATGAAGAATTAGTAGTGGGATCGATTTAGACCTTTTGTGAGAGGATTTCCATTGTAGTGATTGAGTGCTTATTATATACTGTTATTAAAAAATTATAAAAGTGTGATGTGTACACGTGAGATCCGTTTAAAAACACCAAATTAAGAGGTCTTCATTGTGAATGTTATATAAGCAACTCCAATGTAGGTACCAAAGTGAATTTATACATTGACGAATCGTTCTTTATTTTTTTCTTTTATCATTAGGAGGAATGGTGATGTGGTAAGGTGAGTAGAAAAAAAAATGGCTGAAGTAATTTAAATAAGTCATCATATCATCAAATTAAAAGTTGATTAATTTTTCTATCGTTAAAGTAAAATATGCTTGAATTGCATAAATGTAATGTACCATTATAGAAATCATCATTTTTTAATGTAAAGATTAATTTGTTAATTATTATGTTAGTATTATCTCTAATGTCAAAATTTAAATCTTGAACATTTAACTCTTTTAATTCTTCAATTCCTCTATAGGAGACACATTGCGGGAAACATGAGTGATTTGGAACCACGTTTGAATTTCTTGGAGATGTATCGTTCAATGATTCAATAAACTTTTTGTATAAGTTTTTTTTTTTTTTTTGACAATAAACGTTTATCCCCTCCATGTTGTATAAAATTCAACAATGTCGTAATGAAGGTTAAACCGACAAATAGCCACAAAGGGAATGAAGTGGGAGTAAACTATCAGATTGGTCCTGTCTTTGTACCAAATTTTTAATTTGATCACTTTATTGATAATTCAAAATGGACCATCTTTTTGCCAAATGTTTATAAAAAAAATTGAATAAAATCGCCATTTTTATCTGCAATCAAGGCTTATTTGGAGTTGGAGGATGCATGCCTAGCTGATTCGGTGTTGGAGGACGCAGGCCTGGCTGATTCGGTGTTGGAGAAAACTATGAAGGGACCTAATTGAGAAACGTTTGACAAATATATGTACCGTTTTGAGTTACTAATAGAGTTATGAACCTAATTGAAAATTTGCTAAAAAAACATGAACCAATTTAATGGTTACCGTGACGAATCAGATACACCAGCCATCAAAGTCAAAACCGGATGATCAATTTTATTATAAAAAAAAGAAGTCAAAATTGGATGCGAGACACATCTTCCTTGCCCAAAAAGAAGGTCAAACCTAAAAATTATACACTCTGTTATGTATGACTTTTTCATTTGCACACACAAAAAGGGTTAAAGAAAAATGTCACTCTTTTTTTAGAATAAAAAAGTGTCACTCAATTGATTCATCGCTTGATTTTTAGTTTTTTTTTTTTTTATATACTCTCTGATTAATATTATACAAATTAATCTAAAAAATTTTCATTTAATATTCATAATAATAAAAATACATCATTGATTAATAAAAATAATTAAGTAAAATTATCATTATTTTTCATTAATCATATTTTTTTAATAAATGTGAAATGATAAAATAAACAGATATTATTGAACAAAAGAATATTAATTTTCTTATTTGTCTTCAAAAACAGAGAAATTACAAATAAATATGCACATAGATAAAAATTACAAATAAAAATGTGTTTACAATGATTAATTTTATCCTCTAAAAAGATCTAACGACGTAACCAATTACATAACATAACAAATATAGAAAACATAAATTGTTTTACTACATGCAAGTGAGATTATAAAAGATTTTCTAATGAAACCGATCTGTTTATATAGGATTTGTATGTATGACTATGTTAGAGATGATAATTCAATTACTCAATCAATCAATCCAGTTCAACCAAGCTTTATCTATTGATCTAATTTCCAATTTTCAGTGCCACCGCCTCATTACACATGTTAGTATGTTACCATTACCTCAAAAAAGAAGTAAAACACGCAAGAATTCAAATTGCATCAATCAACTCAGTTGCTATTGTTGACTACCATTAAATATGATATATGTGCTAAATACCGTACACAAAAAGAAAAGTCTTCATCCTTTGTCATATATAACTACATATATATCCTTCATTCTTTCTTTATCTTTTCATTCTTGTTCCAATGGCTTCCTCAGTTAAACTCTTCATTCTTTTACCATTCCTCTCTTTGTTCATCTCCACCTCCTTAGCACAAACCTCTTTCAGACCAAAAGCACTAGTTCTCCCCATAACCAGAGACACTTCAGCCTCAACACCACAATACACTACTCAAATCAAACAAAGAACACCACTTGTACCAATCAACCTAACCATTGATCTTGGTGGTGGCTATTTTTGGGTGAACTGTGACAAGAGCTATGTCTCATCCACTTTAAAACCAATCCTATGTAGCTCATCTCAATGCTCACTCTTCGGTTCACATGGTTGCAGTGACAAAAAAATATGTGGCCGTTCACCTTACAACATTGTAACAGGTGTGTCCACATCTGGTGACATTCAGTCAGATATTGTTTCAGTTCAATCCACAAATGGAAACTATTCTGGTAGATTTGTTTCTGTTCCTAACTTTCTCTTTATTTGTGGCTCTAATGTTGTACAAAATGGTCTTGCTAAGGGTGTCAAAGGTATGGCTGGTCTTGGAAGGACTAAAGTGTCACTTCCTTCACAGTTTTCATCAGCTTTTAGTTTCAAGAATAAATTTGCAATTTGTTTAGGTACTCAAAATGGTGTACTTTTCTTTGGTGATGGACCTTATCTATTCAACTTTGATGAATCTAAAAATCTTATTTACACACCTCTTATTACAAACCCTGTTAGCACTTCTCCAAGTTCTTTCTTAGGTGAAAAATCAGTTGAGTATTTCATTGGTGTGAAATCTATTAGAGTTTCTAGTAAAAATGTAAAGTTGAACACAACCCTTTTATCTATAGACCAAAATGGATTTGGTGGAACCAAAATTAGCACTGTTAATCCTTACACTATAATGGAAACATCGATCTATAAAGCTGTTGCTGATGCTTTTGTGAAAGCATTAAATGTTTCTACTGTTGAACCTGTAGCACCATTTGGAACATGTTTTGCAAGTCAAAGTATTAGTTCTTCAAGAATGGGACCAGATGTTCCTTCCATTGATCTAGTGTTGCAGAATGAGAATGTGGTTTGGAATATTATTGGAGCTAATGCAATGGTTCGTATTAATGATAAGGATGTGATTTGTTTGGGTTTTGTGGATGCTGGATCTGATTTTGCAAAAACTTCTCAAGTTGGTTTTGTGGTTGGTGGTTCTAAACCAATGACTTCAATCACTATTGGTGCACATCAATTGGAGAATAATTTGTTGCAATTTGATTTGGCTACTTCAAGGCTTGGTTTTAGGTCACTCTTCTTGGAGCATGATAATTGTGGAAACTTTAATTTTACATCCTCTGTTTAGAACTTAATTATTCTGCTCCAGTTAAATATCATGTACCAGTAATATTTGTGTGTGTAAACCGGCTTAATTGCACTTTTAGAAAGATAGGGGTCCAAAAGTGCAATTAAGCCGTGTAAACTAGGTTGTGAAATAAGTGAGGTTTTATTGATATATAGCCTCCCAAATAAGATAAGACTAGTATAAGTAGATAGATGCATCTTACATTTGAATGGCTAGGTTTCTATTCTACTACAATGTGAGTAATCATATTATTGAAGTGATTTACTAATTAACAACTATAGCATAGATATCTAATATGTAAGGTACATTTAAAATGAAAAAACACACTTGAATGAAATTATTTTCTGTTCAGAAGAATGGAAAAGGAAAATAGTATTCAACACTTCCATAAATTTAGGTACGTTATTTAATACCTGCACTAATCCTTACTTGAATTGGTAAGCTATGTTTAAGAAAAGGTTTTGCTAACAGGTGCTCTAAAGGCAATTGTTAAGAATGTCAAAAATATTTTTTTTTATTTAATAATAATTTTTTGACTTTCATAAAGTTAAACATTCCACTATTCACCAATTTCTATATTAATCTTCTTAACTAGTGTCTTTAAGGCATTAGTTAGCATTTCTTTAAAAAAAATAGAAAAGGCATGGTAATATTATCTAACTATAATTGGTTATAACTTCAATTGATGCTGATGCTGCTGAGTAATTCTTTGCTTTAGATCATGGTATCCTTTGTGCATAACAATCGTAGTCTTACGATATAATAGAGGTATATTTCTTTTAAATAAAACAATTAGGGGTATATGTTAATACAAAATCGAACCAATTTGCAATCTGAACCAATCTATTGTGTTTGCTTCGGAAAACTTCGTCCAAACCTAACCGTTCAAACTTGGTCATATTCGGTTTGAGCAACAAATTTTAGGATTTAAGCTTTTACACCCGCATATCCAGCCCGTGACACTATGTTATGTTTATCATTATTTTTAAATATTAATGTATACTACTCTTATGAATTCGTACACAAAACTTACACGAAAAAAGTAGGATGTATGAAGCAAGTATCAATGAAAACAAACAATCAAACAGTCACAAGCAACACCAACAACAACATGTCTAAATCTAATACAGCAATCAAGTGTAAAACAAAATCATAATTGGATCAAAGAACTGCAATAAAGAAAGTAGAGAGTAGAGAACAACAC
The DNA here is from genome assembly GCF_003473485.1 of Medicago truncatula. Classification (NCBI taxonomy): domain Eukaryota; kingdom Viridiplantae; phylum Streptophyta; class Magnoliopsida; order Fabales; family Fabaceae; genus Medicago; species Medicago truncatula. Next base: position 37,697,027 of record NC_053042.1, on the reverse strand, counting down.
GCAGTTCAGTCTAACAATGATCTATATATGAAGGAGAGAGCGTATATCCAATCCATTATCCATGGGTTCTTTACAAAGAGATTACAAAAGATTACAAAAAATTAGCTTCAAGAAGTTCTCCAAGAGCAATCCTAATTTCTATCATTTTTCTGAATATCTTCCGTGACCAAGAGACTCAATGATTTCTCTATCAAATATGTTTACAAATTGTTTCCCAATTCTAGAATCTAACCTCAAAAGGAACAAACTCTTAGTCTTTGATTTTCTAAAATCTCATCTTTTAGTCTCTCAAGATTCGCTCAAGTTGCTCACAAATATCACCTTCTCTCATGTGTTTTGCACATACCTCTATAAAAATACAAAGGAAGAATCTACAAAGTTTCATAACATTTTGAAAATGTCTTAATTTATTTTGATTTTTCTACCAAAACATGCAAAATTGCCATTTTGTTTCGAGTAGGCGGAGACGAACTCAAGTGTGGGGTTGCGAGTGTCATAGCCCTCGCTTTATTATGAAAAATAAAATTTATTTAATCCTCTATTCACTAAAATATGAAATTAAATAAAAGGAGATGATAAAATTTGATTAAGGCTCACACTACAAAAAAAAAAAAAAAATCTAATATTTAATACACTAAGGCTTCGTTTGGATGAGAGAAGAAAGTGAAAGGAAAAATAGTAAGAGGAAAAGAATGGTAAAGGAATGAAAGTGAGTAGAAAGTGAGTGGAAAATGAGATGATTATTTTAGTTGTTTGGCATTAGTGAAAGTGATAAGAAAGTGGAAGGAAAGAAAGATATATAATTATTAGTTTACATAAATACCCTTGTATTAATATGGACATATATATATTGCCCATGATATATGTATGTATATATAGTGTGATAGAATCTGATTCTGTATATCCATGTTAGATGCCCATAGCATAGTTTCTTCAGACTTTCTGCGCAATTTGAGAAGGAATGGTTTCAGGTGTGGAACCCACCAAATTAAAGCTTTCCATCCTCTCTCATAGACATGCCAAACGGTGGAAGGAATGTTTATCAACACACTTTCTTTCCGTGCAGCTATCCATCCTTAAATTTTCTCTTGAAACAAACGAACCCTAAAAGTCTATCTCCCACCCTTGTGTTTTTTTATGTTGTTAATATTATTATGCATCTAAGGTGAAATCATACGAAAGATGAATGGTTAAATGATTATTTGGTTGCTTATCTTTATATTTATATTTGTTTATTTAAATTTATATATATGTTACATGTATTACTCAAAATTTCTGGGCATGTCCCTGTGAGTAAGCATATACATACTTACGAGTAAAATTTTGTACTTCAAGAGTGTAGATGTGTTTAGAACATCGTAAGAGCCTCCATCACAAAATTTTGCAGTTTTTAAACGGGAGACGAATTTATTATGAATTGTTTAAGAAGTTCATAATTATGGTGAACGAAAATTAATTATTAATTCGTCATTCATTTAAAAACTTCAAAACTTCATGATGGAAGATTTTATGATATTATAAACATGTCTGCAAAACTGAGGAACAAAATTTGACATGTGATTGTGAATAGTGCTTACTCGGAAATAAATTGAAATTTCACATGTTTTGGAAGACAAATCAAAAGAAATTGAGACGTCTTCAAAATGCTATGAAACTTTGCAGGTCATTCCTATGTATTTTTATAGAGGTCTTTGAAGAAAAAAAATCATCTCAAAATTCGATTTCTATGTCAAGGTTTTCATTATTTTGTTTTTTGAGTTTTTTTTCACTTTCAAAATTTATAAATAATTTGTCCCTTGTCAGTAAAATATAATGTTACGTGGAAGGTCTTATTTTAACATTCTAAACATGCATGCAAAAAATTATGAAAAAATTCTACCTCTATGTCACTTTACCAGACTTTATGACTTAAAAGAAAAAATGGTCAATTTTTTTGTTTATTTCAGCTCCTCAAATAATGTTAGCAATTTTTTTTTTGCTGAGAAGACAATTTTTTTGCCAAGTCATAAAAAAACTCATGGCATGATTCTCTGCCACGTCAACGCATTTTTTGCACTGCACTGTTGGAGGACCAAAATATGAAGAATATTAAATTAGAGGGCTAGAATCTGCATTTTTTATTTTAATTTACAAGGTTTATTTCAAGACTTCACGTATATTACATGAGCTATTTTAACAATTAATCGTAAAATATAAAATCTGCTTGTTTTTTCATGTGTGAGATCCAACCATTGCAAAGTGGGAGGTTTCATTTGATGGCAAGTGAGATTTTGGAAACTTGGTGTACTGCATGGAATGTAAATGGCAAATTGCATGTGAATGACGACTTGATAATGAAGCAAGAAGCAAGAAGCATAGTCTTGCACAAGAAAGCCTTACTCAAGAGATAAATATTCAATTGTTTATAGACTGGGCATGTTGCATGAAATTCAAGTGAAATGTTGGACACTTGGTGTGTTGTATGTAGTGTAAATGTAAATTCATGTAAATGATAACTTGCAACTTACAAGTGGCATGCTTATTGTAATGCTTATGTCATATAAATAACATCTTGGACAAGCACACACAACAAGTAGAAGCACAATCTTGCAAGGAGAGCCTTACTCAAGAGAGAAAAAGTGAAACTGATTATACTTGGAATGTTGCTAGAAATGGAAGTGAGATTTTAAACACTTGGTGTGTTGCATGAAATGAAAATAGCAAAATACATGTGATTGACAACTTGTAAATGACAAGTGGCATGTTGCATGTGATGCTTGTTATTATGAATTAGAGGATGTCGAGTATCAAGGTCCCATACGATGGAAAGATAGAATGCATAATACTCTCTAGGAGTCATCACTAAAAAACAATTGTATAAAAGATGATGGAAATGATACATGAGTGTTCTTATATATAGAGTTTAGTCGTGTAACTAACTCTAACTAACTCTTAACCAAACTTCTCAAACACTCTAACTAACTATATTCTAATACTTATATCCTCTAAATAGTACCTTGTACAAGGATGCACAACAAAACGAAAATCAAGAAGCATAGTAATTTACAATAGATCTTTACTCAAGAGATAAAGGGTGGCGTGTTGCATGAAATTCATGTGAGATATTGGCCACTTGGTTTGCTGCATGAAATGTAAATGACAAAATACATGTAAATGACAACTTGTAAATGAGAAGTGTCGTGTTGCATGTAATGCTTATATCCTATAAAAATCACCTTGACCAAGAACACACAACATAAAAAGAATCAAGAAACATAGTCTTGCACAAGAGAACCTTATTCAAAAGAGAAAGAGTGAACATTGTATTTTCTGCTTCTTTATCATCATGGTTGAGTCAGAGGAAAATAAAAGCTCCACTTCCACATATGACAGGGTAGCTGAAGTGAAAGCCTTTGAAGAATCAAAAGTTGGTGTGAAAGGTCTCTTGGAATCTGGAATATGTGTGACAAAGATCCCACGTATGTTCCATTATCCCAATTTGAACTTGAACATGAACTCCACTCATGAAAGTGACCCATCTTCCAAGTTCAATGTCCCCATCATAGACCTTCAAAATATACACACAAACCCATGTTTGCATGCTGAGGTACTTGACAAGATTCGAAGTGCTTGTCGTGAATGGGGATGTTTTCAAGTGATTAATCATGGTATTCCAGATAGCGTTTTGGATGAGATGATTAGTGGAATCCGTAGGTTTCATGAACAAGAAGCCGAGGAAAGGAAACCATTCTATACAAGGGATACAAGTAAGAAAGTTAGATATTTCTCCAATGGAAGCCTTTTTAAGAACCATGCTGCTAACTGGAGGGACACAATTTCTTTTTATGTAAGTCCTGATCCTCCTAATCCAGAAGAAATACCTCAAGTATGCAGGTAATGTTTATCGATAGTACCTCAACTGATCTATATAAATTGATCATTCCATCAACCTAAATCCTAATCGAGTGAAATTTTAGTTAGCAACGGTTTTTTAAATACCTTAAAATGATAGTAATATGGAGCATTTCTTTAAGATGTGTCGATTAGCTTAAACAACATTTACAAATAGGCAAATTCTATGGTACACCAATTCGTTAAATTAATAATAAATTAGTTGTTTTTTTAAGAAAAATAATTATTTTCTATCATTGACAACTATAATAATTAAATTTTATTTACCAAAAGCTTCGACGAAATAAAATATATTTTTTACAAATTTTTACTACTCATAACAATGAATATTGGTTATTTTTTATGACAATGTAAATTTTTTAATATGATCCTTATAAACAATGAAATGATGTTTTTTCTTATGATATGACGTTTTCTAAAATATAAATATTGACAAATAACTTTTTATTTCATAAAAATGATCGTTAATTTATAAGTTTTGTGAAACAAGAGTACCAGTACACTAAAATCTCTGAGTGTATCGTAGAAGTTCCCTTAAAAATATATTGAGAAAGTATATAATTTCAAAACAAAGAATCCATTCACATAATATTTATGATAATGATTATGTATCGGCAGAGACATTGTGATTGAATATTCGAAGAAAGTAAGAGATTTAGGCTTTACATTCTTTGAGATATTCTCAGAAGCTTTAGGCCTGGATCCTTCTTACCTTAAGAAATTGGCCTCACCAAATGGACATTTTATTGCGTGTCACTACTATCCTCCATGTCCTGAACCTGAATTAACTATGGGAGCTTCAAATCACACTGATGGTGACTTCATGACAATTCTTCTACAAGACCGTATTGGCGGTCTTCAAGTTCTTCATCAAAATCAATGGATTGATGTTCCTCCGGTGCATGGATCTCTTATAGTAAATATTGGTGATCTTCTGCAGGTAACTAATTTTAAATGTGATGACTTAAATTATAAAATAATCAATATTTATGTACTTTAATTTCTTGTGACATTACATTAATGTTTGTGTTTTTTAATGATTACATATATCAATCTTGTTTGCAGCTTGTAACAAATGACATGTTCACAAGTGTTTATCATCGGGTTCTATCCAAGAATATAGGACCTAGAATTTCTATCGCAAGCTTCTTTGTAAACTCATTATCAAAGGGTACATCCAAGGTTGTTGGTCCAATAAATGAATTGTTATCAGAAGAAAATCCACCAATCTATAGGGACACTACTGTGAATGATTTCTTGGCACATTATTATGAAAAATCTCTTGATGGGAGCTCTTCCTTGCAGCCTTTCAGAGTGTGAATTAAATATTAAGAATTAGATTGGAGCAATAAAAATGTCCTTTTATTGATGGCCTTCAATTATTTCTTCTTATTCACTATTTTAAAGACTTGGCGGCGCAGCTTATTGTCCGCTTGCCTTCCATTCAAGTGTAAATAATCGTTTTTATATATATATTTATATATATTAAATGCAAATTGCATAAGCACATGAATAACAAACAGTTGTTTTTTATTTACTACTATTAATCTAATTCATTCCGATCATTATGGATTTAAAATGAAAAACACACATGATTGAATTAATTTTCCATTCAAAAGAATGAAAAAGAAAACTATTGTTAAATGCTACCATAAATTTAAGTATGTTGTTCAATTCCTCAATGGAATTGGTAAGCTATATGTAAGGAAAAAGGAAAGGGAATGGTGATATCTAGCTATGTTTTGGTTCTTACTTTCGTTAATACTGAGTAATTTTATTTTATTTTAAATCAAGATATATCCATTGCGTTAGCATAAAATAATATCATCATATAAACCATAAACTGAACCAATCTAAACCAAAAACCGCAAAAATTACATTTGATTCGGATGTATTCGAATCATATTTTTATTCAACTGCATGATTCGGTTCTGTTTGCGATTTTTATTTTAGCAACCGAACCAAATCGAATCAAACCGCAATATAAGAAAACTATTAATTAAACGTAGGTCACAAACCTAGTACTCATAGAAATAATTCAATGAGAAATTTTATAGAATGACATGTTTTTTCCACTTTTTTTTTACTAAGACATATTGTTCCTCTTTTTAAGTTTTTTCTATGCTTTTGATTTTGAACTTGTATTTATGTGCTTTAATTTAATTATACTTGCGCTTTTAATTATATTGTCTCGCAAAAAACCACAACAACTGAACCAATCCAAACCGCATTGGTTTGGTTTGGTTCAGTTTTCATTTTGAAAGGCAACCGAATCAAACCAAACCGCATACATTTTTATCATATGGTTCGGATGACTTTTAGGTCCAAAATCGAACCAAATCGCAACGCAAACACCCCAAAATTTAACTATAATCTATTAACTATTTATGAGATTGACATGTTGGACCAATTATTTTTTTAAGATACACCGATCAATAATTAAACATATGATGATAATGACATGTATATGTAGGTACCACTTAGATTGGTATTATTAAGTGAAAATGTGTTTTACATGTCATGATTAACTTCAACACGTGATCATGTAGAAAGAAATAGAAAAAGGCTCAAATTATTTGATTCCATTTGCTCATGGAATATAAAATACAAAATGTACTTATTCTTCCACTTGCCCAATCTTCTTTCATTTGATATTTGAGCATTATCATCATTGACTTGAGGTTCAGTGCACATACACATTTGTATTTTCTTCTACTTTCTCATCATGGAGTTAGAGGCAAGTAACGGTTCCTCTTCCACATATGATAGAACAGCAGAAGTGAAAGCCTTTGAAGAATCAAAAACCGGCGTGAAAGGCCTCTTAGAATCTGGAATATGGACGACAAAGATCCCACGTATGTTTCATTCTCCCAATTTGAACTTGAACTCTGATCATGAAAGTGAAGCATCTTCCAAGTTCAGTGTCCCTATCATAGACCTTCAAGATATAAACACTGATCCATGTTTACATGCTGAGGTACTTGAGAAGATTCGAAGTGCATGCAAGGAGTGGGGATTTTTTCAAGTGATTAATCATGGTATTCCGGTTATTGTTTTGGATGAGATGATTAGTGGAATCCGTAGGTTTCATGAACAAGATGCTGATGCAAGGAAACCATTTTATACAAGGGATAAAAGTAAGAAAGTTCGATATTTCTCTAATGGTAGCCTTTTTACGGACCCTGCTGCCAACTGGAGGGACTCACTTTCATTTTTTGTAAGTCCCAATCCTCCCGATCCAGAAGAAATACCGCAAGTATGCAGGTAATGTTCGTTTTATTTTTTGTATCGTGCAAAGTTATGTCACTTAGAGTACTACAAGTATTATATATTATGACGGTTATAAGTTTTTGCTTAAACTACACTTAACATGATTCAGAGAGTATAAAATTTCACTTGGAAATTGCTTATCAATGTTTTTTTCCTTGTCTTTGATGAGATGATAATGTATTGGCAGAGACATTGTGATTGAATATTCAAAGAAAGTAAGAGCTTTAGGCTTGACAATCTTTGAGCTATTCTCAGAAGCTTTAGGCCTTCATCCTTCTTATCTTAAAGATTTGGCCTTAGACTATGGACAATTTCTTTTGTGTCACTACTATCCTCCATGCCCTGAACCCGAATTAACTATGGGAACTTCTAAGCACACCGATATTGATTTCATGACAATTCTTCTACAAGACCAGATCGGTGGTCTTCAAGTTCTTCATCAGAATCAATGGGTCCACGTTCCTCCTCTTCATGGATCTCTTGTAGTAAACATCGGCGATCTTCTGCAGGTAAGTGATGTTGAATGTAAACACTAAGTAATTATTTATGTACTGTCTTGTGACTTTTAATTTAATAGAGATTACATTTATCAATTTTCTTTGCAGCTTGTAACAAATGACATGTTCACAAGTGTTTACCACCGAGTTTTATCCAAGCATATAGGCCCTAGAGTTTCCATAGCTAGCTTCTTCGCAAACTCGGTAGAGGTTTCATCCAAGGTCCTTGGTCCAATAAAGGAATTGTTATCAGAAGAAAATCCGGCAATCTATAGGGATACTACTGTGAAAGAAGTGTTGGCACATTATTTTACAAAAGGCCTTGATGGGAACTCTTCCTTGCACCCTTTCAGGTTGTGAATTCAGAATAAGATTGGAGCAGTATCAATTGTTGTGGTGTTGTTGGATTTTATTATGGTTAACTTCTACTTCAACTATGATTTTCAGTATGTAGGGAATAAATTGTACACACACTATCAAGCAATGTAGCACCGACACTTCATATTAAAAGTGTACCTGTGGTTACATTTAATAACTTTCATTTTCTTATCGGCGTCTACATGTCAGTGCTATATGCTAGTGACTATGCTTCGTAGGTATCAAGTTTTAAAGTCAAAACAAGGTAAAGGCACCTTGACTTATGCCTAGTGAGAATAATTTTAGGAGAATATATATATATATATATATATATATATATATATATATATATATATATATATGAACTTCTCATTAGGACAAGTAAATAATTTACAATGTTGGCTACTAGTTCAAATGGTGCACTTCTCATTGGTGACTGACCTTATAATTTGAACTTTGATGAATCTAAAGTTCTTATTTTTACACCTTTTTTAACAAACCCTGTTAGCACTACAAGTTATTTCTTAGGTGAAAAAACAGTTGAGTATATCATTGGTATGAAATCTATTAGAGTTTCTGATAAAAATGTAAAATTGAGCACAACCCTTTTATCTATACACAAAAATGGATTTGGTGGAACCAAAATTAGCCCTTTTAATCCTTACACTATAATGGAGACGTCAATCAATAAAGCTGTTAGTTGTGCTTTTGTGATAGCATTCGGAGTTTCTGATGTTCAACCTGTAGCACCATTTGGAACATGTTTTGCAACAAAAGACATAGCTAGGTTTTTTAATAATGGGAACTGGTGTGCCTAATATTGCTCTAGTGTTACAGAATGAGACTGTTAAGTGGAATATTATAGGCGATAAATCAATGGTTTCTATTGGTAATAATGATGTGATTTGTTTGGTATTTTTGGATGTTGGATCAGATGCTGCAAATGCATCTCAAGTTGGTTTTGTGGTTCTAAAATAATGACTTTAATTGGAGAATAATAATTTGTTGCAATTTGATTTGCCTATTTTAAGGTATTCTTATTAGTATATTGGTTTCTTAACTAGTGCCTCACCGCAATTAGTTAGCATTTTTATTTTTTAGTTTATCTTACGTATTTCATTAATGAAGGATAATTTTATAAAATGACTTATAATTTTTCTTTTTCATGCGACATTATTTGCACTTTTTTTTTGACAAAATTCATTTAACTCTTTAATTTGTGTGAAACGATCAGAACATCATTTAATTTGGGATGGAGGGAGTAACATTTAGTTTGCCTTCACGGTCTTTTGAATCATGATTTGATTTGTTAGCATAATCTGGATATCTTGAATCGTGAAGACCCATTTTAGCCCTCATAATTTTATGACGGACCAATTCACTCCCCGAAAAAAAATAATATCATAATTAGTCCCTAACATTTTTATACCGGAGACAAATCAATCCTCCTATTATAATGAATCCGAGACTATAATGTCCCCATTATAAAAATGTCAAGGACTAAATAGCTCTTTACTATTCAAAATATCCGGATTATGATTGAAAAAGTTATTGCTCAACTTCTTTTTTCTATAGGTTATTCTTTTAATGATTATCTTTTTCTTTTTAAGAAACTAAAATGGATTAAAATACTGAAAGTCTGGAGATTTCAGCACAAGGAGTGCCAAAACCCCAGTTAAAAGAGTCAATTACAAGAGTGTCAAAAGGCCAAAACATCTTTTAATGATTGTCTTATTTCCCTTCTATGTCCGATTTTCCCTTTGATTGTAAGTTGTCCTACCTACTAATATTAGAAGGATTAGGACACATTTATTTATTATTCTTTATGCTGTGATCAAGGTTTCAGATGGTTGTAGATAAAATGATTTCAATTTTGTAAAATTAGAAGTAAATGTGCTTAAAATTTAAGCAATTAAGGTTAAAAAAAATTACATTCCAATAAACTTCAAGTCTCCAAATCATCGTTTTAATTTTATTTATTTTATGTTTCCATTGTTTCATGAACAACAATATGTCCTCTGCATATCACCTATATGACAACAACAATTTCAAACTCAAATTATCCGGATTAAGGAAATGCTTGAAGATGGACCTAAAAATAATACACCTCACATTGTAACAAAATAAATAAATAATAATAATCTCATAATTATAAGCAAAAATCAACATTTTAGATTCATTTATTAAATGATGTATGTGGTCTATAATAAAGACCATATACATCATTAATTAAACGAATTTAAAATATAAATTTTTACTTATAATCGTGACCGGATGTTTTCAACCTTTGTGAGGTACTTACCAATGCCCTTAACAATTAACCAAATAAATTTGTAATTCTAAATAAAGTGTTTACTTTCATTTTTATTATAAGTAGTTGCAGAAGATGGACAGAAGATGTGGAAAATTGATTAACTTCCTTATAACAATAAGGATTCCAGGTGCGTAAATCATAAACTTCCTCTGCTCATTGTTTAGTGATCATATTTCTAATTACTGTGTAATGTGATGGTTGGTTGCATGGAATGGTTGAACAATTATTTGGATTGGCTTATAATTGTTGCAAGTATGTTATAGCTACCAAACACTTATTGTGTAATGTGATGTTTATAATTGCACAAAGTAATAATGGTTGGTTCAATTGTTTATATAGTCCAGTTGCCAAATTCACACTATTGGTCAAGTTGTATTTAAAAGTGTTAATTATATTGGGATGTTTGGATAATGTTTCTATAAATCTCTCTTTAGAAATATTTATTATTGCATATGATGTAAGAATCTTTTTTTATTCTCTAGATAGTGTTTATTTCTCTCCAGGTAACCCTGTAATATATATAAAATACACGAGAGTAAACCATTGGATTAATCTCTGATTTTGTAAGATAATCTCAAATAAGTTCTTGAAATTATGAATATTTTAAGAAGGTTTATGAAAACATATTAGTGACTAAATTGATAGTAAGTGGTTAAAGATAGAGATCTAATTGACGGTAAGTTGTTGAATACAAAGAACCAAATTGATGGCAAATGATTAAATTTGAGAACCAACTTGGTATTTTAATAGAGTCGAATACCTATTTAAAATTTTCATAATGTCAATGACCTATTTAAAAGTGTTTTGCAAAGTCAAAGACTAATTTGATGATTTACTTCACGTGAAACCATCTAATTTAATTATCTATGTCGTTTTAAAGTGTATGTGCCTTGATACTTAAAATAGTTATCAAATTCTACCCGAGTTAGCATCTAGTTATTACTTTAAATTGTATTTGACTTTTGATCATTTAGAAATTCCACTAGCTCATAGAATATAAAATGTACCTATTTTTCAATGTTGGCGGCCATTTTCACTTCTCAATTTCTTTTATATTTTAAGCTACAAATTATCATCATTGACTTCAAATTCAAGTGCACAAACATAGGACATTGCATTTTCTTCTACTTTCTAGTCATGGAGTTAGAGGCAAGTAACAGTTCCACCACTTCCACATATAACAGAATAGCTGAAGTGAAAGCTTTTGACGAATCAAAAGCTGGTGTAAAAGGCCTCGTAGAATCTGGAACATGCGTGACAAAGATCCCACGTATGTTCCATTTTCCTAAATCAAGCCTGAAAAACAACACTCATGAAACTATCTTACAAATTGACTCATCTTCAAAGTTGTGTGTCCCCATCATTGACCTTCAAGATATGAACACTAATCCATGTTTGCATGTTGAGGTAGTTGACAAAATTCGTAGTGCATGCAAGGAGTGGGGATTTTTCCAAGTGATTAATCATGGTATTCCGGTTAGTGTTTTGGATGAGATGACTAGCGCAATCCGTAGGTTTCATGAACAAGAAGTTGATGCAAGGAAACCATTTTATACAAGGGATACAAGTAAGAAAGTCAGATATTTTTCTAATGGTACCCTTTTTAGGGACCCTGCTGCTAACTGGAGGGACACAATTGCATTTTTTACTAGTCCTGATCCTCCTAATCCAGAAGAAATACCACAAGTATGCAGGTAACGTTTGTTTTATATTTTTTGAATCAAGTTTGATATCATCTTAGGTTTTGATGAATTCGAACTAATTTATTTTTACAAAATCTACTCATAAGGTGAGCGAGACTCTTTATTATAAAAACAATAAGATATTTATCTTCCTTAAAAAAAATAAAAAAAATATTTATCTCTTTTAAATGTAGAACTTACATTTTTTCATTAATGCTCAATGGTTATGTCAATTGTAAATTTTAAAAAAAAAGATAGGCACAAAATTCTAACATTAAAGTTTCCTTTGTCTCATGTTAAATGTTATATTTTAAATATAATGACTTGTTTACTTTGTGAAAACATTTTCTATTTTTATTTCTTAAAATTTGTGTTTAACTTTATGAGAGACTTTTGACGTGAACTTTCAACATTCTTATTTTTTTTCTAGAAAATGCATTCGTTCAATTCAAAGGTCTCTTATTTATTTGTTATAAAAATAATTAACACAAATTTTAAAAAATAAAATTTTTAACAAAATAAACAGCCTTGTTTGTTTAAAATTCCTTCAAAAATAAACCTTGTTTGTTTAAAATTATTTGTCATTTTAAAATATTAAGAGAGTATTATTTATTTTACTGAATAACACCCTTATTAAACTCTAAAGGTTTGGTCTAGTAGTAAAAAGACAGGTCTTGAATTCGAGAGAATCTAGGTTCGAGCCCCGCTAGTGCCTTTAGAGGGAGGCAAATGTAATTACCTTTGTAAGTGTTTTTTGAGCCCGAAAGTTTTCCCTGCCTTGAACTGGGGCATCATCCCCTCACCCTAAAATTTCTGTAACCAAAAAAAGAATAACACCTTATTAATTTGTATCTCGTTCTGAACCGAAGACCCAAGAGAAAGAATCCCTTGTTTCTAGGATCTAGAAATCGAACCGGCATAGTTTGAGAATGTAGGCATCTCCTCATCAATAGGTACCGAAGCCGACCGAAAGAGTTTATTTAGGAATCTTTCCCCATAGGGGTCTGTTACTCGCGCCTAAGCTGATGTCTGGAATGGCTGTAGCGGGATCTTTATAGAACATGGTTCCGACATCGCCCAGAAGGTGCCTGAAACTCTCATTTTGACAGCAGAAGTACATCCGGATTGTCAAAGTTCCATTCTCCGGTGCCCAATTCCTACCTTTTGCTTGGTGATTTTACTTTCGATTGAGGAACGCACTATAATTCCGAGCCACCTATCCAGTATGTGAGTGAGTCCGCTCTTGTTTCAGAAGCTGGTCTTTAATCCCAGTGCTATCAAAGATAGGCTCTTTGTTGAGGAGTGGATGATGATTCGACGTTCTCTAGAGCTTAGAGGAATCTCTTGTAAGCGCAGCTATTGAATCAACTGAGAACGGGCTTTTAGAGCTAGTCGGAAGAGAATAGGCAGCTAGACTTTACTAGTGCCTTTAGAGGGAGGCAAATGTAATTACCTTTGTAAGTGTTTTTTGAGCCCGAAAGTTTTCCCTGCCTTGGACTGGGGCATCATCCCCTCACCCTAAAATTTTTGTAACCAAAAAAAGAATAACACCTTATTAATTTGTATCTCAATCGCTCTATAGAGATTAGGCCTTCCACCTAACTCCTACTACACTATGGACATTTTAGTCAACAAGTAATATTTTCCCTTGAAATGATAACACTTGATGATTTATTTAAGATGTGTTCAATAGCTTGAACGACACTTAACATGCAGAGAGTTGAAAATTTCAATACAGAATTCACTCTCGCAATATGCCCTAATATGTGTTCAATATGTGTTATCATAGGGAACTTGTTAGCATAGCTTGAACGACACTTAACATGACCCATAACTTGTTATCATAGGGAACTTCTTATCTTACAAGACCCAATATGTGTTCAATAGTTATGACTTTTGTTTTCTTGTGCCTTTAATGAGATGATTATGCATTGGCAGAGACATTGTGATTGAATATTCAAAGAAAGTAAGGGCTTTAGGCCTTACAATCTTTGAGCTATACTCAGAAGCTTTAGGCCTTCATCCTTCTTATCTTACAAAATTGCTCTCAACATATGGACAATTTCTTCTGTGTCACTACTATCCTGCATGCCCTGAACCCGAATTAACTATGGGAACTTCGAAGCACACCGATATTGATTTCATGACAATTCTTCTACAAGACCAGATTGGTGGTTTTCAAGTTCTTCATCAGAATCAATGGGTTGATGTTCCTCCACTGCATGGATCTCTTGTTGTAAACGTTGGTGATCTTATGCAGGTAAGTGATGGTAAATGTAAACACTTTTTTGTGACATGACATATATAGTTGTGATATTTAATGAATATACATTTATCATTCTCCTTTGCAGCTTATAACAAATGACATGTTCACAAGTGTTTATCACCGGGTTTTATCCAAAAATATTGGCCCTAGAATTTCCATAGCAAGCTTCTTTGTAAACCCATCATCAGAGGAGGTTACATCCAAGGTTGTTGCTCCAATAAAGGAATTGCTATCAGAAGAAAATCCACCAATCTATAGGGACACTACTTTGAAAGAAGTCTTGGCACATTATTTTACAAAAGGCCTTGATGGTAACTCTTCCTTGCACCCTTTCAGGCTGTAAAATAAGTATTAAGAATAAGATTGGAGCTGTGAAATAAATATTTTGAATAAGATTGGAGCCGTATTGATTCCTGAAAGGCTCCAATGATCAGTTCCCATCAAGGCTCCAATAAAGGAATTTCCTGAATAAGTTGTATGTTATTAAGGCTCCAATGTAGACTTTGACTATATACCACCGATACTTTATGTATACGAAAATGTGTCTAGTATCTGACACATGTTAGTGTCTAACGCTACCGACATATATGGTTACATTTAATCACTTTTATTTCATTACCGGCACGTATACGTGTCAGTACTGTGTTTTCATCTGTCCTTCATAGGTATCAAGTTCTAAAAAAACAAGGCAAAAGCACCGAGACTTATGCCTAGTGAGAATAACTTATTGTCTACTAGATTAGTTTACGAAGTTTGTATACAAGACTATCAAAATGTTTATGGACTTCTCATTCGGACAAGTAAATAATATACAATGTTGGCTATTGTTTCAATTAGATTTCAAACCATTTTATTGAGAATATAGCCACAGAAAACAGTTCATTTATGGCACCATTTTCTTCCCAGGAGCACTGCAGCTGCTACTGGATTTATAAATAAGGACATCATAACCTCATGTCGCCCCTGCACGAAAATGGAAATTATTATTATCAGTAGCATACAAGTCCAACAAAGTGTAAAATAGAGTGTGTAAGAAAACCCTCATTATGAAACACAGTGATGTAGAAAGTACTACAAGTATTATGACGGTAAAGAGTTAAGACTCATTTTAGGGCCTGAGAAAAATAAAGCAACTTCTAGTCCCTAAAAAAATAAACCTAAGGATTAAATTGTCTCATTTTATTTTCTTCATGGACTAAAAGTTACTTGCTATTTTTCTCGTGGACTAAATAGAGTCTCATAGTTTTTCTCAGGCACTAAAATGAGTCTTCACTCTTATACGCATACCATCTTTCCCTGAGCTTTGCTCCATGTCAGTCTGTTCTTGCCATGGCCATTTTAGATTTGAAGATGAGGAACATTGTTGTGGAACAGAAAATGAATAGGTGCTTGTACTACACTGCTTCTTACGTGAAGAGTCAGCTGTAGAGCAAGTGTCTTCATGGTCAGAGCTTGAAACATTACTATCTTTCACATGATTCACCGAATTTTCCTTGTTCTTTCTCTTCTCTTCAAAACATTTTGTTCTCTTCCTAATAGGTAGTTCATTCTTAGGATCCTGAAATGCTGGCACTTTCTGATCATTAGCTGAAATAGTAGCACATGGAGCCTTGTCCTTAAGGAGGACAACTTTTGGAATGTCTAGATATTCACTTTCCGCAACAACTTCATCCCTTGCTTCAGAGCCAGAAGCTTTTGATGCTGCTTGAATTTCCCACATCTTGAATATGGCTTGAGTCAGATTTTCTCTGGCCATATCTATATCAATTATTGGATTCGGATAGTTTTGACCTAACTCGACTCCTGATGCTCTAAGCACACTAAGTGGTGCATTCCAAGGATGATGGATCCACTCAGTTGGCATTCTCGCCAACTCAGGTAGCCATTGCCTTACATATTCTCCTTCTGGATCAAACCTAGATCCTAAAATCTGGACAAACAATGACACCAAAATTAGAGAAGTCACGGTATTTACTCATGTTGTGAGGATCTTTTTGGTAACATTTAGTCCAACAAACAAGCCTAATAAAACTTATTTCCTATATACGAAAAAGTAATACCAATCTCACTTCGGGACTGTTTGGACTGGTTTATTTGAGTTTATCGACTGACATAAGCACTTTTGTGAGATTATTTGGGAGAGATTTCGGAAACAGCCTATAACATGTCCACAAGCTGTTATCTGTTTATTTCCATAAGATCTCCAAGATAGTTTACGAAAATAGCTTATAACATATATGAAAATGGTTTAAATTTATTATATCTTTAATTATAGAAATAGCTTATATATAAGCACTTACGTGAATAAGCGCTTAAGTAAGTTCGTTTATTCAAACAGGGCCTACGAGGGAAATGCATCTAAGCAAAAAATCAAAACATCCAATAATCTGTGTTAAAAGCAAATTAGATATTTAACGAGTGGTGAAGTTTAATATGAAAGGATAAATTTTGCCAGATATAAAAGCATTGGAGTAAGAAAAGAAAAAAGATAAATTTTTCCATATAAAGTTTTTGCTACTGTGTACAAAATTATTTTCTACTTAATTTATGCTGTTAATTGTAATCAAACTACCCAGATCTAAAAAATTGGCACATGAGGATGGGACTAAAGAAACAAATGAATTTTGCAGCAGTAAAATCAAACGTTATAGCACAATGTGATGTGTGATACTGGTTATGTTGAATGAATTATTGAATACAAGATGGTCACATCTGATTGATGCACAAACAAACTATTGAAGAAAAATGAGACAAACCTCAGGATCATCCAAGCGCTCAAGCTCGTGACCGTCTGGTAAGCCTCCTGAGATATACTGCCAGCCGAGGATATCACATTCAAGGTCTGCATCTAAAAGTGTGTCCCAGAAATACTTCATTCCCCATTTCCAAGGTAGAAGCAACATTTTCACAGCAAAACTTGAAACTATAACTCTGATTCGGTTATGCATCCATCCTGTAGCCCAAAGTTCTCGCATTCCTGCATCAACCAAAGGGTAGCCAGTCCTACCTTGTCTCCAAGTCTTAAAGTTAGACGGGTCAGCATTCCAAGGGAAAAAACTCAAGTGTCCAAGAAGTGCTCTCTCGTGAGTGAACGGAAAGTTGAAACAAAGATAACGCGAGTACTCTCTTAGTCCAATTGCTCTAAGGAAAAGAGCTACACTTTCTTCTCCAACACTGTTGCCTTCGTTTCCCCACAATATCTGCTTTATGCGAGCCATTTGAAAAACTTTCCTCACACTCAACTCTCCGAAATGGAGATACGGGGATAACAGCGAGGTGGAGTCTCCACCAACCTTTTGCTTATTCTTGGAGTAGTGAAGTAGCTGCTTGTCCATAAATTCTGTCAAAGCCTTGTCAGCATTGCTCCAACCTGGAGACCATGCTCGTCCTAGTAACGCGTTGCTTGGTTTCTCTAATTCATTTTCAAGACCTAAATCCTCTATTGAACATTTCTCGACATTTCCTGTAATACACAGCAAAAGAGAATTTGATCACATTGGTGCTAGTTTTCATATTGATACTGTATCAGAATAACTATCGATGATACTCTAGCAAAAAGATGATGCATTCATTTTGGGTAGGAAAATGTTAGTAAGTTAGTAGTTGTGTTAGGTTCCGACCTCTGTCGTAAAACTTCTTTGGCGTTCTTAGCTCACCAACAAAGCTATCAATGCGGAACCAAAAACTATATTATAATAAAAATAATAAGATCATGTTAATGTGCATACCTTCAGCAGGAATTAATTGCCAAGGAGGAATAAGCGAAACAGGTTCCATTTGCTTGTGCAAGCATCTCTGCCAAAAAGGATCGAAGGTTGTAAAAGCATGTCCCTTCTCATCATATACTTCCCAAGGCTCATACAACAGATCCCCATTATAGCTTTTCACAGATAAGCCAAGTTCCACTAGCTTTTCTTTGATGTTGTGGTCTCGAACAAGTGAAACAGGATCTGATAATACAATCATGGTACAAAATGTTGGTCAGCTCATCTGACTAGCATTGAAATGTAACGAAACATATCAGGAAGCTATTTTGTTAATTATAGTCAAATTCTGTTTATTCTAGTAACTTTTAAGAGAAAGGGGACATGCATTGTCGATGTAAACTAGTTTTACAGTCACATCCATAAGAATCGAGCATTTTGCAGTTGTGTGGCAAAATGAAGCATTGGATGTCAGTGTAAAACTATATAATTTAACAGTGCGTTTCTATTGAACTCTATTTCTAGTATCTCGATTTATCAAAGCTGCCTTCTGAAAAACTAATTAATTAGTCAAATAGCATTGATAGAATGCCTTAAACATGCAAAGCTTTGCGTACATGCAATTGTGTCTCAACAAACAAAATACAGTTCACACAAATACTTCATACTTTCTGCTATGTAATCTTATCTTCCTCTATGTTACTAATAGTAAAAGCCGGCTTGATTCTTCAACTTTTGGAGATCCAAAATATTACGTGTAACCAAACATGAATCAAATCAAAATTAGCAAAATCATTTAGCACAGAAGTCTAATGTCATACAAACTACCCTATAAACAGCACTACTTACCATAGAGATGGTTAAACACAACTTTTGTAGCTTGAATAGCATTTATACAATCCAAGAGAGCATTGAGAGTACTCTCAGTTCTGATCAACACGAGTCTCGAACCAAGTGATTTCAAGGACTGATCCAAGTGAACTAAAGACTGCTTCAGCCACCACCTTGAAACTCTTCCTGGATAAAATTGTCCTTCCTCTTTAGGACACCATATAAACACAGGGAATACAGAACCATCCCTAGCAGCAGCAGCTAGTGCTGGATTGTCCTCAATTCTAAGGTCCCTTCTAAACCAAACAATGGTTCTATTGCTGCGCATATTCTATCTAAGCTTCAAAAAAATTATTGCAAGATCAAAGCTCTAAACTTCACCTCAAAAGTTCAAAAATGGTTTCTCTCTAACATAAAATATCTGAAGAATAAAGATTGATACACTAAAAATTGGCTACAAAGGTTGGATCTGAAATTTTATCAAAAAAGTTAAGAACATATCTATAACAGAACAGAATAAGAACCTCAAATTTCACTGCTAAAAATAGACCTAACAAGTACTTATAGCTTATCTTGATGCCCAACTTGCATACTACTTTGCTATCTGGAAGGTATCAAAACCAAAACCTACTCAGCCCACGTGTCCCTTTCACAAGTTTGAAGGCATCAAATTAAAAAGAACATAATTAACTAAAGAATAATCATAATAAAGGAGGCACAAGCACAATCATAAACAATAAAGAACTAACTGCAAAGTGATGCAAACCTAATCTTTGAACTTGAGAACTAAGATAAGGAAGATATATTATGAAATAATAATTAGTATAGACAATCACAATCTTATCTAAGTTGAAAATAAGGGACAAGAAAGCACCAAAATCTTATCAAAGAAAAGGTAGCAATAACATGCAGTGTATGTACGCATGAAAGATATGATTGAGTGTGTTGTAAGGGTGTGATTAGTGCATGATGATCACGTGGAGAAGATCACATGGGAAGGAGAGGGATGTTTACTGATTATAGTGGGGAACAGACACATATGATTATTATTATGATGGTTTTTATTTTTCAACAAAGACAAAAGGATAAGAACATGTAACATGTCACAATGTCACTACCAGGGGCTACTAGCAACTTCCATGAATGTGAGGTGAGATTATTTTTCAACTAACATTATATTAGTAAGACCAGCATTTGTACGTTATTAACTGTTGAGGAATGATAATTTAATGAAAGTTTCTTTTTTTGGTAACAATAATTGAGAAATTATAGGCTAGCCTGGACAATATAATGGTTTTGGTACCATTATTTTCTACAAACAATTCAATCAGACTATCATTTAATGAAACTACGTAACGTATTGTGTCATAATAATTGTCACATTTAAAAAAAAAAAAGTGACCCTTTTATGAGATTATTTAACAAAAAATACGAGTATTAAAAAAGAAAGGCTAAAGTTTTTTAAAATGCATATTTAACTAAGAATAAAACTAATTAATGTTATATTTAACTAAGAATAAAATTAATCAATGTTATCTACTTAGAAAATTTAAGTTTGTTTTTTTAAAACAAAGTTTGTTCTTTGTTATGCGCAAATTAAAACTTAAATAAAATTTTGTTACCTATAATAATAGTTTCACGAAGAGTTGAAATTTTATAAAATAGTTTCACGAAGAGCTGAAATTTTATAAATAAGATCAGCAACATTGTAAAAAATTAAGTGCAAAATAGAAAAAGAATTATGATGGAAAAATAAAAGACTCCATCAATTTGTTGGAGAGAGCGAGAGAGTAACCGACAATTGTTTGTCATGAGAGGATATAGCACATCAAAATTATTAGAAAGAGAGAGGGTGTGCAAAAAAATATAAACTTATTGATTGATTAAAAGGCTTAAATAAGTAAAAGGTCCTTGTAAGTTCGTGAGATTTTGGTTTTCGTTCCTATAAGTTTTTTTTGTTGTGAGGCAACCCCTGTATTTACCAAACGTTTTGATATTCGTCCCTGCCGTCCAATTCCGTGAAAAAAACGATGAGCTGGCTAACGGAGGCTTATGTGACACTTTGTGACTTGGCATTAATTGATGATTGTGGTTAGTATAGGGATTAAAATTAAAAACGCATTTTTACATAGGGACTAAATTAAAAAAAAAAACTTAATCTTCAATTTTTGAATTTTAAAAGCTCCATGCTTGTTTTTCACACACTTGAGTTTCCTGCATCTATTACTCCTCCTTTCAACAATGTTCAAGTTGTGTATTTTGGTTTGTAATGGTTTGGTTTATTTCCTTTGGAGTTTGATTATAATTGAAACATGGGTTGTAATAGTTTAATTGAGTTAATGGAATGATGTTTGTTTGTTGCCCTTTATAGTATTTTGTGTGCTGAATTTGATAAAAAAAAAAAAAAAAAAAAAAAACATGATTAAGTACTAACAAGCAGATAGATAAAAGTAGTTAGACATTAACTTGTCAAATTGATTGTAAATTACAAGATATGGCTATTAACAAAAGTCAGGTTACATCAAAACATGAAAAGGTTCATAGCAAAATTACTTAGATATTAAGTAGACATGTTCAAAGCAAAATAACTTAGACATAATTTAGACATGTTCATAGCAAAATAAAAGCCTAGTTGCATCTATTATGTAGGTTCTGTGTCTTCCCCATTAGCTCCACCTCCTTTCTGTGAAAATTGAGACTGTTTTTGAGTGGCTTGAGCAGGTTGTGACTGAACTTGAGAAGTAGCTTCAACTACAGTAAATTGAGAAGGCTGAGACTGTTTTTTTGCAATCACATTTGCATCAGTGTAGCTATGTTGGACCTAAGCATATTAAAATCAAAATTAGATACACCATAGTTGAGCATATCATGAATGTTTACATGCTTGATGTTTACCTGTATAACAATACCAGAACTTCTAGGCCTTTTTGTCGGATTTTGACTGGCTTTAGCATCCTCATTCTCAATCACCAATGGTGCCTGAGCATTACTTCCAGCTCCATGCTTGTTTTTCACACACTTGAGTTTCCTGCATCTATTACTCCTCCTCACACTTGACTGATTTACAACCTTAGCTGAGTTTCCTGCATCTATTGCTCCTCCTCCTCGCACTTCTAAGCTTTTTCACACACTTGATTTTTGTTGAAGGAGATGAGTTTTGAGTTTTGTTGAAGAAGGAAAGAACAGAGAGAGAGAGGGGGAGGGAGAGAGAGAGAGAGAGAGAGAGAGAGAGAGAAGAAGAAGAAAAGAAAGAAGAAGGAAAGAACAGAGAGAGAGGAAGAAGGAAGAAAGAACAGGGGGAGAGAGAGAGAGAGAGTGAGAGGAAGAAGAAAGGATTTTTATGTTTTAAAATTCAAAAATTGAAGATTACGTTTTTCTTAATTTAGTCCCTATGTAAAAATGCGTTTTTGGTTTTAGTCCCTATATTAACTCACTCATCAACTAATGCCAAGTCATGAAGTGCCACATAAGCCTCTGTTAGCCAGCTCAACGTTTTTTTCACGAAATTGGACGGCAGGGACGAATGTCAAAACATTTCGTAAATACAGGGGTTGTCTCGCAACAAAAAAACTTACAAGGACGAAAACCAAAATCTCGCGAACTTACAGGGACCTTTTACCTATGTAAGCCTGATTAAAATGAGCGTATAATAGTAACAAAAAAGGCTAAATTGTATTTTGGTCCCATAACTATTTAGGTAGTATCGTTTTGGTCCCTTAATTAAAATTCGATTTATTTTGGTCCCTTAACTTCTCTCCGTTACACATTTTAGTCTTTTCCGTTAGTTTTAATTCAAAAACGTTAGGTTTTCTTCATTTTGTTCTGGAATTTTTCTGAGGTTCTTGTTGTTGAAGGTTGATGGAGATGGTATGAAGATGAGAAGAAGATGAAGAAAAGCTAACGTTTTTGAATTAAAACTAACGGAAAAGACAAAAATGTGTAACTGGGAGAAGTTAAAGGACCAAAATAAATCGAATTTTAATTAAGGGACCAAAGCGATACTACCTAAATAGTTAAGGGACCAAAAATGCAATTTAGCCTAAAAATAAAACATCAAAAACCGACTTCCTTAATTTGAGTGTACAATTATAAAATGACACTTAAAAATGAAATAGAGGGAGTATTTTTTTTAGGGTTAAATATGTTTTTAGTCCTACAAAATCACAAGTTTTAAAGTTTAGTCCGTATAAAATTTTAATGGTGATTTTAGCCCTCCATAATATTGTAGTTTGTAAGAATGGTCACTATTTTGAAACTTTATTACAAAAAATGAACACTTTTACTTCTCCAAAATAGTCCCTATAAAATGTAAATAAGGACTAAAAGTGAATAAAAAAATTGTAGGGATTAAACTGGAAAGCTTGTAATTTTATAGGGACTAAAAACATATTTAACCCTTTTTTAAGCGTAATTTTGTTTAGACTAACAATGTATAAAAATTAAACTAATAATAATTTAGTCCTTCTTTGTTTTATATTTTTTTTACAAGATCTTCTATATTTTACTTAGTTGTTAAACTCTTTAGAGTGTGTTTGATGTGTTAAAAATAAAATGTAGAACAATTTTAATTGTATTGTGTTTGATTGTAAAATTGTTTGAGGATAATATAAACTAGGGGATAATGGACGCGACAAAAACTAAAATTTTAGTTATTTTATTTTATTTTTGCTAAGCAGCGAGTAAGGACAAGTGGAGGAGGATCATCCCTTCCGCGGGTTCTATAATACGACTTTTCCAATACTTGTTTTTTCACCATTTTCTTCTGTATCATGGTTAAGACTTGTGTAAATCCCTCGTACGCTCTAAACTGCATTTTTCAATACTTAATATCATTTGTGTTCCTTAACATGTGTCATTGGACACAAGTTAGCATGTCAGAAAAACGAAATCTTTTAACTAATTGATCTTTTTAAGTCTAGAATGATTTATACAAAAGAAATATGATTAATGTGTTCTTTCAAAATATTCCAAAAAAAAAATTGTTGGATTGGAGACATAAGCCCCGTTCTGTTAGTCGCAAGGACCATCCATGTGAATGACTGTATGAATCGGCCAATTTTCTTTGGCGGCACTGGCAAAGGCTCCACACTTGTCTCAGCCCTCACACCCGAAAGTGTGAAACCAGCCCCAGCTCAAAGATTTACCTGTTTCCAGGCCTGCATTTCTGCAGATTGGGCCCGGGGACTTTCCTGAGCCCAGCACTTAGCATGGGCCCATCCACATCGTCTCAATCCATGTGTTGCACTATGTTCACTCTAGCTTATTATAAACAATATTACAATAGTTGATATTAACGATGTGGGACAAAAATATATTAGCTAGAAGAATAAGAAACAGGCAACAAATATGACACACCAAATACATACTTTAAGTTCAAATATCCATAAAATAAGCATATTAATTCCACCTGAGAACCATCATATGGCAATAAGGAACAGCTAAAATTCCTCTGCAGAGGGGTCTCTTAGGCAAGAACCCATATCAGTATCAGCCTTCACAGGTGAATGTTATTTACTTGAATAGTTGAACTAAGCTACTTATATGAAATATGTCAGAGAAGACAAGACCATAATAATACTACTTAAAGGGTATTTGTTGAAAACATTTCTTGAGGTCTAAGATATCCTAACTACACCACTTAGACATAACCCTTTCAGTTTGTTTAGGTGCTTAGTTTGCACGCTCCTGGAGGACTTCGAGTTCCATCTCTGTTGGGTCTGTTGCCTGAATCTCATAGTGGATTCCCTGCAGCTCCCTTCTGAACCTGTCCTTTGATGTTGCATAAAGCATCTTCGGACGAATACGAGCTACGGAAGGAGACCTGTAAAACAATAATCCATTAGTAAACTCAAGCAAGATAAAGGCAACAAAAAAATTGTCAAATTATAACTTCCTCTGGTTTAACGAAACATGGTAAATGAAAGGCGAGTTTTCTCTGCAAAGTAGTGTGGAGAGAGATGACCTCTCCATATGTAAGCAGAAAAAAAAAAAAAAAAAAAAAAAAAAAGTGAATTTTCTCTGCAAGCAGAAAATAGGGACATTAAAGTATTGTAGCGTAACAGAATTTGAACAAACCGCTATTTTTTGCAATCTGCTATTGGCAATACTAGTTTAAACCAAGTTTTTTTTAAGATTGTCGATCTTGAGACCATGATGCCTAAATTATATAAACTAATTAAACACCCAAAAGAAAAATCAACACAAAAATAAATAAAGGGTTGAGAGATAGTTCAAGATACCATATGTAGCCACTGTGACACAGTATGAAGCGAACCCGATACCAAACACACAGAATTAACAGTAATTTGGAAGACTGAAAAACAATTGCAGAATATTATTGATGGTAACGAAAGTAAATTGTAGAAAGGGATGAATCCTCCTCTACCCACATAGCTAGGCTCCTCTCAGATAAAATACAGTTCTCTGGCCAAACAGAAACAGTACATCACACTGCCTGCCTTTCTCTCCTTCCTACCCGCTTATAATAGGATGGTCGCACGACACAACACACTTGCTCACTCCCCATCCCCTGCCACGTCACATTATTTTCCCTCCATTTCCTACATTCTTCTAACATCACACCCCACACAATGGATTTGGACAACTGATCAACTAATTGCCTGTTTGGGCCCGCATTCTCATCCCCGGTCCTATCACAATAATTCATGTGAATGGAAAGGAAAGACAACTATCACAAGAATTTGGTGACACAGACAAATATAATCAAGTAATGTAAATCTGAAAAATACAACCAACTACTACTAAGTACTAAAGAAAGGGGTCTAAAAACAGTGTAAAATAACAGTTGATTATAGCAGGGTTGTGTCAAATAAAAAACCCTTTTGGAAGGCTATGGGTTTATGCAAACGGTTCAAGTGGTTAGTAATACTTTTTGCCAAATATCAAAAGCATTTTTTATCAAGAGTCTGGAATTTGAAATGATTTTAAAGTCTAAAATGCAGTCCCCAGTTCAACAAGGTACTATAGTAATGCTTAATCCCATACAAACAATTCAAGAACTTACCCCTACTCAATTTGAAAATACAGCTTGGCATATACCCTAATAAATTAGCAATATGCTCGCTATCTAATAAAACTAAATAGATTATGCAAAAAAGTCGTGCTCTGAACACTTGAGTCACACACCCATGAAGATTAAGAATAGGCATTATGAAGAATAGATTGATTATGCTATGAAAGTGAATAAGATAGATGAATGAAATGAAGACAATATCCTAGAGAATTGTATCATTACAGTGCCCTCATTCAGATTTTTGTCTTGATATATAAAATAAATCAGTGTTTTAAGACTTGAATTGAATGCAAGCATGCAACATCCAAACACAATAGATACATATGTAACACACTGTATACTAAAACCAATGCAAGAAAAATTGAGCAAGTTAATATACAGAATCTATGACTGTACAAGAAACTAGGTAACTGACCATGCGATAAAAAAGATTTTGCTCTTTTGGCAGTTCTCAGCAGTCACGAAATCAAAGTCAAAGACTGCATATCTACAATCATTTTCAGGCAAGGATGCAGTGAAATCATCATAGCTCTCAGAAGGGCCTCCAGTTTTTTCGACCACAACCTCTTTCTTTTTCTCATCAATTTTGAAAATCACATAGCGATATACTTTCTTCCTCTGCAATTCCTGAAATGTGCTTACGCTCTGCTCAGCAACACCCATCCCAGAAGATGCATTTCCCTACAACAAATCCACATATTAGTTACACGAAATTCCAATCCTTTTTTCAAACCATATAATCAAATCCCCCAAAAAAGAATACTAAAGTCCTTTCAATGAAATGAATCCCAGCAATGAGGAAAACAGCATGTTTTGCAGAGCATTATTTTGAAGAAAACGATTGCTTCTTTTTATTTTTAATTTAAAAGCTCTTTATGTCAAGAAAATATAACTAAATCACCAATCAAAAAGGGGAAACTGTAAGTATTCCCGTGTCATGAGATATATCTTACTCCAGGGCACAAAATGTGCAAAAAATAAGTCAAAGTTGACAGTAAGTGTCTACTTGTCTAGCTTAAGAGAAGTTTATGACTACACTTCGGATTTGGATCCTCTAAAGTGACTAAAGTATAAAGTCAGAAACTCAAGGGTTGTTATTTTAACTTGTGGTTTGTTATAATGTACCTACAATATCTACATTTAACTTGATTGATATTACTCAGTTTGCACTCTAAACTAAATTGCTCGCTTTAGAGGATCCGGATCCCAACACTTAATAATCATATCAAAGGGGTGTCTAGTGTCTGACACATGTAACTACATTCAATCACTTATATATTGCTACTAGCATTGGTGTCAGTGTCATGTCTGGTGTATGTGCTTCACAGGTTTCTGACACCATAGAAAGAGAGCAAACATGGGCATCCTTAAAGCTACTTGTAACTCAAAGCAACTTCATGCATGACGAAAAATGAAGTACCGCACAAGATTTCATTTGACAAAATCAAGCCTAATTTCTTAACACCATTGCAATTTAAACAAAACATACATCTTCGCATTTTGGTCATTTCAAAGCTTAATAATCACCAGTCCAACAAAGTACTAAAGACATGCCCTCAGAAAATTTTATTCAAATGTAGACAAATTTCTTTTGAAAAAAAGAAGTGAGAAACAACATCTACAATATCTTTAAAATTGTTTTTTCTTTCACAATCGTTTCCGAGCGAAAGGGTCTAACACACAATATCAGCATTGTCAGTTGAGATAGGTCTTATGAGACATTTTAACATCGAATCAAGAAAATAAAAACATATGATTGAAAAATATATGATATATTCAAAACAAGAAAAACCACATAACATGAGGAATCAACCGCAAAGCAAAATAAAAACTGAGACCCAAAATTTGTAGTGAGAAGAACAACAAAATCAGCCATGCAACCAACAAAATCCGACAAAAACAACAACATTCGATGAAATCAAACCAAAATCAGCATGGTCTTAAGGAAAATTAAAAATAAAAAAGTAACTGATAGAATGAAAATGGAAGCTTACCCCTCCAACTCCCATTCTGAAAGCCATAGCTATGAAGCTGCTACAGTGAAGAGTCAAGAATTTAGATGGATTTGTAGAGAGAGAAAGTGAGAGGAGAGAGAGAATTGTGTGGAGATGAAAAAGGAGAAAATGCGACCAGTCACCTAAGCTAAATTCGACAAAAATGGTTCAAAAAAATATTGTGGGTAATAGTCATTTGATCCCCCTTCCCAAAAAAAAAAAAACCATTTGATCCTTAATGCTTGATAACAATCACAATACTTATTCAATATATCAAGATTATAAAATAGTCTCTAATCATCATTTTGTTAATCAAAATAGTTTTTGAGGTTGAAATGTTTCATTAATATTGTCATATTAATCCTTCAATATACTTATTTCTTATCATATCAGTATTTACTTATTATCATTTCAGTCGCTATATGAAAAGATTTATTGTGAACATTAAAAGATTATTTTAGTCAGGGACTATTTTGAATAACAGAGTGCTCAATCGGGACTATTATGGAATTTTGATACATTGAGGTATTACTGTGACTAATTATTGCATATTCACATATCAAAGTGACTACTACTCCAAAATATTGTTTTAGAGGGCAGCAATCACTTTCGTCTCTGAGTGTGTAACGAGTAATTACGATAGTCCATCAATATATCAAATATTCAAAATAATTTCTCATTGTAAACTTTGTTAGTCAATATAGTCTTTCATGCTAAAACAATTTATCAATGTTCATGATAACTCATTTTATATCATATTGAAATGATAGTAAGTAAGTACTTATAAGAATTGTAACAATAAGTATATAAATTGAACGACTAATATGACAATATTAATGGAGCATTTTAATATCAGAGACTATTTTGACTAACGAAGTGCAGAATCAAATACTGTTTTGAAATTTCGATACATTGAAGAACTATTGTGACTACTCGTTACACATTCAAGGGCCAAAATAATTATTTCCTTGTTGTTTTATGTAGAGAACACTTAAAAATACTGCTCCCTCTGTATTTTATTATAAAAATAAATTGTTTTGATATTTCCTTAACTCGTATTCGGGTGATATCGGTTAAATAGTAATTTTCATTTTTTAATAGTTACAATAGTCTTTTAATATAACAAAATTATAAAATAGTTTATGATCGTGCACTCCGTTATTTAAAATAATCAATAATGTTAAAATATTTCTTTTAACGACATGGCCGTGGACTATTGAAGGGTCGAAGAGTAGTTGGTTAACGTACGAAGGGTTAAAATGAAGAGTAGGCATGAATGATGTAACCATTTCTTTATTAGAAACATGAACATTTGTTCTCTTCATAGACTATTTTGACTAATTAAGTGTACAATCAATGACTATTTTACAATTTATCTACATTGAATGATTATTGTGACTACTCGTTACACCTTTAAAACGAAAATGATTATTTGTTTGCCCTAAATGTAGTTGATTTTGTATTTCAAAGAGAATTTACTAATGATTTTATAAAATTATACCCCATTATTCATTAGTGACATTAAAAAGAGAGATTAAGATAATTTATATAGCGTCATAATTAATTAAAAGGTATGATAGGAAGATAAATGTTAAGAAAGCTTTCTTTATAACATATTTCATCTATTATTGTTTGAAATTCAAATGGGTTTCATCACTTAGGTGAGATTTATTTTCAAAATCTGAAACTCAAGTTATTTTCACTCAATAAGAGAGTGGGAGTTAAAAGTGTGTTAAAAAGGAAGTCTTTTTTACACCCTTATGCCAGGAAAAGAAAATTTAATAATATATTGATATTATAAAGTGACATATAGTAAAACACAAATATTTAAAGTTACGTATAATAAAACTTTTAATATATGTAACTTCGTTCCTTTCTCTTTTTATGCTAAATTCGACAAAAATGGTTCAAAAAAATATTGTGGGTAGTAGTCATTTGATCCCCCTTCCCAAAAAAAAAAACCATTTGATCCTTAATGCTTGATAACAATCACAATACTATGTATCAAGATTATAAAATAGTCTATAATCGTCACTTTGTTAGTCAAAATAGTCTTTGATGTTTCATTAATATTGTCATATTAATCATTCAATATACTTATTTTTTATCATATCAGTCTTTTTAAGTATTTACTTATTATCATTTCAGTCGCTATATGAAAAGATTTATTGTGAACATTGAAAGATTATTTTAGTGTCAGGAACTATTTTGACTAACAGAGTGCTCAATCGGGACTATTATGGAATTTTGATACATTGAGGGACTACTGTGACTAATCATTGCATATTCACAGATCAAAGTGACTACTACCCCAAAATATTGTTTTAGAGGGCAGCAATCACTTTCATCTCTGAGTGTGTAACGAGTAATTACGATAGTCCATCAATATATCAAATATTCAAAATAATTTCTCATTGTAAACTTTGTTAGTCAATATAGTCTTTCACGCTAAAACAATTTATCAATGTTCATGATAACTCTTTTTATATCAGATTGAAATGACAGTAAGTAAGTACTTATAAGAACTGATGTTACAATAAGTATATAAATTGAACGACTAATATGACAATATTAATGGAGCATTTTAATATCAGAGACTATTTTGACTAACGAAGTGCAGAATCAAATACTGTTTTGAAATTTCGATACATTGAAGAACTATTGTGACTACTTGTTACACATTCAAGGACCAAAATAATTATTTCTTTGTTGTTTTATGTAGAGAACACTTAAAAATACTGCTCCCTCTGTATTTTATTATAAAAATAAATTGTTTTGATATTTCCTTAACTCGTATTCGGGTGACATCGGTTAAATAGTCATTTTCATTTTTTAATAGTTACAATAGTCTTTCAATATAACAAAATTATAAAATAGTTTATGATTGTGCACTCCGTTATTTAAAATAATCAATAATGTAAAAATATTTCTTTTAACGACATGGCCGTGGACTATTGAAGGGTCGAAGAGTAGTTGGTTAACGCACGAAGGGTTAAAATGAAGAGTAGGCATGAATGATGTAACCATTTCTTTATTATAAACATGAACATTTGTTCTCGTCATAGACTATTTTGACTAATTAAGTGTACAATCAATGACTATTTTACAATTTCTCTACATTGAATGATTATTGTGACTACTCGTTACACTTTTAAAACGAAAATGATTATTTGTTTGCCCTAAATGTAGTTGATTTTGTATTTCAAAGAGAATTTACTAATGATTTTATAAAATTATACCCCATTATTCATTAATGACATTAAAAAGAGAGATTAAGATAATTTATATAGCGTCATAATTAATTAAAAGGTATGATAGGAAGATAAATGTTAAGAAAGGTTTCTTTATAACATATTTCATCTATTATTGTTTGAAATTCAAATGGATTTCATCACTTAGGTGAGATTTATTTTCAAAATCTGAAACTCAAGTTATTTTCACTCAATAAGAGAGTGGGAGTTAAAAGTGTGTTAAAAAGGAAGTCTTTTTTACACCCTTATGCCAGGAAAAGAAAATTTAATAATATATTGATATTATAAAATGACATATAGTAAAACACAAATATTTTTTTTAAAGTTACGTATAATAAAACTTTTAATATATGTAGCTTCGTTCCTTTCTCTTTTTATGTTAACTTTTATATTATTTTTGCACTCTTTTTCCCTTGGTAAACTTTTAGCTCATTTTATATTATTCTCAATTTATTTAACAACATACTATAAACTATGAACCAAAATAAATTAAATATAAAGATTGAATTTTACCAAAAATATGAATAAAATATTGAACAAATGATTAAAATTGATAAATTATGCTAATTACAAAAAATAGTAATTAAATTTTGTCCGCAAGTCTTAACCCAACTGTGTGCGAGTTTTAATGATTAGATGTCATTTAACTTATCTACTAAAAAAATATTATTAATAATAAAATTAATAGTTAAAAATTTAATTTTCATTAATTGAAGTTATGAAGAAACCAAAATTGAATTTTTAAGTGGCAACATAAAGTGTTTTGACATTTTTTATAGTTAATTGTTAGGGTCTTGTTTAGGAGTGCCCCTTGAGCACTCTTTAAGCATTTTAAAATAAGTAATTATTTTTTTAAAAAGTCAAATATTTCGATTTTCAATGCATTGATTACATATTTTTTCATAAATACTTTCTACTTATAGTCGTTAAAGAGTATCCTGAAAGCACTAGTTAATATTTCCCTAATTGTTACTATATAAACATTTACTTATATTAAAATCTGTTAACTATTGGAAACATATGCGTACAAGTAGATAGGGACCCAAATTATCCATCTTCTTTTTGCTGACAATTTTCTTCTTGGATCGTTGTATACTTGTATTGTGCATTGCTTGGATTTTTATATTATGTGAAGCCTCCTCACGTCAAAAAATCAACAACCAAAAAAAGACTTAAATTTTCTTCTCCAAGAACGTCGATCTACAACTCATAAATGATCTCCATGCTATTGGGAAATTCAAAACAAATTGAGTGGTTGGAAATATCAGTGCCTTGACTTGGCCAAAAGACTTACCCTCACTTAGTCTGTTCCTAACTAAATTCCTTACTACCAAAGGTAATATACAAAGCTGCCAAAAACTTTACGTGGTGAGATGGAAAAAATATTAAAGAGGCTTATTGTGGGGGCGAGACTGATCAAACTTTTAAACCTTATTTGATTGATTACAAGGGAGCTATGCAATATGCATGAAATTAATGGTGGGGCTTGGCATTAGAAGTCCTCGTAAAATGAATGAAACTTTTCTTATGAAAATATTTTGGAGTGAGATTATTCCCAATTGTCCAATTTGTAGGAATGAATACCAAACAACTATCAATGTTTTGAGGGATTTTGCAGTCGTGCAACCCATATTTTGATCATGCTAGTGGCTTCTAATCACATTACAAATTTCTCTTAATTGAATAGAAGTTAACAGTCTACTACAATCCTTCACATGTTCTTCCTCCCACACCAATAATCTCCTCATCCACTTTCACGCCTCACCACCCACGCTCCAACCCAAAGATAACATATATGCTATCGTCACATATTTGTTCTCAACTAACTCGTACAACCTTCTAAAACTTTACATTAAACAAGTCTCCATCCAATCAAAGATCTCGTCAAAATAACGTAGAGAACCCATCACCCACCACCCGACCTAAATTATCAACAAACCCCTCCCCCAATCCTACACGGTCGCGAATCAAATTAATTTCCTAATTAA
Organism: Medicago truncatula; assembly: GCF_003473485.1. Taxonomy (NCBI): domain Eukaryota; kingdom Viridiplantae; phylum Streptophyta; class Magnoliopsida; order Fabales; family Fabaceae; genus Medicago; species Medicago truncatula. The sequence continues at coordinate 37,663,949 of NC_053042.1, read as the reverse complement.
CCTATTTTTCGTAGAAAATGTTTTAATTAACTTTTGTTTGATAGATACGTTTTAATTAACTTTAGCAGACAGTCATAATGTTTGTCACATGATTAAATTTTTCACGGTAGTAAACAAAGTTAGGCAACTTCTCAATTTTCATATTAACCATAATAAAAAAAGTCTTGGGTGAACACAAGTTTTACAATGTTATTTAAACACATGTAAAAGAAAGTAATAGAAAAGTTATAATTAAATGATGTGCATTTTTTATGTATGCGCCATAATAACTTTTATTTTCAAATATTTCACCTGAAAAACACTATCCTAAATGGACTAGTAGCTTAATTTAAGTCAAATCATTATTCTTTAATTTGAGCTTATTTATCACCAATCCTAACCAATGATTTAGGCCTAGTGGTTAGGATTTGAACCCCAGACTAATCATGTGTTTGATCTTTGATTTACGTATGAAAAAAAATAAATTATAATTACTCTTTTCTACACAACAATAACTATATTTTTTAATTTATGTAAAATTACTAAAATGATATATAATTTGAGACGGCTAAATTGCCATTTTACTTTTATATATATTAGTAGAAAGATATTATTAAAGTACTGTGTCATATGAATGATGCGCATAGTCTAAATGGATCACTCGTTGTAGAAACGAGGGAGTACTAAGTGGTTTGAATTTTGTTTTTTATTTTATTTTTAGGAAAGTAGTTAGGAAATTAATGCTTGGAAATAGTTTATGGTAATTTACGGGGACTTTTTGTTGTCTGATTAATGAATAGACAGATCGCTGATGAAATTTGAAACTAATAAGCTAGACCTCAAAAAAGTGGAGAAAAATATCATAGCATGTGGAGAATATGAATAAGATTAGAGGGACAATTGAAATGGGGAATGTATGGTATCTAAGTCATAATCCGATGGGATGGGATGGTCTTTTAATTTAGTCCAAGGTCGTTCAAATATTCAGACTATACCATGTTGTTAATCAAATTTTAAAAAAAGCTTTTCTAAAAGTTTTTTTTTTTTTTTAGAAAAGCTTAGATGTACGGTTTCAACGGAAATTAAACATTGTGGAAAATCACTACCAACTCAAATGAAAAAAGTTTATTACAACTATTAGTTTTTTTTTTTACAAATATTACAACTATTAGTTAATTGTATGTGTTTTCTGTTCTATCTAATGTTTCCCCAATATTCTTGGTTGTACAGTATTTATTTATTTTTTCTTTCAAAGGCAATTGCAATGTATTTAGTCGTTCTTTGATTCTAATTACTGTAACTTGACCTAAAATTAGGAAATATTAATAACCAAAGAAAAGACTTCTTCCATATCATTATAGAATTGTCAATTTTTTTATGTTAACCTCCAGTTCTTAGGAAAAATCAGTCATAGTAATCCGAGTTCGACTGTAATATAAGTAAGTATAACACAATTATAATTATTTAATACATAAATCAAGCTTAGATTATTTTAAACAATCTATCCTCTGATATAACTCATTAATCTCTTGAGTTCAATTGATTGTGTTGGATTTTAACTTAAAATTTGATTTGTTTTCGTGAAAAAAATCGTGGCACGATTTAGTGATTATGAAGAGGAAAAAAAAAAGGGTTTTGTTGTTTTTGGAAAATGGTGGCACAATTTTTGGATCATGTTGCAGTCGAGTATTATGTCATCCGTGATAGTGAAGATGTTTGTGAAAGTGAAAATTAGGACCGCTTTACCAATCATGATATGTTAGTTTAGGCATTTATGATTGAATTAAATGGATTCTCAGTTATGATGATATTGGCCCTCCTCATATTCATTAGTAAGCCTTTCAAGTCTTTTTTTTCAAGTCTTTGGAAGCACATTTATTTGCTTTTGAAGGTAAGAATGAGCTTCATTTTAATCTTACATTCATTGTCAATGGTATGATTTATTCTATTTGACATGATTTCCTTAGATTTATGCGTAATTATTTTGGGAGACAACATACAAATCTTCATATTGTTTGGCGCCCTCCCCATGCTCCCTCTTTTAAGTTGAATGTTGATGGATCACATAATTCTCGAGTAAATAGTTAATTTCCCTCTTGAAATTGTAGGTTTTGTCAATTACCCTCTGAAATTGCATAACGTTAATCAATTTACCCCCTCCGTCAAATTTTTCTGTTAACTGTTTACTGTTATGATCAAATACCCCTTCTGAAATTTTGCACTTATGTGCAAAATGCTCCCTAAACTTGAAAATTTATATATTTTTTTTATCCTTGATTCAAAAGATATTAAAGGCAAACAATTAACAATTATTGATCATATAAATCTTTATGGAATGTATGTTTATGCAACTATTGATCATATAAATCTTTATGGAAGGTACATTACTCATGTGTTTTAAATATATACATATATAGAAGACTTTTTTTTACACAAGTTTGTAATTATGTTAGAGTATGCGGTCATAAAGTACACAAGTCTTTGATAATTGTGTGTCCATAAAGAAAAATCATAGGTTAATATCTGCAGAAGGAAGAAGAAACAAGACTTATGTTTGTGAATTTGCAACTTAATTAATGATATAATTTTTATAATGCAGGAAATGTCATATCTATTAGTTGCGGCATGTTTAATTTTTATAATGCATGTTAAATAGATTTGTAAAAAATTTATCTTGCTCCTTGTTGATATATATGAAATATGAATGAAAAGACTGCACGTGACAAAACCATGATTTTTTTGGCATATATTCATTCATTTTATTGTGAATAGAATTTTTATGACAATAGGTACAATATACTATTTGAAGAACTAAATATATGATTTTTGGTAAGAAAAACAATCTAAATTTTTAAGTCTATGGGGCTTTTTGCACATAAGTGCAAAATTTCAGGGGGGTATTTGATCATAACTGTAAACAGTTAACAGAAAAATTTGACGGAGGAGTAAATTAATTAACGTTATACAATTTCAGAAGGATAATTAAAGTTTTATTAATTTTAAGGGGATAATTGACGAAACTTACAACTCATGAACGAAATTGACTATTTACTCCATAATTCTCTTATTCTTTAGTTTGTGGTGGTCTTATTAGGATGTTGTAACTTTACATAAATGTTAATACATTAAAACTATTCTAACATGACTATTACCTCCTAAAGTCTGCTACAAACACGTTTATATGCTTATATTTTACCTTATAAATTAAATCATTTAGTACTGTACTTGTCTTTGTCCTAGTTGAAGAGAATCATTCAGGACGAAACGTGAGTTAAAAACGAGTTGCACGATGCGACTTGGCATCATCATATCTTGCAAAATCAAAGCACGTGAGTGCACAAGTTGGCTGACTGAAACAATCCACGAGTGCAAGTCCTTCTCTTTGCGTTGCCACTGTTTGTGTATATTATTATTATTATTAGGCAAAGCAGATTACAAAACCAATTATGACACGTTCACATACATTATAAATTGTAATATTTCAACATTTTAAAAGTGACTAAAATTGACGACACACCATTGAAGTCTAGTGTGTTATGTGTAGTTTCAAATCTCATCCTAATTCAATGAATGTGACTTGGTTAGCAACAAATGTAACACGAAGACTAGGTATCTGGAGTGGGATCCGAGTAGTCCGATAATGGCGATTGATAGAAGATTATTTAACGAATCTTGAATCTTGAATATATTCTAATAAAATATTAAAATTTTGATCGGGTTGAGTCTTATTCAACTTTACAAAATCGATTTGTAAGATGATGATGATCTCTACTTATAAATGCATGTTTAAGTCTTATCTCATTCAACATAAATTCTTGACATAATTAACAACCACTTCAACATCTTACACTCATTGTCAATGGTATTGACCAATCAAAATTGACCAAAATGATTAAAGTTGCAATGGGGTTAAATTTTAGGGGATAAAATTTTTAGTTTCTGTGCGTAAGGGGTCAAAATTACAAGCTTTTGAAAGTTAGAGGGAAAAAATGCATTTTAGCCATAATAATACTAAGGAAATCCTCATATATCCCATTGTTCTCTTAGACGATAGGCAACACTCACACATGAGATGGTTGAAAAACATTCCCTATTCTTTTAAGCAACATTTTTCAATTGTTGTCGAAAAGGAAAAATATTGTAGTGAACGAATGCTTTGGTGATCAATTTTATTTTTTTCATCTATAATTTCTGTCGTTATTTTAATCTTTTCAATAGTGAGCATTTGTAAATCATATTTAAATATATCAATAATTGACTAATTAATCAACCTGTTGATACGTGTATAAGATATTTTATGTATTTATTTGTTATATAAATTATAATTATGTGTATATATTAGTATTATGTCAATATTATATTATAGTGTTAATTATTAATTACATATAGGTAGTTATTAGTAGTAGTTTTATGAAGTTATTAGTATATGAAGGTAGTTACTTATTGGTATGTTATATTAAGGTTGTAATGTGTGAATAAATAATCAAGCAAGTTAATAAACAAAAGTTCTAGTCTTCCTCCCTTTCCTTAAGAGAGATGTCCCTTCTTGAATTGGGATAATTGTTACTGTTAATTTCTATATTCTTTCACATGTTCGTTCCTTTAAAAAAAAAATCATCCTGTTCGTAGTTTGTTTTTTGGTACATCCCGTTTGGATAGTTCTACTTGCTCTAATTAAGAACAAAATTATCCAACTGTTTGTTTAAATCTAAAATTGGGTTTTTGTCTTGAACTTTTAAAGACTTGCTCCCTCCGTTCTTAAATATATGCAAATTTTATTTTTTAGGTTCATTCAATTAACGATGTATGTGGTTTAATTTTACTTTTTAGGTTCATTCAATTAATGATGTATGTGGTTTATAATATGGACCACATACATCATTAATTGTTCTATTCAACAATGCTGTTCTCCAACTGCTACTTGTGCTGAACTAATTTTCGCTCTCCTCCAACAGCTCAATACTTCACAACAGCAGATTTTCGCGGTCACTCTATGGAGCATATGGAAACATAGAAATAACAAGGTATGGAACAACGTTGTGGAAACTTCTCAACAAATTAGTGAGAGGGCTGAAGCGTTTTTGAACAGTTGGAAGAGTGCACAAAAAATACAGCCACGTATCCAAGTTCCTAGCGTGCAACATGAATCCCCCTGTTGGACAAAACCGGTGCTAGGGAGATTTAAATGTAATGTGGATGCAGCTTTCTCAAATTCACTTAACCGGATGGGTTTTGCAGCTTGTATCAGAGATGCGGAAGGTAATTTTGTCGCAGGTCGAACAACCTTTTTATCCCCTTTACTTGATGTAGAGATGGGTGAAGCGATAGGACTGCTACAAGCAATGCAGTGGGCGAAAGAGCTTAACATGGTGAGCATGGATTTTGAAACAGACTCAAAGATTGTGGCAGATAGTGTTTATAAAGGAAATGGTGTCTCTGATTTTATGGCAATAATTCAAGATTGTAGACACTTGTTGATGACCGATTTAGTAAACTCTGATGTGAGTTTCATTAGGAGACAAGCCAATGGTGTTGCCCATAGTTTAGCTAGGGAAGCGCTATCACATGCTAGTTTCCATTTGCATCTTAACATTCCTCATTGTATAACTACTTTGATTAATAATGAAAGGCTATAAGCCTCTTTCCTTCAAAAAAAAAGAGATCGTAAAAAAGGATTATTAATGAAAAGATTCATTGACTAAGACCATCCACAATAATGAATGTTTCATCTATTTAGCACCACATTAGATAGGCACTCCATTGTGGAGTATAATACATGAGTGGCTACGGAGAAAGATGACTATGAAAGCACCCTCTCTCTCTTCATTTTTCATGGGTCCTATTTAATAAATCTTGTTGAAATGTAATTATATAAAATTATATGTGGGGCCTATTTAATAATTTCTTTTAAAATGCTGAGTTGAAAAAAGTTGGTGCTTATTAAGGATTATGGTAAAATGAATGATGTGGACATGTGAATTCAATTTAAGCATCCAATTTAGGATGCTCTGTTGTGGATGGTCTAAGTAGATAAAGACCAACATACGAAACCGGTTTGGTTGACAAACTATAGAAAGTTGATTTGTTTACGGTACATAGATATTTAATATATTTTTTTAGAGAATTTCAATTTTTTTTTTAAATATAAGTTATATAATACACCATTCTTTAAAAAAAAGTTATATAATACAACAATTATTTTTTAGTCAAGGAGTCTAGTGGCTAGAGCTCACACAATTAAATATGGAGGAGTGAGGTGTTCAGGGTTCAAACTTCGACCCCTACATCAAATATGTATTGTCCTTACCAACTAAGCTAAACTCACGGAAATTAATACACCAATTTAATATTAACTTAAACACTTTTTGTTCCTCTATTTTTTTTTGTTACAATTTTGTTCCTCTATTTAAAAAAAGAGTTTTGAACCCCTATTTTGAAAATCGGCTTTTTGGTCTCCTTGTTTAACTTTTTTCTTCTTCTGAATTTTAATCTCTCAGATCATTTTTGGATGTTTTTTATGATGTGACAATGTTTATTAGACCACACACTGGAAATCAATGTGAATAAAAATATAATTAATAATCATTCAAAAAAAATATAATTAATAAATGTTGCTAGTTGCCTTTTTAGACCATTTTTTATTTTTTTTATTTTTTTTCCGTCAAAAATTAAAGTAAATAAAAAATGGTCTAAAAAGACTACTAGGGACCAAAATCCAAAAAAAAGTTAAATATAGGGAACAAAAACTAATACTCAAAATATGAGGACCAAAATTTTAATTTGTTTTTAAAATATGAGGACCAAAAAGTTCATTTAAATCAAACCCTTAATCTTTTAAATATATTTGCAGGCCCTGCATTTCTTTTTTATGAAAAGATCAAATATTAGTTCCTCATGTCTAGGAATATGAGAGTAAGGTGAAAGAGAGTAAAATGTATACTAAGCATATTAAAATGGGTTTTTCTATCATGTTAGTTGGATCAATTATAGTTAGTTCAATATTGTTTAATGTTGTCTAGTTAGTTATGAACAATTGATCATATTAGTTATACCATAGGTTGCGTGCATCATACACTCATTATAGTGTATCTACTTCGTTTTTATTAAATTCGATCTTCCTATCATTTTAGTTTTGTCTTTGTTGGACTCTACCACACTTTTCAATAGGGGTGGTTTTAAGGGTGAGCGGCAGTCCAGGGCACCATTATCTGGGCACTAAAATTATTAATTTTATCTAGTAGTTAGTATTGTATAAATATATTTCTTTTTAATTTGGTTTGATTAATTATATTGAAAATATATTTTTAGACAACTTTGATTATAAATGAATCTTTTGCCAAAAAAAAAAAAAAACGAGAAGAAAACTATTAAAATAATTAAAAGGGCACAATTTTATTGTTTTACCCAAGACACCAAAAATTTTAGGATCGGCACTGCTTTTCAACATGGTATTTGAGCTATGACATCCATCATAAATGCTCTATATTGTGTCCAGTTGCAGAGATGATCATTCTTTATTCTATTATGGATATTATCTATGATATCAAAGGATTACCAAGATCATGGATATTGTTCATTTTGTTTTTGGGATTTTTGAAATTTTTGTTGTTGTTTTACTTCTCTTCTTGGCTCCAACAATCACTCTCAAGATCATCATCATCATTATGCATGATATTCACATGAAGAAACTCCACAACCAATAATGTTTCGGGTGTTCAACAACAAACATGAAACCTTTCAACTTCAAGTGGAAGATTTATTACGAATGAGAGTGTTCTATACTTTGCTATTTCTTTGTTACACAAGTTTCTTGCCAAATTTGTTTTTCAATTATCTTGTCAAAGTCGACATGTGGAGTTCTTTTTAAATGATTTATGATATCAAATATTTGTTGAAATTTTTCATGCACTCCAATTATTTTGGTAGTATGAGCCATTATTGGTTTTATTGTACGCTTTTATTCTATGATAGGTTTTTGAAGAAGCCAAAAGTACAATATATTAAAATTAAAACCCTATAAAACATAAGGAGTGTCTAACAAGCATCGAAATAAAGAATCAATATATGATAGTTAAATTTGTTAGTGAGATTTAAAATTTGATGACCTAAGCCTGAGATCATTGATTTTATTAGAGTCAATGTTGTGAAGGCGTCGAAAGAAGTTCAAATAACTTAGAAATTGCTCGAAAATAAATTTTTTAGGGGATATGTTAGAAAGATTATTATATTTAGGGTAGTTTTTTTTTTGTTTTTTTTGTTTTGGCTTAGTATATTTACATTTCTATTACTTTATAATATTGTTAAGACTACACATTCCATTAAAACCCTAACTTCTTTGTTCTTTATATTCTCTCTTCATCACTATGATTCGTTCCCAATTTTTTTGACGTCACTTCTATTTTGATGCCTAATAAAATTTGTACATATATAAGGCCCCCGGTCCACCCTAAAAATTATACACATGAGACCGTACTATTTGTTCAATCGTGACGGCTCATATATTTTTATAACTCATCTTTCCTCGGATTTAATTTATTATTTTGAGGGGCTTTCGTCGGATTTAATGGTAGTGACACAAATATAAGAAAAATGCCATGAGCCCAATTATTTGGCTGCTCATAGTTTTCAAAAGATTATTCAAGTATCCCCTATAAAAAAAAGACTATTCAAGTATATTTTTCTTCTTAATAAAATGATATTAGTTTGTAGTATTACTCGTCTTTTAGCTTATACACCAATTATACTACTGAGGTGCCAGAATTATGTTTTTGTATCATTCAACAATGTCACATTCAGATAGCACTTGAGTGATGCTTGTGAAAGAGAGAAAAAATAGCCACTTGTAATATTGTGGTTGGCCAATGTCACCAATGTCACCCAACTTTAATGTTATCCAAGTGATGCCCGTCACACTCACATATTATTAAGTGTATGTTTCATTCAGCCATATAAGAATTGATTTTGAGAAAAAATTGATTTAGTAAAATTGGTTCGCATTAAATTTTAGTTGAAGATAAGATGATTTCTGTTCGAATATATTTATGTAAAATGAATTAAATTATAAATTTATGTGTAAAAATCAATGCTCGAATCAAAAGTTAAAAATTCTAACTTTAAATACAATCAATTTTGAAGACAAAATTCAATTGTATTATAAATATCAAACATGTTAAAATCAATTCTACACATTGAGGATTAATTTTGACCCCTCTAAAAATGAAATATAACAAACATACACTAAATCTCTTAACTCACAAGTCTTTATTGTACAAAAGAAAATCGTCTCTCTCTCTCTCTCACAACTATTAATTGAGGAGTTGAGTTGCCCAACTAGTTTAAACTATGTGATAATAAGCCACATGTTTTGAGTTCAAATCTACTAGTAGTAAAAATATTAGAAAAATGCTAACAAATGTCTTTAAAGTACTTGATAAGAAAATTAAAATAGAAATTTATATTAAAATTTGTGTATTCAGTACATTAGACCATCAAAAAGTAATATATTTTTTTTAACATACAAAGTTATTGAACTTTTGACGGGTGTTCTAGGGATATTTGTTAGCAAGACCCAAAATATTAATCTAGAAGTGATTCATAATACTTCATCCGTCTCACAATAATTGTCTTTTTAGTATTTTTTTTTATTTTTCTCAAAATAATTGTCACTTTAGAATACCAATGAAGCATTTATTATTCTTTTCCATTATTATACCCTTATTTATTGAATTTCATTCTACCTAACCACTCTACTAACTACAATTAATAAAAGTATTTTAGTAAATGTTAATAATTTTACCATTGAAATCAACACAATAATCATTTCCTTAATAATCGTGCACAAACTTTAAACGACTATAATTTGGAGACGGAAGAAGCATTTGTTAATTAATTAATTTCTTTACCTTTTCTTTTTGTGTGTGTTTGAGAGGTTACTCCTTCGCGGAAACTGCTAAAAAGTTTGAATAAGAAAATGTTTAATTTTTTGTTTTCTTGGACTATTCAAGTCATGGCGTGCGGAATATCCAAGGATAAATAGCCAACATATGTCATTGGAAATGAAGTTGAAGAAGGAGAGAGAATATTAAGAGCTAGTTAAACTAAGAAGAGTGATACTATAGCATATACTAATAGTGCATTCTATTGTTTCCATCAAAACACAAGACCTTAAAGATGGTAAGAGCTCCTTGTTGTGAAAAGATGGGATTGAAGAGGGGTCCTTGGTCTCTTGAGGAAGATGAAATCCTTACATCTTACATCCAAAAACATGGCCATGGCAATTGGCGTGCCCTCCCAAAGCTTGCAGGTACTTGCAATCTATCTATCTATATCTATATTTTAGGAAAAATCTTTCAAGTTACATAGGTTAAAAGATCTTTCAAGTAATATATGAGAAATTTCCCACATCTATTTTCCATCAATTTTTTACATTAGTGCAATCTTGTATGAGATCTTTTGTATAGTTCTGGTGTGACTGATTTAGTTTCACCTCGACTCTGAATGCTAAAAGTGGTGTTAGATATATAAAAGAGGTGATTCATAATATTCAACGTCTTAAGGTTTTAGGTGGAGATTTAGTGTCATCTTCTCAGCGATTCGCCAATCTCCCTAATAATAATCTTAACTAAGTTTTAATTTAATAAACATCAAACTTGTGACATTTGTTTGACAAGACTACCCCAGCTTATAGTTAGCACCATTAAGTGCCATGAACTTGATAGCTCACAAAATTTCTTGCATTTTTTAAATTTATGTAAAAAAATTGTGATGATTTGGTAATGTTATGTGTACTAATTTTTATTTTATTTTATCAATTTTTTCAGGCTTGTTAAGGTGTGGAAAAAGCTGCAGACTTAGGTGGATTAACTATTTGAGACCAGATATTAAGAGAGGAAATTTCACAAATGAAGAAGAGGAAAATATCATTAAGCTGCATGAAATGCTTGGAAATAGGTATTAATTCATGTTAATATCTTCTCTGCAAAAAGCTTATCAAGTCCAATTTTTACTTTACATGATTACTTGTCCTAATCAACATGTACTGTTTATGATAATATAAATGTTTGATTCATGATTGTATTTATTTATTTAAGTAAGAAATGCATTTGGATTCATCCATCTTTTCTTTTTCTCTAATTGATAAACAAGATTAAAGTGGTGGGGACTATAGGGACCATATGCATTATGAATTGTCAACTTGGAACAAAATTAAAATCAAAAGGTTATGTATACTAAATATAATGGATGTCGTTATAATATATAGTGCCTTTAACTCTACTTTAATAAACTAGGTATGATCCCACCTTAGGTGCAAGTGGTAATATAAAAAGTAAAGGAAAAATTGATGTATCCAAAATATGCACCCATAAGACGACACATGAAGCTATAAACCTATAATTAATTATGTATCATCATGAAATAATACAAAACAGTATGATTAAGTAGTCACTAGTGGAAGATATAGAAAAAAATTATCTATAATAACATTAGACAAATAAAAATAATTATTATAAAAAAATGCGAGTTGCAATTTCAAGAATCTTGATTAGATCTGTGATGTGGCTTAGGGTGGCAGTTTATGGCACATGCATCTATATAATCATAAGATTCACTCTGTCAGTGTAATCTCTTAAGACAGTATCAAATTTTGTTGTTTTCTGATTCATTGCAATAAACAAAATTGAACGCGAATCTCGTGGAAATATTTGGTATATGACTACATATATTAATGAATCAATTTGATTCTTCACGATGTGTCATGACATAGTTAATTCTTTATGCGACGATTGTAAAATAATCATTAATATTATTCGAGTTAATAATCCTAAACAAATAACTAATTCAATTCTTATTTCTAGGTGGTCGGCAATTGCAGCAAAACTACCAGGAAGAACGGATAATGAAATAAAAAATGTGTGGCACACGCATTTGAAGAAGAAGCTAAACCAAACAAACTCAGAAGCTAAGAAAAAGGCGATCTCAAAACCAAAAATCAAACGTTCTGATTCGAATTCAAGCACAATAACACAATCAGAATCAGCATCTGCATGCACTACTAGTTCTAGTGATTTTTCATCTGTCACAGTTGGTGAAAGAAAGGATATAAAAAGTGAAGACATTGAGTCTATGGAAGAAACAATGGCTGTAATTGATGAGAGTTTTTGGTCAGAAGCAGCAGCATTGGATGAAACTTCAACTGATATGAAATCAAGTTCATTAACAATCTCAAATGAAATGTTGCCACTTCAATACCCTGATGAAATTCTTCCAGAAAGTCATGAAGATTATAATTCTAACATGGATGATGGCATGGATTTTTGGTATGATATATTTATTAGGACTGGAGATCAAATAGAATTGCCTGAGTTTTGAGTTAATAGAAAGTTCAAAAAAACATAGTAACTCCAATTTTTTTTGACAACTAAAAGTTTAGACAAGTTGGAATTGGGTACGGTCTATCAGAGCAGGTCTCGGCTCATATACTAATAGTGTACGCTATTCAGTAAAGAGATTCTCTCACATTGACAACGAGATTCAAATTCTTATCTTTATGTGATATGAAGATATGAGTTTCATTGCAACGTGGTAATTTCAGTTTGAATGTGACAAGAAAAATATGTGATGTGATCATTGTCTCCAAGGTAATGATATGTAATCTATCTCTATGTAAAGAGGGATTACAAGGGAAACATTGATTTTTATTTTCAATGTATATTGTGAAAAACAACAAGTCTTAGACATTTTTTTATTTTTTCTTTAATTAGGAGTTTAGGTTAGAGTTTGATTGTAATACCAATAAATGATGTACTAAATTAGTAAGCGGAAGTATTCAGAATTTTGTGCCACTAAATTTTCTAATAAACTCATTTGAAAATGTGTAATTTTGACATAACTTACTTTAACCATATTTTTATGCTAATATATAAAGATAAATAATTCATATAAGACGTCGTTAAATTCGTCTCGATGAATATTTTTAAAATATCATTTTCATAATTTTTTTTAATATATTATTCAAGATATTTAAACTTAAAATTATGCATTGATATCCATAACAAGGACACGTGTCATGGGACGGAGGGAGCCCTCTACTTTTTCTAGCCGATAATAATTGATTCATAGGTTTGATAAACATAACTTAATTGGTGGACATTGATTTCGCAAATATATAGTGACGCTATAGTCATTAGAATACTCAACTAAAAACTAATTAATAATTGACTCGTTTACAAAAATTAAAGTTTTAAATAATTCATTTTCAATTTTTTAGGGTTCTCAAAACCAAACCTATTTAATTTAAAATTGTAAACCAATCTATTAAACAAACTCCACAAAAACAATTATTATTGGATATATTTGGACGTTATTTTTTGAAAATTAGATCAAATTTTAGATTGATATTTTAAAATCGAAGCGTATGCATATTTATTACTACTTTTTTTTCTTCATCTGTATGTTTTATCACATTAATCTATTATTCTCTACTTTTTACTTATTTTAGTCCTACTTATTCGTCTGATTTAATCTATTGATTTCATATGTTTCATAGATAATTAATCATTTTTATTTCATAATATTAACTTTGAATCATGTGATATTTTACCATATTAGTTGAACCCTTACCCTAGAAGTCATATGATATTTAGATAATCAAATTACAAATTATAAATTTTAAATAATAATAATATAAAATCAATCAAAACTAAACCATATTAGATTTGATTGGATCATTTTTTTTAATTAGACATCCAAAATCGAACTAAGCCAGGCATGATTTTTATTTGGTTAAATGAATTCCTACTTTAAAACTGATTTATACCTCACCATAAATATCCCTAAAATATATATTCACTCATTTGAATTCATGTAAGCTTGTTGTCAATTATTGTGGACGAGAGTTAATAATATTTCATGAATTGTAAAATATTTTATCGTGCATTCATGCACTTTAATGGTTGATCAAATTTGAAAAGTCGACCATGAACTTTGTTTAATTGCAACTTGCAAAGTGATTTGGTTTGGTAGATGACGGAAAGTAAAATTTTGAGTTGCCTCGGTAACTGTTCATCAAAACAAGTGGATGTAGCAGTACATTTTGGACCACATGCAAATTTCAACTGCTGTGTACTAAATAGAAAAATATAATGCAGCCAATTAGTCAATTAAATATTATTTTGAGAGTATCAAATTGAATCATGGAGTAATTTAGTGAATAATTGAGTGTTACTGCAGCATACTCACAAAAATGCGTCAATTACTAAGCAAAGTTAATTAATTTAGTGATTGTGAAATCCTTATAATATCAATGGTTTAAGCAGACCGTTGTAGTAAGAGACAATCAATATTCCAAGTAAAAAGGTTAAATCATCCGAAAGGGATGAGAAAACTTGTTATCTTTAATCCTTAAAGTTATATCAACCGACACCATATTTTCTTATCTTTGACAGGGTTTATTTATAAACATGTCACATGCATAGATTAAATGGTGAACTAATGGTTGGCCATAAAAAAAAGTTTACCAAGTAAAATGACTAACACTACTTCAATGTCTTGCATTCAACTTTGTGATTAGACTTTATCATCTCCTAATCAAGGAAAAATGGGCTCTTTTTACGTTTCTAAATTATGGTCAGGCGAACATAAGGTAAAGACGTGGTCTAAAGTTGTGAGAGATTAGATTAAACTCTGATGAGAGAAGTTGTTTTATGTGCAATTTTTGTTAAGTATCAAAAGTTATAATATAAAATTAGTGTGAACAAAATTATCAAAGCTATGTTTTGACAACGTCAGATTTTTGAGGTTATAACTTACAACTTATAGTTTATAAAATTAGTTATAAGATTGGGAGCTTAATTTTGTCAAGAAGTTTTTTGTAATGTGCCATCCTTTTGTTGAAAAATTCGAGAATTTCTTTCACATCAAATTACACATACACATGAGAGTCAAATGAGATGAAAAACTCAGCGGATATTTTTGGAGTAACCGCCCAAACTTCCAAATTGCAAAAAATGAGCTGCCACTTGTGCTGGATGCACCGTAGTAAAACCAAGCCAGCTATAAAGACCATGCCAAAGTTTCTTAAAAAAATCGCAAGATAGAAAGAGATGATTCATATCCCCCACTTCTTCACAACCACCCACACAAATATGCACATTTGGCTCCATAACATGTCTCCTGATTAAATTGCCAAACAAAAAGATTGACCTTCAAAGAGACCTCCTTATTCCAAATTAAATTTATGTTGTCTGTTTCCAAGTTGTTGTCTGTCGTAAACATGAAGTGATAAGCACTTGTAACATTGTAGTTCTTCGAAGCATGTAAATGTCAAATCCACCTATCAGAAACAAAAGGTTTCAAAATAGTGTTAATTAAAAGATCACTACACTCCCTTGCTTGCTCTTCCTCCCAAGCTAATAATCTTCGCCTCCAATTCGAGGCCTATCCACCCCCCCCCCCCCACCTAAGAGAAAACATATAAGCCATCGCCATTTTATTATCAGCTAGATCAAAAAGACGACTAAATGCAGTCTTTAACATCCCCCATGAAGCCGATGATCCCACCAAAATAAAGTTTGAGAACCATCTTCCACCTCACGCCTAACATTATCATCAAACCAACGACCAACTCTCACTCCACCACCACTTCTAATACTACACAAATTGTTCCACCTAACTGAGCTACCTCTGCCCTAATCAGCGATACACCTTCCAACCTCATCGTAACGTGCAACTAAAACTCTATACCACAAACATCTATTCTCAGTCTTCAACCTCCAACATCATTTATCAAGTAACACCAAATTAAATTCCCTTATCCTCCGATTTTTTTATCTTTTCGACTTTTCTTGTAATACCGATTTGTATATATTTTATGAATAATATATCAAAATTAGTTTCCGACTTTGAAGAACACTATCAAATAAGTTCTTAAGCATTCACAATGGTGAAGTCTTCACCATTTAAAACATAGTACCTAATAGGTACTCCCATTGTGGAAATATTTTTTGGGAGTCTTCTAAAACTCAGAGTCTAACTTAAGACCCCCATCTCTTTTAGTGGTCCCCACACTTTTTTTTATTAAAATAATATGTTAGTGGTGGAATGTAAATGAGGAAGAGTTAGTTGTGGGACTCATTTAGACTTTTTACCAGGAGGTCTTTATTGGAGTGAATGAGTACCTATTAGATACTGTTATTAAAAAATAATAAAAAAGTGATGTGTAAAAATGGGATCCGTTTAAGACCTTCAAATTAAAGGTCTCTATTATGGATGCTCTTATGATTATAAAACTTCTAAAATGTCTCTAACTCTACTACTAAACTATCAAGTCGATCCATATATTTAACAACTTATTATCAATTAGGTCACTATATTCTAACAATTTACTATCATTTTGGTCCTTATATTTAACAGAGATGAAACGTCATATTAAAGCTAATCCACTTTGGTGATAAAACAGGAAATTCCACTCGTGACTTGGTTGATTAGCCTGGTCCCATAAAAAGATGCCATCACCAAGGAGACTTTGTATATTCCATAGTTCTATGAAGTAACGTAATATGGAGAATAAGAAAAGTGGTAATAAGAGTATAAGACCATAAGGAATAGAACCCAGTAAAAAAAAAAAGGAGAGAGAGGACCATAAGGAATATGAGTTCCGAAAGTGACCTTCAGTGCCACTCATGTAACTTAAATTAAAATCCAGCTTTCATAAATGGATTCAAGAAACCACAATATAAGAAATTCGTATAGGAATTTCCAATGAAAAAGAGTTCATGAAAAGACTAATCCATTTATATAAGTCAAGTCATATATGACGAGATGGTCACATAGTAATAATTCTTCCATATCGCAAAGAGACGTCCATTTTCATCGATTATTATGCACATATACATGGAAAGGAGTGAGTGAGTTGTTCGAATAAGTGTGGTTCACACTTCATAAGTTCATTATGTACTCCAATATTGTTGACTAATCTTGTGCCATCAATTATCAATGTCTGTCAAGAAACATGCAGCTTGTTTGTGACTTATTATCGGGATATTGATTGACACATTGTCAAAATTAACATAACCAGTTTTTAATAATTATTACATTTAATTTAGATAAAAATGTTCGTGTAAAAATAATTTATACATGGATTTAATGATGCAGCAACACATCCTTAAATTCATGTGCAGAATATTTTTACATTTAAATTAAGCTAGGATTTGTTTGTAAAATATGCATTTAAAAATTCAATCATATTATACGGACTTGATAAGATGTACACACAACTCCTCTCTGAAAAAAAAAATGCATACAATTTAAAAAAACATGAAAAATTCTATGGTAAAGTCAAGAGAATGACTTTTCTAGTGAAGTCAACGCTATATCATCAAAAGTGTATTGAGTAGCAGCCCACTATTTCTTTGGTGGCATCAAAAGTTCAGTCCTCATAGTATCATCAATTCATCATATTAACAAGACTGCACTTAATCTAATTTTACCCTACCTTGTTTTAAGTGTAACACCCCAGAAAGTGTAACATTTAAGACTATCGCATAATATCATCAACTATGTTTGCATGTTAAAGATGTCAACGATAAAATAGTACATGTAAGACCAAAATGTTGCAAACATTACTATTGATCATTAATCAGCAATCAACAATTAAAAAAATGAATCGAACATTAAGATCAAAATAAACTTTTTCAAAAAAATCAGTTTCCTGACTGCAACGTATAAGCTCCCTTTAAACATTTATCAATAAAATAATGTGATAAAATATCAAATAGTCACCCCGTGCGTATAACCCAGTTTGTAGGAACATTGTAATATGCAAAGACCGGAATTTAAACCACGGATTCTCCACTTATTCACTTTAAGGGGTGAATTTCTACCAACTAGACTACACCTAAAAAATAAATATCAAATAGTGTTCAAATTGTGAGATTTTATCAACTTTTTTCCAGAAGACAAACTTTCAAATGATGTCATGAATCCTGACTCAAATTACATATTCTCAAACATTCTAGTAGAAGGGATTAGAGATTACAATTACAATACAAGTGATGATTTGCATAAAAGGCAATACCATCCATCAAGAGTTTCTCAGTATCTTAGAGCAACCTTATTCAAAATTGAGAATTGACAAACAATGGAACCTCCATTGACAAATACACAAGGAAGCAAGCTGTCTAAGAGAGGCATGAATAAGCCAAAGCCTTCTCCTCAGAAAGCTCTTCTGCTGTCAAGTCCAATTTTTTCCTTGAAAACTCATCAATTGAAAGTCCTGGATAAAAATTAGACAAATTAAATTATATCAGATACATACACAAATCAAACCTTTAATTGCTATATAAAACAACTATTCCTTAATTTTACAAATAAAAGACAGCAAATGTTAAGCATGAAGTATTAACACTTAAAACAATGATATTATGGTTAAATAAAATAAGAATTCAAGAGCCAGTAATAATTTATCAAAATCTACCTTGAACTATTTGCCATTCGCCATTGCGGGTTGTGACAGGGAATGAATAGATTAGTCCAGCGGGTACATTGTAAGATCCATCAGAATAAACTCCCATCGAAACCCAGGTTCCCTGATGACATTGCAATGAAAAGATAAACATAAACATTGGTTGAAGCCATTCAATATAAATAATTTGAATTAAAGATTGACCAAGACATAACCAACCTCAGGAGTTCCTAGAACCCAATCTCTAATGTGGTCACAAGCAGCGCTAGCGGCGGATAGTGCACTTGAAAGCTTTCTAGCTTTAATGATTGCAGCGCCCCGTTGTTGGACGGTAGCTATGAATTCTCCATTCAACCTTGACGATGAAAATTACATCAATACTTCAGTAAATGCAAAATGGAAAAAAAAGAAAGTAATAGATATGTAAAAAAAGTTTAAATTGTGAGTCATGGTATTTGTCCATCAACATACCAGGCATCATCAGCTACGAGTTCACGGACAGGCTTTTCTGCAGAAGAGATTTTAACAGTTGCGTGGTTGACATCAGGGTACTGACTTGACGAATGGTTGCCCCAAATTATAACATTTTTCACATTAGAAACCTCAACGTTCAGTCTTTCAGAAATTTGACCCAGTGCCCTGTTATGGTCCAATCTTGTCAAACAAGAAATGTTTTTCTCAGGAATGGATGGAGCAAATTCCTTCAAGATCAATGCATTGGTGTTTGCTGGGTTGGCAACAACAAGAACCTGCATGATGATACCGAGTTTAAAGAAATGTAAATATTTCTGGAATATGTAAAAAGGACAACTCATTTTCTGAAGAAAAGAATCACAAGGGATTTGCCATACATGACCAAAATACACATATGAACTAGGTGGAACCTTTCAAACAAAAAGCCAACTTATTTAGTGAAATTTCAACCTCTATCTAGTACAAGATCAAATCAACAGAATCCCTATGGATTGTCCAAATGCATTCAAACCCAAATCTCTTTTTCATTAGCATTAAACTAAAATAAATTCAGTACAGGCAATGTATTGGCTTTACATCTATCACCAGCACACGAAAACCATGACAATAATAGCGTTCAATCAATCGATCACCCAACAACTTAATTAAACGTTTATAAGCTATTTCTATAAGAATCAATAACATAAAGTCAAATTGTTTTCATATAAACTATGAACTGTTTTCATAAGCTACCCTGTAAAGCTTATGGAAATAAGCTGAAAACATCTCATGAACATGTCATGAGCTGTTTCCATAAGTTTTCCCAAGCAGTCTCACAAGTGTTTATGGTAGTAGATAAGTTCAAATAAGTCAATCCAAACAGGTCTGAAAGAGATGCATGAAAAAGGGGGAGGAGGAACATAGAACGGAACATATTTTTTTTACATAAAATGCGACAGAACTAGAAATTGAAATTAATTAAGAGAAAAGCTTGAGGATTCAGAATTAAAGGATCACCTTGCAGTTTGCAGCAGCATGTTTCTCAAGAGCAGAAGCTTGGGACTTGTAAATAGAGACATTTTTTGTCATCACATCTTTCCTCTCCATACCTTCTTTTCTAGGGAAACCACCAACCATAACAGCAATATTGACTCCAGTGCATCCCTCAACCACATCAGTTGTAGCAACAACACCTGAAACAAATAATTTTCATAGTACCTTTTAATCTTGTGAAGCATTAAATCAACCAACACAAACCAACTTCAAACCAGAAATATCGCTGTCAAAGAAGTTCATGTAACATTTAACAAAGAGTAAAACTCAAACCTTTAAGTAGAGGGAATGCAGCATCCACCAACTCCATTTTAACACCGTTCAATGATTCGGCTGCAGGTGGGATGTCGAGCATGTGGAGGATCACAGGCTGGTCAGGGCCGAGCATCACTCCCCTAGCAATCATTGGGACAAGAGCATATCCAATTTGTCCTAAAATAGTAAAATTGGCAAAACATTTTTCAGTACACCAAACATACCTCTAAGATTTTATGTTGAAATAAAAAAATTGCTTTTGTGAAAACAAATAAACAACATTTTGGCCTTATTTGGATAATCAACTTCAATAAACATTTATAGCATAAATGCTTAAAATATAAGTGTTTATGTGTAATCTATTTCTATATAAAAAATTAAAACAAATTGTGTTCATATATACTACAAGCTTTTTTCATAAGTTATCCTACAGAGGTTATGGAAATAAGCTGAAAACAACTTATAGATATGTCATATGTTATTTCTATAAACTCTCAGAAATAGGGAAACACTACAATTAAGGTATACTATCAGAAAATTGCATATTGATAAGGGATCTATTTTTAACAAATGAAAGTAGATGCATATAAATTATTTAAAAATATATGAACTGGTTGCAAATACTAATTTTTTATTTTCTTAATTGATCATAGAGTAAGCACATAACAAGATAAATCAAACATAGTTCTATTTCTAAATAAAACCAATCAAGAAACATGATACTAGGATTAGATCAGATCTGATATAAAAATCATAAGATAATTAAAGATCCTTAAACAAAACAAAAGAAAAGACATAATTTTGAGAGAAACCAATAAAAAAAAGATGGTTACCTGCAGCACCAGTGACAAGAACACGAACAGGGTCTTTAGCCATTGTTTTTTTGGATCAAAGATAGAGTTTGTTTGAAGAAAACAAGAGTTATGAGTGTTGTGAAGAGTGAAGACAAGTTTAGTAGTATATTTATTCACGGAGAAGCCAATGCTACTACGCATGAAACGACACCGCTTTCGGTTCCTCTATTATTTAAAAGGAGATTGCTGATAAGTGGTACCATGCTACAAGCGCAAGAAAGAATATTCTCTTATTTAACAAGCATGCCTCATCCACATATACAAAAGCTAGCACTATGTCACATTCATTAATAATACTTTCAAAATAATATGGATAATGTATTTATTTATTACAACTCTAAAATGCAACTAAGAGTCAACACATAAATTTTTGTTTTCGACTATCACATATTTTGTTGTGAAGTGATGGGAATAACTACATAAAACTTGATTCACTATCTCGCTTGAAGAATCTAAGATCAACATAATGTTGGTCTTAAAGGCATTACTTATGAACTATGATGCAAAGATAAACATATTGACCCCCTTAACCGAAACAACGATCATTCTAACATTTTGTCGTTTCAACAAATAAATAGAAACGGTTCGTAGCAGAATGTAGGGCTATATTACTTGATGTTTGAGGTCAGATTCACCTATATGTCACGTTTGAGGTTAATTTTTCTCATTCTTCGTGTTTGAAATCAGAACTTTTAACTTCTTATCCTTTATCTCAAACAAGTTGAGTCACCCCAAATCCTTCTCTATTTAACGCGTGCCTACAAAGTTTCATTAAAATCTACATATTTTTCTAATGTTATACATTAATTGTGTGCGTTGATTCCCTACACCACTCTCGCAAACACAATTTGCTATTTAGCAATGTAATAGACCATAATAGATGTACGTATTTTTACGTTTTTTTTTTTTTTTTTTTTGCGTAAACCAGGTATCTTATGTGTGCAATTGCGAAGACTAATCTCTCGAACCTTGTGGGATCCAAATGGACGGCAAACTCTCCCTAAGAGATTTAACGATGTTGTATACTCAAGGTTAAATTCAAACTTATAATCTTGGTTAAATTAGAAGAGACTTGTATCACCTCATGTAAGCGTCTTTGTGTTCTAATGTTATTTTTTAATTATGTGTTCTAAGCGTCTTTGGTTAATGCATGTGTATATTAGTAAGATTGCATTAAAATCTAAGTATTTTTTGTAATGTTATGCATTAACTACATGCACCTATTTCCTAGGACTCCTTTTTAAAATACTACATCCGTTTCTTTTTAATTGTTACATTTTGATATTTTACACAAACCAAGATTATCAATAAATGATACTATTTTTGATACAATTGTTTTTTACTTTTACTATAATGGTCTTATTAATTTAATATTTCATTTCATGTTTTTCTCTCTCCGCAATAATATTTAAGGGTAATATTGGTAAAACAACATTTAAAGTGACAGTTAAATAGTAACAAATTTTTACCATTTAATGCAATTGCATTTATGTATGTGTATATTACCAATGTTGTATTAAAATCTACATATTTTTTCAATCTTGTGTATTAATTAAGTGTGTTGATTATATTGACTCCTCACTTAAATACACTTTTTTATTTACCAATGCAGTGATATTAATAAAGAGTTATTGAATGAGACTCACTTAATTTTTTAGATGCTGAGTTGGAGAGATTTGATGCTTATCAAGTAATTATGTAAAAAATTGTTATAAAAAAAGTAATCATGTAAAAAAAAAAACTATAAAATAAGTGATGTGTAAATGCATGACCAGCTTAAGCACCACTTTGAATCTCTAAACTTTAAAATGCAAAAGTCATTGATTGAATTTATAATGGACATCAATCGAAGAAAACCCGTCAATCTGAACAAATCAACATTGTCGCACTTGGACGGCAAAAACACATTGAAACACACAAAAGAAAAACTAAAACTTTGTGTGAAAAAATATAGGCTAAATACCTCTTTTGGTCCTTTAAGTTCGACAAAAATATCAAATTAGTTCTTTAAATTTCAAATAGGTCATTAAGTTGTTAATTTAATGCAGCTAAGGGAAAAAAATTAAGAAAAAAATGTTCCAAAATCACCCC
This sequence comes from Medicago truncatula, assembly GCF_003473485.1. Taxonomy (NCBI): domain Eukaryota; kingdom Viridiplantae; phylum Streptophyta; class Magnoliopsida; order Fabales; family Fabaceae; genus Medicago; species Medicago truncatula. Next base: position 37,640,804 of record NC_053042.1, on the reverse strand, counting down.
CTCTCTAAGGAGGTGCATTACAAGAATAGATGGTGCAAATAGTATCATGCATAGAAGAGACCCAAAGTTCAAGGCCCATTGCATTATCATCATGACTTCATTCCTTCTCATGGAAGTAACATCCAATGCAACATCCTTTGTTGTCATGGCTATTAAGGGTGTTTAAATTCAAACCGATTCAAAATAAAACCGCAAACAGATCCAAAAAAAATTGAAAATCGTAAATAATCAAATATTTTTGGATGCGTTTGGATGTTGTTTTGTAAAAACTGCTAGGATCGAATCAAATTTCAGATCACTTTTTCAAAACTGAACTGAACCACAAAAGTAAATATGAATACTTATTTATTCTTTTATTAGTATTATATATTGCATTATTATGTTGCTTGTCGGTTTTTAATCTTATATATTGCATTAATTTAATCTATATTATCATTACTTCATATGTTTAAAAAAGAATCGATAATTTTCATGCTGTAATTTTAATTTTTTAATATATATTTTGCTTCAAACCTATTATTTTACCGTGCTTGTGTAATATTAATATTAATAAAAAATTATATTCTTAAAAAAAGTAAATAAAAAATATATATTTTGCATTTTGGATATTCAAAAACCGATCCAAATTAAACCGCATATATTTGAATTAGATCGGTTTGGATTTGAAAAGAGATTGTTGCTAACACTCCTCTTTGATCATAACAGTGAAGATTTGCATTCTGAGTTTCTTTTTCTATTTATTTAATACTTGGTAGAGTTTAAAACATCAAAGGAAATGGAAATTGGATCAAAGTTATACAAAATCTTGGCATCACAAAGGAGCAAAAGTATTTCAAGCTGACAAGTACAGGAAGGGAGCATATGAAAAGTAAGTGGACTTCTGCTGTTTTAAATATCAATATAATGTCACAAGTGCTAGATTCTTGGTTTCCTTTGCCAATTGGTCCAGGGTTCAATGTCTGGTCGGTGTGTATGAAAAAACATATGTTGAGATATCAACCCCTTAAATGTAGTCCCTACTCCAAGTATTTGAAAGACCTAGGCTTTCCCTCCCAATCTCCTCTTCAAGGTCCAAGAATCATCTCGTTTCTTTGTCGTCTGTTATTTCTATCCTGTTATTTATCGCAGACTCTAACTAACTGGCTCTAACTATTGACTAATCAATGTCAAGCAATTTGTTGCTTGTGATAATTACTTTCAAGGCTAGCATCTTTTACATCATTTCATGTGTATGTGAAATTTTGTCTACTTTGAAGTCATAACGCTTTATATAGTTACATTATATAGGAAGCCTTGCCTTTTGTAGCTTAGGATCTTATTCCTCGCAGCCTTTCTGATATATTAGTTGTGTTCTTGTCAACATTGTAATCTAGGTCTCTTTCTCTTGTTTCTGTTATTAAAAGATTGAAATGTGTAAGATAAGTTCTTACGATAATCTTTTCCTCGAGAGCATTTACTATAATGCGAAGTGAACAAAGGAAGTGAATGTAGTAGGTTTTGGATACCAATCGGAAAAGGATAAAGAAATGGTTTGTAAGAGAAGCAAGTGTACCTGTATAGAGTTTCTTTCTTCCTTTCTACCATTTTCTCTGGGCGAGGTTGCTTTTATGAGTATGTTGCAACTTCTGAGATCAGTAATATTTTTTGGACAAGGATATCAATGATATAAGTTGATGAAAATGAAAGATTTGATGGTTTTACTACATGTGGTGCGGCTAACTTTTTAATATTTATTGTTAAACTCATGTTCTTCTGGATTTTCTATTTGACTCATTTCATAACTTGATGAGATTGACATTATCTTCCATCCACCGACTCTTGGTTTATATTTGATCTTAAGATGTGGAGCATTGACACATAATGCAAAGTCATGCATGGAGAGGCCTCAAAGGATAGGAGCAAGATGGACCAGCAAGCATGTTGCTCCTGATGAGAAGATAGAAACATTTGAACTCGATTACGATGGCAACCTAGATCGATCAAATGGTTATAATACAGCAACCTATGCTAATGTCATTGAAAGATGTGAGGCAAGGGACGAGGCTCGAAGGAAGTACTTAAAAGAACAACAATTAAAGAAGCTTGTAGAGAAAAATAGTAATCGAAAATGGGGAAAAGGAGTGTACTGATAATGATGAAGATGCTCTAAAGGTTGATAAAGCTAAGGTTGGTGAAAGCAAACAAATCGACTTTGTCAAATGAGGTGGCAGTACAGGAACTGTAAGGTTTATTTCTTTACTAATTATATTTGTCTTCCTGTTTGTGATTATTCTATTTGTTTGCTTCATAAACTTGTGTATCTGAGAGGACATGGTAAAATACCTTTTGAAGCTTGATGTCAATTCTGCTTACTATGATCCGAAAACCTGTTCTATGTGAGGGGATCCCCTTCTGGCCGACGCTGATCCTAATAAGAAGTTTTTGGATTATCATGCATTTGTTCAATTAAAAAAAAAGTGTTAGGTATGACTTATAGTTTACTGATAAGTGAACAAGTGACGCTCAATTATCCCATGGTACGGTTCGTGTGTAATTTTGTAATCTACACTGCAGTATTTGAACATAAGTTTTAATCTGTAAACCTTAAGCTTTATTATTAATAGAAAAGTACTGCAGCCACTCTGCAATCTTAGACTTAGCCACAATTGGTCGAGCTCCTTGATCAAATCTTGTGTGTTCTCTGTTTGCATTTTTCGTATCTGTTTACTTTTGAACTAGGGTTGTTGTTCTAATAAAATGCTTTGTAGATACTCCCACTCCATTAGAGGAGAAAAAGTTTGCTACTTGGGGGACTGATGTACTTGACCAGAAGAAACTTGTTGAGGCCCTTAAAAAGGTTAGTTTGGATATTTTTAAGACACTCATTTATCTTTTGAATTTCCATTTCCTATTTAGATATCAATTAATTCACTGATATTGCCTAAGCTGGAGCTTGGCATTTGGAAAACATGCGGTTTATAAATAATGGTTTCATTGTTTTGTTTCTTATATTTCCGTTTGGTAGGGAGAATGAAAGAAAGAGAGAGGTGAAAGATGAAAGGAAATTCAGGTATAATGTTAGATGGAGCGATGAGATAATGATTCTATTTTACCATTCTCTTTATGTCAAGGGAAATTTATTGTGCTCGACACCAACGCTTTTTGCAGGTCAGTCCCGAGGAGATGGTGGCATGTCGCATGAAAATGATTCATCGTGATGATCCCGTGAAAGCTTTTCTACATTAGGCTTCTTTTCCCTTGGTGTGGTAGCTATGAGTTTGAAAAAATGTTGCAAAACAAAACTGCTGATGACAGTTCTTGGTCTTGAACTGGTTGGTGTTTCCTATTGTGTAAATGTATGTATTGGTTTGCAATGACTTCTTTTGTATTATGGGTCACTCAACCTCATCAAGAGTGTGTTTGATACTGCAAATTCGAATTCTACCTAAAAATTGCAGCTTTTCACATAAAGCTTGTTAGGACATCAACCCTAGTTCAAAAGAATAAAGATACGAAAAATGCAAACAATAAACACACATGTTTGATAATGGAAATCGGTCAATTGTAGACTGTGGAGTGGCTGCAATTCCTTTCTATTATTCTAAGCTTAGAGTTTAAGGTGCACAACTTACATTTAAATACTACGGTCCAAATCACAAGTAAACATGCAACCAAACATGGAATAAGATCTCAATGTTAACATCTCAAGGTTTCTAAACAGTCTTACTTTTTGGACAGATGCTGGTAATTCAGCAACCACATTTTGAGAAGAAGCTCGAATGGATGAGGTGAATAGCTCGGCGCACACCATGAAAACCAGAACAAAAAATTTGATTTATACTTTTCAATCCAATTTGTATTACTAACTTAGTTTATCATTTGCTCAAAAAAAAAAAACTTAGTTTATCATATTATAACTAATGTACAATTGACCAGAAGTTTCCTATGAGCAAATTGATAATGAAGAATAAAAACAATTAAACAGGAAAAATAATTCCTAACAAATGCCTAATATTTATATATATTCATGCAATTCAATAAATAACAAGAAAAACAATCCTAAACAACCACACTATGTTAATTGTTAATGTTAATCACTATGAACCTTTCAGGCACTTCTTGCTAGCATTTCCTGATATTCCATTAGGGACCTCTCTTTCTGAAGCCTCACATCTTCATAAAACTTCTTGATAAACTCCTCTGCCTTCTCATCCACCTGAAGCTGAGGTGTCTTACCAACAACAATCTTCCATGCATCTTCAATAGTATCTATGTCGCCGCTATCCATCATGCCAACCAACTCTTTGCCTCTGCTTGTTTCCTCTAATCCATTAGCCTTGTCTGCGGCGTGCACACACTCGGAAAAGAGGTCATCGATGCGTATGGCGGATTTATTCTTGCTAGTAGCATACACATATGATGTTTTGGATCTTCTGGAGGGTATGGGGGAATGGAAGGTTGCAAGGATGCGTTTAAAGGTCGCTATTAACCTCTTCTTAGCAGGATGAAGCTTCTTTCCTAGCCTCATAAGTGACATATCAACAAAGACTTTTTGTTTTGAAATGATTGAAATGGTGAATGAAGGTTTGATGCACTCAAATATATACCAAAGTTCTATAGTTTGATTTCTTTCATGTAACACAACAAGGGTACGTTTGGAATTTTTTTTTTTTTTACATTAGGGGTAATAAATTATAGAAAGTTTTTTAACATAAATGATATTTTCAAATTTAGAAAGATTATATTACCAATTGATTCCAATATGAAACAAGTCCAAATGTGAATCATATGATATTTTTTTTGTTGCATTTTGGTTATTTATTTGCTTATTCAGGTAGGAATATGAATATAAATTCATTAAAAATGTTTTTGGTTTATCTAAAATGTGTTTTTAACATAAAAGTTAATTTGCCAATGGATTAAGATCTTAATTTTCACGGTATGCTCCAAATATGGTAATTAATTTTAAATCAAAAGATACGGTAATATTGAATTACTTCCAATATTGATACTCAAGGATGGACACAAGTAATATAGTTAAAAAAGACCTAAAAATGGTTCAATTTTGTAATCCAAATATATTATCTTTCGGCAAATATATAGTAATTTACAACACGGAAACAATCTTGTGTACCAAGTTAAGTTTTGTACGGAAAGCAATATTGGATAAAGCTAACCCTAAAGTTTATGTTTGGAATACAATAATACATTTTATATTTTGAGTAAAATTTGGATAAAACTACTTTTGGTGGAAAGTCCAACACAAATAAATTACTACATGTGGTAATATAATATAGGTCAAATGCATCAAAAGATTCTTTAAGTTTTTCATTTTTTTTTAAAATGGTCATTTAAATTTCAAAAGTTCCAAACAAGTCCTCTTAGTTTTTGAATCGTTTCAAACAAGTTCTTTTAGAGGATAATGGTGATGATTCAGATGATAGCAACAAAGAATATTATCCACCATTTGTCATGCCTAAAAAGATGACTAATGTAAGTGGTGTTAGGAGTCAGATTTGGTATCAAAGATGAGTTCAAGGAAACAATTATCAACTATGTTATCTACAATAGGATTTGTTTGAAACGATTCAAAAACTAGAAAGACTTGTTTGGGACATTTGAAACATAAATGACCACTTTGAAAAAAAACGACTTTAAATACATTTGACCTATAATATAATATTCTGCTTGTTAACGCCAATTTTGAGCTTATATCATTTCGAGCTTATTAATATATTAACTCATTTGATCAAAATAGATATATTTGATGATAATTTTTTCTCACGATCTTGTAATATTTTTTACATTTTTATAGTGTTTTTCGACAAGCTACTTCAAGTAAATATTGAACTTATAACTTATTATTTGGTTATTTTTGTCAATTTCACCCTCATTGTCTTAATTGGTAAAAAAAAAAAAATTAAATATCAGTTAAAAATATTTGTTTATATCATTTTCGATTTATCATTCAATTTGTGTGATATGTGATACAATAGTATTGGGATTGATTTTGGTCGCTAGGGGGCTTCGGTTTACAGGAGCTTTTATTTGTGTTTATTGTGAGTTCCATCAAATCACACCAAAAAGGTAATGAATTCTGCTCTTTACCCAATAGTTTTTCTCGTTCCCAATTGATTTTTTTTTACCCATACGTAAGTTAATTCATATTAGTGTTAAATTTACGTGACTTAAATCATACTATGTGATTTAACTCACACTAGTGTTAATCTCTGCGTGACTTAAGTCACGCAGGATACATGGCGTGCGTGAGTTAACTCACGCTATGTCTGTGCAAAAAACCTGCACAACCAGAAACTAAACCCTTTTAGATTAGGGTTCTAAGATGAACCTCTATTTTGTTTGTTGGAATATTTAATTTAAGTTCTTTATTCAGTTATTTTTCGAATCCTATTTAATTTTACTATTTCGTAAGATTTGTCTCTTCTGAAGCGAACCACCCTAAAATACAAGTACTTAGGAAAGTAACATACCTAATATTGGTGTAAACCTGCCATAATCAAGAAGTAACTAATAGCGGGCCACGTAATTAGAAAAACACAATGACTTAAATGAACATAGTAGCTTTATTCTTCTTTCATCCTTGGTAAGATAGACAAGATAAGGTTGCCCATTTGTAGAACTACCGAGAGGAAGAATATGTTGATGTCCTTCTAAGATTCAACAAACGAGGGTACCTTTATGACACTAAGAATTTAGGAACCCTAAAATACTTTGTTGATTCAAATACCGCTGAGAAAGTAAGAACCTACACGTACCTTAACGCGCGTAAGTGTATCTCCCTGTATGATTGACGACCCTAAACAGTGAAACATGTAGAAACTCTGGCGTAAGGTTGTAATTGACAGCTGGAGGACGATGAACCCAACCTCTGAGAGAGAGTAAGACCTCACAATTACAAACTTGTGTGATCAGTAGGTGAAACTTAACAGCTGGTAGGTGTTAAAATCTCACGAACTCATCACTTAGATAAAAGACGCTAAAAACTGAATAATACTTGACCATTAATTATTTCCAATAGATGAATAGAGGGGATTCAAAGAACCCTAACCATCGCTAACATTCTGCAATCAAAACCAGGTTAACTCCTAAACTCTTGCTATGTTGGAAACATATTAAATTGCAAAACCTCCTTTATCTTTTATTTAATTATTTTTATTTTCTTGTTCCTAAATAAGTAATGCGAATTTCCTAGTTGGAACGACAATAACTCTAAATACAATATTATAATTATCACTTTATTATTTGGTAAAGATTTGGTACACTTGCCTAAATCCGACCATCAATAGTCTAGTCCACAACCCCACCCCAAGAACAAATCCTTAAAGGGTGAAGTGCTTAAGAACCATTCGTATATGACCAAATTAAGGGCTACAACTGGCCCACCAACCATCCCACACACCCCCCGACATGATGCATGCAAGGGTGATGTTCGCCTCCGAAAGGAGGCTGAGTTATATGTGAACTTTTGATTAAAGTTAACATGATAAGGTTTCAGAATTATTCAATAAAATTCTTCTTAGAATTATTCAATAAAATTATTCTTGGTTATTTATCACTCATTTAGACGAGGTGAAGTTGTTGTTGGTGTTATTAAACATATTGTTGAAGATTGTTATAATAACCTTTGAACATAATTTTGATCAAAGGACTGTAATCGGTCCACTAATCTATATGTAATTGAGCTTCCTTTGATAATTTTTAATTTTCTTAGAGATCACTTTTTTAAAAGGTTGTTTGCTTGCAGTAACATGATTCTGTAATTGTCTTTGTATCCGTTTTGTCCAAGCCGAATCCGAAGTATTTTCCCTATTGGGCTGAATGCCTTCCGTTGTGGGAACCCACCCTTGGGTACTGAAATGGGTACTTTACTTACTTCTACTAAAGAAGGGTCTATAACTTCCATTCAAGAAGTTTATGTACCTGCAGTTGATTTGTCCGATCCTACTCCTGCCATAACATTTGCACATTTGGATGCTACTACTGTACTATCAAGAGGATTAGCTTCCAAAGGTATCTATCCAGCAGTCGATCCATTAGATTCAACGTCAACCATGCTCCAACCTCGGATCGTTGGTGAAGACCATTATGAAACTGCGCAAAGGGTTAAATAAACGTTACAACGTTACAAAGAACTTCAGGACATTATAGCTATTTTTAGGTTGGACGAATTATCCGAAGTGGATCGTTTAACCGTAGCAAGAGCACGAAAAATTGAACGTTTCTTATCCCAACATTTTTTCATAACAGAAGTATTTATCTAACATATTTATCCTTCCAATCGTGTAATATCTCCATAGGCAACATTGAGATGTACATTATCAATAGTAACAAATAACATTTGAACCATCCAATATATATTTAATATCACATCCATTAGAAGAATCTAACTATTAAACTTGAATGTAAAGAGATAAAGAGATTGGTTGAAAAAGAATATAAAGTAATTTATTTTCAACCAACCATTATTAATTTACATTTTTTTCAATGGGTGTGGTTCAGTTTATGACTACTCTTTGATCTTCGAAAAACACTTTATAAAGTTATTGGAGTGTCAAACACCCTAATTACAATGGCTTTCTGATAAAAATAAAAAAAACTTTATTTCTTGCTTTCCTTTTTAATTGTAATTTTTATATAAGAATTTCTTTTCAATGTAGAATTTATTATTGTTTTACTATTTTCGCAAACAGATAAATAAAATGAATGAAATAATAAATAATTAAGGGTATTATAAAAAAATCATATAAAGTAAAAACACCTTTTTACCATCTTGATATGTGTAATTAACCTTACAAAGACTACTAAAAGAGAACGAAGGAAGTAATATTCATACATATGTGTATATCTAGGGGTGTAAATAAGTCGGAGCGAGCTGGACTTTGTTTAAATAGGTTAGGTCTGGTTGAAAAAATTAAAGCCTAACTATGGCTTATTAGCATGTTATAGGCTTTATTTTAAATATGGCATGACCTTTTTAAAAGTCTGACCTAACCTATTAGTCTGCCTAAAACCCTAATTTATACTAATAATTTTAAATATAACATTTGACCAATTAATAAAAAGGCTAAATATTTTAAAAGGCTAATAGGTCAATAATTTTTTTTAAAGCATATGCATCCATTCCCAAACCCAACCCCCCACCCCCCGACACACACTTACTTTATTAGTGTGTGTGTGTATATATATATATATATATATATATATATATATATATATATATATATATATATATATATATATATATATATATTGCATCTATATCCAATAAAATTTTGTAAAGCTAGCACCATCTATTTAATAGTGGCTAATATATGTGTATTATATAATGTATTTTTGTAGAGGTTAATACGCGTGTTTATATAATGTGCATATATAATTACACATATATGAATTGATCTGATACGGCTAGTAAACTTTTCTATAAGCCTTAACTTGATCTACTTAAATTAATGAACTTTTTAAAAAAGCTTGAGTCCAACCTATTTAATAATTGAGTTAAGCCAAGCCAGATTTTAAATAAGCCGAATTATAGACTCTGACGGACGACCTTAATTATTGCCACCCTTATGTATATCTATACATAAATATTCTAGTCAAAAAGTTATTAGAATATTGAATTACAACGGATAGATGACGTTATCATGCACATTTTCAATGTCTACTTTTTCATTCAATCTTGTGAACATTTTCTCATATATAAAGCTCTAAATACCAAGAAAGATAAAGTACTTTGATAGTGTCATCTCTCATTTCCTCACCTCAAACCATTATCAACCATGGCCACGGCCTCCATTTTTTACATTTTTAATCAGGTTTATTTTACATGCAGAATTTGCAATCAAGTTTTTACCACCTTTCAACTATTCACAGCCCATTTCGAGTCTCATTCTGCTCAAGAAAACCTTGCGGTGAGAAGGTTTATCCATGCCCACTTTCAGAGACTTTCACAACCAAATTTTCAAGAAACACCACAACAATCTTGTTTGATGTCTCAACCAACAACTGATCAATTTCTCCAAAATGCGGTTTCACAGTCCCCCGTGCCATCTTTCGGGAATAATGTTATTAACATGACATCATTTTTTGCTCCACCAATTCCGCGAGGGAATGATCATGATGACATGGATGTTTCTCCAGTTGATGGAACTAAGGCATATATCAATCAGTTGGACAAACCAATCGATAACAATGTATTTGTTAATTCTGCTAATGTCAATAACACATTGAATCTAGAGTTAGGGCTCTATGTCAATGACCACACATTGAATCTAGAGTTAGGGCTTTAAGTAATTTGTTCCTTTTGTTTAATGCTTTGAGATATGGTAATACTGGTTGTTAAAATAGTCCGTGTAGACAACAAAAATATGACCATAAAATAAATTTATGTTATTAAGGAATTAATACCGGGTTAATTATGTTTTAGGTCCCTATAAATAGGCGTGTTTCTAATATTAGTCCCTACTTAAATTTTATTAAATTTTTGATCCCCAACGTTTTTTTCCGTTAGCAAAATAGGTCCTCGCTGTTAATTGTTGTTGATTGAGCAAACGGTGAAGCACACGTGGATGCCACATCTGACTTTTTTTGTTGGGTTAAATATGTTTTTAACCGCTATAAAATTGAGGCATTTTAAGTTTAGTCCTTACTTAATTTTAATAATTGTTTTAGTCCTTACAAAAATACTATGCACTCGGTATTAGTCTCAGCTCAATTCAAATTTGTTTAATTTATACTTAAACTCTTAAGATTTTTAACAATTTTTTGTAGACGTGTTAAGAACATTCCTAAAAGTTCCTCCGCAAAAAATTATCGCAAAATTTGATTTATATGTCTAAATTTTATTACTTTTATCTTTAACTTTTATCGTTTTCAAAAATTCATATTTAATTCTTTTCATATTAAAAAATTCTAAATTTTAGTAATTGAACCTTTCATAGTGTTCTAAACTTGTCTCAAAAAAATCGTTCAAAAATTTAAGAGTTTAAGGATAATTAAACAAACTTTGTTTTAGAAGGGACTAAAATTAGAAGTAATACTTTTTTTTTAGGGACTAAAAAACCTACTAAAACTAGTTATTATAGTATTTTCATCATGAAAATATATTTTTGACTAGTAATTATTTCAAAAAAAAAAAACTACCAATTCGGCAACAAAACCACTCATGTCCGACAATGCAAGAGAACTCATCGATAAGATAGTGAAAATCGTGAATATTTTTAGCATTAGGATAGTCATTCCGTCCATTTCGTCAAGATAAAGAAGACGTAGTTTATCATAACTAATTCATGCCAAGAAAAAAAGGGTAGTGTCAATAAATCCATGAGATATTATTTATAAAATGGCCCCGTTGAGCCCAATATCACTTATAGAACCAATTCCTAGAATTATGAAACCCATATGAGATACCGAAGAATAAGCTATTCTTTTTTTAAATTATGTTGAACAAAAGATGTTGAATCGACATATATTATTTGAACAGAACCTGATATCATTAACCAAGGGAAAAATATTGAATGAGCGTGGGAAAATAATTCCATATTAATTCGAACCAACCCATATGCTCCCATTTCATGCAAAACTAGTGGCAATATACAAGAGTTTAAGCATAAATTGAACAATTTTGAATTGAGCAGGGACTAATACTGAGTGTATAGTATTTTTGTAAAGACTAAAACAACTATTAAAATTAAGTAAGGATTAAACTTAAAATGCCTCAATTTTACAGGGACTAAAAACATATTTAACAAAAAAAAAAGTCAGATGTGGCATCTATGTGTGCTTCACCGTTTGCTCAATCAGCAACAATTAACAGCGAGGACCTATTTTGCTAACGGAAAAAAAACGTTGGGGACCAAAAATTTAATAAAATTTAAGTATGGACTAATGTTGGAAACGTGCCTATTTATAGGAACCTAAAACATAATTAACCCATTAATATGTATGCAATGCCGGTCTAACTTTTTTAGATATACATCAAATTGTATCAAATTATTTACTTTTTTAACGTTGCTCTTTTGTTACTTTAAAAAAGTCACTAATTAGATATTTTGAGATATTTTAAAAACAAACATATTATTAATAATATTATGTTGTCATAATATGATACATGTGAAAAACTATTTTATCGAAACAATATTAAAATACATGGACATTATATACAAAGAAGGGTTAAATTTGTTTTTTTTCTCTATAAAATTGTAACATTCTGAGTTTAGTCCTTACTTAATTTTAATAGTTTTTTAGTCCCTATAAAAAATGTATGCACTCACTTTTAGTCCCTACTAAATTTAAATTTGTTTAATTATTCTTAAACTCTTAATTTTTTGAACAATCTTTTGCAGACGTGTTGAGAACATTACTAAAAGTTCCTTCGCAAAAAATTATCTCAAAATTTGATTTCTACGTTCAAATTTTTGTTGCTTTTATCTTGAACTTTTATCGTTTGAAAAAATTTATATTTAATACATTTCATATTAAAAAAATTTAAATTTTAGTAAATGAAACTTTTGTAATGTTTTAAACTTGTCTCAGAAAATACTTTCAATTTTTTTTAGAGTTTAAGGATAATTAAACAAACTTTGTTTTAACATGGACTAAAATTACATGTAAATATTTTTTCTAAGGACTGAAAAAACTATTAAAATTAAGTAAGGATTAAACTTAAAAGTTTTCAATTTTATAGGAACCAAAAACATATTTAACCCTACAAAGAAATATACATGAGTTTCGACTAGTGGAGGCAATATCATATACTAAATAATTATTTAAAAAATACATTAATATATGTACAAGTAAATATTGCAAACGTTATTATTATTGTTATTATTAATTTTAAAAACAATAGGATTGTGATACTATTAGTCATTTTACAATCGAGCATGATCTCCTTTTTGAGTTTATGTAGACTTTCGAGTTTGGCAACCTTGATAGCCAGACACCAAATCCAACAATGTTGGTGTAAGTGGATGTATTAAAGAGTCTTGCATTGTATGAAAGACGACCTAAACAAGTGTTTATAAGTAGAGACAACTCTCACTTCACAAATCATAATTTTAAAAACTAGCTCGGTGATCGACATAGTAAAGGTAATGAGTCATCGAGTCATTGGTTGAACCACTGAATCACTAGTCAAACTAGCATTAGTGAATCCAATGACTAGATAATATAACTCGACCTCTATAAAAATTGTATTTACATCGAATTGGACTAAGTTGGGTGATTTGATAATTAAAATTGACGATTATAGATGTCAAAAATCATTTAATTTGCAAATAAATAGAAATACCTTACATCTACATTAATATAACATGTATATTATTAGGTTTTTTCTAGATTACCCTATCTTATTTAGAGGGTATTTTACCCTCTCATGATATCAACCAATCAAAATGTAATATACATTGACAACATTAAATGTCATAAATGAGTCAAAAAAATTTCTAAAAAAAGAATCAATTATAATCATAAGGTAACTTTTAATACTTTTAATTTTTATTTAATTATAGACATGATTACATTAGAGATCCTTTATCTTATTTATTTATTACACTTGGGTCTTTTATCTTTATTTTTTTCCGCTTAGGTCTTTTATCTCTTATAAAAGCACATATACATCCTTTTTCTCATTTTTTTTATTAAAAAAAATACATAATTTTATTTTTTAAAATATATTTTTATTAAAAATGAAACAAATCCATAAATATACATGAAGATGTTCCTCATCTTCATCTTCTTCCTTTAAATCTTCATCATCTTCATTGAATCAAAAAAAATTCTACACAAATATATCTCCAAATATCATGAATTAATGTTATATTCACCTCAAATCTTCTTTTAAACACAAAAATCAAACCCATATAGAGAAAGAGATTTAGTTTCATCACAAAAAAAAAAAAAAAGTTATATAAATTGTCACGCTGTATATTATTATTATTATTATTATTATTATTTAACTCAATATTCAAGCCCGACATAAAAATAACCCCAAAATTGATAGCAACTTTACACATCAATTTTGTTGTTTCCAGAACAATCTTAACTTTCGTAAAGCCTCCACCATCCGCCTTGCAACATTTGTGAAATTAAGGTTTTGATTTTTGTGTTTAAAATAAGATTTGAGGTGAATATAACATTAATTCACGATATTTAAAGATATATTTTAGTAGAATTTTTTTTTATTTAATGAAGATGATGAAGATTCAAAGGAAGAAGATGAAGATGATGAACATCTTCATCATATTTTTGGATTTTTTTCAGTTTTAATAAAAATATATTTTTCAAAAATAAAATTATGTATATTTTAATATAAAAAAATGCGAAAAAAGATGTATATGTGCTTTTAAGAGAGATAAATGACCTAAACCGGAAAAAATAAAGACAAAGGACCAAAGTGTTACAAATAAATACGATAAAGGACCCATAATGTAATATCGCCTTAATTATATTTAGATGTTCAATCTTAATTAATTTACACTACAGGATTGGCTTAGAACAATTAAAATTTTACATCAAATTTCTTTCATCTGAATGTCCTTAAATTTATCAGTTATATTCATAAAATTTATTCTTCCCATTTTGATTGTTCAATTTTGTCGTTCCCAACTGCCGCATTTTTCAATTTTTGAGAGAATCGTCATGATTTTAAATATCGTGAGAATTGTTGTTATTTCCAGTACAACGTCAGGTATGATGGCTTGATTTTTCTTTTTGATTTGATTTTTCTTGGTTGTGAGGTAGTTAATTATAACAATTGAGTAAATCATCCGTTGTACTTTGAGGGCTGCTAGCAGGTGTTGCCGCTGTGATGTTGTGGGTGTTTGCTAGCATTTTTTTGGTTGTTACTGAAATGGTTATGTGATGAGGCTTTTGTTCTTTTATTTGGACTTAAAGGCTTTTGCTGATAGTGAGACATGTCTATGCGTGTTAACAGATTTTATTAGGTTGACTGCTTAAATAAAAAAAAAAATAAGTCACGATACCTGACGTGGTTCTAGAAACAACGACAATCCTCACGATAATTGGAAATTACGGTAATTTGGAACGACAAAATTGAACAATCAAAATGGGAAGAAGAATGGAAAAGAAACAAAAATTGATCAATATGGAAGAATAAAGAAGAAGAAATTTGAAAGAAGGAGATGTTTTTGTTCTCACGTTCGGGGTTCTGGAATGGAAGAAATTTTATGAATGTAAATGATGAATTTAAGGACATCCAGATGAAAGAAATTTGATGTAAAATTTTATTTGTTATAAGTCTTGTAGTGTAAATTAATTAAGATTGAACACCTTAATATAATAAAAAATTAAATCATTTGTTGTTTCAAAAAAAAATTAAATAAAAATTAAAAGTATTAAAAGTTACCTTATGATTAAGATTAACTCTCCTTAAAAAAAGAAAAATTAAGATTAACTCTTTTATTTTTAGAAAAAATCTACTCATTTATTTGACATTTAATGTTACCTATGTATATTACATTTTGATTGGTTGATAACATGAGAGGGTAAATTACCCTCTAAACAAGAGAGGGTAACGTAGGCTTCACCATATTATTATCATTATTATGTAAGTATAATATAACATCTAGAGGTATTCCATGCAACGATTCTTGTGTGGTATGTGAATTATTGGTTGAATCCCACATGCACCTCTTCTTCGTGTGTGATAAGGCAAAGGAATGTTGGGAGAATATTGGTATGGGGAACTTAATCCGGGAACTGTTGAGCCGAGCTAACAATTTCTCTACTTTATTATTTGATTTCCCAACTGCTTTGGCACTTTACGGATGGTCTTGCATGCAAAGAGCTAAATTGCATGCCAAATCGGAATCAACTTACAACATGGTCAAAACCGCCTTCAAGTGTGACAAAATGTAACGTGGACGCCGCAATTTTCCACGACAATGTTATCACCGGTTATGAAATTTGTTTTCGTAATTGAGAGTCATTTCATAATAGGGAAGTCTGATTTTTCAACTTCTAATATGTCAGTTTTAGAGGCTTAACCAGTGACATTGCTTGAGGCGATAAAGTTAGCAGCTAACAACGGCTATCAATTCGTCCAATTTGAAACCGACAGCAAAATCCTAGCTGCTGCTGTGAACTCCAGCTGTGCTCGTATTAATGAGTTTGGAATGATAGTCTCTTAGTGTAGAGACCTTTTGATTTTAAATACCGACTTTAGAGTGTTGTTTATTCGGAGACAAGCTAATAGAGTCGCTCAAAGTATAGCTAGAGCTTCTCTATCACACACTAGCCCCCACCTATTTTATATTGTATCACCAAAACCTAGTTTTTTCTCCTTCATCCACTAAAGAGGGATGATTTATGGTCAATTTTTTACCCAAAATCACCCCCTCACACTCGTTTTCTATTTCCCTTTTATTGAAATAAGTGATTTTCACATCTATTTCGTTTTTCTTTCGTGATTTCGTCGTCTTAGTACGGCGTTGTTTTGTTTGTCGTCTTTGTGCGACGTTGTTTGTCTTTCTTGTTTCGTTCACGTATTTGTTTGATTCAGATTGTCAGATCAGGTTTGATCCAGTGTAGATCAAATCAATGACTTTGGAGCCGTCAACGTTGGAGATCCGTAGACATGGATATTCCAGAGACTTAAATATAGTCATATGTGTAGGCTTTAGTACTTTGCCGTTTTATGCTATTAACATGGATACTGTGAGTTTGTTCACAGATTCATCCTTTTTGTTTTTAGAAATTTTTTATTGTATCGATGTACTCTATCAATTTAAACGAATGAATATCGTTTATTTTTAAAAAAAAATGTAAATATAATATAACATGCAACGATAATGTTTTCTAAATAAACATAACAAAATATATGTTCTTTAGAAAATAATATGTAAATATAATATATTTCAAATTGTTACACAACAAGTATTATGGTGCAGCGGTAAGCTTTCCTCACATCCAGTATCATGTAAATGATTCGATTTTCATCCTTTACTTTCACAAACAATCTCTTGAGGGACCGTAGGAGAAAACAAGTCATTTAATGAGCATTAAAAAGTATTAAATTAGCAAATTTAAGAGAGAAAAGGAAGACCTTTCAAAAAATACTAAAAGAGAGAGAGAATAGAGTTAGACCGGTTTGACTTGAAAATCGACCGAGTCACCGAATTTTACCGGTACACACCGGTTCTTATTGGGCCAATTACATGGCCAATCTGATAGGTTGCTAAACCTGGTCTATCCACCGGTTCCTGGTTCGATCAGTCGGGTCGAGTTTTAAAACTATGTCACAATCTATTTTGTAAGGATGAGTTAAATTCAATATAAAATCTAAGGGGGTGTTTGTTTTAAGTTTAGTAAAAAACATTCTACGATTAATTTTTTTTTGTTACATTAGTATTATAATATTCTCAAGAATCTTAATAATATGGAGATTAAAAGATAAGTTATATATAAATTTATTCTCATCGTCATGGGAATTTTATTCTCACCTTTTTATTCGGGAAATTTTTTCTATTCCCTGAAAAATTTAATTCCCCAAAAATAAAATTTAATAAATTTGTAACAAACTTAAGA
This sequence comes from Medicago truncatula, assembly GCF_003473485.1. Lineage (NCBI taxonomy): Eukaryota > Viridiplantae > Streptophyta > Magnoliopsida > Fabales > Fabaceae > Medicago > Medicago truncatula. The sequence goes on along the minus strand of NC_053042.1, from coordinate 37,623,263 downwards.
ATATATATTTCTATCATTTTATTTTCGAAAATTTACCGAAATTACTTGACACAAATTCACCTTAAGAAACTCATTTAAATAATAGTGATGTTTTAAGTATATAGACATAATAACTTAAGGAAACAAATTGGCTATGAAATTCTTCAACGCCCTCACTCTTTTTTTGATAAGTCAAGAGAAAGGACATGCATTAAGAGAAAACAACGACATCCCAACTTGATTGGTACCCTGCGAACACATATTCAAATCACTTTACAATAATAACACATACTCAAATCTTAAGTATCCTATCATATTATAATAATCCAACAAACCTCTGATGAAATGATAAGAGATTTTCAATTTAATCAGAGGTCATAAGAAACAACTTTAGAAATGTAGCAGTATTAAATCTTGTTAGGGGGAGATTCTTCACCCCTTGTGGTCCTACCCAACTCGACCCTTAAATAATTAGGATCATTTATAGGCAAATTAGAAAATTGGCTCTGTTGTACCATGGACAACGAAGACGATTTTAATTCAAACTTGTTTGCCTCCATCCTCGAACACACAATGCTTGAATGCAGTTATGCATCAATGGGAGTAGCATAATCCTTTAAAGTATGATTTTCACAGATCTTGATTGTTCTCTTCTTCTTTGATGAGAAACCTCTCTATCTCAGTAATTGCTTACAGAATTGCCTCAAGACTTCTTCGCATTCAAACAAAAAACTAGAAAATTAAAAAGAATTTTTTTACTCTAACCAAAATAAAAAAGTGAATCAATATCAACAAAAATACCCGATAATGATGCCAAAAACTTGATAGACAACAAGAGCGCAATTCTATCACGTAATAAAAAATGTCAATCACACGAGTACTATTGTTGATTACCAATTACTTTTCCTAAGATTAGCTAAAGAGATTTGTGAATTTAGATATTGGTTTTTAATTTTATAAAGAAAATACAATAATGTTAAAAGCGTCTTAGGATTGCGGTTTCATCACAGTGATAGAAAGTCCAATCCCAATTCTCTTTGTTTTCTATAGAAATCAAATTTCTAAAAGTGAGATAAACTGATGTAACTCATGTCCCTTATCAAGGACGCACATGCATGTTTTGAACCAACAAAACATCCTATTTTCATGACACGATTGTTGGCAAACCCATTAAGTTCGATTACTCTATATCACCTGAAGGGAAACTATACTATTTTCATGTTTTGAATCTTTTTTTTTTAATGTCATCCTTTTTCTTATGGTTGACACCAACCTTCACTTTTCAGTTCATTGGTTGTTGTATAAGATCATGTATTGTGTTCTTATAATATTCAATCTTATTATGCTTTTATATAATATATTGGGGGACCATAACCTATATATAACATGATGACCAATTAGGGTTTCCAATATTTTAAATAGGTCGTCTGACATCCACTCATATCTGAGTCTATATCAACTAATCATTAAATTAATTACATATCTAAATAAAAATTTAATCAGTTTTATTTTATTTTATTTGACCATTAGTCAATTAAGGCTCTTATTTTGATAAATAGCTAATATAATTAATTAAGCCCACTTGGGTTGGCCTAGTGGTATTGGCTTGGAATCTGGGAGTGTGCTCCTCCTCAAGGTCTCAGGTTCGATTCTCTCTGGTGCCAATTTAAGGGGGTTAGTTTAACTTCTTTTTTTAAATTAATGTAAATATATACACTTAAAAGAGTGAAAGAGAGAAGAACATATTTTGCAGTATGCTATGCTACCTAAAACTCTTTGCAGTGAGATGGAAAAAATCCAAAGAGGTTTTGTTTGGGGGGATACATAACATATCCTCAAAGCTCATTTGATTAGTTGGGATACTTGTTGTTTACCCAAGAAGGAGGGGGGTCTTGGATTTAAAAGGCCTCTTTTGATGAATGAGGCTTTCCTCATGAAAATCCTATGGAACCTTATTAACAAGCCTAATGACCTTTGGTGGAGGGTGTTGTATAGTAAGTATGGGAGAAATAATGATTTGAAGATAACTATAAACTCTCAACCTTATGATTCTCCTTTATGGAAAGCTCTTACTAGGGTGTGGGATGATTTTCAAAGAAACATCATCTGGCAAATAGGAGATGGTAATAGTGTCAATTTCTGGTTGGATAAGTGGGGTCCAAACAACAATTCCCTCATTTCTCTAGCGACAAATTCGTATGTGGATACCACTCTTCTTGTCAGGGATGTGATGAGTTCTTCTGGTAATTGGGATCAAAATTTCCTTTTTGATAACTTGACTAACAACATAGCTGAAAAGGTGTTAGCTCTCCCTGCACCTTCTAGTGGTGATGGTCTTGATATTATTGGTTGGGGAGGCACGAGTACGCGACAATTCTCAGTCAAAAGTGCTTACGACATGAAAGACGGAAATCATGCTAATACCGGAGGGGATTAGAAAAGTTTGTGGAATTGGAAGGGTCCGCAACGTATTCAAACCTTCATTTGGTTGGTTGCTCATGATCGCATTTTGACTAATTACCGTCGAAGTAGATGGGGTGTTGGCATATCCCCAATTTGTCCTTCTTGTGGGAGTGAGGATGAGACTACTCTTCATGTACTCAGAGACTGCACTTATGCAACTCAGATATGGATCAGACTTGTACCTTCAGATTGTATAACTGACTTTTTTTCCTTTGATTGCAGAAATTGGATTTTTACAAACCTCAACAAGCGTCAAAACAGAGATCTCAACTCTAAGTGGAAGACAACTTTCATGACTACTTACTGGTATATTTGGAAATGGCGGAACAAGACAGTCTTCGAGGAAAATTTTCAGAGACCAGAGAATCCCACAAGTATCATCCAAAAGTTTACTAGTGATATTGAAGATTGTACACTTAATCATTTTCAAATGGATGTTCGACACACTGAAACAATTTATATTGGCTGGAAATATCCTCAAGAGGGATGGATCAAACTCAATTGTGATGGAGCTTGCAAAGAGAATGGAGATCGCTCGGGTTGTGGAGGCTTACTCCGGGATGCTAATTGTTATCGCGATTTTCGGGTGTCAAGTCATTAATTAGGCTTGAACCTTTCAATCTTTGATATTCTCTATTTTTTCTTGGGAAGGGCAAAATTGAGAAAAAAAACCCTTAGATTCGAAGTTCGGGGGTCGTTTTCACTACGGGAAGGTGTTAGGCACCCGGAGCGATTATGGTATTCCATAAGAACCGTTCTCCTAAATTTATTTCTACGCTTTATTTTTATTGCCTACTTATTTAAAAGAGAAATTTTATTTGAGTGAAGAATGGGGGGAAGAGAAGATGATTGAGATTTTATTTTACTTGGCTTGGAGGAGTTTTAACTCATTGCCTACGTACCCTTTTAAGGGATCAAAACCAAACGTAGTTCGTTCTCGAAAATTGTTTTTGTTTTTGTTGGTTGATTTTAAGTTTGAAAAAGGAATTTTGAAGAATGGAGATGAGAGGCCTCAAGGGCATGAGATTTGGAAAATGTGAGGTGGAAGTAGTTATTTTGTAAAATAAAGTCTAAGTATGATTAAAATTCATTGGGATTTTTTCTTAAGAAAACAAAAGGGAAATGAGGAGTTTTGACTCCTATTTTAGAAAAAAAAGTTTTCAAATGAGGTTATTCATATTTTTGAAAAATGATTTTTTTTTTTCTAAGCGTTGTAAAACCTAAGCATACATCTAAGCGGTAATCATGCAACGTGTGTGCGTGTCGGTACTTGTGTCGGTGTACATCCCTTATAATGTCCATAGTCCTTTACATTGTCCTAGTTACATGCTATGGTCTTTGTGAAGAATTTTAAAAGGAACTAATCTATCTAAGATTATTACAAACCCAATTGATATAGAAATGAATAGAAAAAATGATGTCAAAACTATAGGATGAATGAAATGTGAGATGAGATGGTTAGTATCATAAAGCATAAAAATAGTAGAAAGGTAAACAAAATTGAATAGAATAGCAAGAGAGAAAAAAAAGTAATGAAATGAAATAAAGTGGTAAAAATACACCTAGAATTTAGGTATAACACTCATACATGCATATGACCTATAATTCCCTCATTATAGCCATTTTTGAAAGGTTTGAATTTAAGCTACAATGTGAGGATCATAAGAGCACACACAAGCAAAGCATTATATCATATTCCTAGAGATATTTTCACACATTATTTCACATGCCAAAATATCACAATATGAAAAAATGCATCAAGAACATATATGGAATTTAATGAGCAAGAATTAAAAGAACAAAGTAAAGAAAATAAATGCAAAAATAAGCAAATAAATTCTAAAACTTAGAGGAAAAATCAAAATGATAGGGAAATATTTTTAGAAAATTTTTTCGAAGCATAAAATGCCAAGAAAGTGTAAAAAAGGTATTTAAAACACAATTAAAAAGCAATTAAAAAAAAGGCTCAGCAGGATTTAATCTGGTCCGCTGGATGAATCCAGAGGTCCAGATCTAACTCCCAAGATCTCATCACAGCCATTGGATCAAAGATCCAAGGGTCCAAAAAAAAGCACAAAAGATAGTGTAAAAATGCAGGAAGCACAGTGACCGTTAGATCAAAGATCTAACGGTTCAAACAGAAGATATACCATATTCCACACAAAAAATCACACACAGGATTCAAAATCAAACACACAGCAGCCATCAGATCTTAGAAGAATCCAGATCTGATGGTTCACAGAGCGAGGGAACACAACAAGAGCACGCACGCGCGCGCGTGGGAACGGAGGGAGTATAAAAAGGATTTTTCACACAAAAAACACATAAACTTCTTCCTCTTCTCTCTCTAAGTTAAACTTAGAGAGAGAAGCTCTCCCTTCTCTCTAAGAACTCGCCGCCGGCGAGCATGAGGTGGTGGTGGTTCCGGCGTGGCGGCCGGCCGGTTTCCGGCGGCGGCGCCACCGTGCCGGAAAATTCAAACTACTTTTTTTTTCAAAATTTTTACATCAAAAGTTCCGTCACCACCTCCTCTACACAAATCCGGCGTTAGTTTTAGCGAGAACGGTTCGGTTCGGACTAGATCTACATTTTTCTTTGAAAAATTTTTCACACTTTTTTTGAAAAAAAAAACCACGGATCTAGATATCCTTTTCGCTCTAGTGTCCGAATCCGGCCTCAAAATTTTCAAAATCCGAACGTACAAGCCTAGATCTACAAATACATATCCGTAACAAACTTTTTCACACCTTTTCTACACTACGTGCGCGCGCGAAAATGAAGAAAAAGAGGAGAGAAATGTGTTACCTCTGTCGTAGAACGGAGAAAAATCTTCGGAAAACTTCGAATCTCCCTTTTTCCCCTCCATGCGCGCGCGCGTTTTGCTCCGCTTGTGGTTGTTTTTGCTCGAAAATCCGGTACGTTTTGGTGTTGATGTGATGTTTCGCGGTGGTTTTGAGTGAATCCGGTTCGGATTTGTTGATTTTGTGGTGGTTGGGGCTGTTTTGGAGCAGATCCGGTTTGGATCTGTTGATTTTGGTGATGAAGTGTTCTTGGTGTTCTTCCTCTTTTTCTCAGCTTTTTCTGTTTTGATTCTGTTATGGATGAGAGAGAGAGAAAGATTCTGTTTTGAGAGTGATTGTGATTGATTCTGATTTTTCTGACTGATTTGACTGATTGTGATGGATCTGACACATTTACTATTTATAGCCTGCCATGTGTATTGGAGACCCAATGGAAAATTGACACCTGGACTGTTTTGGACTTATGGACTAATCTGCAAAAAAGTTAATATGAGGACTAATCTGCAATAAAAAAAAAAACTAAAAAAATGCAATTAAAAAAAGTATTGGACAAAAATGCAATTTTGGGACTCTTTTGGGGGACCGAAATGTAAATAAAAAATAAAATGAATTAAAATTGGTAATTGGTAAAAAGGTAAAGTGAAACGAAAAATAAAATCAACAAACGGACTAAAACGAACAAATTACCGACATGAGGTATTTTAAAATACCTCCCTGTCGGAATTTTAACAGGAAAAGACCAAAATGCCCCCTAGGGACTAAACTGACTCAGATGCAATTTTTGAAATGATTTTAAAAAGAGACTCAACAATAATTCGTACAGACAAGTTGAAAAGACTCAGAGGCAAACACAGGGACTAAAATGGGTTCCACTGCAGGAAATAACCAAAATACCCTTTTGTATGATTTTTTGAAATAAAATGCAAGAAAAGTAATGCGACGTTTCAGAGAGTTCTTAAATGACTTGTAATGTCAGAAAAGACAGACAGAGGCAGTAAAATATGTTTAAAAAAAAGAGTAAAGATTCAGAGAAAAAAAATAACAGAGAATTGACAAATATCAGTGTAAAAAAAAAAAAAAAATTTGAACGAGTATTTTTAGGTCCAAAATCAGGGTATAACACTAATGGTAGATGGATCAAAGGTTTTGTCCGCAAGATTGGCGCTTGTGATGCTCTTCATGCAGATATGTGGGGTATGTACCTTGGTCTAATGTTGGCTTGGAGGGACGATATTTCTCAGCTTTGCGTTGAAAGTGATTCAAAAATGCTTATTGACATGGTAACAAAAAATTGCAAGATGAATGGGACAACCCCTGTGCTCATTCAGCGTATTCAAAATATTTTGAATCGTAATTGGCGGATTCAGGTTCATCACACTTTGAGAGAAGACAACAGAAGTGTTGATTGGCTTGCCAACTTCAGCCTTACCATGGATTCATGGAATTTTACTATTTTGGAGACCCCTCATAATGAGCTCAATAGTCTCCTCTTTGATGACATCTCTGAAGCTTGTATGTCTAGAAATGTTCGTGTAATTGTTTAGTTTACTCTTTTGGGCTTCGGCCCTCTCTTATACAAAAAAAAAAATTATACAACAAAAGTCAAATTTATAAAACACAAATCAAATAACTTACAAACATTTTTTGATGATCTAACATAACATAAGTGTCATTACATTCCATTTAATGAAAGCTTCTTTTCCTACTAGTAAGTTATGCTCAATAGCTACTTCAAATGGAGAATGATTACAAAGCATGTTTAATTGAAATTAAGTGAGAGAAAAGCTTATACGCATATACTCTTTCTCCTTCAATGTGCGACTCCTACAAATAAATTTTTGTTAAAATAAGTTACGATTATTGATAGAAAAAATATTAATTATTGTTAAAATATAATGATATGTAATTATTGATGGAATCAAATTAGTAAATTTGTAGAAGTGTTGCATTAGAGGGTTTAATTCTTATTAAGAATTGATATTTCAAAATTATAAATAGGTGACATGTATACATGAAACTCACTTAAAAACTCATTTTAAGAGTTCTCCCTAAAACATGCTCCAAGTAACATATGAAATGTAAAAGTTTAGATAAAATGGACATCCACAATATTCATAACAAATTGGTCGATTATTTATCAAACTTGTTTTTTAAAAAATTAGTGGAATCATAATTTTACTGTTAGTTCAAAGATAAGAATTTAACTTTATAACTTTAAGAGTGTGTTTGATATGTAAAAAATTGAAAGGCATAACAATTATACATTATATAATTGTCTTTTACTAAACCCCAATACACTTTTTTTTTCTTTTAAATACACCCATGTTTGGTATCACTATGGGTGTACCAACATCATGACGACCCACCATGATGTTTCGAAAACTACACTCTATAAATTTTGTAAAATCATAGTGAGTCACCGTAATTTTAATATATTCGATATGATACAAAACACACATTGCAAATTGTCTACCATACTAAAATAGTCTATTGTCTACAAAAAAAATTGTAAAACATCATAGAAATTTGTCCTAAGTTATTTTATCTTATGTTGTGATGTTATATCTTTTTTTTGCCAGGTAGTCTAGTATTAGAACTCACATTTTTTTAAGGTGAATAAGTTGGGTGTTCGGCGTTCAAACCTCGACCCCTACATATAATAATGCATATCCCTGCCAACTAAGTTATGCTCACGGGGGCGTTGTGATGTTATATCTAATACTTACTTTTAGCAAATCAATCGTCATAAGATATACTCCATCCATTTCAAAATGAGTGTCGTTTTAACCAATAGTTGATTAGAATAATTTGGTAAAATAACATATCTCTTTATTTTAATTAATGCATTCTTAATCTATATGCAATTGGTTAAAACAACACTCATTTTAAAACGGAAGGAGTAATATATAGTTCAAATATCATCTTAAACAATTGTAAAATAGTGTTTGTATGTTAGACCGTAAGAGAAATGATATTTGTACAATCACTTTTTAACAACTTTTAAAACAACTCTCTCGTACTCACATGTGTTTTTATTATCTTATTCTCTCTCTCTTCTTCTTTCTCTCTATTGTTTTTATCGAATAAAAAGAGAAAGAAAATGATTGTCACAAAAGTTGTCGTTGTACAAATATCATCCTCGAGGGTAATAAGGTGAGATGTTCATTCACTTGTTCCTAGAAAGCGTCCATTTCCTTCTTCCCTAAGAAATCGCCTCCCAACCAACACGGTCCAAACAAACATGTCATGTCACATTAATACATTATTATCAATTTTCTGCATATTTACATTTTTAGCCCCAACATTCTCCCCTAATTATATTTTATCTTCTTCCCCATTTTCTCACTCTTCTATACTACTTTTCCAGGAAATTTTCAAATTTTCCTGGAAAATCATTTTCTCATTCAATTCAAACCCACTTATTATATCATCTCTATTTATTTATTTATACCCCAAAAAATATTCCTTTATTCCAGAATCTATAAATTATAAACCCTAAAAAAAAATCTGATTTTGAATTTGAATTTGAATTTGTAATTTTCGGATGGGACAAGGGCAATCGAAAAGCGAATTGCTCTACCAGCAAGTCAGTTATGGGAATTCCGATGGAATCAAAGCCCTTCATAGAGAAGGTGCAGGTCTTGAGGTAAATTAATTTTTGCTAATTTTTTCATAAAAAATGTTAATTTTATGATTATGATGATGGGTAGTGGTTAATGGTTTTGATCCATTTGATTTTGTTTTTTTTATTGTGATTGTGATGATTTTGTTGTTATTTGATGCAGTGGATGGATAGAGAAGGAAAGACACCCTTGATTGTTGCTTGTATGAATCCTGAGCTTTATAATGTTGCTAAGACTTTGATTGAACTTGGAGCCAATGTCAATGCGTACCGCCCTGGTATTCATCTCATTTTGTTTTGTTATTGTTTTCGATTCCGGTAATTAGCTTATTAGCAAATTATGCTGACTATTATGATTGAAATTAAATGGTTGGTAATTTGTAAGAAACATGAATGTTGTGGTAAATTGCCATTGGATAAAACTTGATATTTAGCATGTGTTTGATTTTAAGTGAATTGATTCTATAAAATTGTTTCCGGTTAAAAGCGAGTTGAACGTAAAGTGATTTATGTTTGGATACATTCATGTCATTTGAGTGTAAAAATCAATTATAGAATCAAAAGCTACAATTTCTAGCTTCAAGTTAGAATCAACTCAACAAGAGAGTAACCAAATATGTCAAATCAATTCTACACTTCCAGGATCAATTTGGACTCCTCAAAAGTGGATCCAAACATATGCTTAGTACTAAAATTACTCTACAGAATTTGTTATAATGAAGTATTGAAGTAAGATAATGTTATCTGGGAGGATGAGCTTCCACATTCCTCAGTTTATATGATCTTTTGTTTCTGCTGTTATCCTCAATTTTTACTAAACTTTCAACTACTGTTTAGGTCGTCATGCTGGATCTCCATTGCATCATGCAGCTAAAAGGGGACTTGAAAGCATTGTTAAGTTACTTCTTTTGCATGGAGGTATGGTCAAGTGTCTATATTTCAGAAATGGTTTGAATTTTAGAGACTCCAGTAAATGTTATTACTTATTAATATGGGATTTACTGTTTAAATTTCCAGCCAATCCTTTGCTCATGAATGATGATTGTCAAACTCCTCTTGAGGTTGCCCGGGCTAAAGGAAACAGCAATGTTGTTCGTGTAATTGAGGTAGCATTTAAACTTTTTTTAACGTTTTATTATTGTGGTACTGTATGAAGTTGAATGGGCTGATTGTTTTCTCTTTCATCTCTTTATCTTGTTACGTAAGTACATAAGTTCTTAAAATGATGGGTACTGTTTGCAGAGTCATATATGCTTGTTCTCTGGTTGGCTGCGGGAGTTTCATGGACCTGGATTTCTAGAAGTTGTAGCTCCTAATTTGGTATCGAGAAAAGTGTGAGTATGATGTGACATGTTGAAGCATCGCAGTTCACTTCTGCATTTTCTATGTTATGGCTAATTAATCTAGTTTTGTAAAAAAAAAATGTGATTATGTTCATTTGTCAATCTTCTTCGCAGTTGGGTGGTTGTTTTACCAGTAGGCTCCCGTGTTCTCACCACGCCTTACAAGTTGGAGCTTGCCGTATATGCTTCTTTGCAGGTACTCCATAATTAGTTAAATTATACTTTCGCATATACAGACACACACAAAATAATAAGTCTATGTTCCATTGACAGGAAGAAGTTTGAACTACTACCTTATTTTAATTTTCTACTACGTGGAAAAATGTTAAACTATTACAGGGACATTGAAATGCTTGTAGTTACTAGTTTTTAGTTTACAATTAAAACTAAGATAAGAATCGAGTTGGTGCTTTTCATTTGGCTAGATATTATTCCCCTATCATAATATATCTATTTGTATGTTCTCACAAAGCATATAATTAAATGAGCAGGATGCACGACCCCGTACAATTATTCCTCTGTGGAAGGCCAACTTAGAAGAACCAAAGCTTCGTCAGTCGGATCCGTCAGTGGCAATTAGTGATAAGACTACCAGTAAATCTCCTACACTTACTTCTTTTTCTTTTTCTTTTCATGTCTATCTTCATTTTTCCGTTTTGGACATCCATGCCTTGTCACAATTAGTTTTGGGTATTTATGTCTTGTTATACTGGTATGTGCATCTAAAGCTTCAATTTATATCCCTTATTTCATATATTAATAATGGTGATAAGAGTAGAGAAAGATAAGGGAAATTGAGGCCCAAACCAAATGCAAATCCAAATTCTGAAACTCACTGGTACAATCTATAGTTCACTGGTATTTGTACGTTTACTTGAAATTATGTGAGTTTGACAAAAAAAACGAGTTTATGTGTGATTAAGTCTGTTTTGATCCTGCGGTCATAAACTCATTAAAGCTTTATTCTAGAGCTATGTTGTCAATAGCGTGCTATAACGGTGTAGCGTTGGGGCGCAATCCTCCACTGCTACGCCATAGGCCCGTGAAGCACCATTGAGAGTAGCGTCAACAGCGGCCGCTATTAGCTGTTGAAAAGCGGCACCATCGCGGCACAATCCCGCTACCGTATCGGTTTGATGGCGGCTATTGCACCCTTTGAGTGACTTAATATTGTATAACCCACATGTATGATTGTTCAATTGTGGCTTTGCTTTTCATTCTTCTTCTCTTCGTGTTGCGATCGTTCCACGATCGTTCCTTGGAGTTTGAGTTCTGCCACTGTTGCCTTGCTCTCGTCCAAGTTCTTCTTCTCTATTTTGTGTTCTGCCATTGTTGTTGTCCTTTGCTCCATAGTTTTAAAAACCGTCTCGGACCGGCCGGTCAAACCGGTCCGACCAGGAACCGGTGGGTATGCCGGTTCGAGTCATATGTCAGATCGGCCATGCAATTGAATCGGTGTAAACCGGTGAGACTCGTATAAAACCGGTCAAAACCGGTGACTCGGCCGGTTATCGGGTCAATCCGGTTTAATGATTTTTTTTTTGTATTCACGGTCATAATTAGTCATTTATTAAATCATAATGCACAATTAATACTGATTAATGCTAATTAAATGCGCATTTCTTTAGGCTTCAACTGATTTGATTTTGATTTTTGTAGAAAATATCAAAATTTGAAAAAATTGTTAGTGACAGGAATCGAACCACAAACACCAGAGTTTAAAAAACGAGAATTTTACCACTACAACAACCACATGCTTGTGGTTTAAACTAAAGTGTATTATATATATAAGTATATTATATATTCATTTGTACAAAAGAAAAACACATTGTTTTTCTTTTTTCAAACACAATACATCTTTATTAAATACAATATTTACATAAATATTATAATCATTATTATATTAATATTAATAGATATGTAAATCAAAATATATTTCTTGTCAACAAAATATAGCTAAAAAATTAATCCTAAGCCGAGTCATCTAACCGAGTTATTCGGTTTAATCCGATTCAATCATGCGGTTCAACCAACGACTCAGTGGTTCGACCATTAACCCAATGACCCAGTACCCCTGCCGAGTCGATGACCGAGCCGAGTTTTAAAACTATGCTTTGCTTTGTTTATGTGCAAAAGGTTGTATTCTCCTACCTTTATGTTTATGTTTGAGTTCTTCTTGGTTCGTTTTGTTTTTCTCCTTCCTTTCTGTTTCTGTTCATGTTTTGTTTAAGTGTTTTTTTTTTGTTTTTTGTAAACTCGGTATATGGTCCAAGGACCGACTAATCCGGGAAACCGAACCCACTGTCCACCAGAGGGGTGGGCTAGCCCACAGAAATTTGCACCAGGAGTATTCGAAACTGAGACCTTGTGAGGTGCACACTCCAAGGTCCCAAAGACTACACCACCAGGCCAACCCATGTGGGTTGTTTTGTTTACTTTTAGACCTTGTTTTTGTCTTTTTTTGATGGGACGTCATTTTGAGTACTTTTAGAACTTCATATTGTTGAGATGCTATTTTGATTACATTCAGCACTTGATTTTGATGGGATGTCATTTTGATTAAATTTAAAGTTTATTTTGATGGGAAACAACACGATTGATTATAAATATTAAGTTTGATTGTCCCTTTAATTTTTTGTGTACTTTTTTTTGTTTTTGAGTATTTATGTATGTTGTTGGAATTTATGTTTACTTTATACATGATATTTTACCCTTTGGTTTTTTAGAACTATGGTTTTCCATACACAGGAGATGCTTCCTTCCTTCTTGACTGACTTCAATTCTGTTGATTTTTATCTGCGCCTTTTCAGGAACACGCCTTAAATTTGGGCCTGCAAGTGAGAATGACAGGCAACAACTTACTTGGTTTTCTAATGCTTGCAAAGGAATGCCGCAGGTTTGTCACATCTGATTACTGATATATACTGATGTTATTCTGTTTGTAAATTTTGCTTGAATCTGTTTTGTGTGTTTTGTTTGAGTTTCTATATACAGTTAATATTGTGCTTATTAACTGTATATGCATGTAACTAATAGGTTGATCCATAAAGAGTATGTTCTTTTCAAAGAAAAAGTTATTAAGATGAAGAGAAGAAACGACAACTAATTTGGAGTATAAGAAATCCTCTTCATTATAGAGCAAAAACCAAAACATCAATGGTCCAAAGCTGCCTTATAGAGCAAAAACCAAAACATCAATGGTCCAAAGCTGCCAAATCCCTCAACATATATGTTAGGGAGACTCCCTTAAAATGTCCAAGTTCTTTAGACCAAATAGAAACCAAGCATCTAATCTTATTTCTATATCAGTACTGTCCCAAAAGAACCTCCTTAAATGTTGAGTTACACTCAACCATAATATGCACCAAAATGTTGCATGGATTGCAAATTGACACAAACTTACACTATATTCTACCAAGTCCAAAACATAAAAACTAATCATAAAATATTGGTACAGGGATCTAAGAAAAACTATAGGCCCAATAATTGAGTAGAACTTATATTTAAATGGTCAGTCATCAGACATGATTATGATAGGATATTATGGCATTATTTGATCCATGTGTCTAACCCCATCTAGTGGGAAAAATACTTCGGTGTTGGCTGTTTTTTTATCCAAGCTACGCCTAACATTCACAAGAAATAGCGAACACTGAATTTCTAAGAGAAACATTGTAAAAGCATGTGAGGACTGGAGTTGATTCCAAGTGCCAGTATACATTCTGATACTGATAAGTGATAACCTTCCCATCAAATGTTAGTTTAATTATTATTTCCTGACATTTGACCTTGGTTTCAGTATTTATACAAATCTTCAAAGCATAAATTAGTATACTACGGCCTTTCCATTTTCTTTATTTCCTTTATTTTTTTGAAGTACATTATTCTTGCATCCAATTTCTAAAACTTTTTATTTTCATATTGATTAATAAAATAAGTTATGATATTTTTCTTTAATTTCACTTTAGTCATTTGCAACCCAGATGAGTTTTGCAAAGGTTTGCATATGAAGTAATAAGCATTTGATGCGTAAAATAACTGGCTTGTTCCCTGCATAATGCTCCCTGAACTTTTGATTTTTCCAGGTAAGTCCAGTATTTTTGCATAATAATCTGCCTACAGTTCCACCAACAGCACCGCCTGATGCTGAAGACCCAGAATTGGCTATGGCTATCCAAGCATCTATTCAGCATGCTCTTCACGAGAGGCCAAGCTTTCCTGATGCCCAGCCAAACTCTGAAGCAAGCTCTTCCATCAACGGAGTGAGTGCAGTGCAAGGTTTTCTTGGCACTCCAAATATAAATGATAGTGAATCTGTAGCTGTTCCAGGTGGCAATACTCAACATGTCCAGAACGATGACAATGTCTCTGCTGGCCATACTACTAGCGGTCTGGATTTGAATCCATCAGCTCCTCCATTTGCTGATGATGTTCAATTAGATGGCCCGGTTCATTATCCGTCCATTGATTTGAGCCCTGTTGATGTATCATCATCTCCACTAGTTGAGAAGCTACCTAATGAAGAAGGGAAAACTGCTGGTGGAAGTGGTTCAACATGCGTGATATGTTTAGATGCTCCAGCAGAAGGGGCATGCATACCCTGTGGCCATGTTGCTGGATGCATGTCTTGCTTGAATGAGGTTAAAACAAAGAAATGGGGTTGCCCCGTTTGTCGAGCTAAGATAGACCAGATCATTAAGCTATATCACGTTTGAGGGTTGAAACAGTGTCGAGAAGCTTACTTTGCTACCACCTGTTATATAAGTAGCAGTACATGAGAGACGAAAATCCATATTCATTTAAAAATATGTTTACAGCAAGCAAAGACAAACAGAAAAATGTAGTATCCACACCTCACAGGTTTTTTTGTGAATAATGTTATTTCATATTTTTTTTTTCTTTCTATGTACTTGTGGGTTCAAATTATCACTTTTGGAAGTGAATTGTGAAACTGGTGTAAGTAATACTGTAATAGGTCTTGAATACACTAAGATTTTGACCAATTTTGGTTTAATATCGAAGAGACTCGGTGAAAAAAGTGGTCTCGGGATACCTGGGATCTGTATTACAACCGATGAAATTCATGTACACTATTTAGATTTGTATTGTGTTTGTTCTTGTATTATATTGCAAAATAGTTTCATGTACCTCTTCTGCTGCTTGAAATTGTTGACAACTATTTAACATACCAGTATATTTACTCATGAGCTGCATCAATGTTTTGAGTTTTTTCTTTGGAGAAGCAAAGAAAAATTATTGAAATAAATCACAAAGCACAAGGAATGCTTTGGATGGAACCAAAATTACAAGCAGAGATAGTTATCAAGTATGTATGACAAAAGAGACCCCACACCAATACAAAAACTCCTAAGCCAACTTGATTACATGGATGACAAAAGCACAAACCAAAATTCACAACAAATACAAAAGCCAACTTGATTACATGTTTGCCAAGTTTACGGTATCATTCAAATTCTAGTTCCTTTATTCTAGTTCCTTTAATAGACATTAAGATCAATAATTCTAAGAATTCTGCTCTTCATCCTGCACATTTTGCTCGCGTCCTGCACTTTTTCCAAATATAATTCTGCGTGAGTTAAGTCACGCAGCGAGACTTAACTCACGCACCTCACAAGCTTTGCGTGACTTAAGTCACGCACCACTGAGCCTATGCGCGAGTTAACTTGCGTAAGTTGGCCGGTGGTAAAAACTGAAGCACAAATGTTTCTTGGACGGTAGTCAATGGTTTTGATTGGATTTTACACGTTTTTCTTAAGTTTTTCACACGTTTTTGGACCTCATTAAGTGGCATATACCTTATACCACCTATAAAAACCCTCGCATACTTCCTCTTTTCCTCACATTTTCTCCTCCCACTCTCTCCCCCTCTTTCTCTTCTTCTTCTTTGCTTCTTTAGTTTCTAGGCTTTTATATACCCCCTTTAGGTAAATACCGATGACTTTTGGGGAAAATAGTGGTCCGTTAAATTGGGGAAAAAGACATCATCCCTTGAGATAAAATTAGGTTTGTTTCCTTTTACTCCTAAAATCTTTTTACCGTGGGTAAAAAGAATCAATATGGGGGTATAAAAGGAACCAAATTTAAATTTAACTCAAGGGTCTTGACGTCGTTTTCCCCAGCAGGACGGATCACTATTTTCCCCAAGAGCTATTGACATATACCGAAGAGGGTAAAATATATGTATTATATAATGTAATGTTTGAATCATATTAATAAAATGAGAGTTATTTTTATTAATTTTGTTTTTTATTTCTATTTATTTTTCGCATTTATTTTATGTTTATGCTTATGTATTGAATAAATAAAATCGATTTTATTTTCTAATTTTGCATTTAATGAATAAATAAATTAGAATGAAAATTGAATTAGTATAAAATCGAATGCATAAATAATTTAGAATAAAATAAAATAAAATAGAATTTATATTTAGACTTTGCGCCATATTGACTAAATAAAATAATTTATTGAATCATATTGAATAAATAAAATATTTTCGATTTTGCACCATATTGAATAAATAAATAAAAAGTAGGCATTTTGCGCCACTTAAAGTTCGCACTAGTTTACACTTGCGCCACTTAACATGTGCAACGCTATTTAACTTGCGCATAAGTTTACACTTGCGTTAGTTAATTAGGCGCTGGGGCATTAGAATTCTAATTCTAAAGTAGGACAAGTGTTCCATGACTATTCCTAGTCTAAACAATACTCTCCTTTGTCCGTGATTATACTATTCTTTTGACACATTTATTTAATTTTAAATATAAGATCCTTTGCAAATTTTTAGATATCACATGCAAAATGATAGCCCTAGAGACCATTAATGACCCAGTCCTTCTTGGAGAAGAGATCAAATCATTTGAATTAGGGCAACTTAGAGTGAACCATCAAATTCGTCCCTGAATTTTTACGGGTCGGTCAAATTCATCCCTCAATTATGCGAAATATCAATTTAATCATTGAATTTGTCACATCTCCATCAAAAGATCCCTCCATCCAAGTGCTCCGTTAGCCATGCCGATGTGTCGCCCTGCATGTTGAGTTGTCTTGTACACGTGGCAAGAAGGAAGCCACGTGTTCAAGGACTAATTTGATTGAATTGGAAAAAGTTCGTTTTCACTTTTTAGACTTATTTTTTTCTGCTTTTCCCATTTTGCCTCTACATTACCCATATCTCCTTCTTCACATTTCAGTCAGAAACATCATAAACATCCTTGATGTAACACCCCGTTACCCAAAAGCAATAAAATAGCATAAATACATCAGAGTAATTTCACAACGGCATGTTACACGTCATTTCAAAATTCCTTAAATAGAAAATAAAGCTATTTAATTCGACATGTTTAATAACTTCAAAGATTATGCAGCGGAAAGTTTGCATTTCAAATAACCACAACAACGGTTAAAATTCTCCAAATAATATCTTGGCATAAAGCCTAACAACAATATCAACCATCAAAGGGCCACATCATCAAGTTCCAAAAATTGATACATAGGAGGAAAACAACAAGAAAATGAATAATAGTTCTCATCCCACGTATCAGAGCCCTAGACACGACATTGAGCCACCACCTACTACTCAGGATCACCTGCAAGTTACCCATAGGAAGGGCAACGTTTTCAAGCAGAAGGGGTGAGATTCACAACAATAAATATAGATATTAAAATCATCAAATGAATCTAACACCCTATTACTTCGAACATATTAATCTTGCAAATATCAATATTTAATTCACAAGCCACAACAACATCACCATAATAATCTATTTAGCAAGTATGTATACAATGTACATATTACCAATAACATCAACAACACATCAAGATCACAATGAATATATATAAATAAATGTATATTCAATATCAACATCAACATCAGATAAAACCGAACAACAACCAAGACTCATGCAAATGACATGACCACTGCTAAGACACCATCTTAGACTTATTAATGAAATGCATTATGCATGTGGTACCAATCAGGACCGAAGCCCTCACCGCTGTTGAGCAACGAGTACTCCAGGACCGAAGCCCTCACCGCTGTTTTATGCATATGCAATGGACCTACTTGTGTATATCTACATACAACTGACCATGCAATGCAACTCCATGTGACTCCATAAAATACAACATGTATGGTTTAATAAATAAATCATACATCATAGCCATCAGCAATAGCAACAACCAGCAATTCATCAATCCATAATAATGCACAATTACATAAAACTATGCTCAACACATCAACAATAAGTTACTACTATCCATGCACGAAAATCAACACTCAGGAACTGAGTAGCTCGCCTCGCGAGCACATCTGCTCGCCATGGCGAGTTCACAAAAACACTAGCTCGCCATGGCGAGTTCAAGGCGAACTCGAGGCGAGTAAAAATCAGGTACTCTCGGGAAAAAGTGACATTTTCTCACTCAAACTCCAATTCTAAGCTCCCTATTCATCTTTTTAACCTAAAACTTTCACCATTCATCATTAATATCATCTACGTACCTTAAACCATCCCCAAAACATCTTATAACAACTTTTCAAAAATCAAGTTTTATCCAGGCTTACTCGCCATGGCGAGTTGGACTGCTCGCGAGGCGAGTGATGAAGTTGCTCACTCGCGAGGCGAAGCATGAATGCTCGCGAGGCGAGCGATGAACTTCTGTACGGGCAGAAATCTGGTTTTTCCCCAAAATCCCATTTTTCTTCCAATCACTCCCCAAATCAGTTTACAGATGCAAATTAACTTTCTGTATGCACTTAGAACCTATTTCTAACATCAAATTCATGCTTACAATCATCAAAACCCACAATTTCAACATAAAACCCAAAATTCCCAATCTTTACCAAAACCTGTTAGACTCAAAATCAGACTTTAAATTCTACACTATTGAAGTAAACCCCACCCTTACCTTAGAAATTGAAGAAGAAATGCACAGCAAAAAGGGGTTCCTCTGGTTTCTCTCTCTTGCTCCTGGTTTTCTCTTCCTTGGTTTGATTTCACGTAAAACTGTTTTCTCACGTACAATAATTCTAACTTCTATTTTGTTAACTTCCCACTTAAGAGTAACTCCCTCCTAATTACACTTAACTCCCCCAAATTCCTAATAACTCCAATTAATTCCCCAAACACCAAAATAATTAATATTTCATACTTATTCTAATTATTATTAAATAAACCATATAATAAAATAATACACCACATAAATCACCCAAAAATTACATATATACAAATATATGCATATATATACTCCGCATAAATCACCAAACATCATATATAAATATATATATATATATACTCCACATAGTAAAATAATTAAATAAATAATTAGGGCGTTACACTTGACCCTTCTCCTTCCCGCTAAAACTTTCTCCCCTTCAAAATCATCATCATCTCCGGCGATTATGACGTTTTTGAAGTTTCTGTGTTCGACTGTGATTAAAGGTAACGCCTTTCCTATTGTTTATCAAGTTTCTGTGTTCGTATTCACTCTATTTTTGTCGCTTTTTTGTTTTTTAGTTTTAAGTTTTGATCATTTTGTTTATTTTGTTTTTGTGATCGTGGATGCTTGCTTTGTTCTTTGTCTTCCAGAAAATGGAAATGCAGAAAGTGCAGAAAATGTTGTTGCAAATGCTGGACAGGTATGACACTTAAATTTTAAGGATCGATTTGACAATTATTTAATTAATTGAAGGACTTATATGATTGATTATGTCATAGTCTAGGGACTAATTTGATTGAATTTGCAATTTCAGGGTGTTGCACCAAGGAGGTATGGTCTTAGAGGACCGGTTCTTTCAGCTAATAGGCCTAAGCAAACACCAATGAGGGGTCCTACACCAACTAATCCAACTCCTCCTGCCATAATTAGAGTTCCATATCCAACCTATGGTCCACCCGGTTAGAATCAACCTCAATTCATGGAGTTTATACCAACCCCCGGATTTTCAAAGAAGTAAAGCTTCATGAAGTTTAAAATATGCTTTAGGGTTTGTAATATTTAGGCTTATTTGAATTACGCCTCATAGTTGTGTTTGTAACGCCCTCTTTGAATTATTTAATTATTTAATTGAGTCTAGAAGTTATTAAGATAAGTTTATATTATATTTATATGATATATGTGTGATTTAAGAGATTTATATGATTGAGGTGATTTTATGTGATTTTATGAGAAGTTATGACTTATTTTATTGTTTAATAAAATAAGATTTGAAAATAAAATAAATATTGAGTTTAGGGGTTGTTTTGAGATTTTAGAGAGTTTTGGAAGAGAAAGAGAAATAAGATAAAGTAGATAGAGGAGATATAAATAAGAAAGACCTAGTTTAGAAAAACATTACGTACGATCAGTTTTTGGAGAAAAGGGAGAAAAGCCAAGAGAAGGGAGAGAGACCAAAAAGTTGCGATTCTCATATTCTAAGGTAAGGGTGAGACTAACTTATAATTCTATTAATCTATATGATTCTGATAATTGTATTTAGCAAGTGTAGGATTGAATTAGAGAAGTCGAAAAACTAGGGTTAATGAGGAAAATTGAGGATTAATTGATGCATAATGGTTAGATTGATGTAGAAACTGTTTACAGACCTTAGATAAGTCATAAGATGATTACAGGAATCATTGTTAGGCTTAAAACCATGAGAAATAGTGAATTTTTGTAAAAACTGCACTTCTGCCCGAGCCTAAATTCATCGCTCACCTCCCGAGCTATGATCCTCGCCATAGCGAGTGATGAACTTCATCGCTCGCCTCGCGAGCAACTTTCCCTCGCCTCGCGAGTTGCTCCTTGCAGCTCGCCATAGCGAACAGATGAACTCGCCATAGCGAGCATGACCAGAGAGCTACCCAGATTTCGTAATTTTGACTTTTGAGTTGATCCTTAGATGTTTTTGAGTTCCTGAATATGTCTAATAATGATTAGGAAAGATTGGAGAATGAGATTGAACCTGGAAAGATTTTAGAATGAATTTTTGTGAGTTGCACCTGAACTCGCCATGGCGAGCAGAGGCTCTCGCCTCGCGAATTACCCAGTTACAGAGTGCCTTGCTTATGTTAAATGCGATCTTTGTCACACGAGTTGATGTGAGTTGATCTTAGAGGTTAGAAACTAAGTTGTTTATCTTGTTGTTGTTGTTCTAGTAAGACTGATGCATATGAATTGATGTTGTTTATAATGTTATATAATTGTATATACATTACATGAATTATGTTTGATATTTGAGATGTTGACGACTTGCATTCGATATTGTTATATCATGATGATTTGCATACTGCCTATGTTGCTGTTTGTTATTTAACTAAGTTGCATGAGTCGGTCTAAGTTGAAGATGATGATGTTCCAAATTATTGGACTTATATAAGAGGTGGTTGTTCTAAGTGGTTAAGATGTTGTGTCCATGCATTAGCATTCATTGTTGGGGGCTTGATGCCCTGGAGCCTTTGCTCACCACGTTGGGGGCTTGATGCCCTGGAGCTTTAGCTCAATTATGTTGGGGGCTTGATGCCCTGGAAGTATATTAATACTTATTACGTTGGGGGCTTGATGCCCTGGATTGGTACCACATGCATATAAGAGGTCTAAGTTGCATAGTCGCATTTGTCGAGTCAAAGATGTTAAGTTGCCAAGTTGATGAAGTTGTGATTCTTTATATGAATTATGAATGAAGTGATTTATGATATATTATTATCTATGATGAATATTAAGATGTTTTCATGTTGTTAAATATAATTGTTGAATTATATGTTTAATATTATTGTTTTGTGAAATCTCACCCCTTCTGCTTGGAAATGTTGCTCTTCGTATGAGTAACTTGCAGGTGATCGAGAGTAGTGTTGTTGCCTTGCTGTCGTGAGTGGTTATCCCTCATTGAGTCTTTTAGGTGCTCTGATACGTAACGGGATGAGATCTTTTGTGGCTATTTCTTATTTCTTTACGTATTTGTTTTATGAATTTAAATGATTAAGTTGTTTAACTGAATTTATGAGATGTTTTGATGAGGCCTACGTGCCAAGACTTATTTATGTTGAAGAATTTAATCCGCTGCTAATATGTTGATGATTTATGTTGAAGGATAATTAGTTAATTATCTCGTTTATGACTTTTAGAAGTGTAGCATTCCGTTTATGTGTTGATTACTCTGATAATATGTTTTGAAATTTTTATGTTGGGAAAACGGGGTGTTATAGTGTTTCCTTTTGCTTATCTTTATTTAAGACTCATGACTTGTTAATGCCCCATAGTTCGGTTTCTTTTGCATATGTAATGTCTCAGACTTATGACTTATAACCTATGACTTTTGCCTATGTAATATTTCAGTTTCAATTTGTGTGTTCTGGCTTTTTTACTTCATTTTGTACATATATGCTTCAATGATCAATTTGATATCTGATTAAACAATTCAGGGACTTATTTGATGGGTTTTTAATATAACGTATGGATCTATTTGATAGATAGAGAAATAATTCAGGGACAAATTTGATGGAAATATTATTACAAAAAGGTTACATTTCTGAATCATCTTCAACCTCTTTTCATCACCATTAAACTTGGAGCTTGAAGATGAAGCTCGACTTTCATAACAGTTTTTTCCTATATTCCCACCCCCCATCATTTCGGATTTTATTTCAATAGTTTTGCTTCAAGAAATTTTGAGGATTCTGGCTTTCAGGGTTTGAAGTTTTTTGAATTGGGGAAGAACTGGACTAGTTATTATTGGAGGAAATTTAGGTGATTTTAGAGTGTATATTGCAGATTGTGTAATTAGGGTTCCAATTTTGTACAATTGAGGAAGAAAGAGCCGTTGGGGAAGAAGAGAGCAGTTTGGGAAGAAACCAAAAACATTTCTGCAAATCAATCAATTTAGTCCTTCGAAATGTTTGTTATTATCGGTCAAATTAGTCCCTGCCTACGTGGCGTCTGACATGTGAGAGGTTAACGGCCACGTCAACCTTGTTAACGCTCCGTTTGAATAGAAGGACTAACTTGATTGACATTTAACAAATTCAAGGATTAAATTGATATTTCGCATAATTGAGGGACGAATTTGGCTGACCCGTAAAAATTCATGGACAAAATTGATGATTCACTCGGGCAACTTAATTATATGATTTTTTAATGCTGATGTGGTGGGGCCGAAAACTTCATTTTGGTCACAAACTCATCAACTTGAGCTCCATTAATGAGCCTCCCACCAGCTTCAATTAAACCATCAACAAATAAGATTAAATCACTTAGAATTGTAACCAAAACCTAGATTTCTTTTTTACTCATTTGCTAAGATTAATGCACCATTTATCCTTAATCATAAGTTAAAATTACTCAAAGAAAATTGATGTATTTGGTTTAAATTTTGGATCAAATATATTAACTTTTTTTGACCATTTTTTATTTATAATTAAGAACGGATCAAATATATTAACTTTTTTTGACCATTTTTTGTTTATAATTAAGAATGGAAGGAGTGCTCAAATATTAGTTTTTTTTAGACTAAACAATAGAAAAAAAATAATAATATTGCATTGGTATTTTAAAATTACTATAATTTTGAGAAAAAGATAAAATGGTAAATAGAAAAATGGAGTACTTCAAAAGAGAAATTTCGTTTCAAATATTTACGAAAACTAGACTATTAAAAGGATTAGATTCGTCATAAATACGAGTATGGCATTTAAGTTGAAAATATTAACCCTAAAAAAATACAAATTGCTATGTTTATTTAAGTTTGTCTGTTGACAAATTTTGCATGCTATAATTGGAAGTGACATCTTCATCAACTGATTGACAAGAACATAAATGCATTCACCCAAATAAATGATCCTAATTAAAGTTTACCTTCCACCCCAATTTTAGATTATCAAGCCCTTTTGTTTAAAACATCAGAGCGATCAAAACAACCAAGGTGAAAATAAAGCACAAATAAATAAGGGTGGAAAAATTAAGAGTAAGATCTCTTTCAGTTTAGCTAAAAGGTTATGGATCCAAACTACCAAAAAAAAAAGGTTATGGATCCAAATTAAATCTTAAGATGCAGTAATGTTAAAAGTTTTAAAGGAGTGTTTTGTCTTCAACTAATGTTTTATTCGATTCAAACGATTTATCTCTTCATTTTTGCGTAAATATATCTGACTCACACACAAAATAAGAGTGAAAAAAACAATTTTTATATGCAGCTGTATCACACAGGCTATGAAAATTATTTATATATATTATCTAAGCCGTATGGGTATGTTTGTTACCTATTATAAAAATAAATATTAATAATCTAGAGATTAGTTTTTAGATATTAGGTTTAAAAAGCATAAGATGTTTGGTGTTTGTTTTCCCAACACTTTTTCATAAAAATAAATTAGTCTTTTTTTTTTTTTAAAGAAGCTAAAATTTAAATGAAATATATTAAGTAAAACTTAGTCTCCCAAACACAAAGAGTGTCTGAAAAGAACTAAGATAGAAGAAATATTTGTTACATCATGTTAACAATGAAAAGGGAAAGAAAAAAAAGCGACATGGCCATAATACAGTCACACTTAAGATACATAAGCTAAAATAAATTAAGTGATAACTTGCAAAAATAAAAGGAGATTAAGCCAACACATGTGATAATTAAAAGCAAAATTAAGATGATTTGTCTTCAACCATTAGAAGGATTGGAGCTTAATTTTATCCATAAGCTGAATGATTGAATTCCCCTTTTGTTGAAAAACTCTAGCATTTCTATCACGCCAAATAATCCAAACGCAGGAAAGCCAAATTAGATTAAAAAGCAGAACAAATGTTTTTTGAGAAGCCACCCAACGATCAGAAAAGAAGCAAGCGATCCCTTACTCGAGCTGGTTTAGCTGAAACCACTCCGAACCAATTATAAATTTCATACCAAATTTGTCAAAATAGTCACAAGTCAAAAATAGATGATCAGAATCCTCTTGTGAGCCGCAACCTCCTGAGCAGAACAAAAACATATTTGGTTGAAAGACCCTTCGCCTGATTAATTTATCGATTGTTGGAAGGCGGTTTCGCAAAAGACGCCATGCATAGATGTTGGTTTTTAGAGGAACATCCTTGTGCCAATAAGAGTATTATGATCATTGTTTGAAGGAAAATAAATGATTAGTTATAAAAAATTATTTTTTTGACAAGCTACTCAAACCGTTTCTCATTTGAAGCATATTTTTAATTTTTATATCATCATATTTTAATTTTATTAACAAGGAAGTGCCCCTAAAAATTAGTCACTTTGCTTGGTGTCTGTTGCGGGATAGATTACCAACAACGGATAATCTAATTAAAAGACACATTTTACTTCCAAATGCTCAATTATGCGTGGGTGGATGCGGCATGATGGAGGATGCAAAACACTTATTCCTCTCTTGTGATTTTTTTGGTAAACTTTGGTATGGTATTTCTCATTGGCTTAGTTACCACATAGTGTTTCCTGAACATGTGCCAGACCATTTGTATCAATTTGGCACCATATGAGGCTTCTCAAAAAACAATCGCTCCGCTTTTCATCTTATATGGTTATCTTGTGTGTGAGTGATTTGGCTTGAAAGGAATGCTCAGGTTTTTCACCAAACAGAAGTTTCGATTAATCAATTGCTAGATAAAGTTAAGCTTCAATCTTACTAGTGGCTGAAAGCAAATCGTCCTAGTTTTGTTTTCTCCTACCATTCTTGGTGGTTAAATCCTTTACCTTGTTTGGGAATTTTTATGTAACAGGGTAGCTCTCTTTTTTGGTTTTTCCTGTTTTTGTTCTCCGGATTTTTTTGATTGTATTTGATACTATTCAGCTGGGTTTTTAGCACTCCTTGTGCTGAAATCTTCAGGTGTTCAATAATATATTCCATTTTAACTTCTTAAAAAAAAAAAAAATTAATTTTATTAAGATTCTATAACAAACGAATGAAATTTTCAAAAATAATTATTTATTTAGAAAAGACGATTTTTTTATGAAAAATCTATAATAAATGGGCTATATATGTATTTGGTGCAAAATTCCCTCTAAAAAAATGTATTTGCGGCAAATTCATATTTGTTTTTGAAGGATATATTGTTTCTTCACATTTAAGGTTAACGAGAGTATTATATATGAGGTTTGATAGGATACACACACTAGTTTTTATTAAGGTGTATTTTAACAAAGATATAATTAATAAGTTGTTAAATACACCTTAAGGTGAATGTTGTTAAAACACACCTTCTAAAAAAATAAGTGGGTGTATGCTAGCAACTCCTATAGACATTTGTTAGGATACACCCACTTATTTTTTGAGTATTGATATTTGAACAACTATTTAATAAAACTTTTGTGACAACTTTTTTTTTTTTTTTTTTCATTGGTTTAAAACAATGGAGAGAGAAAAAGGAAGAGAGAGAATACGAGTATAATGTGAGTATGAGAGAGAAAGTTGTTACAAAGTTGTCAAAAAGTGGTTGTACAAATGTCATTTCTCTATTTTTTAGAAGGTGTGTTTTAGCAAGTTATAACTAAAAAGTAGTTAAATACATCTTAAGGTGTAGCTTGCTAAAATACCCCACATAAAAACTAGTGGGTGTGTTTTAGCAAATCCCATTATATATAATTTAAATAATGTTTAATTAAAATATGAATTATTTAAGATTGATTACTTTTTGTAAAAAAAAAAAAAAAAAAAAAAAGGATTAATTCTTTTTTGTCGTTTGTCCAACACATTTACGGATTGTCCCTGCTGGGTTCAGTCTTATGTGATAAGACTTTCTTTGTAGGACTTATGTGGTACTATTAACATAAAATTGTAAAAATTTAGATTTGATAACACTCCTATAAAATTTATGTATGACTTATATGAATTATTGAATTTTATTTTTAAAATAGTGGAATCTATATATTCCTAAAACAAATCTATGTGGGTCACATAAAATTTTGCTTTACGTACCAATAAAATTTTATGCTTTGTTTTGTTTGGATAGTACGGTTTTCTAATTATTTTAGATGTTATGCAAAGCAAATAGAAGGAGATTGATTGATATGTGTATATTACACTTTCTTGGTACTTTCTTTATGGCTCGGACTTACATAATTAACCATTGTCTCTAAACTATAAAAGGGGAAGCAACTATTATATTAGATTTTATAATTTTTGAGACAGATATGGAATCTAAATCGAAAAATAGCAATAATTTAGAGAGTAACAATGAGATTAGATGTTTTTTTAATCAAATATTGATTTATAAGCTCAATTTTTTAACAGGTAAATAGAAGCTGTCAAGAGTAGCTTCTTAAAAAATAGATTTTGTTCAGAGGAGAGAGAAAATATTGTTTAAAAGATTGAATTAATTTTGTAACAAAAAATCTCTTTTATATAGTTGTATCCAATCAAATTAAATTATTTGTTTAAAAAAAGTTATTTTTATTACGGTAAACAAACGCAAAATAGATTCTGATTTTTCATAAAATATCTAAAATATAATCTCTAAATTATTTTATGTCAAAATCATTTTTATTTTAATCCGTAACAAACGGGTCCTAAAAAGGTAGTAAATGGATAAAGATTTGAGACAAAAAGTGTAATAAGAAAGAGGGACATTTTAGGGCAGAGGGAGTGTGTTATTTTTTCTAGGGATTACTTTTTTCTGATAAAATCAAATTTGGGTACACATTGATTTTTTTTACAATTGGATAACTCATTTTATGATATAGAGAGTAGTGTTATTTTTTGGGTCGGCTAAAAAATGCAAGTATATACCACTATATATATTTTGCATTTTTAACCTACTAAATTATTTTTTCTTGCACCACTAGCCCAGAAATCTAAAAACTCAAAAGTTTAAATCCCTAAACCAAGGTCTAGGTTCGCTCTTGTCTCACCAACCTACTTATCACTCTAAACTGAACTATCTCATTGTAGTCAAATAATTTTCATAATTGTCATGGGTTAGTAGTTTTTTTTTTTTTTTTAGGGAAGTCATGGTTTAGTAGTTAGGTAGTAAGGATTATTTCCTTTTTTAAGGATGTAGTAAGGATTACTTAGTACACAAAGAAGCCTACATAGTTTAAATGTTTTATACCAATAAATCCCTTTATACTAAAGAAGGATGCATAGTTTAAATGTTTTAAAAAAGGTCAAATGTATTTAAAGGTCTTTTAAATTTTTCATTTTTCTTAAAGTGGTTCTTTAAGTTTCAAAAGTCTCAAACAAGTCCTTTTAGTTTTTGAATCGTGTCAAACAAGTCCTATTGTAGATAGCATAGCTGGTAATTGCTTCCTTGAACTCATCTTTCGTACCAAATCTGGCTCCTAACACCCACTTAAAATTAGTCATCTTTTTAGGCATGGCAAACGGTGGATAATGCTCTTTGTTGCTATCATCTAAATCATCACAATCATCCTCTAAAAGGACTTGTTTGAAACGATTCAAAAACTAAAAGAACTTGTTTGGGACTTTTAAAACTTAAAGGACCACTTTGGGACTTTTGAAACTTAAAGGACGACTTTTGGAAAAACAAAAAACTCAAAGGACCTTTAGATGCATTTGACCTTTAAAAAACTACATGTTTAATATAAAATGCACAAGTTCTAAGAAAAAGTAATTATTTTAAACTTCTTAGCGTGTGTAAATTTGAACATGATAGAAAAACTTTAAATAAAATGTATGTTTTAAAAAATAATAACAGTGCATCTCATAAGTTGTATAATGCTTATATTTAAGCCCAAATCTTTTTTTTAAAGGATTTATTTAATAGCAATTCCTACTGAAACAAAGAGAAGGCTACCGAGTGTTCTTAAAATATCGACTAAAGTTTTAAAGGAAGTAAATTTACATTAAAAATTATTGTAATTATTACTAAGATAAAAATCAAAATTTATATTTCTAAAACAAATTATATTTATGAATTTCTTAATCAATATATTTAAAATGTGTTTGGATGGAGGGTTTAGGAGAAGAAATGATGAGAGAACTTATTTTTCTTTTTTAAATTATGAATATTATAAAATAATTTTAAAAAAATTGATATAATACTTCAAAAACACTTAACTTATTTTAAAAAAATATTTTACATTTTATCAAAAAAATATATTTTACATTGTTTATTATTTAAAAAATAAAAGTGAATCATAATTTCTTTTTCGCTTTTAAACCTTCAATTCAAACAAACATTTTGGATATTGATAAGCAAACGCATGAAACAGTGACTTTCATAATTGAAACTGAAATGATTATAATTTGCAAAAACAAATCATCATATCTAGGGATTAACACTTCTTTCAAAAGTAACAGTCTAATGATGGTAAATACACAAAGCCCTACTGTCTACTCATATGCAACTATATATATGGTTGATGATCCCATTATATTCCTGTCAGACAAGGAAGGGCAAATAAGTCATTTCCTTAAGGTGTTGTCAATCAACTAAAGAAAGAGAATCAACAAAAAAACATATTTTATATATTTAATTTTACCCCCACCTATTAACTTTATCTGTCTGCATCAATCATCTCTCACAGTCATGCATTTTTCAAATTCAACCTATTTCCATTTCCACAAAAAACCCTAAAGTCCAAACCACTGCTCCTTTCTCATTTTGATAGGGTCAAATTAAAGCAACACAAATTTTCCATATAAAAAGAAAACTCTGTCAATTCCTAAAAATGGATTTTTGCTAAAAAGCACCTAACATTACCACTTACTACACTTTCAAGTATTCTAGGAGTTATCAAAAAACCAAAAGAATGCAAAGGTGTAGCCTCCTATCCTAGCCTTGTTGGAAAATAGTCTTCACTCTTTCTTAACTGTTCTTTTACCCCTCCATCACTCTCTATCACACCCCCATCTCTCTCTTCTCTCTCAATAAAAAGACTCTAGATCGATCAAGATCCAATCTAGTTTAGTCATGAATTCATTTGAAGAATTCAACTCATCATCATCAACAAAAAATATCATCAACTTCACCAACACAACAACCTCAGAAGACAACAAAAACATCTCAAATTTCACATCTTCTAGTTCTTCAGCAGTACCACCAGCAACAAACACAAACACTCTAAGTCGCTATGAGAATCAAAAAAGAAGAGACTGGAACACTTTTGGTCAATACCTAAGAAACCATAGACCACCACTTTCACTCTCACGTTGTAGTGGAGCACATGTTCTTGAATTTTTAAGGTATCTTGATCAGTTTGGGAAAACTAAGGTTCATTCACAGATTTGTCCATTTTTTGGTCATCCAAACCCACCTGCACCTTGTCCTTGTCCTCTACGACAAGCTTGGGGAAGTCTTGATGCATTGATTGGAAGACTAAGAGCTGCTTTTGAAGAAAATGGTGGGAAACCTGAAGATAACCCTTTTGGTGCTCGTGCTGTTAGACTCTTTCTTCGTGAAGTTAGGGATTCTCAATCGAAAGCTAGAGGTATCAGCTATGAGAAAAAGAAGCGTAAAAGACCTCAAATTCAACCTCCACCACCACCATCAAATGCAACTAATTAAGTACTAAGCAATGGTATATTATATATATTATTCTCTCATATTTAGCATGTAATAAGTTGTTTCATTCTGTTGTTCCAAAAAAAAAAAATCTGTTTCATTCATTCTTGAGTATATTTGGATTAGCAGTGAGTTTAGATAAATCACAGAAAACCCCTTAAATTTGTTGAAAGTTATATTTTGAAATTTCAACTATATGAGGGTGTTAGGTTATGTGATTTTGTGACATTCCAAACATGCAAGTATTAGCAAATATGTTTGTTTGAACAACCAAACTTAGACAATTTTTAAGTGATTAACGCAATTCAAATACGCAGTTAATTTAATGTTTATAGTAGATGATTAATGAATATAACATGCGTCTAAAGTCATTAATCATTAACAACAATTTTTAGGGGTTCAACTCTACTTGCATTTGAACACCTAAAAAATTTATGGTCAATGAAGATAGGTTGATGGTTACTGGTTTCGGCACATGGTATATTCATTAATAATCTAGTGAAAATTAGTCACTAATTTGCACTGTGTTAAATGTTATTCATTTTTTACTTTTACATTGCTAGTTGTGTGCAGAAGTTGTGATTTGATACTGAGTGACTGCACTATTGGGAAGGATACCCTTTGGAATTGGATTAACCTAAACAGAAGAAGCATGTACTCTTGGTTGAAGCATGAAGCAATGGTTGAGTGTTATTTTAGGCATTAGAAATGTCACTGAAATGGCTCTATGACACTGCTAAACTTGTAATAAAATGTTTCCATCTTAATTAAGATGTTACATGATGAAAATAATATATGGATTTCAATATTATGTTTTCATGTGTTCCCTGCTGGATCATGAGGTAGGTAATGTGGTAATGTGGTTTCTTCCTTCAGTTGCTTTGATGTCTTGATATATTGCATAGGCTTATGAAATTGTTGATTCATGATTATATTTCAGTTTTTAATTAAAATATATACCATATGTGTACTATAATTCTTTATGGAAAATGTTTATAGTGCTCTAAGAACATTGGTTAAGCAATCAAAAGAAGTAAAATTTTAATTAAAAGGTGGTGTAATAATTACTTAATCAAAAGAAACATTTATATTTATAATACAAAAATTTTATTTTTAGATTCCTTAGCGAGTGCTGTAGAGACACTAGTTAACAAGTTTTTTTTTTTTTAAGAAGACTCTTTCTTTATTGTATATTGACTTTTACTTTACATTTGCTAGCAAATTTTGAATGTCTATATACTTATATATCTAATCTAAGATCTTTTGTGTGAAAGAATGAATCATAGCATACTATGAAAATTACTTGGTGCAGATTTGTGGTAGGATCCTCATATTTATGATGAGCCGCTAAGAGTCAATAAAACTAAACTGAGAATAAAATTTATGTAAAAAAAGGAAAATGTTTCCTATACAACTCAATTGGCGCATACACCTCGATAAAGATAAAGATAAAAATAAGAGAAAGTGGTGTGATAAATATTCTAAACGATAATGTGAAGGAAAATATGAGACAAAAAGGAAAATAAATTTTTGAATAAATGTAGAAAAATTTGACAAACTTCCAATTGTTTAGACCTAAACATAATGATTTGTTGCATTATCCATATTATACTTTGATTTCAGGGATGAGCTCTTTTGGTAGCTTTTCATTCTTTATGTTCTGTTAGTTCAGTGATTTCGTGTAGTTTACTTTAGTTAATAATCAGTTCTTAGTTGTATAGGTATAGGTATAGGTATATAGAGTCTGATGAGTTGATATGATGCTTCAAACCGTCACAAGAATTGGAAGCATAGTCATGCCTCGGAGTTTGCGTCTAATTGGTAGTGCGTGCGTGCACTTTTCTTTTTGTCAAATTTTAACATCAAACTGGGTGCTGCCGATTAGGGCTGGACAGAATTTTAAAAACCGGTCCAAACCGGCCGAACCGGACCTTTTTAAACAATCGACCGACTGTCCATCCCTACTGCCAATACACTGCACACACTATATATAAGTGTTATTGTTAATAGAGAAATGATAATTGTGCAATCATTTTATTACAATTTTTTGACAACTTTTTCTCTCATACTCACATTATATTCTTATTTTCTCTCTTTATTGTTTTGGACCAATGAGAAGAGAAAAAATGAGAGTTGTCATCAAAGTTGTCCCAAATGGTTGTACATATATCACTACTCTTGTTAATAACATTATCAAAATCATTTTTAAACAACCTTCATAACAAGTTTTTATCATGTTTTATTATTCTCTATTTTCTCATATTATTGTTTTTGTTCAATGAAAAGATAGAAGTGAAAAATTATCATAAAACGGTCGTACAAATATCATTGTTTTAATAATATATTATTGATGTTTATTTATAAGGAGAATCCACTAATTAGATGTGCTGGTAATATTTTTAGTTGTGATGTTTAGACATAAAAAAAACAATATTGTATTTCGACACCGTATATAATAAGTTGTTAATGTAAGTTGAACTGAAGTTGGAATTGCGAAAAGAAAAAAAAGAAAGGAATATACCAGAAGTGTTTTCAAAAACATTTCTTTTAAGAAGAGCTCATTAACCTCCAAAATCTATATTTGTTAAATATTTTTAGCTGCTAAAATTTATTGGTGATCAATTTTTGTTGGATTATCTGATCGACTATTTTAGACCATTTTAACTTTCAACTAGGTTTCCTCTAAAAAACTTTAAACGAGGTTGATTAATTCACCACATGTGTCAAGTATCTATCTAGCTACATGTATATGTCTGTATATATGTGCCCCCTCTGATCCTCCTTTGGACAAGATATATAAATTTTTTCTATTTACAATCTGTAGCAGTACAGTACCTATCGACATACATGTATAAAAGCATGTACTTTTGTTCGTGTGTATGTGCATTTTCAGGTGATTTCAGATCATACAAAATAAAAGTCTTTGAACGATTTTAGCTGAATCAAAATAAAGCAATAAAATGTAGTTTAAATTACTTTGACCCCAATAGTTCGGGTTGTTTAATATGAATCCGGTCCAAATGTAGATAATATTCAATCCGATCCTCTTTAACAAATAAACTTTAGTCAACAAAAAGTAATGCATTTGGTTAAAAATTCAGTCTAGATACATTGAGTTTTGTTGTCCCAATTTTCTCTTATACTAAATTTTAATATAATAATTTTTTACATCATTTTTGTTATTACAAAATTCATTTTTTTACTAAAAAAAGTAAGGTCCACCTTTAAATCATTTTCGAGAGGTTCATATTAGACACACCTCAATATTACATACTTTATGTTAAGGGAAATGTTAACGAGTGCCCTCCGGGGCACTCTTATGTTAATAATGTGTGGAGAACGTTTTTAGCGAGTCAACATTCGTGAATGTAAACACATGAGAGAAAATAATGAGAGAAAGGGAGAGAGGTTGGGGGAGGTCCATCGTGGGAAACATGAGAGAAAATATAATCAACCTATCATCTCGAAGGAATGTCCAAGATCAGAGGAATGGTTTATCCATAAATTTGATCAAAGGACATTTTTCTTTTTATTTCAAAACATCCTTCTTGAAGTTAAAACCATTGATTTATGACATATTTTTGTTAACTTTCAAAGAGTACATGAGGTGTTCATTCTTAATAAGGTGGATATGAAGGAGTAGATATTTTGGTTTGTTTAGTTTAAGGAGCTGCAAAAAGTAGGAGAACAAACTTCAAAATGTTTGACAGGGTTACACTTACCCCCATATTTTATAAGAAATTGAATGATTGCAAGATCTATGGCATCTAATCAGTGACTATTTACGAAATTAATTAGTTTTGATTGTCATTTAGTCATTTAGAACTATTGATGCTCATTTTGGTTGTTTTGTGGAACATTTTGAATATTTGTTGTGGCGATACAAGAAGATATATCGTTAGAAAGGTGTTTGGCGATGTATGGAGATGCATTGCTAGGAAAGAAGCTTGGAGATGTATCGTTTTAGATCGCAGAGTACGATTGTAGTAGTGTACGAACTCTTGGGACCTTGTCTGCCATTGCATAGGGGCTAAGTTTGATAAGATGTCTCCAATCATTCTAGTATCAGGAATAAAAGAAAATGTTGAGTACCGAGAGTATAAGACAAGGACGCCTCATAGGTGAAATTACCAAAGGGCACAACTTGTAGTGGTTGGACTTGTACTATAAAAGTGTGATATTATGCAATCAAAATATATATAGGGTTAATAGGCCTTTACACCCCTGTAATATAGGTCACTTTTGGTTTTGCCCCCTGTAAAAAAAAAAAAAAAAAAAATTGGATTCGGTCCTTGTAAATTTTTTTTTGTTTTGGAAAACCCCCTTAGACCAGTTGACTGTGCATTTTTGCTGATGTGGCGCGCTGACTGTATAATTATTTTTATTTTTTATTTTTTATGGGGTACACATGGCATTTATGAAAAAATTAAAAAAACAAAAAAATATTATACTACGAAGTTGAGAGAGTATCATCAGTGTTAAGTGTGACATTATGAAGATATACCTATCAAAAATTAATTCAAAAATATGTTAACCAGTTTACAAACATGAGAAGCAGGAATAGCTCAGTGGGTTAGAGCGTGTGGCTGTTAACCACAAGGTCGGAGGTTCAACCCCTCCTTCTAGCGTTTTTTAATTTTTTTGATTTCACCAACAATAAAAAGCTTTTATAACTTATTGTTATGTCGGTATTGGATTCTATAGCTACAATTATTAGTGTTTGCATCCATAAAAAAGTAAAAATCCACCTTTAAATCATTTTTGAGATGTTCATATTAAAGTCTGATATTATGTAATCAAAATAAATATATACTTATATTTTGGGTGATAATAAGAAGTTGAGAGAGTATCATCAGTGTTAAGTGTGACATTATGAAGATATACCTATCAAATATTAATTCAAAAATATGTTAACCAGTTTACAAACATGAGAAGCTGGAATAGCTCAGTGGGTTAGAGCGTATGGTTGTTAACCACAAGGTCAGAGGTTCAACCCCTCCTTTTAGCGTTTTCTAATTGTTTTGATTTCACCAACAAAAAAAAGCTTTTATAACTGATTGTTACGTCGTTATTGGATTCTTTAGCTACAATTATTAGTGTTTGCTTCCATAAAAAGTAAAAATCCACCTTTAAATCATTTTCGAGATGTTCATATTAGACATACCTCAATATTACATACTTTATGTTAATAATGTGTGGAGAACGTTTTTACCGAGTCAACGTCCGTGAATGTAACACATGAGAGAAAATAGTGAGAGAAAAGGAGAGAGTTTGGGGGAGGACCATCGTGGGAAACATGAGAGAAAATTTATTCAACCTATCATCACTTGGGAGGAATGTCCAAGATCACAGGAATGGTTTATCCATAAATTTGATCAAAGGACATTTTTCTTTTTATTTCAAAACATCCTTGTTGAAGTTAAAACCATTGATTTATGACATATTTTTGTTATCTTTCGAAGAGTACATGAGGTGTTAATCCCTAATAAGGTAGATATGAAGGAGTAGATATTTTGGTTTGTTTAGTTTAAGGAGTTGCAAAATGAAGAAGAACTTCAAAATGTTTGGCAGGGTTACACTTACCCCCCATATTTTATGAGAAATTGAATGATTGCATGATTTATAGCATCTAATCAGTGAGTATTTACGAAATTAATTAGTTTTGATTGTCATTTAGTCATTTTAAACTATTGATGCTCATTTTGGTTGTTTTCTGGACCATGTTGAATATTTGTTGGAGCGATACAAGAAGATATATCGTTGGAAAGGTGTTTGGCGATGTTTGGAGATACATTGCTAGGAAAGAAGCTTAGAGATGTATCATTTTAGATCGCCCAGTACGATCGTAGAAGTGTACGAACTCTTGGGACCTTGTATGCCATTGCATGGGGGCTAAGTTTGATAACATGTCTCCAATCGTTGTAGTATCAGGAATAAAAGAAAATGTTGAGTACCGAGAGGATAAGACAAGGACGCCTCATAGGAGAAATTACCAAAGGGCACAACTTGTAGTGGTTGGACTTGTACTATAAAAGTGTGATATTATGCAATCAAAATAAATATATAATTATATTTTGGGTTATACTACGAAGTTGAGAGAGTATCATCAGTGTTTAGTGTGACATTATGAAGATATACCTATCAAAAATTAATTCAAAAATATGTTAACCAGTTTGTAAACATGAGAAGCTGGAATAGCTCAGTGGGTTAGAGCGTGTGGCTGTTAACCACAAGGTCGGAGGTTCAACCCCTCCTTCTAGCGTTTCTAAATTTTTTTGATTTCACCAACAAAAAAAGCTTTTATAACTGATTGTTACGTCGGTATTGTATTCTATAGCTACAATTATTTGTGTTTCCTTCCATAAAAAGTAAAAATCCACCTTTAAATCATTTTCGAGATGTTCATATTAGACATACCTCTATATTACATACTTTATGTTAATAATGTGTGGAGAGCGTTTTTACCGAGTCAACGTTCGTGAATGTAAACACATGAGAGAAAATTGTGAGAGAAAAGGAGAGAGTTTGGGGGAGGGTCATCGTAGGAAACATGAGAGAAAATATAATCAACCTATCACATGGAAGGAATGTCTAAGATCAGAGGAATGGTTTATCCATAAATTTGATCAAATGACATTTTTCTTTTTATTTCAAAACATCCTTGTTGAAGTTAAAACCATTGATTTATGACATATTTTTGTTATCTTTCGAAGAGTACATGAGGTGTTAATCCCTAATAAGGTGGATATGAAGGAGTAGATATTTTGGTTTGTTTAGTTTAAGGAGTTGCAAAATGAGGAAGAACTTCAAAATGTTTGGCAGGGTTACACTTACCCCCCATATTTTATGAGAAATTGAATGATTGCATGATTTATAGCATCTAATCAGTGAGTATTTACGAAATTAATTAGTTTTGATTGTCATTTAGTCATTTTAAACTATTGATGCTCATTTTGGTTGTTTTCTGGACCATGTTGAATATTTGTTGTAGCGATACAATAAGATATATCGTTGGAAAGGTGTTTGGCGATGTTTGGAGATACATTGCTAGGAAAGAAGCTTAGAGATGTATCATTTTAGATCGCCCAGTACGATCGTAGAAGTGTACGAACTCTTGGGA
Source organism: Medicago truncatula (assembly GCF_003473485.1). Taxonomy (NCBI): domain Eukaryota; kingdom Viridiplantae; phylum Streptophyta; class Magnoliopsida; order Fabales; family Fabaceae; genus Medicago; species Medicago truncatula. The sequence continues at coordinate 37,585,463 of NC_053042.1, read as the reverse complement.
CCTTGTATGCCATTGCATGGGGGCTAAGTTTGATAACATGTCTCCAATCGTTGTAGTATCAGGAATAAAAGAAAATGTTGAGTACCGAGAGGATAAGACAAGGACGCCTCATAGGAGAAATTACCAAAGGGCACAACTTGTAGTGGTTGGACTTGTACTATAAAAGTGTGATATTATGCAATCAAAATAAATATATAATTATATTTTGGGTTATACTACGAAGTTGAGAGAGTATCATCAGTGTTTAGTGTGACATTATGAAGATATACCTATCAAAAATTAATTCAAAAATATGTTAACCAGTTTGTAAACATGAGAAGCTGGAATAGCTCAGTGGGTTAGAGCGTGTGGCTGTTAACCACAAGGTCGGAGGTTCAACCCCTCCTTCTAGCGTTTTCTAAATTTTTTTGATTTCACCAACAAAAAAAGCTTTTATAACTGATTGTTACGTCGGTATTGTATTCTATAGCTACAATTATTTGTGTTTCCTTCCATAAAAAGTAAAAATCCACCTTTAAATCATTTTCGAGATGTTCATATTAGACATACCTCTATATTACATACTTTATGTTAATAATGTGTGGAGAACGTTTTTACCGAGTCAACGTCCGTGAATGTAACACATGAGAGAAAATAGTGAGAGAAAAGGAGAGAGTTTGGGGGAGGACCATCGTGGGAAACATGAGAGAAAATTTATTCAACCTATCATCACTTGGGAGGAATGTCCAAGATCACAGGAATGGTTTATCCATAAATTTGATCAAAGGACATTTTTCTTTTTATTTCAAAACATCCTTGTTGAAGTTAAAACCATTGATTTATGACATATTTTTGTTATCTTTCGAAGAGTACATGAGGTGTTAATCCCTAATAAGGTGGATATGAAGGAGTAGATATTTTGGTTTGTTTAGTTTAAGGAGTTGCAAAATGAAGAAGAACTTCAAAATGTTTGGCAGGGTTACACTTACCCCCCATATTTTATGAGAAATTGAATGATTGCATGATTTATAGCATCTAATCAGTGAGTATTTACGAAATTAATTAGTTTTGATTGTCATTTAGTCATTTTAAACTATTGATGCTCATTTTGGTTGTTTTCTGGACCATGTTGAATATTTGTTGTAGCGATACAAGAAGATATATCGTTGGAAAGGTGTTTGGCAATGTATGGAGATGCATTGCTAGGAAAGAAGCTTGGAGATGTATCATTTTCGATCGCCCAGTACAATCGTAGAAGTGTACGAACCCTTGGGACCTTGTCTGCCATTGCATATGGGCTAAGTTTTTATAAGATGTCTCCAATCATTGTAGTATCAGGAATAAAAGAAAACGTTGAGTACCGAGAGTATTAGACAAGGACGCCTCATAGGTGAAATTACCAAAGGACACAACTTGTAGTGGTTGGACTTGTACTATAAAAGTGTGATATTATGCAATGAAATATATATATATATATATATATATATATATATATATATATATATATATATATATAAAATTATATTTTGGGTTATACTACGAAGTTGAGAGAGTATCATCAGTGTTAAGTGTGACATTATGAAGATATACCTATCAAAAATTAATTCAAAAATATGTTAACCAGTTTACAAATATGAGAAGCTGGAATAGCTCAGTGGGTTAGAGCGTGTGGCTGTTAACCACGAGGTCGGAGGTTCAACCCCTCCTTCTAGCGTTTTTTATTTTTTTATTTTTTTATTTTACCAACAAAAAAAAAGCTCTTATAACTAATTGTTATGTCGGTATTGGATTCTATAGCTACAATTATTAGTGTTTTCTTCCATAAAAAGTAAAAATTCACCTTTAAATCATTTTTGAGATCTTCATATTAGACATACCTCAATATTACATACTTTATGTTAGTAATGTGAGGAGAACGTTTTTACCGAGTCAACGTTCGTGAATATAAACACATGAGAGAAAAGGAGAGAGTTTGGGGGAGGGCCATCATGGGAAACATGAGAGAAAATATAATTAACCTATCACCTGGAAGGAATGTCCAAGATCAGAGGAATGGTTTATCCATATATTTGATAAAAATACATTTTTCTTTTTATTTCAAAACATCCTTGTTGAAGTTAATACCATTGATTTATGACATCTTTTTGTTAACTTTCGAAGAGTACATGAGGTATTCATTCCTAATAAGGTGGATATGAAGGGGTAGATATTTTGGTTTATTTAGTTTAAAGAGGTGCAAAACGAGGAAGAGTAAGAGAACAAACTTCAAAATGTTTGGCAGGTTATTATTTATGACCAGTAAAATTGTTGGTTATCACCTTACACTTATCCCCCATATTTCATGAGAAATTGAACGATTGCATGCTCTATAGTATCTAATCAGTGACTATTTACGAAATTAGTTAGTTTTGATTGTCATTTAGTCATTTTGAACTATTGATGCTCGTTTTGTGGAACATGTTGAATATTTGTTGTGGCGATACAAGAAGATATATCTTTGGAAAGGTGTTTAGCGATGTATGGAGATGCATTGCTAGGAAAAAAGCTTGAAGATGTATCGTTTTAGATCGCCCAGTACAAACGTAGAAGTGTACGAACTCTTGGGACCTTGTCTGCCATTGCATAGGGGCTAAGTTTGATAAGATGTCTCCAATCATTGTAGTATGAGGAATAAAAGAAAATGTTGAGTACCAAAAGGACAAGACAAGGACACCTCATAGGAGAAATTACCAAAGGGCACAACTTGTAGTGGTTGGACTTGTACTATAAAAGTGTGATATTATGCAATGAAAAGAAATATATAATTATATTTTGGATGATACTACGAAGTTACGAAGTTGAGAGAGTATCATCAATGTTAAGTGTAACACTATGAAGATATACTTATCAAAAATTAATTCAAAAATATGTTAACAAGTTTACAAACATGAGAAGCTACAATAGCTCAGTGGGTTAGAACGTGTGGACCTTAACCACAAGGTCGGAGGTTCAACCCCTCCTCCTAGTGTTTTCTAATATTTTTTATTTCACCAACAAAAAAAAAGTTTTTATAACTGATTGTTATGTCGTTATTGGATTCTATAGCTACAATTATTAGTATTTGTTTCCATAAAAAGTAAAAATCCACCTCTAAATCATTTTTGAGATGTTCATATTAGACATACCTCAATATGACATACTTTATGTTAATAATGTGTAGTGGACGCTCTTACCGAGTCAACATTTATTAATGTACATACATGAGAGAAACTAGTGAGAGAAAGGGAGAGAGAGTTTAGGGTAGGGCAATCGTGGGAAACATGAGAGAAAACATAATCAACCTATCAGCTGGAATGAGTGTCCAAGATCTGAGGAATTGGTTTTATCCATAAATTTGATCAAAGGACATTTTTCTTTTTATTTCAAAACATCCTTTATGAAGTTAAAACCATTTATCTATGGCATCTTTTTGTTAAGTTTGGAAGAGTGCATGAGATGTTTATTCCTAATAAAGTGGATAGGATGGAGTAGATGTTTTGGTTTGTATAGTTTAAGGAAGTGCAAAATGAGGAAGAGTAAGACACCGAATTTTAAAATGTTTGGCAGGGTCTTATTTATAACTGGTAAAATTGTTGGTTATCACCTTACCCTTGTTCCCCATATTTTACGAGAAATTGAGTGATTGCTTGGTCTATAGCATCTAATAAGTGACTATTTAGGAAATTAATTAGTTATTTTAAACTTGTGATGCTCGTTTTTGTTGTTTTGCGGAACATGTTGAATATTTGTTGTGGCGATACAAGAAGATATATATCGCTGGAGCCTGGAAAGGAGTTTTGCGATGTATGGAGATGCAGCGCTATGTAAGAAGTTTGGAGATGAATCATTTTAGATCGCCTAGTACGATCGTAGAAGTGTACGAACTGTTTGGACCTTGTCTGCCATTGCATAGGGGCTAAGTTCGATAAGCTCTCTCCAATCATTGTAGTACGGCCACGCGGGATAAAAGAATATGTTGAGTACCAAGAGGATAAGACAAGGACACAGCATATGAGAAATTACCAAAGGGCGCAACTATAAAAGTACAACTACATGTTAGTTCCAAGGTCCAAAATTTGTTAGTTTGAATTGAGTGGCCAAGTTCTAGCTATGGTTAGCAGCCACTAAAGTTCTCACTGTGTCCCATCTCATCCATAGATGAGCATGAGTGTTAGTTTTTAGTGAAGTAGAGTTAGAATTTCTTGGATGATGCATAAGCTCGCCTCTTTCCTTTATGAGAGGTTTTCTGATTAGAGAGAGGTTGGGCTTCATTCTTTTGTCATCTGGTTAGATATATAAGTGGAATGAAGCTTTGTTCAACTTCATAGGGTTGAGGTTTGGTAATGTTATCAAAATAAACGAAGACACTTGGAAGAAAAATATACTTAATGTGGCCTAGATAAAAAAATTATATAGATGTATTCAAATTATAGAGTCGGATATTTCATTCTCCACCATGGGAATTTAAAGATTTATGTAAATGAGAAAGGTGTGGGGTTAGAGCTTATTGATGATCAAAGTAGTTCCTCAGGCGCACATTTGTCTAGCGTTGACGCTAGAAAGTTTAAGGGCAATAAGTGGTAACGAACGTGAAATTGAAGAAACAAAGCCTAACGGAATCACATATGGAGTCAGAGTGAAATTTGTCCTTCGAATATGTGAATTTTTCACATGATCAGTGCTAATTTGAGGCATGTTTAACACTTGATCTTCTTTGTTCAAATTGTTATTTCCTGGGATATTACTTTGGTTTATGTTCCTTCTCCATGAAGTGTTGGCCACTTTTAACTTTTCTTATATTTTGAAATTTAGGAAAGTTAACGCAAACTATCTTAAACCACGTCTCACCGGGTGTGTCAATTTATCGGCAATAAACAAATGAGTAGTGATATATGTACATCCATTTGATGACAACTTTCATGACAACCTTGTTTTTTATCTTCTTATTGGTCAAAAATAACACAGAGAGAGAGAGAAATAAGGAGAGAGGAAAATAGCATCATGTGAGTATGAAAGAGAAAATTATCCAAAAATTATTATAAAATGAATGTACAAATATCATTCATCTAAACAAATATACTAAATGATCAATCTGGCGAGTTTTAGCATGGGGCAATTGTGAAATTGCCCAATCTTAGATCAATTTTGTTTTATTTGTTGTTACATGTACACCCTGCATTTTATATTCCAATTTATAACCCTACTCAATTATAATTTGATTCAAATTAATTTACTTGTAAATACATTATTTTTTAATCTCCTGTTTAAAAATCTAATAGGTCCAGCTCATTCTCAATAATTTTTTTAATATGAAAACATTTTTTTTTTTTAATTTGAAAACATAGACATGTTTAAATCTGGGCTAAAAAAATTATGGCGTAAATATATATTTACTACATTATTTATAAAGAAATAAATTTAGTTTATATCTAACTTTGTAATATTAATCCAATCCACAAAAAATTTTAATATTAATTAGGGTTAAATATATTTTTGGTGCTTATAAATATAACTAAATTTGTTTTTAGTTCTTATAAAAAATGACATATTTTTGTCCCTTCAAAATATTTTAATTCCCATTAAATTAAAATTAAAATTGATATATTATAAATGAATATAACTATAAATTGGAATATAAAAATGCAGGATGTACAATTAATAACAAATAAAACAATAAGATGGAGCAATTTAACAATTGCCCTATGCTAAAACTCACCGATCAATCTAAGACACAAGTTAGATCTATAGGGGTTTTTAAGTTGATAGGTTTATTTTTTCAAGTCAAACTCACAATGCAAGAAGCGTATGAAAATAATTTCAAGTTTAAAAAATGTATAAACAAAAACACTTAAGTGCGAAAATGCAAAAAAAATATAAACGAAGGGACTTAAGTAGATAAAATGAAATGGTATTACTGTCACCAAGAGTGACTTACATGCATCATTAAATCAAACATACCACTATAGTTTTTGTTGATAAATCTCAGTCATAACAAGTATTTAGTGCCATTTTAGAGTCTTTTGAGTCCATTAGTTATTTCTTTCAATTTAATGTTTATTTTAGAGTTATTTTTGACAAATGTTTCATGGAGGATTATATAAGGTTTCCATAGTTTCATCTTATTTATTAACCACCTGGTTTTTCATAGCTTCATTTTATCTAAAGCTAATCGTTCAAATTGACTCTATAATATACACGAAGTCAGAAAAATGATTTTAAAAAACACATAATTTAACGGTGTCATTCCTATTTTTGATCTCTTATTTTCCACGTAGAAATAAACTTCAAAAAATTGACCTAGAAGATTTTTTTCATGCCTTTTTACAGGAATGTTTAGGACGCTAAAATATGGTTTTCCGTTTAAAATTAGAATTTTTGAACAATGAACGAATTAATTATGAATTTTTAAACCACAAAAACTAAAAAAAAAAAAACAGAAACATCAACCTATAAATTGAATTTTGAGCATTTTATTTTTGATGAGACATCTATTATAATATATAGAAAGGATATACAAAGTTTCATAACATTTTGAAGAAGCCTCAATTTATTTTTATTTTTTGACCAAAACGTGCAAATTGCAATTTTGTTATGAGTAGACATACTCGTGTGTCAAAATTTGTGCCCTACTTTTTCTAGCTTGTCTATAACATCATAACTAATTTGTCCCCCGTTTAAAAACTCCAAAATTTTATGGTGAAGGACGTTCTTAATTATGATGTTATAAACAAGTTATTAAAATTAAGGAATAAATTTGACCCATGAATATATGCTTAATTACTCAATACAAAATTGTAATTTTGCACGTTTTGAAAAAAAAATAAATAGAAGCTTCTTCATAATGTTATGAAACTTCACATATTCTTTCTATAAATGTTGGAATTCCACTGTCCCTAAATCTATAGTTATTTCATCTATTTATGAAACTATCATTTACGTTGTAGCCTCCTTTGCAATTTTTTGTCTCATGATATCCTTTATGTTACTCTTATTTTGGCTGTAAGTCTTCTGCTATATATTCGAGTGTTGTCTATCTTTTTCGAGCGCAACACTTGTAGTTTTAATTTTCCGGCTATCTTTAGTTGTCTTGCAACTGAACACGAAATTAAAAATTTAAATTTTACCAATGACGACAATTAACGAAAATGCTAAAAAGTATTCTTAGGATGTTAGAAAAGAGAATTAAAATAGAAACAAAATATTGAAAAATGATGAAAAATTGTGAATTCAACTTTTTGAAAGTAAAAAATTTTGTTGATTTCAATGTTAATATGTATTTTTGGTTTTCTTAACAAGGCATTTGTCATCCAATAATTAATAATATCGAAGTAATTTTAATTAATATACAACTATATCTAACAAATACCATGAATAAATATTTGTCAAAAAAACTCGTCTGAATTTGATGTCAATCTATAATGTTGGAATTCCACTGTCCCTAAATGTATAAAGTTTTTTTTTTCTTTCTAAATCTATAAAGTTAGATTAAACAACATTTTACTAGGAAGGAACATCTCCTCCATTGTTCTTGAATATATAAATAAAATTTAGGACTTTCATGTGTAAATTTGTATATGTTAAATAGTAAAAAATGACAAGTTTTTCTTGTATCTTATGCACCTTATATTAAAAACATAATTTTGTGATAAATCATCATTATTTCAATAAAAACATACAATTTATAATTGTTTTTACTTATACAATATTGTATAAGATAATTAAACCTTAAAATCAAATATCCAACCTAACATTCCATTCGAATTTCACTTCCAATTTCCCATACCCAAAAAACAGTTAATATCTCATCTTTTTTTCTTTTCGGTGCGTTAATACCTTATCTACTCAAGTGGAAACCTTTTCTTTACATTTATTTTATTTAAAAAAATCATTTCTTTTTTGGTACAAATATCTTTAAATCAATGCAAACCGATAAGATTCTCAATATTTCCCTTAAAATAATAAAAATTCTGTTTCAACGACGTGACCTGATTTTGAGGGAGTCACAATATTTGTGGCATAAAATAAAGCCACCGACTGAATCAAAGAGCTGGAAAACGCGGTTCACTGTCAGTGTTAAGTGCAAACCCACTCTCTCCAAGTGGAATCGCGGTGGTAAATTAATTCACATGCATTACTTTTTTTCTCAGAACAGAACTCATCAGAGTTAGAACAGACATAAAACGTAACTTTCGGTGAATATTAACAGAATTATTTTTACATTTTACAGATCGTCCACAAAAATCTCTTATGTGAAAATTGAACTCACAACTTTACGGATAAGTCAACTTCTTATCGAGTAAGTTTATAATTAATTAATTATTTAATTGATGAATCTATATTATATTACTCCATAAAAGTTGCTACCTTAATCACAGGTCAATTTGCTGTTTTTGCAAACTGTTTCTACACACTTTTAGGTTGGAAAACACACCACCTTAAATTTCACACTGTCGGTTATTCTACTGTCTTTCTATCTCATCATTCTCACACACATAACTAAAATACAAACACTTGTTGAGATCTCAATCTCACTCTTGTTCTTTTTTCTTCTTCTTTTTGATAAAGCTTTTGTTTTTCTTTGACCCAATTGGATTCTAAGCTAAACCCAGTAAGCTTTTTCTCTAATTCTATTGTTTTGCATTATTTTTTGGGATTGTAATGGATCTGGAACATTTTACTATGTGGTTTTTTTAAGTTTGTTTTTGTGGTTCTTGTTGTGAATTATGATGGTTGTTGCTACTGATGTATTGAATTGAATGCTAATGCTCAGCACTTTTGAGCTTAGAGTCTATTATTTCTATGATTATAACTTGTTATTAATGGTAGTTACCATTTTCAATGCTAGTGTTGTTTTCCATTATGCTAGATCTGGTAGTTCTGTTTAATTCTATTGTTATTATTTGTATTTATTGTTAACATGATTCATGGTGTTTGATTTTAATCCTCAATTGCCAATTTGGATTCATGATGTGTTCACTTGTCACTTTATATCATAAATCATGTTTCTTTTTATGGAGTGATTTGGATTGGATCCATCATTTTGACTTGGTTTTTTACTGTCACTTTACTTGATGACTATCATGATTGTCATCATTCACTTTTATAATTTTGTATTATTTTCCCTCCTATGGAATATCTAGTCCAAAGTATTTGGTTAAAAACTTGAAATGAATGAGGAATCTTGTGGATTGAGTTTTAACTTAATGTTGAACTGAATTGCAATGACTCTAGTTACAATCTAAGAGTGTATATGTTAGATCACCAATTTTCATTGGATAAAGAAGTTTGAATTGGTCTCTTTATTTGGACTGTTTTCCTTATCTTAGTTTAAACTTTTTCTTGATGTAAACGTATAATAAAGATCTGCAGGTTACTTAAAAGTCAAGTACCGAATTTGCTGACTATTGTTTCCTTCCTTAATTGCAGGTTAATCCTTAAGTCAGTGTATTGTATTGTGAGGAAGTTACATAATTCTGATTTGAATTATTGGTGTTGAGACGTTCAGTTGGGTTTTGGATTTTGTGGATTTGGATCTGAATGTCTGGTCAAGCAAGATCCTTTTAATTGGAATTTGGATCTGAAAGTTGGAATTTGGATCTGTATTGATTTCAAGTTTCAACTAATAAATGTCGAGGGGAAGATCTGATGGGTCACAAAAGAAGCGCATAGTTGCTTCCATCTGTGTTGTGACGGTTTTTATTGGTTTATTGTATGTGTATGGTGGATCCATCTTTGGTTCTCAAACTAGTGGTTCATCTGCTCTAGAATATGGCAAATCATTAAGGAAACTCGGTTCATCATATTTGGGTGCGGATGATGACAATGATGACAAGCAAGATGATTCTTCATCAGGTTTCGGGCAGGTTGATGAGGACGACAATATTGTTCCAAAGAGTTTCCCTGTAAGTCTCTTTGTAAGCTTAGACACAAGGGACATCCACTCTATTTTTGCTTTTGATATTTGGTTTTATCAGTCTTTGCATTAATAGAAATAACTAAGTCTCTTGTGTAGGGTTTTGTTCAGTCAATTTCAGGTTGCCAAGCTCATGTGTACAAGAATTTAGTAATTTCTGATAAATCAATAAATAAATAATAGATACAAGCTATATAAGATGCTTAAAATTAAATGTAAATGGAAAATTACAGTTTTTGAAAAAACTGATTTAGTGTCCACATATAGTAACTAAATCAGTCAACAAGAGTCATGTTTGCATAATGAAAATAAAATTAATTGTTTCTTGTATAGAAAAGTGGCCACAATCCAGTTTATGCGCAACATTTGGATGCAGCAATATTTTTGGCTCATCATCAATCTTGTGATATTTATAATGTTTCTTCTTTTGAAGGTTTGTGATGATCGACATTCGGAGTTGATTCCTTGTTTAGATAGACACCTTATCTATCAACTGCGGATGAAATTGGACTTGTCTGTGATGGAACACTATGAGAGACATTGTCCTCCTGCAGAAAGGCGCTACAATTGCTTGATTCCACCTCCAGCAGGATACAAGGTAAAGCTTTACCAAGAGTTGATGTTGTTCGAATATAAAATAATGTCTTGATATTATGTCAGAATATCTAAGCTTATCCCCTTGGATCAATTTTTAATCTTAGAGCATCTCAGATTATCCCCTAGGATTAAGTTTTACATATTTCTTAACTATTATCATGATTTCTTTTCTTACGTTCTTATTTATTCAAGATTAGGAATCTTGTTAGAATAAATAGAAGCTAGTGCTTAGTCTTTTGTATTAAGTCAGCATCATGTTATTATCAATCACATTCAAAGTTCTTATTACTTCTCTCCTCCATTTATCTAAATCCCATAACTTCAACAAATGTGATTTTCAATGTATCCTCTGATACATATGTATTATTTTAATCCAAGCATTTGTCATGTCTTTAATGTTGCAGGTCCCTGTTAAGTGGCCAAAAAGCAGAGATGAGGTGTGGAAAGCAAATATCCCGCATACTCACCTTGCACATGAGAAATCTGACCAGAACTGGATGGTTGAAAAAGGTGAAAAGATAGCGTTTCCTGGAGGTGGGACTCATTTTCATTATGGAGCTGATAAGTACATTGCATCAATGGCAAATGTAAGTCTGCATCTTGTTTTACTGGTTTTGCCCATGAGAATGTTTTCAGATAGGAGTTCTATGGGATAGGATAATATCTGTGTTATGCAAGTGTCTGTACATATTCCTTCTACAAGTGAAACATTTTCCATTTTCATTTGATGGTCCAGAAATTCCAAAATAATCCATATTCTGTTTTTAGTACATAAACAGAACATACATGGTTTGAAGTGTATTTGGTAAATTTAAAATGATATATAAATAATTTATTTGAGATAGCTACACCTTATATTTTATCGCCACAGTATTTGTTTTTCTCCTATTCTTTCTCCTCCCTTTTTCTTTTTATCTCTATTTCATTTTTTGATTTTTTAATGTGTCCCTCACATCTAACTATGTCATTTTAATACACTTTTATATATTGATGTATACATTATAAGCTGTGCATTTATATGCAACCACCTTGTAGCTTAAGCTTCTAGAAAAATTGGTCCCTACCTTAGTAGCTTAATATACCTGATTCATAATTACTAGACATGAAAAAATTTCACTTCATAAAAGTGTGCCTATGCATTTTTGAAGATTAGATATGCTCATTTTTTTTTAAATGAGTCATTATCGTATCATGTTTGACAATGTTGGTTGTTTGATGTATTCAGTTTATCTGGATTTGCTTGCATTTCATGGATAAATCATTTTCTTAACAATCCAGTTTCAACTTGCATTTACAGATGCTTAACTTTTCAAACAATAATCTAAACAATGAGGGAAGATTGAGGACAGTGCTTGATGTTGGCTGTGGTGTTGCAAGTTTTGGAGGATACCTTCTTTCATCTGATATCATTACAATGTCCTTGGCACCAAATGATGTGCATCAAAATCAAATCCAATTTGCCCTCGAAAGAGGAATTCCTGCATATCTTGGTGTGTTGGGAACTAAGAGACTTCCATACCCAAGCAGATCTTTTGAACTTGCTCATTGTTCTCGTTGTCGAATTGATTGGCTTCAGAGAGATGGAATACTACTTCTTGAACTAGACCGGGTTCTCAGGCCAGGAGGTTATTTTGCATACTCGTCTCCAGAAGCATATGCTCAGGATGAAGAGAATCTAAGGATATGGAAAGAAATGAGTGATCTTGTGGGGCGTATGTGTTGGAGAATAGCTTCAAAAAAGGAGCAAACTGTTATCTGGCAAAAACCTTTGACAAATGATTGCTATAAAAAAAGAGAACCTGGTACTCGCCCTCCTCTATGCCAGTCTGACGCTGATCCTGATGCAGTTTTTGGAGTAAATATGGAAGTTTGCATAACACCTTACAGTGAACGTGAGTACTCTTTTTTCTCTCTGTTATTTGTTGGCCTTTTGTATTCTATTGCTCATAGGGCGGATGAAGATTTCTCTATAATATCAGTTGATAGATACTTCTTTAGTAGTGTACGTTCTTTTAGTTTTTCATTTTAGGTTTATCTGTCAATGTATATGTATTCTATGATTTCTATGGTCCATTCTGGCTCAAGATTTATTATCCTTTGACTGCAATGGATTGTTTGATTTCCATCAAAGAAACAAAATAACCCTGAGAATTGAGTATTAAATGGATTTTTTAATTATTGAAAGATATTTTTTTTAGAGGTTTAGCCTTTATGTTATAAATAACAAGCCGTGAGTTTGAAACTTACCTACTGAAATTTATGTTGGATTTTATCAGATGACAACAAAGCTAAAGGTAGTGGCTTAGCTCCATGGCCTGCAAGATTGACCAGTCCTCCTCCTAGATTAGCTGATTTTGGCTATTCAAATGAAATGTTCGAAAAGGATTCGGTAATTAGAAATTACAATTGAACCTCTTGTTAATGATTTTTTTATTTTTTTTTTATTTCTAACATAGAAATTGTGTAATAACAGTATACATTTAGATAAACCAACTGTTGGCTTACATTTTATCTTGTGGTACAGGAACTATGGCGAGAGAGAGTTGATAAATACTGGAGTCTCATGAGTAAAAAAATCAAATCCGATACGATAAGGAATATTATGGATATGAAAGCTAACATGGGTTCATTTGGAGCTGCTCTTAAAGACAAGGATGTATGGGTGATGAATGTTGTACCTCAAGATGGACCAAACACACTTAAAGTTATATATGACAGAGGCCTCATAGGCGCCACTCATGACTGGTATTGAATCCAGTTTACTTCAATTATAAGTTCATTGATATATTTCCATTTCAATATTGTCAATTGCAGATCACAGAAAATAGTAGTTTGTTCAAATTTAGCTACACAATAGTGTTGTTGCGCGCCACTTCAACCACTATTTGACAACATTTTATACTAAATAGCATATTGTAGAACAATAACGATTTGTTCGAATACTGCTACACTATAGTGTCATGGCGCACCGCTATTTAGCAGCATCTTCTTTTTTGTCAGTTTTTGTTGGTAGTTCTAATGAATGATGAGAAATTTGATTTGACGCTTAAGTTCTAACTAACACGATGCATCTCGAACAGGTGTGAAGCATTCTCAACATACCCTCGGACTTACGACTTGCTCCATGCATGGACTGTCTTGTCTGACGTAGCAAAGAAAGATTGCAGTCCAGAGGATCTATTAATTGAGATGGACCGCGTGCTTAGACCTACCGGTTTTGTAATCTTCCGTGATAAACAGCCAATGATTGATTTTGTGAAGAAGTACTTAACTGCTTTGCACTGGGAAGCAGTTGCAACCGCAGATTCGGGTTCCGACTCTGTTCAGGATAGTGATGAAGTTGTTTTTATCATCCAGAAGAAATTGTGGCTAACTAGTGGAAGCTTCAGGGATACTGAATGAATAGAACAAAAGTGAAACAACCATTGCCATTTTCATTTTTTTAATATATTATCTGCTACTGCAAAGGGATCAAAGCACTTCCCAAGTAGTGAAGCAGTAAGCAACTTTACATAATGTTTTCTTTTCATTCTATTTCCTTCTATTGATTCTCATTTTTGAGGTAATGATTCAAGTTGTTATTAAGAAATAGGCAACACGCTTATATAGGCTATTCAAAATTTTGCTGCCTGCATTTGGGTATTATGTAAGCTAGTTCAATAATCAAGACATGGCAGTTGACTAAATGATTAAAGTATAGACAGTGACTTATCACTTATAATTTATGTAATATATATACATTTGGCATTTTATGCTCAAAATTCCGTCTGTACAATGATATTTTTGTGCTATTCTGTTTAGTATGGCTTGCTCGAGTATCTGTGACATGACCTCATAATGGCTAAATTACATCCGAGGTCCTTTAAGTTTGAGGTTCGTAACAGATTGATCCTTTAAGTTACTTTGTTCCCACATAAGTCCTTTAACTTTGTGGTTTGTAAGAGATTGGTCCTTTAAGTTATTTTGGTCTCACATAAGTCCTTTTAAGTTTGTAAACGTTTTTGATTTAGTCCTTCTGCCACATCATATGTTTGGTTAACATAAAGACTAAATTGAAAACGTTTACAAACTTAAAGGACTTACGTGTGACCAAAATAACTTAAAAGGACCAATATGTTACATACCACAAACTTAAATGACTTATGTGGGAACAAAATAACTTAAAGGACCAATCTGTTATAAACCTCAAACTTAAAGGACCCCTGGTGTAATTTACCCCCTCATAATCAATTTCTAGCACAAATTCTGATCCAAATGTTTGTCAATGCATTCTATTACTTGCTCGACAAGTAATCAAAATTGAATTGCTTAAAAACCTTTTTTCCCATCAATTTGATCATGTTTGTCAATGCATTCTATTACTTGCTCGACAAGTAAATCAATATTGACTTTCTTAAAAACCTTTTTTCCCGTCAATTTGATGAAGGATATCATTTAACCATGCTTCATAATTTTGAACTACAGTTTCATTTTCAAAATCGTCATAATCAATTTCCTCTTCAACTTCCACTAGAGGCATATTCAGATCAAGATAGGACTGTGACACCTTTCTCACATGTTTCATTATCTTGCTAGTTACTTTCTCATTATTAAGAAATGTTTCTTTTCTTTTTGCAACAACATTCACATTTGTGCTACTGCTACTCATGACATCCTCAGAAGCATGCTCAAGTGATAACTCAGTTTGACATCTTTTAGCTTCAAGGCTTTTTCCATATCGAAAAAGCCTCCAACTTTGAACACATGACAGTTCACAACAAAGATTGCATTGTAGAGGCTGATTTTCCTTCCATATGAGTACGGAAACTTACCTGTTCTTATTGCTTTGAACATTTTATCATCTATTTATAATATAACAATCTAATATATATAAAAAAAAAATAAAAAATAAAAAAAAAACATGTATATCAGATTATGCCAAAACATTAAGCAAGATCGATCATGCAAGAATATCAAAGGCATCAAGCTAAACTACGAAGGAAGACACAAGTGCCACACCACACGTGTCCTACACTTGCAAACAAACATGTAATTTTTAACTGGATTGGACCATGTTAAACATTGTATGCATATGCATGACTCAAATTAAATGTGAACATATGATAAATGAAAGCCAAAAACAGGAGCTATCCAAATTAAAAATTGGAATTTGTATAATTATTAGCATCTGCATTCATCAATTTTTCATTACATTAATCATAGTTCTCTTGGTTGCTGGATAGTAACAACTCAATTTGAACATAACTAATAACAAAGCAAAGATTTAGGGAGAAGAAAATGGAACCATATATTATACCCTAATAGTAGTAATAAGTTGTTATGATGCAAAATACTTGCATTCTGTCCAACTTTTGCATTAAATAAACTAGTCTAGAGATGCACGGAGGATCCAATGTCAGAGTTAACATTAGATTTACACCACCATCTGCTCTTGCTCCATGTATAATTGCTCCGGCCAAGACGGAGCATCCGGATTATAGCATTGCAGTTGATCTTCAACTCAATGTTGATCAAATTCCATTGTTGGACCATCCTCCACAAGTGAATTAACCCAAGATTCATGGCTTAAAAACACATCTGGATCATCGACACTTGATGCAGCAGCCATTGTTGAAGTGCTACTTCTGTTGCGAAATCCGAAAGAATAAGATTTCCTCATTTTATTGAGTTCATCGCCGCGGATGGACCAGTCTAATTTTCCATCAGGAGAGCCCGAACCAGAGAAGGCAGAAGGTTCCATGGCAACTGAACTTAATGCAGCAGCCATTGTTGAAGTGCTACTTCTGTTTTGAAAGCCGAAAGAAATAGATTTCCTCATGTTATTGAGTTCATTGCCGCGGATGGACCAGTCTAATTTTCCATCAGGAGAGCCCCAACCAGAGAAGGCAGAAGGTTCCATGGCAACTGAGCTAGCAGAAGGAAGCTCGGAATTAAATCTCGCCATGCTGCTGCACTCAATAAAGCTTTGGCTACGCTTCGAAAAGGCATCAACTCTAAATTGTGATGATCCAATCACGTTTGAATTGGTAAGATCAAAAGGATTGCCCCAAAGTTGCTGGTTTGTGCTCTGATGCACCTGTATTGATGTCGGAGATTGTATTGATGACCCAAAAATGTTTTCAAGGTTAGTAGGATTCACTCCTGCAAGCCTATTTGAAGGAGATGGAAGACCTGTAAGGCGATTTTCAAGTTTGAGAAATTCAGCATTATTTCTGACATTCATTGCAGTTTTAAATCTGCTTCTCGGCATCTGAAGGGTAGGGACTGCAGCATGAAGCTGAATCTGAGTCTGCCACATGGTTCCAGCCGTAGGCGATGATGCTGCAGATGGAGTCAAAGGTGGCGTCGACGCAGATTGTATCAAAGAAGACAGAGAGCTCAATGTGAAAGAATCCATTGAAGAAGCACTAGGTGAATTTGAATATGATGTAGGTGAAGGTAGAGCAGAACCGGTAGAAGCATACAACGGTCGAAGCTCCTCTGGCTTGTGAGCGAAAAAGCAAACCCTTCTCGTGCATCTAGTTTCATCCTTGCAAAGCCTTGTTCTGTATTGAGCAGGATGAAGCCAGCATTCAAAAATACCATGTGCATATTCAGAAGCATCCCCTTTGTTGCATGATCCCTTCCGAAACTCGGGGCAAGGGACACATGTGTAATGACATTTCCTCAGATCGCGGCGCCTTGCATTCTCCCCAGGATGAACAAAGGGGCACTCAGTCCAATCATGAGAATAAGCCCTTGAACAAGGCTTCACTTTGAATGTAAACATCCTAAATTCATCTGTACTATATATTCCATTCTTTATGTCAGGTAGGGATGGATCAATGGGATAATCTTTCTTCTCGGTGTGAGGTGTACCTACGTCTTGTTGCTTCTCCACCATTTGGAAACCTATTTCCTTAAGGAAATTGTCGTCCTCGTCATCAACATCATCTACCCCTTCTAGTATCCCTTGTAGTATCCTCTTCCTTGAACCGTAGAGACTATTAGAAACCGAGACAACCAAGTTGCTGCACCGGTTACGATATGCATCAGCGGAACTAACATCTGCAGATGCATCAAGCAGAAGTTTGACAACCTCGGCAGAAGCAGCAGAACAACCAGAAACAGCACAACGAAGAGCGGTAGCCCTATCTGAGCCACACACTCGGTTAACATCAACACGACCGGTTCCGAGAATATAAGACAACACACCCTTGCTTCCATATAAAGCAGCTACCATAAGAGGTGTCCTCTCTTCATATCCCATTTCCTTTGATCCAACCTTCCTTCCATACCATAACCCTACTTCATCAACATTATGATCATCTTTCTCAACTGCATCTGTGAACGCCATTACATCATCTTTGGCTGAAAACTCAAGCAAAGCTGAAATCTTATGATGATGTTCTTCTTGTCTTTCACATTCATTTTCCCTTATCAAACCAGTTTGACAAGGTTTTCTATTCGAACCGTTGCACATGACTTTTGTTTTATCACTCTTAGTTTATCTTCTTCTCTATTATTACAATACAGAATCTGCAAAATCAAAAGAGAAAATGTGTTTTAATATGATACTAAACCAGAGAGATTTCTACATATTTAAAGCATAGAAAACTTTCTTTAAAAGATTTCAGTTTAATCAACAATAAACAGAAAGGGATCAGATAGGGAAATAACAAGAGACAGATTCTGCTAAATTTGCAACAATGTTTCTAAAAAAATAAAATATTGCAACAAGTATTGGTTTAATTTTTAAATGTACAATATATTTGTTTATGCACAACAATAATTCAAAAAATCTTGTCAGAAAAAAACAATAATTCTAAAAATAAACATAAACCTTAGGAACAGAAAAAAAAAAAAAAAAAAAAAAAAAAAAAAAAAAAAACCGGTAAACTAGTTATACAACCTTATTAGCCAAACAGCAAAAACAACCTGTACATCTTTCAGAGTGAAAGAGAAAGCTAATACAAATAATTCAAAACACACCTCGAGGTATTTTCTTAGTAACCAAGCAAAAACATTGAAATTAGAAATACTTTATAAAACTTTACATAACTATCTTACTAATTTTTAATTTAGAATTCCTTATTTATGTCGATTAATTCTTAATCCCTTAATCTTAAACATTGTCAATTTGGCACTATGAAGTCTAATATGTAGTACAGGTACGATACGATATGGATGTGCAATTTTTTTTTTTTTTTTAAGTTTAGGATATGATACAGCTAAGATACGTAACAATTTTTTTATAATAACAGAATGTAAGGTATAAGAAATATACATAATCATAAGTTCACAATTTACATAAAAATAATACTACATATTCCATTGAGTAGTTGTGATCAAAATATAACCTTCTGAGTCTCATATAAGTCATAAGGTCACAATTTACTCTTCATTATATGTATAGAGTTTTCATATAAATTACTGAAAAAACTTAAAACAAGTTTTGTCTAGTTCGGTTGAGTCTCATATCTCATTACATTAATTCACAATAAACATAACCTTCTGAGTATGGTCTATGGAGAGAGAATTCAACCAACATATATCTTAAACCGAGTAATATACATTCTATTGAATTTCCTTAAAAAAAAGTTAGTAGGCATTTACCCCTGTCATATAGATCACTTTTAGTTTTGTCCACTGTAAAAAAAAAAATTAGATTCGATCCTTGTAAAAAAAAATTGTTTTGGAAAACCCTTCTAGACCAGCTGACTATGTATTTTTACTGATGTGGCATGCTGGGTCACCTTTTTCAGACGACGTGACGTGGCATTTATGATTTTTTTTTAAATGAAAAATAACGGAAAAATGAATAAAAATGATTAAAAAATGAAAAAATATTTATGGAAAAATTAATATAAATCTGGTAAAATGAAAAAAATCGAGAAAATTTAATAAAAAAAATCTCGAAAAACAAAAAAAAATGAAAAAAACAAACTTTTTAATTTCGAAAGAAAAATCTGAACTTTTCATTTTTAATTCTATTCTTATTATATTCATAAATTTCAAAATATTTTAAGTTCCTGAATTTTTCATTTTTTTATAAAATAAAACTTCTTACTTTCGAAAAAAATATATATATGAATTTTTTTCATTTTTTCGGAATTTTTTAATTTTTCCGCTATTGAAAATAATATGCAAATATGAATTTTTTTAAATAGATTAATTTTTTCATTTTTTTAATTTTTCCAGATTTTATTTTATTAAATTTTGTAGATTATTTTCATTTTACCAGATTTTTTTAATTTTTCCAGATTTTTTTTACTAAATTTTCTAGATTTTTTCATTTTACCAGATTTTTACATAATTATTTTTTTGTTTTTTAATATTTTTATTTTTTCATAATTATTTTTTTGTTTTTTTTTAAATCATAAATGTCACGTG
Organism: Medicago truncatula; assembly: GCF_003473485.1. Classification (NCBI taxonomy): domain Eukaryota; kingdom Viridiplantae; phylum Streptophyta; class Magnoliopsida; order Fabales; family Fabaceae; genus Medicago; species Medicago truncatula. Next base: position 37,565,584 of record NC_053042.1, on the reverse strand, counting down.
TATCCCATTAAAAAATAAAAATAATTATACAGTCAGCGCGCCACGTCATCGAAAAAAGTGACACAGCATGCCACATCAGCAAAAATGTATAATCAGCTACCATAGGGGTATTCTAAAACAAAAAAAATTTACAAAGACCGAATCAAAAAAAAAATTACAAGGGGCAAAATCAAAAGTGACCTATATTACAGGGGGTAAAGATCTAATAACCCAAAAAAAAAAAATACATTTTATTGAATTCTCACAACATTTTTTGAACAAGGAATTCTCACAACATTGTCTCATTTTTTTACCCTTCATCTTTTATAGAATACATATCAGTGAAGTATAAGTATCCACGTGTATTCATGAAGTATCATATACGTATCAAAAAAATCGGAGGGAGTACATGTTTGATAACCGTCATGAGTTTATAACTTATTTTCATCATTTTATCACGAGCTTATAACTTATTTTACTAACTAATAATGTTTTTGATAAGCAAATCAAAGTAGCTTATAAGTTTATCATCATTTATTTCAATTTTACCCTTGTATTCTTAATTGAAAATGATAATAAATATTCATTCAATATATCATTCATATTTATAAGTTAGTTCAACCACTAACATTACAAATTCAATCAACTAACACATTCGCTATCGACTATAAATTAACTTATAACTTATCCTATATAAATTAACTTATAACTATTTACTACTATTTTAAAAAATGCTAACCAGTGCTCTGGAGCACAGGTTAAGGCTATAAAAAAGAAAATTATATAATAATTATTGCATTGAAAATTGTGTAATTAATTCATAAATATGTCATCAAAGTTTCCTTTTATGATAATAAACTCTTTTTTTTGTATGCTTAATCGGTGCTCTAGGGGCACCGGTTAGCATGACGCTACTATTTTTTTACCAAACACACCCAAATTATTTTCACATTTGTTAATTGTACATATTAAAAATAGGAAAGGTCAATTGAGGAATTCACCATATATAGAACTATGCTGACTCTAAAGATTCCTGCAAAGATCCAAATAAATAGTTTGACAGAGGCTGCAGATTGATACAACAAATTTTACCAAAGGGAAGCTGTTATTAGAAAACAAATATCACATTATAATAATTTTTCATTGCAAATTTTATTTTCAATTTTTCTTGACGAAAAATACTAATTTTTCAATTAAGACAGTCTAGTTTTGCTTTTTTAGTACTGACATTAATATCTGTAAAAAAAACTACAAAGATAAAAAAAATGACTTATATTAGCCTAACAATAAAACAACAATTGTATTAAAAGTAAACTTTAATCCATTATCGGTTTCCTAAGACCTTTTTTTGGAGTTTGGAGGAGAGGGGAAGGAAAGATTTTGGAGGGTTAGAACTTAGAAATATAGAGAAAAATAGTAAAATCTTTCACATTTTTTAAAAAGGTAATTTTTTTTAAAAAAATGATAAATTAATGTTTATGATTAATATATTTTTTTATCTTTAACAATATTATCACTACATAAATTAAATTTGAAGAATTTATGTAAACCCTCTAAAACTTCCCAAAACCCTCCGCCAATATAACTTTTGAGATCCTCCAAATAAGGAGAATATTGTATTATGAAGAAAAATGAACTCCCCAAAGCCTCTCTTAATGTCATTTATTTCTTACACTTGCTCCTTTTTTTTACTTTTCTTCTCAAACTCCTCCTCCCCTTTCCCTCCAAACTCGCAAAGAAAGTCTAAGGTGTGTTTGGATAGAGGGTTTAGGAGGGGAGAATTTAATTTCTTTTTTAAATTATGAACATTTTAAAATGATTTTTAGAAAATTGAATTAATAATATGATGAATGATCATATAATACTTCAAAAACACTTAATTTATTTTAAAAAAACATTTTACATTTTTCGTAATTTAAAAAATAAAAGTGAGTCATCCCTTCCCTTCCCCTCCTAAACCTTCAATCTAAACACACCCTAAGAAAATTCATTTGAGCATGAATTACTTGAGTAATAAAAAATGATTTTTGAAAAAGCCATCATCTCATATGCAACTCCTATGCAAATCTTGTCAAAAACTGAGTGATTAGGCGGCTTAAACAATTAATGAACTTCTCTTATGATTAATTATTTGGGAGAATTTAAAATCGATTTCTGATATAAATAATTATTGCTTAGATTTTACATATTTTTTTTTATCGAACTTAGAATCCATACCCCCCTAAAAATTGGTGGATTAAGAAAAAAAAAAAAAAAAAAAAGGCAGCTATGCAAATCTTGTTTTAACATCTAAATTTAAATGAAGTGACGGAGCGAGAAAAAAAAAATACTAGGGTGGGCCGCCAAGAGTGGTGGAGCTAGATTTTATTTTTTAGGAAGACAGTTTGTTTGTGGCCAATTTGTTTAGTACGTTAAAAATCAGTCTAGTTTTCAACTCGATCAATGTACTAGGGTACCGTTTGGCCAGGCTTTTTTTCGGTCTAAAAGCTACTTTAAAACAAAGTTAAAATAAAGCTCTTTAAGAAAAAGGTTAAAGCTGTTTGGTTTTTTATTTTTTTTTTAGTTCTAAAGTTATTTTTGAGTTAAAAGCTGTTTGGCAAAATATTGTACAAAACTTTGAATTTATTATTTTTTGGTGGTGTCTGGGGTTCGAACCCGGGACCTTGCATATATTTATGCATTGTCTATAAATAAAAAAACTTTGAATTCATTATGAATTAACATAATAAATAAAAAAATGTCTAAAATATTTTTTGAAGGGAAAAAATGTTTAAAATATAAAAGATATATTTTTACCAATACTATATTTACTCAATGACGTTTATTTTGTGTAACATGAATACAAATTTGTATCATCATATAAACGACTTGTTAAATATTTGAATAGGATAAATAATTTAAGGAGGCTCAAATAATAACATAAATAATATCAAAGTAGTTTGGAAAATTAAAAACAATAATCATTTTTTTTTAAAGACATAAATCATCACAAACTCAAATATTTCTACTCTCCATCAACGCAACTCCTATTTGATTTCTAACTTTATTCATGTAGCCTCCATCTTGCACTCTTCCTGGATTATATGAACTGATTTCTTCATTTATATTGCTTTCTTCGTCACGCTCAATCATATCTATAATATGTATATGTGTGTATATATAATGAGAATAATTGGTTTTTTCTTTTCCAATTATACTCTATAACAAATTTTGTTATAAGAATACCATATTTTTAGTGTTGGTCAAAAAGATAAGAATTTATATATATAATATTATATTTGTTACATTGCTGGTGTCATTGAAAAAGATATGTTTAGTTTTTTTAATAAGAAAAAGATATGCATAGTTTGTTACAATACAAATGTGTAAATTATATATAAGTATAATTTTTTTAGGCAACTACACTTGTACTTTTAATTAAAATCAAAATTTTATAAAAATAATTATACGCATTACACAACACTAACAAAAATTATACGCATTAGCATAACAAAAAAAAAACAGAAAGAGGAACATAAAGTATTACTCTAAACACTAATGTGTGTGTGTATTTCCGTGGTTGAAGAAAGGGAATAAAAATATTCGGTGTCATTCATTGACAGCGTGAATACAAATATTTGCGTGGTTGTGATGATCAAAAGATATTGAAATTAATATATAAGTGATAAAAAGATAATAAAATTCCTTAAAAAAATAGATAATAAACTTAAATGGAACCTCATTAAAAAATTAAATGGACCGGTTAAAAAAAATAAAAAAAAATAAAATGGATGAAAAAAGCGTATTGAAAAAATAAAACAAAAGGTTGCCGGCGGGAGTTGAAGAGAGGTGCTTGTGAAATAAATTGGGGAGAAATAGTTTTTTGAAGTAGCATTCAACAACTTTTGGTTAAAGCTCATTCCATTCAATTTTATGCATTCTAAAAAAAGTACTCTTTTTCGAAGGTACTTTATTGATATTGTGTTTGGCCTAACTTCTCCTTAAAAACGTAGAAAAGCTGAAAAAAAGCCGGACCAAACGGTACCTAGGTCATTGATCGAAGAACTAAGTTATTAATTAAACCACATGATTTAACTGAATAATTCAATAACTCATATGTGTAACTCAACTTTTATAAAAAAAAAATAAAAAAATATAGATATTAAATCGGATTGACCTGAATGACCAAGTCTAATTTATGACATACACTAAAATCAGTAAAATCATTGCATGATAAATTATATTAATAATCAAGTAAGATAGTAAAATTTGTCAAAAAAAAAAGTAAAATAGCGGAATATATTTTAATTTAACAAAGAATATAGTATTTACTTTGTCAAAAAAAAAGTATTTACAATTTTTTTTTTTAAAGAACAAAATTAAGTATATAAGGATATTTTAACATTTATATTATATAATATGTGTTTTATTATATTACACATATAAAGTTGTTTTAAACTCTTTAAAAAAAAATTGTTTTAAATTGAAAATAGTTGTGTTTTATAAATTCCTCTATAAAAGTAACTTATTAATTCATCGCTGTCAATTAATGACATTTTTTTAATAAAAAATAAAAGGAAGAATCAAAATTAAAGATACTGCAAGAATTGATCCAACAACATAACCCAAATCAGAAGCTTCAACAACTACTGAACTAAACACAGCTATTTGTTATAGTTTTCACAAACTAACACATATAATATAATTGTTTGCTATAATATGAGTATATACCTATAAATAATGTTTTTTTGGGGTGGGCCATAACCCACCTCAGTTCATAAGCTCCTCCGCCACTGTTTAAATGGATCATCGTGAGCTTAACTTGATTGGTATGGACAATGCATAAAAATATGAAAGTTTGGGGTTCAAACTCGGCTAAATGAATTTCTATTCAAATCTAATCTAATTTAATTTGATTTGATAAGAACAAGGGATAATTGGATTTGATGACAACAAACAAATAAAGTATAGGAGAGGGTCTTATTAGGTAAAATAAAAAAAGGAAAGAACATGAAATACTTTCCAACTTTGTTATCAATAATAAAAAAAATATTAATGATAAAAAAATAAAACAAATACTTTTTTAGTAAATAAATAAAAATAATAATTTCCAAAACTCTGAAAAAGAAAATAAAAAAGAAAAAAGAAGAGTAAACTGAATGATGAAAGTGGTCCTCTCTCTTCTCTTCTTCCTCCTCCTTTCTTCACACCGTTAATTCCGGGGCCTTTACTTTCTCTCTCTAAATCCACTTTCTCTCTCTATTACTCACTCTTTTCACTCTCAATTTCAGATTTTGATTCTGATTCTCATTCTGTAAGACCCTTTTGCTATTTCAATTCAATTTTCAATTTTGTTTACTTCTGCAACTGTTATTTGATTGAATTTTAGATTAATTTCATGTGGGTGTTTTAAAGTTTCAGTTTTTCGGACTTTGGGTTAGTGTTGATTTTAATAGATTATGTGTTAGTTGAAGTAAAAATTGATTCTTTTGTTTTTTGATTGATGGTTATTGGATCACTGTGATTGTGATTGTTCAAGGTTGTGATTTGATTTTGTTTTCGTTTACCCTTTTGACGGATTTGACTTGTTGTGTGTGAAATTGAGTTACTTGATGTGTATATTGTGGATCGCTGTTTGAACTGAAGATGGGTGTTGATTGAGTAATTGATTGATCAAGCTTTGAATTCTATAGTTTTTGTGTTGCCATGGGCTTTTGGGAAATCTGAAATTTATGTTAGGTTTAATTGTGCTATTAGATTGTTTTGATTTTGACTTAAACTGAAATTGATTAATTTGTTTACACTAGTTTTTAAATTTGATCAAGATTTTTGAAGTCTGATTTTTCTGTATAATTTGGATCACAGGATCCTAGGGTGTGGTTTCAATTTTATGAGCTTTATTTGGAGATTATTTTGCTTTTTTTTACCGTCTTATGTTTAGCTTTAATTAATTACATTCTTAGTGCTGCTTTTGCTTAATTGCTCTGCTTTTGCTTATTTGCAACAACAAATTTTCTTGTCAAAAAATTTGGTTATTTATGATTACCCTCTTCATTTTGATGTGTTCTTTATTTTAAAATGAGTTCTTAAACTTGTTTTTGTTTATTTTCATTTGTAAGTATCCACATTTTACTTCTGATTTAACGACTCTTAGAGTCTCTTAAACTCTATCTGCTTGTTGAAGTTTTGCTTCTGATCAGCTAAATAACCATGTTCATGCTTAAGTTTACTGATCCATTACCATTTTATTTTCTGTTTGGACAGAAGTAAGTGTGTGGTGCTAAATGGCTCCATGATTTCTTTGCTGGCAAAATGAGATTCTTGGTTAACAAAACTTCTAATATTAAGTAGTCAGTTAAATAGCGTATGTAACACAGTGGGATTAAGCTCTTTATAAAATGGATAGTTGCTGGTTCCATAAGTTCAAGTCAAAGGACAAAATGCATTCTTCAAAAAACAAGGAAACTGCAGGTGTTGCAAAAGAAAGGTCAAAGCCCCCAACAAATGAAGAAGCTCCTTCAAATGTCACCAAACAGAAGGTTGAAGCTGCAAAGCAGTACATAGAAAACCATTATAAGAAGCAGATGAAGGACTTGCAGGATAGAAAAGAACGGTATGTTCTCTCAACCTAAGTTTTGGATCATTATGACAGTGAATCTGTTTACGATGATTGTTGTAGCATGTAAAAAAGTTGCTTTAACAACCTATAGTCATCTCTAAGGAAATATAAATGAGAATTTTCTTTAATGTCCTTGCTCACCGTTGCCACAGACCAACAAGGTAGCAACTAGTTAGTATTCTTTGACATTGAAATATAATTTTGCACGACGTTCTTGACATATTATCATGTACTGTCTGTGATGTGCTGCTGTTGAGGAGTAAGTTCAAATACGACCTACAAATGGAAATTGTTGTAAGCTCTTAGTAATGCTAGACACATTTTCTTGCAGCCGTAATATGCTAGAAAAAAAGCTGGCTGATTCTGAAGTCTCTGAGGAAGAGCAGAACAACCTGCTTAAGTATTTTGAGAAAAAGGAGAGGGAATACATGCGACTTCAGAGGCATAAGATGGGGGCTGATGATTTTGAGCTTCTCACCATGATAGGGAAGGGTGCATTTGGAGAGGTACAGTCTACCTTTATTTTTCATTAAAATAAAACCGTGTTTCTAATGTTTTCCATGTGTTACTTTGACTTTGTTAGAATATTTGAAAAATATCTTGTTTTCGGCAAATCGTTATTTATCATAAAATATGTCAGTGTCTTAGGTTATCTCTCTCTTTTTTTTTCTTTCCATTTTTTCTTATTTACTAAATAAATATGGATCAGTGGTTTGTCTTATGTAACATCAGCCGATATATCATTTCAATAATATCAATAAATTTTTATTTTATTTACTATAGTTTTATAATTTTTTTGGGTATAGGTCAGGATCTGCCGAGAGAAGGCAACTGGTAATGTATATGCTATGAAGAAGCTTAAAAAATCAGAGATGCTTCGCCGAGGCCAGGTACTAATAGCATCAGAGCTTCCGCAGATTGTTGATGTGAATTGTCTGTGTCTTGTTATAGTCATTGATTACTTTTATATTCGTTGTTTAGGTTGAACATGTAAAAGCAGAGAGGAACCTACTTGCAGAAGTTGACAGCAATTACATTGTAAAGCTTTACTGTTCCTTTCAAGACGAACATTATTTATATCTTATAATGGAGTATCTTCCTGGTGGCGATATGATGACATTGCTCATGCGGAAGGATATACTGACTGACTATGAGGCCAAGTTCTATGTTGGGGAGACTATCCTAGCAATAGAGTCGATTCATAAACATAATTATGTTCACAGGTAAGCTCAAGCAGTAAATAGTAATATTACATTGTGGAAATTTTGCTATACTAATCTTACAGTAGTCTATTTATCTTGTATTAAAAAATATTTGATGTTCTGATTTGATATTCTTTTCAGAGATATCAAGCCTGATAACTTGCTGCTAGATAGAAACGGTCACATGAAATTATCAGACTTTGGATTATGTAAACCACTAGACTGCAGTAATCTTCAGGAAAAAGACTTCTCTACAGGAATCAACAGAAGTGGAGCCCTTCAGAGCAATGGACAACCTGCGGCTCCTAAAAGGACTCAGCAGGAGCAACTGCAGCATTGGCAGAAAAATAGGCGAATGCTTGTAAGTCATATCAAATTTTCTTAAGTAGGCATTACTGCTTTCTTATTTTTTTTCAGGTTAACAGTTTTTTTTATTCCTTCTCCTATTAACTAACAAACTATCCTTATTCATAATGTTCTTCACTGTGCCTATAAATCTGGTGACCTTTTGTTCTGACTTCCTGTTGTTTTTCCCAACAAAAAAATATATTCCCATGATCCAATTGTGACTTGAGACTTGCAGCATTTGAAACTTTTCTTTCATTGCAACACTGCAGGCCTATTCTACAGTAGGAACACCTGACTATATTGCTCCTGAAGTTCTACTGAAAAAAGGATATGGCCTGGAATGTGATTGGTATATCATATATCATGTTTTTCTAGTTTTCCTTTTCAAAATTTCTTTCAAGTTTTCATGGTTTTATAAGCTTCATATTCTTTCTATATATTCTGATGAGATTGCTCTAATGTTTCCAGGTGGTCATTGGGAGCTATAATGTATGAAATGTTGGTGGGATATCCACCTTTTTATTCAGATGAACCAATGTTGACTTGTAGAAAGGTAATGCCTGGATCAACTATTGGTGAATTACAATGTGTGGATTAAGGTTTAGCACATATGTAGGAGTAGGACTCTGTGTTCATGAAATTTTGACAGGCTTCTGTGCTTAAAGAAAATCTATATTTCTATATTAAGTGCAAGATAAATAGGAATTACAATGTTATGTAGGACTATCATTGATATTAACCTTAAAAGTAAATTATTGGCTTTGTTTGAAAAAATGAAGCTTTTTGTCTATTTACAAATTGAGAATTGTATATTTCTATTTCTCTGACATGATATTAACTCCCCTCTTATAGTAGTATCAAGCAAGTATGTTGTTCACAAAATAGATTTGGACTTATTGACCAGTACTGGTATGTTGTAATTTAAAGTTAGATGTCACATATGAGTGATTAACATTATAATGTTTCTATCTTCTTCCTTTTACTGTGTAGGCTTTTTTTTAATCTATATCATCATATTGTATGTCTTACCCTCAAATTTGCAGATAGTAAATTGGAGAACATATTTGAAATTTCCAGAAGAAGCTAAACTATCACCGGAGGCAAAGGATCTTATTTGTAGACTTCTGTGTAATGTTGAACAGAGGCTTGGAACCAAAGGGGCTGATGAAATAAAGGTGTTTTGATGCGTTCTTTTCTAAATTCTATAATTTATTTTGGGTTACAGTTCAACATTAACAAAATAATTGGCTGGTCAATTTTTTTAGGCTCACCCATGGTTCAAAGGTGTTGAATGGGATAAATTGTACCAAATGAGAGCTGCTTTTATTCCTGAGGTCAATGATGAATTAGATACTCAAAATTTTGAGAAATTTGATGAGGTATGTTATTTATGTTTATTTTCAAGGATATTTTTTTTCCGTCTGTTCTTGTAATCCAGCATCACCCACTCTCTCTTGATTTCCTTATGATATGTAGGTGGACAGCCAATCTCAACCTTCTTCAAAGTCAGGTCCATGGAGAAAGGTTCGTTTTTATTTGAATTCGTTGTGTAAATGGTGTGTTGGTTTCTGTAATTTTATATGTGTCATTGCTAGTTTAATAGGCGTTGATTTTTATTAGGGGCTCTTTCAGTAGCACATTTCTTCTTCTTTGAAGCTTAACTGATATGTTGTGAAATTATTGGATTTTTTTAGCAAAAGTAAAGCTTCTATCGTATGCTCCGGTGTTTTTCTTTTCTTTTAAATCCTGTACAATGTCTATCTAACTAGTAATTTTTGTACCGCTTATCTGTATTAGTTTCTGTTTTTGGTGAAACAATAAATATCTTGGACCTGTAACATGGCATGTAATAAGCATGAAGTAAAATCTTTGAAGTAGTTTGAGTAAATTTTGAGTAGTTAATTAAGGGCCTGTTTGGATTTAAATTTTTTTGAAGTCTTAATTTAAAAAACGCAACCTTTCACTTTTTTTTTTCTTCTTCAAAGTTTTGTACAGGAAACAGTGAAAACAAGGTGATATTTTTGTAATTAAAACTGAAAACAGAAAACATTTTCTGATACCAAATCTTAGGTTTTGAGTCTAATTTAACCCACAAAACCAGCTTGCAGGGTTAGGGGTGGCCGTTCTTTATAAACTACTTTCAAACTTTAGATTTATTCAACGTAGGGGTTATGCTTGCATTAGACTAGTTAGTTTGAAGATAATTGATTTGCTTTACATGGCACTAGAGTTTTACACAACTCTCTATAACGGTAACTCTGAATACAAATGTTTTTTTATTGAAATTCATGGATAGTGTTGATGAGGAATATACATTCTTTCAAGTCTGGATTTGTAACTTAGGCTTGTTTTGCTGCAGATGCTGTCATCTAAGGATGTTAACTTTGTTGGCTACACATACAAGAACTATGAAATCGTGAATGATGATCATCTACCTGGAATGGGTTTGTACATCTTTAATTTTATGTATATATTTGTTGCCATTGTTTTGTTTAACTTATTCATCTCCCTTCCATCATTTTTTCTGTAAGTAAAAAATTCCTCTCCAACATATTGTTTCTTGTACTCAGTTCTTTTGCAAACTCCTCACATTCCCATGCAAGCCATTGGATAATACCTTGGTCTGACTGTAGCTTATTTTGAACGGTCCAGATTGTGCACATACATACCTTGCATTATATGTGCAAATATCTTTGACCTTTTCATGCTTAATCAGCTTACGCTTCCTACTATTTTAAGTTTAATAAACGCTTGCCAGCTTATTTGAACCCATTTTATTGATGTTTCAAATGCAACATGTCTTTGAAAAAAAATAGTGTGTCTTCTTACTAGAATAGATGTATGTTATTCTACCCGTTGTTATTTTCTTGTTTAACTCATTTGCACGCTACATATGGAACATTCATTATTATATTTGGGCACTAATATCTGTAGCTAGTTTTGACGTTGATGCATCAATTCACTTCAATAGACTGTTTTTGTTGAACCTTGCAATTATTGTAGTTATTTCATGCACTCTTTGTTTTATTGTTCCCTTGGGGACCCCCCAAATTTTTATTTCTCTATCCTAGTTGATTCATCATTGCAACATACTTCCATAAATAATTTGAGTGTGTTTTGTCTTATCAGCTGAATTGAAGAAGAAGAGCACAAAACCTAAACGGCCATCTATTAAGACCTTGTTTGGTAAGAAGAATATGCTCGTTGTATTCTTTTATTTGAGTGTTTTTTCTTCATACTGTAAAAGTAGCAATGTCTAATGATATGCTTGAGATCTGATGATTCACTGGACTTATGGTTACTGTTGCGGATTAACCTAACGGTTTATGACTATTTGCCTCCGTCCCGATAGCCAAATCTCAACCATTGGATTAATCTAACAGTTGATAGTGTTGATCTCTCATCCATTAAATTAATCCAACTGCTAAAGTTTTCTTGAAGAGGCTGCAGGATCCAAACTCTTGAATCTTGATCTTACCACTCCTTGTAGAAACAATTACTCGACATTGATGAAAAAATTGATTGAAAACTTTTTAACAATTTCGTGGTTTTAGTTTAATAAATTATGCTATTTACATGCCACAGATGATGATTCAGCTACAACTGCTAATCAACCTGTCCAAGGAAGCTACTCAACAGGAAGTTCCCGAGAAGTGTGAATATTCACAGTGATAGAAAGTAGAAACCAAAAATACTTTACAAGTTCTATAGATGGATGAGTAAATGCAAAGTTAAATACTGACTGTTTTACTCTTTCTTACATTCTTTTGTTATTTATGGGAGGGGAAGCCTCTAAAACTTTGGTTTTGGGTTGAGTGGAGTATTTTATGTGTAGAAAAATCTCTAGGTATATGTTTTTTGTACATTTTTGGTTGGTGGTGTTTTCTTTTGTTCACCATTTTTCTAAGCTGCAATCTGATAAGTGTCTAAGTTATTATATCTTGTAATTAAGTCACTGCTTAAGTGCTGAAAAGAATGTGATATCCATCACATTCTTTAACAGATTACTTAATCTGTAAGGTTGCTTTTTATATCTTACGTGAAAAAGAAAATGTTGCTTTCACCATTTTCTACAAATCCAATCTTTAATCTCACTCTTTCTTTAATATAAGTATGTCATTTTTTTCTTCATAAAAGATAAAAATGTAGATTCTTGGAGGCACACCTCATGCAAGGACGGAGAAAATCACCAACATATTGCGGAATTTTAGACTATAATTCAAACTACAATTGATGTGAGCGGAATGTCTAACTATCTATTTCAATTGCAACCGGTTTGTTCGTATCACTTAAGTACTAAATAATTGATTGAAAAACAATCACTGTTTGTCAAAAGAATCTAAGGCTCTGTTTGGTAAAAATAGCGGATAGTTTATAGCTGATAGCTGATGACTTATAGCTGATAAACTTGTTGAAGTGTTTGGTAAAATTAGCGGTTCAATTGACTTATAAATGTAAATGACATAAAAGGACATTCTTATTTCATATTAAAATTTATATTCATTAATATTTAAGTATTTATAATTTATTAATTTAATATATTTTTTATGCATTATCTTTAGAAAAATATAAAGAGTATCTACTGAGAAAACAAAATATAAAGAGTAAATGATTTGGAAGTAAAAAAAAGTATGGAAATAAAATATAACGAGTTTAGTGAATTTAAGTAATAAAAATAATGTAAAAATGGAAGAAATTTTAAGAAGCTATCAGCAATAAGCTCAAACGCTGTTTGGAATAGCTTCTGAAAAATAGCTTATAAGCTCATGGTGAAAAAGCATTACCAAACAGAGTTTTTTTTGTCAAACGAACTTATAAGCTATAAGCTCATTGAGGTGTTTTACCAAACTGAAAGTGACTGAGGATTCAAATTCAATAACGCCATAGATTCAATTATGTGAGTTGAGCTGTGAATTCATCTAAGAAATATTCCAACTTTCTTGCCACTTAATCCAATAAAGAAATTAAATATGCCATATGTCATTTGATTTGAAATCACATGCTTTATTTACATTGTGATGCTGAGGTCTTACTTTTGTTGTTTTCCTTGATTTTTTTATTGATAAAAAATATTTTAATTGCATGAGTCACAAACTCTATTCACAAAGTATGCATTATTTGATTTCTAATTGTTTACCTCTATTGAAGTCCAAATTACCAGTTCTGAAAAGGTCAAAACCCAAAAAAATATGCATGATTAACTGTACTTTGATTAGTATATATTTTTTTTCAAAAGTTCAACATTAAAATATATTAGAAACAAAAAAAAGTCAAATAATGAAGTATAAAATAACATAAAATTCAAAATTTTAGAATTTAGAGCATCACAATAACAGTGAAACAGAAAATTAATTTTCTGAACTGGAGTTATTATTAATTTTTAAGGAGCAAAGTATGTCTAATGTTAGTGAAAAGGGATCAAAATTGTCAAAATTTCTCAAAACTAAGGGATCAAACATAATTAAAAAATCTATGGAGATCAATCGATACAATCAAAGTAATATGTATTCTGACTATACATATAGATTATCCGCTGGGGGTTGGAATTTGGATAACTCAATGTTTGGGCTACGAAATCAATGAGAACAAAAATATTAATTTAACAATTAATACAAAAAAATTGTAAATTTTAAAAAATAGAGGGTAAAATTGAATTTAAATTAGAGAGTAAAATTGAATTTAAATTAATGTAGGATAAATAAATAGTATATTTTGCATTTATAAAAAAAATTGTATAAAAACAATAAAAAAATCTTATATAATATCACACCACAAAGCTAAATCATACATCTTTCAGCTTAATTAAAAGTGTTTAGTTTGAATCCGATCTAAAAATACCTTTAATAATAATGTGTTAAATCTCTTTAGAAGAACATTGTCATCTATTATGATCGTATCTGATTTACTCGAAGAATTAATATTTATGGTTCCGTGTAGAAAATACCAGATTAAAAAAGAGGTGAGATTTAGCATGGGAAAACTACTTTTTTCCCACCATGGGAAAATTAGTTTTTGACCATTAGATCAAACGAAGAACACATCCTTACCATACTCCCTCATCACTAGATTTTGTAATTTTATTATTTTAAAACCATTTTTTTAAAACAAAAAATATATTTCGAAATTAAAATAAACATATAAAAATAAAAAATAAATTTAAAAATATGGAAATTAATTTTCCAAAATTTTAAAAAATATAAATAAACTTTTTGAAATAAACTTGTTTTCGAAAAATTTAATTATGATTTTCGAAGATTTAATTTTTGTAATTTTCAAATTTAATTATGATTTTCCGAAACTTTGAAGAATCCTAAACTTTGAAGAATTCTCGATTTCACCTTCAGGTAAGGTTTTACATTTTTTTCGAAATAAAAAAATTCTAAAAAAATATGGAAATTAATTTTTGAAAATTACAAAAATTAAATCTTCGAAAATCATAATTAAATTTTTTGAAAACAAGTTTATTTTAAAAAGTTTATTTATATTTTTAAAAATTTTGGAAAATTAATTTCCATATTTTTAAGTTTATTTTTTATTTTTAAATGTTTATTTGATTTAATGGTCAAAAACTAACTTTCCCATGGTGGAAAATAAGTAGCTTTCCCATGCTAAACCTCACCTAAAAAAAAAAAAAAAAAGAAGGAAATACTAGTTTTGGTGTGGACAGTAATCAATTTTTCTGTTATTTCTTTCCACATCTCATCTATCCCACCACCTGACTTCACATCACAGCTTTTCTTTCCATTTTCTTTCTTTCTCTTTCATTCCACTTTTCTTTTCTTTCCTTTTCCCGGAATCCCGAAATTTTCCCAGAAAAATTCACACCTTGTCCTCTAAGACAGATCCAAAATCCACCCATCCATATCCTCTTTCCACACTATTCACTATCTTACCCCAATTTCACTTCATCGACTCAAATTTAAATCAAATTTTCTCATCCCCTTTTCGCTATTTTACCTATTTTCGAGGAAAAAAAGTTTCTTTTATTCAACACATAATCGATTTTGCGTGCAATTCAGGGTTTTGTTGTAGATTCTACTTCTTGATCTTATTTTCATTCATCAAAAATCAAAATCACTTTTTTCCTCTGTTCTGTTTGTGGGTTTTCATTTTTGAGGTACTGGGATTAGTAAAGTCTGAATTTTTTAGTTATTCAACACCCTTTTGTATCTCAATTTTGGATCTAAGATTGTGCTGGAAATATAGGAAATAATTGTTTTAGCAATTGATGGGTGAAGTAGAGTGGTTTTGAAATTCAGCTTGAATTAGGAGATTGGGTTTTGTGATGATGGATCATGTTATTGGTGGAAAATTCAAGCTTGGAAGGAAAATCGGTGGTGGGTCATTTGGAGAGCTTTACTTGGGTATGCATGCACTATGTACCTTATATATTGTTTTGGTAGGATTATGAACTTTTGTTTAATTTGTATAATAATAATTTGGTTTTCTATGCTTTTGTTTGTTTTAGGTGTTAATATACAAACTGGAGAGGAAGTTGCTCTTAAATTGGTGAGTGAAGTTATTGACTTCTATTGTTTGCTTAGGAATGTTGATTTGATGTAGAAGTGAAGTAATTAGTATCTTTCTTGTTATTTATGTGAAAACAAGATGCATGTCAATAAGGCTATTTATTTTTTTGTGGTCAAGTAGTCTGGTGGCTGGAATTGCACCCATTAAGGTGAATAGGTGCGGAATCTGGGCTTTGAACCCCGGACCTTTCATATTGCAATGCATTGTCCCTACAAACTCAGCTATGCTCATAGGGATGTCAATAAGGCTATATTAGAAGCTATATCTTTGTTTACTTTGTAATGGAAAAACTTACAACTCTTGTAAATGCATGCTCCTTTGTGTTACTGAGATGGTGCCTTTAGAAGAAATGAATTTTTAAGGATAACTATTGAGTTGGACATTTTGACGATGAAAAACTTAAGGGAGATTGGTACTTGGCAGATTCCTTTGTGATGGTGACTTCTGATAGTAGTGTAAATCTCATTGAAATTAGAGACATGTAACTAATAAATGAAAGGGTTAATACCTCTTTTTGTCCCTGTAATATTAGCGAATTCCGGTTTTAGTCCCTGTAAAAAAAAAAAATTTGATTTTGTCCCTGTAATTTCAGATTCTTCCACTTTTGGTCCCTCCTTTAATCACGTCAGCAGAATCTACATAAATTATGTCCCTGTAATTTCAAATTCCTCCCGCTTTTGGTCCCTGTAATTTCAGATTCCTCTACTTTTGGTCCCTCATTTTACGTGCCATGTATGCAAATTCTGCTTATGTGGTGGAATGAGGGACCAAAAGTGAAAGAATCTGAAATTACGGGGACAAAATCTAAATCTTTTTTTTTACGGGGACTAAAACCAGAATTCGCTAATATTACAGGGACGAAAAGAGGTATTTACCCTAAATGAAAAGATTGTATGGCTATAGTTTGATCAAATGGAGATTATTTCAATAGACAATAATGATACATAATGTACCTTGAGTCTTGGCATAGAGTGCATATATTATATGATTATATAATTGTTATGAGACTATGTTTGTATCCATTGGAAAAAGGGACAAACAGAGAAAACAAATGGTCTAAGATTTTATTTGTATACATCATTTGACATGCTGGTTTATGCTTCAATATCTACCACATCTGTCGGACCAGCATCCTTTTTAATTAGCTTGATCTTTTTAACAACTCATTCTGTGATGGCGTCTGAAAGTTCAGTTCTGTAAAGCATAGCAATATCCAGATTTTCATTTCTGCATTCAATCAGCCTTAGTATGGACAATTTGTTACCTAGCTGTTTCAAAGTTAAGCTATTATCAATTATTTTTTCCTTTCTCTTCCTTTGTTTGTCAGGAACCTGCAAAGACCAAACATCCTCAACTTCACTATGAGTCAAAATTGTACATGCTTCTTCAAGGGGGAAGTAAGTTTCATCCTTTTATTATTTTTTCCCTCAATGTATGCTTCTTCAGCATTTTTTTCTTGTTGTCAGGACAGTCATTTGTTTACATAACATTCATGACGTAAAATTAGTAGTTTAAGAACGTGTCTGATTGATTAGCATGTTCCTCTTTTCTTTTTGAAGCGGGTATTCCCCATTTAAAATGGTTTGGAGTTGAGGGTGACTACAATGCCATGGCAATTGACCTCCTTGGACCAAGTCTGGAAGACTTGTTTAACTATTGCAATAGGAAATTCTCTCTAAAAACAGTTCTGATGCTTGCAGATCAGCTAGTAAGTATGGATTTAATTTTAATATCACCATACTTTTAAAAGAAAGCTATTGTATTTTTACTTATAACTACTCGGTTCACTTAGCTAAACAGAGTTGAGTACATGCACTCCCGGGGTTTCCTTCACCGTGATATAAAGCCTGACAACTTTTTAATGGGTTTAGGCCGCAAAGCAAATCAGGTATCATCACGTATCCAGCATTGACTTGAATTCAGCCTTATCTGGTTGGCCATTTATGCACAACTTACTTCTCACTTGCATTCTGAACTAGTTTCAGTTGTGATTTAAAATTAAAATTATGATCAAAGATCTTTCATTCAACTTAGTTGATTTGATGAGGACTTCAATACTTGTCACTTGCATTCTGAACTAGTTTCAATTATGATTTAAAATTAAAATTATAATCAAACCTCTTTCATTCGACTTAGTTGATTTGATGAGGACTTCAATGTTGTTGTATATTCCTAATAATTTTTTTAATGATCTCTAGTGTGTAGTATCCACTATCCATAGGATAGATTATTTACTTTTCAGATCATGAATGCTGTAAATAAGCCGACCTTGCTTTTCCTTTAATACTTTATCACTCCCAATAAACTTGTATGAAATAGCCTCTATTTATTGGGATTATTTAATCAATCGTACGTACTCGTATTTATTAAGCTGAAAAGGAAGAATTACAAAAGATGAGAAGAAGTAAAGGAGATCTCCTAAAGTAAAGAATGAAATTTAGATACAGATGAAAATACAGAAGATTATTGTAACAAAGTTTTCCAATCCCTCGATATATATGAAAGAATATAAAAAATTAACCCTGCAATAATGCTTTACGCCGATCTAATAAAGCCATGTTGTAAATTTGAGGATTAAGTATCCTGAATTTGTTTATGTTTAGATTTTAAGTATGGGGGTTAAGCCCCTTTTTCCTAAGAGTAAAAGAGATTTAGAAGAGCAAAGGCTGGAGGGATTGGCGAGGCAGTTACTCATTAGCATTATCATTAAACTATACAATTATAATTGTTATCCTTCTAAACCGCTAAAAACGGACGCAATGGTGCTTATGTTCATTCACCAAATCTGTTATTGATAGAAATCACCTGTCACCCTTCTCTTACCCCCCTTTCTTACACCTCGCCTCCATTCAAGCCATAACTTAACATCCTAGCAAAAAATTCTCTCTTTTCAATTATCATTCTCTGTCTTGATTGTTAAAGCTTTTTGCTAAGATGTTATGTTTTGAATGGGAGGACTGGGAAGGAAATAGGAAAAGCAGACTGGTGATTTCTATCCTTCTATTATAGGTTTAAGGAATCATAGGCCAAAATGATTTCTATCCTTCTATTTCCCGAAACGCATAGCTTTCAATCTGATACATTGATGCTATCTACATTTACCATTATTGATTGATATAGCCCAAAATCTTTATTTAGTTTAATGTCTCTTCCATATATAACTTCATGGCAATTTTATAATGTATAGCCGATTGTTTGAAATTCATGTCTCTAATTTTAAGAGGAATTTTTGCTCTTGATATTAATATTTTCTATCATAAAGCAAGATGTTTATCTTTATCCCTTTGTTGGTTAACATTTTTCTAATTTTCACAAACTTTCACGCATCACCTCAGTTAGATGTTACTTTTGGTCCATATGCTTTGGTAAACGGCTGAATTACCCCATTTGTCAGTGTTCCTTATCACTTGTCAGCCTTGATATCATAAATCATAATTATTTTGGAAACAGCATACATATACATGATTCAACTATGTAGGATTTTTATGAGCTAATTGGACACAGTATTTCTACAAGGAGTCTGTTCATTGAAGAATTCTACTCCTTTTTCTTCTTGGCCTTTGAATTACCTTCATTTTGATTTTTAGGTATTCTTTTTGGCATGTGTTTGATTTTCGCTCACGCTGCTACTCCCACTTTCTGTAGTTACATCTAATTCTCCTGGGTTTTCTATAACATTTAATGAAGTTCATGAATTGAAAAATTGTACTCCTGTTATTTCCTAACCAACTACACACTCTCTGAGTCAATTTAAGTTGAGACCATAATAAGCCATTCTTTGAAAATCAAGTTAAACATGAAGGTTACCAAAAATATTTAGACTCAAACAATGTCATAGGAACTTGACAGGTTTCATGTATTAAAAAAACACTAAGTTGGTTTTTTCTTTATGTTGAAGTTTCTAATGTTTAATATCACTAACTGAAATTATGTGCTGAATTGTTTTTAATACATTGCAGGTATACATAATTGATTATGGCCTTGCGAAAAAGTTCCGAGATCTTCACACACACAAGCATATACCATATAGGTACCATGTTTGATTACTGTAACATGTTCTAAATTTATTCCTTGAGTATGTGGTTTATCATATTTCCTTTTCACCTTTTGAAGTTTATAAACATTATTTTGTTGTTTGCCCATTATGTGGTTCCATATGGCCCATTATGTTTTTTGCTTCTGTATTTGCTTTTCTTTTTTGTAAGTTTACTGCTTTTAACCGTCTTCCAGCTCATTTATGTTAAAATGAAATGGCTCTTCATATTCCTCTTTAGATTCCTTGGGTTGTCTTCACCTTGTCTTGAATAAATAATGATTGTTGTGTTGCTGAATTTGGGATAACTAGCAGACAGGTTAAATTTTACTAGGATGTAAATGGGTATGTGCAACAGTGCAACTTGAGTTTTACTACTTTTGAACCTGAACCAGCATCCAAAAAATATTCCCAAACTTGAACCTTCACCTGATGCCTGCATATGCAAGAAAATCCTCCCATATGTGTCATCACCTGAAGCCATCACTTGTTTATTTATCGTTGATTTTAAAAAGTAATTGTTTTGCCCTACACATTCATCTCCTTTTCTTCCGTGAATGACCATGGTACTTTTGTTCAGGGAAAACAAAAACCTCACTGGAACTGCCCGGTATGCGAGTGTTAATACTCATCTAGGAGTTGGTGAGTGAGATTATCATCTTTTGCAGCTACTAATCAATAAGTTTGATTAAAATTTAAGAATTCAAGTGATTGTGAATTTATAATATAACTCATTCTGTTCATACTTGCAGAACAAAGCAGAAGAGATGATCTGGAATCGCTTGGTTTTGTCCTCATGTACTTTTTGAGAGGAAGGTTGATTGCAATACAAAATCTTATCTTATTTCTATTATCATCTTTCTCTTTTTATTTGAATAACTCGGGAAATTGTTTCCCAGTCTCCCTTGGCAAGGTTTGAAAGCTGGCAATAAAAAACAAAAATACGACAAGATAAGTGAAAAGAAGATGCTTACTCCTGTAGAGGTATTACAACCTGCTTGAAAGCAGCCTTTATGTGATTGTTATGATTACTAGAATGCTTGGGACGATTATCGATAGTGCAAAAAATAATTTCCAATTATATATGTTGCAAAGAACTTATTGCATGAGTTTCTGCATCAGGTTTTGTGCAAGTCACATCCGTTGGAATTTACATCATACTTCCATTACTGCCGATCGTTGCGGTTTGAAGATAAGCCTGATTATTCATATCTCAAGAGACTCTTTCGTGACCTATTCATCCGAGAAGGTTAAATTTGAATTCATATAGATTTGACTATTTCCTTGTGAAAATTCTTTTAAAGCTTTCTAAATGTTTCTTCACAGGCTATCAGTTTGATTATGTGTTCGATTGGACTATATTGAAGTATCCACAAATTGGATCTAGTTCCAGAGCCCGGGTGAGTACTTAATAGCACTAATCTTCATTTTGTGAAGAGTTGTGTCACTCATTACATTTCTAGCAAAACCAAAGGTGTGTGCTAATCAACTCTTTTTGGTGCATTTTCAACAGCCAAGTGGGAAACCAGTCATAAATCCAGGACAATCAGGAGAGAGAGTAGAACGGCCTTCAGGTTTCTTCCTTCAACAGCAAGATCTGGAATCTTTATTTTTTCCTCTAATAATAATGGCATATTCATAATACTTAAAAGTTCTATTGTTCTTTATGTCTGTGCTTTTATCATCAGTATCAGTTTGAAACTGATCATTTTCGCTTGTTTAAATAATTTGAGTCTGTAGATTGTACATGACAAGGTAGTGTATTGTTTCAAGTCCTACAGTTGTATGGTAAAAGGTGTTGGTCAAGTTCAACTAAGGATTGTCATGCCTATATTTCAGGTGGACCAGAGATTCGGGATAGATTCTCGGGTGCAGTTCAGGCATTTGCAAGAAGGAATGGATCTGGCCATGGTGTGCATGGTGATCATTCCAGGCATAGATCTTCAGATGAGCCATCTTCTAAAGACGTGGTTAGTACTTGTTGCGTCTTTTTTTTTTTTTTTTTCTTTTCTTTTTCTGTATTGGGTACTTTCAAAACTTTGTTATGAAGGTAACTAACTACTTGTACTCTGCTTGTTACCTAATACTTATTTTTTGCAGCAAGCTGATTCTGAGAGGCCACGTAGCTCTTCTCGTCATGGCAGTTCCTCCAAAAGACCTGTCTTATCAAGCAGCCGTCCAAACTCTTCTGGTGAACCGAGTGAAAGCCGCTCTAGCCGATTGCTCTTAAGCAGTAGCAGACTATCTACTACTCAGAGGACTCAACCAGGTCTTGAGTCCAAATCATCATCATTTAATAATCGTGCTTCTGGGGCAAGAGGTGGTCGTGATGATACCCTCAGGAGCTTTGAACTCCTGTCACTTGGCACAGGAAAAAGGAAATGAAGAACTAACTCTGATCAAGCAGACTTCTTGAGTTAAGCAAGGGTCATGGTTCTGTTCTGATACTTTTTCTTTGAAGATGTCTACCCTTGTTGATTACTCTGTATATTTTCCATCCAATGTTGGGTTCATTCAAGGAATTTCTTCTCGAAGCTTTGGAAGACTCCTCTTATATCTCTTTTGATGTTCTTCCATGAATATTTCAGCATGGACCCGTTCATGAAGAGACAACATGTTACTTTAGAAATTTGTTAATATATGGCTGCTTGTAATAATTACATGCTCTATTTTTTCTGCTGAAGAGAAGGAAAAGAAACTGCAATTTGCAAAATTGCTATGTAAGTTTCTGCACCCTTGTGATGCATATTTTATACCTGAGTACTATGTTCTAGTGTACATTCATGGAAGGGAATAGGCGAGTAAGGATTGGGACATAAAACACCAACCTTCTCCTTGAACAAATCATCAATTTGCAACTTATTATTTAAAAGCATTCTACCAACAAAAAAAAAACGTCTTATTTGCAACATTTTAAAACATAGGGGGAAAAAGGTGCATTTAAGTCTATTATTTTTTTAGAGGAAAAAACTCACTCCCTCTGGTTTAAAATAGCGTCACTTTAGCTAAAAAAAATTATTTTAAAATGAATGTCATTTTCGATTTTCAATGCAATAATAACTTTATCTTTTCAATTGTACTCTTTAGTTAATATTATGTACACTACTTCTAAAGTATTACATTTTTCTTTAATGAAAAATAAACTAATACTACTAGTTGATTAAGATAATTTGATAAAATAACATATCTCTTTCTTTTAATTAGTGTATTTCCTAACCTGTGCCTTTAAAAAATAATAAATAATTTTGTATTGAAAGTATAAGTATCTATAAACTTTTGAAAGTATAAATAATTTTGTTTGTGTTCATTATGCATGGCAAAATAGTTGGTGATTTATTGAGATGGGTGCACATTTGAAACAAACTATTTGAATTTGCCCTCTAAAATTTAAATGACTAATATATTTAGTATATGATATAATTCATGGTGTAAGATATCAAGTTGATGTGGTATATGAACTTCATATCATTCATGGTGTAAGATATCAAGTTGATGTGGTATTTGATAAAATAACATATCTCTTTCATTTTCTTTCATCTCAGTTTGCATATTGCTTAGATCTAATTTTTGTGGTTTATGGGTTTTTGTGTTTATTCATTGTTTAAGCTTGTGACAGTAATTGTGCTGCAATTACACATCAACAAACACAAAAACCTTGTATTGTGTGCCTCCGGTTACTTTTCTTGGCATTCCTCTTGGTTTTTTCTGAGATGAGACAGGTGGAGTACTAGCAGTTTGAGTATTGTTTGCAGCAGTTTCAGTTTGAGTATTATATCTGTGCAGTTGCAGTTTGCTAACAAGCATCATATGTCTTCTTTTCTGGATCGTTTTCCCTTATGCGTTCATGTTATTCAAGTAAACACCGGAGGCCACATTTTCCGACATAAATTAAATGAAATGTTTATTATTTTGCCATATGGATCTCAAATCTCACTAAAACTCAGCACAGAATAACTAACTTTGGAGGCGGCACTCATGCCATGAGTTTTAGTTCATCTCAGATGTGACATTTGTAGAATACTGTTTTTGAGTTAAAAGAAAAGTACTGATTGTATATTCTAAATATTACTCCTATTGTTTTTGACTGTGCAGAAATTTATGTTATAGTATTAATAGAGACTTATTGAAACTGTGACCGTCCAATTTTTTTTTATGTAGAGCTACCAATCACGGGATGAGATACTGGAAAATGGACAGAGCAATTTTTTTATTATTTCATTTAAAAAAATGACATGGGAAAACAGTTGGAATTTTTTTTTTTTGAAAGAATAAAAATGAAAGATTTGTTCACAAGAAACAAAAAAATCATATGTGACAGTGACAGCATATGTAATTCTTCCAAATAGTAACTACAAAATACCTCATGTATGATTAGCCAAAATATGTTTGTGAATTGATATGTTTTTACAGATTCTTTTCTTTCTCGTGTTAAATCCTTGGATTAAATTGTGACAAGTTGCATTATCATTTATTATTTAGTGAGCGCATCATGCATAGCTTGTTTGGACCTACTCATTCACTCATCTAATTAATTAATTAATGGTATGATTCAGGGATTGCTGAGAGTAACAAGAGAAAAAGAGATTGAAGTACTTGTGACTGAGATTGATGGCTTAAAATTCAAATTAACAGATGGGTTGATGTTGCACATGATGGTACTATTTATTTCACCGACGCTTCATCAAAATACTCAATCAAGGATTCTGTCCTAGATATATTAGAAGGAAAACCTAATGGTAGGTTTTTGAGTTATAATCCAGCAACAAAAAAGACAACCCTGCTAGTCAGTGACCTCTACTTTCCTAATGGAGTTGCAGTCTCACCTGATCAAAATTTTGTGGTCTTTTGTGAAACCTCCATGTAAGTTATTTATCACCAGACTCATTATTTTCTTACCTTGTTGATTTATCGCGTGCCTATTCAGTTCGCATTATAAAGTTCGAACAATATGAACAATCCCATAAAAAAATTTCAAAACACGTTAAATTATTTCAAATTTTAGAATCCGAATGGAACACGCGAACGGATGGGAAAAACAATGACCTACTTCTAAATGTTGTTGGACTTATTTTAATTTTATTGGCTAATGTTGCAGGATGAATTGCAAGAAATATTACATACATGGATCAAAAAAAGGTAGCACAGACAAGTTTTGTGACCTCCCTGGCATGCCTGATAACATTCATTATGAGGTGGCATTTACAATGCACAAGACACAAATTTGTGCATCATGCACAAATTGTTTGATGAATGAATAATAGCCATTGATATATTATTAATTTAAAGGAACGGCCTAGATTTCATGATGGCAACCTTCTCTTAACTTATTGGTGTTAAACATATCACAATAAATTTGACCTCACAAAGAATATTTTATGTACATAATTCCACCCCTACATACCATTGAAAATTCCTATTTTATCCTCTTACCATTTGATTTCATCTGCCGTCTACACTCAATCCTGTTTTTTCATCACCATCTTTCGACAACAACCTCTCATATCCTTTTCCTGTCTTTCTCTTCCAGATCTAGCTTTAATTTAATTTTGAATTTTGAGTTTTAAATTATATTCTTTTTCCTATGCCCTATTTAAATTTTAACAAAATCAAAATAATTGTTCTACTTCCACACATTCAACAGAAGAGGAGCATTTGAAGAGAGAGACCACCACTCACTTATGACCCATAAATCTATAGCTTTGAAAGAGGTGGAAGAATAATCCGTCAATGTTGAAGAGAGTGAATAAAGAAAAGATGTGAGTTGTTTGATTTGTTTGTAGAGATGACATTGCAAAAGGGCTTATCGGTTCAGATTTGAAAAAGAAATAAATTATTCAACCTTCAAAAGTGGGAAATGGAATAAAATCGAACACATTTATTCATTGATGATGATCTTTTTAGAGTTAATGGACAAAACGATTTTGCTGGTGAAATGAATGCATATCTGAAAATATGAAGAAAATAGAGGCATACAGATTGTTTTTCAAAGCAGAGGTGTATATGAAAACTGGAAAATTAATTAAAAAAACAAATATCTGATATTCTGCATTAATATATTAAAATATGATTTGGGATTTTTTTAGTTTTTTAACTAGCAGGTGATCAACTGCCAGCTGTCCTTCCAAACCATATTTGTGTATCATGCACAAATTTGTGTCTTGTGCATTGTAAATGCCACCCCATTATGATGGACAAGGGCAATACTGGATTGGAATAGCTACGGTATTATTTGAAGTCACTATTTTATTTTTAGGCTTAAATATGGAAATGGTCCCTGCAAATATCTGGTGTTTTGGTTTTAGTTCCTATAAAAATATTTTTTTGGTTTTAGTCCCTACAAATATAGAATATTTGGTTTTGGTCCTTTGTATTTTGTTTTAATCCTTGTAAAATCATTTCTTATTGAGATTGGTCCCTATAATATTCATTTTAGTCCTCATTTTGAGGGACTAAAATCAAATATTCTACATATTACAAGGACCAAATCCAATATGAATCAATTTTACAAAGACGAAAACAAAATACCAACGACCAAAACCAAATATTTTATATTTGCAGAGAAGCTTAAATCGGTACCTACCGGTAACTTTGAAGAGAAGCCTAAACCGGTACCTACCGGTGTTCATGTTATTCAAGTAAACACCGGGTCATTTTTTACAACAAATGAAAGATGGAAAGATCGAGAAGAATTACTTGGTTGGGTTCGTCGACAAGCGGGTAGGGCGGGATTTACTATTTCTATAGATAAATCTAGTACTATAGTGCCATACATGACGATGCCATGTGAGAGGAGTGGTGAATACAAGCCACCTAAGACGAGGAAGAAACCGAAGCTTGAAGGCACGGGCTCAAGGAAGTTGCTTTTTTAGTTTTTGGATAGCGCCTTCGACGATCTCATGTCTAAGGAGCTGATGCCGCCAAACAAACCAACAAATGAGCACAATCCTATTAATTTGGACACTCCGGAAAAGTCAAAGCAAGAGATCGAAGTCATGGATGAAGATGAAGAATATGCATTATCACTAGTCTAGTTAGATAGGTTATGACACTTTTGGGTCGGTCAGTGTTCGTCAATTTTTTTTTGTGGTATTACACCCCGACATATTTTTTGGTGGCCGGTTGTGTAATTTTGATATTTATGGCCAATATGTAACTAATATTATATAAATATATGAAATGAATTATTTTGGATCGTTTACGTGTCATTAAGTGTGTTTAAATTATTACGGATAATTACCGGCGAATTTGTGAAATTTGGACCTTTGGATCGTTTATGTGTGATTACGTGATTGTGAGAAAAACGATGTTTTTGAGTAATTTGGATCGATTATGTCGTATTATCCGATAATCTTGTTAAACTGGCGTAATTCGGTTAAGTTATGAATGTGGCGTGATTACGGGTCATTCTACACTTTTCAAGTTTCAGTTCTGTTATTGCAGTTTCTGTTGTCAGCTATGAACGTGAGTTAACTCACGCTGGTGCAAATGGCAACGTGAGTTAACTCACGTTGCACAATACACTAGCACATGTTAACTTGCGCTAAGCATTGAACAAATAACTCACAAATAACACTAGCGCATGTTAAGTCACGCTACTTATCTTAAGTTACGTTATAATTTGCAGTTTCTGTTGTCTGCTATGAACGTGAGTTAACTCACGCTAGTGCAAATGGCCACGTGAGTTAACTCACATTGCACAATACACTAGCACATGTTAACCTGCGCTAAGCATTGAACAAATAACTCACAAATAACACTAGCGCATGTTAAGTCACGCTACTTATCTTAAGTTACGTTATAATTTGCACTAGCGCATGTTAACATGCATAGGGGCATTTCGGTCATTTACTTTGAGAATGAGCGAATCCATTTGGGTAATGAGCATAATTCTAGTAAAAATCATTTCATGGGTTGCCATTTGGTTCTTCTCAAATTTGTCTGATCTTGTTGCCCCCCCCCCCCCCCATTTAAGACTTCTAAATGTATTATTTCTTCTATTGAATCTTTATTTAAGTCTTTCTAACTAAATGTATTATTTCTTCTATTGAATCTTTATTTAAGTCTTTCTAATGGGGTGGGAATGATATTTCTCGTAAAATTGGCTAATTTGGGTAAAATAATTAAGTTTTTAGGCTTTAGGTTTTATCATGTTAGTCTTCTTTTGTGATTATGATTATGACGTGGGAAATATTTGATGTGGCTATTTTTTATGATGTGGCAGGCCACATAGTTTTGTGAGTCATCAACATTTAAAAAATATTATATCTAAATGTTCTTTTAGTCTCCCTATTAAAAAAATAAAAAATAAATCTTAGTCCTATTATTTTAAGGCAAAATTACATAAACAGTCCCTTAACTTAATTTTAAGTAATGTTTTAGTCCTTTATCTTTTTATTTTCCCATTTTAGTCCTTTATCTTTTTAAAACATTACACACTTAACCTTTAAGTAAATTCTGTTATATTCTCTGTTAACCTCACGTTATCTTCTTCCTATCAAATAGCTAGAAGTTACAACTTGAAACTCAAAAATTGCAATCAATTGCTTCATCACTCGAGGCTCAAACACCCAATCATTTATTGTGTTGTATCGTCTTTCATTTTCTTTCATCTCAGTTTGCATATTGCTTAGATCTAATTTTTGTGGTTTATGGATTTTTGTGTTTATTCATTGTTTAAGCTTGTGACAGTGATTGTGCTGCAATTACACATCAACAGACACAAAAACCTTGCATTGTGTGCCTCCGGTTACTTTTCTTGGCATTCCTCTTGGTTTTTTCTGAGATGAGACAGGTGGAGTACTAGCAGTTTGAGTATTGTTTGCAGCAGTTTCAGTTTGAGTATTATATATGTCCAGTTGCAGTTTATTTATTGGATAATTGAGGTGCCCGTGCCCGGGGTGATTTTTTTTTTTTTTTTTTTTATAAAATCGCCTAGTGGATATTGCATAATATAGGAGATTTTATAATTTTAATTGGATTCTAGATTTTATCTTGAAATAATATATAAATCATTAATTTATCGGTGAAAAATATATATTTTGTCGGATAATTATATATATATATTCGTCGGATATTTTATCAAAATATATTTCGTCGGAGATCCTAAATTATCCAATAAAAAAACAAAAATGAAAAATTGGATGGTTCATGCCTCATGGTGTGTGAATCTGGTTTTAAAAATGGTATATATATTATTGGATGCAAAAATTAACATCAAATGTACACTGGCTTAGTGGCAACACAGACTGGCAATGTCCCACACGCGTCTGGTTCGATTTCCTCTGGGAACAAAATTGAAATTTTTTCTCAATTTTCTGGATACACTACAGGACAAAACAAAAAGCGGTTGGCTTTGACATGTGTCAAAATCTGCCGGTCCCGCCATTTCAAATGGCGGTAATGGCAAAAAAAAAAAAAAAAAAGGCCAGTCAGGATGTGACACGTGTACCGGCGGCCCAGTCCCGCCATTTCAGATGGCGGGAACGAGGAAAAAGACAATAAAAAAAAAAGTGGGTCATTTTGGTAAAAAAAATCAAAGGGGGTCAGACTTGAAATTTTTTTTTATAAAAGGGTCAGAAAAAAAAAATTCTTAACATGTAGGAACAAATTAAAGACACTCTGGCTCGATGAAATAAATTTTGGTCTTTGTAATTCAACTATCAATAAATCTTACAATGGATTTCGCCCAATTTTGGCTTTTTCCTCCTTTTCCAATGAAATCCGCCCTTCTCCGCGTTTGTCGCTGAACTGTGTCAGTTTTCTGCTTTCCGTGGATTTGTAGCTGTGTTCCGCCTCAGCTATATTTTTGGATTTTTGTGGGGTTTGTAGGGCTCGTCGCCGTTTGGGTACAAGGTTGATCAGGTCTTCTGTAAAGGCTTTGTCCTTGTATTCAGAGTTTTTTAAAATATTACAAATTCGTCAGATTGCAAGATTTTCCCCCTCTTTTCATTTCCGTTTTTCACATTCCAAACCACAACAAAAAAAATTTGTTCGCTTTAAAAAATTGTGCTGATGGAGAAGCCTTTTCATTCCGTGTCTGAGATTGCCACTGGTAAGGATGGATGGAAAATCAAGGTTCGTGTTCTGAGGCTTTGGGAGGTGCCTGCTTTTCTCAACCCAGATCAAACAAACTCTGTTGAGATGGTTCGTTGCTCTTTGTGCAGACCCATCTGTATTGAATGATTTTTTTTACATTTGTTCATCTATTCATGTTATCTTCCATTGTTTTGCTTCTTTAATTCTGCAGGGTACCAAGATCCATGCCGGTGTGAGGAAGCAGCTTCTTTATGTTTTCCAAAGCAAGTTGAGCGAGGGAAAGGTTTATCAGATGTCATGTTTCTCTGTTGCTCCAAGTGTTGGTTCTTATCGCACCACCTCACACCCATACAAGATTGTTTTCCAAATGACAACCAAGGTTCAGGTTTGTGAAGATGCTTCAATTCCTTCCTTTGGAATTTCTCTCTGCAAGATTGTTGATGTCTGCCAACACACTTCCGATCATGACTACTTAGTTGGTAATTAATCTGTGTTTGCATCTATTTGTTTATGTTTGTTTTTATACCCCTTCTTTTTTCGGTTGTGATTAGTCTATTTCCCTCTTATTTTGTAGATGTTCTTGGGTTTATGACTGATATCTCTGCTGAGAGAGAGTATGTAAGGGATGGTAAGGTCACCAAGATGGTTGTTTTTGAGATTACTGATGCAAGGTCATCCATGTTTCCATTTTTGTTCTATTTTCTTTGACAAAAAATAACCAGCTTTCATGTATTTGTTCTTCTAACTTATACCTTCTAACTATAACTTTTTATTATCTCATTTTTGAATGTTAGTGGTAAGTGTGAGTGTGCTCTCTTTGGCCAGTATGTTGACACTTTGAACAAACTGATGGGTAAGTCTGCTGGTGGGATGCCTATAATCTTGGTGCAGTTTGCCAAGGTGAAGATATTCAGAGGTATTTTAGTGGTTGCTAGATTGTCTTTTTGTTGTTTTTAATTTAGTGTTTCAATGTTTATGTTTGTACTTAATTTGGTCTTGGTCATTGATTTTTTACCCCAGACAAGGCATCCCTTCAGAATGTAATAAACACCACTTGGATTTTGATAAATCTTCCGATAGAGCAGGATGACCAAGTCAGGAAGAGGTTGTTTTTCCTATTTCTCATTTATGTTTTCTTAATTAAAACATCCTTTTGTTTGTATTGTTTATTGTTTATATTCTTTAGATTCTTCGGTTTTGTTGCATGCTTTGTATTGTTTTGATTGAATTTGTTATTGTCTTGATCTATTTTTATTTTTTTTTGTATCGTATTTTTTCCCAGTGTTACTTTTGGTAGTACGGATGTCTCATCTATTCCCAGGATTGGGTCACGTTCAAAGGTATCCCTTGAGGAGGATTTTCTTCGAACATACCCCAAAAAGACTCTTGAACAATTGCACTCAACCTTTGACGATGGAGTATTTGTTGTTTATTCTACAATTAGTGGGCTGGTTGACCATGAAGATTGGTGGTATCCTGCCTGTAAATGCCATAGGAGTGTGTCAGCTGATTCTGGTGCGTTTTACTGTAAGGGGTGTGCCAAGCATGTTTTTCAGATGGTCCCAAGGTATTGTTTTTGTTGGACTGTTTTCCTTTATCCATCTATATCGAATATATGAAATTGTCTGTCTTCATTCAGTCTCTCTGTGTTGTCTTTGTTCAGGTTCAGGGTTAAGGTTAATGTTAGCGACGCAACCGATGTTCGATGGTGATATGCAGAATTTGCTCAACACACCCTGCAGTAGCCTTGAGTCCTCTTCCTTTGCCTAATATTACTTTAACCCACTGTCCATTTTGCATCTTTGAAGGAGGACTCCAATTAATTTGTGCCGTAAATATTATTTTTTTGAAGGCTGAAAATGCTGGACATTATCCAGCTGAGTTTGAAAAGTTGAAGGGTAAGAGGATGTTGTTCAAGATTGAGAAGTGTACCGGTCGAAGCATTTTCTTTGACGGTTCCTTTAGGGTTAAGAGGGTTTGTGATGATCCTGCTATAATTCAGTCCTTCGATACTCTTGGTGGTCAATATACTCCGTCAAAGATTGTTTTATTACGTTGCTCCATTGTTTACCTTAGGATGTAATATCTGTGTTTTTTGGTTATTATTTATTATTTATTTACTCTGGTTTGATCTTGTGTCTTTAGTCGGTTGCCAAGGCCTTTGTGGATGAAACCCCCCCTGCTGTGCCTCATTCCGATGGAGACGAGTCTGCTTCGTCTGATGTGTTTGTCTCCGACCAAATTGTGACCCCAGCCAGTGTAACGTCTGACTCTTCTAAGGTGGTTTTCATTTTCTATTCCTTTCTTCGGTATTCTACTCTAATGGAGGATGTCTGTTTCGTTGGTTATAAGTTTCCTTTTATGTGGCTTATTTAATTTAATTTAATGTCTTTAAACCTTATATTTGGTAGGAATTTACTGCTGATCTCCCAAGGGATGTTTACCATCTCGGTGATGAAGATGTCGTCGTTCGTTCGTTTGTTGATGCTGCTTCTGGTGAAGGTTGTTCCAGTCCAGTTGCTTCTGTTGGTGAATCTGATTTGCATACCACCTGTGTTGGTGTGAAGAGGAATCTGGAGGGTACCTTCGTTGAGATTGATTCTGATGATGAGCCTTGTCTTTGAGATATGGCAAGTTGAAGCAAGGTTGAGCTCTTGATTGTCTACCTGCAGCTTCCTTTTGAACAATATAAATCTAATGTTTTGTAATAATTGGATTCTTCCACCCACTGGACAAGTTTGTTTTATCATCCTGCTGTTGTTTGTTCCTGTTGGCTTTGTTATGTAAGATATTTGCTATGCATGGGTTTATATCCCATGTTTCATGTTCCTTTGCCTCATGTACCCTCTATTGGAATTAATATATCCACCTCTTGTGGATTAGTATCTTTTTTAGTTTTATAAAATTTCATCTAAAACTTTTGCACTATTTTTGTTGTATCCCTCCATCCTGCAGTTATTCATTCTCCTACTTTTCTTTTTGTTATTTGAGGTTGATATGTATCCTTACCAAAATTATAATTATTGTAATTGTAAAAGTAAACATTGCATTAAAAAGGTTGTATGTGAGGAATATTAAGTGGTAATCTTTTTGACCATGTGGAGTCACCCTCCCTCTATTGCATTGCCCTTAATCCTAGCTATATAAGCCGTTATTTTGCAATGGCATTCCATTTTCTCTATTTATTATGAATCTTTTGCTGTACACGCACCTGTGCTGCTGGAATAATGTAATAGACTCGCTTGATGTTTCCCTATTTATTTGTTTTGTGCAATATCTCTTGTGCATAATATTATCCCTTTTGTTGTTCAATTATCAGTCTAAGCAAACAATTTGTTCGTATCATCTTGGTTCTCTACCAAGTTTGTTTGTAACTTTATTCAATTCACAGAATTCTGCCTCCCTTTGCTTGGTGGTTATTTGTTTTGGAAGGATGACAGTCTTTTGTTCCATTTTCATTTATATCTTCTTCAATCTTTAATTTTTAAATTTTTAAATTTTGTTAATCAATACTTATTGTGTAATGATCTTTTATTGTTTATGTGTATTTGTTGCTTATGTTGTTCTTATTATGGTGTATTTGTTTTTGCGGCATCATCCTATGTTGTTCTTGCATTTATTTTTACAAATAGCGCATAAATTTGACGATTTGTTTTGTTACAAATTTGCATTAATAATCGATAAAAATTTGATATTCACAACGAATAATCGGCCCGTGCATCGCCACGGGTCACACACTAGTTGAATATACATAACATCAATGTTTTAGAATCTTGTCTGACTATTACTTTTTCCACCCTATAGGATTCTCGCGCGCCCTGTGTTTTTTTCAAAAATGCCCTTGAGGTTTCTGGATTTCATAATCCAGAATGGTGTTTTTCTTTGTTATAGGGTGAAAAATGGAGTTACGGATTTTTTCGGATTTTGTAATTTGGAAACTTCAAAAAATAGGGCGCGTTACATGATGTTTCCGGATTACATAATCTGGAAACCCCCTAAACACCCTTTTTTAAGGTAAAATAGTTCGGATTATATAATCCGAACTGTATCAGCACAAATCCTAAACATATTTGTAACATGTATAGCCATTTTAAGGACAATATTTATCTTCCTAAATCTTATCCTTTTGTTTTGGGTCATTGTTACCTGTTCTTAGTCAAAAATCGGGTTTTCGGGCTACTTGATCGGATTGCTCTGAAACTTCCCCAAAAAATCAGAAAAAATTCGAGGACCGTGACTTCCATAAAAGGGACTTCTTACGGGACTACGTCCCTCAAAATCCAAAATTCCATTGTTTAGACCCATTTTTAATTTTTTTTTTAATTATTCATATTCTCATAAAAATCTGAAAAAATTTGCACTAGTTTTATTTGATTTTTAGAATTTTTTGGTGGTATTTATATTTTTATGATTTTTTTTTTACAGTTTTTTAGCATTTTATTACTTAGTTTTTTTGTTATTTTTAGAAGCAAAACTCAAAACTGTTGAAATGTGGAAGATTCTGATGGCTGATTATACATAAGAATTGTCCGAATTATAAAATTCGAAATAGTAAACATGATTTCGGATTATGAAATTCGGAAACCTCAAGGGCATTTTTAAAAAAAACGCAGGGCGCGCGAGAATCCTATAGGGTAGAAAAAATAATACTTTATAATCTTTGAACAAACATAACATAGTAGGATTTTTTTATTTTTTTTTGAGGGAATAACATAGTAGGATTTGATGAAAAGGTTTTTAGAATGCGAAGACAGTTACATTTTCACTTTTATAATCAATAGAAAGATTCTTTGAATTTTCTCTCATTTCTTCTACGAATGTCATTTTTCATAACACATAACATATTAATTAATGTTTTAGTATTATTGGACAAACATAACAT
Organism: Medicago truncatula; assembly: GCF_003473485.1. Taxonomy (NCBI): domain Eukaryota; kingdom Viridiplantae; phylum Streptophyta; class Magnoliopsida; order Fabales; family Fabaceae; genus Medicago; species Medicago truncatula. The sequence goes on along the minus strand of NC_053042.1, from coordinate 37,530,977 downwards.
AGTGAGATCTTCTAAAAAAAGATTTTAGAATGCAAAGACATTTGTGGTTTCTCATATATTGTCTGATTATATGAAGAAAAAAAAAATGCCAAAATACCTCTTTTGAAAGTTTGACAAAAATACAGGTTAGTCCTTTAAATTTTAAATAGGTTTTTAAGTTTTTCAAATAAGTACTTTAAGTTTTTTAAATTTCAAATAGGTCGTTTAAGTTGTTAATTTAATGCACCTATTTAAAGTTTTTATGTTTTAAATAAGTCCTTAAAAGGGTAATAAGGACCTATTTAAAACATTAAAAACTTATGATTAATCCCGTATTTATGTCAAAACTTCAAAGATTAATCAGGTATTTTTGTCAAACTTAAAGAAACAAAAGATGTATTTAACCAAAAAAAAACGGGGTAAAGTTGACAAACTTGATCGTAATACTTTTTAGAAGAAGTTGATACACTTATATGCACCAATAACTCGTAGTCTTAGTCAATATCATGTCACCAGAGCTTCTAAAAAGAGCAAGAAATGACATTCTACATTCATACACCAATCTTCTGTATTTATTTTCCTTTATTGCTGCCTTTGATTAATCACATTTTTTATGTTGCTAAATAGTTAGTCACACATCCTTAAAAAAAAATGGTTAGTCACACTTCGACAAATTAAAAAAAAATTCAATGGTAACAAAGTATATGAAAAAGGAAAAAAAAACTTAAAAGAAAAAAACCATAGAGTATAAATTATAAACACGAACTTATGATATTGTAAACAAACAAATCTTTCAATTTGACATTCAATCAAACACATAACATTTACAAATCAATCTCAAATGTATTGGATGATCTTCTTTTGGGGTAATAAGTTGAACTCCATCTCTCTATAGTAAAAGAGATATGGTCAGAAAATTTAAATACACAAAATGATATTTTCAATGACCACATGTTATACTCAACCAAGCAATAAGTGACAATATTATAGTATATGAAATACATTGTTCTTAGTTCTTACTCAATAGTTTGTACATAAGATTGTAAATTCAATCGACATTTATTCTCTTCAAAGACAAATGTATATATGTATCTTTAAATTTTTAACCATCTAATTGAATATCTTTAAGTTCATGTTCTTCGTGGATATTATCTAAAAAGGTTGAAACATCAACTCTTAATAAAAATATCATCACAAGTCCATGACTATATTCAACAAAGCTTTGGTTGTTTGTGATTTTGTGACGACGACGACAACAACAACAAAGTTTTGATCAACATAACTATATTCAACAAACACTTGAAGTCAATATGATACCAAAAATGAAACAAACAACAACCCTCAAAGAAAACATGAGCTATTTCCGAACACTTTCCTACAAAAATAATATAAAAGACAAGGAAATGTGAAGAAAACATAACGTAATTTTTTAAAGAAAAAAAAATCGGAAGAGAAAAAGAGTAGAGGAAGAAGCTTTAATTGAATATGGAAGAGAGAAGCTTGCAATGGAAAAATGAAATGAGAGAAAGAACTTGAGATAGAGTTGCTTCTACCGATTTGATATTAGTTGGAAAGAGTAAAAACAATATTGAACAAAGCTTTGTTGGTAGGTTTAAACAAAAAAACAGCTTTTAAAAATGAGTACAACTTTTGAAAATAGATACAAAGCTTGATCAAAATTTTCCATACCATGTGTCACAAAGTCTTTAATCCATGTATCAATAATTGGCAAGCCTAGAGAAATGTTAAATTTTGAAGCAATGTATTCACTTTTCTTATATTAAGAGTAGAAGAGTAGATTAAGTGTAGACTTCATATCATAGTCATATAGTTCAGTTGTTGTCCCATAAAAGGATTGACAATACAAAAAAGAATTGGCTGCTGTTTCATTAAAAGATTAGCGATACATAAGAAGAAAAGAAAAAAAAAAGTGAGGTATTGTTGTTTAAATAGCTACAACAACCAACCATCAATATTCTACTAAATGGTGTCGATTACATGGATTAAATGATGTTATAATATTCTATCGAATACTATTTTTCTATCCAACTCATGTATGTATATCCCTAGTGTCATGTCCCTGAAGATTAACAGAAGATAAACAAATACCATGGAGGCACAAAATGCATGTTAGAGTGAGGGGGAAGAAAAGGTTTACAAATTATTTCATTAGGGGGATATTTCAAGAGGGATCCAGCTCCCTTGCGGTTGGGAATTTCCTGCACAGTTGAAATATCAATGGTCGTTCAATCATGATCGGACGGTTTAAATTTAAATTTGGTATATTAAATTATAAAATAAATAAAGTTTTTGTAGATTGTCTAGTCTTGATTGTATGATCACCAATATCTCAAATTCATGAACCAAAGATATCCTACTGGCAATAAATCCAAATTTATTTTAAGAGACACAAAGGAAGGAATGATTGTAAGTTGTCCTAATAAATTTCTTCTATATTTTAATACTTCACTGTCTATTATTTATTTTTCATTATTATGATAAATATTTAAAAGATTATATAAAATATCCATTTATGTTATTTTGTATATTTAAGGTATAAAATTAGATCAAGAACGCCTTATTTAAAAACTTCAACAAAGTAAACTATTTTTATTTAAAAACTTCAACACAATTAATTGTTGAATAGATATGTTTTTCTTTTTATACTTTTTTCGTCAAATGAAAATGAACAAAATATAGTTTTTTTTTCCTTTCAAAATGTTCTTACAATCTTTTCCAAATGACTGTTTGTACTTACGGGACAACAAAATAGAAATTTAATATACGAGTCAATAATGAAAATTCATTGTCCTTCAAAAAAGAAATGAAAATTCTTTGTCAAGGCCACAACTTTATTTTAGGAGAAATATCATGAGAAATGATTTTTATTATTATAATTTTATTATCATATCTTAGACAAACAAAAGGACTGAATTCCCTTGCATCTTTAGAGCCTTAATTCTAGATTCACTGTGTCATCATTGATCACAATAGCTGGATTATCAATAACCTTATCGATGGGTTTATCTAGTTTATTGATATATGGCTTAGTTTCATCAATATGAGAAACTTCCATATAATCTTGGTGGGTTGGTGAAGTTGGTGACAAAACCATTTCAGCAACATTTTCCTCAGCAGATGGCATACCATGTTGTAAAACATGGAGTGGATGTGAAACAACAGCATGCATGTCACTAAACATTCTTGGTCGAGGTATTGCCAAAGGTGGTGCCTCAAATTGAGGGTTGATGTTGGTTAGCCTGCTTAGGGCAAGGTTTTCTTCAACCATATGAGACTCCATATGAGTTATGAGAAATCGAATGTTTGTGAAAACTTTGTAGCACAATTTGCATGCAATAGTATTATTGCTATCATTATTGTTAGCCATGGTGATTGATGATAGTTTATGCAATGGATGGCCTTTTATATACGTAAATATTCATAAACATTAATTGAATGCATTAATGAAAATTCTTAATTCTTAATATTGTGTTGAAAAACTTCAATTCAGTTTCAAAAGAAGACAAGAGAAACTTTATAAAAAGTGATATCTAATCTGCTCAAAGGGTAGATAATTTACCTAGTATGAGAAGCTCTTTATTTTATTTTTTTGATTTTTTTTTCTTTTTTGGGTTAGGTTCATGACCATCAATTTTTAATAAATTTTAGCTTTATAAAAAGTAAAAGCAACTGTAATTCAATTTTTCTCTTGTTAGAAACATTCATTACATTTTCATTTGTACTACAATAATTGTCACATTTAACTATTTATACAAATTAAAAATAAATGATAAATAAAAGAAAGAGAATAATGATTTGACTGAGTTATCTTTTTAAAGGATATTTTGAATAATACTAGGAGACATCATCGATGAAAAAGAAAAACAAATAATTTATTACTTATTTAAGGGTTAAATTCTTTTTAGTGATTACAAAATTTTCAAATTTTGTTTTTTGACCTCATAAAAATCTCACTTTTTAGTCCCTAAAAAGATTATAGTTTTAGTCTTTGTTGTTAAGCCGATCTATATATTTTTGAATTATCTTCCATAGACATGTTTCGCACATAATAAAAAGTTCCTTAAAAAAAAATTACAATTTTATTAACATGAAATGAGTTAAATATGAATTCTTTTTAAATACAAAATGCTCAAGATAATAGTAACGAAAATATGTTTAGACTTAGAGAGCAAATTTTGAGTCCTCGTGAGCTTAGTTCAGTCGGTTTAAACAATGCATAAATATATACAAGATCTGGGGTTCAAACCCTCTTAGCACACAAAAAAAAATAAAATTTTGAGTTCATTTTTATGGATAACTTTTGATGGTGTTCTAAAAATCATTCAAAAATATATTTTGATTAAAAAAATGGACGGAAAAACCTTGGATGATAATTTTGTAGTGACTAAAAAGTGAAAGTAGTTTTTTTGTCGATGAAGAGCAAAATTTAAAAAATTTGTAAGAAAAAAAAAATCTAACCCTTTATTTAAAAGGGTCAAGATAACTTGTGTGCTAAGAATATAGTTTTACCATTCAGAAAGCTCCCAATATGTGCTAGTGGGAACATACTGCACCATCTTAACATGTCTTTCCAGTTTCCACATTTCATGAGAAGCAATTCTATGACTACCATCATCATTAATTGAAAGTGCAATCATAGTTGACAATAAATAAAAAGGTAAATATAAGAAAAAATAGAGAAAAATAGGATTGAACAAAGTGACTAACCAGGGGATATGGAAATGGATCAAACCAAAAGCTAGTGAAAGAGGAAGTAGTTTGGGAGGGTCAGGTTTGTTGAGTAACAAGAAAACACATAGAAAGTGATGGAAAATAAAGGAAAAGGAGAAAAAATGCATAAGCTAGAATATAGCTTTCTTATTCAATTACTTGAGAATGAAGTCATAACAACTATTTATAGAGTTTCTATTTGATAGACTACGCTAAGCTACTGTATACTCTATCTTATAGGATTGCATCCTTCTCCATAACAAACTCAGAAGTTAGTTAATTACAACTGTTTTCCTTCATTAGAACTTGTGATAGCTTGTGTTGCAAGTAATTGTGGCATACTGTGTTCTTCTTCTTTGTTTGCTAGCAAGCTTGATTCTAAGTCCTTGATGTTATGCTTCAATAAGGTTCGTGGGTTTCTGGCTATGCCTTTCATTCTAGAAATATTTCAAAGAACAAAATGCCGATGAAAAGTAACATCTGTCTTTTTCTTTTCTTTCTTTTATTTGGAAATACCATTTGTTGTTTAATGGGTTAATAATTAATGTATTATAAGGATAATGATGATACAAATTATGAAAAATTACCGTTGAAACTCTTTAGGAGAGTTTGTCGCTTATTTTGATCTACAAAACTCGAGTGATTAGTCTTTACAGTTGTGCACAAAAAAGAAATTAGAAAAAACGTCCTTATTATACACTATATTTAAAGTACTATTGACATTGTAACTTTCGTTGTTAGCTAATAAAATCTTCAAAACATATAAACAATTGAGTTCAAGTGGTTAATGAGCTCCCAAAGGACAAATCGTTTGGAAAAACCGAGTTCTATTTATGATGGAACAATTCATGGCAGACTATACTTACCTCACGGGTGAACTCGGATTACTAGGGCTCATTCCCCTAAAATAGTAGGGTTGACACAAAAAAAAAATACAATTGACCATATGAGAATACCGATAGTAAAAATATATTCCAAATTGTTTAAGTGATTGTCAACGACTCTTAATAAATCAAAATATAACCTTTTCCTCCAAATCATATCTACCCATTTTTGTAATCAACAATCGAGTTCCATTTCACATTCCTGCAGATTGATCAAGGTTTCGCACTGACACGCCAACTTTCAATTTTATCATATGATTTGGAAGTCGATGCAATTGTGCTTAAGAATTCAAGAGTGTGAATGTAATCATGTGCACCGTCATTTGAGTTCATTTAATACATAGAATCAAAACTCAAATATGTTCTCTCTTCTCCAGGAATCAATGATAGCATGTAAATATTGATCTCACAGCAACTAAATTATTTGGAGTTAGTATATACGTGTCTTGAAAATATGAGTGATCATTCTTATTAGACAAAACATCAGGATATGCAACAATAGACACAATACGAACACCAAAGTTTTGAATAAACAAATCATATGTATATAATGGTGATATCTTCATCATTACTCTCTCTGATACTTCCATCACCACCAATATATGAGAGTTTTTGTTGTTTTTCATTCGTCAACATCATACCTTTTTCATTAGTCCATGCATGAGTAACTTTACACGCCTATGATTATTCTCAAAGTGACTATGAGTACCTCAAACATGAATGACGTCAAATATGAAAAATTGCTTCACAAGACATTGCAATGAGCATGTAGACATGTTCGCAATGTAATATCAAAATGAGCATGTACTCATATTCCCAAGAAGACCAATTTCCAAAGGTTTTTGGAGAAATACAAAGGTCGTAATAAATTAAGTGAAATCCATACACCCTCCGGTCACTAATATAAGCAAAAATCCACTTTTTAGATACATTCAATTAATGATGTATGTGGTCTTTATTATATGTCACATACATCCTTAAATGAATGTATCTTAAAAGTGAATTTTTGTTTATATTAGTGACCGGAGGGTGTAGTAGTTAGAAGTTATACGTATTTTAAGGTGACTTCGAGCCACTCACATATTAGTGACATTGAGATATGAAAGGTTGGTCGGAAAGGCAATCTAGTATCGAGCTTGTAGACACATGCACATTTAATAAACGGGTTGTTTGTGGTTTAGTGCATTTAAATGATTGCTCGTATTTCAATCTGTTTCCAATATTTTCTTGAGAATATGATATATCCTACTAAAGGCATGTAAAACGTGCAAAAGTGTGGAATAAAAAAGGTGAGATCACTTTTCAAAGAAGATCAAGTCCATCTCTAATGGTATGGTCTTCACCATTTAACATCCGGTACCTAATAGATATCTCCATTGAGGAAAACAAATTTGAGGTCTCTTAAGACCATCATTTTTAAGTGGACCTCACATCACTTTTTAATAAAATAATCATTGTTTGGTTACTTTTGTTGAAATGTAAATGATAAAGAGTTATTGGTATGACCCATTTAAACATTTTGTTAGAAGATCTTTAATGGAGTTGTTGAATACCTATTAAGTACTATTATTAAAAAATATAAAAAGTAATATGTCTATGTGAGATCCGTTTAAGACCTCAAAATTGAAGATCTCGATTGTAGATGCTCTAAAAAATTTATCAATTTTGATTATGGTAATGTCTTAATTGTCCAATATAAACAATTGTCGTCAGAATATATAATCCAAACAACTCATGTATGTGTTGTGGAATTTAAAGATGATCAAAAGGTAAGGTTACAACGATGATAAAGTTGTTACCAAATATTCATTCTTCAAAATTAAAAAGAATTATCAAATACATTTATAAATCATCAAAAACATTCTCCATTTTAAATTTCAAATAAACATAAAATCAAATCAAGCGATCAAGCTGAAATATTTAATGAACTCCATCAAAAGACGAATCATTCGAAAGATCTCAAATTCATTCATAGATAACTAGACTTTATATCCACATCTGATTGAAAATAAACACAAAATCAAACCTAATCAAAAAACTCATTGTCTTTTTTTTTTTTTCCCTTGAAAATATTCAAAGTTAGTCCACCAAATGAAGAAAAAAAGCATTTTAAAAATTTCATACAACTTGTTAATTGCAATATTTTTTTGATCAAGTCTTTGTTAATTGCAATTACCAACTCATCCAGTCACATAAAAACAACACATACACTCCCGTCTCTCTACTGTTTCTCTCTCATCATTACCATTTCGATTAATACCTCAAATTCGTCCTTGAATTTTGAAAAATCGGTCAATTTCGTCCCTGAATTTTGTGAAATATCAAATTAGTCCCTGAATTTTACAGACGTCCGTCAAATTAGTCCCTCCGTCCAAAAGGTCCGTTAGTAATGATGATGTGGCTTCTTGCATGTTGTGTTGTCTTGTACACGTGTCAGCAAGTCAGCCATGTGTACAAGGACTAAATTGATGGAAATAGTCAAAATTCGAGATTTAACATTTCAGTCTCTTTTTTCCTGTGTTTCCAATTATACCCCTCTATTACCATTGTCTTTCATCCTCACATTTTCACTCATAAGCATCAAACAAGTCCCTAACCTTTCACCTTCCCGCCTAAACCGTCACCCTATTCACTTCACCAAAATCATCATCATCACCGACGATCATCCTTGGAAAAGATTCAGTTTTGAAGTCAGATTTCGTGGTTTGTCAAGGTAACGCCATTCAACTTTGTTTTCCATTCACTCTTGTCGTTTCTCCCTGTTTTGTGTCCGTTTTTTGTGATTTTCGGTTTTATTTTTAGGCATTATTTTTTCAACTTTTAACTTCATATCATGTTTCGTTGATGTTTGTTTGTGATTGTTGTGTGTTTGATTGCGTTTTTTAGATTAGTAATTTTAGGTTTTTTTGTTAGAAACTTAATAATTTAATGTCTTTATGTTTGGTTACTAAAAATGAAGAACATTATATTTGTATTGAACGAAATCACGTCCTGATTTAAACAATTTATAAAAAGGGTTTTTTGAGGTTGGTATTGAAGTCTGATTTGCATTTTTGATGTTGTTTTGCTTTTGATTTTGACGATGTTGACAAAATTCGCAGGATGGAAGACTCTATTACGGTAATCTTGCATCACACTGGTTGTTTAGAGCGAGATGAGTATCGGAGGCTGCAATACATCTGTGGTGAGTTTTGTGTTTGGGAGAAAATGGACGTTGATCAGTTATGATTGTGGGACATTGAGAAGATGGCGAAACGTTGCAGAGGTTACTTTAAGGTATCTAAACTGTGGTATTGAAAGATGTATGAAGGTGCCGAAGATGATATATTTGGATAACAGGTAAATGTTGTTGTTAGTTACTTATATTGTGTACTTACAGGTTCTGGCAGTTAACAGGTAAATGTTGTTGTTAGTTACTTATACTGATGGTTTATGTATATTTGGATATTTATTTTGTTGGTTCGAATGAACAGGAATGCCATGTATACATGCATGTTCAACACTTGCATTGAGAGGATTCAAGCCAGAAGATCATTGTCATACTTGGTTGACCCTTGGATCATATATGACAACTTATAGCTACTTTATTCAACCCGTGAATTCTCAAATTTACTAGGAACCAACACCTTATGAAAAACCTGTGCCACCAAAGGTGAAATTGTCAGCAGGAAGACCTAAGAGAGGAGAAAGGATGGCAATGAAGAACCTATTGGTGGGAGTAGCATGAAGAAAACCTATAATGACACTCAATGTGGAAGATGTGGACTGATGGGACATAACTCAAGAAGTTGTGCAAAGCAAGGTGTGACTAGGAGGCCAAAGAATTGGATTGACACTGAGCCTGAAGAACAAGTACAAAGTAATGTGGCAAGTGTGGAAACTGTTGTTGAGAATGTTGCTACTAAGGTGCAACAAAAGAATGTTGCCGCTGAGGTGCAACAAGAGAATGTTGCTACTAAGAATGTTGCTACTGATAATGGACCTGTAACTGATGCAGTTTCTAGACAAGTATGACTTTATCCAAAATGTGGATCGATTTGAGACTTACTGTTATAATTTGAGGACTAATTTGATGAATTTTGTAATAATTTAAGGGCTGATATGATTGATTTTATTTGCAGAGAATGAGTACAAGGAGATATGGCATGAGAGGACCAGTGATTTCAAATGACATGCATAAACAAACACCAATAAGGGGTCCTGCTCCACAAAATCCAACTGCTCCGGGAGTTATTAGAGTTCCAAATCCAAATTACAGGTCATCCACTTCTACTCAACCCCAATACATGAAGTTTATTCCAACTCCAGGATTTCCAAAACATTGATGCATGTTTAAATTATTCTTTTTGACTAGTTTAATTAATGCTTTTTGAACTTGTTTAGTTTATGCTTTTTTGGATATGTAAACACTTAAGAACATCAAATGATTTGATGACTTGATGGCTATGTAATGTTGTTTTTTTGGTTATGTAATGACTTATTAACATCAAATATTGACTTATGATATAATGCAAATGTCTGTCTTTTTACAATCAAATTGTTTGTCTTTTACTTTTTACTTTGTTCAGCAAATGTATGCACCAAGGATCACATTGATATCTGTTGTGAAAATTCAAGGACATATTTGATAGTATTTTCACTAATTTGAGGATCGAAAGGATGGATATGCATATAATTCAAGGACCGATTTGATTGAATTTTTTTTGACAGAAAGGTTGATTCATTCATTGACAACCTCTTTTCATTACAACTTTACAACATTACATGGACTTGGCACAATACAATAGCATTTTAAACAACTCAATCAAACAAAATACTCCTATCAATATCTTAATCAACCTAAGCTGCCTTCCTAGACAATCAACTTTATCCATCAACCTTGCCCTCCAAACCTCTTCCCTGCCCCTATCATTTGCCTTCTCTATCAACCTTGCATTTCTTCCATGACCATCACCATTGTTTTTAAAATAGCCTAGTTCTTCAGATTCATCAACCCACACAAAAAAATTTACAATTTTCACAATCATCCTATACAATCAAAAGACAAAATCAGTATAATTTAAACAAAACATTCATACATCAAATAACCATTGTTAAACAAACCTTATGCTGAGGGCAAACATAGAAAGACCTTCCTGGGTTATTGATAGTGTTTGCTTTTCTTACAACACAAATTCTAGGACACCAACATTGAAGCTCTCTCACATCATCATTGTACATAGAGTTTGAAGATGAAGACCGGTTGTTGTAGTTGTTTTTGCCCATTCACCCACCACCCATTAATTCTGAACACCGAATCTACAAGGCAGACCACTTGATTTATGAATTTCGAATTTAATCAAAAAAAATCAGGGTTCTAAGTTTTTTGAATTGGGGAAGAAATTTGACATCAATTCATGGAAGAAATTTTGGGGATTTTGAACTCTATGTAAGGAATTATAAAATTAGGGTTCCAAATTTATATATTTGTGGAAGAAATAGCTGTTAATGAGGAAGAGGAGAAAGATCCGTTACTCACAAAGAAGAGAGAGAGCCATTGCCAATTTTCTGAAAATCCATCAATTTGGTCCTTGGAAATTTTGTGTAAATCAATCAGTTTGGTCCCTGCTTGCGTGGCATATGACGTGGTAAGTTTTGTAAGAGGTTAAAGTTACACGTCACCTCCGTTAACAGACCAACTTAATGGAGGGACTGATTTGATTGACATTTTGTAAATTCAGAGATTAATTTGATATTTCGCAAAATTCATGGACGAATTTGACCGATTTTTCAAAATTCAAGGACGAATTTGACCGATTTTTCAAAATTCAAGGACGAATTTGAGGTATTAGTCTTACCATTTCCATTCCCTCTCTCATTTTTCATTTCTTTTTCAAACCTCAAAACCAACCAAACAAGGGTTTTCTTTTTCTCTTTCTTCTTTTCATTTTTATTTTATCACTATTTCACACTCGAATTTTCTCATACCTTGAGAAATTTTCCCTCTCTGATTCTTCTTCTTCTTCTTCCTCTCATGCTTACAAATTCCCTACAATTTTCAATTCTGGGTCGTGGTCATTCTCCTCAACAATTGCACAAAACGACCCATTTAGATTTTTTTCGTAGTTCGTGGTGACCCATGATCTTTTTTCGCTGAAAGTTGCGAACTTGGTAACTGGGTTCTACTCACCGAAGTGATAGAAGAAGAATAAGCGAAGGAATTGAAGTGATTGTTGAAGAAGTGGGGTTTAGGGTTTTTGGTGAAGTTACGAATTTTTGATTGAATTAGGGTTGTTAAGTGTATGAGAGATTGAATTGTGTTGTGATGGATGTGGACGAAACTGGGAAGTTGGAATCTTTGGACCCAGATATGTTGCTGCTTCAAGAAGTGTCTCCTTTTGCATTGAAATCGAGTCCCGTTGTTGCTGAGGAGCTTTTCTCGCAGTGGCTTTCACTTCCTGATACTTGTCGCCTGGTACATACACACATAGTTGATTTGAACTGAACTAGTTGTAGTTTTATTCATGAATGTACTCTGTAGCACCGACACTTCTGATTGAAACCGTGTCCGGTGTCTACCGTGTGTGACACCGACACATGTGGCTGCATTCAATTATGCTATTTTTTAATGCATTATCAGTGTTGATGTGTCAGTGTCGTGTATGATGTTTGTGTTTGTGCCGTTGCTTCATAGTCAATGAATGATTTTGGTTAGTGAAATTGAACTAAAATGGGGAATATGGATAGTTTTGTGCAAATTGAAAGTGTTTTTGTATTGTTTCGTGAGGGGTTTTTAGTTAGTGAAATTGGAGTAAAATGTGATTGTTAATGTTTAAGTTTGGAAAGAACACCCTTATATTATTGTAGAATCAGAAAAGTTCTATAGAAGAAAAAGGAAATTACAGTATCGTATTAGGTTTTTTTTTGGATGTTAGTAATTAGTTTATAAGCCCTAATATGATAGTGGCTTATTGTATTATTATTGGATTGGATCCTTTGGATCACTTTAGCTGCATGATTGTAACTAAAAGTAGCTTGGATTTTTCTGTGGTGTTGTGTATGCTATGTCGTAAAAACTTGTTATCTGAGTGTTTCTTCCCTTTTGTAAGTAGCTTTATTGTGTATAATATCGACCCCAAATACATTAGTTTTTTTAAAGAATTTCTTTAATTCGGTTTTAGGACCTCAAATAGAACAGCAGTGAGAGAAGAGAGTCTCTGGATTTAAGTTTTTTTGGGTTTTCTCTTATTTGGAGTCTGGGTTCAGGTGAGGTCAGGTCACATGACCCAAACCTCCTTTTTTCCTGATTTCTTTAGAAATTTCCTCTTTTTCCGCCGTGTTCACTAGATTCCTTGCTGTTGCCACTATGCAAGTCCTACCATAAAATTGCAGTCTTACAGATTTCTGTCACTGCAATCTGCCATGGCCCTTCCGTGGTTGTTATAAAACTTTAACTTTCCGTATGAAAGGTATAAGCTGTCTCATGAATAGTGTGAATTCATTTTGAAGTCTCTTACATGACCCTGTAAGAGACGTCAAAAGGACAATGTAAGACTCCATTTTTGCTTTTATACTTTCAAACACAATTAACGAACCTCTCCTTTTCCTTGATTAAACTTTAAGACTCCCATCAGCCAGCCATAGAAAGTGGCTTCCAATTTAATGTTTTGTACAATTGAACTCTTCTGTGGCCATAATTTTTAGTCGTGGAACTTTCCTCTACCTTCAAGATGACTTTTGAGGCATAGCAAGTGATTAACTTTGCAAAAGCTTGTGCATTAAATTTAGCATATTGAATGCTTATATGTTTCTGAATTTGTTTTGTTCTGACAATAGACGGACGATTGTTCTTTTGTTGCGTTCATTTTAATCACCATCTTATAGAGCAGTTTTACTTCAGGAATAATCTTATACAGTGCTTGCAGACAGTTGTATCTATTTTACTAGCAGTGGATGCCGGTTTGTGGCAGCTAGCCAAAGATCTACCACAACAATATGGCAGTTGGCATTGTGGTGTATGGCGGAAGTGTAACTGTTATAATACACACACACACACACACACACATACATATGAAATAATTGCTGAATGATGAGGCTAACTTGCCATTAGTAGAACCGCATACAACAAATAGAATAGGGATACTCGTTAATTGGACTATAAGGAGATGTATGTAAGGACACCTGCCAATGTTCAAACTACTGACAACAAACAGAATGGTGAGATTGATAATAATAATAATAGAGGGAGCAGAATAGAGAGGAGAACCATTGAACAAAGAGGGTAGATTCTCTTCAATGGAGTAACAAAAAAAAAAAAAACTCAGAACAGAGAGGGATGTAGTGGACAAGACAGATAGAAGGATAGAGAGGTAGACATAACAGAACAAAATATGAGATTGGGAACACACAACGGAAATGGAGGAAAAGAGAACAAAAGAATATAGAGACACTAAGAAAATTGCAGTTAATGAGATTGGTTGCCCACCAACAATGTGTGAGCAGGTGATTTTGGCGTGAGATGGCGAAGGAGATGGACAAACAGAGAGAGTGAGTTTGATATGAGATGGCAGAAAATTTGCACGCTGATGATCTATGTGGAGCTGGGTTCTTAAAACACATGTTAGGAGTATTGTAAAACAGGTTTTAATTAACATGTTTGTCTAAATGGTTTTTTCCTATAATTGTGCTTTAACCTCCGTGACAGTGTGTCCATCCCTATCCCTACATTGCAATGCAAATAGCATCCCAATAGGCTGCAGTACATAAATAAATATAATAGTCAAAGACCTAACATAAGAGCCGTAAAACTGTAGTGCAGAAATAAGACGGTAGAGTGAACTGCGGAAATATAAATGCTTCACCGCCGGAGGAGAAGGCAATCACTGTAGGAGATGGTCTTGTTCTGTTTGAGCTCTCTCAGACGTAACAGAGGAAGACAGTTCAATAGAACCATGGTGAGAGAAGAGAGAGCCTCTTGATTTTAGTTATTTTGGGGTCTGGGTTCAGGTCAGGTCACGTGACCAAACCCTTTTTTTTCCTGATTTTTTAAAGAAATTTTCGCTTTTTCCTCCATGATCACTAGATTCATTACTGTTGCTACTTTGCAAGTTCTGCCATAAAATCGTGGTCTTTCAGAGTTCTGTCACTGCAATCTGCCATGGCCCTGCTGTGGTTGTTATAAAACTTTAAATTTCCGTATAAATGAATAGTGTAAATGTTAAAATTTAAATTTATTTTACGTCTCTTACATGATTCACATATGGCTCAATATTGAGCTATGTATTTTTATAGAATATATATGTTCTGTGACAATTACTTGAAAGCAGAAAAGGAAAATTTACTTAAAAGGTATACAATATCCCATGAATTGTGTAAGTTTATTAGCAAGGCTGATGAGTTTTGATATTATGCTGTCCTAGGCCCTAGCACTAGATATGTTTTAATCTATTTCCAAATTTTCCTCTACAAAAGCATTTCCATTTCTTTTTTGCGTGCTTGTTTGTTTAATCTGCATAGCTGTATTTTATGCATATTTCCTTCAGGGTTTTATTTTTTCATGGATGCGTTCTTAATACAGGTTAAGTCATTGCTTGCTGACGCAAAGGCTGGAGTTCCTTTTAGTGCACTTGAGAACTCAACAAATACAAATGCTCTTTCAATCAACCCGTTACCTTCCTTATTTCCTGCTGCGAGTACACCACCACTTTCACCACGCAGTTCGTCTGGTTCCCCACGAACCATGAAACAGAGAACTAGCCCTTCTTCATTAGGTTCTCCACTAAAAGTACTCCGTGAACCTGTAAGGGAGATAATTCCTCAGGTATTTGTCATTGTCTTAACTAATCGTTTGTTCTTTTTCGTAAAAAAATATTGGTTATGTCTAGAAAAGATTAATTCCTTGTATGGTTATTAGCATTACTTTGAATGTTTGCAGTTTTACTTCAAAAACGGTCGTCCACCTCCAAATGAAATAAAAGACCATTTCGTGTTTCAAGTTGATAATCGATTTTATGGTCATATGGATGGTTTGCAATTACTCGGTAAGAACATGATATTTGTGAGCTTATTGGTTCTATATTCTCAATTACAACATCATTCTGGAGAAATACTAGTTTTTTTTTTCAACCTAGTTTTTGTATTCTAATGTCAGAATTCAAGTCTTTTACGAAAGAGATATGCAAAATTCCATCATTTTTCTCGACTGCTCTTTTCAAAAAGATTGATGTCAATTTGACAGGAACCATAACAAGGTACCAAATCTCTTATTGGACTTTTCATCATAATAGGTCATTGCATCACATGAAGCTTTCTGAATTTATTTTAGATTTAGCTCTAATTTTTGTATAGATGCTGTTTCTTTTAACTGGATATATAAAGAAGGAAAATACTAATGAGTGCCCGAAGGGCACAAGTTAAGGAAACTAATATAGTAATATTTTCTTGGAAAATTGTGAATTCAACTTTTTTAAAGTTTAAAAATTGTTCTTTTCAATAAAAAAAATCTACTTTTAGTGTCCTTAACTGCCCTTAGGACACTTGTTAGCATCACCCTATAAGAATAAGGAAAATAGGGCTGCCAGATGTTTGCAGATAAAATAAGCAGTTGGAATGTGTTATAATTTTTGACTGAATAGGTTATGCTCCATAGGGTTTACACTGTTTGGTGCACTTTAATTTTCTAATATCGCATTCTTTCCCGTGAAGCACTGTTTTAAAAACTGAACCGGACATGGAACCAGCGAGACCACTGAGTCATGGTTCAACTTCTTTAATCCACTCGAACTGGGACAAAACCACAATCAAATTGTTTAAATAAATGAACCGTAGACAGATTGTTTAATACCCAATTGGTGGGACCCCTTCCCAGACCCTGCGTATGCGGGAGCTTTAGTGCACTGGGCTACCCTTTTAACTGTACCGTAGACAGTGACCGTTCACGGTTCAATCGAATTATCTGGTTTGGTTTTTAAAACATTGCTTGAAAGAAATGTAGCTTAACCTTAGCTCAGCCATCACTGATACTCTGATAATATCATTTATGTTTGGATGACAATACTAACCCAGGGAAAATACTGCCCTTGGTGGTTTGACTATTTTATGGGTGGTGATTTCAGAATTATTTTTTAGGACTCATAAACTGGACCCTCTCTTTGTTGTTTGAATTCAATATTGAAGTGAATTTTGAATTTAGTAATTTACACAACTAAAGTTGGTAGTTCTTGGTGACACTTCTGGGTAACTCAATGCAGGACTATAGTCTATAAAAGATAGAGATGGATGTAATGTTGTCAAACTTAAGAGAGGGTGAAAGATTGTTTCTGGATGATCGTAACATAGATAGTTAGGTCCTACGCAAAATGCAAAATTTTACATATACACACAACACACATGTTTGAGTGTGTGTGTGTGTGTGTGTACATAAAAAATAACACAACAAGGAGGCTAACCTCTAAATCAAAACACTAAACTAACTCAAATTAAAAAATTCATTATCGACATCATTATTAGTTCATATCATTTACTATTCAATAGACTAATGAAAATAATACCTGATATAGTTTTTATCATATTATCTGTTCAGTCATTGTTAATTTTTGACAAGTGGTGTATGATGTATAGCATAATATATTTTTAATTAGTTTTTGAAATATGTCACTCGTAATATATTAACAACAAAATATGCGTGTAACAAAAGCATTATTTGTTTTACCTGATCTGTTATTGGTTATTATTTACTACCTTCCTCACTATATAAGACCCTTTAACTAATTCACATCACAAGAAATTAAGAAAAGTTGGATATTTTAGTTACTGACATTAAGTTTCTTGATTTATATTATTTTTCTACAATTACCCTTAAAATTATTTTCATCTCACTCTTGCCACCTAATTGTTCACCTACTTAATATTATATTGGGACTCGTCAAAACAGATTTTCCCCCACTCTTCACAAGACAGAGATTGTAAAGTGATTTACAGTATTTTAGTAAAAAAATAATTAACGCAAAAGAGAAATTAAAGAGGACCTTATAAATGGGAGCATGCTAACTTCTCAAAAGGGTTTTGTACAAAGGGAGGGAGGTAGCATTTGATCCAATACTGTAATAGATGGATAAATTACAAACAAATGATAAAAGCTGGCTCATTTATGTGTTTCCACTGATAGAGCAATCAGGAAAGCATCACCTGTTCGTTTTTAGATGAATTGTAGCAGTCATTTTCAAAATTATCTGGGGAAAATACCACCCTCAGTTTTCCAGTTCGTTTTTTTATTATGAAATTTATTGTATGTGCAAAACTTCTTTTATCGTAATAGATCATTTGTGGCTTTTGTTGAGAACTAGAAGGGTAATAGATTTGCTATTATTTACTATGAAGTTGTTTCCGTAAACATTTGGTCCTGTTGGACTGATGGCTTTACCATTTCATATATATTTTAGGGATCAATTTATTGACTATTGGATTCGAGGCAACATGTTAGCTATGGATTTACCGACACAAATATATACCATATTGAAGCAGCCACATCGAACATACCTTGTACAGGTTTGCTTTGTTTTATATAAGCTGTCATACCCTTACTCCCTAAGTATTTTGCTGTTTATCTCTCAACTCTCAACATGAATTATTAAAGGCTTACTAAAATGCTATACATTAGAATTAGAAATGTGTTTACGTTTTCTATTTTTAATGTAGGATGATTTCAAACCTATCTTGAGGGAACTATTGTCCTCTCATCCTGGATTGGAGTTTTTGCAAAGCACACCTGAATTTCAGGAAAGATATGGTATGTATGATCATATTATTTAGATTATTACTTTGTTTTTTTTATATATAATCAGATCTCTTAGTCGCCAGCCTTGCCCAATATCTAATTCTGATCGGCCTGTTTGGAACACTTTTAGTATCTTATTTTGGGGATAATTTCCAATGAAATGTCTGACAATAAGATTTTCCAATTAAGATATGATTTACTTTAATTTTTTCTTTTCCTTCCCCCTGTTTTTCTTATGGGGTGGGCATGCTAGAATGCTGACTATCTCATAATATTATCATATTCTATCTTTATTTACATCACATATATTTTATATGTTTCAAAAAAATGTTCTTGGGGTATTTCTCACTGTTGTTTTTTGTTGTGGTTAAAACAGCTGAGACTGTCATACATAGAATATTTTACTACATGAATAGATCAGGAAATGGCCGACTTACTCTAAGGGAGTTGAAGCGTGGGAATCTAATTGATGCCATGCTGCATGTAGATGAAGAAGAAGATATTAATAAAGTTCTGAGGTAAAGGTTTTAGCTAAAAATGTTTGAAAAATCAACTATATTTTTTACTTAAAACATGCCATCTTAGTACTCTGAATGAATGCAATACATACAAATAACCAAAGATGTGCAAGCCCATGACTGATTTTCATTTCCAGTTTAGTTGTCTCTTCATAGTTCGATCTTTCTCTGCTTATTTCTGTTTGCTACATTTGTTCTCTGTTGAAATTTCAGGTACTTCTCATATGAGCACTTCTATGTCATTTACTGCAAATTTTGGGAGCTCGACACAGATCACGACTTTTTCATTGACAGAGAGAACCTTATTAAATATGGGAACCATTCTCTTACATATCGGATTGTTGATAGAATTTTTTCCCAGGTCTGTATGTATTTTCCATCTTTGTTAGCATGCCAAGTTTAGTTTTACTGTGTATGGCTATGCCAGGCTTGTACCGTGAATTCAGTGTTTGGAACAAATAACTTTAGTCTTTAGGGATTGATTTGATTTATAAATAAAATTCTTTGTTTGGAAAGTTTTAAGATATATTCTTATCTGACTTTGAATCCCTTTGCTTTATGTTGTGATTGTTTAGAAGTCCACTCAAACTTGGTTATATGATTTGATTTTAGTTTTAATTATTGAAGTTGATAATTTTGCCTTTATCAGTTTCTCTACATTGCATAGTCTAACTCAAAGGGTAATAATGTAAATGGCTTAAACAAGAACGAGTTCTATTCATTTTGAAGGTATTCTAAATGTGGAACTTGATTTGCAAATAAATTCAAATTCTTTTGTTTAATGATGAGTCCTGAGCCTGATAATTGTTTCATCAATCAATCAAGTCTATTTTATATTTTTGTATGTCTTATTTATGCTAAAACTGAGACAGGTTCCGCGAAAATTTAGCAGTAAAGTTGAAGGGAAGATGAATTATGAAGATTTTGTTCATTTCATACTTGCAGAGGAAGATAAGTCATCTGAACCTAGTCTGGAATACTGGTATACTCCCTAGCCTTCTCAAATACTGAAGATCCTTTTAGCAGCATAGAAAATCGTACGTCTTGACTGATATATGTCAACTTGGATGATAAATGAAAGCTAGTTATTTTCTCTACCATTTGATTCACACAATTATACTGAAATAACTTATAATTATTGTTAAGGTATGATGCTTTAGATAAAAGAATGAGAAGAATAAGATAAACATATATTTAGGGTGAAATATAATTCTTGATAAAAAAAAAAGGGTGAAATATAATTGATAATGATTTGATATTAACTTGATACAAAATTCTAAACACTAACCCCTATTTATAGGCATACAAATACAAGACTCCTAATTCTAAATAAATTAATAGGGAAATCACGAATCAAATTATGATAATGACCAAGTTTTATGAAAACTAATATTAGTAGATAATATTACAAAGATATTATAATATATTTCAGATATTCTTACCAAAACAGCAACGCTGAGTCGCCGACGATGTCAATAAGAAAATTAAAATAATGATAATAATAATGACGATGGTGACAACTTTTCATGTGCTTTATAGCGGTTCTTGTGGTTCTTTTGTTATGTCATACCGTTACTTTTTATGCTCTTCTTCTGGATTGTAATTGTTCAATTGTTATTGTTAATTTATTAAATCGGGACTCTTGTGATTCAATCAATTGCAGTGTGATTTCAACTTTTCAAGCATTGTTTTTTACTACTCTGCATTATCAATTACAAATCAGTACCCCGCCTGCATAAGCCTGCTGTCCCTTTTTAAATAACTCTGTCTATGCTTCAGATTAGTTGGAGTATTGCTTTCAAAACCGGGCTAGACTAAGCTAATTAGACGGGTTTGAACTGGATACTGTATAGTTGTATGATCTATTTAACAAAAAACCTAGTTAATTCCAAAACCTGTGAAAACTAGCCTAAAACATGTGACGAGCTAGTTTCAGCTGGTCAATTTCATTCTTTAGTCTTCCTTTTTTTTCTAAAGAATACTTTTAAATTGATTGAAGATCCAGTGCCATGTTTCACTTTCGATAAACTATTAACCCTATCTTCCTCAGCCTTTAAATTAAATTGAATCTCATAGATTTTATTCTTCACAAACCTTGTAGGTTCAGATGCATTGATTTGGATGGAAATGGAGTGTTGACACCAAATGAAATGCTGTTCTTTTATGAGGAGCAGTTGCATCGGATGGAATGTATGGCCCAAGAGCCAGTGCTTTTTGAAGATATATTATGTCAGCTTGTTGATATGATTGGACCAGAGGTCTCTCCTTTATTCATGTTTTTGCTTCTTTGTTTGTTTTGTTTTTATTGCTCTACCGTATAGCATGTGGTAACTGTCCTATGTTTGCAGAGTGAAGGATATATCACATTACGAGATGTGAAAAGCAGCAAACTTTCTGGAAATGTTTTCAACATTCTTTTCAATCTCAACAAGTTTATCGCTTTTGAATCTCGTGATCCCTTTCTTATACGTCAGGTAGAAGCAAGTCTTAGGTTCTATTTCACTATCAATGAAGACCTTTGGCAATATTTTGTTGGTAAATTCTAATGACAAGGAGGGCACTTTGTTGTACAGGAACGTGAGGATCCAAATATGACCGAATGGGACCGTTTTGCGCATAGAGAGTATATTAGGCTTTCTATGGAAGAAGACGGTGAAGATATGTCAAATGCCAGTGGAGATGTCTGGGAAGAATCACTTGAGGCCCCTTTCTGAATTTCAAGTAGGTAGGTTGAGTAGTACATTGCATGTCACATATTCATTTCATAATAAATATATTGTATTTGCCAGCAGAGGTTGGTCTAGTGCATGTTTGGATTCGTGGTAAGAATGGCAGAATCACAATGAGCCATTGCGAGTTATTAAAAGAAAAAACCACACTTCGTAGCTTCAGCAAAATCATGGTTCACCATGATTTTGTCAAACTTACTGCCTATCCAAACATATACGTAGTTGGTAAGGACTCGGCTCATATTCCACAAGGACGTGAGTTTGAATCTCGCTACCGATTTAAGAACCTTATCCGAAAGTAAATGTAAATACCTTTGTAAGCGTCATTTGATTCATGAGACTTTCCTCGACTCTGATAGAGTTCTCGGGATCCAACTGATCTAAACTTTTTATTATAAAATATACATATATGGTATTTCTTGCACTACCTAATGGATATCATAACTTGTAGGTGAATCAAAGGCTAAGTTGTGCTTCTAAGAATCTTCACACTCTACCATTTGAACATGGGAGTGGGAGTAGTATGCATTTGGAGGTATTGGTATTGGAGGTAGATGTCTAATTGAGTGCTCTGGAGAGGTTCTCCTGAAATTTGTCTAGTAAAGGAAATGAGAATAGCTACAGGGTACCAGCTGGTGCAGATTTATTGTTCTTGTTCATATACTTTATTTTTTAGACTAATCCATATGGAATTTAATTTCTGTAAAAAGTAACTGGAGGGTTTTTTGGTCATCATTCCTTTTGAGTTTTGGTTGTTTTCATGGTTTTGTTTTCTTACTAAAATTTTCACAATTAATTGTACTAAACTTTCAACTTGTTTCTTTAGTTTACTATATAGCGAAGATACATACAAGTCAATATAACTAAACCATCATAGCGTTGTGGATAGTTAGTTTTCTTAATGGAATAGACAAAACTTATATCAAGATTCAACTATAAATGACGTGTGGGTAGTTAGTTTTCTAAAATTCAACAATAGATGTTTCTTAATGGAAGTTATCTAATGTTTTCAAAGATCATGAAGAGGATGTAACCAGAAAGTTGAAATTTCATTGTTATGTTAGTTAGTACAGTTGTATTTAAGTTTAGATAGAGTAAATTAGAAATAACTAAACCTTCAACACACTAATCTTATGAAAGATTAAACCTAAACTATAATTCTGTCATGGTCACTCAACCATAATGGTAAGTGAGCAGGTTAAGTTAACTGATTATAAGAACTTGGGGGTTAAACCTACTCAACTTTTTGTTCTCTCCTTCGATGTACAAGTACAGCCAGTTCAAGTTGTTTCTTTTCTTTTAAATTTCCTCAATTGTATTTGTTAAGTTTAGGATGTTAATTGCTAAATTATAGCAAAAAATACATCTCTCTTTCTAAACTTGAAGACAGATGAGAAAATGTAAATAATGATGATTTGTAATGAGAATATTGAACTCTTTCTAATCATTTTATTATTATTATAAGAAAATAGAAAAATAGATGAAGGTCACTTCAATTTAAGGCAAGACAGAATCCTCAAACAAGGATTACGACTTATATTACAATTTACTTATTGAAATCTACCTATGTTTGGATTGATATTTATTTTGTGTGAACCATATATTTTCTGTGTGCATCTGCAAACACTAATATTTTGAGTTAGATAAGATTAAATATGAACAGTAAAACTCTCCTTTAAAGGATTTATCACTATTGAATTTATATGGAGGAGTTTGAATGCATAACCTCTAGTTAAATTAGAAAATATCTTTATCATCTTATTCAAATATTCTTGGGTTATTTTAGTTTAGTATTATATTATTATTTTTATATATATTTTGTTATATTCTATTCGATGGTTTTATTTATAACTCAACTTTTTAATTCTTTACCAAACCATCCTTATATTCTTGCAAAAACTTATTCCACTTTAAAATGTAATTAACTTATTCTATTCTTCACCTCCAATCCAATCTTACTGAATATTAGCCTAATTATAACAATAATAAAATAAAAATAAAAGAATGATGGTGACCTTTTTGTTGGTGAATGTCTGCAGTATAACAACAAATGGGAAAAGTATGAATGACAACCATATATATATATATATATATAATTTAAATATTTTTGGTCAAGATTTCAATTTTGATTATTAAAAATACTGTTGGGGCCTGCCTGCCAAACTGTTTGAAATTGATTGTGAAAATAAATATTGGACATGCATAAGAAAGTAAAATGAAGATAGTGTTAAGGTGGGACCAGAGTAAAGAAAATCATAGTATTTTAATGTAACATAAACATGTTCTTCTGTTGTGTTATGCGGAAGACACGCTTTGATTTAGTTTTGTTTTCTTCCTTCTGTTCTGTTATTCTTTCCTTTTTTACTTTTCTTTTTCCTTAACTCTGTTACTCTTCAACCTTTTCAATTGCATTGCCATTGCCTCTCTCATCTTTCAATTTCAATCACCATCATCACTTTCTTCTTCCTTTTCAAACCTCTCTCTCTCTCTCTCTCTCTCTCTCTCATTATTATTGGCTTCTACACTCTCTATCAATTTCATTCTACCTAATTTTCATTGATCTCATTCCAAGTTACCTTCCTCTTCCTTAATTGCTGGTTAGTTTTTTTATTTTATTTATATTATTCCAACTCTTGTTTATTTCATCATCACTTTGTTAATCCATACTTAATAGCTTACTTGAGCTTTATCAGGTTTTCACTCTTTGCTTAATTTATTGTTTCCTCTAGAGCCTAGAATCTTATTTTTCTTCTTTCTTACCTCATTCCACTCGGTTCCTTTTGTCTCTTCTCATTCAATATATTTATGTAGTATAATCTTCTCTTTTCAATTCTCATTCATTCATTCATTCATTATTCAAAAGTATGAAGAATTAGTCTCACTTTAATTTTTTGTTTCTTATTTGATGTGACAATGAATTTCTCTTCAATCAAAATGCATTATGTTATGCATTGCTTCAAAGTTTCATTATAGTATAATAAGGAGATGAATGAGACTAACTCACCTTCTTATATTTTTCCTTTAATCATAGATAGCTGGCTTGTTTTCCATAAACATCATCATTTTAACTAACTAAATTATTTATGTTAATTATGGAAGTTAAGTATGTGTGAAATGTATTAGACCATCCCTTTTTTTTTTTATCTAACTTTTGTTTCTGTGTTTTTGTTTCATCATTTAGCAACAAAGAATAATAGCACTGGTTAATTTTTGGTGAAGATGGTATTGGGAATAAGAACAAAGAGTAGAAAAACTGTTTCAGATTCAATTCAAGTTAACTACATCATCCATGTTCATGAGATCAAACCATGGCCACCTTCACAATCACTGAGGTCTGTTCAATCTGTGCTCCTGCAATGGGAAAATGGAGACAAAAATTCCGGCTCTTTAGCATCCAACGTCGGTAACGGGAAAATCGAGTTTAATGAGCCTTTCAAGCTTTCAGTGTTTATGTTAAGAGAAGCATCTAAGAAAGAAAAAAACCGCGAAAATTTCAAGAAAAACTACTTAGAGTTTCATTTGTATGATAGGACAGTGAAGAACCAACTACTAGGATCAGCCACTATAAACTTTGCAGATTTTGGAATTATTAAGGAAGTTAAAGCCATAAGTTTTCAGTTGAACTGCAAGAAGACTTTTAGGAGTTCAACGCAGCCGTTGATGTATGTTAGTATTCAGCCATTTGATATGGAATGTTCAAGCTCATCACCAAGCAGCAACTTGTCAAAAGAATTGTCGGTAGAAAAGGAAGAAAGGGAATCTGTATCACTACCACAGTCAGTTAAAGATGATGATGAGGAAGATGATATTGAAATTGCCTCTTTTACCGATGATGAAACTGATGACATTCCTTCAAATAATTCTGCTACAGAGCCTACAAGAGGTTTGTGCCCTATAAGTGAAAAGTACTAAAGTGATTTATCTTGTGTGCAAAGGGAATCCAATCTACATTTTATGGATATTCCTTTGTTATGATTTGCTAGTAATAGACCATTTCACAACGATTCTATGTCACTCTAACTGGATTTTGCTCAACGAAAAAACTGCTATGATCTTTACATTTGGTTATAGACTTACAGTATCAATTGTTTTTTTCTTTATCGCTGTGCGTATGAACATATGCATTGATCATATGCTTATGTTTGGTTGTATGCTTCTGCAGTTCATGTTCTGTTGGTCTTACCATATTCAGGAGATGACATGACTTATGCTCATTTTACATTTGTATATCAATTACCCTATAAAGTTGGTTTTTGAACTCTAAATGTGTTGTCAGGTTCTTTTAAAATTGTATGTAGATGTAGTTGATAGATACTAGATACATAGTGATGAAACTATGTAGGCTTATTACAGACGCTACAGTTTTTCTTTTGATTACCTGATCTCTGGAGTCTGGACAGATAATATGCGCGCAAAATGCAATTTTCTAATTTGTCATTTTTAATAGCCTGTTGCAATTTGATTTCAGACATCTTTGAAATCAGTGAAGGAGGAAAAAAGGGATCTAATGGAGAATGTATTCAACCCTCAGAAAGTACTACTTCTTGGTTACCTACAAACACAAAGGCTGAAGCATCCGCACAGGTCAATGGCATCGAACCTCCCTCTTCGTCTATGGTTCTACGCTCAGGTATGGCAAATGCTGAGAGTGGAAGGACTTCTGTCCCTAAAATATCTGAGGGAAGTGTCAAGGTTGCTGATGCAAGTTCTGAGATTCAAATAAACATTCAACGATCCCGTTGGCAAGATATCACTGGTAATAGGTTCAAAGACGTAGCTCCATCTCCATACACTTCATCAAGTATGAAACCACGCTTTGAAATATCTTCCCAATCTCAAGTGACATCAGAGGATAGCATAAATCGAGATAGCACAGAAAACCATAGATATAAAGAAAGTTTTCCTGAAAAAGTTAGCAGTGTTTCTAACATTGGTATGATAGAAGACAAAGAAAAAATGGATGAGAGAAGAAAAGTAAGAAAACAGTCAACTGTAAGTAATGAAGTTTTAGAAAATGTGCTTGATAATAATTTTTCAGATGATGAATCTACATGGGCAGGAAAATTTAATAATGATACTCTTCTGCGAAGAAAAAAATCACATGAACATCCAACAATTATTTTGACAAATGATAAAGCCGAGGATGTGAGAAATGAAAAGTTTCCTTTACAAACTACTGAGAGCAGCGGGCAGTTTATCAGGAGTCAAAACCTTGATCGGGAAGAGAAAATTAAAACTTTAAATGGTGTTCATGTTGATGCTGCTTGTCATAAAGACGTTAATGTCAATGGCAGCCTTCTTAATGATAATACTGAATTGAAGGCCGAAGTTGAAAGGCTTCGTGAAGAGCTCAAGGAAGCTGCTGCTCTTGAGGCTTCAATGTACTCGGTTATTGCTGAACACGGCTCATCAAACAAAGTTCATGCACCTGCTCGGCGATTGTCTAGATTCTATTTCCATGCTCGTAAAGCTGGCTCCCCTGATAAAATAGCTAGTGCAGCCCAGAGCATCGTCTCAGGATTTGTTTTTGTTTCTAAAGCATGTGGAAACGATGTTCCAAGGTATGTAAAAGTTGATTTCATAACTTTTTAAACTATGCCGAAATGATATAATAGCTCAGGAGCATACAACTGATCACCGTGTTCTCATAGTTCTAAATTGCAATTAAACTAATGGGATAAAGATTGATTGCCATCGTATCTATTGAATTTTTTTGATTTGTTATCATTTTTCAAAAAGGCCTGAACGTAGATTTCATCATTTTCATGCATTTCATACCAGTTATTAGTTTACTGTTTTGTAACCATGAATAGGTTGACATTCTGGTTCTCAAACATAATATTGCTGAGAGCAATTGTGAGCAAAGGAGTTGAACATAAAGACCTTGGCGATGCTGCATGCATCAATGGTGAACGTTACGTAAATGGTCTCACTCTTCATGAACAAGAAAAAGAAAATACAGAAGAATACTTTCATAACTGGCTGGATCCAGAGACATTTTTAGTCGCATTGGAAAAGGTTGAAGCGTGGATATTCTCTAGAATTGTTGAGTCAGTGTGGTGGCAGGTTGGATCTTTTGCTTTGTTGTCATCTCACAAGAAACTTTCATTTGAAACTGAATGCTCTCTTGTACCTTTTACTGATATTTTTGTTGTTGTTGTTGCCAGACGCTGACTCCATACATGCAGTCTGCAGCAGCTAAGAGCTCTAGCTCTCGGAAAACCAATGGGAAGAGATATATTATCGGTGATCAAGATCAAGGAAACTTTTCTATTGATTTATGGAAAAGAGCTTTTAAGGATTCATGTGAAAGGCTTTGTCCTCTTCGAGCTGGGGGGCTTGATTGTGGTTGCTTGCCTGTGATATCTAGAATGGTATAATTTAACATCCGTATTCGTGATGCAATATGTTTTCAATGCTGGATTCATTTTTATATTCTGATTTTTTACATGTATATGGATGTAGATTTATATGTTCAATTTTTCTGACAAAATATCTAACCTAGTAGTTATATTATTCGTTTATTGTTGAAATGTTTCAAGTTGGATAGATAGTGTGGATGTTCATGTTTGCTCTTAATGATGATATGAGCTATTTGTTCCTATTGTTCCTATATTTATAAAATAATTGAAATGGAACCTGATTGAAATAGGATTTCTCTTGTTTTGGTAGGTGATGGAACAGTTGGTTAATAGACTTGATGTGGCGATGTTCAATGCTATTCTTCGGGAATCAGCCGATGAGATGCCCACGGATCCTATATCTGACCCTATTAGTGATTCTAAGGTTCTTCCTATTCCATCTGGAAAATCAGGCTTTGGGGCTGGCGCACAACTAAAGAATGCTGTGAGTGACTAAACATGTGTTTCTGAACCTTCTTTCTTTTTAAAAAAAACACAAGATTGATAATAATCTTCAGACTTGGATTCTCAATCAGAAATGTTTCTTGCAGTACTCTAGATATGCTTCGCGGCAAGGCATGCTTTTTACAGCAATATGCATTAGCGATGACTTTAAGAAAGTTAGTTAGCATTTACAAGATGTGAAGTGTCTTATGATATTTTGGTGGAATAATTGAAGGAAAAAAACATAATCTTAGTCCTAATAGTGAAAAAAAATGCTAGTGTGTTAGAGGGTATTGTGATACCTCTAATTATTAACTTTTTACTCAAGATATATTTTATAGAAATTTACAGAATTTACCACAACAAATTTGGTGTTTTGAGAAAATGATTTTTGAATTCATCAACATCATTCAAAATTTGGCTTCACTCGAAACTTTCTTAGATTATTTGATCCGTATAGCTAATTATACCTAGTTAGATAAGCTCTGTTGTAATTCCACTAAGGATTTTCTATGTATGTACTATTGGTAACTTCTCGCTGTCTACTCAGATTGGTGACTGGTCAAGATGGCTTTCAGATTTGTTTGGCATTGATGATTGTGACTCTCATGAAGATAACAATGAAAATGATGACTCAAAATATGAACCGCCCTTCAAACCTTTCCCTCTCCTGAACGCATTGAGTGATCTAATGATGCTTCCTTTCGATATGCTTGCAGATCGCTCTATGAGAAAAGAGGTTTGATTACTTTTTATTTTTCAACTTGTGTTTTTCATTTATATTTTTTGGTTTTGATTTTCATCATGCAAAAAACTTCTATAGTTATGTCCAAGATTTGGCATATCATTGATAAAACAAGTCGTCGACAACTTTGTTCCCGATGAGTTCTCTCCTGGACCTGTCCCAAATGCTGTTCTCGAGGCCTTGTACAATGAGGTTGGTTAACTTGTTGCATTGTTTTTTTATTTCTCTTTGATTTCAAGCAATTACTGCAATGCCTATATTATGTGTCTGTCTAAGCATTGTTTTTGCCCCTTAACTTCTAACATAGAGAACATGGTCATCAGTAACATACTTACTATACATGTGAGTTGTATCTCGATTCATAACAAAACCAAACTCAAATCTACGAGTCTTTAGTGTGTGTGTGTGTGTGTATTTTATTTTGGATATGAATCTCATTTTAAATCCTAATCCATTAAATGATTCTCGATTCGTTCTAATGAATCACTACCTAAACTTTGTGTAATAGCCACTTCTTTTTCTCTGCTTTGTATATCCATTAGCCAGCCACGTTTCTTCTTTTGTGATTTGATTTATGACTTGAATCTCTTGAATCATTTTGAAGTTCATATATGACATACCAGCTTATAATTTTGTTATGTCCCTTGTTTTTATTTCAAAACGTTATATTTTATCTGTAATGTATCTTACACTTCACAATTAACTACTTGAATAAATCTTCCGATTCACTACTTGAATATCGATTCAATAACCGTGATAGAGAAAAAAGATATAAGCAAATAACTGAACTATCCTTTTTCTTGATTTTAGGATGTTGAGGATGATGAAGGGTCCATCAATAGCTTTCCATGCAGTGTTGGTTCCACATTATATGCACCACCTCCAACTTCTTCAGTTAAAGAAGTGGGAACCCCTTCACTAAGAAGTGGATCATTTGTGCTTAAAAAGTTATATACAAGTGATGATGAACTTGATGAATTAGATTCACCTCTTTCTGCTCTTGGCATGGATGATCCTAAGAAAAAGTTTTCAGTAGTAAAGGGTGGTCGTAAGGTTGTTAGATATGAACTTTTGAGAGAAGTGTGGAAGAGTAGTGAGTGACATGCATTCAATCATTTTTTTAATTTTTGTATATTTTGTATACAATTTACCCTATAGTATAGCAGTTTTTTTTTTTAACAATAAGAGTAATAATGATGATGGCCTTTTATAATCTTGTACATTTTATTGCAAATGAGAAGTTATTGTGTCATGGTGAATGAAATTTTATCCCTAGCTATAAAACAAGTATCCACATATTTTGATTTCATAATTTGACTTGCATTCTAAGGAAGATCTTTTGGAAAAAGAGCACAATAAAGTTTCCAATATCAACTGGTATAATTTACATTAAACTAGTATAACATAATTTAACGATGGACACTTTTTATCATTTCCTTTTAACTAAATATTCAAACGTTAAGGAATAAATTTCTTTTTATGGATATTATTATATACTCTGTCAGTGTAACTTTTTTTAATCTCACGTGTAAGCTGTAATCATATTTACTACGAAGATTTTCTATAGATGTTTTAAAAATTAATATTATTAGTGTGATGATATTATGATCCCAAATGGTTAAATATAGACGTAAATTTATTTATCCTCCTGAGTTTAACTCATTTGATAAGGGCATTGTATTATATATGCAATGGTTGGGATTCGAAACCTGAATTTCTAACTTATTTATCTTAAGATGTTAATTTTAACCACTAAACTACTTGGGAAAAAAATATTATACATCCTTATTTAAGAGTGTAAATGAGAGTCTAGTTGAATGCTTAAAATTTGAGTTTGACTTGTGAAAAAAATGAATGACTTAGACTTGGCTCATTTAATAGTTTGGTGGGACTCTCTTTCCACGTCTCTTAGGCTTTGTTTGGGAGTTTGAAGGAGAAAGGAATGGAAGGTTTTGGAGGGTTGGAAATATAGGGGGAAATGGTAAAGTCTTTTACAATTTTTGAAAGAGTAATTTTTTAGAGAATGATAAATTAATGCTTATGACTAATATATTTTTAATTTTAAGAATATTATAATTATTTAGATTAAATTTGAAGAATTCATGTAAACCCTCTGAAACCACCCCCCCCCAAAAAAAAAAAAAAAACCCTCCTCCAATACAACTTTTGAGTTCCCCAAATGAGGAGGGTTTTGTATTATAAAGAAATAAAGTGAAACACCAAAGTCTTCCCCTTTCACTAGAGGCACTTATTTTGATCTTATTTGCCAAAATTATTTGATTGTGATATATACCAAAAAAACTATAACCAATGCAATAAAGTAGATATACAATTGTCCCCGTGAGCTTAACTCAATTGGTAAAAGAATTGCATAATTTATGCAGCGGTCATGGTTCGAACTTCAAACACTCCATTTATTCACTTTATAAGGTGGATTTCTAGCCACTTGGTTAATTGACAGGAAAAAAAAAAACAGATATACAATTAAACATGTTCTTTTAGGTCAAGCAAACATTTTCAAATAAAATGAACAATCAAACAAACTCATCATAAATAACTTCTCACATTCAATATCTTTCTCATTCAAACAAATTTATACCCTTAAACAAATTTTTCTATAATAATGTTATATTGTCGATGTCATTGATATATATATATATATATATATATAGGAAAAAGAAGGGATATGAGATAAAACATATATATTTATAATCTTAGTCAAAATCTAACTAATTTTAAAAATAAAAAAAATAAAAAAATTGTTCATAATTTACACATGTTAGTCCAATAAAAAACGAATAGACAGACACTATGTGCCCGTCTAAATGCTAGTTTATGATAACGAGAATATATCAATAGATAATATAGATAAATTAATAAAACAAAATATTTTTTTTCTTTCATTTATCATATTTTCGTAATTTGTGTGGAATGATGAATTTTAACAATATTGTGGTATCAAAGTTTATTAATTTAAATACGCATTTGGACTATATATGGATCAACTATTTATTATCTTAAATGGAAATGTAATAAACGTTATAAGAAATATTGAATTACAATTAGCGTCAAAATGGTTATTTTTGCATTCAATGTATATGTCGTACTACCTTTGTATAGTATTATTTGTATATATGGTTATTTACTTTTTTTTGATTTACTTTTTTAATTTATTATTTTAAATACGAATTTAGACTATATGCGGATCAACTATTTATTATCTTAAATGAAAATGTAATAAATGTTATGAGAAATGTTGAATTATAATTAGCGTCAAAATGGTTATTTTTACATTCAATGTATATGTCGTACTCCCTTTGTATAGTATTCTTGTCTCATTTACGGTATTTATTTCATTAATATTGTTTGTCCTTTCACATTATTAATAAATTATTAATTTTTCTCTCCCTCTCAAAAAGCAATCTCCTTTCACATTATTTTTTTTCCCAGACCTTACATATATTATACATTGTCCTTAGCAACTGAGCTAAACTCACGGAAACTCCTTTCACAATATTTATACTTAGATAAAGAGAGCATAAATTTTTTCTAAAATAAAAAATAAATTGGATCATCTCCTTCACTTTTCTCTCTCCTCTCATAACTCTTTATCTATAAAAAAAAAAATTAGGAGAGAGGATGAGAGAAAAGTAAAAGAGACATAAAAGGTCTAATTCTCTATCTCTATAAAAGCCTTCATTCTCCTATATCTTAATTCACTCTAATAGTTTATTCCAAAACCATCATCAATCAACATGGGTGGCGATATCAAAAATTTTGTATGTGGATTGTGCAATCATGATTGTACAAACTTCGAATCACTCATAAGCCATCTTGAGTCTCATATGGCTCGAGAAAATCTTGCTATTGCAAGATTAAACCATACCAATCCTCAGGTCAAATCAATGCCCAACCCTTTGCCACCCAATTTTCCCATGCCAAAATCATTACATGAAAACAAAACCTTTGTTAGAAGCATGTTATTTCAGAAACCACAACAACAATCTAATGTTGTTGATTTGGCTTCATTTTCAGCTCCACCATCAATACACCAACAAGGGGCTGGTGGTATGGAAGTCTCTCCGATCGATGGAACTAAGCCATATATCAACATGTTGGATAAACCCATCGACAAAAATGTCTTCATTAACTTCATTGATGAGACATCATTGAATTTGGAGCTAAAGCTCTAGAGATTATTAGTGTACCAAGATATGATATTGGTTGTTGTCAATTATGTCATGCATGAATTAAATTAAATCCTATATTGTGTTTTGATTGTAATTTGTCTGAAGAAATTTATGTTTAAGTGATTAATTGAAAGTTGAAAACTTCATGCTTATTATTGGAAGAGGAAATTATTATTGTTTTTGAAAGGGTAAGAAGAAAATTATAATGATCTAGTTTTTTTTAACTCATTTGGTTTGGTCTGGTGGTATAAGCTTGAGATCTGGAAGTGTGATGATTTTTTTTTTATTAATTCAAGTGGCACGGTTGACCAGTTTAGAACTGAATTCGATGAGATTTGAATTCGATACTTGGATGTTAGTATGTTACAAGTTTAAGCTCTTACCATCGAGCTATAACTCTATAGTTTACTGTATTATTTTAAATTTTAGTGAAAATGGTTGTTGGACAATATTATTTGATTATGTAAAGAAACTATATTATTTGATTAGATATTGAGTTTTAAAAAAATATTAATTAAACATACACTAATGATCATTTACAACCGTTTTTGAAAAGAATTAAAAAATAATTATGTACACGTGGACAAATATATGTTCTAATTTCAGTGAATACTGTAGATATATATTATTCATTCAAAATTTTCACGACAACATGATTTTTTTTTACGGGATGATTATTTTTTTTCTAATAAGTTCATATTGTCTACGATTACTAATCAAAAAATAAATAAAAAATGGTAAGTACAAGTATATAATTTAATATTATTGGGCTCCTGACGTTGTCGGTGGTTACACTGTGCGTGGTGTTTACCAGATTCTGACTACGCAGTCATACCCCGTTGATGATGGCATGTTGGATCTTGTATGGCATAAACAGGTACCTCTAAAGGTCTCAATCTTCGCGTGGAGACTGTTGCAAGATAGGTTACCGACAAAGACCAATCTTTTGAGGCGTGGGATTATTCACCATGAGGCTGCGAGATGTGTGGCAGGGTGCGAAGCCGACGAATCAGCGGTTCATTTGTTCCTTCATTCTGATGTTTTCGGGTCCTTGTGGCAGCTAATCAAGTCTTGGATTGGCATCATAGGAGTTGACCCCAACAATATTAGTGATCACTTTTTTCAGTTTATTCATTGTTCAGGTCACTCGAAGAAGCGTCGATCGTTTCTACAGCTTTTATGGCTTTTGTGTGTTTGGCAGGTTTGGAATGAACATAATAACATGATTTTTAACAACACCCAAACCCCCATTATGCAGCTCTTAGATAGAGTTAAATACCATTCGTTGTGGTGGTTGAAGGTTAATAATGTCACTTTAATGTACGGTTCTTATAGATGGTGGTCGAACCCTATGCTTTGTTTGGGTATTGACCGACCGTGTTATTGTAATTATTACACTTGACTGTTGTTTTTTGGGATGACTTTCTTGGTACATCTTGTGCTAGGAAGGTGTTATCGCCTTACTTAATATATTTCATTTTTGATTTTTCAAAAAAAAAAAATTAACATTATTGGGAGCATTTAACTAATATGGATATCAAGTAAATTTTAATAAACTTGTCAAAAAAAAGAAAAGTAAATTTTAATAAATAGTACTTTTCTTCTCCTTTTTATATTATAAAACCCGCTTTTTTTTAGTAAAATTGATAAGCATCTTTGGTAAAGTTGGAAATTGATTGAGTTGTATTTGTCTGAACTCGACTCGATAATAATTTATTTAACTTGAAACTCGACTGAAGTTTGATATGAGTCTCTATTTTAGTTCGAGTTCGGCTCGTTTAAATTTCACGAACAACTTGATTCACCTTATTAGATTCAGCTCCTTGTCTTGAACCACATAATTCAAAAGGCATATTTTTATTAAAAAAAAAAAAAAATCAAACAAACAAACTTTATATATTTGACCTTGTATTTTAATTTCAAAAAGACAAATATCGAATTAAAATAAAAGCTATAACAAACATACCGTGTTTAATTGATAGACATAAATACAAAGTTCAAACCTGCATACATATAAAAATCTTAAAGCATAGTCAACTACACCTACAAGCTACAAACACCCCAAAACAAAAATACAAAAACAACTCAAATAAAGTATATATAACAGAGGCAAATTTCAATACTGGGGTTGAGAGTTTTCTCAAAATACTCTTTCATTTGATTCATGAATTGAGTTCAATGAGTTAATTATCGGATCGAATTTCAGACTATATTTGAGTTGAATTTATTTATTATTTTCCCTAATTTTTTATGTCCATATTACAATTTCCCCATATTATTGCTAAGAAAAATTCATATACAAAAATTAAAAACAGCTCGTGTATGACACAAGTACACTCTAGTAAATATAAGATAATATATATATATATATATATATATATATATATATATATATATATATATATATATATATATATATATATATACACACACATTAAGTGTAATACAAGTGATAGATATTTGGATCCCTTAACCATTTGGTAAAGAGTGACTGATGTGTATAAAAAATATTTGTTGGGAGACGTCAACACCTTAAATAAATGTCATTATTTGAGGATTAGTGATGGATAATTTATCAGTTGTACTAAATTGTTGTCAAATAATAAAATATAAGTTTGTATCCACGTCAATTGTTTCAATTTTGACTTAACAATTTTACGTACTAAAGATGCAAAACTGGAGGGGTATGCTTAGCATATAGGTAGAATAACATAAATTGAAAGACTTTGATTAAAATTATAAACTAAAGATGATTAGGTCTTTTGTAACCCCTTTCTTTTCTTATTTGATAATCACGGTCATAAATTACAATTACTTTGCTAGAATTACTATGAATTAACAAAATGGTTAAAACCAATGTCCTGATTCATAACTCTTTTCTCTAATTAGAACACACTAATGTTTTAGGTGAGTTTGTAAATATCAAAATTTCGATCAAACGTTGATTTAATATCACAAACTAAATAGTTCGATACTTTTAAAGCTGCTAATTGTTTTTAATTATTTTAGATCAAGATCTAAAAGTTAGAGTTAATAATCATTTAAATTTTAAAATCAATTAATACATTTATCAACATGTGAAAGACAATAAACACAAAGATAATTGAATAATTTTAGATCTACATCTCGCCGGAGCAATTTAAAAAAAAAAGGGAGAGGGACGAAGGAGTCCCATTCTTATTTTATTTAAAAGGGTTTGTCTAACATGTAAAATATTACACTTGTTAAAGAATCTAAAAGTAACAATTTTTTTTTAAAAAAGCAGCAATCATTTATTAAAGAGTTATATATTTAAGAGTTAATAGGTCTTTACCTCCCTGTAATATAGGTCATTTTCGATTTTCCACCCTGTAAAATTATTTTTTTTGATCTACCCCCCTGTAATATTTTTTTTTGTTTTGATTTACCCCCCTAATAGGCCAAACAAAAACCAATTTTATTACAGGGGGAACCCGGAAATGACATACATTACAAGGGGTAAAGACCTATTAACCCTATATTTAATATAAAATTCAAAAATTTCAATACAAATTAACAAATATTTTATGGTCTAAAATAAAACAGCAATGACCAAAATATTGAGCACATGATAAATTAGATACATGTGTATATTTCTATTGATCTATTGCATATATTTTTTTAGAGGATCGATCCAATAAACTTGAATATGGGTATTCAAGAAATTGAAGGATATTGAAGTTGTCACAAACAAGAACCATTGGAAGAAATTAATAACCCAAGGAAGAAAGTATATAAGAAGAATTTAAATTAACAATGTGTATTTTAAGAGGTTAACAATGTGAATCTATATGGTTGGTATTTTGTGAAGATCCTAGTTTTCAGTATAGCCAATGTTGTATGAAAATTATGGCTAGAGTAAAATTCATATAATATATTATTATATTTGGTCAACTTTCTAATATTGGTCCAATCCCTCTCTCTCTCTCTCTTTTTCTTGTTTCCTTTGTTTTCCAGTCATCAATGAACACTGTTCCTACATTATCTGAGCTATAATTTTGGCCATCCATAAATGCATTCTTATAGGCTTCAATTAACACACTTCCATGGTTTATCCTCTTTTCACCATTTTCCATTGAGTCACCATTTTTGTTGATTATTTAGTTATATTATTGTAGCAACTATTTTCTAAAGAAATACAATACATACATTAAGATAACAATATTCATATATCAACCAATTGAAAGTTTGATTTAAAAATATAGTTGAAATGGGTAGCCTACTCCTAGATCAAATTAAAAAGCAGACAACAAATTTTCTACAAGAAAAGTACAAATCTGCTAGGATGACATTTACAGACGTTACAGGAGCTGAATTGTAAGTATGTGTATATTTTACATGTGTTTTTTATGCACTAATAATTTATAGATTTTCCTCATCTAAATTTCTGGTAAATAAAATGTGACTCTTAATTTGTTAATACATAATTATGATTAATGGGTATTAACATGTTATAATAATAATAATTTTATTATTAATTAGGCTAGCTGAGGAAGCAACAAATAAGGATGATTGCAGCCCGGATGCCAAAACAATGACTAAAATTGCTGAGGCATCTTTTAATATTGATGAATATTGGAGGATTGTTGATGTTCTTCATAGAAGGTATATAAGCATGCATATTATATTTTTTTGGTTGTTGAAGAAATAACATATTATATATTAAATTCATAAAAAATATTTCAAATATACAATATTTTATGATTGAAAGTGCAGGTTGTACAATGTTGATTGGGAACAATGGAGGCAATCTTACAAAGCACTAGTTCTTCTAGAATTCATGCTCACCCATGGTCCTATAGATTTTGCTCAAGAATTTCAATGTGATGCGGAAATTATTGAAGAACTAGGAAATCTTACTCATATTGATGATAGAGGGTAATTAACCTTTTAACCCAGTTAATATATGAATGAGAATAAGTAAGTTTTGGACGTATCTTGACATATCGTCTTTAGTTGAATTTTTCTTTTCTTTCAATCATATTTTTGCTATTTGTAATATTCAAACTCGAGACATTACTTAAGTAATTTGAACAGTTCTAAACGGACCAATATAATATAGTTTGGTATTTCTATATATATTTCATGTAAAGAGGGGTACATTTTTGTACCCAGAAAGAAAAAAAAAAAAGAGCAGTGCATTTTTTTTTAATTTAGTTTTTTTATCAAGTTCATAATTTTGGTTTGAACTTTCATTCTTAAATCAACTTGTTAATTATTGATTTCAGGTTTAATTGGGGATGTAGAATGCAAAACCTATCAAACGAAATACTAAGACTTTTACAAGGTGGAGAAGGTCTAAAAGAGGCACGTTTGAAAGCACTAAAAATAACAACTGAAATACAAGGTTTTGGAGGTTCATTAAGCTCTCCATCATCAAGAACAACATCACCTAGTTCATTATCTTCTGATCAATTAGCATCGCCAGGATCTTCATCATTTTCTTCATTTTCTTCCTCAGGCACTCCTAATAATATGCCACAGAAGAATAATGTGGATGAAAAGCACCTTTGGGATGGTCCAGCAATTGAAGAGATTTTGATTGATTCCGATGATGATAAAGATGGAGAAATGGGAAAACCAAAAGGATTTGTTAGTGAAATGTGTTCAAAGATTATTGGTGGTAATGATCGTGAAAAGATTGAATTTAGATGCATCTCTGATGTTGGGAGGAAGGTTACTAAAAAAAGATATGATCGACAATATTCACTTTGGTTTTAAATTAAGAATTGTATGTATGATCCATTGTTATTGTATATATACTATATAATATATTTTTAGAAAATGTACCATGCATGACATGCATGTTAGTTATTCAGCACTATGTACAAGTGTCCCTCAGTTTTGTAAATTTGATTACGTATATATGAATAGTGTTTGGAGTTTGAACTCCGATTTCTATATATTTTAATTTATTGTTTCTATCAATTGAGGTGAACTCATTGAACGTTTTAAAACTTTTAATTTTCAGTAGTTTTATAGTTTGTAGCACCTTTTTACAATTCAATAATTTACTTTTGCTCTTTTATACCATTGTCTTAATTTTTCTTGCAATTTTACCTTCATTTTCATTTCTTTGTTTGTTCTTAAAAATTCACAATCAAACTCA
This sequence comes from Medicago truncatula, assembly GCF_003473485.1. NCBI lineage: Eukaryota > Viridiplantae > Streptophyta > Magnoliopsida > Fabales > Fabaceae > Medicago > Medicago truncatula. The sequence goes on along the minus strand of NC_053042.1, from coordinate 37,491,475 downwards.
TCCATACCAAGAACTTTATAAAAATCCACACACTTGCATATCAAGTCGTCTAATTTACTAACTAACTCATTCAAAATCCTATGATCACATTAAATAACTTGGTAATTTTGCTTCTAATCTATACGAGTGTAGGATACAAAATACACTAAACAAGTTGCAATTTTTTTTTATAGATATGTGAGGTTTTGTCAAGCTTTGCATAAGTTTGTCGGATTGAGGTTTCCTGCATATATGCATGGTAGGGCTATCCGTGCAAATCTAACTATCATATCATATTATATTATATGCTTAGACAGTTTCATATATAAAAAGACATTATTATCCTTAAAAAAGAAGACATTATTATAAAAAAATCTAAATATTCCCATAAGAAACTAATGAGAGAAAAGGAAGCAACAAGGCAAAAGCATAACAATATTATATGAAACGATGAATGCGTCGTTTATTTGCTGTTTAAGAACATATCCTCTTCATTTGCAATGATTGAGTAGATTTGTAGTGATGATGGTCCATTTCTTCATCATAACTTAAAATGTAGGTTCCTCGACATCCTTTCTGATACCCTAAGAAGAAAAAATCGATGATTGCGCAAATTAATCCTCACCAACTTGTGGCACGTTGCCTTCAACTGGTTTTAAAATAATAAAATATATGCCAATTATTTACAAAAAAAATTATTATACTTTTATACTAATTTTTATATTAAAAACTAAAAGATGTGCCCATTATTTCTTATAAAATTAAATAAGCTTTAATAAAAAGTTGATTTCGAGAAGGCGTGTGACTCGGTTGATCTGAATATCTTGATGCAGCGATGGTGAAAATGAATTTTCCAACCCTTTGGCAGAAATGGATAAATGAATGTGTAGGGACAGCAGTGGCGTCAGTTCTTGTAAATATGGGTGTCCTACGGAGGAGTTTCCGTTGGAGCGGAGACTTCGTCAAGGGGACCCTCTTTCCCCTTTTTTATTCTTATTGGCGGCTGAGGGATTTAATGTTTTGATGAACGTGGTGGTGGAGGCCGGATCTGTTCCATGATTTTGAAGTAGGAAATGGAAGTGAAGTTCGTTTAACGCACCTTCAGTTTACGGACGACACTCTAATTATGGGTGGAAAAAGTTGGTTGAATGTGCGGTCCATGAGGGCGGTTCTGCTTCTATCTGAGGATGTGTCAGGCCTAAAAGTAAATTTCCACAAAAGCATGTTGACGGGAGTGAATATTTCCGATTCTTGGTTGGCAGAGGCCGCGTTGGGTCTTCCAATTGGTGGGGATTCGAGGAAGTTGAGTTTCTGGAAACCTATCATTGACCGTATTGTGGGTCGACTGTTGTCATGGAATAATAAATTTCTCTTTTGGTGGTCGTCTGGTTCTTCTGAAAGTTGTCTTGTCCTCTCTTCCGGTTTACTTTCTTTCCTTTTTCAAAGCCCCTGCAAGTATAATTTCTTCTATTGAATCTATTTTTAAAAGTTTTTTTCTTCTTCGAGGGGGGGTGGGTGGTGGTGAGGTTCTTAGAAAAATAGCTTGGATTAAATGGGACTTAATTTGTTTATCAAAGGAGGACACATGGTTGGGGGTTAGGAGGATGTGAGCATTTAATGTTTCTATGTTGGGTAAGTGGTGTTGGAGAATGTAAATGGAAAAGGAGCAGAAGACGGTGTGTCATATCCGTGAAGGAGTAGGTATGAGTGTGGGGAATTGGTTTGAGGATAATATTAGGCGGGTGGTAGGTGATGGGCTGAACATTTTATTTTGGTATGACAATTGGATTGGGGATATTCCGTTAAGGATGAAGTTTCTGCGTTTGTTTGAGTTGGCTGTGGAAAAGGTGAGCTCGGTTAGGGACATGGAGAGTCGTGGGTGGGGGGTTGATGTAGGGGCGTGGGAGTGGAGGCGTGGGCTGTTTGCCTGGGAGGAGGAGTGTGTGAGGGACTGTTCCTTGTTACTACATAACATTATTTTGCAGGATACTGTTCCAGACACTTGGTGGTGATTGCTTGATCCCATTCATGGTTACACGGTGAAGGGAGCATATTCCTTTTTTTACTAGCACTAGCGATATGGTGGACAAGTCCAATGTTGACGACGTTTGGCACAAGCATATACCTTTGAAGGTATCTCTGTTGGTGTGACGTCTCTTTCGTAACCGCATTCTAACTAAAGACAATTTGGCGCATCAGGGTGTTCTACCTTTCACAGACATGTCATGTGCGTTTGGTTGTGGCTCAAATGAGTCGGTGGTACATCTTTTTATACATAGTTCCTTATTTGGCACTCTATGGGCTCTTGTTTCGAACTGGCTCGATATTTCATTTTTTCATCCTAGTGAGCTTCGATATCACTTTATTCAGTTCACTAAGATGGCGGGAATGCCTATTTATTCTCACTCTTATTTCAGGATTATTTGGTTTGCCACAGTTTGGGTCATTTGGAAGGATAGGAATAACCGAATATTTCAAAATATGGTTTCCGGTCCTATTAAGCTCTTAGAAAAAGTAAAACTTAATTCTTTCCTATGGTTAAGGTCCAAGCAGGTGAATTTTGTCTATTCTTATCATGATTGGTGGAAACACCTCATCCCTTGTATGAGTGTTCTCTTGTAATTTTTTGTTTGGGGGTGCTTTTGTTTTGGCACCGTAATTTTATAAATATTTTCCGGTGTTTCTCCTTTTGCACATCTTATGCGGGGTGAAATATTGTTGGTTTAGTAATATATATTTTGATTTGTTAAAAAAAATTAAACTCTAATTAATTATAAAACTAAATAAGCTTAATAATTAAACTCTAACGGTATATTTTTTCAGATATTTTTTACTAAAAAAAAAAATCAGAAATTTTATTTTCTAAACAGAATATGCTTTCTTTTCTTCAGAAAAGATTCAGAATATTTCTGGTTTTTTTAATTTCTTCTAAAACTTCAATATTATTTTCATGAATTTATTATGTTCTTTTTATTGCGCTAATGTTTGTAAATTATGAACGGTATTTTTTTTTTTTTATAAATTTTTGATTTTAATTAATATTAAAAATATAAATATTTGTCGCTTTCAAGTTACAATAAACCAAACTAATGAATTTATTCTGTTCTTTTTATTGCGCTAATATTTGTAAATTATGAACGGTATTTTTTTTTATAAACTTTTGATTTTAATTAAAATTAAAATTATAAATATTTGTCGCTTTCAAGTTATAATAAACCAAACTAATCATGCTTATATATTGCAATGAAATCAACAATATAACAAAAAAAAATCTAAATTCTTTTTTTAATGATACCACATCAATCTTTAATTATAGAAAAATTTGTTTAAGGGTATAGTTGAGACAATAAAAAAGTAAGTATATATATACTCATCTAGTTTGTTACATTTTTTAAATAATAATGGAAAAAAAAGCTAGACATATATGCATATATCTTGTTTGTTACACTTTTATTTTAATATTTAAATTTATTCTTGTTTATTTGTTTTTTTTTTTTTGAACAAGCTTGTCTATTTGTTATATGTGTTGTTTGTATTGAAAGTTGAAGATAATTTTAGAAATAGTAAAAATCAGATCAAAAAGACAAAACATGTCATTTTCTTTGTATATAGTAAGTATAGATTTACATAAATACTAACAAAAGTTACCTCTTCTTGGGCAATATGGAAGGATAGAAACAACCGTGCCTTAAAAAATGCGGTAATCGATCCTCACAATATTCTTGAAAAGGTGAAGATGAATTCTTTTTTAAGGTTATCTTCGAATTATGTTCCATTAACTTTTGGTTTTCATGATTGGTGGAGACATCCACTCCTTTGTATGGACGTCATGTAATTTTATTTTTGTCTCGTGGTTGCATCCTTTTGATAGGTGTCTGGTCTTTGTAATAGATTTTGAATGATCCATCACTTTTAACACACCTTATATGGGGTGAATTACTTTTCGTTTGAATGATATATTCCGTTTTGATTTGTTGAACAAAACAAAAGTTACCTCTTAATTTTGCCGTGCGATGTACAAACTAGTAAAAATAAAAGCTTGAGGGATGGTACTATAAAGCTTCCAAAGAATGTGTTAAAAAAAATGGTTAATTAAGTTTTTAGTCCCTACAAAATAAAATTACAATTTTTAGTCCTCTGACATTTTCCTTAAGCATTTTAGGGACTAAAAATGCTGATGAAAAATTTTTATAGGGACTAAAAATGCTTATAAAAAATTTTATAAGAACTAAAAATGTTGATGAAATTTTTTATAGAAATTAAAAAGTGTGATTTTATTTTATAGGGATTAAAAACAAAATTTTAAATATTTATAGAGACTAAAAACTTAATTAACCCAAAAAAGAAAGCCTCTCAAAAATATTCCACCGCTATGTTTGTGTATATCATGCACATGATCTTCTGTTATATTCTTTTAAGATCTTGCACATGATCTTCTACACATTAATGTGATAGGATACAAAAAAGTCATCGAATTTTTTGTTAAATTTCCCAAGTCACACAAAATGGTCCCGGTCCCGGTCCCTAATAATTTTAACTCTTTCTGAGAACTCACAAATTAGTCATTAGAATGACTACTATTAGTAATTTAATTTTTTTAGGGAACTATTAGTAAATTAATTACTTCACTGATTATAAAATTGGAAACTGCCCAATTCCCAAATAGCCTTATTTGATAAATACTAGTATCTTATTGTAAAAAAAATAAAAATATTTCATCGTTTCAAAATACACGTCACAGCCTATGACTTATTAATATTTTTAATTATTTAAAAAAAAATTATAGAGATTTAATATTTTAAAAATATTTATCGAAATAAATTAAACAACATCTTAGATTATAATATTTGAATTTATATACATATCACACAAATTTCTTAAACAGAATTTACTGAACATCTATCAATAACTCTATTATCACATTTTATTTTTTAATATTAAAATAATGTAAGACCCGTACGTAAAATATTATTATTGTGGATAGTCCAACCATTATGAATAATGGATATTGCAAACAACAACATGTATTTTGAAACGGATAGTAAAAGTAAATATTAATCTTAGATCTAAAGAGTAATTATTTTGTTGACTAAAAATGATTACCTACGACAACTTCTTTAATATAAAGTCACATGCTATTACATTACTTTTCTTTTTCATCACCTACATTCCATATTTAAACCAAAAGCAATTTTAAGAAAAAGTGATTAATCTTTAATAATAAAACGCAAAGGTTAAATAAAGAGGTTACCAAACAGAGAATAAAGGGAGACAGATAAGAAAAGAACCCTCAAAAAAAGGGAAGAAGGGTAAAATGGTAATTTAAAAGACAACCTTGAAGCCACAAAAAACACAGATCTCTGTTTGTCTTGACCATGTCACTGTCTAAACTTGGCACCTCCAATTGTTTGTCATTTTTAATGTTTTTCCATTTTTACCCTCAACTGTTATTCTCTCTAAATTGATGAAATTATTATTTGTCACTCTCACACTGGTTTTGGTTGGAGTTGGTATCCAAAGACAACAAGAACAAAAAACAATAACACAATCTTTGGATCCTTTTTTTTCTCTTTCACATTTTCTACTTAACCCCTTTTTTTCCTTTTTTGTTTCTATATATAAAAATACTATCTTTTTCTTTCATTGAAGCTATTTTGGCTTGTTCTTTTGAGTTTTGATGACCCTTTTGGATTGTTAATCTGATTCTGAACTCTATTGGTGGGTTATCAGTTTTAGCTTTGTTGGGTCTTTTTTTGTGACAAAAAAATGAATTCTTCAATGAGGTTGGATTCAGCTGTTTTTCAACTCACACCCACTAGAACAAGGTAATAATAGTTTATTCATTCATTCATCAATGGGTTGAATTGAATATTTTGTTTAAAACTTTGAACTAGTTAGTGAACAAGTTTGAGTTGTGTACAATGGTGAAGTTTTTTTTTTTCTTTCTGCCTTGGTTAATACTTGTGGTATATGCTGTTTTTGGTGTCACTGAATTTGTTTAAGGATGTTAATGACTTTAGTTTATTTCTTTATTTGGCAAATAGTTGTTTAGAAGATATGTTTTATTTTCAAGTTTGTTGATTTAATTTAATTGGAGTCAAGTAACATGATATGGTTTTTACAACAAGGGTATTGGGTATTATGTGCAAAGTTTAATCCTAAATTTTATGGAAATTTCTGAGCATTTTCTAGTCTGTATTTGGTTAGGGTACTATTTTGCATGTAATCAAATTTGAAGTTTTGTGGATTTCACAGTGATGTTGTTTGTATGATTAAAAAGTACTAGAATTCAAATTTAGAAAGGGGGCACTAACGCCTACGAAGTTAGAAACCGATGTTTTTTCACTTGTAACTTTTAGTTACTGATTGATGTGTGCAAAATCTTGTTCAAAAAATTTACACATTGTCTGTGGACTTGTGGTTTTGATCCATCACTTTCTCTGCCTTTGTATATATCAGGTTTGACTTGATTATAACTGTGCATGGGAAGAAGGAGAAAATTGCCTCAGGTTTGCTCAATCCGTTTCTTTCTCACTTGAAGGCTGCTCAGGATCAGATAGACAAGGGTGGTTATTCAATTGTTCTTGAGCCTGAGGGTGGCAGTGATGCTACATGGTTTACCAAGGGAACTCTTGAAAGGTTTGACTCTTAATATATCGGTGTTTATTAATGTGTTTAGCATAGAGCTTCAAAATTGATGTTGCATAAACATTATCATTTTATTATCGCATGATCTAGAATGACATTTTGAAAGGATAGTGAAATTAAGCATAGAAGTGGTAACTTGTAACAGTTGAATGCAAGACTTATTTTTTTTCTTCCAATTAGCTTAGTGTGCTGGACTAATCTTCTATGCTTATATAGGTTTGTTCGCTTTGTAAACACTCCTGAGATATTGGAACGTGTTTATACTACAGAATCTGAAATCTTACAAATTGAAGAGGCAATTGCAATACAAGGAAATAATTCCATGGGGATTAGCACAGTAAGTAAATATCAAGCATTATTATATGATTGATTGTCTGCACTTAAAAGAATGTTTCAGTAATTATGTATTTCTACAGGTGGAAGAAAACCAAGTAAAACATGCAGAAAATACAGAAGGTACGTTTGAAATAACTAGTCTATTTCAAATTATCATTGAAAACAACTCACTTGTATTAAACAAATATGAGTGTATTTAATGTTCTGCTTAGATTTTCAAGATTTACAGCTACAACTTACAAAACTTGCTGCTGTGCACAGGTAGGAAGACTCAACATGATACTAACGAGGAGAAAGCGATTGTACTTTACAAGGTTAATAACTTAATAGGTCTTCAATAATACATACCATATTCATTTATTAAATTAATTTATTATTCTAATTGTATGGTTATGTGTCAGCCTGATGCACAGCCACCAGAAGCAAATGGACATGCCACATTAGAAGGAAACTCAAAGTAAATTCCGTTTCCTTTATTCCTCCACTCTATGACCATCTTTTGTAGTAGAAAATTTTAACTTTTAATTCAGTGTCGTCTCTGATTAAATAATATAATCCAATAAGTGTACATTCCATACTTTGCATACTTGAAGTTGTATCAATTAAGTTTCATGCTAGGATATGCTTGTAGAAAATAAAGCAAATGTGTTAAAAACCTTGATGATTTCCTTTAGCATTAACTTTGAAGTCCATTAAAATTCAAAATTCTGATAGTACAAAGTTTGGACACCTTTTTTTACATCACAGAAAATCCTAAGTTCCGTTAAGAGTTTTATGGTGAATCTTACATAAACTTTCTGTTAACATGATATTTACATCTCGAGGTTAATTGGTTATCCACCACTGTATTAAAAGCAATATCTTAGAAGACTATGAGTTTTTTATTTACAATTATTGAAGATTATTTTCAAATGCAATTGGAATTATTTTCTAATGCGTCTATCACAGCTTAAGTTATTGGGACAAGTTTTTCCATGCTGTTATAAATTTTTAATTAAAGCTCTGTTGGACTGAGTTTCTTGTTTCCCACAATTGCACATAACTGATAAGATAAATATGCTTCTCTTTTCTTAATTTGTTCGTTATTCATAAAGCTTTTTTTCACAGTGCGAAACAGATTGTTAACATGTTTTCTATTCAATACTATCACATATTTTCTCAGAGTTCAGCTTTTGAAAGTCCTAGAAACGCGCAAATCAGTGCTACAGAAAGAGCAAGGCATGGCATTTGCACGCGCTGTTGCTGCTGGTTTTGACATTGACTATATACCCGCGTTGATGTCATTTGCTGAATGCTTTGGAGCATCTCGGTTGATGTAAGGGAACTTCTGTTTTTTTCATACACCATTTTGACCTTAAATATTGGTTGGTCAAAAGTTGTGTTCTTTCTCCCATTGACCTGTAACATACATGTAACATCTAGACATTCTTATTGATGCTATTTTTTGTCACTTATCAGGGATGCATCCGCAAAATTTAGAGATCTTTGGAAAAGAAAACACGAAACTGGACAATGGCTTGAAATGGAAGCTGCTGCTGAAATGATGTCCAGCCGCCCAGACTTCACTGCATTAAATGGCTCTGGCATTATACTTCCCAATATGGCCTTTGCATCCCCTACTGAATTGAACTCGGAGAACAACGGGAAAGCTAGTTCAGGTACCTGACAATTCCTGAACATTTTGAATTTGTCAACTTGTAAATTTATGGATTCTTCTGGACTTGATATACACAATTATAATAAGCTACTTTGAAGAATATAGAGGCATGTTTGGTCACATTGATCTTAATTGTTTGTGTTGGTTTTTATTTTGGTACCGTATTTTTCTTCACAAAGTTTGATTACAGCACGCATAGAAAACTATGAATGATAAATGTCCTGAAAGGAAGAATTGTTAGCGGCCAACACTCGGGTGGGTTTTAGTCCCACATCGGATAGATAGGATTCTTGAAAAGAGTTTATAAAGAGGAGGCACTCCTCACCGTACAAGCCGGTTTTGTGGGGATGAGTTAGGCCTTGATATTCGTTACAAAAATACCGTTGTTTTATAACTGTGCCATGTGTGGTAACAGAAATGGGACCAAGGGTCTGTTTGGGAAACTAAAAAAAAGAGCTTTTAGCTTTTAGCTTATAGCTTATAAGCTCGTTTGACAAAAAAAGCTCTGTTTGGTAACACTTTTTCACCATGAGCTTATAGCTTATTTCACGAGCTTATAAGCTATTCCAAGTAGCGTTTGAGCTTATAGCTTATAGCTTCTCACTTTTTCTTCCAATTTTACCCTTATTATTTCATTTAAATTGTATTTTTATCCATTATAATTTTTATAATAAGCTACGTAATAAAGACTACTATCCCTTTATTCCAATTTTTGTATATATATCAGCTGACCTTTTTTTTTTTTTGAAAAAATATATACCTTCGTTTTTTTTTTTTTTTACGAAACAAAATACTATTATTCTATTAGTGTTACTTTTTATTTTTATTTTTTTGAGGTAAGTGTTATTTTCTTTATTCTCTGTTATTAATATTACTCTATTAGTGCTACTTTTTTTTTTTGTTTTTGATGTAAATGTTATTTTCTTTATAAAGTAGAAACACTTAAATAATAATAAATATAAGATAAAATTTTAGTGAATAAAATTTAATTTAATTTATAATACATAGGATATATTAAATTAATAAATTTAAAGTATTTTTTTAAAGAAAAATTAGTTTACAAAATTACAAATACTTAAATTAATGATATAATTTTTATTATGAATTAAGAATACCTGTCATTTTACATTTATCAGCTAGTTGAACCGCTATTTTTACCAAACACTTCAGTTAACTTATCAGCTAAAAGCTACCAGCTAGCTTATAAGCTAAAAGCTATCAGCTAGCTTATCAGCTAAAAGCTATCAGCTAGCTTATCAGCTATCCGCTATTTTTACCAAACAGAGCCCAAGTGTTGGGCTGTCAAGAACCACAACAAATATAAATTAAGCGCAGCATAAATGAGGATGGATGTTGCGTTGGATGTGGTAAGACTAAATGGGATAGGATTGGAAATGACAACATTAGAGAGAGAAGACCTGTAGATTCTGTAGTAAGGAGAGTAGATATGATGGAGGGTAGTCAAATCACTAGAGGCAGAGGAAGTCCTAGAAAAACTGTAAGGGAAACTATTAAGTAAGATCTAGAGATTAGCGAGTTGGATATAAATATGGTATATCAGAGAACATTATGACATTGTTTGATCCATGTAGCCAACCCTACTTAGTGGGATAAGGCTTGGCTGTTGTTGTAAAACAGTGCCATGTAGCAATGCAAAATGTTGCTTCGATAAAAATGAACTACAATACATGTGACAGGTTTTGAAAGGGGATATATAAGTCTTTGTGTTCAAATGTTTACCCGTGATATCTGGCTTATAATTTTCCTCAACTGAGATTTTTAAATGGTGATAGGCACAGTACATGTCTGCCTTTTTTCTTTGATTATTAGAAATGTGTCTTGAGATTTTTGTTTACTTTTCCAGATGTGCCTCCAATGGACCGTCAAGGCCACCAAGATAATATGCATGCTCAATTTCCACATCACATGTTCCCTCCTTGGCCTGTTCATTCTCCACCAGGCACTGTACCAGTCTATCCGCCATATCCAGTTCAAGGCATACCTTACTATCAACCATATCCTGGAAACAGTCCATACATGCAGCCCAATTATCCACCCATGGATGACCCTAGACTAACTCCTGGTCAAAATATGGGTTTAAGAAGGCATTCCATGGATAGTAGACATAGCAATACGGGATCAGAAACATGCGATGTAGAAGCCTCAAAATCAAGGTTGCATGATGAAGTGGATATGGAGAGGGAAGGTTCGCAGACAGGAGATCGACGGAAGAAGGGTAGCCGGTCGGGTAGACAGAAATCTGGCATGGTGGTTATTAGGAATATCAATTACATAACAAAGACTGAAAACTCCTCTGGCAGTGGATCATATTCAGATTCTGTCTCTGAAACTGATGAAGATATTGATGAACAGGAGCATGCGAAGACTTCAAAAAGGAGAGGATCAAGAAAAGAATCTTTGAAGAAGTTGAACTCGTCCGATAAGGAAGAAACAGACCATGTGAAGGATGCAGATGGAGGACACTGGCAAGCTTTCCAAAATTGTTTACTGAGAGATGTTGATGAAGATAGACATGCCATTGACCAAGATCAATATGGTATGGAAAAGGTGCATGACAGGAGAAGAAATAAACACGTTTCAGTCAATGATCCTTTAGTTTTGAATGATCGGGAAATGCATGAAGTTCAAGGCAGTCGTACTATAGATGATGCACAATCTTTAGAAGTACATGGAAGAAGCAGTGGTTCAAGGAAGGCTGTTAGTGATGATTTCATTCTTCGTAAACAAGAAAGTCAGTCTGGTAATTCATATCCTTCCTCAGATCTGGAAATCACCGGAAGTGGACAAGGTTATTCAAACGATAATTTGCAAAGGAAGTTGTTTCATGATATGAATGATGATTCCTACATGTTGGAGCATAGATCAATCCAAGTCAATGATGCAGGAAATGCTGAGAGACACATGATCGACATAGACTCTGAGTTCCCGATGGTGCGTCAAGAGGATGAAAAAACTTCAAACGGGATTGACCGTATGAACAATCAGCTAGATGAATTAAGCATGATGCCTGTACGAGGAGCTGAAGGGGGATCGATGAGTTACGATCCTGCTTTAGACTATGAAATGCAGGCCCAAGCTGGTGGTGCTCTACAAGGTAAAAACAAAGAGGTATTGGCTGATGCTAAACCAGGATCTAAGAGGTTGGATAAGGAGCCAAAATCAAAACTTACTCCCAATAGCTCCGATAAAAGAAAGTCTGTTGGGCCAATAAGGAGAGGGAAGACTTCTAAACTGAGTCCTTTGGAAGAAGCACGGGCACGTGCCGAGAGTTTACGTAACTACAAAGCTGATCTCCAGAAAATGAAGAAAGAGAAGGTAATCGCTCCTACTCGCGTAACTCCCAGTCTCCCTTCCCACTCATATTTCTATTTCATACAATTAACTTTAAATGGATGTGGAACTTGTATACAGAACCTTAACATGCTTTTTAGTTATATTAAATTGATAAGTAATTTGTTTGTTATACAACTGTTTTTTTTCCCTCTGATATCTAGGAAGAGGAAGCGATTAAACGCATAGAAACTTTAAAGATGGAAAGGCAAAAGAGAATCGCTGCCAAGAGTAGCTCAGTCACTACACAGTCACCCGTGGCATCTCATGCTACCAAGAGACAAGTTCCATCAAAATTTTCACCAAGCTCTCATAAAGGATCAAAATTTAGTGATTCAGAACCAGGACCATCTTCACCCCTTCAAAGATTCCCTGCCAGAACTGCTTCTGTTGGATCTGTTGATTCTTTGAAATCCTCAAAAACCAGCAGATTGAGCATTAGAAGCCCCTTGAATGATAACAAATTAAGCCAATCAGTGTCTTCTTTGCCTGAATCTAAGCTAGAGAAGGATGATAGCGCAACTAATACCAAGGTATCTATGGCACGGATTAGAAGATTATCAGAACCTAAAATGAGTTCCGTTCGTCAGACTTCCTCGGTTAAACCGCTTGGTGCAGGGACAAAATCAAAGACTAAAGCATCTGATGGACCAGAGAGCAAAAAGATTTCTGCTATTGTGAATCATGATAAAAGCAAGATAGCAGCCCTCCCAGAACTGAAAGTTCGAACATCTAAAGCAAGTGAAACAGTCCAAAACGTATCATCAGCGAAAGTGAAGACACAGAAGTTGAATGATAACAAGTCTTCAATGAATTCAGAAGGTACTATACTGAAGAAAAGTAAAACTGGAATTTCGTCCAGTAAAGATGATGGAGATGATAATCCTGTCATTGAAAAAACTGTTGTGATGCTTGAGGATGAGAAACCTTATGCGCCTGCTATTTATGCCCCAAAGAAAGAATATGATGGTGATAAAATGACGGAGAAAACTGAGACATCATCCAACTATGTTGCCATTCGTGCTCCTATTTCACCATTAAGCATGGATACACTAGAGAAAGGAACCTCAGAGAGCCAGTCACACCTGCAACTCATATCTTCTGAGGTATGTATTCACAACAACTTACATTAACTTTGATGATGATTTAGATACATTGTTTGGTCATACTCTCACAGGGGAAAGGTGCATGAAAAAACTTGATATTTTGACTATGAGAACAAATGTGCTACTGTCTATTAGCATATCCTATGCTAGCATTTTCCTTTAAATAATTACGGTAAACATGAGTATTGCAAACGCAATGTTTTGTATTCACGGTCTTATCTTTCCTATAAACTTATGGCTCACTAGATCACAGAGCAACATGCTCGGTCCCTTATTTGTTCCTGCCTTTTACTCTCTACATTTTCTACAAAAAGAATCTGAATTTTTTTTTAAGAGAAAAAAAAAAATATCTGATTTGGACACTTCAAATATTATGTGTGAAATATAAGTCTATTCAGTTCTATGATAGATAATTAGAATTTCTATAACATTTGATTTTAAAACATATGTACAAGAAATTTCATTTTGATTTTAGATATGTTGGTATTGTTTATCCAAATTTTTGATGGATTAGATAACGTCTTAGTTCATCAGCTAATTTTGAATATAATATCTTCCAAACCCAGGTCAAAATGGATAATACAGGAAAAGAACCTTCAAAATCATCCAGCAATTGTATAGCCGAGGAAACATATCATGCCCCATATGCTCGAGTTTCTTCCATGGAAGATCCTAGTACAAGAAATAGTGAGTATGGCAAAGCAGCTCCAACAAGTTTAGAAACTGCAGCAATCGGTGCAGACACCGGTAAAGCACGTGTGTCTGACATCAGGAACTCAACACTTGAAAAGATTCCTGAAACAACTGAGAAGCCTCATGCCAAGGAATCGCCGAAAGGGTTCAGACGACTGCTGAAGTTTGGGAAAAAGGGTCATAGCTCAGCCACACGCAACGCGGAATCAGATAATGTCAGCATTGATGGTTCCGAGGCAGATGAGGTTGGAACAAATGGTTCCTCTAATGAAGGTAACGTGCTCTCAAAGACATTGACATATTAAAATTAGTATTCTGTAGCATTTTCTGATGGTACACTGCCACTTCTAGGACCTCAATTTTTGTACCATGATCCACCAAACACAACCTTCACATGATTTTTAAGGACAAACTGTGAGGACTGAGGTGCAATCCATTAGGTCAAAGTTGACAATACTAAATGAGTTTGGGGCTACCCTACTATAAAAGAATTGTTTCAAGAGTTTTCCTTAACAGAACTAAACTATGAATATGAAGATTCAAGATTATGACACTAGTGTGCATCTTGTAAAATTACTCCACTTTTTGAAAGATTATACTATTGAAAGTATCTTCTGATATATGCATTTACATAAATTCAATGATATTGACACATTGTTTTGAAGTCCTACTTATTCAATTATTTGGTTTATATTTATTCAATTCTATATTTGTGTACATAATAAACTGACTATCAAATTTTCCATGTCACCTTCAGTTCATACTTTAAAGAATTTGATCTCTCAAGATGAAACTCCAACTGCCAGCACAACTCAACAAAAGTGTAAGCACTAAATGCATGCTCAATTTACTAATTAGACTTGAGTCAACTTTATGTCTATGGTAGTATTACTGATCTGAATATGAATGTTGTTGTTATACAGCTTCTCGCTCGTTTTCATTGTTATCACCATTTCGTAAGAATAGTGAAAAAAGATAATGATGGCGTGATGGAGTGGATGCTGTTAAGGTTGATGCAATCACAAGCTTAAACCCTTGATTCTTTTTTTTGGTCTTAAATGTCAGTCAGGAGCAGGAAAAGAGAACTGAGTCATGTATTGCTATAACATTGATCTTTGTATATTCATCTAACGTTGTTGATATCCACAAGTGATTAAGGATGATGTTTTTTTGTCTCTTCTGTGTTCACTAGAACAAATACTTGAGCATTTTTGTTTTGATCCGACAACACATTTCTTGCAAAACATAATACCATTTTTGTTTTGATCTGACAAACCATTTCTTGCAACACATTTCAATATTTATAATATTGAAAGGGTTTTATTTTTTGTTGATAATTTAGGAATGGCTTAAATGTGTGTTTAGTCCCTACACTTTCGCCCAGTTTTGGCATTGGTCCCTGCGCTTTTTTTTGTTTGGTATTGGTCCCTGCACTTTCTAAAACTTTTGGCTTTAGTCCTTCCGTTAACTTTCCGTTTAAAAAAAAAACCAAAACTAACGGTGTGCCACGTGGCCCAATCATGACACGCCACGTGGCACACTAAAAAACAGAAAAAATCAATTTTTAATTATTTTTTTACTTAAAAATATCATTAGTCCCTGCACTTTCAGTATTTTTTGATATTAGTCCCTGCACTTTTGTATTAGTCCTTGAATTTTATTTTATTTTAAAAAAAAAAAAAATACTTTCAATGAAATTATTATGTTTTAATTATTGTTTTGTTCATTATTTTTATTGAGAATAATCATAAAAAAATAAAATCAAAAAATCTTTGTTCATTATTGTCGTAATATAGTCTATTGTTCGACTTTGAAAGTACAATTATATGTTAATTAAAAATAATGAACAAAGATTTATTTTATTTTATTTTTTTATGATTATTCTCAATAAAAATAATGAACAAAACAATAATTAAAACATAATAATTTCATTGAAAGTATTTATTTATTTTTTTTAAAAAAGTTCAAGGACTAATACCAAAGTGCAGGGACTAATATAAAAAAATGTTAAAAGTGCAGGGACTAATGATATTTTTAAGTAAAAAAATAATGAATAAAATAATAATTAAAAATTGATTTTTTTTGTTTTTTAGTGTGCCACGTGGCGTGTCATGATTGGGCCACGTGGCACACCGTTAGTTTTGTTTTTTTTTTTTTAAACGGAAAGTTAACGGAAGGACTAAAGCCAAAAGTTTTAGAAAGTGCAGGGACCAATACCAAACAAAAAAAAGCGCAGGGACCAATGCCAAAACTGGGCGAAAGTGTAGGGACTAAACACACATTTAAGCCTTTAGAAAATGAAAAAGTTGGTAACATAAAAACATCTCAAAAACATGTAGCACATAAACCGTGCTAATATGAACTTGTATTTTTTTATTTTTCTTAAATATGCTTGGTATTTCAAAATATTCCATTGTAGCTATTTTTTCTGTTCTAAAATAGTTGAAGTCTATTGAAAATGTTTAATGATGCAATGTAAATAAGTGGCATGAGTATCTATGATCAATAGTGATGTAATAAAGGGTCAATGATGTAAGGAGCAATTTGGCACACAAAGTTTTCAGTCTATAGGATACATCCTTTTGGCTATTACTATTAGGAATTTAGGAGTGAATATGGTGAAGCTTCAGTCAAAACGAATGATTAAGCATGAGATATTGCTTTTGCTCATTCTATTTAAAGCTTCATTTGCTAAGCATTCAGCTGCTTCTTGTGGATCCTCTATGTGACTTATTAGATTCACAGCTTCTTGATTCTTCATCACCTACACATATATTTGAAGATTCATTTACTTCAAAGAATTATTACTATGAAAAATGATATTTTCCTTTTGTTTAATATTTAAATAAAGAAATATGGATGTTATATTTGAGAGTGTGGATGGAACCAAAAAAGAATTCTACTATTAATAGTGATCTATCTTACCTCCCATATGCCATTGCTTGCTAGTATCAAAAATTCAGTATCAGAATCAATACTTTCACTTCTGATGACAAGTTCTGAGCTGCTAGATTGCCTGTTAGCTACTGCATTTCCTGATTCATATGCTAGTATGAGATAAATGAACAAAATATGAGTCCATTTATTGATGAACAAAAGAAACAGTGACAAAATATATTACGGTTTGTTTTCTTTAACATATGTGAACATTTTATTCCAAGTTCTAATAAAGCCAAACACATTTTTAATATTGGATACCTGAAAATATTCTGCGAGACCAATGTCTTTTGGCTGATTGTTGGTATGTGTCAGTTTTCTGGTGAGCCATTCCATCTTTACACACAACAACTCTGTAATTGCCTATATTAGCTATTACAAGTTTTTCTCCATTGATTACCATAACAGATGCTGAACCCATTCTACATGTCTCTTCATATCTATGTTCTTCTCTCATCTTTGCCCTTACACCTAGATAAGCTCTCTTCATCATTTCTTTGCTTTTTCTCCATATTTGAGCCTAAGAAGCAATACATTATGATGCATTTAAAAAAAGAATCTTTCATAATAAAGTGACCAATATTTAAAGGAAGCATAGTTTGAAAAAAGAAAGCATTTTTAGCAATACCATCTACTTAATGAGCTAATAAAAATGATGTTTACTCAAAGTACCTCTTGAAGCTTCTTAGCAAAGAAATAGGATTGCATGTACTTGGTAACCTTGTCTCCAACTAGTGGATCAAAGATTCCAAAATACCACAATTCTGTTTGATCCATTTGCTCTCTCTGTACCACAACTGAATCAAAATCTGAGTAATCAGAACCATCTTTGATCATATGATGCTCCACCACTTGATAACCATGTGTTACTGGTGTCATCCATGAAGGCTTCTTTGCTGGCATGAGCCTTCTCTTCCTTCCTAGAAATCTTAGCAGAAACCTTCTCAACCTAAATGCCTGTCCAAATCAGTAGTTAGATTAGCTCCACACTAACACAGACACCAAACACGACACTGATACGTAGTAATAATTTAAGAAAATAAAAGTAATTGAAGTAACTACATGTACTGACACATGTTGGACACTAAACACACACCATTGATCTATAGTGTCTAAAGAGTTTATGGATGTGTCATAACCTCTCTCAAATAGCCACTAGATAAACTCAAATAAACAAACGCTAAATAGAAGCTCAATGTAATGTAATGTAATATGGAAATAATGGAGAGAGGACATTGACTTACCTTGAGCTTGAGATGAAGATGTCTGATTCTCATATTGTTCAATATTGTTTGATCAAAACATGAAGGGAAAATTAACTTATATTTGCAGAAGTTGACTAGAAAAGTTAGTAAAACAAGTATCCTAGATAGAAAATAAGACAGAACTCAATTCATTTGGTTTTTGGTAATATATATATATATAGCTGTTGAGTAAAAAATGGATTGGCCTTTTTTTCTTCTCCCTTGGCGCTGGCTACAAGGTTGGTTTAATGGGCACATGCAAAATCTAGAATAATATTGTTCCAAAAAGAAAAACTTAGACTCAAAGATAGATATACCCTTGGGAATTCCCAAGCTACTAAATTGAATTAACCATTTCAGCTAAGAGGACTTTGAATAACAAGTTAAGGTCAAGCTCTACTTATTTGCACAAGGTTGGCATGAGACACACAGTTTTTTTTCTTTTTTTCTTTTTTAATGGCAGCATGACACACACAACATGATCTGAGGTGGATTTTGGTCCAATCCATGATGTAGGTTTAATTATTGCATATGATCTGAGGTAAATTATTACTCCAATCAATTTGTATGATCATTCTTTCCCCCTTTTAAGGGTTATTCTTTTTCTTTGACGGATTTTATGGGGTATTCTTAAGTTTGTAAGTTAGTGTCAACTATTGGGAGATGACTCGGTCCCTAGGGTGTAGTTTATTATTATTATTTTTAATTAATATGAACTTGTTTCTTACTCTAATATACTCATATCTGTTCTTGATACTCTACAAAGATTTATAACTTTGATTCATGTACAAAAAAAGTTGAAAATGGGAACAATAGAAGAATAAATAAATAATTGTGAACGGCAGAGGACATAAAAAGATGCTGGAGAAATGACAAATGGCACATAAATATTCACGGCTTTTTGGTTACGCTTCACAGTGTTGAACGCATTCTTTTAACTTTAAATGGAGTATTATTAATTTGGTGTCAATACATTAGTTTACTTTTAGTTTAATTAATAGGCATACATAGAGGTTAATTCAGTTTATATGAACAATGCATAAATATATATAATAAATGTTATATGTCAAACTTTGAACACCTTGTTTATTTTTTTTTATGTTAAACTTTTAATCACTAAACTACTTGATTGGAAAAGAAAAATGACATATATTATACGCAGAATAGATCAACACTATCATCCAATTAAAAATATTATTATACTATATCATATAACTAATTTCATAATACTTTTTTGATTTGGTAGAGTATAAAATGATCATTGTATTCCATTGCAAAACTATTGGTACATCTCAATTTCGGAAGATGAGGGACTTGTGTAAGCGTGGTTTTCTTCTTGATTATATATTTTTTTATACATATATGATATATTCGTGGGCGATTTAATTCGAGACAATTTGCATATTTGATTTTTATTTTTATGCAAATACATTAAACATTTTGAATGTGTAAAACAGAAGCTACTGAGGATTGCTGCTAGTTCAATCTACGTTGCCATGAAAATTAGAAAGTATTTAATGGTCGTGCGGTTTTTTTAGCCATTCAGAAGTCAACGGGGTTTGTAAAATAAAAAAAACTAACATAGACGGGAAGCTATGAATGACATATACAAACATGGACATGACAGTAACATGGATAATTAAAAAAAAATCATATAATTTAAAGTAATCATATGTATCGGTATTGTAATGTGTATCTGACATTGTGACACATCTAATCTAAGATGTGTTTGTATTTGATAGACTAGGAGTAATTAGATACCACCTTTGTCCTTTATTTTACTTTTTTAAATTGAGGCTCAAGGTCTTTCATTCATTGATTCATCAATAATACAAAAAGATTAGAATGATGATTAGTTATGGATAGAGCTTCTCTAACAAGTTTATGGGCAACACTATTTGTTAGATTCCGAATAAAACTTACGCTAAAATGTTGTCAAATGGAAATAAGATATCTTTTTTTTTAAGGAATGGAAATAAGATTTGTTTAAAATACAAGCTAGATCATATAAATAGGAGTATCATATAGTAACTTGTAAATAGGGATAAAAATACTTGTTATTTTTCATTTTTACAGTAATAAGTTTCATTTATTAAAAAGTTAAAATAAAGATAACACAATGAGTTGCTGGATACATGCATATATTGATATCAATACTAGCTATCGAGATAGGTAGATACATGCTAACGAAGTTGCTGGATGAGGTGAAGGACAATCCATCGGAAAAAGACTTGTAACAGTACGGCTCCACTGGGATGTTGCTCTTTATCTTCTCTATTGTCGTAATGTTCTTCTCTATTACTAGCTCACAAACACTCAAGAGCTTTCAAAAGACACATGTTTTCCCCTCTCTCAATCTTTGAAGCAACAAAAGCCTCATTTGAGTCCCCACGACACATATCCAAACCAGTAGAAGTAGATGGAAAAATCAACATTCACATTACATTTTAAGAAACCATTCGGAGGGAGTTTCCAACGAGATTAGGAAACCTGGCAACTAGTAGTAATCGACCCTTCCCACAAGCCATCATTTAAAGCTTAACTTGAATTGGAAACTTTAAAAAAGAACCTTAACTTTAACTTTTCTCTGTGAATATGCACATCCAAAATGTTCACAACCATGGACGATTGAAACATCGTGAACATGCAAATGAAAACTACATGAATGAATATACCTAAGTTCACTTATTGGCATGTCGCCTATACTGGAGCATGGACTAAACATACAAGTTACTGGTGGATACTTCAACTGTACAGTTAAAAGGAGGGTGTGTTAGTTCCTCCTCTAGGGAATGTTGATGATGACTACAGTAATCATAACTGCAATATTAACAACAAATAATAATTAAACTGAAAACGGGTGAGTGGAGAATTATTTTATGAACAAACCAACTAGTCAAATTATGAACCTTAATTTTGCAGGTGATATACCAAGATAGTATGGTTACAAAATTGACATTAAGCACTCTCAAAAATTGACATTATGCAGGTAGGTTGAAACAATCCTATCCTATTCCGCATTTTGATTGGATCTAATATTGAGCACGCTAAGTTCTTACTCTGCACTAAACATCATGTACAATTCTTACTCTACACTAAAACATCATGTATAATTATCTTTGGAAGTATGTTTGTAGATATTCAATAATTAACTTGATTAATTGTTTATAACGTTATGGATGCCCTGGGTAGACACCACATTGAATCTAATGTAAGTTTAAATCATAACACAGCATTGCATAACAGTTCAACATCGTTGCAGTGTAGTGCTGCACTTCATACGAATATCAACTATGCTCATGTCATAGGAATCATCATTTCTTTGGCCATTTCTACAATATTACAGGGAGTAGCTAGATATATCTACTACTTGTTATCAAACATAAAACAATACAAAAGTTGCAAGACTATTACGACAAAACATACAACTTCCAGGCAAATGAATATGCTGAATTGTCCTAGACTTGGAGTGATCAAAAAACAATTAAATAAAAAGTCACACCCTCTTCTTCCTCTGCTAACAAATGTTGGAGAACTTGAGTAAGCATTTGTATCGGTATAGTACCATGTCATGGATTGGAATTGTATCTAAGCTAAATGAAGTTGCCATTTAAACTACCAACAGATTATAAACAAGAACAGAACCAACATTAAAAAATAAGCAAACCTAATAACAATAAAACCTCTAGCTCTTGCTTGCTTGATTATATATTATCAAAAGACCGACATTAAAAAATATGCAATCAAAAGCAAAAATGGAAAACTGAGTACCAACATAAATCTCGTAACACAAATATCTTAGGATCAAACATTTAACTAACTGTCTTGGTGATAAAAAACACTCAAACATCCAAGTTGTACTAAATAGAAGGAAATCAACAACAAAATTTGAAAATTGTATCATGAAGGAATGCCTAAGCTGCGGTCTTCCTCAGCTTAGCAAGTTCTTGCCTAACAACACCAGCCCTCTGCACAAATTGAAATTTAAGAACATCAATACTACATCAGAATCAGAATGAATGCAACCTAGACACAATTTGAAAAACAGAATCAAACAATTTGAATTCATTTTATCTTGTGCAACAGTAACAGCTCATCCATAATATTAAGCCCATTTACACTATAATCTACAAATGAAATTATTTATACAAAACAGGGTCTACCTTAAAAGCATTTTTCACACCAGCTTCTATAATAGCCACTTAAACTATAAGCTGCAATTAAGTTGTCTATCCAAAACAGGTCCCTAACTATAAATCACTTGACAACACTAAACAAAAACACAATTTAAAATTATACCTTAATCTTTGCCAACATAATCTTGAACCTATCAAAATCGTTAAGGGCAGCCCTCCTCTTCTTAACAATCAATTTCCTTCCCCAGGAGCTCTTCTCCCACTTGTTCTTCACATCTATCAAGTTCAAACAAAACCAATTACCACAAAAAACAAATCCAATTTAAAACAAAAATAAAAATAAAAACAAAATTAAATATATAGATAGGTTAGTAGAAAATCTACCTGCAGCTTCCATGGCTTTGACGAGATCCTTCTTCTTAGGAACCCTCTTGATATCAATCTTGATATCAGTTAGAGAAAGCCTCTTGAAATTGATTGGGACTCTCTCCATGTCAGGTGCATCAACAAGAGCCTGCAAAACAAACAAATCACAAACATTTTTAAGAAATTAAGCAAATGGGGTTGGTTGAAAATAGAAAAAGCTTCGAAATTTGAAAATGGGTTACCCTAGTTTGGTCGATAACATCAACGATGACAACGAGCTTGCCATAATCTGGGCCATAGTTGACAAGTGCAACTCTTCCGATCTCAACAAACCTCTTGAACGGCTGAACAAAGAACACACAGTAAGATTATAGAAAGATTAAGAAATGGAATTGAAACAAAGATGAACAGAGAAATGTGATTCACCATTTTCGATTTTCTGAGGCACTCGCTCGCAGCTGAAACTAAGGTTGGAAGAGTGTTTATCAAAATTAGGGTTTTTGTGATGTTTTATAAAGAGGGGCATTGGAATGGGCCTATCTTCGGGTATGGGCCCAAAACAACAAAATTCATATTTGTTTTCGAAATTTTCTACTATTTCCTCCTCCTCTTTACTTGTGTTAATGAGTGATGAGTTCATCTTCTTTTTTAGTTGCATTGTATTCTAACATTTTTCAAATTAAATTTTAAAATATTTTAAAAATAAAATGTTAGAAGAGTGAGTATTTTGTATTCTAAAAACTTTCTCTTGAAATCAAATGCTAAGATGTTTGGTCACTCAATTGTTTCATAGCATTATTAGTGATATTACCCTAGGAGAATTTGGTCATTCTGAGTGGATTTCGTAATTGAAGGAAGGATCTCATATTATGTTGAGACATAAGGCACATTCTCCTCAAATTGATACCAAAAATATTATGATGGACACGATATTAACTTACGCTTAAGACCCACCATCCTCAACCTACTACAATTAGACAATTCAAGTTTGTTTATAGAGACAAACAAATGATTCTTTTGCGAGAGTAACCACATCTTCTTATAAATAAAATGTCTAATAATGACAATTTTTATTTTAACCTCATGTCTAATAACTTATCTAACTGATAACCGACACTGTAAATATTAATAATTTTTTAATTTTTTTTTCCAATTAAAAAAGAATAAGTGGACTCATTTCTTCGTAGTGCCGTCGTGGGAATCACTCACTTTGCAGATCTGAAAACGTACGTACGTGAATAAAACAATCAACCAAAAAAACGAAATTACGTTATTTAAGTTAAAATACTGATTTGCGCCTGCGATTGTTGTTGTCAGTCACAGATCATCGCTGTTCTTCATTCTTCAACTTTGTTTCACATGTAAGCCTTTCTCAATTCTTCAATTCTAATTC
Source organism: Medicago truncatula (assembly GCF_003473485.1). Taxonomy (NCBI): domain Eukaryota; kingdom Viridiplantae; phylum Streptophyta; class Magnoliopsida; order Fabales; family Fabaceae; genus Medicago; species Medicago truncatula. The sequence goes on along the minus strand of NC_053042.1, from coordinate 37,467,629 downwards.
TTTACTTAATGGATCAATGTTTCTAACATTCAAAAGTCCTCAAATTTTCGATAATTACTTCATGGCCATGCAATTCAACTCATTTGCATTTCATTATGGGCACAAAACTAGAGTTCAATTATGTAAGGGTGATGATCAGCTATAAGCTTTATGTAAAATGGAGACTATTCATTGACTTAATTTTAAGATTTTCATGCACTGTTAGGATATTTTAAGATAAAATGGCTTCTTCTGTATCTATCCTTTTAGTACTGTACATGCTATTTACCTTTCATCATTCCTGCCTTTTATGAAAGATCTGTGTTTTTATTATCCATTTTATATTACGAAATTTATTATCTAGTCAAAAAGAAAGGAATATATCTTATATATGTGTAGGGTGATAGGTTGATTTTGGGCCTGTTTGGATAAACAGCTTATTCGCAGCTTAAAGCACAAGTGTTTATCATGATATGCGCTTTATAATCTTGATTAAGCTATTTTTATGGCAAAGGATATAATGACGCTAAATTCTTTTTGTATATGCTCTAAGTTGTTTTTATAAGCTAGATTGAAGAGCTTATGAAAATACGTTTGAAAAAGCTTATGAAAATTGACAAAACTTATGTCAGTCAACAGGCACAAATAAGCCAATCGAAACAGCCCTTGGTCTGTTAAATTTTACTTGTTTGTTTATTGAGTTATGCATGTGTCATGTGCAGCAAAACACAAAAATGGAAGGGACTGTTTTCGCTGCTACATTGGAAGGAATAAAGCATGTAAAGTCTGAACAGGGAGAAATTCTGTCACAGCCTTTCTTGGATGTGTGCAAGCATATACTTCCTGTTATAGGTAATTGCTCTATGTCCTTTGATTTGTTATTGTTGTAAGACGAGGATAGTGAAAGGAAAACTTGTTTATTTGACATGTTTTATTTTGTGAGGGGAATATAGAATGGCCCGTTTGAATAATCAAATGTATATTAAACAATACTATAGCTACCATAAATTGAATCTAATATTCCAAATCAATTCAAGTAGCATTGAAGCCTGTAACCTAAATAGCCACTATCTGCAGCTTAAAAGACCTTTGTATCTTTATCGAGCCTACTTCTTTACCTTACTCCTCCTTTTATTCGACACATTCTAGCATGTTTATTGCAAGGTAACTCCGATGATTGTATGGCATGTTTTAATGTATAAATTTGTTTCTTTAATTATACTGTGGAACTGTTTATGCAATATCACTGCATTTGTGGCGTCTGCGCTTTTTACCCCTTAGCAATATGTGAACATTTTGTAGACTGTTTTTAACCTGTCTCTTGGTTATTCAAGTTTCTAAATCATTTTAATTTTAAGGAAATATTTCATTAAGAGGAAAAGGAATAGAAGACAGGAGGATCTTGGACCCATCTCTATCAAAAACATACACAAACATATCTTTTAATCTGTAAAAGTAGTTGATTACAATCTAAACTCTACAACTTAAATATGTAAAACATGATAGATTGCAAATCATTTTGTTACAATTTGATGCCTGGTCTGTCTCAAATGTGCCATAATATGACTACTTGTATCATTGTTGACTGATCTGGTGTTATTCTTATGGCAGATAAGTTTGGAGCTGCTATGACCCTTGTCAAATCTGACATAGGTGGTAATATATCGGTATGTTTTGTCACCTGTTTTTATCTTGTGTTTTTCATCCCGTATATATATCTCATATGATTGCTTGCAGCTTTAGATCAATGTAGTATTTTTGTTTTCCTTAAGATGACATACCATGGTTATATGGCTATACTATACCTTGAAGTGTATGCTGGGTGTAGATTCATTTTTCAAATTCATATTTAATTGGCTTGTATATATATATATAATTACGCTGTACTACATTTTATAGAACTTTTGGCAAATCGTATGTACCAAACTTATATTTTTTATCGAAAAAAAAACTTAAATTGTATTGGATTCAACAATTCAGATGCCACATATTCTTACTCTACACTATTTTGACTTTCACCGCAGAGATTGGAATCCAAATATTTATCTAATCCAACCAAATTCAACTGCCTGTATAGTTTGGTACAAATAGAAGTTGAAACTAAAACTGCCAAGGCATCATCCAGTTGTACCAATGGACTTCTCTGGCTTACAAGGTAATGAATGCCAAACAATTACTGCTTAACTTATAATTCCTACTGTTATGGTGTTCACAAATCTATTATTATAGAAAACTTTCTTGACATTGTGATGTTCCAAGTAGAGTTTGTTTTGCATGAGTAAATGAACAGTCAAAATAAAGATCAGGAAAAAAAGGATGCCAATATATGCATAAGATTCCGAAAGGATTATTTTAGCTAGAAATCTGATAATATAAGTTATGTCAATGCACGTGCTTTCCATAATTTGGGACCAAAAATGCAATATTATACTGGACATAATGAATAGAGATTCTATAAAGAACAGTAATGTGTGCATACATGCAAGAATGTTTACTATGCGTGGATGATTTATATTATTTCTATTTGTTCTAATTGAGTCACTTTTTCAAGGTGTGTTAGGGAAGATTTATAATATTTTTATTATCTTTCAGCTCAATGGTGGATCTTTTCAGTAGCTTCAATTATAAAGCTTTTTATTTTTCTTCAATTTATGTTGAGGTTTTGTAGCTCGGAATTATTCGTAGTTTACTAATTTTGTTTTCCCATGGTCAGAGGCCTCAGCAAATGCTTATTTGTTTCCTTTATGTAATTTGTTAGTATTTTAATTTATGATACATTTATTTCTGACATGTAAAATCTTCAGAGCAATGGATTTCTTGGTGGCACTGTTCCGAAACTTAATTGAGCATGCGGATTGGTCAATGTCACAAGCCTGTACTGATTCCTATAACAAGACTCTAAAGAAGTGGCATGGCTGGCTTGCTAGTTCAAGTTTCACTGTAATGGATTTGTTTTCTATTTTTCAGGAGTGTTCATGTAGTATATGGTAACATGGTTTTGTAACAAATAGTTTACCTACAGGTAGCGATGAAGCTTGCTCCTGATAGGAAGAAATTCATGGAGGTGATACAGGGAGGTGGTGATATCAATGCTGACATTGAGCAATTTTGTACTAGCTTTTCTCCTTTCCTTGAAGAGAATCACAAGTTTCTGGTAATTTTTGTTTTAGTTCTTTTAGCGTATTAATGATGATTGCTGACATTAATCTACAAGGCCTGAAAAAGGAGACTGAACTGTGGACTTTGGATTCCCTGCATTTTGAAAACAAGGGATTTACACACATTAATTGAGATCAGTCGAATCAGATTACATCTGCATGAAATCATCTGGGAACAATGTTCATCTTGGATTTGAGATTGGACTGCCAAGATCAATTAATGTGTCATGCATTTACTGCACGGAATCCAAATCCCTGAAACTCTGCATTATCGTGTTCTTAGTTAAGCCATATTTAGAAATATATATATATTTTGTTAAATAAAAAAAGACCAATACACAAACACACACACACACACACAGTGATTGCAGCTCCATGATAAAAATATTAATTTCTTAAAGGATCTTTGAACTTAAAAGCTTGTTGTTTTGGCACAGGCTCGATTTGGATTGGATGATATGAAGGCTTCATGAAGGATGGATTCATGGACAGAAGTCTATTGAGGAATGGCTCTTGCATTCTCACTCTCTGTTTTGTTTGAGTCCTTAAACTCTGTGTTTCTCTATTGGCATCCAAAATAATGGACATGATAACAAAATTAATGACCTATAGTCATTTACCTTACAAATGACTTGTTTTTTGTTTGGTGAATGGAATGTTGGGATAAACGCAATTTGGTTTGGCAAGAAACAAACTTATTGAACTATATTCGCATGCGGTTAATATAAATATTGATTATCTATACAAACAAGAAGAGTGATTATTTTCAGCTTTATCAATAAAAGCAAGAAGAGTGATTATTCAGTTTTTGAAAGAACATGACTGTTGTTTACAACTGAGCATTAAGACACTAACTGAACTCTAGCTAGAAAAGAAAAAAAAAAAAGACTTTATTTTTAAGGGAGAAAAAAACAGACTTGATGGGATGTGTAAACTGTAAACTGTAATTTCGTTTGCCAGGACAAGAAGGGTGTGTAAACTTGATGTCGTAGGTTTTATTTTCAACCAAACCAAAATTGCCTTAAAAGGCAGTTCTGATACTTCTAACTAACACACTTGGCACGTCAACCCAAAATATGAGAACAATTCACACCACCCGTAGACCAAATTCATTTTGTTTCACATAGCTCTTAAATTTTTAACTAATACTATGATATCGTTTAATGATATTTGTGACGAAATAATTTATCAACTAAAAAGATTCATTTTTTTTGCCAGAGCAACCGCGTCTTCTATTAAACAAATGTTGTAAGCATTTTATGTATAGAAAAAAAAAATCAATAATCACAATTTTTATTTTAACCTCATGTCTAACTTATCTAACTGATTACCAACAATGTAATTTTTTTTGGTCAACCGACAATGTAAACTTAATGAAAAAGAACAAGTGGATCAAAGAAGCCGTTATGACTTCATTTTCTTCATTCTTCAACTTTGTTTCACATGTAAGCCGTTATCACTTGCAATTTTGTTTTGTTTAACAAGAAATTCAATTGTTCAATTCTAATTATTTAATTAATGGATCAAAGTTTGTTGCATTGGAAAGTTGTGAAATTTTGAAAAATTAGTACATGGGCATGCAATTGAACTTCATTTTGATTTTTTTTTTTCCCAGTAAAGTTTTGATTTTTAATTTATTTTAAAATAAGCAGCTCAATTCTGTGTGTGTTCTTTGATTTCCATTGGTGATGGGCACTAAACTAGAGTTCAATTATGTAAGGAAAATAAATTGTGATGATCAGATGCAAGTTATTATGTATACTTAGCTATAAGCATTATGTAAAATTGCTTCTCACTGGCTTAATTTTTAGATTTTGATGCTTTGTTAGGATATTTTAAGATAAAATTGCTTCTTTTGTATCTATCCTTTTACTAGGATATTTTGAAAGATCTGTGTTTTTATTATCGAATTTATATTACGAAATTTATCATCTAGTCAAAAAGAAAGGAATATATAATATATATGTGTAGGGTGATAGGAGTGGCTTTATGTTGATTTGGGGCCAGTTTGGATAAACAACTTATTTGCAGTTTATAGCACAAGTGTTTATCATGATAAGCGCTTATGTATAAGCTTGAATAAGATATTTTTATAGCTAAGGATATAATGATGTTAAATTCTTTTTGTACATGCTCTAAGTTGTTTTTATAAGCTAGATTAAAGAACTTATGTAAATAAGTTTGAAGCTTATGAAAATCGACAAAACTTATGTCAGTAAATAAAGCACAAATAAGCCAATCGAAACAGGCCCTTGGTCTGTTGAACTTTTATTTGTATGTTTATTGAGTTATGGATGTGTCATCTGCAGCAAAATACAAAAATGGAAGGGACCGTTTTCGCTCCTACATTGGAAGGAATGAAGCATATAAAGTCTGAACAGGGAGAAATTCTGTCACAGCCTTTCTTGGATGTTTGCAAGCATATACTTCCTGTTATAGGTCATTACTCTACGTCCTTTGATATGTTATTGTTGCAAGACGAGGATAATGAAAGGAAAACTTGATTATTTGACATCTTGATGTGTTTTATTTTGTGAGGGGAGTATAGAATGGCCCGTTTGAATAATCAAATGCGTATTAAACAAAACTATAACTACCATAAATTTAATCTATTATTCCAAATCAATTCAAGTCTATGCAGCATTGAAGCCTGTAACCTAAATAGCCACTATCTGCAGCTTAAAAGACCGCTGTATCTTTATTGAGCCTACTTCTTTACCTTACTCCTCCTTATATTCGACACATACTAGCATGTTTAATATAAGGCCACTCCGATGATTGCACGTCATATTTTAAAGTATAAATTTGGTTCTTTAATTATACTGTGGAATTTATACAATATCTCTGCATTTATAGCGTCTTCCCTTTTTACCCCTTAGCAGCATGTGAACGTTTTGTAGACTGTTTTTAACCTGTTTCTTGGTTATTTAAGTTTCGAAATCATTTTTTTAAGGAAATATTTCATTAAGAGGAAAAGGAATAGAAAACAAGAGGATCTTGAACCCATCTCTATCAAAAACATGCACAGACATATCTTTTAATCTGTAAAAGTAGTTCATTACAATCTAAACTCTACAACTTAAACATGTAAAACATGATAGATTGCAAATCATTGTGTTACAATTTGATGCTTGGTCTGTGTCAAATGTGCCATAATATGATCACTTGTATCATTGTTGACTGAACTGGTGTTATTCTTATGGCAGATAAGTTTTGAGCTGCTATGGCCATTGTCAAATCTGACATAGGTGGTAATATATCGGTATGTTTTATCACCTGTTTTTATCTTGTGTTTTTCATCCCGTATATATATGTCATATGATTGCTTGCAGCTTTAGATCAGTGTAGTATTTTGTTTTCCTTAAGATGACATACCATGGTTATATGGCTATACTATACCTTGAAGTGTAAACTGGGTGTAGATTCATTTTTCAAATTCCTGTTTAGTTGGCTTGCATATATATAATTACACTGTACTACATTTTGTACAACTATTGGCAAATTATATGTACCAAACATATATTTTTTATCGAAAAAAAACATAATTTGTATTGGATTCAACAATTCAGATGCCACATATTCTTACTCTATACTATTTTGACTTTCACCGCAGAGATTGGAATCCAAATATTTATCTAATCCAGCCAAATTCAACTGCCTGTATAGTTTGGTACAAGTAGAAGTTGAAACTAAAACTGCCAAGGCATCATCCAGTTGTACCACCGGACTTCTCTGGCTTACAAGGTAATGAATGCCAAACAATTACTGCTTAACTTTAATTACTACTGGTATGGTGTTCTCGAATCTGTTATCATAGAAAACTCTTTCTTGACATTGTGATGTTCCAAGTAGAGTTTGTTTTGCATGAGTAAATGAACAGTTAAAATGCAACATGATACTTGACATAATGAATAGAGATTCTATAAAGAACAGTAATGTGTGCATACATGCAAGAATGTTTACTATGCGTGGATAATTTATATTATTTCTATTTGTTCTAAATGAGTCACTTTTTCAAGGTGTGTTAGGGAAGATTTATAATACTTTATAATCTTTCAGCTCAATGGTGGATTCTTTCAGTAGCATCAATTATAAAGCTTTTTATTTTTCTTCAATATATGTTGAGCTTATGAAGCTCGGAATTATTCGTAGTTTACTGATTTTGTTTTCTCGTGTCAGAGGCCTCAGCAAATGCTTATTTGTTTCCTTTATATAATTTGTTAGTATTTTAATTTATGACACATTTATTTCTCTGACATGTAAAATCTGCAGAGCTATGGATTTCTTGGTGGCAGTGTTCCGAAACTTAATTGAGCATGCAGATTGGTCAATGTCACAAGCCTGTACTGATTCCTATTACAAGACTCTAAAGAAGTGGCATGGCTGGCTTGCTAGTTCAACCGTCACTGTAAGGGATTTGTTTTCTATTTTTATGAGTGTTCATGTAGTATATGGTAACATGGTTTTGTAACATAAATATTTTACCTACAGGTAGCGATGATGCTTGCTCCTGATAGGAAGAAATTCATGGAGGTGGTGATATCAATGCTGACATTGAGCAATTTTGTACTAGCTTTTCTCCTTTCCTTGAAGAGAATCACAAGTTTCTGGTAAAATTTCTTTTAGCTTATTAACGATGATTGCTGACATTAATCTACATGGCCTGAAAAAGGAGACTGAACTGTGGACTTGGATTCCTTGCATTTTGAAAACAAGGGATTTACACACATTAATTGAGACCAGTCGAATCAGATTACATCTGCATGAAAACATCTGAGAACAATGTTCATCTTGGATTTGAGACCAGACTGTCAAGATCAATTAATGTGTCATGCATTTACTGCATGGAATCCAAATCCCTGAAACTCTGCATTATCATGTTCTTAGTTAAGCCATATTTAGAGATATATATTTTGTTAAATAAAAAAAGTCCAACACGCACACAGTGATAGCAGTTCCATGATGAAGATATTTATTTCTCTAAAGGAACTTTGAACTTAAAAGTTTGTTGTTTTGACACAGGCTCGATTTGGATTGGATGAATTGAAGGCTTCATAAAGGATGGATTCATGGACAGAAGTCTATTGAGGAATGGCTCTTGCATTCTCACTCTCTGTTTTGTTTGAGTCCTTAAACTCTGTGTTTCTCTATTGGCATCCAAAATAATGGACATGATAACAAAATTAATGACCTATAGTCATTTACCTTACAAATGACTTGTTTTCTGTTTGGTGAATGGAATGTTGGGATAAACGCAATTTGGTTTGGCAAGAAACAAACTTATTGAACTATATTCGCATGTGGTTAATAGAATATTGATTATCTATACAAACAAGAAAAGTGATTATTCAGTTATTGAAACTAAAACAAGATGCTTAAATTAAAAACAAACATCATACATGTTTTTATCTTCCTTAAAAAAAAAAAAAATAAATACATGTTTTTATCTAATGCGATACTTCTAACTAACTCACTTGATACGTCAACCCTAAATATGAGTACAATTCATACCACCCCTAGACCAAATGCAAGTTGCTACACGTTGCCCTTAAAATTTTAACTAATACTGTAATATTTTATTTTAATTTTATTTTGAGGCTTATTTTCTAATAAAAGATTATTTATTTTTGGAGATCTAAAACAAGGTTTTGAGCTGCTTTATGCTTGGACCAGCCATGTGTGTGCAAAAGTCATCGTGTTAGACATCATGAGGGCTTATGCTGTTAAGGGACGGTTGAATCCAGCTGTCGGTCGACATAACTAACCCTTGAATCCAGCTGACGGTTGCGTCACTCTTATCTTTTTATAACCCTAATTCAGACTTCATCCACTTCCCTCTAGAATTCTGATTATGTCTTTGGAAAGAGAAAGTATTATAGAAGAAAATGAGGTATTATAGAAGAAAACAAACTTCAAAAATACACTTCCTTAGTTTGAGTGTATTATTCTAAAACACAAATTAAAAAAGAAAGGAGAAAGTAAACGTTAATAATTCAAAATTAAAAGATATATATGGAAAAAAGAAAAAGAGATGGAAGAAAAGTAGTTGTAAATTGAAGTGACAACACCATGTAAGATAAGATGATGATGATACAATGTCATAACAATATAAACAAGAGAAGAATAAAATATATCCTGCTCTCGAAATCTCTCTCTAAAACTGAAATTATTTATGCCAGAGCACTATTAATCACTTAAGAGGTGTCTATTGGGCTGAAGGCCCTGGATCTGTGAAGGGGATATCAGTTAAGGAATCAGCCTTAGACGACTTTCGAGTTCTAGAGGTCTTTCTTGTGGAAGAAGTTTCCTTATCCTTTTCCTCCGACGATGATTTTGCCTTTCTGCGAGATTGTTTTGTAGTTGGGGGCTTGCTGTTTTCTTCATCTTCATTGGATTGACGACTTTGTCGGTGTCGTCGAGTTGTCTTTGTGGATGCTCCTTCCTCTCGTGGTGGAGACGAGTTCGTTGAGGATTGGTTCTCTGATGAACGCGGCCTTGATCTTCGAATGCTGTTTCTCTTCCCTTCTCCTTTTACACTATTGGTGTCTCCTTTTACTCTATTGGTGTCACTATTATTACCGTTATCTGCATCCATAGTTATATTTATTAGAATTCAACAAAATTCTGTCAAAAATAGTTATATACCAACAACATGAAAAAAAGTTGAAATTATTGTTACTTGTTAGGCAAGTCTATTTTGCAACTTCTTTAACATTGTACACTAGTCTAGGATTAAATATAAATACCATAACTTCTTTTAACATAATTGTTTTGACTATAAATAATGAAAGAATCAAACCTTGACCTTCAGAGGTCTTTGCTCCTGTTGAAGGTTGTTGTGTTTCTTTGAACTCTGTCATCTGCAAAATTTAACATTTAATTTAATAAACAATTAATCAAGTAGTGTGGGGGTTCATTTTATTGAAGGAGAAAGAAAAAAAATGAACATTTTACCCAGCTAGGTTTATTTGTCTTTTCATCTTCACATCCAATATGTGCCAAATGCTTTACATCTGTTGGGAACCCAATTTCTATCTCCTGTTCTTCATCCTCATCTGGAAAATTCTTATCCTTTAATTTTTTTCTAATGTGTAGATATATATATTGAAATTCATTAGCACTACTAAGGTTTTGAAAATATATGTAGTGCATGTTTGTTTTCACGGTGACATGACTCTCCATAAAAAATGACTTATTAATTTAATTTTTTTTGTGACATAGAGACTTACCAAACATCTGAGATATGTATCTGAGTCCTTTAAGGAGACCTTTCACTTGGCCTTTCACCGCGGTCGAGGACATCTTTACAGATGTACCACCTCCTTGATTCATTTTGCAATACTATGTATAAACTTTCCACTTTAAGGTGTTGACACTTTCAATCTTCAATGAAATCAACTACAATTTTCTGAAAGTCGAAAAAATAATAATATCAATCATACAATAGATCTTCGGTCATAATATAAGATGACATATGATCATAAATTTGGAAGCTAGCATACGACAATGACAACGTTGCTAACAAATGAACGGCATTATTATCAATCACATTACCTATTTACCAACTAAACTAATCATCATTTCATCTCATAAAGTTATGATCATCAAAATAATTGGAAAAATATGATATAATACAAGAAAAATGAACGTGACAATTAATATACCTCCAAAAAGAAATGTTGGAATGAACCATGCACTAATTTGTTGGCCTAATTCCCAAAGCTGAAAACCATAAATTAAGCATCAAACAAAAATGATGAATAAAGAAAAAATGTGAATGTTGATGACAACATGGGAGGAAAAGTATAGGACAGTTCTTGGCTGGAAAGGTTTGGAAAGAGAATTGAATCTTAACCAAACCAACCAAAAAGAGGGAGAGTTTCAGGAAAATCTCAAAAATCAAAATTGAAAGCTTACTGGATTTTGATCTACAAGCCCCTAACGGTGGCCATGCAAATCAAAACCAGTAACTAAACAAGTTTTTTTTTTAATGGACATCCATAGATGTTGCAATCTAATTTTCATTTTCTTTGGTTATATTTGTGATTAATATTAGCAACCTATTTTTAGTCATAAATTATGCGACAATAACGCTTTCAATTCTCAAATGTATAATACATATTCCATGGCATTTCTCAATTTGGTGAATAAATAAAATACACTTAGTTATTTTTTGCTGGAATAATTATTTATAGAAATTTTAACTTTTGGCCACTCACTAATATGCATTAATTCATGGTGGTTTTCATTGTTTAAAATATAATTGCCAAAATATAATAGGATGAAAATAGGAACACAAAATTCATATGCGTTCTCTCCATTGGAAAATAACTCGAGGAAGTGGAGATCTTGACCATTGATCTCCACATTGTTTCCTCAAGTTTCTTTTCAATTGAGAGAATCTATTTCCGTAGGCATGAAAATGTATATGACTATGCAGTGGATCATTTTTTTTACAAGATGTAATGCATCATATTTGGAGTCCAATTTCATGCAAGCCATTACTTCAAGTCCCAACAAGGGAACAACTCAAGTACTCAACAGTTTCAAACAAATGGCTCTGCACTATTTTTAGTTTTAACAGGAGTTCTCGTTGGCCTCAGATTTTAACCAAATTCTAAGCTCTCTTGGTCAGGAGGTAGAAATCTGTAAAATAAAGGGGGCATTGTAGGAAGAAAAAACTTCTGTAGAAATATTGGTTTGTGATACTTTTCTGGAATTACGATAAAGCAAAGGATTTGGATTAATGCAAGTGCCAAAAGGGAAGAGGGTATTTACTCAGTATGGAATGGAAACAAAGCAGACAGAGAATACATTTATATAGATCATTCATTCATTATCAAATATAGAGCAAACTCCACTTTAAAAAAAAAAATACTGAACAAATTCAACACAAAATGAAATAGTAGTATTTCATAGGAAGAAACACATCCTCCAATCACATATTATACAGCTTTTTTCATGCTTCAGTACATATAAATTGAAGCTAATTTCCAATAACATATGCTTCCAAGTTCTCCTTGTTGGACACTCTTAAAACAGAATCCTTCTTCTCACTTGATTTCACAGGAGAGCATTTGAAATCAAAACTTTCATCAGACCTCTTTTTTGTAGGGATTGGTGTTCCATATTGGGAGAGTTCCCTTTGGTTTCCACAGAGAGTAAATATGTTGTGAATTCTCAGCAGCCTATTGGAACCATTATTTTCCTTGTCCGCTCCAGTATAATCCTCTATCTTCGGACTTTTGTTAACAACACTACATACCCTCTTTTCCTCTATCACCTCTTTCTCCACTTCCTCATCTTCTTCCACTTTATCATGATCCTGCTCTGCTTCTTCTTCTCCTTCTTCTTCATATACTGTACTTAGACATGCTTTTTGACCAAAGTTTGGTGCACAAACATAAGCATCTTCTTGTACTCCATTTTTCAAAGTATTTGGACAAGGTTGGTTTGGTGAAATGCCTTGCATGCCGACAATAACTTCGCGCGCAAGGAATGGTTCTTGATCATCCATGTCCAAATCCATCGATTTCACCATTCCAAGATCATCCGTGCTTTTGTAAACGCTAAGCAGTTTTCTCATGAACCCATTCGGCTCCATTTCTTTTGACTCGTTTTCATCCTTACGCTCTTGCTTTGAAGAACTGCACAGCTGCAACTCAATTTCTTCCAGTCTCTTCCTCAGAATTTCAACTTCCTCCTGCTGCTGCAATATCCTTTCTTCCATTCTCTTTCTCTCCAACTCAACAAACTCATTGGTCATTCTTTGACACTCTTCCAATTTCTTTTCCAACTCCTGTCTCAGATGGCGGGTTCGTTCGTTTACCTTAAGGTTAATCTCCTCCTCGCTTGCAGGAGCTGTTTCCACTTTAGTTCTTAAAGCAGCAATTTCTTCCTCTTTCTTCATGAGCTTTTTGTGCGCTTCGTTTCGCTCTTTCTCTCTTAGCTTGTTTTCCATTTGTAGCTTCATGATAAATTCATCCATTGCAGCAATTCTTGATCCCAAAATGACAGTAGAAGAAGAGTCCTCCTCCTTAACCGGGGTATGAGGACCACGAACTATACATTTTGCTTTGGCTCCATATTCTAGTGTAGAGATTGTCTTGTGGATCTCCTTAGGATCCGGACTTGCACATAGTATCATTAGAATTTTTGACTTATCATCTTCAAATGAATCCTTAAAAAGGGAAAATAGAAAAAGTACTCAGCATCATAAGAACTAACTTGGAATAACACGGATCGGGATCAAACAATTAACTCAACTAGAAAACAACAATTAGCTGATTACCTGCAGAAGCATGGTAAGTTTGCTGTCTCTAAAAGGCACATGTGAATCACCATTTGCAATAGACTCGACCACTCTCTTCAATGCTATATTTCCTTGATTAATTTTTGCAGTCTGTAAATTCATCAACAGTGTTATATAATCCATAGAGAACCTGCAAGATTAAAAAAAGAGAATCGATATGGCAGAAATATAATAACCTGCATTTTTGCCTCAAATCCAGTTTGACCAGCTTGTTCAATATTTTCTGATCCTGCCATGTCGACAAGCATTAGCCGTCCTCCCACAGTTGGGACATCAAGTATTACCTGGTCAGAATCGAAAACAAGTCATCAGTTACCAATCAATGAAACTTAATAAACTTTACAAGAACCACCTTCCACAAAATCAACTATACCATGCAGTGACTTCTGGAACTCCTGTCATTACAAAGTGTGCTTTTAACAATCCTTCGCTTCTCCACTTTCTGAATTTCTTTTGAGATCTTTCCTGCTTCATTTCCAGAGATATAGGTTGCATTCTTAGCCTTTTTTCCCATCACTTCAAGTTTGACCTACCAGTCAAATTGAAGAAATAAGAAAGTGGCACCATCAAGTGTTCAGCTCACTCAATTAATTAAAAAGGATATGGTTCAGTTAACACCTTAAACTAACATCTGATTTTCAATATTAGTATGAATAACTAGCCAAAGTAAGCTTTTCAATACTATGGTTCAGTTAACACTTCAAACTAACATCTGATTTTCAATATTAATATGCCCAAGTAAGCTTTTCTTATCCTGAACCAACTGAGCTAAAGAAAGAGCAAATTTAACCAACCAAATGTGTACAAATTTTGAACATAAGTTGTTTCGATTTCCAAACTCATCTGACTTTTTGGTTTACCGGAACATAAGAAGTAAAACATGCAAACTTCATAAGCATATAGTGAAACTGAGCCAAATAACAACTGTAACGCTAAATCCTAGATATGATCAGAAGAACAAAACCTATAGAGTACACAAGTAAGAAAGTGGCACTATCCAATTGTTCAGCACATACAATACAATTAGTTAAAAAGAAAATGGTTCGGTTAACACTTTCAAAACTAACATCTGATGTTTAATATGGATTTGAATAATAACTAGTCCAGATAATTATTTTTTTTCATCCAAAGCAAACTGAACCATACAAACAGTAAAACTAACCTACCAAATTTGTACAAATTATGAAAATAACTAAAACATACAAATTTTGTGAGCATATAGCGAAACGGAGTCAAATAACAATCCTAATGCCAAATTCCAGAATCATATGATCTGAAGAACAAAAACCTAAAATGTACAACAACAGACTAAACACATTTGAAGCAAAAATAACAAAACATAAAACAGATCAAATGCTGAAACCAACATGTTATGTTATGTAACATGTACTATATATTATTACCTTTGAAGCATTGCTCTTAGACCAACCAAATCCAAACCCTCCACCTCCACCACCACCTCCATTAGTGGACAAAAGATCATAAATCTCCTCATTATAAATCTCCAAAACAGTAACCTGAACAAAAGTCCTCACCCCGAGACAAAACCCTTTAGAAGAATCACCATCACTACCCTCAGAATCTGTATCCCCATCTCCAAGAATATCCCTCAAAGCCCTATACACAATCCCCGCCTGCTTCGAACACCCAAACATCGTATGACTCTTACCAGAACCAGTTGGTCCATACATCATAATAGTACATTTATCCCCCAATTTCACACCATTAATCCTTGATTCCACAAATTTCTTGTAGAACAAGTCCAATTCTTCTTCCTCAGAAACAGACACCCCATCAAGAGTAAAATCTCTATAACCAAAATCAGCCTTCACCCTTATAGATCTAGAATTAGAACTTGCTTGTAAAACAGATAAAGGCTTGTCTTTTCGATCCGGGTAGTCACGAATTCTCGCAATAACTTCAATTGGGTGTTCAGGGGGAGAATCTTTGTTGTTGAAATTTGGATGGGGTGATGGGTGTGGATGTGGTGGTGTAGGTGCTGGTTTGACGCCATTGAAATTAAGACGATGCTTTGAACGTGGAGTTATCAAATGGGTTGTGTGGATTTGCTTGGAAGAAGAAGAAGGTGTGGGTGCCATGAATGTGAATTTTGAAGTAAAACCCAGAAATGAAATGGAAGAAAGATTGAATCTTTTGTGTTGAATCAGTGACCCAGTTGAGAGAAAAGATTGAAGATGAAGAAGAAGAAGATGATGATAGAGAAAGAGAAAGTAGAGAGAGTTATGGTGAAAAAAGAGGGTTTTGAAGTTTAACAAAAATATAGCCGTTACAGTCTCTAACGGTCTATATGTCATTCCAAAAGTTTTAATGAGTGAGGAAATTTTAATATTTTCACAATTACACTATTTTAGAAGTTTTTCTTTTCTCCCTCAAAAAAAAAAAAAAGAAGAAGTTTTTCTTTTCAATGGTAATTTTTTCTTTCTTTCTCGTGCATATACTTGTTTATGTAACCAAAAAATAAATCTTATTCAATGTTCTATATTTCTATCAATTTCTTTTCTTTCTTAACAATTTTAAAATAAAATTGATTGAATACATTATACATGCGTAAAAAAGTTTTACACCATCAATATATGAAAAGTAAATCCCAAAAATTTAGACTGAATTAGTATACGTCCTAAGTATAAACACTTTTTTACACGTGCATCTAATTATATTTGAGAAACAAATATAACAAAGTAAATTGACAAGATAGGCTTAGTTTGCACATCCACAAACAACAACAAAATATTCAACAAAACAAACTAAAATTAAAATAATGCTTATTGTTAACTTGTGATTTTAATTGACAACAGAAAATTTCTAATTGTATTTTGTAGAAGCAAAAAAATATTCTAATTATTTGTTTAAATAACCTCTAGTTTTTTTATTAGCGATCCATTTCAGTATTAGAGCAGCGCCCACATTTTCATTGAGACGCCCCTTGAAATATCCTTTCAATGTACATAATGAGTAGTATAGAGTAAATCGATTTCTACCGGACAAAAAGACGTGGCCTATAGTGTCTAGCCTCACTCAACTAATTTCGTGGTAGTGCGTTGGTTTTCCTCGTTGAGGGGTTCGTGGTGCCCCACATTCGACTATCATCTTTCTCCTTCCCAGCATGATCCGTTGGAAAGGTCCTTAGTGAGCAACCTTCCCTCAAACGTGCTCGCTTGCTCATCACTCATTGTGGTTAGTTGTGGTATAAACATGTAGCGAGCGTCTAGAGCTTCATTGTCTAGTTCTATCAAGCTTTGACAAATCCTGAGACTCTTCAGACTCATGTTCTTGGTCCTGAGACTCTTCAGACTCATGTTCTTGGTCAACATACTTGATAAAGAATCATCTCTCCCTCACTCAGTTGTCTTCGCCTATCGATCCATTAGTTGGGAGGATACTTGTCTAACACTTAATTATCTATCTCTCGATGTCAGCTAATATGGTAATTACTTTTGGTGTAAACAAGTACATATAATAATCTCAGTTTTTTCTTAATGACAATTTTATTTGTACAAACCAAAATATTACTCCATTTGTTCCTTGATATTTTTTTTTGGGTGATAAACATAGTTTTAAAAACTGGTTCGAACCGACTAGTCGAGCCGATCCGATCGAGAACCAGTGGATATACTGGGTCAAGCCAATCATTAGATTGGTTATGCATTTAGATCGATGCAAACCGGTAAGATCTGTTGAAAATTGATGACTCGGCCGGTTCAAGAGCCAACCCGGTTTAACAAGTTTTTTTATTCTTGTTGTCATTAATTAGATTAAATGCCACCGGTTTTCCATGCAACTAATTTTACTTTCAGCAGATTCCTATGCCATAGCAGCTTGTCACGCTCCAATACACGGAGAAGAGTATTCATTGCTTTGACTAAAAAATTGTTAATAATGCAACTAATTTCTTTTTTTGTTTGAAAAAAGTTAAATGCTGAAACTAGTTATTGTGTGTCGATAGCTATAGAACTATTTCCAAGTTTTGTCCTTGATGAAATTCATTTTGAGTGAAAATTATTTTTTATTTAATTTACTTTAAGCAAATGATTTATATTTTGATTTTTCTACTCTAGAAGTTAATATAAACCTTGTTTCAACAAAAAAAAAAAAAGATAATATAAACCTAACACAAAAACTACTTTTCACTACTAGTCAAAGTGTGAAACTGAGACTAGCAAGCAAAATTATTTTTAACTTCCAATAAGCAAACTGATGTATTTACACTAAATGTGTGTTCAGATTCATGGTGGATAATGTTAAAAATTGACATTAGCATGACAGTTAGAGTTTATATAATCATGTACTCAATAGTCCTATTTATATAACTTAATTATACCAACTAATTGAGTAACTGGCTCCTAACTTACTAATTAACAATAACATAATAATATTATGTAGCAGTTTTGTGTAGACACTTCTCAGAATCGTCATGATCTTTATGCAGGAATGGTAACTCTTCAATGTGCATCACACAATCCATGTTCTTATAAATATCATTTTATTATAGAACTTAATTTACTCTTCAATTTAAAATATTATACTTGAAAATTCATGCATTACCAAGATAGATAAAAGCTAGTTTGTCCAGAAAGAGAGGTTGAGATAATTTTTGGCGTAAACTGCATTTGTAACCTTCAATCAAATAAAGCAGTTCTGATGCTATTAACAACATAGCATTTGATATCAAAGTGAAGACACACCAATGACTGTGTTATCTCAAAATAGAACTTAATTTCAAAGTAACTGGAGACTAAAACTGAAAAGGAGTTATCTCAAGGGTGTATATTATCAACCATATGTAATTATCTATAAACAAATATTCCTTTAAGGTTAAATATGTTACACTTAAACAAAAAACCCTAGGAGCTCCATAGTGTGGGTTGGCTATATCAATGTTACAATATTGAACAACATTTAGCAAGACAATACTATCATAAAAAGCATTGTCACTTATGCAATCACAAAGACCCTTAGCTCGCCTCTATCTCCTCTGGTGACGCGAGTATCCGCGTCAAGATATGTAACTTCAAAATCACCACTTCCTCTATTAGATTGTGGCCTCAATGCATCTGGAATTTGAGGCAAATCTAGAGGCGGCAACTGTGAAAAAGTCCCAGTTGTCTTCACTGTGGTTTTCTCAAATATTATCTTGATCTTCGACGATCCTGAATCATCACAAACCATACAAAATAAAGAGGCAGTCTCAAGATGGTACAATACTACAATTTTGATATCTTGCAAATAGAAGAAGAAAAAAAATCATGCAAAAGCTACCATGTATATGAAGTAGAAAGCATAAAACTAACCTACGAGCTCAAATTTGTGAGCTAATGTGGCAGTTACTTCAAGGGGTGGTAGAGGCCATGGAGCACCCAACTGAAGATCCACTATATTATCAAAATCCTTGCTTAAGATGTCAATTCGTTGAAAAACCTAATAGCAAAAGCAAAACAGTTGTTAAACATTTGATAAACATATTATTGAACAGCGGTTTTGAAGATCAAAGCACACACATAGGACCAGAATCAGACTAAAACATAATTTGTGATAATCTAACAAGTTTCTCAGCCGCAACTGCCAGTCAAAAATCATATATTTCTTCCAGGAAAGATGGTTAAGAAATTAGCACAAATATTACGTCATTATATGAGGTTCGTAGTAGCAGACCTGTCCAAGAGTTATAGGAAGGAGCCTTCCTATGGGAGGTCCAGGACGGCTCCCACCTAGAGTACGGGAGGAGAACGCGCTGCTATATATAAGTTTCCATCTTCCTTGCAACCTATCAAGGTTATCTGTGAGGTCTACTAACCCTCCAGCATCTTCAAGTTCCTTAGCCGCAGCGTCTGCCTTTTGTAGGTCTTCTTCACTTGCTGCAAGACCTCTATTTAACCCAGAAACAGCACTCTGCATTACCAAATCAAACATGAGAATTGAGTTTCGGGAAAATAAAATAACAAACAAAAAACAATAAAAGCATTTTGTAAATCACAAATAAGTTTACCACCATTCCAAAATCCAAATCAATGTGCTATATCAGGCAATTGCCTTATGTGGTTGTGTAAGGATTTGCTTGGATTGACTTATTTGTGTAAGGATTTTGTAACATAAGCACTTGTTTTCAGCTTATACCCATAAGCTCTCCATGACAGCTAATGAAAACAATTTATAGCTTATGATAAATTATACATAAGCGCTTATAATATAACTTTTGTTAAAGAAATAACTTATACATAAGCGCTTATAATACAAGTGTTTATACTACAAGCGCTTGCCCTGTTTGGATAAACAGCTTATTTTGCAGCTTAGAGCATAAGCGCTTATGAATAAGCTATTTCTAAAACAAAAGATAAAATACAGTCAAACTGTTTTCATATAATCTATAAGCTGTTTTCATAAGTTATCCTCGAGATCTTATGAACATGTCATATGTTATCCCAAATAGTGTAACAAGTGCTTGTGTTAGCAGATAAGCTCAAATAAGGTAATCCAAATTGGCCCTCAAGTTGTTTATCCCTAATAATGCTTCCAATTGCTAAGGCTAAAACTATCAGAAACCTTACATAAAATCACAAAAGATTCCCCTAGAACTGTTTAGTTTTTTTTAACATGTGTATGATATAACAAAGAACTTCAAATACATAAATTCAACATGTGACTGTGACCTATACCTACATATTTTCCTTTTGCAAAGGCAGTAATCTATTACTACTTCCCCAATCATTTTCCCAATTTCTATTATGCAATCATACACAAGTGTAATAAAAGCTAAGAAAAATCAACATCCAAAGAAGCTAAGCTAATGAAAAAAAGAAAGAAAAAAAACTGACCAGAAGATTGAACTTCAAGGGGGAAGTAGAATCAAAAGGATTAGAAGGAATTGGAATAGAGCCAGAGATTGAAATATCAGCTTCAGCAGCAGCTTTTACAATAAGGGATGAAGGCTTGATATGTTTACCCTTTGGAGTAAGAACATTGATGCTGTTGGTTCTTGGAAAGAAACAAGAACATGAAGAAGAAAATGGTAGTAGGGGGTGAGAGAGAGAAGTTGAGGGGTGAAGAAGGAGATTGAGGGAAGCCATGAAAAAAAGTGTGGAAGAGATTTTTGGAAAAAATGAGAGATTACTGTGTTGTGTTATAGTAGAAGAAGAAAAAGACAAGACAAGAAAGAGTTAAAGTGTTGAGAGTGTTCTGTGTTCATTCATTCACACGCGTACTTAATAATGTGCCACGTTTTGCTATCTCCAACCAGGATTTTGGTCTTTCATTTAGTCAACCTCTGTCGACATGCATGCCTTGTTAGATGCCTTTTTCATTATAACAAGATACTCTCTCTTTTAAGAAGATACTGTTGCTTTTTTCTTTTCGTACTCCATCCGTCTCGCAATAGATGATTCATTTAAAAATGTGTAATTTTGATCTAATTTACTTTGACTATATTTTTCTACTAATATACAAAAATAAATAATTTCATATAAGATGTCATTAGATTCGTCTTGATGAGTATTTTCAAAATAACAAATTTTCATAATTTTTTCTAATATATTATTCAAATATTTAAACTCAAAATTATGTATTGGTATATATAATAAGGTCAACTGTGTCATGTATCATGCACACTGTGTCAAAATAGATTTTTTCATAGTTTTCCTTGTTTTTCTTCTCAGTGGTTAGCTTTTTTGTTTGTCTGATTGTATTTAGAATGTGGGTTTGAAGGTTGCAGATGGGTATAATTTATTTTGCCTTGAATGTGAGTCTAAAAGGTTGCAGCAGAAGAGTGAATTTTTTGGAATGACAAGAGTAATTTTTTTTAGTAGCATGCAACCTAACAATAATAATTCATATTATGTACTATTATGTTTTATGTCCACTTGATGTCAAAATAATTTTTTCTAAGCTTTGTTTGTTTTTCTTCCCAATGGTGATTTTTTGTGTTTAGAATGTGGGTTTCAAGTTTATAGAAGAGTATTGATTTATTTTGTCTCAAATGTGACTTTGAAGATTGCAGCAGAAAAATGGTTATTTTGTTGTAAGATTGCAGCAGAAGTGTGAATTTGTTTTAGTAGAATGCAATAGAACATAATGATTCATTTTATGTTCACATTCTGTCATAATGATTCATTCCACTCTTTGTCAAATTTTTTTTTCTAATGCATTGCTTGTTTTCTTCTCAGTAGTGATGTTGTGTGACTGTTTGCTTGTATTTTGAATGTGTGTTTAAAGGTTGAAGAATAGTGTTAATTTATTTTGTTTAAAATGTTAGTTTGAAGGTTGCAGAAAAAAGGTTCAGTTTGATAAAAATAACGGATAACTGATAAGATAGCTGATAGCTTATAGCTGATAAGTTAACTGAAGTGTTTGGTAAAAATAGCGGTTCAACTAGCTGATAAATGTAAAATGACACAAAGGGTATTCTTAATTTATAATAAAAATTATATCATTAATTTAAGTATTTGTAATTTTGTAAACTAATTTTTCTTTAAAAAAATACTTTAAATTTATTAATTTAATATATCCTATGTATTATAAATTAAATTAAATTTTATTCACTAAAATTTTATCTTATATTTATTATCATTTAAGTGTTTCCACTTTATAAAAAAAAATAACATTTACCTCAAAAACAAAAAAAAAGGTAGCACTAATAGAGTAATACTAATAACAGAGAATAAAGAAAATAACACTTACCTCAAAAAAAAAAAGTAACACTAATAAAATAATAGTATTTTGTTTCGTAAAAAAAAAAACGAAGGTATATATTTTTTCAAAAAAAAAAAAAAAGGTCAGCTGATATATATACAAAAATTGGAATAAAGGGATAGTAGTCTTTATTACGTAACTTATTATAAAAATTATAATGGATAAAAATACAATTTAAATGAAATAATAAGGGTAAAATTGGAAGAAAAAGTGAGAAGCTATAAACTATAAGCTCAAACGCTACTTGGAATAGCTTCTGAAAAATAGCTTATAAGCTCGTGAAATAAGCTATAAGCTCATGGTGAAAAAGTGTTACCAAACAGAGCTTTTTTTATCAAACAAGCTTATAAGCTATAAGCTAAAAGCTAAAAGCTCTTTTTTGGGGTTAACCAAACAGACCCAAAGTGTTTTTTCGAAGGTTGTTGTAGCAAAAGAGTAACTTTTTTTAGTAGAATACAATAGAACAATAATAATTCCTATTTTGCACACACACTATGTCAGAATAGTCTATACAGAGTATCAGAGATTGCAACAAAACAATAATGATTTCTATTCTGCAAAGCTAATAAATTAAACAAGGGTTAAATATGTTTTTGGTCCCTATAAATATGTCAACTTTTCATTTTAGTCCCTCTAAAAATTTTCTTCAACTTTTAGTCCCTATAAAGTTTTCAATCTTCATTTTTGATCCCTCTTTTAAATTAAACTTATATGTAGAATTCATATTATTTAATAAAATTTTTCAGAAAAATTCAAAATATTATAAGAATGACTCCAAAAAAAATTAAGAATTTTTTAACAAAATATGAATTTAATATGAATTTTTATATTGTTTATGGTTAAAAATTCATATTTAATTTGTGTTTTGTTAAAAAAATCTAAAATTTTTTTAGGAATTGTTTTTAGAATATTTGACACATTTCTGCACAATTTCATTAAAAAATACAAAAATTAAATTAAAAATAGGGACCAAAAGTAGTGATTGAAAATTTTATAGGGACTAAAAGTTAAAAGAAAATTTTAGAGGGACTAAAACGAAAAGTTGACATATTTATAGGGATCAAAAACATATTTAACCCATTAAACAAATATGAAACAAGAATCATAAACATGTCAAAGACAAGCAAACTTTGATAGAAAAAGATAAAACTGAACAATTAAAAAAGTAGTAAAAACCAACGGAAAAAATATAACTGAACAATTAAGTTAATCATTACTATGTAACCAAAAAAAAAGTTAATCATTACTATAATTTAATCATTCTAGTTATAGTATATTTGATAAGTAGTTGGAGGATGAGATCCTCAACATGTTAATTTCAAAAATCATGTATTAAAAGGCTCAAAATTTAGGAAACGATCATCTCGGAAAGAGGATGGAATTAATGTTGCCATCGTTGTGGAATTTCAAATTCCACAAGGAAGAAGAAAGAGAAGGGATGGATGCTTGCATGTTGTTGAGTAATGAAAAACACAAATATGGATGGTTTTCAACCCAAAATATGTGATTTTGTGATTTTTGAATCTCTTGCTCCTATGAATACCTCAAATCTTGGCTTGCTTTTCTTCTTTCTTGGTGAGCTTATGTTTTTGTTTGCTTATACTTTGAATGTGAGTTTGAAGGTTACAATAGAGTATTGATTTACTTTGTGATGAATGAGGATTTAAAGATTGGAGCAGAATAATGATATTTTTGGTTGAAAGGTTGAAGCAAAAGAGTGAATTCTCTGTTGAAAGGTTGTAGAACACAACAAAGCAATAATGATGTTTAGTCTGTGAATATAGGAGAACAATAATGAATCATGAATCATATGCAGGAGGACAATAATGAATCATATTATCTGAATAGTCTTTTTTAACATATTTTGGCTTTAGATCAAAAAGATATTGTCTTATAAAACTCATAATCATATGGTAGGGACCAAACATATTCTGGAAGAATTTGCAACAAAGCAAGATTTCTATTTTTTCCACTCTTTGTCAAAACAGTTTTTTCTTCCTTGCTTTGCTTGTTTTTCTTCTCAATGGTGATCTTGTGTGATTGCCTGCTTGTATTTTCAATGTGACATTAAAGGTTTAGATAAAAAGTGTCCTTTATTTCTTTTTATTGTGTTTGTGATGGAATATTCACATTACTTGTATGCATGCAGTATGATGAGAATGGTGAAAACCAAGCATGGGAAGCCATTGGTTATCATGTTGACAATGATGAGAGCACAAGTAATATTCAAAAAGAGAGGCCTCTTGAAAAGGGAATAGTGGAAGCTATGAATGAGGATGATTTGAGTCTGGCACAATCTCTTTCCAATAAAGGTCTTGAAATTGATATAGATGCTAATAGCAACATCCTCAAAGTGAAATGTGATGTGGTAATTGTCGGTTCCGGTTGCGGTGGAGGAGTTGCAGCTGCTGTTCTTGCAAGTTCAGGCCTCAAAGTACTTGTTCTTGAAAAGGGTAACTATTTTACTCCAAGAGATTTTTCTTCTAGAAGGTTCCTCTTTGAATGAGCTTTATGAACAAGGAGGAACTTTTGCAACATCGGATGGAAAAATAGTTCTTCTAGCAGGTTCAACAATTGGTGGTGGTTCTGCTGTTAATTGGTCAGCATCGATTAAAACACCGGATTATGTGCTAACAGATTGGTCAGAGAATCATAATCTCCCACTCTTTTCAAGCCAGGAATATCTTTATGCTATGGACACAGTGTGTGAGAGGATCAGTGTAACTGATACTTGTGTGGTTGAAGGACTTCAGAATCAAGTTCTCCGAAAAGGTTGTAACGAACTTGGTCTTCAAGTCGATTATGTGCCGAGAAATTCATCAGAGCATCATTACTGTGGTTCTTGTAACTATGGTTGTACAAAAGGAGATAAACAAAACAAGGGACCGATGTTACATGGCTTGTCGATGCTGTGGAACACGGTGCTGTAATACTAACAAGATGCAAAGCTGAAAAGTTTATTTTGGAGAATAACAAGGAAGGATGTGTGAGAAGAAAGAAATGTTTAGGAGTTATGGCAAATGTTTTAACAGAAAACATCACATAGAAAATTCAAGTTGAGGCCAAAGCAACAATCTCATCATGTGGAGCACTTTCCACGCCACCTTTAATGATCTCTAGTGGATTAAAGAATAAGAATATCGGCCGACACCTTCATCTTCATCCGGTGCTAATGACGTGGGGACATTTTCCAGACACAATGTCTGATCTCAAGGGTAAAAGCTATGAGGGAGGAATAATAACTTCTGTACACAAAGTGCTATCAGATGATGACTCTAAAGTAAGAGCTATAATTGAAACTCCATCACTAGGACCAGGCGCATTTTCTACCATGATTCCTTGGGAATCCGGATTCGACTTCAAAGAAAGAATGCTAAGATATTCGAGGACTGTTCATTTCATCACAATTATTCAGGACAAAGGCTGTGGAGAGGTGAAGAGCGAGGGTAGGATAAACTATGAGTTAGATGAAGAATTCGACAAAGAGAACATGAAGCACGGACTTCAGCGGGCGCTGAGGATACTTATAGCAGCTGGAGCAGTTGAGGTAGGTACTCACAGAAGTGATGGACAGAGAATTGTTTGTAGTGGAACTAATGAAATGGAATTGAATAAGTTCGTGGAATCGGTTTACGCAGCAGAAGGACCAATGTCACATCAAGAAACTTGGAATATGTATGCATCTGCTCACCAGATGGGGAGTTGTAGGATAGGAATCACTGATAAGGAAGGCACGGTTGATGAAAATGGACAGAATTGGGAAGCTGAAGGACTATTTGTGTGTGATGCAAGTTTGTTTCCAACTGCCATAGGTATCAATCCCATGATAACTATTCAGTCTATTGCATATTGTGTTGCCAAGAGAATTGCACTGATTCTGAGAATGAAATAGAGTTTATTGTTTCTTTGTTCTCTCTTTCAAACAATTATATCTTCTGGGGTAGTTGATTGGTGCTAAAAGCATCCTTTAATTTAATAGTTGTTTGTAACTTTGAATTGTAAAGCAGTGAATAAGTGATGATTATCATTATGGTGGTTTTCCCTTTTTTGAGTTAACATTCTTGATTTTCCATTATGTTAGTCATTTACACCAGAAACATATTAGGAAAAAAATGTGGTATATTCTCTGATTTGTTCTCATTCAACTAGTTCAATTGACACTTATTTCTTTCCTTGTTGATTACATTTTACAATAGATCAAATAGAATCAAGCCTGTAATAGCTGAAACTAGTTTAACATAACAGAAATAGATGATAACACATGTTATAGGAATGGAATTCTTAATAGTCAGAATCTGTCTCTCGAAATGGTAACGGAACTGTCTTCACTGCTCGGTAATGGCCGACATTATTCAGATGCTCATTTTCCAACCTGATGAGAAAATAACAAATTTCTTGAGTCATTCTGTGATTTTGTTCACTATTTAACAAATTTTAAGGACCAATCTCTAAGAATCTAAAAGGTTTTAAGATGATAATAAAATGCACCTGTAGAAATTCCAGTGCCCTCTTCGAATAACTTCAAGTGCAGCCAACAAAAATTCTAGTAGTCGCGATTGAACATGTCCGACTTTGAAATGCATGATAGTCTCAACCCATGTCACCCTCAAAACAATGTTTAAGGCCTGCAATCCAACATCACTCTCTGATATTAAAAACTTATAACTGTTTTATATTATATTCATTCAGACCATTAAGAGATAGAGAACTTACAATAGACATATAGTATATGCTTTTTTTCTTTAACACCAAATCATCTCTAAGCCATGGATTTCTGGAGTTGGGATTTAAAAATCCCCAATCCTTGATAAAATCCCAATACAGTTGATAAGTTGTTGCTACTACAGAAGTGATTAAGACTATTGCAAACCACAGGTGATCACTTTGTCTGCTGTATGTTACTCTCGCCCCCGCTGCTACCATCGCCGAAACATACTTTCCCATGTTAGCTAAGTGGTTCACATCACTGTCATCAAACCACCGTCTCGCACACTTGTAACAAAATTCAACAAGCATGTGTACTATTAGTCAGTAACATAAAAAAGTTTAATTAGCAATGTAACATTTTCTGAATCTTGAAGATGCTTACTTGCATAGCACGCCAATAATATGGCATAAAGGATATGATATAAGTTATTTCCATATATAGCCTTCCAGAGTGACAAGTCTCAGGGTGGTGAGTTTTAAAAACTTTAGCCAATAGGTTACAACTAGTAGTTTCCAAATGCCTTAGCAATGGAATCTGTATTCATCAACCATAACATAAAATTTAATATTAATAACTAGGATGAATAATAAAGTATAGGTGAAAAATGACCCCAAAAAAAAATCAACTCATGTGAACAAATATAATCACCTGGCTAGTTAGTTGATCAGCCATAAAAAAGTCTACTAGCAGAACCTGTTGAAATGACAAATTAAAATGAAACTAATAATGCTAAGCTCAATTTTCTGTGTTATTACAATGTATCCAACTTGTTAGAAGATAATTGAAGTTCAAGTTTACCTTATAAAATGGTGAGCAGATTATGTTGCGAATGACACGGATGAAACAGTAGCGGGTTGGGCGATAAAAAAGGTCGAATGGACAAATGAGCAGAGCTATAAAAGACTGAAAATTGCAGTTCATAGTTAGCACAAATGTGTCCAAAAATGCTCTAAAAGATAAATACTAGGGATGATATGATAAATTATTTATTTTCAAGCAACCTAAATCTAGCTTATTTATTCAAAAATCAAAATATATAAGTCATTATACTAACCAGAAGTAATATTCCAGGAAGTGCATCAATTTGGCTAGGAGAAAATCCTGCAGCCCTTAAAAGAAGGTGCATAACCATTGCTGCAACCACAGTTGTCATTAAGGTAGTGCATATCAAAAATGCATCTCTATGCTTAAGTGATGTCCTTGGGGAGAATTCAAAAATGAAGTTGTAATTGATTCTTGTTCTCTTCCACATATATAGATTACATCCATACATAAATAAGTGCAGGCTTAGCAATGCAAACACACTGCACAAAATCAATGTAAGCATTATCACATTTATGATGTAATCTACTAAAGTTCATTTCAAACTGATTTTTGTACCTGAAAACAGGATAGACATTTTGCATATAAGCTGACTCATTGCTAGGAGAGAATATGGCGCACAAATGAGCCAAAATTGCGTATACACAAAACAATGAAACAAAACAACCTGTAGACAACCCTGCAAAGGAAATTAAAATACATAGGTTAGATATTATTTAGTTAGTGGCTACTTGCCATTATAGAACTATGTGTCATCGACTCTTCAAATTAAAGACGTGTTTGATGTCCGAGATAACACCAACACACATGTAGTTAGTTACCTTCAATCATATTTATGTTCTTAAATTAATATCGGTGCCAACGTGTCGTATCTGATATTTGTCTTAGTGCTTCATGGTTGCCTAGTAGTGCAGCAAAATTTTACTTGGCCTATATGTCATAGACTTATAGTGTTGGTATGGTACATGTAGTGTGCACCTCATATATTGCATTGCAAGTTGAATTGAGGGTGTTGTCGTTATGTATAAAATAAAACACTATACTAATGTTACTGAATCAAAAGTGCCCTTAATTAAGGAGAGACAAAGAGAGAAGCATTAAATTACCGACAAGAAAAGTGACCATATGAGAATCTTTATGTTGTTGGGGTCTTAAAAACTTCATTGCCTTTTTCCTGTCATTGTTGGCGAAGTGCTTTGTGAATATGGATTCCACTTCGTCCATTTGTCTAAGAACCTAATAATATAAATTAACAAGTATTATATATAACCATAGCAACATATTAGATTATCATATAATAGAACCCATTATGCACATTGTTAAGAATTTGTGAAGACCAAAACCAAAAGGTTATTAAAACTATAATGATACATGAATACCCACATTTTTTTTACACCCGAATAACACTTGATTAATCACATTTTAAACCATGCTAAATTTAATTGAGTATATGATTAATTCATTTTAACGACAAAATGTTCGGTAAATTTAATCCGCCGTAAAAAATATGGTTAATTCGACTATATGAATTATTTTTCGACGTGAGTTTGACCAACCATATTTTTGCACGTGATTAACCGGATGTTGCGATTATCTAAAACATTTTTGTGATTATAATGATTGCCATATTATTTGTCTTCACTTTTTCTTTACCCCATGCAGCTTTGAAAATATTGAAGGGAATATTCGGATATACCTTATCAGAACTAACGAAATGGGATTTCTTCACTTCTTTTAAATAACTTGAAGAAGCTTTTTGGCAAGACACCTGCTTGATTACATGGCAATATGATTTAGTTCATATTATTGGAAGTAATGTTCAAACTTGCAAAAATTAGAGATGCTAACTTAATAAAAGTTAGTTATAGAAATAAACTATCAATGCCAAGCAAATGAACAAAAATAGTCAATGCATGCATGTGTGATTATTATTTTCACAAATTAAATAATTATCAGGTGTAAGGGAAGCTAGTAATAAACTGAGTTATAGTTTACTTTATCCATTTGTAACGAAATATTGTCCAAACTACGGGTTAGTTTTATTGGCACACAAGCTAATATAGTCGTTCATTGCTTAGTTGAAGCGTCAATACTATATGATAGTCAATGTTCAATTGAACTTGTATCGAACATCGATAATAAAAGTTTTCTTTACTTGAATAATTTAGGCTTTCTTCTGTCGGGTAAGGGGTCAAGCCCTTGCGAATAATTAAGACTAACAATCTAATGATTGGGCTCAATGATAATCAATAAACTTTAGTTAAAGTTGACTTAATTGAAAGTATCTGAGTAATCCGAATTCTGATTTAACAATAATTAACTAGAAAGTCATATCAAACTCTAGATTACTATCTCATTCATTTAAGATAAAAATTGAAGGGTTTATGACAAAACCAAATTAGGTCTAATTCTGTAAAAGTATAAATCTAGAGTTTGGTTCTTCTTTAAAATGTAATTGAATAATTATTATAGCTTTAAGACACACAAAAATTGAAATGGGCATGCTATATATACAAGAAAAGCACAAGCACCATGCCTAAAAAATTTAATAATTCCATAATATATTTGTATAAATGGGATAAAAGCTTCTTGGCACGCATTAGCTTGTAAGCATTGAAATCTAAGCTTTCTATGAATATGGTCATCAGTATTATCTTAAAAAAGTTACTTTTCTCATAGACTCATGTCATGACTCACCCCAATATAGATTAAAGTATATATTAAGCAAAAATATAAACCGTGTCAATAGCTGTACTCCTCCCCATTATTATTTAAAATTAACTAAATATATGCACCAATGCTTAATTAAATTTTATATACAAGAACTGTATATAAAGCAAACTGCTATTTAAATACAAAATATGACTTTATCACTCAAAAAGGGGAATGGGAAAGGGAAAACATTGATTAGTTTGTTACGTTCTTTAATTTAATTAGTTAATTATCTGTATTTGCGTCTCTCAAGTATAGGCGACTTAATTTGGAAATTAGGTATAGTTTTCTCAATTATGGATATAGATGTTAAGAATTTAACAACCATCATACGAGTAGAGTAGTTTTCATGAATAGTGTGATAAAAGGACAAATAAACTTAACTTGCTTCCTTTTATTTGTCTTTACTCTAACAAAATGATACATGAATAGGAGATTTTTCATGCAAATATAGCAAAATTGCATCTCTTAGTAAATAAAAAGATGGAATAGGCAAATTGGTCTATGAATTGTAACAACCGGTCAAAATAATCCATCATTTTTTAAGTTTAATTAGAAATACATCATTGATATTATAGAATGTCATTTAAAATTGATGAGACACATAAATATAACATGTCATATTGCACGTTGATCCTGCATCAATGTCTGGTTACCAGCAACTAGTTTGATCTCTATTTTAGTGACATTGAGTTGAGATCAACGTCATGAAACGATCATATAACTAATTAGCAAAATTTTTACAAAGAGATTAGTGACCAACACTTTACATATTTAGATGTATTTATCAATTAGGAAAAAAAAAAAAAAAGGGAGCCCATTTTAACCTATATATCTTTTTAACAGCATTTTAACCGATATTCAGAATATTTACAATATCAAGTCCAATTTGGCCCTATCCACTCAAATGAATGAAAAACAATAACTCATCCCTCTGTGTGTTTCCCTATGCAGACATGTACTTATAGTGTGCTAAAAGTAAAGAAGATGTGATATTTTAGGCCTTACCTTGTCAAATTTCTTCAATATCTTGGAAAATGCTACCATATTCAGTGAGCTGCCAAAGTGAGAGAATGTAATTAGAATTTGCATAGTTATGAAACAGTTGTTTATAGTTTTAAGAATAAGGCATATAAAGTATAAACACACCACATGCTATTTTTAGAAATTCTATGCAACATTATTATTATTTTTACTCATGAATTATTAATTACCTAGAAAAGTAAGATTAGTGAAAAATAAATAAATATTGACAAAACATTAAATCTTAAGGAAAAAAAATTAAAACCTATAAGTTTTGAGCAAGCCAAGGCCTCTATAGAGCTCCACAAAAGCACTTCTAATCATTTTTTCAGCACATTGAATTTTTTTCTTGTGAATGAAATCTCCTGTTGGATTGTTCACTAAATCCTCCCAAAGCATGCTAGTAATAGCTGTAATTGCTCGAGTTGCATTTGTTCCTGGTACATCAATTCTCATT
Source organism: Medicago truncatula (assembly GCF_003473485.1). NCBI lineage: Eukaryota > Viridiplantae > Streptophyta > Magnoliopsida > Fabales > Fabaceae > Medicago > Medicago truncatula. The sequence continues at coordinate 37,435,758 of NC_053042.1, read as the reverse complement.
GCCATTCTAGGTTTTCCTTTCTTTGTTTTTGTCCTCATTGCTGAATTCACAAAATTTACACCATTTTTCTCTAAACTTGCTATTACCTCTTCTGTATGTGAAATTTCTGAATTTGTTTCGTCCGAATCTCCTAAACATTCTGCAAATTAAGCAACCCATTCATACTTTAAAATAATATAGAAAACAAACAAGGCTATTGACTTTTTTAGCTTATGAGCTATATATTCTCAATTAAAAGAAGTCTACGACTTTTCATACAAGAAAACTAAATTTTTTTTAGCACTTATCATATTATATACATCAAAGTAAAGAGATATCATAAAAATATATTAAAGAATTTTGGAAGTTTATATATATAAACACAAATATAAGATGATTTTATAAAAGATTGAGAAAGAGAGAAGTTACATTAAATTGAATTTTACTACTATCTACGAAGGATTTAAACTTCGTCAAAGAAAACTAACCTAATGAGTAATCAGAATCCCGTGTTGGAGAACGCGGGAAAGTCTCTGTATTATTTGCTTTCGGTGGCGGATAATTTTTCCGTCGTCTATCATTAATAATTTGCTTTAGGTCTTGCAAAATCTGAAGCTGTTTGTTCAAGGCTTCTCTTCTCTCAATGAATTCATTCTCTTGTTTAATGTAAAATTGGTTCACCTTGTTTAGCTCATCATCAAGCATCGCAAAAAACACACGTACCTGTGAATAGTAAAAAGGATATTTCACACACACATATATATATTGATGTAAGTCCAAAAATGTAAATACAAGAAGTTATGAAGCCTACCTCATCCTCTTCCGAAAATAATTGTACAAGCTCTGTTTGGTATATTTCTTCTCCGCTGCCTTTTATGGTTTTTTTCCTCACCTACACCAATCAGAAAAATATCCATATTAGTATATTTTTTGTGACAGAAAATATCCATATTCATATATTTTTTTTTTAAAATATCCATATTTATTTTATTTTTTTACTTGTTCTATTTACATTAATTTTTGTGTGTTTTAACTTTTAGTTATTTTCAATTTTGTGCTGCTCACTCTTCAAAAATAAAAATTATGCTGCTTATTTTAGAATTATATATGTACACCATTTCTGGTGCTAATAGAGAGACAATCACAAATGAGACAGCTATTTTAATTTGCTCGCTTTCGTGAGATATTGAAAAACCCACAAAAAAAGTAAGGAAAAAAAAGGCTTTAAAAAGGGAGGCCACTAAACCCACTTTAATTAGAGGCCTTAACCCCACTTGATAAAAATATTAATCAATATACACATGATGTATAATCATTTAAATAAATAATAATCATATTACATTTTTTAAAAAAAGTAGGGAATAAGAAATTATTATTAATTCCTTCAAAAAAAAGAAATTATTATTAATTAAAATGTTATTAATTTTCGACAATAATTAAAATGGTGTTAATGATAATTTTTTTAATGTAAAGCGAATTGATCAAACTCTAGAGTTAGATCTAATTACCATTAAGATGACACCTCATTGACTTCTATTATTGTGTATATCACCACAATGAAATATAATCGAATTATTTCTTCATTCTTGGAGGACATGGTACGATTGGGTGGTGTTTGTATAAGATGACAAACAAAACTTACATTTGGCAACAAAAAAAAATGAGAAAACAAACGAACCTATACTATATTCTAATTTTGGCAACCATAGCAATCAAATTTGTAAATGATTTATTAATATATGCTTGATTTATAAAGATTTATCTATATTTGTTGTTTTTGTTATTTAGTTTGCAATTCATATTGACTTCATATTATTATTAACTACTATAAATCTATGATAATAATTGATGTGCGTAAAATAAATGATAATAATTGGTGGCTATGTGAATGAATTGAAAATAATCCTTGGCTAATTAAAATGATGTTTATTCTTTGTTCACGTTTGAAGCTGTAAGAAATTGAGTCTATAGCATAAAAGATTAGTCTCTCACAATATAATTACGTATGTATGGATAATACTACCACATACACACCTCCTTGAATCACTCCACAATCATAGTGATCTTGTCTAAATGCCTTCATTGTAAATTATTGTGTATAGATAGATATTACATTTCAATAATAGATGCAAATAATATCATTTCACATCACTAGGAATTATCAAGTTATATAGCCTCAACAATTTTAAAGTTATGAATCTACTATTTGTGTTTCTATATGGCCAACCATGGTTCAAATTTCATTTAGAGGATAAGGCCACATTTAGTGTATGATAGTGCTATATATATGAACGTGGAAGAAATCTAAGGAGTAAAAAAGATACGCACTAACAAAGAGAGAGTATAATGAAAATGATGAAACACTAATTCCATTATGTGACAAAATATAGAAAACTAAAAGACACGCAATAACCGCACCATGCTTTCACCGTGTGCATAACATTTTGGACTTACCAGAAATTATACAAAAAAAAATCTTAAATTATACAATACCTTAATGATATTTGTGTTATCATTATCAGATTCAGGTGAGAGTTTGAGGGATATTTTCTTGACATGAAAGCAAAGAGAATTGAAAATGGAACCTCCACCTTCGGCGTGGTTATGGTTTTGCTTTGGAATTTTTGAGAGCTTGATTCTCTTTATCTGCTTCTTCAGCTGCCAGTAATTCACGAATGCCTCCTTCCATTCTGGTATCAGTTGAGCTTCTAGCTCCTTTGAGAATTTCACCATTTCTTTTTCTATATGGTGAAGGAAGGAGTTGTATATATATATATATATATAGAGAAGAAAAGTGGGAATGAGGTTATTATGAAGTGGATGTAATTTGATACGATAGAATCTTATAGAGATTATTTTATATAGAGAAAGTAAGAGCCGTGTGGTGAACATTAATCTAGTACCATATGTTTTTATTTATTTTATAATAAGATAATGAGACTTGATAATTATTTTGGAGTTCGATCGAGAGATTAATAAAGAGAGTAAAATAATATGATCAAATATTTGTTCTGTTTAGATTTTGAATTCGGGTATATTCAAACGATTCTTTTACATCTAGAGTTTATTAATTATTTAAGTCCAATCATTTGATTAATCTAAGTAGATTAGTTGTGGAAAAATGTACATCACTAGTTATTATTTTGGTCCAAAAAAAAATCTTGGAATATAATTAGTATTTTAATTTTGTTTTACTAAATAATTTGACTATGTTCATATAACATGTGTTAATTTCCTCTAAAAAAAAGTGTTGATTTATGTTACAAAGAAAAAAACTTGTGATAATTTTTATTATTTTATAAAAAAATTTACCATAAAATTTTGTGTCAACATATAATGAAGTTGAATAAAATGAATCTATAAAAAAAAAAAATTGGCTTAAAGGAGATTAATCGTATTTTTATTCAACATATTATGTCAAATGGTAACCTTTACAAAAAGTTATTTATCTTTTTTCCCATACATGCTATATAATTAAAGGTATAGAATCTGAGATGGATTCTCCATTTTCGTCAAGCTAATCTTCCCTTATATATTTTTTTATTAATAATCGTCATCTGTGTTTACTAAAATTAGTTGGTTCATTTTCTTTTCCTGAGTTTGTAAGACTTCACAATTGTGTATGTGAATTTTGATCGATGCTTATCACTTCATCTACAACAAAAAAGAATCTCTTGAATATATTCATATCATTTAATAATCAAAATCGTGATTCAAATTCTTAAAAAATTGAAATACAGATTATATGTTGATGAGAAAAAAGAGAGTTGAAATTTGATTGATACAGATGGAAAGCAAATTAGAGACGGCTTAGTCCTTAACAAAATTGGAAGCGAGAGCCAACTATTTGAATACAGTTCCAAATTAAAATACTAGTAGACTTTGTTATACAGATATGCTTCTTCTTACACATCATTTGCCACAAATACAAGTATTGTCGTTTTTATATATAAGTTAAAAATGGATTAAAGAAAAAGAAAAATTTGGGACAACCCAATAAGAAGAAGAAAAAAATGTAAAAGTACTAAGGCCCTGTTTGGATAAACAGCTTATATAGATGCTTATGGCATTAGGGCTTATAACATTAGAGCTTACATCATAAGCTCTTATACTTGATAAGCTATTTATGTTTGGATATGTACACTAAAAAGTACTTACATAAATTAAAGTGTTTGGATCTGACATTACATAAGAAATTATTGAAATTTTAAATATTTTTAATTTAACAAAAAAATCAAAGAATCGAACCACAAAAATCAAAGATAATAGTGTACAATTTGTTACCAAAAAAACACAAGTTAAGTTTGTTTTATTTATTCAGTTTCATTTTGTTACGTAACAAAAAAATAATAAAAATCTTAGTTATGTGTGTTACTTTGGTAAGATAAGTATATAGCAATTTTGTTACTCATGCACGCCAAAGATAACTAACATTATAATTAAAATATATGTTTGTTTCTAAAAACAAAAACAAAAAAATTAAAATATATGTTTTGAAAAAGTGGATTCAGAGAGAATCGAAGGAGGTTACATAAATTCATAAGCTCCTTGTTAAGCCGGAGGGTAAGCTGAAAATTTAGGCTTATTAAAATATGGCATAAGCAGCTTATGAAACTATGATAAACTATTTTTATTTATTTATCCAAACACCTTTAAAAAGACTTATGGGAGTAGATAAGCTCATATAAGCTCAAAATAAGCCAATCCAAACGGGGCCTAAATACTTAAATCAAAGAGTTACGAAAATCAACCCTAGATCGAGTTTGTCCAAGAAACACACATATCATGAGTAACATTTGAGCTACAAATTTGTCCAATCAGTATGTGCAATTGATGAACTTTGAAAACTTCATTCTCCGACATTACATCGTCATTAAAAAAAAAGCTTAATTATACTTTTGGCTTCCTAAGTTTCCCAAAGTTGTGATTTCGGCCCCCTAAAAAAACAACTCTTTCCAGGCCCCTTAAATTTACATTCTGTTGCAATTTTGGCCCCCCACGACAATTTTGACCCAGCCAATGGACACATGTGTAAATTTTTATTTTATTTTTTGTTTTTAAAAATTATTTTTAATTTTAAAAAAATGTTTTTGTAATTTTTTTTAATTACAAAAATAAAATAAAAAATTTATTATTTTTTTGGTTTTTTATTACAAATAAAAAAAATTAATTACTATTTTTTTGTTTTTTTTATTACAAAACTTAAAAATAAAAAAAAATGTTTTTTTAATTAAAAAATAAAATAATTACACACGTGGCGCCCACGTCAGCGTTTACTGGGTCAAAATTGGCGTGGGGGGGGGCCAAAGTTGCAACAGAAAGTAAACTTAGGGGGCATGGAAAGAGTTGTTTTTTTTAGGGGGCCAAAATCACAACTTTGAAAAACTTAGGGGCCAAAGTGTAATTAAGCCTAAAAAAACATAATGCTTTATCTTTCTCACAACGTTTTTTCGTTTGAACAAACTTTTCTATTTCTTTAAAATATGTGATGTCCTTATCTCATAAGTTCGCTTATGTTTCAAATTGTTTTTGCCTTTATCACCACTAGAAGTTCAAATATTACACTTTGAAACATAAATGAGTTTGCGAGCTAAGGGCATCACATTGAGTAATTTTTACTTTTATTTATTTTTCTTAAAAGATTAGGCAAGATTTTGTCAGAAATAGGTTAGGTTTACCTAACTATAGGTTCACTTCTTTTTGAAGAGGTTTTGACCTAGTTTTCATCTTCTTTGATTACTTATCTTTTGGTAATGCTATTTGCATTACTTTTGTTTTAAAAAAAAATGCATTCCCCTCATTGTACAATCTTCAAGAGTGTGACCGATAATGCATTTGTATAAAGTGGAAAAAAAAGACAAATTTTCAAATTCTAAATCAGCAAAAAAAAGCCTAATTATTTTTCGTTGTTAATCATATAATTGTTTAGATAGATCAATCTCTACAGAAACATGAACAAATTTACCAAAATGAACGTTTATTTGTAGATTCATCTAAGAGATCGAAACTTAAACCACTCTAACAATATAGATCAGAGTTTTGGGTCACATATTCATGTGGAAACCCTAAAATCATAACTCAACATTGAGTATGAATTTGTTATTGCCTATTAGGATTAAAAATTCAAATCTATTTGGAAAGATGTAATATACACAACTTCAAAGAAGGAAACTCATAAGATATCCTTTTGAAAAGAAGGAAACTCATGATATATTATACCAGTAAAATCAAAATCCAAGAACTAGTCAATTTCCAAATAGACACCAATTTGACATGCAATTCAACAACTTTTAACAGATTATTATCCTTAAAGTAGTCAAACACCAATGAAATTGATTCTTACAACCTTCTAACCCAAGCCTATATTCATCTTCCGAAATTTTTATGGTCAACACCCTTTAATGCTTGATTTTGTCAAATGCGTTCAAGCGAAAAAAAAATCTCACTTTAATTTAATCGTGGAAAAAATTCAAGAGTGTAGGTAGGGTTCAAAGGATTGATGAGTTTGCTCTAGGACGAATTGTTCGTGAGAATACATGTTAGATTTTTAGGTAAAATAACTTTATATTATGAGGATCCTTTCCATTTGAACCAGAGAAGGGTAACAAAAGAAAACATATTAGGTTTTTCAAAAGATCATAGTCCGTTCTAAAAATAAAAATATGACAAACTACATGATGATCATGTGAGACTTGGACCATGCAAAATCTAACTCCCTGTGCTGTTTGTTCCACCCCTAATCAAGAGCATGAGACTTACCTGATGTAACGTTCAGACGAGCAAAAGCATGATGTGATGACCTAATTACATCATCTCGCGCATCATTTTATGAAAATTCTCCCATATATTCAACGTACCATTGACACACGTAACACAATAGCTACATTGATCCTCTCAAAAACTAACAAAAAAATATTTACATTGATCAGAATATAGGTTTTTTTCTTTGTTAGAAGATTGTTATTTTATTTTATTTTATTGTTATATATTTGACAAAAATAAGTGTCATTGGTTTAGTTTATATATCTAAAACTTTTATACATAAGCATTTAGTCAATATCACCCGTAATGCCATTTTTCTAGATTAATTCATAAAATATCTTTATAAATATCTATTTGATATAATTTAATTTGATGTTTGCATTAAATGGTTTCACACCGACAGTGTAAAAATTAATCTACTTTAAAAATTAAAAGTTTTTTTTTGTCTAGTAGCTTAGTGGCTAAAGCTCACACAATTAAATATAAAGAAGTGGGGTGTTCAGGGTTCGAACTCTGACCCCTGCATAAATTATACAATGTCCCTGCCACCTGAGCTAAGCTCACGGGAACATTAAAAAGTATTTTTGGCAGCAAGATATTAGCACGAAGTTTCCACCGTTGCTTAATAGTGACTAATCTATATTAGAGAACTTATGGCCGTGTGGAATATATAAAGTGGTTTCTCTCCTCTCAATAAAACCTTTTTCATACATATGAGTCAGAAATCGAACTTATGACCACATACCTAAGGGGTCCAAGTCTTGAACCAATTCATTATTGGTAAAGCTTAAAAGGTTTTATTCCTTAATTTATATTGGATGACATTTAATGTTTTATAAACGCTATACGTTGAAAAATATTTGCAATTTTCATGTTGATCTAATGGGTCTCATGCTGTGTAATGCTGATTTGTACAATGGGGTGCTTCTAAGTTCTAAGCGTGGGTCTTCACTGGAAGTATTGTTGGCAGGTCGATCATAAAAGTGGGGTTCTGTTCTTCATCTGATAATTGATCAATATTGCATGTATCTTTTGGGGGCTTGCCCTAATAGATAAATGTTTGAGAGAATTGTTTATATCTAAACCTAAATATTAAATCTATGGTGCCTTGAGTAATGTTTTTATTTTGTATACGGAAAATAATATGTGTCGTTGACTATTGCAAAACTTTCTTCAATCCCTGGTTTCAATTATATTAAAGTGAGGAGAATTTTTTGGGTTGGTATATCTTTATCGAATTCAATTTGATTCGATTCACTATATATTTAATGTTCAGAATATGGTTTCTACACGATAACTTGCATCTTTATCTTTGCAATATATAGATAATGATTGCAAAACACTTTGTCAACGAACAAGTTCCAGAAGTAAGTTTTGTTAAAAAAAATATTGACACAAGTTATTGTGGGTGCTTGATATGTAAGTAAAAGGTTTGTGGATCTGATTATATTAAAGAGGGGGAATAATTGGACTTCTATATTTCTATATATATGGGTGTGGCTTGCGTAATAAAATGTGCTGCTTAAAATAAAATAATCGGACTTCTATATATCTGATAGAAAAATTGAGATGAATAAGAAACGTAACTCAAGATACTTGAGAGATACCTGAAATATATATGATATATTTGAGAAATACCTAAAATAATATAGGCCCGTAAATTATTCGGAAAAGTTTAAATAGGTTTCAAAACTAAAAATATAATTCCAACTTAACTCACTTGGTTTAAATATTGTATAATATATGCAACAGTCAAAGTTCAAACTCAGAACATTCCACTTATTCATCTTAAAAAGGTAAAAAGTACACCAAAGATTTATGCATTTCCAAGTCATTCATCCTCTTTCTTTTTTGCCATTTGGGTTTAGAGTGGTCTTCATATAATAGTCCCTTTATTATTTAGGGTCCGTTTGATTCGGGGGTTTTGATGGGGAGGGGTGGCGAGGGAAGGCAATATTTTAAATTTGTTGTGTTTGGTTCAATTTTTATAAGGGGAGGGGAGGGAGAGGAAGGGGAGCAAAATCCCTCAAAAGCTCATTTATTACTCTCCCTCAAATTGGAGTTTTTTGGAGGGGAGGGGAGGGAAAGATAAATGAGTTAATGCAATTTTAATTACGTTGACGTAATTATCCTCATATTTATTTTTAAATAACAAAATCGTCCTTATTAAAAATTTAAGTGTTTTCAATATATTGCTTATTACCCTTTTTTCTTATCTTGCCTATCTCATCCTTTTCTTCTTCTTTTTTTAAGTAGAACCACATATTCTTCTCTTCTAATATTTTTTTTACGAGAAATTTTTTTGTACTAACGTTGTTCTCATTTTTTTTATTTAATATTTTTTTAATAGTATTATATATTAAAACTTTATCAACAAATTTTGTGTTGGATTTTTTATAAATATATTTTATAAATCAGTTCTAACAATAATTTTATTATAAATATTTTTATATTTTCCTACATTATTTTATAAGTCAGTGCTCTAATATTTATGAATACCCAATATCTTGTCAGAAGTTTTGTGTATGATTATTTATGGAGTTTTCGTTACTGAGTTTTTATGTTTAATTTTTTATGAAGTGAATAATTTAAAAATTGTGATACTATTTTAATATTATAGGGATAAAAAAGTAATTTAGTTTTAAAATCCCTCCCCTCCCCTCGTGAACCAAACATATATTTAATTGAAATATCTCCCTTTCCCTTCCCTCCCTTTCCCTCCCCTCCATTTAAACACTTCCCCTCCCCTCCCCTTCGTTGAACCAAACGGACCCTAAGAGTAGTCATAATACCACGGTCTCTTCGATATTAAGAGCGGCTATAGTAACATCGACTCTTTAGAATTTTGAATGGTTATAGTACCACATTAGAGTTTTCACATTGCCATACTAGAGTGATTATGATACCATATTAGAATGACCATTGTACCATATTAAAGTGGCCATAGTACCATATTTAAGAGTGTAATTGTAGAACAATTTATATATGGTGCAGTAGTTGGATTTCGATACAGTTTAAGATTGGACAACTTTATCCTAGGGATGTCGTGGTTGATAGTGTGAATGCACAATTTCAAATAATGTCATGAAATGTCTTAAGAAAGGTGATCTAGTATGCGACTCAACCCAACAATCTCTTTGGTGGCATAGAATAAACAAATTTATAGAAGAAATCATTCATGAAGTTTTTTGTGTGTCTGAGGGGAGGGGGGGGGGGGGATAAAAACTAGGGTTTGAGAGAATTTTTAGACTTTCTTTTGGTAAGAATTTAGGGTTGTAGGAATCATCAATGGATTCACCTTGAACAATACTAAAACATCGAGTCTCTTGATCACCTGTGGAGATTTGGGAAAGGGTAGAATTAGATTTTAAGACTGATTCTTGTAATTTATTTTGAAATCTGTGTGTAATATTACTCTCCTGATTAATGGAACACATAGATGATCTCTCCCCTATAGTATGTCATTATTCGACCGAACTGGATAATCAATTTTATGTTTTTCTTTCTCTTCTTCTACTTTATATTGCTGTTTATTTTTGTTTAGGATTATTATTGCATTCCTTTGATTTCAGTTGCCATAGATTTATTCTAGGCATCAAGTATTATTGTGACTCTATATTCACAATATATATATAGAGAGACAGAATCCGTTGACACCTGGTGTATTGACACCAAATCTTAACCATCCATTTTCTTAAATCCAAAGGCTATTATTGTTTGTTAAATTGACACACCTGTACCTTTCCCCTCTACTGCGCTAACAGCCAGTTTACTTTCAATACTGAAAGCATGTGTATGAATTTGTTAATCATTACTAATCTCAACTACACATCCATAACAATTTTGGATTTGTTATTCATAGATAATAAACTAACAATTCAATTAAATTTTAAGGGTTTCATCTTGTTCACAAAAAAAACGGGGGTTTTCAATCTATCAAAACAATATTGATTATATGTATCCACATCAAATTATTCAAATCATGCAATTCAGATAAGGCATCAAACCAAGAAAATTTTAGAAACTCGATTTGCACTCCTAAAATTCCACGGTTAGAAACAAAGCCTTCCAAAATATCCCTAAATTCACTACCATACTCCTATTGCGATCAATTTAATAAATTTGACATAAATAGGAAATATCTTCATGAGGAGTTGCGATCCAAACAAGTATATTGTTGGGTTGGTGTGAGGAAGAGTGTCAAATTTTGCAGAAGAAAAGAAAGAGTACAATAATACTGTGTGTTCAATTTAAGTTTATTCGATGAACAAACGATTATAGACCTTTGATTGAATAAAATGGATGGTTGAGATTTGGTGTCAACGGATCCTGACTCATATATATATATATATATATATATATATATATATATATATATATATATATATATATATATATATATAAACCATTTAATGAAGAATAATCCATTTCTGAAGAATATTTTTCACATCAACACCTAAAAATATACAAACCCGAATTTTTACTTTTTAGGAAGTTATCTTCTTGTGTAGATAAAATGCAGCAGTCATTATCACATCACGATCATGTACATGTTTTTCATTTCAAATCATAGTGTGCTTTAAGCAAACCTTTTCAAAACACTACATTAAGTATTTTTGTACTATATTTCTCCTCAAATCCTATTTTGTGTGATTTACAATACTTGTTTATTTCATCCCTACTAGAGTAGGCAACACCAAATTATTTTGTATATTGGTGGGGACTACCTCAGCTAAAATTTAAAGAGTAAAAAAGATGATAAAATTATAATAGAGGGTATAATAAAATTTACCCATGTAACAAATATTTTTTACAGATGTAACAATAAGTAACAAATCTAAACCTAACAATAACATGGTAAGCAAAACCAAACCACTAGTAGTGGTGGCTCTCCACGTGTAAAGATTCCTTGGCAGAGTATACACCTATTTAGAAAAAAATGCAACTAGGAAAATTGATCCAAAAAATGCAACTAGGAAAATTAATTTATGGTGTTTATAAGAGGATCATAAACTATTGGGTAGTTGTTTCATACAGTGGCAGAGATAAAGAGAAGTTGTCTTAGTTAGTGGGATAGTAATCGTGGAGGGAATTAATCCAACAATACTTTTAATTTTGAGTGTGGATGACGTTGGAAGACTACAAAATTATGTTGCTTCCACTAAGACAGTATCACCCAAATTCAATTTTTTTCTTCATAAGCTAATGGGATTGTACAAATGTGGCTTTTGGTGAATGCCAAATTTAAAGACCAATAGTATAATACTCTATTTTAATGGGTGGGTTACTGCTGGATTTTGGTCCTTTTAGATTAAAGATATTATACCATGGGGTTTTAACTTTTTAGGGCAGACCCTGGAAATTATTCCAGCACACATACATGCATGATCGATGGCTTGTTGGGGAGGGTATGTATGTGTACGTAGTAATAAAAGTGCTTAAGGGGGGCTTAAGGGGGGTATGTAAGATGTAAATCACCAAATTATTTTCTTTATTATATTATTATGCTAGTTTTTAGTCCGGCCTCCACCATATAATACAAATTTAACTAGAGAGACAATATAATATATTATAAGATAGTTGAATTAATAACTTTCAATATCATAATCCATCAAATAATGTATTGAGAATTTATCTTATCGTTATTTTGTTGGGTTTAAGTGTGATTGATTAGTCTACATCATCGACTATATATGAATTAAATGTTAGACTATATAAGGGTAGTGATACATAGACCACATTAGATGACATGTACCACTTGTACACCTACATGCAATTGTGACATATGTTCACATGGTCTCCACACACACAAAAAACTCACATTTTATATCTTTCACACACTCTCACATAGAGGTGGTACAATGTATGTACGAAGAAAAGGATGTTCATGAAACATTATCCAATAATTTAAGACTCTTCTATCATTATAAGGATAGTTGTGTTGTCAACTCTTCTATCATCATGGTCAACTCTAACGATCGACATGCATATATGCAAATACAAGTAAAGTAAAAGCATATATACAAGTAAAATTTTGATTCCTTAATTAATTCATGTTGTAAAATTTGGTTTAGGGTTTAATGGACTATATCAAATCCAGATGTGTGGGGCCTTTTTCTGTCCATGTTGTTGGCCGTTCATATTTATAGATTGAAATTAGGTTACTTTTGCCTAAACAATTCATTTTGGCTTAAGTAAACTTCTGTTTTTCAACCTTCACTTAAATCAAACCGTGATTCCACCATCAATTATCCATTCATTTATAATTCCTTCATGTGGTGCTCCACTTCCAACTGCATTATCAATTTAGGAAGTTAGTCGGCAGATTATTTTGGCTTTTGTGAACCTTTATATAGTTCTAATATTATGGTTAATTAGACCAGAGACGCTAGTTTTTCTTGACTTTCGAGAATTGGTTTTCTACTTTGTCTCTAACTGTCTTGAGTGTTTCTTGTACCTAAGTTATTCCTTTATTTTCAACAAAGTAATTTTACGTATAAAATAAGTTACAATTGCATTTTTAACCAATTCACCCCTTCTTAATTGTATCCCTATGTTGGCATACCTTGTACAAGATAAGTTGATTTTATTTTAACCAATCCAGGTTTGAACCTTCCAAAAGGATAATAGTAACAAGATAATAAGTTGATTTTAGAGGTTCTACATTATATGTTATTAACTAATTAATTATTTCATTAGATTATATTATTAGGTAAAGAAATATAAATAATTCTTAAATCTCGACCATTCTACAGTAAAATGGCAATGTCCTTTCCATATGAGATTCAACAGTTTATTTTCTGAGTGCTCACTTTTCAACAATGGAGCCAAGATCATTGTCAATCTGTTATAGCAACAAGAAATCATTCCAATAGGTCACATTTTCCAATCAAGTATACTATATTATTATCAAATATTATTATAGTGCATTCTACAGTGTAAGCCACTAATTCCTTTCCCATTTTTTCTTCTCCTATGTTTTTTTATTTACTCCATACGTGAGTAATTTACTATTATAGTATTAAATTGTGTGCCCTATGGTAAAGGACATGACAATTGGTGTGTGATCAATTGTCTTGAGGGGCAGGCATTGACTAGTGAGTGTCATGATATTGCATTCAGTGGCCAGCATTTAACATCATAATCCCATGCCCTATTCTAGTGGAATATTCTTTGATTAGTTAAATATGACAATTTAATTTAAGCATGTATCCTCTTCATAAACTGGACTAAATTTGCATCTATTATAGTAATGCAAGTTGATGTAGATTCCTATAGTAATTATTTTAATGTTGCTGAGAAACATGATTCATGAGGCTTAGACCTATATAGGTAGATACTCATATGCAGTTCTAAGTGCCAACATTGTGACAGCACTGAATTTTGATAAGATCCAATTCATTGTTTACCTTAATTAGAAGTTAATAGCATGCTTAGTGGTGGCTTGTTTTGTGTCAATTGGGTGGGTGCTTCATTTTATTATTAAAAAATTAATCATGTTTTAAATGACACGCTATTATATATTGAATAATTTTATTTATACATCTATTTTGCGATAATTTTTTTTATTTCATTGTTTTATCAAAAAAATAAATAGATATCGAGATAGGAGATAGGGTAATATCACAATAAAAGTATGAAAACAGAATTATTCCAAAAGTTATCTAAAAATGATTGTGAAAATATCACTTCTTATTACTTATTAGAGTTAAAGAAATTATTCAAAAAAGAGTTTAATTTGTATACACTATCATATTTAAAAAGCTTTACATATGTATATAATGATATTTTACCACAATATTTACGCATTTTTCAAACCACATTATACAAGAGTTAAGAACACTTAGACATATGATTTTTTTTTTGGCAAGTTAGACATATGATTTATCTTACTCATTAAATATATAATAACACATCATTAGATTTGTGTAGAAAATTTACGGTGTTTATAAATTAAATTCTACATAATTATATTATTCTTCTTTAGAAAAATCGCAAACACTAAAAATTGAATATGAGAACACATCATACAAAGTGGTCTTATCAGTTCAGAAAGAAGTGGTGACCATGGAAAATCATCTTTCATAATCAAATCAAAATATTAATGATTTTGTATTTAAATAACGCGTACACCTAAATTTCAAGGCACAAAATCATGAAAAATGTTTGAAGCCACCAAATTGATTTTTTATGTACAACTAGAAGTTAGGCAGAATAAAGAGATCCCTAGACCATTTTACAAAAAGCGACACTACATTATTAGTTGCCTTGCTAATGGCTGCATTATCTCTGGTTAGTAGCATAAGGTCAAAAACTGAGATCAACCTTTTAGATTAGTTTATATATTAACTAGTAAGTGGAAGAATTCCTGGTTTATAAGCTTAATATTTTAGGTCAGACTTTTATTTGATTAAAAATGTGATTGTTCAAGTGTCAACCTATCTGCAAGTTAAAACTCTTCTCCGATATAACCCTTTCCAAAAAGTTATGTCTTGAAAGAAAGGGAAATTCTTGTTTACCCATCAATAAAAGGTGGGTAACACTACCCATTCCAAGTTGATCCAATCAAAACAATGTATATAATGTTAAAAATAATAGAAAACAAAGAAATAATTTTGATTAGTGTCAACTCAGCATGAGTTGTGTTACCCACTTTTTATTAAGTTATGTGCATAAGCTTAAAGAGTTACTCTTTTGATGGTTTTCTAATCAGTGGCGTAACTAAGATCTTGGATCAGGGAGTGAATTTTTTTTTTTTTTAACAAAGAAAATGTA
Organism: Medicago truncatula; assembly: GCF_003473485.1. Lineage (NCBI taxonomy): Eukaryota > Viridiplantae > Streptophyta > Magnoliopsida > Fabales > Fabaceae > Medicago > Medicago truncatula. The sequence continues at coordinate 37,420,242 of NC_053042.1, read as the reverse complement.
AGATGAGGTGATGATGACCTAGTACAATGCAAGCAAGAAGAACTCCATATTCAAAAGAACATTTAGAAAGGGATTTATCATTATTATTTTTTTAATCAACCCGTTTGAATTATATAATTTGAATCCAAACACACAATCCAAATTATATAATCTAAACTATGCATATATATATATATATATTTTATGTAAATCTCATAAATTTTTCATCATTTAACCGTTAAGAATTTTCAACATATAAACCTCCAAATAAACCCAAAATCTGAACCACACAACATTATGCTATTATTGAAGTTTTCTTCTTCGAGTTCATCACATTTTAACCCATTTCAATCCAAAAACTTAAGATTAGGTCGTATTTCTTCAACTTTTTTGTTGTTTAATATTTTTCTTCTTCTGAGTACTGTACAAGTTCGAATTATATAATTAAAAACAAATTGTTATACTTTCGGATTATATAATAAAAAATAATTCAATGTGTGCTGAAAGTTATTGTGCATAACTCTAAGAGTTTGTTGTACATATTAATGTTTTCTTCCATTTTCATAATAAATAAAAATATCAAAATTCATATTAATTAAATAATAAAAGTTATTGTACATAAACTCTAAGAGTTTGCTCTAGGGGTAAATGCATACGTTCTAAGGATAAAGTCAGTGCTTGGGCTCCAGTGGCAAGGAGTTCCTTTTAAGGATGTACCTGGAAAATACCGGGTTCGATTCTCAGGAGGAGCAACGCTTGGCCAGTGCGCATGCCTCTACGCATGAGCCGGATTAGTCGTCCACCTTTGATGGATCGTAAAGCGGTACGAAAGCAAAAAAAAAAAGGATAAGGCCACCAAAACAATTGCTTTAGGCCTCAGTAAATATACAAATTTTATTTACTAAAATATCTCATATTTTACTATTTTCAAAGCTAGAATTATAAAATATTATTCAAAGTAAGTATTGTCTCAACAAAAATTGAATTGATTGAAATTTTACCAATTAAAAATTATTTAATATTAATAAATCTGTTTACGTTAGTTTTATATTCTATTTTCTATTATAAAATGCCAGGAAAAAAATTAAAACTGTTATGAATATTACAAGTGGATGTCCATATAGCAATTGGGTTGTTGGATCATATTTTTAGCTTATTGGGCTATATTGTGCTTGCTCCCCAAGTCATTGTATTTCTCTATAAATGGAGCTTATATGTAACCTAATTATACATCACAAGAGAATAATATAATCCTCTTTCTTCTCTCTCTATTCTCTCTTCTTCTCTTTAATCTTGTTCTTGTTCTTCTTATTCTAATAGTTTCATAACACGCTATCAGCACGAGCTTACCAACTAAGGTATTTTTTATGTAAATAAGTTTTAATTTTGTATCAATGATTATAGGCTATACTGTTACAATTCCATCAATTGGAATCAGTGCCTTATAGATACATTAAATCATTGTTATGTGAATTGTAATATATTATTGTGTTTATTTATTCCATATGTAATCATGAAGTATTGCATAAGAATTGATCTCATATTATAAAATCAAAGAGATCTATTATATGGTTCATGAAGAACTCAATATTACTCTATGTGAATTTTAGAAAAATTCAAAAGTGTGGTTCATGAAGAACTCACTATTATTCTTTGTGAATTCCTGAATAATTCAAAACCGTAGTTCCTGAAGAACTAAATATTATTCTCTTTGAATTCCTGAAGAATTCAACAGCGTAGTTCCTGAAGAACTTAATATTTTTCTCTTTGAATTTCTGAAGAATTCAAAAGCGTTAATCTATGAAGGAAGGATTGCTTGGAGAATTATTTTATGGTTTAAATTTATTGCATAGTTCTTGAAGAACTTAAAAATCAATCTTTATCCTCCATGAATTCCTGAAGAATTCAGTAGTAATACATCCATGAAGGATCATACAAATAACAGATTAAATTTGTTATATAGTTCTTGAAAAGCTTAAAAAAACTTAAAAATCAACCAATTTTATTCTCCATGAATTCCTGAAGAATTCAATTGTGATGCATGGATTGCACAAATAATTGATTTGATTGTGAGTAGTTCGTGAAAAACATAAAAAAAAAAAAAAAAAAAAAAACTCATTTTTCTTTTGTGAATTGGTGTGTATTTTTTTTTCACCAAATTTCCATGTTTTATTCATTTAAAATTATCCCTTGATTTAATTATTATTTTATCTTTTTGGTTTAATTTTAAAACAAATCTCTGTTTGATTGAGGTTGTTTCCTTTAATTGTGGATTTTTTTTTTTCAAATTTTTTGCTGAAACCAGTTTTGTTTTGTTGGGTCTAAAATAAACCAACTAGTTTTTATTTGGATCTAAGTTAAAAAAAAAAATATTATTATAATTGATTTGAAACATATCTTTACGTTTGAGTTTGTTTCAAATATAATATTAAATTAAATATCTAATTTTTCTTCTTAAAATTAAGGATTCAAATTGTATCAATTTTTTTTAAGATTTGATCTAAAATTATTTTCTAAATTCTACATATTTTTTTTCAAAAAAAAAAAAAAAAAAAAGATAATGTAACTAATTTCGTTTTTTTTGTCTGACTTTATGGCTCTTGTTTGTTATGGATTCATTGTTAATTTGATTGATAGACACCAATTAGAATTATGTATTTTGTTTTAGTGGATTGTCACAATTTTTTGTTTTGAAATAAAAATTGGATGAAATCATTAATTTTAGAAGCAAATTGACTTCACGATAGAAAATTTTGATCCCATGCGATTTTGGCAATTTCAATTTCTCAACCACCAAAATCGTGTTTGGCACCTAAATTATCATGTTTTAAGTTCTTGAATTTCGGCTCATATAGACTATATAGACTCTTTTCTAAATTATAGTAGGCCAATTTTTTTTCGGTGTAGAAAATTTTCTATACTTTCGAAAAACTGAAGTTTCCTATAAGGAGATATGTACATCAATTTGTTCTAGTCAATATTTGTGTTTTCTTTTGATGACAAATAAGTATTTTATTTTTATGGTTGTGCTTTCATGTAATTTGGGAAATTTTTGTGTGGATTTTGATTTAAACTTATTTATGATCCATTATCGATATGCACATAAATGTCATGTATACAAATATTTGTTTTGAATTATTGAATATGGTTATTTGATCATTGTAACAATAAATGCAAATATGTTGTTAACATCGAATTGAATTTGATTAATTGAATTTATTTGTTGTGAAAATATATTTTTATTTGGCATAACATTTATATCCTACCTTTTAATTTCTGGTTTGAAATTAAAATTGATTCACATAATTTTGTGTATAAACTTTGTATTTAGTTATAAAATAAATAAATAAATGCTATATATTTGGTTATGATATATATTTGTGGAAGATTTGTTGTATTTTAATAATGAATCTCAACTTTTGTGATTCAATTTGGTAGTATATTATACAAAGGTTTGATTCTTTAATTTTGAGAAATATTCATTCTACAATATATGGGTAAATATTTATATTCACATGTAGTGAATCAATATTGACATGATTTTTTCTCTCGTATATATAAGATTCAAGTTTATTTAATTTGAAATTGAATATTTGGGTTATAGCATGATTATGATATTTGAAATTTATTGTTATTAATTTATTTTTTTTATACAATAATATGGTTTCAATCATGCATTTTGGAAGAACCAGGAATATTTTTCATAAATTATGATGCAAGGAATCAATGTTAGCATTGCAGTTCAAAATAAATAAATTATCGAAGGCTCCTAAATAACTAATTTATTGTTACATAGAGGAACAAAGTTAAACATTGAGATTGCATTCTCATAAAATTTTAATGTTAAAAATCTCTATATTACGAGATATACTCTGGAGAAAATAAGTGTAGTGGAAATTTTATTGTCTCTTATTTATAATACATTTATATTAGTGCAATGGAAGCACATATTATAGTAAACCTGAAGTTTACATATTATATTATTTGTGCAATGTAAGCACATAATATCGTAAACCAGAAGTTTACAAATTATTTTGTTGGCAAGACTGGTTGGGTTATCCCGGATCTATTATGATGCATAAACTATTTGAAAAAAAAAATGGATATATATTGAAGAGCCAGAAGATTCTTCAATCTAGTAACTATTGTGTGTTACTACTTCCCAGATAGAGTTGACAATTTAAAAGAATGAATCCCTCACTTATATAAGGTGCTATTTAAATTAATACATTGATCATGTGAAGTACTTGAATATTATATGATTTGAATCGATGCATCAACTAAATGATCACATGTATATTCACAACCAGAAGTTTGTGAGATTATTATGTCAACAAATTTGACCAAGAGTTTATTTTCTAAACTTTTCAAAAAGCATTTTATAAGTATCATTCACCAATTCAAATTGATATTGAACAGCTGGTAGCATATGATCATAAAAATGGATTTGGAGATCCATTCTTTAGACGTCTAAAGTTAATTGTATGATTGATACTTATGAGACCATATCTTATAAACTCTATTTTGGTTATGAGATAATGCCTTATAGACTCAATTTTGGGAATCAATAATTTTGTATATTGAGATATTGATATGCATCAAGCCAACACATTACTATATGTAAGTTCTCCCCTTAATCTATCATTGGTTTAAGGTTAACAACCTGATATTTTTCATCCAAGTGAATTTTTGGATGTGTTGTGTATGTCACAATTGCTTCAATATAATGCATTTTGATAAATCTTGAAAGAATATTGGAAAAATATATTTGATATAAATCTCCATCTATCATTAATTGTATTGAGCCAGCTTGTTTATAGCCTAGTAGGATGATTATCAATTGATGGTTTGATTTTCACAATATTAGGGGGAGATAGTAAGCAGCTAAAAATTGTGAACCTGAAGTTTAAATAAATTATTTGAAAGGAAATATTATTGTCTCTTATTGTCTATTATTCAAAGGTAAACAAATCAAATATTAGCTGCTAATGCTCCAAACGAAATAGATGTCCATATCGGATAATCTAATATTGCAAATGAGTCTTCATCGTGCCTGAAGCATGATAGATCAATCGGTTCCAAATATAAAAAGCTTTGAATAAGAAAAGGAGCTTAAAGGAAAGATAACCCAAAACGAGGATATAGAAACTCTAAAAGAGTTTTCTGACATAATTGATTTTTCAGTTCTAGAAGAACTAATCAGGTACCTGAAACTTATAAAATATTGGTAAATTATGTCATGAATAAAAGATCTCAATGGAATGAGATGGAACCGAAATAAAGTCAACGTTGATGTGTTTTTGCATATAATATAGCGTTATGTGATAAGTAATAATGAGGATCATGTGCTAAAGTCGACTAAAGATTATAGATAAAGAAAATATCTACATAATGGAAAGAGACAATTCTACTGAAATCAAACTCGCTTCATGAAGCAGACCTTGTTTGGACTTGTAGTCCGCACACTTGAAGGTGTGAAGTTAAATGACTGTATATGATTTTTCGCGCGAAAAAAGAATTAGTATGGTAAATTACATATATACAGAGTTTGATATGTTCACCTGAAGTGAATTGATAAATGTCTACCATTTATTTTAAAAGACATATTCACCAGAAGTGAATCCAAGAACTTTTTCATACTTGATTAAGTTCAGTAGCACATGAAAGGCTCAAATTATATGAAAATGTGCTACAATTTATTTGAATTATATGAAACTACTTGAAGGATTTCATTTGAGTGAAACATACTATCAAATCTATTCGAAAGATGACATCTTAAGGATTTGAAATGAATTTGTTATAATCGTATATATATTAGAACTCTTGAAGAGATTCTAAATTTTGTTATATAAATGTTTTTATGGACAAATCTAATTGATTATGTACTAGAATGATTGTGATGTCACTTGATGTGAGTAAAGATCATGTCCTCAAGAAAATCATGAACAATTTGAATTGGTCAGGTGAGGACACAAACGCATTTTGCTTATTATATATATATTGTGTTATTTTTTTTGTCAATATTAGTAAATACAGATATTGCAGCAAAGTCAAACATACAATTTGTATCTTAGAGAAACAACAATATCATCCGATCATTTGAAAATGTTAGCACTACGTCAAGGAAGTGGAGAATGCTCTTTATTAAGGATTATGATTTCACACATACAAGAAACTTGTGGTTTTCTAATTATAAAAGGAGGTTCTTTCAACAACTCAATATGAAGATATCACAAGAGCTGCTAATTTGGAGAAGAGTATGGAGATATATCATATCTTTCTACAAAGTCACCGTCAAGTAAAGATTTTGAGTAACTAGCATAAAAGATTGTTTAAACTTCTTCGTCTCATATATAATTGTCTTTATGAGGGGGAGACAAAGATGTGTTCTGCACTCTTTTTCCCTTAACCATGGTTTTATCCCATTGGGTTTCCTGGTAAGGTTTTTAACGAGGCAGATTATAACACAAAAGGATGTTGTACTCTTTTTCCTTCACTGGAATTTTTTTCCACTGGGTTTTTCTCTAGTAAGGTTTTAATGAGGCATATCCAAGATGGACATCCAAGGGGGAGTGTTATGAATATTACAAGTGGATGTCCATATAGCAATTGAGTTGTTGGATCATATTGTTAGCTTATTGGGCTATATTGTGCTTGCTCCCTAAGTCATTGTATTTCTCTATAAATAGAGCTTATATGTAACTGATAAGTGCTCAAAAGTAACATATTTCATGTGTTAACTTAGGCAAATTAGTGACTTGTTTTGCAAGTTATCTAAGGAAAAGCTACCATTTGAGTGCAATTTTACCATTTATGCTTTCATGCCTGATTCTACCCAATTTATGCAGGAAATGACAAGAAAGGACCAAAAGAAGGAAGCTCCTGAACCAAGGTCCGTTCGCTTAAGCGAACTGGGAGTTCGATTAAGCGAACCAATTACAGAGAGCAACCATTCTGTTCGCTTACAAGCACACTTCCAGTTCGCTCATGAAGAAAGGTCAGTTCGCTTAAGCGAACTATGGTTCGCTTAAGCGACCAAGTTCCAGTGAGCTCCAGGAAAGTTCGCTCACATGTTCGCTGGTGCTTCGCTTAAGCGAAGTTCATCCAACTTCAGAGGATAGGGACCACGTGGCAGCACCTCAATGGTCAACTGGAGATTTCCTGGATGTTCACTTAAGCGAACTATGCTTCGCTTAAGCGAACTGGCACGCAGTCAGCCCATATAAATAGTTTTCTCTTCTCTTTCCAATGCTATTACATTTTTATTCATATTTTTCTGGTTTTAGAGAGAGACTAGGGCTTTTCTAGAGAGAGAAACACAAAGCAAGGTAGTTAGGAGTAGATTCAAGCCAAGATTTGTTGAGACATCATGGATCTTGTCATGGAATCTTCACCCTTTCTTCATCCTTTGCAAAGCTATCATAGACATATGTAGCCACATCTACTCTTGTAGTTCTGAGGTATTCAAACAAGCTATTATGTAATCTTTTGATCTTTTAATATATGGTTCTAGCTTATTTATTCAATATTGTTGTTATTCTTGTTTTCATTGTTTTATTGAGATTCAAAATGATATGGACACATACTTTTGAATCTAGAAATAGAATAACAATCTATCTTAAGTTATCACTCTAGACATGGATGTTAATATTTGATAATCACTTTTAATCTAGAACTTAATGCTTTTGGGTAATTTAATCGGTTGGGAAATCGTCGATTAAACTACCCAAACGACTTTGTGATCGTTTAAATGTTTGGGAAATCGATGTTTAAACGATCCCTTAGAAATAACGATATCATTTGGACACGAATGATATTGTCGAGTGATTGTGATAATATAGTTTAAAAAGTTAGAATCCGTTAATCGATCGAGAGATTGCAGCTGTTACGCTTGGTTGATGTCTCTGACCGCAAGCGGAATAGCCCTATCTCTTCTCGTTTTACTTTTATGTCGATTAGGAAAATAGTTTTACACAAACAAACAATTTATACCCAAACACTTAACGTGACAAATATTGTGAAAATGCTTATGAAATACGCAACTCCCTGTAGACACGATCCTATTATACTTACGTGTAAATAGTTTTATGAGAGGTAAAAATCCTTTATCAGTAACCTAATTATACATCACAAGAGAATAATATAATCCTCTTTCTTCTCTCTCTATTCTCTCTTCTTCTCTTTAATCTTGTTCTTGTTCTTCTTATTCTAATAGTTTCATAACAAAAACCAAAATTTTGTAATTTTACTAGAATACTATCATGGGCTTTAAAAAGGCATCATAGTAAAACTCGTCTTAGACCTTCATATGTTTTGGATCGATCATGATAATAAAAGTGTAAATTTTTTTATGCGTTAGACTTGAGCGCCACCCCACCTTAAATTTTTCCGACTAAAAATGGTAGTGTATATTTTGAAATTTTCTTTTTGTGAACTTGTTACAAAGGAATAAATAATTGCTACCAATTTCAATGGTAAAATTAGTTCAAATATGTATTTTTTTTTTTTTTTTTGTGGTGGTCGGGATTCGAACCCCGAACCTTGCATATTATTATGCATTGTCCATAAGTTAAACTCACAAGGACATATGTATTTTTATTTTGAATCACTGGATATATTTTTATTTTGAATCACTCGGTATATTTTTTTTCATTATAATTCTTTTTGTGAACTTTTTCAATGGTAAAATTAGTTCAAATATGTATTTTTATTTTGAATCACTCGGTATATGTTTTTTTCATTATAATCATGTGGACCAATTTAAGTCCATGTAAGAGTGCTAACTATATTCTCATTAACTCTTGTAAAAAAAAAAAAAAAAATCTCGTTAATTCTCACTATTTCATTGGATAAGTTTAATGTAGATCTCGCATTTTAAAAATAGATCCCATGTGATATGGTGGAATCCACATTAATTTCAACCCAATAAGAAGTGTTAGTGAGTGTTGAAAAGAAAATATTCTTGGTGAAAATGGATTCTCTCAAGTGGTATTCTCTCAAAAATTTTTCAATTGTTACATCTACCCAAAGAGATATAAAATTATAAAGAAAATAGGATATTGAAATATAACAATTGAGAGAATTACACTCGAGAAAATCTATCCCGTTGTTAGCACCAATGGCGGAGCTAGGAAATTTATGGTGTTCGGGCAAATAATTTATAGCAAATTCACATGCGACATAATATATAAATAGTCATAAATCGAAATAAAATGGTTCCTCATTTGTTCAACAAAAGTACAATTTAAAATAGGGTTATTAATTGAAATTGACCATGTAATATACGTGAAGTATGAAAAATTGCCCATGTAATTAAATAACATGTATTCTAAACATGTAATTCAAGATTTTTATTATTTATAACCCTGAATACGTAAGCGTATACCCGCAAGTCAAATTTAGTTCCCTAATTTTGTAGGCATGACTAGAACATGATAATAACCTTCACAATGAAATTTTGTAGTTTTTAAACGAGATACGAATTAATTATAAATTGTTTAAGAAATTCATAATTATGAGGGAATAAAAATTAATAATTAATTTATCCCTAGTCGAAGAAATTTAATTTTTTTGTGTAAAGCTATATTTTAACGTGCTAACTTGTATGTAAAAAATAGTGAAAAAATTCAACATGTAGGTCACATTTTTAGACTATGCGTATATTATAGGATGGTCAAAAATAAGAAGAAATTCAAGTTACAATGCTAGAATATATGTTTTGTATTTTACAGTGTCATTTTTCAGACATATTGTATATTGCAAGGTCAATTTGAACAATTAGCCCGTTAAAATAAGAGAGATGAACCCGTCAATAGTGTGCTAAATAAAATTAGGAGGTAAATGTCTTTTCCAAGCCTATTTGCGTGTGAGAATTTTCAGATTTTGCTCAAATTTTTCTTTTAGTAAGTGTGTTAATGGGCTTTTAGTTTGAGTCTAATGTACAAAAATTATCGAACAATCCCGAACGACCGTCCGGGGTCGCCGGGTGGTGAAACCGCCCCTGGTTAGCACATTCCACATTTCCATCATCAAGCACTGTTTAACGGGGTGTGTGAGTGGAAGAAAGATCAAATTAATTAAACAAGATTCAGGATATATACTTTTGCTAGCATTGGCCCAACACAAGTGGGAATTGAACAAGCTACTTGTGGTAGATTAGAAGAAGGATATATGATTTGAATATGACTGCAGGAAAAAAAATCACAATTCCAATACCTTCTTTACATTCGTCGTCCGCAATTCAAGTGTGCAAGCTATTGTCTCAGCTTTTGGTCAACTGTGTCCATTCATGCATCATGGGGACACCAATGAACTAAATCAAGATCCATGTCAATTCAATGTGCCATTTGCCAAAGAAATAAGATAGTAAAAAGGAAAGCAAGAAAGTGAGATGTACATGACAAATCTTTCATTGTGTTTTTATTTCTACAAAATCTTGCTACCGGGATTAATCATATTTGAGTAGAGCTGTTAAAAATGAGCCGGGATAATGGGCCGGCCCATTAGCCCATATTTTGGATCGGGTTGGGCCTCAAAAAGATGGCCCAAATTGCACTTGGGCTTTTTGACACAAGCCCTTTGGTCCATATAAAAATGGGGTCAGACCGACTCATCAAGCTTCGGGTCGGCCCATTATCAATATTTTCATTTGATTTTTTTGGTAAAAACACTACTTTTTAAAAAATTTATCAACTAATTTAAAATTTATTAGTAAAAAATATTTAAATAACTAAACTTAATAAAAATGAATAAATTTACCTCAAAGTTTTAAAATTCTAAAGTTTATAAATTATAAATTTGATTCAATGAAAGGAATAATCTAGAGTTTAGTATATTCAATGTTAATGTAAAAATTATTTACACTTCTATGTTCATCCAATCATATTTTAACAAAAAGATAGTTGTGAGTAATTAATATATAAAAAATACATATAAAAGAGTGAAAAAATTAAAATTTAAAAAAAAAAAAAAAAAAAAAACTAAAATGGGTCGGACCGGGCTGGCCTATGGCCCACACGGGCCGGACCGGACTCAAGAATCTGCGACCCAATTATAAATGAGATGGGTCGGGCTGACTCATTTATGTAGTTGGCCCACTCGGGTCGGGTTGGCTTGGGCCATACCATTTAACACCTCTATATTTGAGTCACTGTCAGATACCAACTCTTTCAAACGGATTTAAAAGTTGATTTGTCACAATACAAGAGTTTAGTCATTTTCATTAGACCGCAAATCACATTACTTTATTCTTAATTGTACCACAATAGCAAATCACATGTCAATGGACCAAACACTAATTCGCTCCCTCAAAATCTTGCATATAAAAAACGTGGTTGGAAGGGGATAATTCACTTTATGTGCCTCACATATTTTCTGACGATTAATCGAACAATGGTGAAAATTTCCTAACAATAACATGGTAGACCAAAAAGTCACTCCTCCATGTATTAAATTGAAAAAAAGCAAGTAATTTCCTTTATAGATAGTACTCCCTCCGTCCCAAATTGTATGTCGCTTTAGAAAAAAAATTTGTCCCAAATTATATGTCGTTTTACAATACCAATGAAATATTTATGTTACTTTTCCTATTATATCCTTAACTATTAATTACTCTCTCTTCTTTCAATTATTTCATTTATCTTTTCCATACAATTTATTAGGGATAATTTTGTAAAACAACTCATAATTTCTCTTCCCCACGCAATATTAATTACATTTCTTAATACGTGTGAAATGGCCAAAACGTCTTACAATTTGGGACGGAGGAAGTATTATTTTATTTAAAACATCAGTCCATATATAGAAAGTTCATCCTCCAACGACCCGATTAGAAAATGGTTGATAAATAATGATGCCACAGGAAAATTATAAACAACTTTTATAAATATGTAATGTTGACGCAAAAAGCATGCAACTGAAAATCTGGCATCAGATAATATACATTTCATTTTTTATCTGCTCCAATCAAGGTATAGGTTTTTTATTTGTTTCGAAAGTTGATGAAATAGAATCACATAACGGGACATTGCCATGTTGTCCACTGCAGAGCACTGAAAGAATATTAAGAATTGAGGACCAATGATAATAATATTGGGAATTGCTATGATTGAATTAGATTTATTTTGGCAACCACTCTGTGTGTGTTGATACTTTGATTGGGTTATCATTTCCACAAATGCAAGGTTGCAGCAACAATCCATTCAAAGTTTTCAACTATTTTTTTAATTTTTAGAGCTCAATGGAGTTGAAATCCAAGTCACTGCTAAATTGTTTTCTACATCAAAAAAAATAAAAATTTGGAGTAAAAAAAATAGTGGAGTAAATAGAAATTTGGTGAAAATGACATCGGTTAATAATTCAAATATAGTAATAATATTTTATAAATTGTATAGTCAATTCTTTAAGAAGTGTTCTTTATATAGTGTTGTTTTCTCTCTCTCTTCTCTCCTTCTCAAATCCTAGCCGTCACCTTTTTCTTCTTCTTCTTCTTCTTTTCAGAGGGGTGATTTAGGGTCAATTTTGACCCAAAAATCACCCCTCCGAATTGTTTTTCCTTCTATCCTAATTGAATATGTGATTTCATATATTTTATGCTTTCTTTCGTTTGTTTTTGTGATTTCGTCGTCTTTGAACGACTCTGTTTGTTTTGATTTCTCGTATTTGTACAGTGTGTTTTTGATTTCCCGTCTTAGTGCGGTGTTTATTTGATTCAGGTTGAAAAATTAACTTTGAGCAAATGCAAATCCGATCAATGACAATGGCTTTGGTGTCGTCAATGTTGCAGATCCGAAGACATGAGTATTCCGGATACATGAATATAGTATATTTGTAGGCATAGGTACTTTGCCGTTTTATGCTATTAATTAACATGGATGCTGTGAGTTTGTTCACAGATTCATCTTTTTTGTTTTTAACGAATTTGGATTTGTATTGTATCGATGTACTCTATCAATTTGAATGAATGAATATCGTTTTTTTTTTGTAAAAAAAAAAAGTATTCTTTACAACATAAACCTTTTTATTTTTTTTTAATCATTAATGAGGACACTTATTAGCAAGACTCAAAAAAAAAAAATTCTTTACAACATAAACCTTTCATTTTAGTTCATTAATTTTTTGAAATAGCACAGTAGTCCTTGAATTTGTTTTGCATTAGTAAGTTTCATCCCTCCGCTTCAAAAAAAAAAAATGGTTTCATCCCCTGTCAATTTAAGGTGTTACTTGATGACATACGATGTTAAACGCTGATGTGTCGGTTCACGTGGGTTACAAATCATGTCCATATACTGAAGAGATTAAATTGTAAACATTACACAGCCCACTTAAATCTTAAGGCAATTTTTATGATACACTGGTACACTGAAATAAAATTGAGTGTATTGGTACATCCATATGTTAAATGAATAGTTTAATGAGTTATTTATTTTAGAAAAAATATATTTTCTATTGGTTACAATTATATTTTATTTCTCAAAAGTATCGGCAAATCAAAATTCAAATTTTTTTAATTTTTAATACCCATAATAGTGAATATTGATTATTTTTTTTAGATAAAATGTTAAAAAATTAGTATGATTCTTATAAAGGATGAAATGACGTTTTTTCTTATAAAAATAATATTTTCTAAAATATAAAAGTTGATAAATATCTCTTTATTACATAAAAATAATTGATAACTTATTGATTTATGAAATAGGTGTATTGATACACTTTAATTTAAGAGTGTACCATAGAAACTCTCAAATCTTAAACATACCAAGTCAAAACAATTGAGTATTAACTAAAGATTTCAAACATACACATAATTCCAATCAAATAGGAGTACTTCAATATTTTAAATTGTTCCTATAAATGCATCATAAAGGTGATTTGAATTACACATAGACGGTTGCATCATTGTTTAATGTCAAACATCAGGATCACTGTCTTAACATTTAAAGTTAATAAAATGTTGAAACTTATTGACGCAGAACAAGTTCATAGAATAATTTACTATTTCGAAAAACTCGAGAGGTGAATTGAATGCAGCGACTAAGTTATGTATTCCTTTGAAGAGAAGTCTTAATTGATGAGATGGATGGAAAGAGGAGAGAAAGGAAGAACTATTTTATGATCGGGATGTATACTTTTTTTTCTTTCTTGGTTGCTGGAATTTGAACCTGGACCTGCATGTATTATATGTATTGTTCTTATTAGTTGAGCGCTCACGAGCAAAGTGATAGAGATGTATTTCAATGTTGAGAGTTTCTACACTTTAAATAAAATGATATTTAAGTCAAATTTTAAAGACTTAAATATGTAAATCGTTCCTGTAATTTAGTGTGTTTTTGTTTTTCGTCCTGTATTTATTTATTTTTAACCCGTCCTTGAAAGTTGTTAACGTTTTGCTTTTCGTCCCTCCCGTTAGCTTGTGTTACAAAAACGTACATGTGGCTAACGGAGGATGATGTTGCAGTAACTGACGTGGCAAACTGGATGATGGGTCACACAGTGAGAGGGACCAAAATCAAAAAACGAAATTCGTAGAGGAACCAAAACCAAAAAACGAGAAGTTGTAAAATCCAAATTTAAAAATAACAATTCTTCTATCTTTTTCTTGTCTTTCTTCCACCATTTTATGTTAGCCGCACATCTTCACCGTTTCTTTTGCTCATATCCTTCATTTATGCTAAAGAATTCTATCCATAACCTAAAGAATTATATCTCCTCCCTTCTCTTTCCCCACCCCCACACCCCCCCTTCTCTAAAAATTCGGATAAATGTTAAATTTAAAATACTTTTTCCCTCCCCTCATTTTCCTTCAACCAAACAAATTTCTAAAATATCTTGGATTTGAATTTCGATAAAGATTTTTTTTTTCTCCATTTAACATTTGTTTCGGCAAAGGTCCAAATTTTAAAACGCCATGATGCAAACAATTTAACAGTACGCATATATCGCCCTAAAGGAATTTCCATCTCCTCCCTTCTCTTTTTTCCCCTTCTCTAAAAATTTGAATAAACATTACATTTAAAAATATCTTTTCCCTCCCCTCCTTTTCCTTCAAAATTTCTAAAATATCTTGGATTTGGATTTTGATAAGTTTTTTTTTTCTCCATTTAACATTTGTTTTGGCAAAGGTCCAAATTTTGAAAACGCCATGATGCAAACAATCTAACAGAACATAGAAAGAGTAAATCATCAACTTTGTTCTTTTTTTCCCACTTAAATTTTCTCAACTAGAGTTGATCATATTCGAGATCAATGAACTCACAATGAAATCAAACTAGAACTTGAGATCAACAAAGGTAACGCTTCCAATCACACAAGCCACAACATCTCCAATCAATCAACAGTTTTGTTAGAAACCCAAATTCGTAACCAAGACTTGAAAATCTCTCCTTGACTTGGAAGAACAAAGTGATGACTCACAGATTTGAGAGCTAATTAAATTGTTGAGTTGGAAAAGTCATTTACTGTGAAATCCACATTTTCAATTCCCTCCCAATTATTACAGTGAAAGCAAATTTTACTGCTCACCATTTTACTTCTACTCTACCAAAACATCTAATGAAAAACTAAGGAACACAGATTTGATTCTACTCAACCTGTCTCCCTGAGAAAACAAATGTGAAATAAAATCATTCAAGTTAACCACCTATCTATGACAACTGATATTTCATGTCAAGGAGAACCAATGATTCATTTCATTGTAGGTAACAATAACAGTACTTATAACAATGCACAGCATACACTCTTTTCGTACTAAAGAGTTTAACTTGATCCAAATCCTTACAATCCACAACTTTATGGAATACAAAGAAAAAATAAGACGGCAAATGTTATCAACCTAAAACAGACTAGGATATGCGCTCGAGAGAAGCATGATAAGAATTCCTAAATCCAAAACATCATTTGGAACCTAGAGATAGGTCTTGTCTAGGTCATCAAAGTAAGGGTGTTCCATAGCTTTCTTTGCAGATAGCCGCTTGGAAGGTTCATACTGCAGCATTTGCTGAAAATAAAATAGAGAAGAAAAACAACATTATTAAAATAGAAAAAGGACACCAGTTAATAGAAAATGTTAAGTAATCAAGGGGGCTAACTTACAGAGAGTAAATCCACTCCAGTCTCTTCCAAACCGGGAACAGCCTTTGAAAGACTTTGAGGACCCCACTGAGGGTACTCATGCCAGTTCATTAGTTTACTAACACCTGGCCACACATCTTCATTAGGAGTCCCCAACAGCCTGAATATATGGAGGAGTTGTTGCAGCTCAGAATCACCAGGAAATAGTGCTGTCTTGGTAACAAGTTCAGCTATAATAACCAGATAAAAATCAGATTAAAAAAAACCCTGCTGTAAGATAAACAAATACTAAGAAATAGCCCTTTACTTGGTTGAACGAAATATATCCTTACCGAAAATGCAGGCAACAGACCACATATCCACAGCCATTGAGTAATGGGTAGCCCCCAAAAGGACTTCAGGTGCTCTATACCACAGGGTTAGTATCTGAAAATGACACAAACGTAATGCAATCAGCCACAAGTGAGGATCATGACACCCTGAATGCAAAACCAACAAGGGGGCAAAATCTAAAAATCTATCTCTCTTTAACATCAACATTGTCACAACCTAATCACAGACAATAACCTAGGCATAGGCTAATTTCAACTCAACTTATATGTAGCTTAACAATCCTAACACAGTAAAACACAACACATACAATACACCATCCTATAACATCCGAATATGTTAATTAATTATGAAGAAAGTACATAAAAACCATCTCATCAAAGCTCTGGAATTAAATCCAATAATGTATGACTCTGTTACCTCATGAGTGTACTTCTTAAGTGGTACAGTAAAAGCTCTAGCAAGTCCAAGATCAGCAATTTTGAGCATCATTGTTTTCCGGTCCATCAAGAGATTGTGAGGCTTCAAATCCCTTTCAGTAACAACGATCAAATCTTAAATAAGTACATGTACTACTAACTAATCAATGAACCAATCTATCCATTTACAAAATAAATGAAATATACCTGTGCAAAATTCCATGACCATGGCAGAAAGCAACACCCTTGCAAAGTTGATACATCAAACCCTAAAATCAAATCCACAAAATCATTAATTAATTGCAAAAAAAACTAACAACAATAATCAAATAATTTGTAGATCTGAAAGAATATGTTATACTTTGATGGTTGGGGGTGGAATATTTTGCCCAGTTTGACGAAAACTCCGAATGAATTTCTTAAGATCAGTATCCATATACTCAAAAACTAAATACAACACAGTTTTCCCTTCTTTGTTCTGCCCTTGTTTCACATCCAACAACCTAACACCAAAAAAAAAAAAATCACAAAATTAATCTAATTTCAAATCCAATTGAAATTGAAATTGAAAACAATTTAGCGTTAACTTACCTAACAACATGTGGATCGCGAGAGAGCATTCTCAGAATCGAAACCTCGCGAAGCGTAGTAGGAGGAACACCTTCATCATCTTCATGAAGACGAGTCTTCTTCAACGCAACAATTTTCCCAGTAGCTTTCTCTCTTGCTCTGTAAACCTTCCCGTACGTTCCTTCTCCAACTTTCTCGAGCTTCTCGAATGCTTCCTTCGCAGATAACACTACTGCGATTGTCTCACCAGGTTTCTCCATGATTGAATCGATCGAGAAAATTAGGGTTAGGGTTTGGTCTGAAAAGGGGTTTTTGTTGAAGAAATGAAGATGAAGTGAAATTCTTACAAAGAGATTTGATTATTTATA
This sequence comes from Medicago truncatula, assembly GCF_003473485.1. NCBI lineage: Eukaryota > Viridiplantae > Streptophyta > Magnoliopsida > Fabales > Fabaceae > Medicago > Medicago truncatula. The sequence goes on along the minus strand of NC_053042.1, from coordinate 37,402,508 downwards.
CGAAGAGAAATTTTATTATCGTTGTCCAACGGATACTTACCTTTTGAATTTCAAATTCCGCTCTCTTAAGATATTAGATGCTTCTTTCATACTGTACCATTGGGCTGCAGAATTAGATTTTAGATTTTTGCTACTTACACCATCTATTATTATAGTTAGATTAGACATGGACACAATTTAATTACCATTTACCATTGTAAAAGAAAGTTGAGTATGTTTTTAAACTCTGTAAATATGTTAAATTTTTTTTTTCAGTCATTCTAAAAAAAACATTGAAATTTGGTTTTTCAAAATTGTATGTCATTAATTTTAGTCTATACGTTTTTATAAAAGTTCATGTTGCATGTTTCATGTGACTTTTTTTATGACATATCATTGTTAAGATGTTAAAATATTATTAATTTGATGTTATAGATAAATTATTAATAAAGATTAAAAAATAAATTATTAAACTAGCGATATTTTAATATTTTACAATGACATTTCATAAAAGAGAAAGTTATTGGAATATGTGACATGAACTTTCATAAGAAAGCATAGACTTAAATTGGTAACAGAAATTTATAGGGGTCAAAAAGTTCGAAGAAAATTGCTAGAAAGACTAAAAATAAAAGTTGATGTATTTAATGTGATAAAAAGTATATTTATCCCTAAAAAAAATTGTATGGTCATATTTAGGGGTGGCTATAGGACAGATCCCAAATAGAGACTTATTTTCTTACCTACTTAAATCGACATGGCTACTTTAGTAAAAAGGCTAGCTAATGATTACTTATGTTTTATGAATAATGTCTTTAAGTTTAGTGGGGCCTCACGATTAAATTACATTTAATGTTCGATTAAATTACATTGTTGTTGTTGTTACTATGTTTGGGTGTGAGTTATCATGTGAAAAATGAGTTATCGGAGTGACAAGTTGGAACAAATGATAATTATGTTAATTGATGACAAAAGTAAGTGGGGATAAGTTGGTTAAGGTGAAATTAATGTGTATGTGTTTAGATGACATTGGATTGATGATTTCTGACGAATTTGACATGAATTGATCGAAAAACGGTGTTGAAAACGGTATTTCCTGGGAAAAAGAAAAAAATTCAGTTTTCATGTTCTGCAAAACACGCACGAGTGTGCCCCTGTAGCACAGACCGTGCATGTGGCTCGCACCTAGGGAGCCCGACCGTGCACCCATCCTGTGTTGGGGAAACTTATTTTTTTGACTTTTTAAAGTATCCAATGCATGTGAGTAAGTCCCAAATTCCTAAGCTTGATTAATAGGAGTATAAATTGAATGTGTAGGAGTAATTAACCTAGCTTATGATGGAGGTAGACTTAGCCTATGTGAAATGTGTGAAATAGACGGACTTTGTGAAATGAAGAATTATAGCATGTTAGCTTGTAATTCGTTATACGATATTGATAAAGTGATGAATAATGGTCGAATTGGTTAATGATAAGTGAATGAAATATTGATTAATTAAGTGAGTTTTCTAAGATGCAAATTGGCTAAATGAAGTGATGTTGTTTTATTGATGATAAAAATGATGTTGGTGTGATAAACATAATGATGTGAATATTAAGATGATGTTGAATTATTGACGAGAAACATGTTGATGATGAAATAATTTGTTTGTGTATGGATTATTTATTTGAAAATCATTGGTGTGTTGTTATGCTATATGATGATGTGATCATTTAACATGAACTATATTACATTATCGAGTCTATACTTGTATCCATGCATCATGGCCAGTCCTATTTAATGACGATTATTTGATGACTGGTGGATTAATCGATAAAATACCTCCGATTATCCAATTTTTTTAAAACGGGGGATCATTCGGTAACATAACTCCGACATCTCAAACTTGGTACCACATGCCTATAGAGTGAAACTAGAACATCACATACATCTGAGTCTATGTGAGAGTCGTGATTTGAATATGTGAATCTATTTGAATATAGTTCATAACTATGTGTGTTCATGTGATAATTGGCGATGGTGATGAAGTGACGATGTGAAGACTCGTTATATCTTATGTTGCTGATTTGAGAATTTTTATATATATTTAATTTATTGAATGAGAATGCATGTAATTATAGTATTGCGAGGAAATGAATATGTGTATTTGTGAATCCTAATATCATGCATGAGTTCGTATCTTCTTTATGTTGAACGTATATCTTACCCTTCAATGGCTTTTTGGTCGCCTACATCCTCGCGGTGTAGACGTGCTGGTTGAGGACTCTTAGTCGACGTGAGTTTCTGAGAACGGTTAGCGCGTACTCACGTTTATGCTTTTGAAGTCTTAGCTAGTAGGCTCTGATTTAGGTGTCGGGGATTTTATCTTCATATGTTGTTTTATGTTTGAGGAACGATTGAGTTCACTATGTTAATGTATCCGAAAATATGAGATTATGACTTTATGGAGTTTGAGATGTTATTTCCGCTGCTACTATTTATGTATATGATGATCTATACGTGTTTTGGATTAAAGATGAAGTAACACCTTGAAGTTTATATGATTAATAATACATTTTATGATTAAATATTATATGTGAGGTTCAAGGGTGTTACACAACACAGTTGGGTGAAGCGTTGGTTAAAAGCAGATTCTTCGAATGTTATCCTGGCCTTCATGTATCTTTCTTTCCCTTATTCTTTATCGTATGAGAACGGTGACTTAATTTCTTTCATTTAGATCTTCATGTTTTTTCTTTTCATATTTTCACAAAGAAAATTATTGTGCAGATAAGCATGCCAACCATGGTTATGCTATCCAGGGGATAGTTTGGTGGGAGTTTTTGCTTTCCTTTTTATTTTATATAATTGTTCTTTTGATTAATTTTTTTAAATAATTTAAATAAAAAATATTTAGTGAAAAACATAATTTTCTTTTGCTAAAAATATCATAATTATCTTTATAAAGATGAATTAGACAAAAATATAATTAACCGATAAGGCTAGCACACAGTTAATTTGTATTTGTGTTAAACCTAAATTGTATCGGTGTTGCGTATGTATAGATTGATTGTCTTCTAAACTGGGATAGATTTTTTAACCATAAATCTCTTGCATTGATCTAATTAACAAAATGATCTAGATTGTACATACATGTATATTGAAGTCATTTTTTATGAATAAAAATTTCTATTAAGGGACACACACCACATAAAAATCAGAAGGAAAAAACCTACAAAATCTACGAGAATTTACAATAAAATTAAGCTCTTTTAACAATGGTGAAATCACACATCATTTTCATAATGTAAGTTAAATTCTTCTATCACACCTCTACGACAAACCCCAGTTATAAAGAAACAGTGAAGTCTTTATCAATGAGTTATAATCTTAAATTTCACATCATTATAATGTGATAATTATATGTAAAATATCTAATACTAATAAGGGTTGAGTCTAATAGAAATGGTTAAATTCCCATAACACATTGGCATGTAGAGATACATAAATTTAGTGTCTAACACACTTTGAACATGATTATCTATAATGGATAGAATCAATGAAAAAAAACCAAATTGTAAATTATCTAAAAACTTTAAATTGATTTTATCACAAGTGTTCATCATTCTCCTCCCGCCCACCTTTTTTTACACTTGATCCTAATTTTAAAAATTCCAACTAGATGACTGAAAAACGATGAAGGAATGAAATGAATTCAATGAACTTAAAATGATTAATGAAAATTTAAGAGAGATATGGATATATAAATAAATAAGACGCTCTTTATTCAAATAATAGATAATACAACACGATTATGATTCAGTCCTAACCAAGTTACATACATATGAAACTAGTTAAGCCTGTGTGTTTTAATTTAAATTAACTTAAAATAAAATGAAACATAAAAATATAAAATAAACTAATAAGAGCATCTTTAGATGGATCTATGGGTTGGATCAATAGAATCCGGAGGGACCATGTCCACCATCTCCTCCCATATTGTTGAAACCAAACAAATGAGGTTGCAACATAGGATTCTGACAAAATCCAGCCGGGAAAATTGAAGCTTGTTGATGATTTGGCTGGTGCTCCATAGGCATGTTAGAGGACGATCCATTGTCAACAAAAAGCGGAAGGGTTTGGGTAGGAGTCCCCTGACTTACAACCATACCAACATGTTCTTCAATTCGTTTCTTAAGATCCAACAAAGCATCTTTCAAAGATTGAAGTTGGACCTTATTCATCCCTTCAATGGGACAAGCCCACCAAAACTGAGCCTCATTCTTCTTGCATAAATCGCTCAGCTCATTCTTGCGCTTCTTTTTGATGCCTAGTGCATCGTTGATTTGAGTTAACATAGCATTAAGCTCGCGCAATTCGGCACCGCGGTGAGCCTCAATGAATTGTAAGATCCTATTGTTTTGGGGTGGGACTTGAGATAGATAACGGTCTATGACCGTATAAACATCTGGATGGCCAAATGAAAACACCTTATCACTAGGTGAGAATACAATGAGAGCAATATATGCACCACAAAGGGTGCAAAGCTCGCTGGCTTTCTTGAAGAGGCCACTACGACGCTTCGAGAAAGTCACTTGCAAATTGCTCTCGTTGCTCATTTTTTTCATCTCAATTTTTTGGCGACCTTGACCTTTCTTTCCACTTGACATGATTGAAGCACAAAATGAAAGAGAAAAAAAAAAGGTGGGTGGGTGTATTTGTTCCTAGGACTAAGAAATGGCACATTGAAATTGGGTGTGAAGGGATCGTTTTATAGACAGAATTCATGACTATATTTTTTAACACGTGGTGCTTTTTCGAAATTCTATCTTTTTTTTTTTTTTTTGTGGGAATTCAAAATTCTACCTTTTACTTATATGGTAGGTTATTCAATGTTTTTTTAAAAGAAATTCAATGTTTTTTTTTTGAGAAAAAAAAAAAAAGAAATTCGATGTTAAAATGGCGTTCTTTTGCCAATTTCTATATATCTTATCTCATTCAACACTTGTTAGATAAACTGCACTTGGATCATTCTTGGAATTTGTAATGATTGTTTTCATATTAAATTAATTTTAAAAATAACAAGAGTTTGTGGTACAGTATAAATAAAGAATAATGATTGTGTCCTCTAGAAACAATCTAGCAGTTCCTCGTATAATTAAAATGTGCAATGCATCTGGATTTTTTTTAGAACATGGTTGAAGTATTCATCGCACTCTTTGTCATATATTTACTTATCATAAAAACCAATATGAAATATACAAAGTGATCGAATAAACATTAATTATCAGATTTTTTTTTGACAAAATTAATTATCAGACATTTAATATAATTATTTAAGATTATAAAATTAAATTCCTTCAAAAAAAGATTATAAAATTAAAAAGTTTCACTTTGTGGAAAATATTAAATAGTTATTATGAATTTTATAATAAATGAATACAAATCATTTATTTTTTAATATCGTAGCAGAGTCGAAAGGTAACATAGAAATCACGATTATTATTTTTTTCCTTTTTTAAAAAGGTAAAACTATTGTTCATATATACATGAGATTTGAAGAACAAAAAGAAAACCACAACCCACAAAAATGTTGCGATTAGGTTATTGATGATAATGAGTTGTAGAAGAGTAAAAATTTGAGAGTGCACTAGAGTTGTCTTAAAAACAGAAAATATTTGAAGACCATTGTTTGAAGAAAACTATTAGAGGGACTAAAAATGAAATATAATATATTTATTGGAACTACAAATTTATTTAACCTTTATTATTATTATTATTATTATTAGTACTATTATTATTATTATTATTATTATTATTATTATTACTATTATTATTATTATTATTAATGGAAATTATTGGTACATTGATTTATCTATAAATTATTGTGAAAGCATATAATGAAATTATTTTCCTTCAAAAAAAAATGAAATTATTTATCAACTCGACGTATTTTGGTTTGCTTGTATATAAAATAAAAATAAAATAACGACCATTTATTGATTATTTTAATAATAATTAGTAAAATTATAATATAAATGTATAAATAATTTGTTGTGTAATGGAATAATCATTTGATTGCGATAAAATTTTCTTTAAAAACTACATTTTTTGTTAAGTCTCCTTCTTCTCCTTGTATTTTTCTTACTTTAATGAAAGAGGAGGAGAATGTAATTCAAACTTTTTTTATGGAAGGGGAGTGAATTGTTTTCTAATATATTTTGAATAAGAGGGGGGAGAGAAATGTATATTTTAACATAAGAGGAGAGATAAGTGTAATTCAAATATCTTTGAGAGGAGGAGAGTGTAATTTACTAAAAAAAATTTAAGTGCTTATAGCTATATTTTTTAAATATATGGTGTTGTTTGTGTCATTTCTTTACCTAATTAATAATTTTTTAGGAGTATAAGTGGATAATTTTTCAAATGAAATGGATAGAATAAAAAATAGTATATGTCAAATATGATATCGATAGGAGGAGCGATGTAACACATTTTTGTTCATAATTGATATGTGTAAGTTAGGGTTAACTAAGAGTTTGACATCGTAAGCTTGAGGACGAATTTCAATCCACTCAAAAACAGTTGTCAAATAATAACTATTAATGTCATTTAAAAACTATTCTTAATCTGGTAGTCAATTTTATAAAATATTATTATTATTACTATTATTTATTATTATTAAAACTAACGAAAAAACGGTTACGCTCTTTTTATAGCGCTAAAGTTTGAAAATTATGAGCGGTATTTTTCTATAAAATTTTGATTTTGATTAAAAGTATAAATATAAATGATTGTTGCTTTCAAATTATAACAAACCAAACTAATCTCATGTAAAAAAAAAAAAAACCAAACTAAACTTTTTTTTTTTTTAGAGAAAAGACCAAACTAATCTTGTTTATTTATTTCAATTAGGGGTGTTCAAAACCAAACCAACCCAATAGAAAAACCACAAACCAAACCAATCCAAACCGAAATCGAAAAAAACCACACTTAGTTCGGATGACTTTTGCACTGAACCGCGCGGTTCGGTTCGGTTTGTGATTTGCATCTCATCAACCGAACCAAACCAAACCAAACTGCAAGAATAACGAATATTACTTAAATATGTACTAGCCCAATTACATAGCTCAAGAATAATCTCTTTTGATTTGATTTTTTCATTGTTGCGTCATCAGGTTCGATTCTAATTCCTTTCCATCTCTTTCAATTCATTTCCAGTGATGAATTTGTTTCCTTTACATCCCAATAATTTGTTTCATGCTTATGTTTCTTCTTAATTTTACTTATTTTGATATAAGTTTTATCTAATATTTTATCATATAAACATCAAAATAAAATGTTCTATGTTTATTTTGTAACAAGTTGGCAATATTAGAGTTAATGTAATTTTTTTTATCTCGCGATAAACCGCACAAACCGAACCAATCCAAACCGCATTGGTTTGGTTTGGATGACTTTTTTAAAATCAACCGAACCAAACTAAACCGCATGCTTTTTTATCTCACAGTTTGGATGATTTTTTTGCTCAAAATCGAACCAAATAGCACCACGAACACCCCTAATTTCAATGACACCAACAATATAACAAAAATATATAATCTAAATTATTATCTTTTTAATAACAACAACAACAATCATTATTATAGAAAAAAATTGTTTTAAAGTATAATTGATATAATGAAAAAGTCAGCTCAAAATCTTATATTTTCTTTATAGACAGGATAAATATATAATATAGACATACTTGATTTAGTTTATTACACTTTTTAAAGTATGAAAAAAAGCTAGATATATATTCATATTGTGTTTGTTATATTTTTCATTTTTTTAATTCACTCTCATAAATTATATTTTTTAAAGGATAAAGGATTAGGAAAAAACTTGATATATCGGGGACAATAAATATTGAGTTTGTTATACTTTTTTAATATTTGAATTTACTCATATTTATTTGTTATATGTATATTTGTATTTTTTTATAAGGTAAGAGTCTAAAGACATGAAAAAGGAATAGAAAACAGTTCAAAAGTTGGAATGTCTTGCAAATTCCAGTCTATGTCAAGTTCTCATATATTATTAAAAAAAAGAAAAAAGAAATACAAAAAAAAGAAAGAATTGGGGGGACATAAACTTAACCCAGTCAATCCATACATAGTGTATGCCAGTCCAATCGGGTGATACAAAGAAATAAAAACAACACCGGTGAATGTCTAACATGCAGTGTATGGACAAACCGTCAACACGGAATGGATCCAAGAACCAACAACTCAACTCCTTGCGACAACAACAAGCATGACGTCTCTTTTGAGCCAAACAATCCAACATCAGGTAGAGTGATGTGGATTTTGAAACCTCATCCAAGTTATATAGAGCCAAACTTCATGAAGGTCAGAGATTCTACCGCCAACACAGATACAGAACCCCATGCCTACAACCCACTATGCTGCGACAGAAAGCTTCACGACCATTTCTAGCCAAATCCAATAGAAAGCAACTCAAAACCAATTGAAGGCCAAATCGAGGAATGGTCAATCAACGAGTATGAGCAACATGAGCACCGCTAGCAAGGTAACATCCGCACACACCATTCACAGCAACAAAGGACAAGTGCATGACCATTTCTAAGAACTGTTATGAAGCACATCCATGATTTTGGACAAGCAATAAAATCCTGAGGGTGCCAAACCACTGAAACAAACCCTAACGGGTGATACACACGATAACAACACAAAAGTGATACGAAATTGAGAAACTCCCTTTCGAGAACCAACATTTCAGCCACGAATCGACCCCGACAACGTCAAACAGGACGAACTCGAAACCAGAACAGAACCTAACCACTGCAGCGAAGCTAACAATGATTTTAAGAGACCAGATTCGGATCGAAATTGAGATGACCCAAATCAAAACCGGATTTTTCAGAAACCCATTTAATCATGAATAGATCTGGAACAAGGAACCACCACCGGGAACGAACCACAACTGCAAAACCAACAAACAGATCTTAGATGGAGCCACTCTAGTCACCACAAGGAGGTGTCGTAAAAGACCAAACCAGAAACCAATACAGACGCGTTTTGTGGTGTAACACACAAATGCTTTGACAAACAACCACACAAAAACCACTGGCGCTGCAATGGCCACCACCGTAAAACCCACTGGAGGATCTAGTGTTTGAAGAGGGTGACAAGAAAGGTTTGTATCTCATTTTTTTTTTTACTCCATTTTAAAAAATTCAAAAAAATTTAGTCTACAAAATGTTTTTCGTTACGACTTTTGGTCACTGTTTTTAATCAAACTCATGTATATCCTTCAAAATTTTGAATTAATTTTTGCAGTCATGTTTATTACGTTATAGAAATCTTTCTAGTAAAAGTTTAATTTTATTTAATGAGTGATGAATTAAATATGGACTTTTATGCTTTTAGCATTTAGAAAAATTTATGTTTCATTAAAAAATCTTAATTTTTATGAGGGATATTGTTATAATATTATAATCATCTCTGTAAAAATTCATTAAAAAATGTGAATAGTACAAATGAGTTGACTTAAGCATACAGACCAAAAGTCATAGTGAAAAACATCTAGGGGACCAAAACATACTGAAATTTTTTAGAAGAACTAAACACAAAATTTGAAAAATTTATAGAGACTAAAAACTTATTTAATCCCAAAAATTGCAGTTATGTCAAGATGCAATAATCTAGCATGTACTAGTCAAATTAATGATACTTTCTTGATCCTCTTTTAGTTATGATATTGTTTACACCTAAAATAATCATCTTGTTAGCTAATCTCGACAAATAGGTGAATGAGATATTAGGTGAGGAAGCCTCCAATATGAGTGAAGATTAAGCGAATCTATTGCAGTCGAGTGAGGAAGATGATTCTTTCTCGAGGCCACTAACTTAGAACACGGATCTTCAAAACCTCAAAACTTAGTCAAAATATACTTAGGCTAGAAAATGACGTGATATACCCACATTCACTATTTTTATCACGACTAAACACATTATGGAATGAGAAAGAAGACATTATGTCCATGGAGTTGCTCTCTAATGACATTATCAGTGGCTCAAGCCAAGAAGAGGAAACTAGTGTTGGACGCGGGGCACCATAATCTCATTAACATGAGCGTTATCACACAACTCGTGAAATCAATCGAGCAAAGGCACATTAATTAATGTAGGCCACGTCTTTTGGATAATAGGCTTAAGTTTTTATAGGCAAAATTACACTTTTAGTCTCTTAATTTATTTTCAAGTAACAGTTTTGTCCTTTATCTTTTTTTCATTTCAATTTGGTCATTTTTGTCCATTTTTATATACATTTTCAAGCTTCAAATCTAATATTCTTATGCAAACATAGACGAGGATCATAAATTTAAAGATTGAAAGACTATAAGAAAATAAAATCATGAATTTTAAACTTAAAAATTCATATGAAAAAAAAAAAGGACCAAATTGAAATAAAAAAGATGAAGGACCAAACTGTTACCTGAAATTAAGTTAAGGGACTAAAAGTGTAATTTTACCTTTTTTATATAAGCACTTAGACAATATTTTGAAATTACACACATCCAATCAATCAAACAAGCTATTTTCACATTTTTCTATATTTAATTTTATACATTTCTTAATGTACCTAAGAAACCTTAAACAACTATACCAAACAATCTTCTGGAAAAGTTAAGAAACTCACACATGAGGGACAACATTCCTTCCTCAACATCAATCGTTTGAAGCAAAGTTAATCATAGTTGAGTAAACTCATCCGACTTTGACTAATTTCATGCTTCCATCAATAAATTTGGCATTCCTAGTGGGCCAATACAATCCTTACCAATGAAAAATTGAATTCCCCATATAAAGACTACAATTGGCTTATGCACCTTGGTTTGGAAAGAGTCTCAGCATTATTAATCAAAGCTAGTCGGCTATTACCTCGATAGGACCACGACAAGTTCATACAATTCATATGCAACATGTATCTCCTACTCCTTATTCTCAACCTAAAGTTATTCCCGCATCTAACCCTGGGGTGGGACCCAATGGAAAGTGATGCTTACAACCAGTCTAACCTTCAAGCTGGTTACATATGGTAAGGAGGCCACCTAAAGTTATAGGACACATTGTTAACTATTATAAAAACTTTTTTTCTATTAACCATTTTGTGTAGGAACAGTTACTTGTAGAAGAAGTTACTCCTAATTGTATTGATGATGCAGTTAACACTATGCTCACTATGCTTCCATATGCTTAGGAAATAAAAAAAATGAAGTGTTTGACTTAAAAAAAATATGGAGCACAAGGTCGAGATGGCTTTGGAGCTTATTTTTATCAAACTTATTGGAGAATCATTAAGCAAGATAAGATATGATTAATGTTGTTTTGGAGTTTTTTTACTACTAGATGGATCCTTCCCAACTTCATTGCAAATACTCTTATATTGCTTCCTAAACATGCAAATGTAGATACAATTGAGCAGTATTGATCCATTGATATGGCCATATTTAAATTTAGAGTCATTTTAAAGATCCTGGTAGATAGATTATCTTAGAGGATCGAAGATGCTTTATTAGAGGGAGACATATTAGAGACTGCATTGGTTTGGCATCTGAAGAAATAAACTTTCTTAACAAGAAATTTTTTGGTGGTAATTTAGCAATTAAAATTTACATTTATATGACATTTGACACATTAGGTTGGAAACTTTTTATTAAAGTCTTACGCATATTTGGGTCCCGTACCACTTTCCGTAATTGGATAGAAGAAATTCTCACCTCAGAAACTCTATCTATCTCTATCAATGGTTCTCACTTCTCAGCAAGGATATTTTCATTGTCAAAGAGGTGTAAGGTGAACCCTTGTCTCCTCTTCTCTTTTGTCTGGAAGAGAAGTGCTTAGTAGAGGCATCACAAAGCTAGTGCAGGATAGAAAAATTGACCTAATCAAATGTTCTAGAGGAGTTTATGGAGTGGAAATGCTTTCATTGGTGAACAAGTTGGTGCGATCAGAGCCATTGAGATAACCTATCACAATATATGGAACAATCTTTTTATTCATACAAACTCCTCCCTTGTAGTTCTAGCTTTCAAATCCGATGCCACAATTCCTTGTAGTGCAAGGAATAGATGGGAAAACTGCATGATTTATCGACATGCATGAAGTTGATAGTTTTCCAAACATTTATGGACGATAATCAATGTGTTGATAGGTTAGCACATGTGGGATTGAATTTGTATGATTTCACTATTTGGTATTATGTCCCAATTTTTTAGAATGAGTTGTATATTAATTAGAGATAGGCTTGACTCTCCAAGATACAAATTTTTCTCTTTTTGAAGAGGTTTTGGCCCAGTTCCCCCTCCTTTGTATTTTCTTCTCATTTAATAATATATTAAGTTCCCTTTAACTAAAATCAATGTGCTGAAAATAATTTAAAATATATCTACATGGCCTAATAGATCTAATCATAGGTAGCACATATCTACTTCATTATCCAATCTAGCCGTAGAAACCATTTTTCTATTAATTTTTGTTTTTTTTAGGAGTATAAATTTATGTTGTTAATTTTTCGATTTCATTTAACATGATAATGACACAGTATAACATTATCTAATAGTAAATTTGTTTATTTAATATTCTATAAAAGTTATTAATAATTTAAATAATAAATACTTAGTAAAAAAACATAATTGTTTGTTGCTAAAAAAAATCATAATAATTATCTTTATAAAGACGAGTTAGTCAAAAATATGCACACGAGGCTAGCCCACAGTTAATTTGTATGTGTGTTAACTCTAAATTGCATTGAGGTTGTTTACATGGGCGGAGCCACCCCAGCTAGCCTGGGCTAGTGCCTAGGCTCAGCTCCAACTTTCTTTATAGCAAATTCAACCATTACTAGAAATTTTAGCTTTTCCTGCGGATTTACCCGTAGGAAACACATTTCCTGCAAATTTTGTCAAGGATTTAGGTTCCGCAGGAAAGATATATCTGTAGGAAATGTGAAATTATTCGCAGGAAGGAAGTAACGTTTTGCGATAAATTTTTTGCCCAGGCTCTATAAAATTCCTGGCTCCGCCACTAGTTGTTTATGTATAGATTGATTGTCTTCTAAATTGGCATATATTTTTTAACCATAAATCTTTGACATTGATCTAATTAACAAAATGATCTAAATTGTACAATATGCGCATATTGAAATCGTTTTTAATGAATAAAAAATTAGATTAAGGGACACAAACCGCATAAATCAGAAAGAAAAAAACCACAAAATCCTATGAGAATTTACTATAAAATTAGCTCTTTAAGAATGGTGAAATTCACACATTTTGTCATAGTGTCGGTTAAATTCCTTTATAACACCTCTGCGACAAACTTCTCTCGGAAAGAAACAGTAAATTCTTTAGCAATGAATTAGAATCTTTAATTTTACACATCATCGTAATGTGACAATTCAATGTAAAAGATCCGATACCAATATAGTAGTAGGTTTTTTCTAATGGAAGTGGTTAGATTTCCGCAACATATTTCTCGTAAAGATACACATATTTAATGTCCAACAACCTTTCAACATGATTATCTATAATAGATAAAATCAATAAAAAATAAAAACAAAGTGTAAATTATCCAAAAACTTTAAATTGATTTTATCACAAGTCTTCATGGTTCTTCTCCTGCCAACCTTTTTTTTTTACACTTGATCGTAATTTTAAAACATTCAATTAGATGACTGAAAAACGACGAATGAATGAAATAGATTCATTGAATTTAAAACAATTAATGAAAATTTAAGAGAGATATGAATATAAAAATAAATAAGATGCTCTTTATTCGAAGAATAGATAATACAACATCATTATTTTGCAGTCCTAACCAAGCTACATACATACGAAACTAGTCAAGCCTTTGTGCTTTAATTGAAATTAACTTAAAATAACATCAAATAAAAAATATGAAATAAATTAATAAGAGCATCTTAAGGTGGATCTATGGACCTAGATCAATAGAATCCGGAGGGACCATGTCCACCCTCCTCCCATATTGTTGAAACCAAACAAAAGAGGTTGCAACATAGGGTTTTGAAAAAATTCAGCCGGAAAGTTTGAAGCTTGTTGATGATTTAGCTAGTGCTCGATAGGCATATTAGAGGATGAACCATTGCCAACAAAAAATGGAAAGGTTTGGGTAGGAGTCCCCTGACTTACAACCATATTAGCATGTTGTCCAATACGTTTCTTAAGATCCAACAAAGCCTTTTTCAATAATTGAAGTTGGACCCTATCCATCCCTTCAATGGGACAAGCCCACCAAAATTGAGTCTCATTCTTCTTGCGCAAATCACTCAACTCATTCTCACGCTTCTTTCCTATGTCTAGTGCATCATTGATTTGAGTCAGCATAGCATTAAGCTCGCGCAATTTGGCACTACGATTAGCCTCAATGAATTGCATAGGGCCACTGTTTTGGGGTGGTACTTGAGAGATAACGATCTATGACCGTATCAACATTTGGGTGACCAAATGAAAACACCTTCTCACTAGGTGAGAATACAATGAGAGCAATATATGCACCACAAAGGGTGCAAAGCTCGCTAGCTTTCTTGAATAGGCCATTGCAATGCTTCGAGAATGTCACTTGCAAGTTGCTCTCGTTGCTCATTTTTTCATCTCAATTTTTTGACAATCTTGACTTTTCTTTCCGATCAACATGATTGAAGCACAAAAGAAGATAGAGAAGAAAAAGGTGGGCGAGTATGTTTATTCTTAAGACTAAGAAATTGCACATTGAAGTTGAGTGCAAAGGGAGTATATTTTTGACGCGTGGTTCTTTTTCAAAATTATACTTTTTTCTTACATTAAAATATTTATTTGATTGAGAGAATCTCATAAAATCTCTTTTTACATAGCTTATATGGAAGATGATTCAATGTTAATGATGACTTTCTTTTTGCTAATTTCAATGTAGTTTAGCTTATTCAACACTTGATAGATAAATTGTACTCGGATAAATCTAGAAATCTGCAATAATTATTTTCAAATTAATTCATTTAATTAAAAAATAACAAGAGTGTGTGGTACCATATAAAGAACGATGATTGTGTCATCTAAAAACTATCTAGTAACACTTATAATTAAAATGTCCATGCGACAGGATTTGACTTTTTTCCGGTCATGATTGGAGGAGTATCCTTGTACTCTTTTGTCATTTTTTTTACTTATCATAAAAACCTATATAAATTTACAAAGTGATAGAATAAATTTAATTATCAGAGATTTTAAAATAATTAGTTAAGATTATAAAATCAAATTATTTCACAGCCATGGAAAAGATTATATTGTTTTTTATGAAATTTCTGACAAATGAATGTAAACTATTTAACTTTTAAAAATCAAAGCAGAGTCCAAAGATCCCCTTAAAAAAAAAAAAAGCAGAGTCAAATGGTAAGTAGAAATCGGGATTATATAATTTTTTTCTTTTTTAAAAGGTAAAATTATTATTTATGCAAAATAAAAAAATATTTGCATAAATCATTTTAAGGACCATTGTTCGAAGAAAATTAAGACTAAAACCGAAATATGATATATGTATAGGGACTAAAAAATTATTATTATTCTTTCAATTTTATTATTATTATTATTATTAAAAACAAAACTTCTCCTAATGATAACATGGAAATCAGGCTCTAGAAAAAGAGGAATGATGTTTGCAAAACAAATTTTAAACAACTTTTGTGATAATTTTTTTCCTCTTTTCTTATCGAACAATAACAATAGAGATATATAGAAAGAGGAAGAAAGGAAATAAAAGTACAATGAAAATATAAAAGAGAGTGTTGTCACATAAGTTGTTTAAAAATAGTTGTTCAAATATCATTTCCTCTAAAAAAAACATGGGAATCAGGATAAAATAAATTTTTTTAAAAGGAAAAATTATTGTCGAAATCATGTGACATTCCAATGACAAAATGATCAAAAGCCAAAGATTAGGCCATTGATAATAGTGCAGGTAGAAGAGTAAAAGTTAATTTTAGGAGATCATTAATTTTTTCGGTTAATAGTGTTTTTCACCCCTGTAATATAGGTCAATTTCGGTTTTCGTCCCTATAAAATTTTCGGTTTGATTTGCATCCTTGTAAAATATTTTTTTTTCTTCCGAAAAACACCCCTCCTCCATCCAACTTATCAAATGCGCATATGCGGCGCTGACTTGGCTTTTTTTAAAATTGTATTTATTTTTAATTGTTCACATCAGATTTTATTTTTTAAAATATCTCAAAAATTAATTTTAAAAATTAAAAAACATAAAACCGAATTGACCTATATTACAGGGGTGAAAAGTACTATTAACCCTTATTTTTTATATCTTTTTGTACTTTTATGCCCTGTCTCATCTCAGTACCTATTGCCATTTATTTTTTAAATATGTGGTATTGTATGTGTCATTTTTTAACCTCTAACATCGATTATCCTTTGTGAATTTTGACTGTAAAATATCGATGATATATGATAAGGGATAAACTAAAATTCGCTCAAATTACATGAGACAAAAGTATCTTAATTTTAGAAATTTGATGCCAAGAAGGTCTAAAACCAAAGAATATTTAAATTACAGGGTTGTAATCTATTTTTTTTTCTTTTAGTGAGGTAAACAAGAAACCGCTAATATTACAAGGGGTAAACATATATTAACCCTTGAAATATCTAAGATGTGTGAGTTAGTAATAATAAGAGTTCAATCTTGTAACCTCACTTTAAATAATAATAATTTCATTCTTTCTCAATCATTTAAAAAATAGTTTTAATCTGATTGTCAATTTTATAAAATATTATTATTATTATTATTATTATGCAATAAATTAAAATTATGACACGCATAAAAATATCTTACTCTAATTAATTATAATATGTTATAATTCAGTGAGAAGAGCTAATTTTTGAAATAAATTAATATTGTAAAGTTAATCCATTTGTTAAATAAAATTTGGGGTTAAACAAGTTTTTGATCTATACAAACTCAAATTTTGTGTTTAGTCTCTTTAACAATTTTCAACAAGTTTTTACCGCATAAATGTTTTCCGTCACGACTTTTGATCCGAATTTTTACTTAAACTCATGTATGTCCTTCAAAATATTTAATGAATTTTTGTAGTTATGTTTATTATGTTATAGAAAACTCCTTGTTTTTTTTTTTAACAAGGTATGAATTATATATGAATTTTCAATCAGCGTTTAGAAAAATTGTAAAATTTTGTGGGCGAGATTGTTATAATATTTGAAACATCATTGCAAAAAATGCAATCAAATGAGTTGACTTAAACATATGGATTGGAAGTTATGGCAGAAAATATTTGGGGGACCAAAACTTGTTGAAAATTTATAAAGGGACTTCAAAGAAAATTTAAGATATTTATAGAGACAATTTTTTTTTTTTTTTTTTGGGTTTTGCACGATTTCAAACGATGCACTAATCTAACATGCATTTGTCAAATTAATGATATTTTCATGATCCTTTTTTGTTATAATATTGGTTACACCTAAAATAATCATCATATTAACTAGTTGATCTCGCAAAATAGGTGATTGTGCTATTTGGCGAGGAAACCTTGAAGACGAGTGAATGGCAAGTGAAGTTAGAAAAATCGAGTGAGGGAGATGATTCTTTCTCGAGGCCACTAACTCAGAAAGTGGGTCTTTGAAACTTTAGTGCTGAGTCAAAATATAGTGAGACGGCAATGATGCGAGAAACCCATGTTCCATGTTTTTATCACCACCACTAAATACTTTGAGGAATGTGGGTGAAGACCTGATCTTTGTGGAGTTGCGCACTAAGGACCTTGCCAACAACTCACATTGAGAAGGGCAGACTAGAGTTGAGCGTGGGGTGCTGCGATCCCATTGGCAAAGGAGTTATCATACAATACATAAGAAATTAACCCAGCAAAGGCTTGTCAATGTAGGCCACATGTTTTAGCTAATAGGCTTAATTATTTTTATAATTACTCAGACCATGTATTGTAATTAGACACAACCAGTCAATCAAACAAACTATTTTCATATTTTTCTCTCTTTACATTTCTATCTTTTTCTTTATTTTTATGCATTTTTTTTTTGTGGTTCAAAATACTCAAAACAACTATACCTAACATTCAACCGGAGAAGTTAGGGAACCAAACATTCCTTACTTAAGGGATAAGAGAAAAGACCGTTAAATGGGAAAAGATCAATGAGTCCAAAAAGTAAAGATGTTGTACTATCACATGTCGTGTATGAGGACAAAAATTCTGTTTTGTAAAGGAGAGACATTAAACTCTAGTTGCACCTCCAACCAAAGCTAACCGCCATTTTAGATTCTCAAAGTTAGTCAAGATTGATCTTTGAGATTTGGAGTCTTAAAAGTAGATACCAAGTGAGTGAATGCAAAAAGCTCCATGTTGTACATACCTAGTCATAACCATCTTTCTTGGTGATTTGTGCTAGCGATTCTTGTTGCACATACCTCTTTGTTCCTCTTTCAATCACAAGCAACTCACGTGCTTTCAAAGATGATTGAAGTTCTTTATAATTTTCGTAGGCATTCATGACAATCTCCAACACATATTGAGCTCAAAACAATGATTTCATCAATGTGATTCTACGTTTCCAATTACTCCCACCAAGAATCAACAACATTCCTATTTATGACTACTTTGCAAGAAATTATGAAATCACACACACACTTCACTCGTTTCTCCCAGAGATTAACATCTCATGTTTCCCAAAATCAGAATCCAAAACTCTTGATGCCAACTGTTTGCGCATCACACATTTCTTGCATATTGCAAGAAGTCAATGAAAAAGAAATAATATATATAGAATGATGATGAATTTGAGATATGATGAAGATAAGAGTTTGTTGTAACAATGTTTTCATTGGTTAATGAATGGTGAATTGTACAACTTATTTATATGGTAAATTGTTAGTTAAGAAACTAGCTTAATCAACTAAATAATTTTCTCAAACAAAGCTTATCCAATTTTAACTTGCTTTTATTCACTTCATGGATTAACAACTCAACAGATTGGGGCATTGTAAAATTGTTCTATGGTTCAAATTCAGATACTTATGATGAATTCAACTTCAATGAAATAATAACTTAGTATTGGTTATCGAAAATTACTCAAGACAAGTGGAACAAACTAAAGATACTCAAGCAAGGATAACAGTCTAAAGAATAGAAAATTATGAAGACGGCGAAAAGCAATTAATTAGTAATTAAGTCGTGATTAATCAGACGGCATTTGATATTCCTAAAGCAAAAAGATAAACGATTATGATATAAAATCCACTTGGCATTCCAATGTTTGAATTGAAAGAGTCCTAAGTCTTAGCAACCACTTCAAAATATAATTGAAAATATAGCCGATGTTTCCAATGGAAATTGTTTTGGAATACAGTATTTGTATGTATATAGATAACACAAATTAAATGAGTAAATTAATCTTCTTCTTTGAGATATATATACATTGTTTCTATTGCTTCAAAGTGAAGTTTTCTGCTAACAACTAAATAAGTAGTTATAACATGAACATCTTTGGTCGTTCTTCCCCACCTAAATGGTCAGCTAAATTATGTGGCTGTGGAGAAAACCCAGGAACATGTAAGATCAATACACACACACACACACACACACACACACATATATATATATATATATATATATATATATATATGTGTGTGTGTAAGTTTTAGTGGTTAATTTATCATGATTAATATGTAATTGATATATAAAATATTTGCAGGTTTGATAACATGTTGTTTACCATGCATCACATTTGGCCAAATTGCAGAAGTTGTGGATGAAGGACGTAGTTGTAAGTACACAACATTAAATACCTATTTTTCTATATATATACTCAAAATATGTATACTTTGATTCATGATATTTTGAATTAATGAATGCAGCTTGTGCTATGCAAGGATGTGTATACGGTTTACTGATGACCATTACATGTCATTGGCTATACTCATGTCTTTACAGAGAGAAACTGAGAGCAAAATATGGTTTACCAGCTGAACCATGTTGTGATTGTTGTGTTCATTTCTGTTGTGATGCATGTGCCTTATGCCAAGAACATGCTGAACTTAAAGCAAGAGGGTTTAACCCTTCCAAAGGTTGGATTGGGCCACCTCATGCTCCTCCTCGTATGCCTCCCACCATGTTTCGATGATCCATCTGCAACTATAATACATGCATCAATTTAGAGTTAATCAACTTCTGTCATAGTCATGTTATATCTATAATTTGCAGCAGTACTATTAATTAACAGTGCCTTTTTCTATGCTTATTACTACTTAGTATGACCGTGATAATGTATTTATTACAGTATACTGTCATTTAGAAATTCAACTGTGATGAGTAATCTTATTGGTTCATGTATGTATTGCCTGAATTTATATATGCCAAATTAATTATTCACGTGCTACCTCTTTGGTAGCCCTGTTTCACTCACCAAACCTTTGAATTATTTTCAAATTTTAACATAATTTAATTTGAAGTTAGATTGTTGGAGGTTACAGTATTTGTATTTATACAAACAACTCAAATTAAATAAGTTAAGATCATTGTTATTTGTCAGGGTTTTCGTCCCGAGCACATCATGATAAATCATTTAGCCAATACAATTGCTTTCTTGCCGGAAAACAAGGGATGACTTGGGTGTAATTTAGGGCAGATATTTATTAAAATAAGGGCTCCTGAAATTTTCGCGATGTTACCTTTTCGCTGTAACCAACAATCCTCTATAGAACGTGGTACGGATTTAGGTACGAAATATGCTGCTGTTAAAGTATTTTATATGTTGATACATAGTTGGTTCACTATTTTTTTTATATTTTTAAATAGAGGATAAATATAGTTCCACTTCCACATTGAAAGTTTTGAGCACATAACATTATAATCCCTGTAGTTTAAGCTCTTGCAGTAATGTAAAAATAGTCCACATTGGGAGCTTTCAAACAATAGAGAGAAAGATTTTTATATATTAAATGGTAGCGTATATCACATTATTGATTATACAAGAATCAATGGAATCAAATATTTTGATTTAGGTTTGTGACTAGGTAAGAATTGCTCTTCACAATCACGTGGTTTCCATGTGAAATAAATGGTTACAAACAACTTTTTACATTTGTTGGTGTCAGTCTTTTTGTCCTTTTGTTTGTGACTAAATAAAAAAAAAAAAAAGGTGATTGCTACAAAAGTTTTTTTTTTTGTTTTTGACAAAATTACTAAAAAAAAAAAGGCTAGTTTGTTTCCTAGCTAATTAAAACTAGAAATTTGTTTGATCATTTCTGCGAATCGGCACAAATTGTGCCCAATTTGTTACTTTGAGTTCCAATTTGTTACCGAACTATATATCAAGGATACATAGTCGTTCCTAACACTTTTTTATGAGTTTTAGGCCAAGTTTGATAAAATGGTCCTCTTATATAATATATCATAACTTTTATTCTGATAAATGATGAATGAGCTATGTGTTAATAATGGCTTTTGACATTTCAACTATGTTGCCACCCTAAGTCACCATAATACTACAATACAATGTTTTGAAATCCTGCTATACTAACACCCCAAAACATTGTGTGTCAAATTATATATTGGTTTAATTGCATGTTTGATCTCTTATGTTTATTTTAGTTTTCAAGTTGGTCCCTTATGTTTTAAAAGTTTCAAGTTGATCCCTTACGTTTTAAAAGTTTTGGTCCAAAACGTTACTCACGTTGGAATAAGTTAGTCCCTTTCGCGATATGGTATTGAGTTTAATAAAAAATAAAAAATAAAAGGTTTTAAACTGATTTTCTAAATAAGTTAAGTTCTATCACCCATATTGTCAATCCAAATCTTTAAACGTTAAGTGACGGAAGGGACTAATTTATTATAACGTGCGTAACATTTTGGACCAACTTGAAACTTTTAAAACGTAAAGGACCAACTTGAAACTTTTAAAACATAAGGGACTAACTTGAAAACTAAAATAAACATAAGGGATCAAGCATGCAATTAAGCCTTATATATTATTAATAAAAAAGAAAAACAAAACAAAAAAAAGTTTGGGAGATTGAACCAAACCCATCAAAACTAAATAAAATACAATTCCCTCATACCTTGTAAGACGAAAATATTTTATCATTTGATGTTACTTATAAAAAAATCACATAAGACCAAATTTGATGTCCTATGAAACTTTCATGATGAAAGTCATATTATTATATTATGCAATCTAACTACAAATTTGGGTTCACTTCAATTTGAAACATCAAAAAACATCCTCAAAATAAAATAAAAAAAATTAGCCTCTCAGAAAGAGTAGATATTTTGTGGTTTACGTGTTACTTCTGTGTTTCGGCCAATGAAATGTGAGGGGGTGTGAAAATGAAAGATAGGGGGTGTGAAAATGAAAGATCGGGGGTGTGAAAATGAAATTCTGCGGAGTTGAAAAATATAAACGGTGAGGGCTACTAGGCTGAAGCCTGATAGATAGTTGGGCCCTCTTTGCAATGTTTACTATATATACCCCCTTTCTCAAGGTTTACAAATCTTTTAGTTCAAAATTGTGTTAGAGGGTTTGTAATTTTCCTTTTAAAAATTACAAGTAGCTAATAAAATATAGGAAAAATTACTCTTGTCATCCTTTATGTTTTTTAACGTCATTTTCAGATTCAAATGTATGGTTTTATTTTCGATATAAACTCTTAGTGTTCAAATATATGGTTCTTCATTGATGTTTTCATATAAATTTTAGATTTGATGTTTGAAAATTCATATTCAAACGGACCAAAAGGACATGAAAAAAGATAAATGACAAAATAGTTAGTTATATGAAATAAAGTTAATGGACGACAAATATAATTTTGCCTAAAATATTTTGTTGTGATATTGTGGAAGTAGAGTTTGTAATTTTCTCATTGAAAAAATTGCAAGTTGGCTGTAAATAGATGATAAGTCAACATTCTCCATTATTCTCCCTCTTAGAATTTGGTTTCATCAAGTATAACCCAACCCTATAAAGACGAGGATTACCCCACATATAACATACGTGCAAAATCATATCGTATCAAATATGAACATATTTTCTCGCATTCGTGACTAAACATCTGGAGCGTGATTTGAATGGCTTGATAGTGGTAACAAGTGGGCAAACAAATCTTGGATAGCTAGAATATCATCTTAGAATTTGAGTTGAATGTAACTCAATCCTACAAAATTGATTTATAAGGTGAAGACTACTTTCACTTATAAACACATTTTCTCAGGAATTATAAGGTGAATTTTAAGTTTTACATTATGGGATTGAGACAGCATAGACAGTATTTACCGGTCATAATTATTTTAGCATAATATTTAGACACACTCAAATAGTTTTTAGTGCGCATTGGGTATTCTCTATGCGTAATTTTATGAATTAATTGTTGGAATATTTTATTATTTAATTATATTCTGATATCAGTATGTGGACAAATATCATAATAGTTATATTGGTTATTTATCAATTGTGAGCCTTAATTGATTAGTGATCAAATTAAGTAATAATGCTATTAGATTTCTAACTAGATAATTACTTAAATATTTAATTAACTGATATGGACTAATGTGAGTGGATGTCCGGATGATCCATTAATGAAATAACGAGAAACCCTAATGACCATAATACTATAAGAGGCTATGATTTTCAATACACTAGACACGGCAAACTCTCTCTTCTTCCCATACGAATAGAACTATAGACATAAAGCTACCAGTTGAGAAAGAACTAAAAAAACTACCACTAATCTTTGTAGTGTTTCAGATCACCTTGCCTCCTCTCTCTGTTTAAATTGTTGATGTTGAGAGGGCCGTTGTCAAAGTTTTATCCATGTATTCCCTACACTTAATCTTTGATAAATCAAACATATCGCAAACCCTAGTTTATATGCATGCTCGTTTGTTTATTCTGCAAAACTTTTAATCTTTACAAAACATGTATCGTTTTTGATATTGAATTGTTAAATAAATTCCAACATTATAATCCCTCGAGCCGGATGAAATCACAATAAATAATAAAAACTTTATCTCAAGAAACTTAACATTGTTGCATTATTAAAATTGATCATGACCTCTTCTTAAACTAAAATATCTTTACATCTCATCCATGTGTTATTGAATATATTTGTAATAGATTTCACATCCGTGATAAAAAAACAAAAAAATCTTTATCATCTCATCCATGTTTATCAAATAATATATATTTTTAATTAATTAAATAATATGTATGAATGTGTATTCAAATGAGTAACTTTCAATTTCATCACAGATTTCACATCTACAATTTCTATATTCCCATACGAATTTCATCCTCTCGTAGAATCCTACCTAAATGTTTGTATCCATCGCAATCACATGTGACCACAATTTCTATATTAATCTTCCCATACAAATTTCTTCATCGACAAATTCCCATAGACACATGCAACTTCGTTAGAAAGAAAGTAATAACATTCCTTCACCATCGATCCTTTCTAATTGTTTTCTTTATTGAAATTGATATGCATGTACTACTATTAATTAATTACAAAGAAATTTCTGATGAGCACGTTAACATTAATTTAAGGTGATGATGAGTCATGATCCTCATCTAAGAGCTTTTACCCATTTTTTGCTACCTACCATTTTTGTTACATTGTTTAGTCTTTTTGACACAAGTTTTATATTGTTTACATATACTTTGTTTTAATCAATTGTTAATAACACCAACAGAAAAACAGTAGCGGAGACAGACCAAGGTTGATCAATCACCATGTCTGACAAAGTCAACGATGCTTGGAACAAATATCTCCTTCAGCTTAAGCTTCATCCTCTCAGAACCAAGGTTTCATTTTACTACTTTTCTCATTTTCACTTCTAAGAGACTTTTATTTATATTTTTGAAAAATATAAACGTGTATGTCTGTGTTGGTATGTTAGGCTATTACTTCATCAGTTCTAGTTGGTTTTAGTGATGCCGTTGCACAGAAAATTTCTGGTGCTAAGAAGCTTCAGTTCAGAAGGATTCTTCTTTTCATGGTATGCCTATCATTACTTTCAATCTATTAAACACATACACAGATACCAACACCGGACACGACAATGGCACTGACACATCGACGATACCAGTAATAATTTTAAATGTTATAACATCACATGTGTGTTGTCATTGTCGTGCCTACCATTGAAAGTGTCGGTGCTACAAAACTTTTAATCAATGATCAATTTTTTAGAAGCAAAAAAAAAATCTAAAAACATGTTTATTGTTGTATGTTATAGATGAAGTAGAAGTTATTATAGTTTGATATGGTAGTAGTTGAATTTTGAAGGTCTGTGAAAATTTAAAATCAAATTATTTCGCAGCTCTATGGTTTCGCCTATTCAGGACCGTTTGGACATTATCTCCATTTATTGATGGATAAACTTTTCAAGGGGAAGAAAGGCAATGAAACTGTTGCTAAGAAGGTATATAGTTAACTTGTTTTATTGTGTGAACTTTGTCTTAATTTATAGGGATAATACTGTGTTATGTTAGGTTCTATGTTTTCCTTAGCCCTGGTATCTGTTTAATGTAAAACTCTAATGACTGAAACGTCGTTTTACTAGGTGATCCTTGAGCAAATAACTAGTTCTCCATGGAACAACTTTTTCTTCATGATGTATTATGGCTTGGTTATTGAAGGTATGCTCATTCTCATTGTTAAAATTCTTATCATATATGTATGGTATAGCCTTAATATGATATTGTGAACAACAAATTAGAAAACATTTATAGAATAAAAGGTCTAACGATTCGTGTATCCATCCTACCTTACAAGTTACAAGTCCTTATTTTAATCTTAAATTGTTTTGTTCAATTTAATCTTAACATTGAATTTAATTCCCGGTGGAGAGCAATATAAGGAACTACTTATGCTTGCTTGTGTTACAACCTAGAAGAAAGTACTAGTTCTCATTCGTAAGAAAAACAAAAAACTCTAGAAATCTTCACAAGGATAACTTGAACCAAACTAAAACAGTGAAGGGTCTAGAAAAGATAAAACGCATAAACAAATTATGTGTGTAAGTTTCTTACCACTCTTGCATAGTTTAATCAAAGAGATACATTGAATGATAGACGCTTTTTGGAAAGCATGCTTCATATTTGTCTGATTTTTATTCACAGAATAGCCTCATGAAACAATTCCAGCTTATTGATAATACATTATACATATGTCACATAATAAAAGCATTTTTCAAACGAAATATACTAAATAATTCTCCTTCACTGCATAGTGCTATGTAATTAAAGTGTGAGGTTGGTTTGCAGGAAGACCTTTGAATATAGTCATGAACAAGGTAAAAAATGACTACCCTGCTGTCCAGTTGATGGCGTGGAAGGTATGACAATGTCATTAATATTCTTCTGTTTGGCCAATGGAACAATTTGAATAGTTAGTTTTTAGAAGGCGTAGCTAACTAGTTTTTTGAACGTGTAGTTTTGGCCTATCGTTGGTTGGGTGAATTACCAGTATATGCCTTTACAGTTCCGTGTTTTATTTCACAACTTTGTTGGTTCATGCTGGTGAGTTCTTGTATCTTTCAACTTTTTATTAATTATTACTCTTCAATGTTGTTTTCATTTCATCTCTTAATTGATCCAAAATAATGATTAAGCATCATTGGTTGGTTGATAGTACTGTGAGTATAGGCATGCAGTATAAATTACAAAAGGTTCTATTCGGAGTAATGTCATATTTACTCTAAAGAAGCAGGTTCAGTTTTGACTTAACACGAGAGGTCTTACAAAGAAAATTTGTAAGACTGAAGAAAATGTCGTTGATACTTTTTGATCGAGTCCTGCTTTCATTTATGATATTGTCAGTACATCATTAGGCCTCTAAGATTTTCATTTAAGCAAGAGAGTTAAAATGCATAAATAGGTTTTTAAGGAAGGTATTATACAATGCACACATATTGCTTTGGTTGTCTACATATTCCTTGATCAAGTAAAAATTGTGAAGATGCAATGTGGAAACGTTTTATCTTGTTCTTATTTCCATCAATTAAAACTTTAATTGCGGTATAAGGTGGTTCTCTGGTTATGCATAACATGCATTAGCAATACTGAAACTAATCCATCATACTCAAAATAAAATACATTTTGGCAAAGCCAAGTTGCGTATGTTGTACTGATTTATGATCATTGTCTTCGGTTCATTGTGATATTCTGTCTTGACTTTTATGAAGCACTAGCATTAACCATGAAGTGATCATTCTGTAATGTATCTAGTTTCAATATTTTGGAGGATATTTCATTCTCTACTAGGTGAACTTCCATCTTTTACCTATAATAATGCATTTTCACATAAAACTTGAAACTAAGTCTGATAGTGTGTGTCTAGTGTTAGTCATAACCAACATAAGACATCATCGGGTGATTGTCAATGGTAAGAGAGGGCATGACTAATATGATTTATCTGTGGGTGAGAGTCGCTACAAGAATAATTGTTAGTATGAAGAGAAGGCACCACTAGTATGAATATATGATTCATATGTGAGAAAAGAGTCACCGCCACAATGACCGCCAGTTGGAAAAGAATTCACCATGATATAATCCTTTTAGTGAGAAAAAGAGGCACGACAAACAAAAAATAGAACCGACATACAAAGACTAGAACCAAGATGTGGAAGACAAATGCACAACGTGGTTGTAACTTGCATCTCAGGACTATAACCACTAAAACAGTTTTCCACAAGTTACAAATTGGAAAACTCAGGGTAGACCCTAGTATAAAACATGGAGGCAATGTCGGTGCAAGAAACGGTGGTAAAAAATATGGCTTCATGCGCAACATCGTGTGACTGCTGAAGAGGCGGTTTTTTAGAATCGCGGATGGAAAAAAGTGGCGCGTGTCAGCACATGATTGGGATTCTGAACTTGCAAATACAGCATTGCATAGATTCGGAGACTCCTCTCCTGATGGTGGGGATAACTTCAAAAAAATTGCACGAGCGTACCCCTGCACGGAGGGCGAGGCACGTTGAAAAAGAACCTTAGGAGGCTTTTGTAAAAGAGATGCAAAAGTGGCAGAAAGTATGAAAACTTGATGAATATAACAATAAATATTGACTGATACTATTGCTCAATATAATTTCTAATAATTGATATTGTGCAGTTAAGGAATAATAACATGTGACCAATTCTACCAAACTTTTTTCTATATGAAAACTGAATTAAAAGTTTCTTTAATGAATTTATTACCTGACTAATAGTACTATGCATGTTAGTAAGCTTTTCTTGATGGGCAACATGTGCAGTATGAATTATTTAGTAGTTAATGGACTTTTGATTTACTTTCTTGCATCAGGGCAATCTTTCTAAATCTGAAAGCAAGGTCATCAGTTGCTATTATCAAGAAGGCCTAGGATAGAATAGTCTTCACACTTTTGGAATGGAAAATCAAAATCTCCCATTTTTGTGTTAATTCATGGTAATTTGTTGGCCATATTGGAGTTGGATTATTCCTACTTTTCATTTTGTTCTCTATGACTTAGTTGGTCTTTGGAATTTAAATGAGTTGTTAAGTTACTTCTCACAGTGTTATCAAATTATGTCATGGATAATGAATGTTTCACAGATTATATAAAGTTGGTTCAACTTCAAATTTCATCTCACATGTTATTTTGAGGATCTTCTAAAGAACAATGCTCTATGCTACTACTATACAACTTTTAGTCTTCTCAATAAATTCTGGCACCAGCCTTGTTGACGAGCTCAACTTAGGCTACTTCTTGTGAATATCTTCAACTTCATTAGTTCAAATGAAGTTCTTTAATTATATAGAGATATATCTGTTGCAAAAAGTGCCGTTGGAGTTGTAAGAGTATTTTTCAGAAATACACCTTCTTCTGACTTTTTCATTGAATAAATTACCATGATCTATCTTTTCATCAGAGTAATCCTTAGACGAGCATCAAAGGCATGGTTATTGTATATCTTTGATTTGAGGGCTCAACTTTACTGTACACTAGAGGATCCAACCAAATTTATTGAGACACTTTAACCAAACGATCCAATTCTTCTTTTACAAGTTTTGTTATCATAAACGTCATACTAAGGATAATACCAACTTGTTCTTACGATCCCCCTACCCCTCATTTGATGATGAAATTCTTCTTCTTGTCTGCTTTGTTGTCATCAAAAATAGACTAGGGATTAAACCAACTTAATCAATTTTATTTTTTTTGTTAATTAGTCTAGAGGTTGGGCTCACAAATTTAAAATACAGACAAGTGGGAAGTCTATGGTTTGAACTATGTGCATGCATAAAATTGATTGTCCTTGTAGCTAGCAACTGATTTGCTAATCAATTTTGATTGGATGCATGTGCAAAAAATAAATTACCATGCCGACATATACAAATTATTAAATGCAAAAACTTAAATTGCCAATGCGTAAAAATTCATATATTAGTTTGTTAATGTGTTACTTTAAATAGTTTGCCAAACTATGTGTACACTTTTGAATTTTGCAAATAAGTTTCTATCCTTGTAATTTTTAAAATTGAAAGTTGGTCCCTAATTTTTAATTTGTTTGCAAATTGCATGGTTCCTATTTTGAAATTGGTCCTATCATTTTAAATCAATTGTCATGATATCTCTATACTTTTATTTAGTAATGATGTCTGTATACTTTTATCTCAAAACTTTTAAACTTAATAAAAACAGTCAAACAAATTTTATGAATGAGGAATTTTACGATTATATCTAAACAAAACAAAAATAAAGGGAATTCAATTAAAACATTTAAATTGTCTAGAACTCTAGTTTCTCTAAAAAAAAATATATATATATCACATCCAAACACGCTCTAAAGATCTTTTGGTGGGACATGGTAAAGAATATTATATATCTAATAAAAGACCAATATAAGAGTAGAATAAAATAGAGACATGAGCATCATGTCCTTTATCAACCCGTGAGACACATTGCCTCTAATCCCACACTCCATGAGAGAGCAAAACACAAAAAACGAGTATCGCATAGTTTGTGGAAACTTCTTTCAAACAAACATGTTATCTGATCTCTTTATGAATCCCTTATACAACCAATGATAAGCTGAGCGTGTTTAAATTACTCACTATTATTTATGTTAAACAATATTTTGCTATAAGTTCTCCTAAAAAAAAAAATTGCTATAACTTCTTCATCTTTTCAAATATTTTGTCAAGTACTTCTTAATGTGAATAAATGGCAATACGGAGTCTGAACCACAAGCCATGTTTAATATGCAATGTATTTATCAACTCAGTTAAATTCACGGAAGAAATATTAATGTCACGCTAGTAATAGTAATTGTTATATCATGTCATATACAATTATAAACCAAAATGAATTTCAATCAAATTGAAACGCAAGGTATAATTTAAACACAAGAATGTCCAGCCGATCAAAATGCATGTAATTCAGCAATTGTATTCAAAATTTAGCAATAATAATCAAAAAGACAAATACAACATGCAACTTTAGATAACCATGGTCCATCCATATTACAGATAATTTTCGAATTTCCACAACCAAAAAAGCCATCAATTAGGATGATACATAACATTCATACATGGCTAACCACGTAAGTAACGTACCAACTCCAAACTAACCTTTTCAACATAGCATAATACGCAAATACATGTCCCTCAACTTCACGTCATGCATTCAGAATTAAGATAACTCTCGTCGTTGGATCAATTTCAAACCGTTTAGATTTAACACAAATTCTTATTCTTTTTAATATAAGAACTTAGAACTTGAGATCTAAACGGTCTGATATGAACCAACGCACTTATTTGAATGCATAAATTTCTGTGCTGAAGACTATCATGATTTGTGAATCCACCGGGAGAGCTGTGTGGGGTTCACAATTCCCTTTATGTGGGTCCCATTAGTCTTCAGAATGCTTGCTACCTTACCATAAGTCTCATGCTCCTTTCTCCCTTCAGCTCTAGTCAGAGCATCATCAGAAGCTTCAGCTCTCGAGTACAACTGACTCTGTCGTTGCTGCTCAGTTAAGCCAACGACAAAGTCAGAATCAGTTTCGGTTCGGTTTTGATTACGTTGATCAAACTTTTGTCCAAGTAGAGTCCCTTTAGTCAAAAACTCATGAGCTAGATAGCCAGCTAGAAGCCGATTAGAAGGTATCGGCTTATCCAGCTTATCAGCTTCAGAATGTTTGCGCTTTCTCGTATTGCCAGGTGGCAACATCCTACGAGAATTGTGAGGATTGTGACTCTGATTGATCATCATGGGGTTGAAATTGTTTCTTGATTTTTTAATGAAGGGCAAAACCGTAAAAGAGTGAAATACGAGGAATGGGGAAAATCAAAACCCGGGACCACAACAAATGGGTTCGGACATATTGGTAAATATAAATAAATAAATAAATAAATAACAGCTGTTGAAGATAATGAAAGCGACTAAAATTAATAATAATAAAGAATAATTAATTATAAAATGTGGGAGAGAAATTGGAAAAAAGATAGATGTGGTTTGGGGTGATGGATAATAGGGTATAGAAGATGTAGATTAGGGAAAAGAAGGGGATGGAGGTTACTGCCGTGTGCGGCGGAGAGAGAGAGAGAGAGGGTTTAGAGAGAGATTGGGTTGGGAAATGAAGAGAAGAGGGAGAAAGATTAGAGGAAATGAATGAAAAATGGAGAAGGGAAAGGGAATAATATTGTGGAGAAGAAAAAGGGTGTTATGATATATATTTTCTTGAGACTTCTTTTTACGTATTTGTCCCTCAGTTTTCAGTATATAACTTTTGTGACATTGCTGCTTATGTACGGTTTCTTAATTTCTTTTTTTCCTTTCCTCTTGAGAGAAGTCTAGTTTCTTTCCATTTAATTAAGATTGCATTTTATCATTTCACACAAATAAATGTATTTTTAGTATCATAGATATAAAGTAAAAATTGTTTTAACCAAGTAAATGAACTAAACTGGTTAATGTATTTAATTTAGTGACGAATTGTTCAAAAAGTCATGAGACATCCTCTAATTCTGGTGAGCATACATGAACTAAGTCACCTGAACTTTCAATAAAAATGGTCAATTCAACATAAAATTTGATAAAGATTAGTGAGAAAATGCGGAATGAGAAATGGGTAAATATAAGTACCAAAATTGCTCAAAAATAATTAAAGGATTAAAAGTGTACAATTGAAAAAGTAGGTGGAAAAATACAATTAAGTCATTTAAATAGTGAAAGTCTTAATTGACTGGATCTTAGTTTTTTACCCTTCCAATAGGAAAAGGAGTTTCTCATTTTAAAAATTCTTGTGTCCTAGTTTCATTTTATTTCTTTTATGCTCTTTTATTATTATTGTTGCCGGGATTGACTTTTCAATCAATTAATTAGAAAGAATTGTGTCCTAGTTTAACTAGCAATTTCGATATTGTCAAATTGTTAACGGCCGTGGGTATTAATTTTTAGAAATTGCTTGCCACTTCGCCTACATACCAAAAAAATTAAAATAATATCATAATGAGTTTCAAAATGCATAAGATTTCCAATAAATTTCTTTTTTTGACAGCAAAAATTTCCAAAAAATTGATCTTCTGGATTGAGAGCAATAACATATTTGTGCGTTTTACATAGCTATCTAGTAGCATGTTAGTGAGTGCCTCAATATTAAGCTTCATCTATTCATTATGAATTCATAGAAATGTCTGAAGTGAGAAACTTCAAGCATATGTATGTTACAGAGAGTGAACAAGGGCTACATATGTGTACAAACAATCTAAAATGAAATTTATTGTGTACCATACATGCACAAGTATACCTCAGTAGTCTCGCTAGAAAGGGAAAAACAAAATATATCATTGCTTAATCAAAATGCGGATAACATATGGAAGAATACCACCATGATCAATATATGCCAACTCTACCTGTAAATTGAGGCTTATAAATAAGTAATAAAGTGAAGCAATTGTGTAAATCAATCTCATATATCATGTTCAGGATATAATATATAATATAACTCCTATCAATGTTAAAGAAAAAGGAAATGATCTTATGTACCCTTGTATCAAGGCAAAGCTTGCATGTAAAAGATTTGCCACTGTCTGTGGTGACATTAACATCTTGACCAGGTTCTATGTCATTAACTCTTTCTGGAAGATCCACCGTGAAACGCTCGAGACCTGTCAATTGTAGTGTTTCCGCATCATCACCAGACTTGAAGCGAAGAGGAATGATCCCCATCCCAACAAGATTACTGCGATGAATTCTCTCAAAGCTCTTAGCAATCACTGCTTTCACCCCCTATATAGTTATTACGTACAAACGTCTGATCAACATAGATAAGATTGAACATCTGCGTAAAACTTTGTTTAATATATACTGGAACAATTTACACTGTTAATATAGAATCATTAAACTCAAAAATATATTGAAACAACAGTATTTTGTAAGGTGTGAGCTTACAAGTAGGAGAGGACCCTTCGCAGCCCAATCTCGAGAGCTTCCAGTTCCATAATCTGCTCCGGCCAAGATAATGGCGTCCTGATCAGCTTCCTTATACCTCTAAGTTATAAGCATGAAGTTTTTAAGTAATTATTTCCACATGAGACTTAACAGTTACATAACATTTGTAAAAAGTGAATTTTCATAATGCTTATCCAAGTGTTAAATATTAATACTAACCATTGCTGCATCATACACTGTCATTTTTTCTCCTGTTGGAATGTGAACTGTTTTTGGACCCACTTCTCCATTCAGAAGTTTGTTCACAAGGCGGATATTGGCAAATGTGCCTCTTACCATAACTTCATGATTTCCGCGACGACTTCCATAAGAATTGAAGTCTTTGTGATCTACGCCATGCTCAATCAAGTATTTTGCAGCAGGGCTATCCTTGTGGATACTCCCTGGAGGAGAAATCTGATCTGTGGTAACACCATCTCCAAACTTGAGCAAGCAATAACAATCCTTTATCCTATGAAGACCAGGTGGTTCCATCGTCATGTTCTTAAAATAAGGTGGCTCGTGAATGTAGGTGGAGTTTGGATCCCATGAATAGAGAGTTGAAGCAGGAACTGAAAGCCTATCCCACATAGGATTGCCCTTTGTAATAGTCTCATAAATGCTCTTGAACATGTCAGGCAATACATAAGTTTGAAGAGCCTATATGCGTGTAACAAGAAATATACATGTCAAAGTCTAATTATTAAATGATATTCAGAGTAAATTAACAATATTACATTGATCTCATAGCTTAATTTCTGTTTTTTTCTACCTTTGAAACCTCTTCATTACTTGGCCAGATATCTTTTAGGTACACATCCCTTCCATTCTTTCCTCTTCCTAGGGGCTCTTCATAGAAGTTGATGTCAACCTGAAATGTAAATTGTCCTTGAGCTAAAATTTAAATTAAGCATGAATTTAAAAGTGTAGAAGATTCAAAAATCATTGAAATGATTCAGGAAAACTGAAACTCGTATAGTTACCAAGTGTTTTTTTTATAGACAAATGGTAGTAATGATATGTTATGTTTGTAGTCGGGATTTCAACTCTGGACCTTATTCTCAAACTCCTTTGAGAAAATTCATGACTGCTTCAAGACGAAATCCAATTGCTACTTATTGTACTTTTTTTTTTGTCTATCTTACAAGAGAGAAAAAAGTCTTACTCATTCAAGATGTTTTTAAATTACATTCAAAAGTTAACTGTTATATCATGAAAGCATAAGAACATAGACAAACCGTGCCGGAAAGGGCATAGGCAACAACTAATGGAGGAGAAGCAAGGTAGTTTGCTCTTGTTAACGGATGAACACGACCTTCAAAATTTCGGTTTCCAGAAAGAACAGAAGCAGCAATAATGTCTGCAAAGGTTGGAACAAGAAGTTTAAAGCAGGGTCGTGGTTATTAAGATATAAAATGAAAAAGAAATATCTGTATTATCTTAATGTGTACCATTTTCTGAAATTGCAGATGCCACCGAGTTATCGAGTTCTCCGGAATTTCCAATACAGGTTGTGCAACCATAGCCAACAGTGTGAAAGCCCAACTGATTTAGATATTTTTGTAGGCCACTACATAAAATATAAGCAAGGTATGTTCTTAAAAAATAAATATACGTGAAACACCTGAAATGAAAAGACAAATGAGTAGGTATATATCGAAAACCTCTGGATTAAATATTCGGTAACTACTCTTGAGCCAGGAGCAAGACTTGTTTTAATCCATCGCTTGACCTGATATAAAATCACATGGAAACAACATATCAAAATGATTGATATTATAGTTAGACTATCTAGCCAATCGGAATCGAAGGTTTGCATCCAAATTTCATTTTGAGATTTCAGACTAACCTCCAAACCTAGTTCACAGGCTTTCTTTGCGACAAGACCAGCACTAAGCATTGCACTAGGGTTTGATGTATTAGTACAACTTGTAATGGCTGCGATGACAATACTTCCATGCTTAAGGTTAGCATGATGTCCTTGGAAAGAAAACTTCACCTCTTTATCCTTTTCTCCTTTTGATATCCCATATCCCTGCTAAAAAAATTAATAATATGAAAAACTAAGAAAAATCAGTTTAACGTAAGCTAAAATAAACAGCACGATAGCACATTATAAGCTCCAGTCCAGGTCACCTTGATTCCAACTTTGTTTTCAAGACAAGCATGCCAATCTGCCTTCATGTCTTTCAAAGGAACTCGATCATGAGGCCTTTCAGAAAGTATAGAAGTGTAACAAGATAAGAAAGAGACAGTACAATAATATAAAGGAATACAGGCGTTAAACTATGTCTATTAGTCGGTTATCATACCTTTTGGGCCCTGAAACACAGGATTCAACTTCTCCCAAGTCTAACTGCAAATTAGATGTGTATACTCTCTCATGGTGAGCCTGGATGACAGAGAAGTCTACATGACCTTAGATCCACAACTTCCATCATTATCATAGAGTACTTTTTATCGAAAATAGAAAATGTTACCTTGTTACAACTATTGAACAATCTATTTGCATATAAATATGATTTTATCATTGAAACCTGAAAGCAAGTAAACATGATTAAATAATAAATTCTATGAATGTGAAAATAAAAGAAAACCATTTTCGAGAAAAAATGTAAGAGAAAGAATGTCTCACTGTCTCTTCACTTTTTCCGGTCAATCTAAGATATTCCAATGTGACATCATCTACAGGGAAGAAGGCCATTGTTGCCCCATATTCTGGACACATGTTTGCAATCGTAGCCCTATCAGGTAACGACAGTTCACCAACGCCTTCACCTTAAGATATATTTAAATAGGCTCACTCATTTGTGCAGATGTTGTGAAAGTTGTTCTTAAACTCTATCCTATGCAGTCTCATCATATAATTAACTTACCCTAAAATTCAATGAATTTGCCAACAACACCATGCTTCCGCAACATTTGAGTCACAGTCAAAACCAAATCAGTAGCTGTGACACCGTCAAGCAATTTCCCAATCAGCTTGAATCCAACAACACCAGGCAATATCATACTCATCGGCTGTCATTCAAAACTAGAAAAGAATCTCAATGCCTTATGATCACCAAAACTAGAAGGAAGGAAATCATCGCTAATTCAAACAGGGCCTAAACATTTTATAACATATTTTACCTGGCCAAGCATGGCTGCCTCTGCTTCAATACCCCCAACACCCCATCCAGCAATTCCCAACCCATCAATCATTGGTGTGTGGGAGTCCGTACCGATCACACTGTCAGGGTAGAGAATGCCGTCGTTGTTAAAAACTACTCTTCCAAGGTATTCAAGATTTACCTAAAAATTCAATAGAATGTCTTAGTATAAGTCCATTTATAACTTACATTTTGTAGTGGTTAACAAGTTTATGAACAAGATTTTCATTTTAAGCAATGGTATCTACCTGGTGGACTATTCCAGATCCAGGAGGAACAACAAGTGTGTTATCGAAAGCAGATGAACCCCATTTAAGGAAACCAAATCTCTCTTTATTCCTTTGGAACTCAAATTCTACATTTGCTTGTACTGCATTCTCTGATCTTGCTACATCAACCTGAACCGAATGATCTATAACAAGTTCCACTGGAACCTACATGCAGTAAGTCCAAAATTTTCAACTTAATCCCGACAATTGATCATAGTAACCATAGGAGACTTCACTAAGCTTTTCTAAGAAAATGTTAGATGGAAATCACACATTCAACGGCTTAGGGTTGAGTAATTTGGTTTCCAAAATTAACGAAATTTCAAAAGAATATTTGAAAAACATTAGTCCTTTTGAGTCTGTCAATTAGTCTCAAATTATGTTATCGAAGATTTAATGGACTAAATTGTCCATTCTTATTTCATGTGAATACAGCTCGGTTAAGTAGCTATAATTAGACATTTGATATTCTGGGATGTGGGTTTGAACCCACAATTTTCCACTTCTCAGCACTTAATATGTGTGAGTTTCGCCCTTAGGCTCTTCCAAACCAAAAACAACATCTTTTCCCACATTTCTGGAAACTAAATCAATTATTCACCTAAAAAAATTCAATGCATTTATCATAAGAACATGAAGAACAAACCAAAGGGCTAATCTTGTTAGGATCACCACCAAGATTCTTCATGGCATCCCTCATAGAAGCCAAATCAACAAGAGCAGGAACTCCAGTAGCATCCTTGTCAACACAAACAAATTAACCTTAGTACAAAAAAACCAAACACAAATATTCTAGAATTTCAAACAAAAAATACCAACAAATAAGTCATGAAAATGGAACAAACCTGCAAGAGAACACGAGCAGGCATGAAAGGAATTTCAGTTTGGTTTTGAGATGTGTTCTCCCAATCAATAATATTTTCAACATCATTCTGAGTCACTTTGAAGTTGTCACAATTACGTATTGCAGATTCTACAAGTATCCTTATGGAGTATGGCAGCCTCTCTTAAAATGCCAAATAAACAATGAGCTTAATTTCGAAACAATGTGAAGTTTTAACCGATCACAACCAATCATATATAAATCCATAGACAATTCATTCATGTATGAAAGGTTAAATCTTAGAGTTCATAGTTCATACATACCAATTCTAGAATCATTGAGTAAAGGCAAACTAAAAAACTTTCCATATTCATCACCACCTCCAGGCTTGGGAAGACCAGTCAATATTCCTTTGAACACATGTTCAGAAGCTAAAAAAGTGGATATAGTAATTAAACTGGTTAGTATATTAATGGATTAAATTTAAGTTTCAGAAACATAATGAGAAAAAAGTATGTAATGTAGTATAGTATAGTATAGTATAGTGATCATACTCAAGGTAGCCATCTTTCTATCCAAACTTAACTCAACAGCGAGTAACTATTAAAGGAAAAGGCTTTCATAGATTGAATTTCCTATGATATTTGTCATGGTTGGAGAGAAAGATATATATTTATAATATTACAATGAAGTATGAAAATGTTGAGTAATATTAATGGTGTCTTTAAATAAATGAATTCATGGTTCTTTACTAGACACCTTGCTGCAATCCAAAATAGAGACCCTATAAAGGGTACACGTACGTCCTTCCATGTTTCGTTTAGGCATGCTTTTCTTGACCAAGAGAAATCGTGAATCTACCATTATAATTTTGGACAATTTTCTCTAATATAAGTTCTTATTCTCTC
The DNA here is from genome assembly GCF_003473485.1 of Medicago truncatula. NCBI lineage: Eukaryota > Viridiplantae > Streptophyta > Magnoliopsida > Fabales > Fabaceae > Medicago > Medicago truncatula. The sequence goes on along the minus strand of NC_053042.1, from coordinate 37,363,845 downwards.
TTATTCTTTTTTTTATTGTATTCTGAGAGAAAAAGAATATTAGTGATAAATTATGGTACAACTATCACTACTCATTCACTAATTAATATTTTTTAGGTGTTCGTCTCAAATTAGGTGTCATATTTACCATTTTTTTGTTTTGAATTACTTGTTCTTTTTATAATATCAATATAATATTTACTATTTTTTTCATTAATATATTTTATTTATTGCATTTTAATCATCTAACTACTACACTAACTACAATTAATAATGACTTATTGATGTGTTTAGCCCTTGCAATTAGGCGGCATTTAAAAATTCGTCCCTGTAATTGCTAATCCTGGCATTTTAACCCTGCAATTGTTAATCATTTAAAATTTCGTCCCTCTCCCCACTTAATCACTGCCACGCCACATGAAATTCCAAATTTATCCCTGGATTTCCAATTCTTTCTTCAATATTTTGTCCTCTTCTTAAGGGCAAAATTGGAATTTCATGTGTGACAGTGATTGCCACGTCATCAAATTAGTGACGTGGCAGTGATTAATTTGGTCCAAGGACCAAATTTTAAACGATTAACAATTGCAGGGTTAAAATGCCAGGATTAGCAATTACAGAGACGAATTTTTAAATGCCGCCTAATTGCAAGGGCTAAACACATCAATAAGCCATTAATAATTATCTTTTGGGGTTCTATCTTTAACTTGTTTGTAATGTATACTATTTTTGCTCCTTTTAGGCACATTGCGCTTCGAATGGGTGTTTTTTTTTTTTTTTTTATCTATGGTGTTTTTGGCCTTTTGTAAAAAAACGTGTTTTTATAAATGAAACATTTATCATTAAAGTCAACACTTGTAACCACTTTTTTTAATAATTGTGTAGAACTCAAAAGAGACACATGAGATTTAGGTAATTAAGTTGGCGACAAGTTGAAGCTGCAATGTATTTTTTTGGTTTCAAATATTTATTGATCATCCAATTTCAACAAGTGGGTTTGTGTCAACTTTATTGCCAGGGGAAAATTGCTTTTTCGGGACCTAGGAATTGCTCACAAGCAACTTGAACCTCCAAAAACACTCCAAACGGCATTTAATTATTGTTTGTTGTCGAACTATAGTTACAAACTGTTACCAAGAACGACGATTACAAACCCGTTTGTAGGAATGGTAGTTAGGAAGTTGTTGGAAGAATATGTGGTAGTTTGTGTTGGTCTAGTTGTGTTTGCTGGAACCTTGGAACGTGCTCCTCTCAGAATCTCTGATTTGATTCTCCCTGCTAATTCTGGTGGACTAGTTTGCCAGCAGCATCTACTAGAAATTTAGAATTGGACAATTGGTCACTCACACACTTAAACACTCATTCATTTGAACAAACACACTTTCCCAAGAATGTAAATCTTAAACCAACAACAAACACCCAATGGAGTCTCTAGCTTTTTTTGTTCTTGTTACGGTTATTGTGATTCTTGTTTTTGTGCACCAAACTTACTTTTGACTTCTAAATAAAGAGATAGGATCTTCTCCATTTGCTTAAAATAAATGGAAAATGTCATTTGGTAAACGATAGATACGAAAAAGTAGATTGTGGGCCCTACCATTAAGTGAGTCTTACGGCTAAAGATCCTCCCCATTTATAAAAATAAATGGAAGTTACAATTTAGAGAGAGATAGACACAAAAAATAAGTGGTGGATCATATCTTTAATTGAGTCCTATCATCATTAATTATTTTTTTATTTTTTGTGTGTTTTTATATCTCTAAATGGAACAAATGAAAAAAAATTATAAATGGAGAGGATTTTAACCCAAGTCTTACCACTATTAATTTTTTCAAATTTCATTGTGTCTCTATCCCTCCAAATAGAAGAAATGGAGATGGTACTAAATAAAGAGGATCTTAACTCATAAATAACATAGGATCTCAACGTGTTCAGTAGTTGTTAGTTTTTTTTAGTAGACAAATATTAAAATAAAGATATCTAGGGTAGTAGAGTGATGTCAAATGTAAAAATAAAATAAAATAGAATTATATGTGATATATGCGATGAAACTAAAACTTCAAGGATAATCATAGTATGACATACATAAATACATACTGAGAGGAGCTTTTATTATAAGAGATGAGAGGATTGAATAAAAACCCTTGGATTAAGTTTAATGGTTGTGATTAATTTACTCATTGAAAACACAATTCACACGTGTTTTGTGTTTCTTCCTCAACTAGTTTTTAACACTCAACTAGTTTTGTGTTTCTTACTTTGATTGTTAAAAACTAGATGAGGAATGAGGTACTTAAGCCTATGAAAAAGGATTTTAGTAGAATATTATGTATAATAAGGTTAAATAAGATTTTTTTGCCTACAAAATTTCTAAAAGTTATTGATGGTCCCATAAAAATGTGATAGTTTTTTATCTCTACCAAATTTCCGACACACAAATCATCTTCCTAGATCTAACCCTAACTGTAGAATATTATGACACTTTTTTTTCCATAATATAGCCGCATTCTCTCTTGAACCTCTTACTGATTTGGTTGTTGGAGCACATGCAAATACATCATTTCAATATCTTTTTACATCGGATCTCACCCGACAAATCATCTTCCTAGGTCTAACCCTAACAAGCATCATACAAAATATATTGAAATAAATATACAATTTTTATCATGTATTGTATATTTATTGTCACTATCTTCTATTTATCCATGAAATATATATTTTAATTCTTGTTAATATATTTCTTTTGACTTGTATAAATCAATATTAAATGTATTTATATCTTCATAATATTCAAAATACAATCAAAATAATCGATAAAATTACATAAAAATATATTATTAAAATATTTATTTGGTTAAAAACAAAAATCTAAAGACATATTCATGTGAAACTCGTGGAACACACATATAATATTTCTATATGTGACATAAATTTTTAGGGAGTATGTGACATAAAATTAAAATTGTAGACTTTGAAATTATAATAATTCTCCAGTATGTTATTGTACTCTCCCAGATGTGATACTCAAAGAATCAACGAGGAATCCATTGACACCTGTAATCAATACACTTATGAATAAAATATTTGTTGGTTCCACGTCTTGGACAATTGTCATCAGTTTTACATATAAGTTCACCTGTTTAAATTTCAAAGATAATAAAATAACATTACTAAAACATAGAAATCGTTGTGTAGGAACTAAGAAGTGAAGAAGAAAATTCTGGAAAAAGGATGAAAGAATATCTTACGATAATGTTCATTTGCAATGAAAAGAATTAAACTCATAGCATAAATAAATTTGATTATTGCAGACATATTTTTCATCGTAAAACATAGAATATTCTTTGATATATTTATAGTGTATAAAGTTCATTCTTTTTATACATTATTAAATAATTCTTAGCACTCATAAAGTTGTAGAAGCCATTTTCAAAATTATAATCAATATTAAATATTTATTTTTGTATTGTTTGTCCTTTTAGCACAACTAATAAGGAGGTCACATGATAGTAAGGAATTTTTTAACATTTCGTGATAGTAAAGGGAATTTTTTTTAACCTTTAATTACTCTTAACTTTTTAATTTTTAACCTTTCATGGAAAAATTTCTTTTTGGACCATGGTAAAAAAAAAGTTTAATAAAAATGATTCCAGTTGTGGAAACTAGTTGACAATTTATGGTAACTTTTTTTTATATATCTACCAATATATGGAAACTAGCTGACAATGTGCTCCCCTTCGTTAAGTTTAAGTAATGGGCAACCTCGTTTATTTGTCTCTGAATAGTGACACCCTGTCATAACAATATTTCAGGGTTTTTTATGAGTCAATTTTACAATATTTTAGGTGATTTTTTTATATGTTTTATTGGAACAAAATTGGTTTGTACAATTCCTCTAGAATTTTGATGATAACAAGGTATTAAAGAACAATTAGATATGCTAATATATGATCAAGTGTGCAGGACCATAGATTAAATTTTAAAAAGATATGAACATGTATAAGAGCATCAGAAGCACAAAGAGAAGTTAAAAGACTTTGGTAGAAGATCTGATGAAAGGTAAACCATAAGTCAACGTCTTGGATCAGAAGAAAGGAAGCAACTCATAAGCTAAAGATCTGCATCAGACTTTGAAGACCTCCACTTTGAAGTACAGAAGATCCTGCGGGACCTAGAAGCCACGTCAAATTTATCATTTTCTGTAGTTGTCTCTATCAAGACTCTGATAATACAATTTATCTTCTTCTGACCACGTGTATAAGCAAACAAAGAACTTCAAGGACAAAGATAATGAGCGGATAATTCCAGTTTCAGCAAAAAAAAATTATGAATGTCTAATCAATGACATTATCCATATCAGGCAATGACCCAACTTCCTTGATTTGAAATTTCTCAACGATTCTTAATGCGCTGACACTCTTCTCCAACGTCTCTCTAATCTTTGCTTATATAAGGAACTGAAGACTTGAAAAATGATAACAAGACTGTGCTATCTTTAACTGTGCCCTTACTCTATCAAATAAAAAAATGCATAGAACACTTAAGAATTTCTTAACAAATTTAGAACTCCTTCACATACAAAGTTACAAACTCGTGAGTTTGAAACAAAGATCACTAGCTCACGGTTATGAAGTTCCATCAAATATTCAATTTGAATCATCATACTATTAAAAACTGGATCTTGTGTAGCAGCAAATATCATACTATTATTATGTAGTATCCACACAAACGTTTGGCCAATATATCATTAGGACTAGAGAAGGTTTGGTTGCTTTCATATAGTAGTATGTGGTATCCACACAAATTAACGTTTGCCCTAAATGGCCAACTCGTGTTTGATTCAATGCTTGGAAGTCAAAACAACTTGATCAATATATTGGGGGATTTGAAAACGAAATTTAAGCTGTAAAATTAACTCATTTACAGGTTACCCATTTAATGTTTATTTTTTTGTTAATAATAGCACATTTAATGTTGATTGATGAGTTTTACATTTGCTTTCGAAAACAAGTTGTACATTTAATTTTTGCTTTTCATATCCATGCCTATGGGTCCTTCAACAAAAATATCCATGCCTATGGGAAAGATAAACACATACTAGTAAGGGTTGAATTGAAAGGCAAAAGAGAAAAGCCAAATTTTTTATTTGAGAGTGATAGGAAGAAAAAAGAGTTAAATGCGTGCACAATTATGCATATAGCAAATAGGTTTTGATAGAAAAAAGACATTATGCATATAGCTACTTGATATTGTTTTATACGGTTTGAAGATATATATTACACACAAGATCAAAATTAATCTTCCTAAACAAAAATCTAATAAATAAGTGCACAAATCACTAGTAAGTTGAGTTAATTATAGTGTAGGTGAATAATTTTTTATAAGGATGTACACACATGGTCTCCAATGAAAAATGGATTGACCCTAGTGTGCATAGAAATAAAATTTTGTAGGATATATATATATATATATATATATATATATATATATATATATATATATATATATATATATATATATATATATATTCAAAGAAAAAAGTATGATGAGTTAGTCTATACGTCCTTTTGAGCTTAACTCAGTTGGTAGGACAATACATAATATATGCAAAATTCAGGGTTCAAAATTCATCTACCATCGGAAAAAAAAAAAAAAAAAAGTCTATGCATATATTTAAAGGTGATGCATCATATATTTTTGGTGTAGTACTTTTTTCAATTATGTCATTTATTTAAACTTAATGTGTTTACCTTTTTATTCTTTTTCTTAGGAGACCATTTTATCTTTCTAATTTTTCAAAATTATTTAAGTGTGATATATGATAGAAAATTTATAACTAAATACAATAATATAGATATACAATTAAGAACAATAAAAAAATCAAACTATTGTCTTTCTGCTAGTATTAACATAATATCCTTGGGTGTGTATATAAAATAAATCAAATTGAAAGCTAGGTTAACAATTTGGACCTCTCTTCCATTATCCTCTCCTGTTATTTAACGTGCTATAGGATCTGGATGCCAGCCTCAGATTTGAATTTGAAGAAAGAAAAGAAAACAAAATTCATAGGACAATAAATTTTCATCTACCAAGCACATGCAAATGGCTCACCAAATTAAAGTGACAGCTTTCTTTCTAAACTTTGATGAATCTCTCTATAACGTTTAATAATTTTTAGGCATTACTGAGTTGGGTCTATTATCCTATAATACTCTCTTCTATACCATTGTCTAAATCGGTTTTAATTTATAGTAACATCTAATGCTAGATCTATATTAAAATCTTGTCCAAAAATAAACTAAAATATATAATGCAACATTCAATGATTCCGTCGTACCCATAAAATCTTGTCTGATAACACTTTTCAATTGTCAAAACAAGAAGCCCACAAGCGTGATAGTAAACTGTTGGAAAGATTTACACGTCGAATGATAATGCCTTCATTTTACAACAATAGTCACTATGATAGGAAAAAAAAAACTTATTTCTTAGGTTCATTGAAAATTGATGTATCAGATCTATATAATATAGACTAAATATAATCATTATTTGATGATTTTAAAAAATGGTCTTTTTGCTTATAATAATAATCAGATGGAGTATGAAGATTTCTCAATCTACTTCTATATATACTCAAATATGTTGAATACACTACCGGAAGTGGTTTTTCAAAAAACAACACTGTTATTTCTAGCGAAACAAAATATCACAAAAGTCTCGAGAATTTACTGCCACTTCTTTGGCGGAAATCATGGATGGGTTGGATAAAAGGAAGGGATATACTACGGTTACAAGCGTTAAAACTTATATTGCAGTTGTGACGTTTTCGCCAAGAAGTTTTTCGTGAGAAGTGGCATTATTCTTCGATAAAATAATGCATTTTAGAAAGACGGATTGACAGTCATCTTTTTATATTACACTTTTTTATAGATAAGCAAAAATTAATAGCAAAGAGTACAAGGATTACCCTAACCCATGTACATCAAGTCTTTACAAAGAAGACAACATAAAAATTACATAACCAATCATAAAAGCAATAGCTAGGGTTTCATTCTTCTAAAAGTCAGAATGTCACACAAAAATAAAAAGTTAGATATGAGTGGCAATATCCTGAATTTTTAAATGTTAGTATAGTTATTTTATACACACAGGGCATCTGCATTAAACTCTAAAAGAAATATAATTTGCGAGAAATATAAGTACCTAACCAAATTTTGATAATTAGCTTTGATTACTTAATAGTAATCGATAGTGCGATTTACAAAACTTAACATTGAGCTATATATATTAGATTAAATCATAAAACACGTATAATAATATTTTGAATGATCAAATTATATGCACATAACTTATACTATAATTATGTATATCTTATTAAAGAAACATGTACGGGATGCTTTTTCATTCAAGCACCGTCGTGTATATCTTATTAAGTACACATGATATCAATGGAAAACAAACTGCACCGTCATTGAAGTTACGTTGCTCTAACAGTTATGTCCTATTTGACATTTGTGATACAAGTTTGGTAAATGAAAAGAAGTTTCGACATGATGAGAGGTACCAAGAACAAAATTGTCACTTTTGTGTCAGTGTGTGTCAGCTTGATCAAGTTGTACAAACAAAGGTTTAGAAATTAGAAGTTTAACTTTTCTCCTTTTGTGTGAAAAACAGGTGCAACGAACACGGTGAATAATTGAGCAAAAACAGTGTGCATGCATTAAATGCTACGACCTGCTATTGTTAGTAGTTGAAACCAATTAAAGTGATAGAGGGGCCAACATAGTATAACATATATCCTCTTCCGGGTTATAAAAGCCTCATGTTAGCTTATGCATACTACACCAACCAGGATAGATATCAAATAGAAAGTGTGAGTGATTTGATATAGTAAAGATGTTGCTAGGGAACAAGAAAGTGGCTTTATTGTTATTGCTTTGTCTACATGCTTTCGTGGTCAATGTGGTTGCAAGGAATGTAAACAATGATGATGAGAAAAACCTTGTCGGGTTTGGCAAGGGAGGTGGGTTTGGAGGTGGATTTGGTGGTGGAGGAGGAGCTGGTGGTGGCGGCGGCGGCGGTTTTGGTGGAGGAGGAGGATTTGGGGGTGGTGCTGGTGGTGGAGGAGGGTTTGGTGGTGGTGCAGGCGGCGGACATGGAATTGGAGGTGGAGGAGGGTTTGGTGGCGGTGGAGGTGCTGGTGGAGGACATGGGATTGGAGGTGGAATTGGTAAAGGAGGCGGACTTGGTGGTGGAATAGGAAAAGGTGGGGGAGCTGGTGGAGGTGGTGGTTTTGGAAAAGGTGGAGGAGTAGGAGGTGGTGCCGGTGGCGGCTTCGGAAAGGGTGGAGGACTTGGAGGTGGTCATGGTGGGGGCATTGGCAAAGGTGGGGGATTTGGAGGTGGTGGTGGAATTGGCAAAGGTGGTGGTGTTGGAGGAGGTTCAGGTGGTGGCTTTGGAAAGGGCGGTGGCCTTGGAGGTGGTATAGGTAAGGGTGGTGGTGGAGGTTTTGGAAAAGGTGGCGGTGTTGGAGGTGGAATTGGCAAAGGTGGAGGTCATGGAGGTGGTGGAGGCTTTGGAAAAGGTGGTGGCATTGGAGGTGGAATCGGAAAGGGTGGAGGTCTTGGTGGTGGTGGAGGCTTTGGAAAAGGTGGTGGTGTTGGTGGTGGAATTGGCAAAGGTGGAGGCTTTGGAAAAGGTGGTGGTGTTGGTGGTGGAATTGGCAAAGGTGGAGGACTTGGTGGTGGTGGAGGCTTTGGAAAAGGTGGTGGTGTTGGAGGTGGAATTGGAAAAGGTGGAGGACTTGGTGGTGGTGGTGGATTTGGAAAAGGCGGTGGCATTGGTGGTGGAATTGGTAAAGGTGGTGGTTTAGGTGGTGGTATTGGAGGAGGTTCTGGTGGAGGTGGTAGTTTTGGAGGCGGTTCTGGTACTGGAATTGGTGGTGGAATCGGAAAAGGTTTTGGTGGAGGTATTGGGGGTGGTTCAGGCGGAGGTTTTGGCGGCGGTGGTGGTTCTGGTGGTGGCATTGGAGGGGGATTTGGCAAAGGTGGAGGTTTTGGTGGTGGTGCTGGAGGAGGTTCTGGTGGTGGTATTGGTGGAGGGTTCGGCAAAGGTGGAGGCTTTGGAGGAGGTGTTGGTGGAGGAGAAGGAGGTGGTTTTGGTGGAGGGTTTGGCGGGGGTGGCGGAGGAGGTGGAGGCGGTGGAATTGGACACCACTGAGCGTCGACGTTGATATTACTTAAGTTAAACTTTATAGTATAATTATCATTTCTATTGAACTTGCATTTTTTATGAGCCGATGCTATATATAAGAAATGTTTGTACGAGCGAAATTAAAAGTGTTATTATTTAATCATGTATCTTATCTTATTTATATATGAAATTTTCTCTAATATATTGAGTGAAAGAATTAGTTATATTTATTTACTCTATTTTATTATCTTGAATATTAACATCCGAAGACTCACTTTCAAACTTTATGACTGATGTTAATGTTCTTCATCGCTTTGATTGATAATTATAAGTGAGAATGTCAATTTTTTTGACAATATCATATATCACAACTACTCATGTGTGTGACTTTAGAAGATAAAAGATATCATTAAAACACTCAACCAAACATAAGATGTACAAGGTTCATGGAACAATACAATGTTCCTTGATTTCCAAATATACAACTGACAAGCATACCAAATCGTACTGAATCTCAGCCTGATTGTTTTGGCTGCATTTTATCAGTCCTGCATTAAAGAAGAAGGTATTGTAGTTGCTGACCAAAAAGAAAAAAAGTGTTGTATTATTTAAAATATGTTTACTAATTTTGTTAACAAAGTTTATTATATCTTTGTCTCAATTTTTTCTTTTTTTAGGAAATATTGTCTCCATTTCTGTCACTCTTAATTCATTCTTTATCATAAGAAGAGCACTATAGTAAAATAAAATGAAAAAGTGTAAATAATCATTTTTAAGATAAAATTGATGAAGTCTACAATGTTCTTTTTTTCTTTCTAAAGTGGAACACTCAAAGTCTTATATAATAAGGCATAAATAAAATCCTTCAAATTCAACACATGAATTTCATATAGCATTCACTAAAAGCATAAACTTCACAATGTCTACAAATATACAGTGATAAAGTACATTCATAAATTAAATTTACTCTTAAAATAAAGTCCCTAACATGTGAGTTTTTACGTGATATGGTTTACTGATGTTGTCTGTTGTAAATTTTGTATTATATTATATACTTCAAAAGTTTTATATATATATATAGTGTCTCAAATTTTCTAAGTGAGAATTATAAAAAGTCATTCGTGCGAAAATGATTTTATTTTCTATTCATTGCGAAAATGATTTTATTTTAATCTTATTTGATGCTTGCCTTATTCCAACACTATCCTTATGTTTCTATTGTAGTAAGCTTTTCTCCCTATTTTATATGAGATAGTTACATTTGATTCGCTAAAAAGTAGAGGATTAAATTAGACAACTTTTGTACTCTCTTTGATTTAGAAATTGATCATGGAACTAGACAAAACAAATGGTAATGGATTGAACAAAAACAAGAATGTGTGTCTCTCATTAAACTATGGGATAACTTTTTGCCTATAGTAAAAACTATTAAAAATATCAAAATATCCTCACTCTCCAGTACCGTTATGTCTTGTCTTGTGTTGTTAGAGTTTATGAGTCGATTTAACATACGCAAAACAAGTTGAGGTAAAAAATCGAGTCTAAAAACCTTTTAATCTAGACTTGGTAGCCACATTCAGCCATCAACCAAGAGTTGATTCGATTGTTAGCCGATTCGACATCAATTGATTCTAATGTCAATTATTTTGATATAGTTATAGTCAAATACTTCCAATAAGGCTATAATAGCCTCCAAGTCCAATTAGATTTGGTAGTCATACTCAATCGTCAATCGACAACAGATTTGGTTGTTAATCGATTTTGTATCAACTAATTGTGATGCAGCTGATAGTCAAATCATTTCACTTTAGCCTAGTAGACAATATATGATTTGACCATTTTTATTTTTTTTTTGGTTGTAGAGAAGTTTTAATAAAAATTCATCTTTGTTCAAGGAGATGAGTTATCAATCATCCCTCTTATTTGCCCAAAATTTATTTCTAAAACCCTTCATATTCAAAAATTAAACAGGATAGTGAAGAATACATACAATTTAAATAGATTGATTTAAGAATACTCTATTTTTAGCGTTTACGATGTTACTGGTGTTTACAGTCTTTTGACTTCTGGGGTTTCTTTCTTAACTTCAAAAAAAAAAAAAAACCTCATATATTTAATCTTGCTTTTAGGTCTCATTAAATGATGAATTTTTTTTTTTTTTTTTTAAGGGAAATATAGAAAATCATTAGACTGGTCATGTGAAACATGCTTCAAAACTCTAAGCTCCATAGAAAATTGAAGTTATAGATATTGACAATAAGACACAAAAGACAAATATGCATGTAATAATCAAACAATTAGGACCAATAATTGGTTAATGAGGTTTACTAAATAACAAGAATCACACTTATTAAGAAAACTAGATCATAAGAATTTGTAGCATAGTTTTTTGTGTTTTTTTTTAAAAAAGTTTTATAGGAGGATGGAAAAACAATTTTCATTGGCTATTGGTTATAGAGAAAATGAAAGAGAGAAAATTAAATGTAATTTGTATTTCATTTTATGAGAATAAACAAAAGTTTTTCTTGGAAAAGATGATTTTTTTTAAAAACAAGATTAAATGGGAGAAAATTTTGTCTTTTTTACTTATATTTTGGAACAAAGAAAATGAATTTTTTTTCTTATATTTCGAGACGGAGGGAGTATGTTTTAATTACCTCTTGATCAAAGTCTAAATTATCACAGTCTCCTTCTCTTATTTTTAATTTTTTTGGTGAAGTCTCCTTCTCCTATAAACCGGATAGTTAACAACAACAAAATTACGAGTATAAAAAGTCAAATTCACAGGAATTTAAATTTTATTAACTTTATATGTAGTTTCCATCAAACAAATCACATCAATTAAGAAAATGATAATAGTGTTAAATTTAATAATTCATTTTTTTCCTAATGACTATAACGGTGCTATTAATTTATCAAAATTATTATTAATTAAATAAAAGTGAAAGGACAAAAATTCTGAACAAGTCATGTTTTAGTGTTCTACACTTTAGGTTGAACATTCAAACCTCAGACTTCAGGGGTTAGATATGTATAATTTAATGCACTGTGACATAACTGTTACAACGACAAATTGTTTGAAAACTTGTAACATAACAACCAGTCAAACTCATGAAAACATTGAAAATTACCAAAACAGACAAATAAAAGGTTGTTGTAGAAAGTATTTTCAGCTTTGGATTCTTTGCTTAACAAGAGAAAAAAATCATTGTTACACTTTCATTGTGGGTGAATTTAATAGGATAGTTGCATGCTTATTTCATTTTGTCTAGTGGGCTCAGCCTATACTTTAGTGTAATTGATTGAAAAGTTACCTTTTTTTCTTCCCACTTCTTCTATGAGTTGTAATGAACTTATGATGAAATCATTGTTCTTCTTTCTATATTGCTATAAAAAGGGTTTTCTAACATTTAACTCTAGGTTTGTATACCATTCTCTTTCCCTTTTACAGCAGCCTCTATTGAATTCAGTATCTATAATATAGGTGTAGTTTTATAGCTTCTTATTTTTTTTTTTTATTTCTTTGTTTAATTTGTTGATCAGAAATTTTGGTATGTAAATGATGAATTTTTTGCCAAATTCTTTATGAGTTAGTTAATTTGGTTTTGTTATGTTTGTATTGATAGTGAGATTGTTAAAATTACCGTTAGTCAAGTAATTTTGATAAAAGTTACACTCTAGAGCCTTAGAATCATTGTCACCGTGATTTTTCCAAATTCACGGTAAATCGAAATATAGACTAAATAGTTTTAAACCTTGAATTTTGTTAAGTAATTCAAAACAAACATATGCACAAAAAGTGTCCATGTTTTTTTAAAGTTGTTATCATGCTTTATTGATGATGTTTCAGGAAAGTAGCATGAGAGCTAAGAGTTTGATAAGTAAGAAAAAGTTTAGCATTAGAAGGGAATTGAGGAAGATGATAAAGTGTGTGTGTTCAAAGGAGAAGTTAAGTGTAGATGAACTGAATTATTCATCAGAGTCCCTTGCAACTAGGGATTATTCAGCAACAGCAAGTGGTTATTCATCTCGTCCAGGTGAAAATGATACAAAGTTGGATAATAGTAACATTGAAGAAGCAGAATCATCTCTACGTGAAAGTGGTTATTTAAACTATGAGGTTGGATAAACTTATTTCTTTCATCTTTTATTGTATGCTTTTCATGATGTGAAGCTCCCATGTACTTAGACCATGTTTGGATGAACAGTTTAATTAAGTGTTTTTAGCTATTTTAAGTGTTTTTATGAAGCTAGATGAACTTTTCCTTATAGGAAGCTAGAGCCTTGTTAGGAAGACTTGAGTATCAAAAAGGCAACATTGAAGCTGCACTTCATGTATTTGAAGGAATAGATATTGCTGCTGTCATTCCAAAGATGAAAATGTCTATATCTAGAAAATGTGAATCCAATAATAAACGCAGTCCACAACGTGATTCAGTGCCTTCTATGTCGATACATGCTGTTAGTTTACTTCTTGAAGCTTTTTTTCTCAAGGCTAAATCATTGCAAACTCTTGGAAGGTTTCAAGGTGCTTTTCTATCTTGTTTCTTAGTTCTTAAGTAACTATATACGAAATCATCATCTTAATTATTTTGCACTTTATCTTCAACCGTTGTAACGTGCATAGTACCAACACTTATATTCAACTACTTCTATTTTTCAAATTATTACTTGTGTCGACGTATCAGTATCAATGTAAGTCTGGTGTTCATGTAACAGTGCTTGATAAATTGTAGTTTCTGTAAAGATTCTTCAATCATGTGATGTGGACAATGCATAGTTTACAACACAATTGGTTTGCACTTCATGATTTTTATTGTGACTGTAAATTATTAATCTGCAGAAGCTGCTCAATCTTGCAAAACTATTTTAGACACAGTTGAGTCTGCATTACCAGAAGGTTGGCCCGAAAACTTTGTTTCAGATTGTAAATTACAAGAGATAGTAACAAATTCTGTAGAACTGCTTCCGGAGTTATGGAACCTCGCAGGCTCACCTCAAGATGTTATCTTATCATTTAGGAAAGCCTTGCTTTATCATTGGAATCTTGACACTGAATCAACTGCAAGAATACAAAAGGAATTTGCTTTGTTTCTTTTGTACAGCGGCTACGAAGCGGACTCTCCTTCGCTTCGCTCTCAATTGAACGGTTCGTTTGTGCCAAGAAACAACATAGAAGAAGCTGTTCTTCTACTTCTGATTCTGCTGAGAAATTCTAAAGATCGCTCAATAATTCATCACCTTTCTTTCGCGCTGAGTGTTTGTGGTGAATTCATGACACTAGCTCAACAAGTTGAGGAATTACTTCCAGAAACAATGGAGAGAAGAGAAAGATATTACACTCTAGCTCTTTGTTACTGTGGTAAAGGTGAGCATATAGTTGCTTTGGATCTTTTGAGGAACCTATTGAAAAATAGAGAGAACTCGGTATACTCGGATTGCATAGAGGAATTGCTATTAGCTTCAAAAATTTGTGCAGACAACAAGGTTTGTATCGAAGACGGAATCAAATTTTCAAGCAAGGCAATTTCTCAAATGCATGGAAAGTGTAATCAAATAGAAGCTATTGCAAATTGTTTACTAGGTGTTCTACTGTCAGCAAAATCGAAGTCAGTTACTTCTGAATCAGAGAAAGTTTTGATACAATCTCAAGCATTCAGTGCTTTAAAAGCTTCTGAGAAATTGATGAAGGAAAATGATCCTTACATTGTTCTTAATCTTTGTCTAGAATATGCTGAGCATAGAAAGTTGAGAATTGCTTATGATCACGCAAAGAAACTGATTAAGCTGGAAGGTGGATCGAGTATTAGCGGATATATACTACTAGCGCGGATTTTATCGGCTCAAAAAAAGTTTGTTGATGCGGAGATTGTTATTGATGCTGCTTTAGATCAAAGCGGAAAATGGGATCAAGGAGAATTGTTGAGAACTAAAGCTAAGATTCAGATTGCACAAGGAAGATTAAAAAATGCTATTGAGACATACACTTTTTTTCTTGCGATTCTTCAAGTCCATAATAAAAATCTAGGAACTGCAAATAAGGTTATGAAGGTACACAGTTTTTAATAAACGTAGAATATATTACTTTGTTGATTCTTGAATAATACAAAGTACCAATGGAAAAGGAAACTTAGAGAAGCTTCATTTTAAATCTATGTTTTAATACAGCTATGATTATGTTAGTTCTCTGATTTCTCTTTTGTACAGTGTAAGAGAAATCGTGACAGAAGACTAGAAGTGGAAGTTTGGCATGATTTAGCCAATGTGTACACAGCCTTGTCGCGGTGGCATGATGCCGAAATTTGTCTTGCTAAATCTCAGGCTATTGATCCATATTCCGCTTCTAGATTGCACTCCACAGGTATATATATATTGCTTATGTTAAAATTTATGTTTACATATTTTTGATGTTTTCGAGTAGAATTAATTTGACTCCAGAATTGATTCTGAACTGAAGCTAGAACTTGGAGCTTTTGAAATTCATTTATTCAGTTTCAAGACAACTTTCACAACATTTTTGTATAAGTTTATACCGAAAGCAATTGTCTTAACAAAATCTGTGTAATGTTAGAAAGAACATAATTGAACACAACAAAAATGCAATCTTAGCACCTGTTTGGTTTCATGGTGATGCACTATTTCTCGTGTCCCGATGTTTCCTCACCATGATATTTCAGAAGCTCCAATTGTTAGGAGTCAATAAATGTGCGGTGATGTGGTGGATTGCCGCAGACACAAACATGAACTTAATATTATTGAAGCTTAACATCTTCAGATACAATATTCTTCATGTAGTAATGTTCATCATTAAGTTAAGTTTATGCAGGTTTACTTAATGAAGCAAGAGGTCTTCATCAAGAAGCATTGAAATCATATAAAAAAGCATTAGATATTGAGCCAAACCATGTGGCAAGTTTGATATCAACAGCTTGTGTTCTGAGAAAACTTGGCGGTCAATCATCATCTTTAATTGTTAGAAGCCTTCTCACCGATGCATTAAAGCTTGACACAACAAATTCATCTGCATGGTACAATCTTGGACTTCTCTACAAAGCTGATTTGGGAACATCAGCATTGGAAGCTGCTGAATGCTTTGAAACAGCTGTTTTTCTTGAAGAATCATCTCCCATTGAACCCTTTAGATAATAACACCTTTTATTTTTATTTTGGTGTGCTTGTAAAGTTGGTTTATTAAATTCTTTTTTGATAAATGAAATAGTAAAAGGAGAAAGTACTAAGGCAAGTGCTTCATATTAATTTATGTAAGTAATCATTTTATCATAATCATAATAATATAAAGCTTACAGAGACACAAAAACAAACCAAAGTGTCCATAAGGGATTTCTAAATCCTAGACACTACCTTAAAAAAAAAAAAAAAAAACACACACACATACTCATTCATCTTCAGCAACCGAATAATTCCTTCACAATAACACAGACCTTAGGTGATATCCCTTTATTCAAAACAAACACATGCTAATTATTTCCAAGCTCATTGTTATTAGCCTCATCATCGCTAAGCTTGCTTGCTTTCTCATTCTCCTCCTCAATGCTAACAAGTCTAGTACTTTTAATCTTACCATGTGACAACTTACGAAGTGTTAAAGTAAGAACACCATTTTCCATCTTGGCCTTAACCGAATCCAAATCAGCATTTTCAGGCAATCTAAACTGTCTCCAAAATTTTCCATATGATCTTTCAGCTCTATGCCAACGATCACCTTTTTTCTCCTCTTCTTTCTTTCTTTCTCCAATCACTCTCAGCACGCTGTTCTCTTCCACTTCTATCTTTATCTTATCTTTTCTCAACCCCGGCACGTCCATCACTATAACATGTTCTTCTGGAGTTTCCTTCCAGTCTACTTTAACCGGTGACAATGTCATGGCTGATTGGTCTTTCTCAACTCCAAAGTAGGTTTGTTCCATGACACAAAATGGGTCTGGGAAATGATCAGCTAAGAGAGGGTTTGGGGAATCCATGGATGGCATTGCTAATCCTTTGGCTTTGGTAGGAAAACTACAAGCAAGAAAAATGGTACTGGTAACATGTTGAGTTGTTGTAGCCTTATTTCTAGTATATTAAGGTACTGATGATTGTTTATTCAATTTGGTGGAAATTGAATTACTGGTCTTGTTGCTTATATAGGTTGTAATGTGGAATGGTTGATAGGCAGTTGCAACTTCTGGATTAACGAGTGAGAAGATTGATGTGAGTTTAAATTCATGCTAAATTACTGAGTAGAAGTGGTTGTTGGTACCACATACAAGTTTCATGTACTCTCCAATTTTCACTTAGACATGAATAAACAAATCATTTAACACGGTCCACATTTATTTATTTGAACTAACGAAAACAACTAAAAAAAAACAAAGTAACACCGAAAATAAGATTATAGTTAAAACCCCTGAGATTGAAATAAAAATGTCCGGAATTGGGTGTTTTCAAGTGTTCACAAGATTTTTTTGGCAAGTTAAAAAAAAAATGACCCATATAACATTTTAATTTGGCAACCCTAATCCTTTTGCATGTCAACAATGATATCACCCTTAACTACCAAACTATCATTCAACATCTCATTTTCTCTATCTTTCACTTTATCTCACATCATGTTATATCCATCAAGTGATTCAAATTTCTCACTGTATGAATACCAAATGAATGTTTTCTTTTGCATAATGCACAACTCTTTTAATTATTTTTTTCACGTTCTCAGCCCCTTTTAATTTCATGCATTTCTTCTTATTTGGGCTCCTAGTGGCTAGCACCATTATATATAAATAAATCAGAGTTTTCCAATACTAGTAAAATTATCTTCAAATGAATCATTCTAATAGATAAATTAAAAATTACTGAAATGAAACGTTAAAAGCCAAAAGTGCAATTAAGTAACAAGAAAAGATTTTTGTTCACACAAATTTTATGTGTTAAGCATGGACGATAACAAAATCATTCGGGTTAAATTAATCTTTTCATTCCCCATTACACAATATGCTTCGCAATGCTTATTACATAATGGCTCATATAAACTGTTTCATTCTAAGAATAGGAAGGGATTTAGAGATGATAAGAAACCAACATTCCCCTCCCTTGGCAACCAATTACGGTGAAACAATTATGCATTATAGTAGCTAAAAGTACGACAACTTCTTCTTTTGTTCTAGATTTTAAATTAATTTAGATCCATGATAAATATAATATTCTATTCTTGTGAATAAAAACAATAACAGAGGAATCAACCTGATAAAGGTCCAAACTACAAACACACATTCAGTTAACACTCCACCTGAATACCATAGGCACGAATTAAGGAAGTTGGCATATATAATGCACTACTTCCACATTATGTACATCAGGTCCCTCTCCTTATTAAACTAGCACTTCACCGCTGGTTATCCCTGCGTCGGACATACTTTGTTCTATCATGATATCTTGGTCTGCTGTCCCCCCTTTGTGCCTGTGGCTCCACCCTTCTCTGTCTCTCAGGTGATCTTTGGACAATCTCTCCATTCACAAATAGCTCAGCTGCACCGACATAATTAAGAGATAATTATTAACCTGAGCAGAGTTATCGGGCTTGGGTAAACAAGAACAAAAGCATGCATTCCCTTATATTGTATAACTAGAACTAGACCTTACTTAATCAACTTCAGTGTGCAACTATGAGAGTCAAAAGAAAGCATGAATATGACAACCAGATTCTTATCACATGATAATTAAAATAGAAAAGAACAAAAACAACCCTAATAAACAAATGCAAATCAAAGATTTAATAAAGAAAGAGACAAAAATGACAGATCAATGAACCAAGAGAAATATGATGAAGAGGATTGAATGTGTGACTACAAGTGATTGTTGATAATTGGGGTACTCATGTCAGTCTAACGTTTAAAGCTAGACACAACCAAGAGATGGATTCACAGAAAATCAAGACATTAACTAGAATGTACTGAGTGTGGACAACAATAATATAAAAATTGACTTCTTTGCACCAGACATTCCAAATAGAAAAGATGAAAATACATTAGCCACCACCAAAGATTATTACTAAATAGCATCATAGTTATATAACAAACATGGAATTGTCGAATTTGGCTAATAAGCACTGATTTATCCCAAAACAGAAAGCACTAATACTCTGGGACAAGAAAATGACAAGTAAATTTTGTATCAACTCCAATGATTCTGCAATTTCATATGATTTAAAGAACAGAGGAGGGAAGTTCTCTGTCAGTGACGTCCATTAGCATTCAAAGCTAGACATTACTCAAGAAAGTTATTAGCGCCGAGATGGACTGCGAACAAAAACACATTATATGCCAAGTAATTTTTTATGTATCAACTCCATAAATGTGGGAAGGAACAGAACAAGAGGAGGGGGATTCTCTATCAGTCCATTAGCATTCAAAGCTAGACACTACTCGGAGAGTTACTAGCATTGCCAAGATGGACTTCTAGTGAACACATTCTATGCTAATTAACTTATGTATCAACTCCAATGATTCTGCAACTCCATAAATGTGTGAAGGAACAGAACATCGGGAAGGGAATTCTCTATCAGTTCATTAGCATTCAACGCTAGACATTACTCGGAGAGGCATTGCCAAGATGGACTTCCAGTGAATACATTCTATGCTAATTAATTTATGTATCAACTCCAATGATTCTGCAACTCCATAGTCATGTAAAGGAACAGAACACGAGGAGGTGAAGTATCTATCAGTCCGTTAGCATTCAAAGCTAGACATTACTTAGTGAGTTACTAGCATTGCCAAGATGGACTATCAAGAAACGTATTCTATGTTACTAATTAGTGCTTGCCAAGTGTATAACTAGAACAAGAACATGACAATCCCTTCATTTACACAAGACATTTCGATATAAATGATAAAAACAAGAGTTTTGTATCTGAATAATTTACAAAAAATAAGTAATTACCCAACTAATTGAAAATGAAAAAGGAAAATAGCATCATAGGTTTGGAAAAGAAGACATCAAGTGATTTAATGTATCACTTCATTTGATTCTGAACCTCCATAGATATGTTAAGCAACAAATCAGGAAAAGAGAGAATATTTTAGTCCATTAGCATTAAAAGCTATCCATTACCCAAATGACATTGAGAATTATTAGCTTTACCGAGATGGACAAAAGATATAAAAGGACAACAAAAAGAAGAGAACAAAGTGCTTGCAATGCAAACTATTGTAAAAACATTGAACACCGCCCCTCGATTATACCTACAATTAAAAGTGCTATATAAACATTATATTACTTAGTTGAGGAGTGCTAGCAACACTACAAAGACATCACAACAACTCTCTTTTATTTGTTAAAATTCATACGAGTCCCACCAAATTTGTATGGAACCCACATAATTTGGTGGAAACCATATGAATTTCAACCATAAGAGTGTGTTGGGATGTTTGTGTTAGAGAGTTTGTTACTAGGATTATTCTTAATTATAATCAAAGTTTGGAAACATAACAGGTAAATGTCACAAATTGTGGCCTCAAAGCAAGAAAATAAAAATCAGTACCAAAGATCGCCATTATTATCAGCTACAAAAGGCAAGAGAAAAAAGAGTTCAAATATAAAACTGCTAAATCCTCACCGCCATAATCCTGGTGCTCAGGATCAACATATGAATCAGGAAGGACAAACAGAACTCCAGGAATCCCTACTCAAAGAGAAACAACAATAGAAAACACATTAACCAGCAGTAAAATAAAAATTAAAAATTAAAAACAAAATAATTCATTGAAATGATTCCTTTATGAGAAATGATATCTGTACAACCACTTTATTACAACTTTTTGACAACTTTCTCTCTCATACTCACATTATATTTTTATTCTCTCTCTTCCTTTTTCTCTCTCTATTGTTTTGGACCAATGAGAAGAGAGAAAATAAAAGTTGTCAACAAAGTTGTCACAAATGGTTGTCAATATATCACTACTCTTCCTTTATACCTTCCAACTTATTAGAAGTCTCCTCATCAAGCTCACAGCCAAATCCAAAGTACCTCTCACAAGATACATTGTAAATCTTCTTCTTAGCTTCCTCCTCACTGAAAACCAAACAACAAATTTAGAAAGACAAAAACCAAAATCACTTAACAACAATAAGACCTATCAAACTAAAACCAAAATTGGGGTTTCAAAACATCCATTTCTATCACAGAAAAATATAACACTAGCAAAAAAAAAAAAAAAGGATTTTTATCACAACCCCGGAGACCCAACAAGCAAAAAATGATTTTTATGACAACCCAGAAGACCCAACAAGCAAAAATCCAAAAAGGTATTAAAATTCATAAATTTTGATGACAAAATTAAAAACCTGAATATGAATAGTAAGAAAATGTTATACCTTCCCAGAACTTGTGCAAGGGTTTTGACGTAACAATCAATCATCTGCTGTTTGGTAGCACCTTCACCACCAGGCTTATCAATAATAATAAGCCAGTGATTGTAATCACAACCAGGGAAAAGCGGAGCCATCTCAGCAGGAGGACGGTCACTGAAGGAGGTGTTGGACCCCGGTACTAGCGGCGAGTAGTTGCAGTAACCGGCCCGGTGAATCCCGCCGAAATGGAGTGATTGGAAGATGGTTTGGGACATTGGGATGATGAATCGAGGGGATGTGAGAGATGAAGGTTTGGAGAGTGCTCCGGCTACGGTGGTGGTGTAGGTAGAGGTGGAGGTGGAGGTGGAGGTGGTGGTGGAGAAAAGGCGGCGTTTGAAGGATGATGCAATTGCTCTCGTCGTCATGATGGATCTGAAGGAGAAGGAGATGGGAATTAGGGTTTTTGGTGCTTCACTATGTGCGAAACCGGATTAATTAACCTCGATGCTATATATTTAGAATTTTTCCAAATTAACTAAAATTTTTAGCTTAATACCAAAATTGACCTTTCCATATAAATTTTCTCAAAGAAAGAAACGTGTAAAATCAGAATTTCCTTTAAGTTCACGTGTTCTACGTGAGACTAGTTCACGTTTACCTCTGCACCCACAAAACCCACGATGTAGAAATTGAAAGCATAAATCAAACGCAAAACCCAAAACAATGGCATGAATTGAAATGAGGGAAAAAAAACCAAATCAAAACACAATTTTCTAACCTTGGTTGTTTCAAAATTGCTTCCAGAAGAACCTGTTTTCGTTTAGGAGAGAACGATAGCAAAGATTTTAGGTGAAATGGGAATTAAAATTTATTTAAGGGTGTTATTGTCATTTATGGGTGTAACCAGATCGATCACAGCTTCTCGCTTAGCTAACTGCCGGACAAGGATGCAAATCAACTCCTTATATAGAATAAGATCGACACATTCAATGAAGCAGCCAGTCCGGCAGACAAGCTACTTTCCGATTCTAGGACTGGCGGATCCTCTATCTATTAGCATACCCGTACCGGCAGTTAGACTAGCACTCTCTCCCCGCAGTAACCGGCTGTAAGAGAGTAATGAAAGGACATATATGGTCGAATCGTAACTATCGAATACGACCCTAATAGAAATGCACACATTTATCTCATACACTATGGGGATGGTGAGAAAAGATATATTTTACACCCCAGAGGGGCTATAATTGGAGATACCATTGTTTATGGTACAGAAGTTCCTATAAAAATGGGAAATGCCCTACCTTTGAGTGCGGTTTGAACTATTGATTTATCGTAATTGGAAGTAACCAATTAGATTTACGGCGAAAACGGATGTAACTAGAAACATTCTTTTTTTTTGTTACATGTGACTAGAAAGTAGAAACATTCACATATATTTATGTGATGTGATTTTAATACATAGAAAATTAAAAATGCCCAATTATTATTGGTTTGTAAAAAACTTTTTTATTGACAATAAAATAAAAACTATTTTGTTTATGATATTGATTCAAACACGGATTTGGATTCTCTCCGATGAGGTTCTCTCTTATCCGTGCGGCTTAAATCACAATTGTTTACGTCCACTTTTCTCTCTCTTAAACATTGCTTTTTATTTATTTATTTATTCTTGATGTTCTTCCGGCTATTGGATTAGTTGCAACAAAGATAGCATAACACATCAGCAAGAGATAATCCAAATCAAACATTGTATCAAGTAGGGGAGTTCAAAATCATTAAACTCAATAGATTTGCGTTTTTTATTGTATCAACGGAACCAAAATGTAACATGAAAGAAACATTAACAAAACTTATGTCACACAAGCTAATATTCCTTGGAAACGAAATGACAATTTTCATAAAATGATCTATTTTCTCTTCTATTAAGTTTCTTCATTGCTTTTTAATTCAAAAATGTATTTATGTGCTTTAATTTGATTCTATTTGCACTTTCCTATATATGCTAATCTTATGTTAATTTTATTTGTTATTTTTAAGAATGATTTCTCGTATACTTTGGAGACCTTGGGATTTTGTTTGTAGGGAGGAGAATAAGCCAGGACTTATGCGAGTGCTCATGTATTTTACTAGTATGGATGAGAATATGTTAAATCAGCATACGTTGGGAATCGAACCATGCCCATTTGAGAAAATATCACATCCATTGTACCACTAGGTTGCTGAAGAGTTTTGTTTTAAAATGACATATTTGTAATTTATGACTATTATAAGTTTAAGACTGCAAGTTAACAAAATATAATCACACAACAAAATAAAAATTAAACTCCCAACTAAAGAACTAAATTTTTGTAACCAGTAAAAATACTTTTTTTTTTAAATGGAATTTATATTAACTCATAAAAAGTGATTCTCATTGGTTTATTAGTTCGTTGATCTATTTATTGATCTATTTAAATATATATCAGATTATCTATTGAAATACGTTCATATAAAATAATTTTTTTAAACAAACTAATACGTCATGAGATTTTTAAAAGATTAGACTCAAACCTAAAAATTAAGCCTATGACATACTATAACTGAAACTAGTTCTTAAATTTTTTGACAAGTCATAATTAGACATTGCAGATCGATCTTTATTCGACTCAACTTATTCTCACACTTATTCGCTAATAACTTATAAATTTTCTTATTTTCTCCCTTCTTTGACCTTTTCCTTTTTATCTTTTCATCTTATTTGTCACGCATCCAAAAACAAAGTGAAAGTATAGTTTTTCTTGCTAATAAAACAAAGCGTAAATAGTTCCGATGAACATAGTTCAGTTGATAGGAATATTATTTTATTTTTTTGAAGGATTGATAGGAACATTATGATATTCAAGGGTTGAAATTCAAAATCAAATTCTTCACTTATTCCCCTTAATTTTTGTTTGGATTATAATGATATTGGTACAAAGTTTCCACCGTTACTTAACATTGACTAATTTCTCCTAAGGAAGTTATGAAGCACACATGTGGGTTCTCTTCTCCTAACCAATTTTTTTCCATAAGAATGAACCAACAATCAAACCCTGACCACATCCTTAAAAGACTTAATCACTTACCATCTGGACCAAAATTGTTGATACTTAATCACCTTAATTACTTGAAAAAAAAAACAACAAAGTGCAAATATAATAATTTATTTATATCTATTTATACTACATATATAAAGTGAATACATAGTTTTGTGGCGATTTTTTGACTTTCAATAAAACCCTTAAACAAATATGATAAAAGAATAAGAATGATATATTGTTGAAGTCATTCAAAAAGGTAATAATTTATATTATATTGTTATATTATTAGAGTCATTAAAAATGATAAGAATAATTTATTACAACATGAAATGAAAAATATCTACACCTACAATTTTAATCATAATCAAGATAGTTTTAATCAAACCAAGTTGTTTGGGCTCCAGTGGCAAGGAGCTCCTTCCAAAGACGTACCCGGAGAATACCGGATTCGATTCCTAGGGGGGACAACGCTTGGCCAGTGCGCATGCCTCTATGCACGAGCCGGATTAGTCGTCCACCTTTGGTCGGTCGGAAACCAGCGCAAAAGCAAAAAAAAAAGATAGTTTTAATCAAAATTTCATAAGTGAAATAAAAAGAGTGTAATGAGTGTCCAAACGCTATAATAATACCATAAAAATTGATAAACAAACTCTATAAAATCCTTAAAAAAAAGGCTAAATATGTTTTTGATCCTTATAAATATGCTAACTTTTCGTTTTAGTCCCTCTAAAAAATTTCTTCAACTTTTAGTCCTCCAAAAGTTTTTCATCTTCACTTTTAGTCCCTCTTTTAAAGTAAGCTCATATGTAGAATTTATATTTTGGAATGAAAATTTGCAGAAAAATTTATCTCTCCAAAAAAAAAAAAAGAACTTTTCAACAAAACATGAATTAAATATGAATTTTTACATTTTTTACGGTTAAAAATTTATATTTAATTTATGTTTTGTTAAAAAAAAACTAAGTTTTTTGGAGAGAAATTTTTACAATATTCTTCACATTTCTGCACAATTTTATTAAAATATACAAAAATTAACTTAAAAGGGATCAAAAGTAGTGATTGAAAATTTTATAAGTGATTAAAAGTTGAAGAAATTTTTTAAAGAGACTAAAACAAAAAATAATATATTTATAATGATTAAAAACATATTTAACCAAAAAAAACTCTAAAAAAAAACCATAAATTTTCATTTCAACCGAATTGACTAATGTCACTCCATAAATTACTTCAAAAACAGAACAAGAAGAAATTTAAAAGCCAAAGTTGTTATCATGGGCCCACGTGAACTAGATAGAAGTGTCTATAAATTAGTCTCTAGTTTCATTGATGAATACGTATCCTTCATAACCATTCTCTTCTTTCCCGTCCAAGGAGGAACCAAAGAGCAAAGAAAAAGAGAGGGCTATGGAAGAAGGTAGAGTAGTGAAAGAGGAGTACACAGAAGATGGAACTGTGAATCTTAAAGGGAAACCTGTTCTTAGATCCAAAACTGGTGGTTGGAAAGCTTGTTCCTTTGTTGTTGGTAAAATCTCTCACTCTTTTTTTATATACTAGTCCTTTTCATCTCTTTATGTTTAGAACTTTGAAGTAAAAGTGTTTGTTATTCTCTATAGGGTCCAAAATATTGCTCTCCAATAAGTGTGGAAAGATAACAAACTTTGAGGAAGTTCCTCTAAAAAAACAAACTTTGAGTGAATTTGAGAAAATTATGGATGCTAAGATAAGAACCAATATCCTCTAAAATAAATAGGAAGATAAGAACCACTAGTATATTATAAACGCCTAAAAAAAATGTACTCCAAAGCTTGAACCTTCGTTTAGTTTAGTGTGACACGATTTGGGATAGTGTAATGGATAAGTATTTCTTCATAAGGAAATACGATTTTAAAGATATTTTAAATTTTCAATGCATCTTAATGAAGCAAAATTTAGTTCGAATCTTGAATTTCTCATTTATTCACATTTTAAATTTCTAACGACCAAACTATTTAACAAAGAAATAAAGAAATTCCAATGCCATTTAAAAAATATACTACTACTATTGACGTTTAAGCTTTCTAATTTTTTTTTTTTTTTTTTTTAAAAAAGTTTAAGGTTTCTAATTAAAATGTTCACATCCTTATAATTTTATTTTGATGGATACATCCTTATAATTTTTTACAAAAATAAAAATTGCACATCATATTTTGTATTTATTACTAAACAATATCTATATTTTGTAACGTATATTACTTAATAAACATTAAATTTCTCAAACTTACACTTCAAAAATATTTACTTAATTAATGGGTCACGTCAATATCACAATATTACATTTTTACATTTTTTTAATTTAATAAAACTTATTAAATAGGGCCACCATTATGCATGCCAATAATAATTTGTCCGGTCTCGATATTACTCAATATTTGGCATAGCAAATAATAATTTAGTAATAACAAGTTAACTTCTACTCCAAAGCTTCAATCTTCATTTTACAAACGTATAAACCTTATTGCTTGTCAAATATATGAATGCAGTGTATGAAGTATTTGAAAGAATGGCATATTATGGAATATCATCAAATTTGATCCTCTTATTCACAAAGAAACTTCACCAAGGAACAGTGACTGCTAGTAACAATGTGACCAATTGGGTTGGGACCATTTGGATGACACCTATTTTAGGTGCTTATGTTGCTGATGCTCACCTTGGTCGTTTTTGGACTTTCCTCATTGCATCCTTCATTTATCTCTCGGTAAGCAATAGTATATGCTATAACTTTCTTATAAGCAAGTCTTAATCACAAGAGTTCAATTTCAATTCAAGTAGTATTTTTAATTTAACATACAATCATTGTCCAAAAACTCATTATAATTATTGTACCAATAGTAAGGCATTGATTTCAATCTTAATAGGAGGACATCTAAAATGTCCACAGATTGCATTTAAGGTTGATAATTTAATTGAAACCTCATCCTACCCATGTCTGTATCCTCTTGCATGGCATTGGTGGGAGTAATTTTAAATACACCCTATGGACCCCCATAGTTTTGTCCAGCTTATCTCCCAACTCCTACATGTAACATGTAATGGGGTCAAGATTCAACCAAGATCTTTGGCAATTGGCACATGTACCCTAGGTTCTGAGTGTATTAAATCAAATGGTGCAAAGATATAGTTTTTGATCTCAATATATATGATTTGAAATCCGCATATTTTTGTCCATACATTGGTTCTATGGCAACAAATGATTGATAGTATAAAAATCTTTATATTATTCAAAGATCGTAAATGGAGAGATCCTAACTCTTATAATATACGTGGTCAGTTAAATCCATTTGCAATTATTGATTATATTGATGAAAATGGATTATTTAATACTTTTAAAACTTGACCGTATGATATATTACATGCAATTAACCGATCATTCCACAATCTAAGAGATTTTTATAGTTTAATTAAAAGACATTCGAATTCAACCTTAGAATGCAAGAACATTTAATTCTCTTAAGAAGAGTTTTGTCAACAATTGTAGTTCTATCTGATTTGAGAGGTTAATCTTTACCGTGTTTGCGCGTAGATGATTATTCCACACAAATGAATATATAATTAGCAAGCAAGTTGGCTAACTAAGTTGCTACTACTATACTATAGTCAACATTTTGGATGGAAGATTTCTTACTTTTCTGATACCAATTATGCGAGCAGCCTAGTAGGATAAGTCAACAATAGCTATAGACCGGGGACTAATAATACACTTTTTTCTTTATTTTATGAAAGGACCAATAATACATTAATTGAACATTTGACTAGCTCCTGATACGAGACAATCAGACAAACAAAAGAATCTAGAATCACAAACCAGTCATTTGAAACTTATCCTTGCCTTTTTAGGATCAATGAATGATCTCTATATATTTCAATCTTAAAGACACTTATTAAATCAAAAGGAATTGTATTGAGAATATTGTTTTTAAAATGTTAAAGTATTAATAAGTATATCTCAGTTGGTATGAACATCGTAGATATATTTATTTATCAATTGAAATATACTTATTTAGATTAATATGAGATATATCTCAGTGGAAGTAAATAAATATTGTTTTACACAATTTTAAGAGTGATATTTTGATACTCATTTGGTTTTTTAACATGTGTTATTCTCATTTAGATAAATGTTTCACTTATATCTTTAAGACAATTTTTTTTTTAATGAGTTCCTTTGACAATATTCTTAGAGCGTTTATTAATATATTCCATATGATATTTGATGATTTTTTTTTCTTTCTGTACAAATATTTTAAGTGTTTTATTTATATTTTGAAGACAATTTTTTTTAATATATTTCTTTAACAATTCTCGTAGAGCACTCGTTAGCATGTCATGTCCATATATTATTTGATGATTTTTTCCTTCTTTTCAGCACGAATGAGCTTCTAGTTCACTACTATACTAATTTAATAATAAATTTAATTAGTTCTTACTAAACATAATTATAGTCAATACTTGACGAGTTTATAGTCAATAGATGACGAAATATACGACCAAAAAAAATGTTTATGTATACTTTACATTATTAATATGAATATTTTTCAAAGTATTAAGAACTGGACCCATGTGACAGGGTTGTATATAGAAAAATACATTAAGGTAGTAGGAAAGTGTCCTAGTCACAGTGAGTTTGATTCTAAACACGCGATATTCTTTTCATATTAATTTTCCTATTTAAGATTCGATAGTGGACTGGACCAAGGGTTATTAAGGTCCACCATAGGAAAATTGCTCTTCTTATTTGATATTTTTGATTTAACAAGATCGATTGAATCAGTTTAAAAAGCGATTGAATCGGTCTTAAAGTATCAGCGTGAGTTAACTTACATTGAAAAATATCGTGCGTACGTTGAATTAAAGGAATGAGCAAAATCAAAAGCAAATTTTCCCATCATAATGTTTTGATGTTTTTTTTTTCCACATGGAGCACATTTTCAAGTTATAAACACCACTAAAAGTTCATAAAATCAATCTCAAGATAAGGACATGGTGCTACTGTGGGGCTAGTGGGTTGGGATGAAGCACTATAATGACAATTAACAAATCATATAGATTATAGAAGAATCTTATAGCTAACAGTGGCAAAATTGTCTAGTAGTATTTGCAGCATGCTCCAAGTTTTGGATAAGTTTTAAGTGAAAAAGATGGATAATACTAATAGGTATGTGTGCAATATTAATTATTGTTTTTCAAGTCAAAGTCAATCTCGTTTAACTATTGCATCATCAAATTTTACCGACCCTACAAGTTATAAAGCACGAACACTCCTCAGATTATGCGTATTTTGGTGTCACCGACACAACACTAACACTTAATTATAATTACACTGAATTATGTAATTTAATTGTTTGATCTGTATTGGAACATGCAGGGTATGTCTTTGCTTACATTAGCAGTGTCACTTCCTACCTTAAAGCCACCTGAATGCCATGAATTAGATGTAACAAAATGCAAAAAACTCTCTACATTACAATTAGCTGTGTTCTATGGTGCACTTTACACTCTAGCAATAGGAACAGGTGGAACCAAACCCAACATCTCAACCATTGGTGCAGACCAATTTGATGATTTTCATCCTAAAGAAAAATCACATAAACTTTCATTTTTCAATTGGTGGATGTTTAGCATCTTCTTTGGGACCCTTTTTGCTAATACTGTTCTAGTTTATATCCAAGATAATGTTGGTTGGACTCTTGGATATGCTTTGCCAACTCTAGGATTAGCAATATCAATCATGATATTCTTGGGAGGAACACCCTTTTATAGACACAAATTGCCTGCAGGGAGTACTTTCACTAGAATGGCTAGGGTCATAGTTGCTTCTTTGAGAAAATGGAAAGTACCTGTTCCTGATGATACTAAAAAACTATATGAACTTGATATGGAAGAGTATGCTAAGAAAGGGAGTAACACTTACAGAATTGATTCCACTCCAACATTGAGGTATATACTTTTGATTATTTCCTAGCTTAATTAACCGTAACACACAGACATTTCAGATTGAAGGCAATGTGTGACACATGTCAATGTTGGACACGGACCCGACACCGACACATGTTACTATATTCAATTAAAATTATTTATGCTGTCGATATGTTAGTGTAGTGTACAATGTTTGTGTTAGTACTTCATCTCTACTTGACGGATGTAATTTTACTTTGAGAAATGGTTTTTGGACAACTAGTTTTAGACAACTTCCACAACAACTTTTTAAGGGGTTAACACAGTTCAAATAGGTGGTTGATTATGTTTAATAGATGGTTAATGTATATAACAAGCATCAAAACTCATTAACTATCAATGTAACTTCATTAACCACAAACTTGGACACATTTTTCAGACGTTCAAATCTACAACCACGTGAACCCCTTAAAAAACTATAGTGAAAGTTGTCAAATCTTAGTTGTTCAAATAACACGACTCTGTTACTTTTGTGATGCAATTTCATATATTAATTTATTATTTAGGTTCCTAGACAAGGCAAGTGTCAAAACAGGCTCAACTAGTCCATGGATGTTATGCACAGTTACACATGTAGAAGAGACAAAACAAATGCTAAGGATGATTCCAATCTTGGTTGCTACATTTGTTCCAAGTACAATGATGGCTCAAGTAAACACCCTTTTTGTAAAACAAGGAACAACACTTGACAGACACATTGGAAGCTTCAAAATTCCACCAGCAAGTTTAGCTGCATTTGTCACATTGTCCTTGCTTGTCTGTGTAGTGCTCTATGACCGTTTCTTTGTAAGGATTATGCAGAGATTAACCAAGAATCCAAGAGGGATTACCCTTCTTCAAAGAATGGGAATTGGTCTTGTTCTTCACACAATTATCATGGTAGTTGCCTCTGTGACAGAAAATTATAGGCTTAGAGTGGCAAAAGAACATGGTTTAGTTGAAAGTGGAGGACAAGTTCCTTTGAGTATTTTCATTTTGCTTCCTCAGTTTATACTTATGGGAACAGCTGATGCATTTCTAGAGGT
Organism: Medicago truncatula; assembly: GCF_003473485.1. NCBI lineage: Eukaryota > Viridiplantae > Streptophyta > Magnoliopsida > Fabales > Fabaceae > Medicago > Medicago truncatula. Next base: position 37,332,245 of record NC_053042.1, on the reverse strand, counting down.
TGCGAAAATCGAGTTTTTCTATGATCAAGCTCCAGAAAGCATGAAGAGTATTGGAACTTCGTATTCTTCAACTACATTAGGCGTTGGAAATTTCATCAGTTCATTCCTTTTGTCGACAGTATCGCATATAACTCAGGAACATGGTCATAAAGGGTGGATTTTGAACAATCTGAATGATTCTCATCTTGATTACTACTATGCGTTTTTCGCGGTGTTGAACTTCTTGAACTTGGCTTTCTTCGCGTTTGTTACAAGGTTTTATGTATATAGGGCTGAAGTTTCGGATTCTATAGACATGCTTGCCAATGAACTGAAGGAAAAGAAAGAGGCTAACCATGTGAACCTTATAGAGTAAGTGATTGGATCTATTAGGAAGAATGTTTATGATCAAAAAATTCCAAATTTGGATGGCCAAAGAACTATAATTATGTATATATTTTGTGTGTGATGGTTTTGGTGACTGGAAAGCCACTTTAGAACATAATTCTAATCAAGTTAGTTAGAGGAATCCATTCCAGTGTGTGATCATTTGTCCAGTGCAGCCATATTGTTATTGTTTTTGAATTTTGAGAATTCACATAGTAGGCTTGCTGAAAATCATGAATTTAGTTTTTTTTTTTAAAGGATTTGTCACCACTTCTCTAAATATATAAATAAAATATCACAAAATGTCTTTTTTTTTTAAAGGATTTGTCAAAATTGTGATGAATGTAGCTACTTTAAGCACCTAATCATTGTTGGTTGTTTCATCAGATTGTCTGTTTTGTCTTCAGTTGATCAGCACCTGTTTATAGAAACCTGGCTATAAGCATTACATTTTTTTATGTGTATTCTCCTTTTCTATATTATAGTAGTTAACTTAGTAAAGGTTTTCATGAATTATATTGGTGATTCAGTAAATAATATTGTTATATTGATGAAGTCAATGTTTTAAGACATAAAATCAGGATCGTATAATGAGTTAAGAATATGTATGAGCTTGTACATGTTACCATACTAAAGGAAAATGTAACTTTCTATTTCCAACCTGATTAGTTTTAGTGTTAATGAACTTTTGAGGTTAGGAGAAGAATATGAATATTTACCAATGCTAATGTGAATTTACTTCAAATTGAATGTACAGTGACTGAAAGGAGCAAATGTGTACTTTTAAGTTTTAACCCCTTAATGCTATTTCATCAGTAAAGTCACAAATTATTGGCTCTAATCCAAATTCCTAATTCAAAATTGTCATCTAAGTTTTCTGTTTTATTGGAAGATTCGGATTTTGTAAGTGGAGATTAATTTAAAGGCAAACATTAAGTCATCAACAAGTGTCCTAACAAATAACAATGCACTGTCCTATTTGCAAACTATTTTCATTTAAGGATTTTTTTCGCGCGTTAACTCTCCGGTTTTTTAGGAAAAGAGTTATAGTAATCTGACATTCAGTAAAGAGGTAAGTGAAGTCTGATCAAGAATATTTTCACCCAAAAATCAAGCTCGGGTTCTCCTAAACAATTCCTTCTTTGGTGGAGCTCATTAACCATTTAAGTTCGATCACTTGGTTAATTCATTTGGAGAAAAATGATATGAGGTATAACATGATCATCTAACGCAGGGACAAATGCTAGTATAAGGGAGGGGTAGCCATTGCCACCCCAAAAAAATATATTTTTTGAGCGAGTAGGTATATTTTTATATCTAACCACCCCTATATATTTAACTACCCTAAGTTTTATTTTACGGGAAATAACTTTTTCCCATCCTTATTTAGCTTCCGATCGAACTTCAAATGATTTAATCTTATCGTATAGGAACCAGAAGATTAACATCCAAAAAAGATAAATAATAAATAATAATAATCTTTGGTTTATTTAACAAATAAAACAAAACAATAGTAGGCCCACACCCACAGGTCACTACACAAATAAAATAAGTCAATTTAGCTCTGCAATTATGGATGAATTCGAGTCTTTAAAAGACCGTTGGGTTCAATTTTCATAAATAGCTACTATTAGTTTTTATTTCTTTTGTTGTAGTTTTTTTGATACAATATTTTTTTTTTTTTGAGGGGAGGTACAATACGTTATTCATTCTACTGTGACTTTTTTGACACAATATGTTATTGCCGCATTTTTAACATAATTCGTTCTTGTTGAATCAAGTGTATATTTTATGAAGAACATTTTATATAAGTAATAGTTATTGTGATTTTTTTTTGCGTGGATTTGATTAGTTTAATTTTTTTTTTTTATAAATGGCCACCTCATAAAAATATTGCTAGCTTCGTCGCTGAAAAATTAGATTAGTTTAATTTTATTTTTTTTGTGTAAGTGTAACCTTCATAAGAGGGAGAACGGTGCATATAAAGAGCCACATTTCTTAATTTCCAATGAGAAATGTTATAAGTTTTTCTAATCTAACAGGCAAGGAGTAGTAGTAATGTTCAATTTTTCTTCTTCCAATGAGTAATATATTATAAATGTCGCAAATAGTATATATTTAACTAAATTAATCCATTTGTCAAAAAAAAAAAAAAAAACTAAATTAATCCATGTATTCTCATTACAACTTTAAAATACATTAGAAATATTATCTACATGATATCATAAGCTCTCGATTTTGGGAACTGTTTCCGCATAAACTTAACCGCCATTTTGGAGCTTATTTGTTTTACCCTTCACATTCATTGTTGTCACCTCTTTTATTGTCTTCATCGTTGCATTTTTGCACTCTTTACCTTTTTCTCACATCCATCGCGATTGAAGTTGTAATTATTATCACGATAAATCATTAAGGTGTATCTTTTTTTTGTCTATTGACAAAATGACAAATACCACGTAAACTCACTTACACAACTGTTACGTCTCGAGTTCGAATCTAGATGAAGGTATCTGATCTAGCAATATTGGCGTTGTTAATTGAGCTAAACTTACGGACATATAACATTAACTAAACCACCTTTCAAGAAGAAGAAAAAATTAGCTAAACCAATCATAATATATCCAAACGATTTGGGCAACATGGTCTACACAGAGCATCCATTTGCAGTCAAAATGACTTAACTGTTGTCCGAGAGAGGCAATTTTCTCCTCATTCTTGAGAGCTTCTTCTTCCACCCCCCCATTCTTAAAAACTGCATCCCCTAAATTTGCCTATTCAATTAATATATTACACGGGCTTAAGTTGCTCCTAATACATTTTTTTAAGTATAGTCAGTTGCAATGCAAGACAATACTTTGACCTCTGCCCCTTCTACTCAGACCATACTTTGACCTTTGCAATCCAAAAGCTTTGTTTATTTGCTATATTCCGATACACCTCTCACCTCAAGTACTTTTAGATTTGGACCATTGATATAAATGATTAATGATCTGAATCGATAAATTTTGATATCATCTTAAAATTTAGATCACGTTGCATTTAATTTTACAAAATTGACTTGTAAGATGAAAAAATGTCACTTTTTTGTAAACTCTAACAAGATCTTATGATCAATCTTTGTGGGATTTTATTTTTCCAATACTAAGAAAACAAAATAACCTCGAAATCACTTCCTAAAGTATCATTTATCTAAAAATAATAGTTATAGATATAATATTAGCAATTGTGTGGAATTTAATTTTTTTACTGAATTTGATACTTTAATTTATATTGTTTAAAAAAAAGCTTTTGGATGCGATTGAAAAATTAATTGTGTAATTAACCTTACAAAGTTACACACATAGCAATCTTCTCTTTACTAATATTGAAGCACTCTTGCTTTTTTTTTTTTTTTGACGTGAAGTACACTCCTCCTTCTACTTGTGTTTTATAAGCTATACAAAAATACAAGTTTTTCCTCTCCTATGAAACCTCGACCTCATAGATTAGGCTTTTTGGACTGACTATAGGTGATTTATCTTAAAATTTAGATCACGTTTCATTTTATCGATTAATCTTGAGAATTAAACCCATTGTCCGTTAGCAAAGCTCAATTATAACTTATTGTTCTTTGAAATAACTAAATAATTAGATAAAATACGTTGCATGCAATTAGATAACTAACCCCACTACTTTGTCTTTGTAATTTTTACCATGAGAAGTTTTGGTAAAAAGACAATAAAATCGATTCTGATGATGTTTTGATTTTACCAAATTTATTCACCAACAAATCCTTGTCCTATTTGCCACCTTTATTTTTCCCCTTTAACACAAAAACAAATTATGCTCTGTACAATGCTTACTATATACCGAATGAATAATCATTTTATTCAAAAATTTACGTTTACACGGCAATAATCTGGATTTTAAGCCTAGCTTCCCTATTATATAAAATTTTCAAAACTGGCAAATCAAAATTTTTGAGGAACTTTAAGCACAGTATAGATAATATATTCAAACTTCATAAGATAGCATATACTTATTTGACAAGAAATACCTCAAACTACCAACTTCAATAGTCTACCTTAAAAAGAAACACATGAACGCAAGTGAAATAGTACAAAGATCATTCACTATAGTACTAATTAATTGTATCATATAGTAGAAAACTGAGCATATATATACATAATAAATTCATATATATACTGCTTTAATTATATATATCCACAAATTCAATTGTGAGATAGATGCTTACAATACCCAAATGTTAAACATTACTATCCTCACTAGTAAACTACAATAATATAATTTAATCATGCATCTATAACATTCTAGCTATGCATCTATAAGGACACAAAATTAAATAAATTAATGTGAATATATACATCAAACTTACGATGAAATATATAGTATGAAACTATGATATAAATCTTGAATCCTGCCCAAGCCTTAGCTCCAAGTCCACTTCAATATCCTCCTGATCATTTCCTCTCCTAATTCTTTGATGATGAGTATCATCAACATAATGTTGAGTTGAGCCGATTTGAAGACTCAAGTCAGGTCCTTGAAGCTCTTGGTTCAGATGGAAATTAGGCCAATTCGACGATCCTTGCTGATCATAAGAAAAACCATGCACATTTGAAGTTTGGTAATTTCCAACATGGTAATTTGGTGCTGTCGGATATTCATATGATCTTGGTTGTTCATATGAATAACCATGCATATTTGAAGGTTGGTAATTTCCAATAAAGGAATTTTGTTCTGAAGCAAAAGGAAAGACCATAGTTTCATCATTGGTGTAGAATTTAGTTCCAATTTGTGATGAAGAAGAATTTGGTTGCTTACTAGCCTTAGCTCTATCTTTCCTATGAATATTCATGTGACCACCTAAAGCTTGTGCATTTGTGAATCCTCTTTTGCAAAATGTGCATTCATAAGAACGTCTTTTTCCTTGATCATATCCATCATCACCTTCTTCACTTGAATAATTCATGTTACTAAAACAAAGTACTAGAATACAACTTTATGAGTTTGAAAATATGTAATATATGGAAGAGAATGTATAAAAAATTATGTGAAGGTGAAAGGGAATTTATACTAAGCATGGGAATGTAAATATGTAATAAAGGGGTCAAAATTAAAGAAAGAGAAATAATTGGTTAAGTCTATGTGGCAATCACGGTTATGCATCAATTAATTTAGAGTATAGTTTTGGCGTATATTCATGGGATTTGTCTAATATGTAGCCGGCTCTCTATGTTAAGATGAGTCTATAACCTAGGTTGAGGAATATTTTTATTTACTTCCATTTAATTGTAATTGATTTGGTTACACTTTCTGCTTATGTTGTTTTCAATTTTCATGAGGAGGTTGTTTAATTTCTTTTGGTATAACTTCTTTGCCGCGTTAATGTGACTTATCCTCACAAATGGATTAATCATATGATATAATACATTTTTAGTGTGTTTGAAACTTCTATTCTTCTGTCCTGGCTGTCAAATAATTTGTCATTTAAGGTATGAATATTTAATGAGATGCAAGCAGAATGTGCATGGGACGGTGCATGGATATATTGTACATTTTTTTAATCCTTTCTTTAATTTGTTTATCAAATCATATCCACAAGTAGTTCGTATTCCCATGTAAATATAGGATGTCTTCATATTTTTAATTAGGGTGAGGTGAAATTAAAGTTATATGGGATCATATTACATTATCATATTTGTTTTAAAACTAGATCCAAGTCTATACTACATCAAAATAATCCTTGACCGACCACATAGGATGTCTTCATTTGTGTTTTTCCTCTCATTAATCTCAACATTTTATTTATACTGTATTAGCTTTTTTTCTTTATCGATATTTCTTTCAGCCGAAAAATTGCATGCGAATGCAAATTTTAAATTTGCAAATAAAAAATACGATGTGCAATGTAAACAGAACATACAAGCAAAAACGCGTTTGAAGTATATCCAATTAATGTCACATCTAAAAAAAAGTATAACTCCAAATGTCTTTTTCGTATGTAACCAAAAAAAAAAAAAAGTCTTTATCGTACGTTTTTAAGATAGAAAAGTATAGTTGTTATATATTTAGCATTTCGCCAGTTGCTTAATTTGCATAATTTAACAGGCTTTCTAGCCACCCATTCTTCTAAAGCAAGAGACATCTGGCTGTACCATGTATTTGTACTATCATCTAGTAATAATAGTATAGTAACAAGCTAGGGTTAATTTCATCCAATGCTAACTCATTATTTACATGCATTGATAAATCATTGACATCATCAAAAAGAAGGGAGTGGAGCCAGTTTAGAAGGAATAATTTGATGGCAACCTATTGGTTATTTTAAAATAGAAATCTCTGAAAGAGACCAAATGTCTTCTTTGTAGTGTAGTGCATAATTTGCTTGACCATGAACTTAATTTTTGGTTTAAATTAAGTCTTTGAAATAATCCGTGTTTTCTTATAGAAAAGTTAGCTTAATTGCCTATTAATTAATCAATTGTTTCATGTTTTAGTACGATATCTATACTAATATGATAAAGACTAAGTATTGAATTCTAAAGACAACAACACGAGTACTGTTTTACTACTGCTTGCATTGTTGTTTTTGTTGATTTTTTTTAGCAAAGGTCCAATTGGATGAGTATTTTGTATATTCGATTTTTGTGGTCTAATTTAAGATATTCATAATCCAAAAAATTACAAGTAATAAAAAGTCCAAAAAAATCTAAACCAATCGATTTTTTTGTTATAGGTTTCCTCCATCGGATGCAATTCTATTTGAAAGGGTTGGATACCTTTTCATGTTGGAATTCAAAAGACAATTGAATTTAGCTCTGATTTGAGGATAATTGGGGTCCTACACCTTTGCATGTTGAAGTGTTACATTTTCCGGGTTATAAGGATTTTGTTAAACAGCAATGTCAATCTTTTCATGTTGTTTGTTGGGGTGAGAAATTAAAATTGATTAAAGGAAGTATGGTAGAAATATTGCTAGATGTTTAAATGAGGCTAGGATCGCTTGCTTCATTTTGATAATAAGGATGAAGGGGGTGGTTTTGATGCTTTGGAGTTAGAGGAATATCGTTATGTTTCATCTCAAGTTTTTTTTTTTCTGGTCTAGAATAATGTGTAGCATGTAGTGTCAGAAGACAAGGTTGTTATGGCTTAAGGAAGGTGATGCTAAATTCAATTTTTTTTCATGGAAAATGGCTAGTAGGAAGAGAATTCCATCAATTGTATAATCTAAGTGGTCCTTGGTGGAAGGTGTGTATGATGTTTGAGACATGGTTTTCAATCACTTTGAAAATCATTTTAAATCACATAATTTCGTGAGGCCTAGGGTGGAGATTTTTTTTTTTTTTTTTTTATGCAATTTGTTGATTATATCTTTATCTTGGGTGAAAATTTTGGACAAATGTTAAAACTCTTAAGACGATATGATCATTTTAGATCTCATCTTAGGCGTGGGCGGATCTAGACATTTGATATTGGTGTGGCAAAACTTTCAAAGCAACTATATATATTAACAAAGTAAAACATTGTTACCTTAAATGCTATAGATAAGTGGTTTGGGTGACTGTGTTTTACCTTGTTGTTACTAGTTCGACTAGTTCGATTCCCAGCAACACCCTTTTTTAATACAAATAATTTAAAAAAAAACATCAAAATAGAAACACGCCAGGAATTGAACTCAGCACATTCACAATTCGTCATTCGCACATACCACTAAGCCAAGAAAGAGTTCTGATATGTTTGCGACTTATATTATATATATAATAATTTAAGTCAAGTATATGAAGAAAAAAAAAGGGGAATAATCTGGTGTGGCAACTGCCACACCATGTTTCAGTGTAGATCCGCCCCTGATCTTAGGGCCAAAAGTTGATTTTTCACAAGAGTTTATTGGTTGGAATCAACGTGGCTGAGGATTGGTTGGTAGAGTCTTTTGTTGTGTTAAATTATAAAATTGGTCAGACTTTTCCAATTATCTTGGTCTTCCTATTGGGGGCAATCACCCCGTCTTTCATTTTAGTACCCCTTGGTTGATAAATAAGGAAAAACTTATCTAGGTTGAATAGTAAAAAGAATTATGCTCATTACCCAAACAGTATCGCTCATTTCCAAAGTAAAAGTCGAAAATGCCCCTACGCATGTTAACTTGCGTAACGTGAGTTAACATGTGCTAGTTATAAGGAGAACGTAACTTAAGTCACGCAGCGCATGTTAACTTGCGTTAAGTACTATTTTCGTTCAAAATCCAGCAGGCAACCATAAAACTCCATTTTTTCTTTCGCTCCACCTCTAAAAACCCCAAAAGTGCGAAATTTTGGGTAAAAATCTTCATTCCAAATCATTGCAAATCTTCCGGAAACAAGTTTCTACGCTCATTAAGCATCAAAGAACAGGTAATGTACCGTCAAAACTTTTTCATTTTTGCTGGTTTTGCTGGTAGTTTCGTTTTTCATTTCAGTAGGGGTAGGGCTCAGCGTGAGTTAACTCACGCTAGTTGTAAGGTCAACGTGACTTAAGTTGTGTAGGTAGATAGCACTAGCGTGAGTTAACTCACGCTACTTACAGTAACCTAGAATTTGAAATTTTGCGCCACTTTTTTTTATTTGCTTTGCTTGCCGCACAAGTCGCTTATTTATTTTTTTCTTTGTTTTTTTTAATGAGTACATATTGAGTGGCACGGTTGAAAATGTGGCGGATGATGGCATTGAGCCGAAACTTTGAAGAGAAGCTTAAATCGGTACCTACCGGTAACTTTGAAGAGAAGCCTAAACCGGTACCTACCGGTGTTCGTGTTATTCAAGTAAACACCAGGTCATTTTTTACAACAAATGAAAGATGGAAAGATCGAGAAGAATTACTTGGTTGGGTTCGTCGACAAGCGGGTAGGGCGGGATTTACTATTTCTATAGATAAATCTAGTACTATAGTGCCATACATGACGATGTCATGTGAGAGGAGTGGTGAATACAAGCCACCTAAGACGAGGAAGAACCGAAGCTTGAAGGCACGGGCTCAAGGAAGTGGCTTTTTCAGTTTTTGGATAGACAAGCCGCCTTCGACGAGCTCATGTCTAAGGAGCTGATGCCGCCAAACAAACCAACAAATGAGCACAATCCTATTAATTTAGACACTCTGAAAAAGCCAAAGCAAGAGATCGAAGTCATGGATGAAGACGAAGAATATGCACTATCACTAGTCTAGTTAGATAGGTTATGACACTTTTGGGTCGGTCGGTGTTCGTCAATTTTTTTTGTGGTATTACACCCCGACATATTTTTTGGTGGCCGGTTGTGTAATTTTGATATTTATGGCCAATATGTAACTAATATTATATAAATATATGAAATGAATTATTTTGGATCGTTTACGTGTCATTAAGTGTGTTTAAATTATTACGGATAATTACCGGCGAATTTGTGAAATTTGGATCGTTTATGTGTGATTACGTGATTGTGAGAAAAACGATGTTTTTGAGTAATTTGGATCGATTATGTCGTATTATCCGATAATCTTGTTAAACTGGCGTAATTCGGTTAAGTTATGAATGTGGCGTGATTACGGGTCATTCTACACTTTTCAAGTTTCAGTTCTGTTATTGCACTGCATTTATTGCAGTTTCTGTGTCTGCTATGAACGTGAGTTAACTCACGCTAGTGCAAATGGCAACATGAGTTAACTCACGTTGCACAATACACTAGCACATGTTAACTTGCGCTAAGCATTCAACAAATAACACTAGCGCATGTTAAGTCACGCTACTTATCTTAAGTTACGTTATAATTTGCACTAGCGCATGTTAACATGCATAAGGGCATTTCGGTCATTTACTTTGAGAATGAGCGAATCCATTTGACTAATGAGCAAAATTCTAGTAAAAATCATTTCATGGGTTGCCATTTGGTTCTTCTCAAATTTCTCTTCTCACGTCAACAAAAATTACCCTAAAATTGGATGAGGGTGGGAAATTCAGGAAAATGTAAAATTGGAGAACCAAATATATATATTTTTTAATTGGGAACCGAAACTTCATTTTTTATTTTTAAAAAATACATGGACCAAGAACAAAAACATATGAAATGATATTATAGGACAATATTTGTATAGTATCATATATATTTTAAGTTCGGATATGCTACATTTAGGCTAAGCTCAATTTACTTTATTTAAGGTTTAGATGTAAGACATGTGGCAAAAAAAAATTAACGGTTAAGATTTTAAATTAAAAAATAAATATTTGTTTAATAAAAATACATAATAATAACAAACAAATCATGTTCCCTTCTTCTCTCATATCGCAACAACTTTTTATTGTTTTTTAGTTTAAAATCTTAACCATTAGATACTTTTTTTTGCCACATGCCTTACATCCAAACCTTAAATGGAGTAAATGGAGCTTAGCTTAAATGGAGCATGCCCGAACCATATATTTCCTTGACAAAGAAAATGAAAAACAAATTATTTGTATATGCATTTGCAACGCATAACATGTATGTTTAAATTACATGCACCCTTCTCTGGTCATTATTATAAACAAAAATCTATACTAGAGATTCATTCAATAAATAATGTATATGACATATATTAAACATCACATACATCATTTACTGAATGAACCTAAAATTTAGATTTTTTCTTATAATAATGACCAGAGAGTGTATGATTCATAATTTATTGAATGTACCTAAAATGTGAATTTTTACTTATAATAATGACAGGAGGGTATATATGAGTATACAATTAAAAAGAAACTAGCTCCTTATTGAAACATTAAACTTATGACTTGGAGCATATATATATATATATATATATATATATATATATATATATATATATATATATATATATATATATATATATATAAGTTCAATTCCATGACACTTTCTATCCAATTGTTGGAACCTTAAAGACAATTCCATCTTTGTCAACCCAAACCCAAACCCTATCACAACGAAAGTCAAGGATGACAGCAGATCCTTCTGGCACAATGATGGCATTCACCAATGGATTCTCCCTCTCAATTGTAGCTTCTGCTACCTTTCCTTCCACTCCAACCAATTCTGGCCATGAGCTCTTACCTGAGAACACAATATTGATTAATTCAACCATCAAATTATAATTAAAATTTCACTAACCATTTAATTTATTTATTTATATATATGCATGTAAACATATATAACACCTTACCTTTGCATTCATCATCATAAGACATTTTTGTTTGCCTTTTTGATCCTTCAATATGTATGACTATTTGTGTGCCTTTTTCTTTCTTTTTGCAATTCTTTTGTTTGTGATATATAATGCATTGCAATGTATGATGTATTTATAGTAGTTTTTGGTGGAAACCTTATGCTTTTTTTTAATACACAAATCTTATGGGTTGGCAACCTTATGATTTGACTAGTCTATTCTATTGTCAAAATTTATACGGCTAAGGTTTTGTCAAAATTTACAATTTCACGCAAACAGTGTTCTTGTTTGAGAAGCATACATGTTAATATTTTTTAGGTAACAAAATGGTTATAGAATTGGCACTTGATAATTTGTTCTCATATTATTTTCAAAAAACACGTCGATAAAGATAAGGATTGATTAAAATATACAAGAAAAGATAAGAATCGGATTGAACTTGCAACATATTATTTTCATTTTATTTTTTGAAATAACTTGCAACATATACATATTATATTATTAGAACAAAATAAACATGTAGAAATTAAAAATATATTTTGCCTGACTACTTTCAAACTTCAAAGGAACACCGTTAATATGTACATGGAACTTGGTTTCCATGTTCAAAGCGTTAGAGAGTTGAGATAGATGATTTGATTATAATATAGGATATTTAATATATTTAAATATTTATATTTTTAAAAGATAGGTCGGTTATCAAGATTGTAGTGGTTTAGAACAAACATATCATTTGAGCCTAACTAATAAATATATAAAAAAAAAAAAAAAAAAAATTGACTTTTGAAAATGTTAACCGGGCCTCATAGGGCACTCTTTAAGTTTTAGAACTGTAAATTTTTATTAAAGTTTGTGTATTTGATACATTGCAAATTAAAATATTTGATTTTTTTAAAGAATGATTCCACATAAAATATATGCGTAAAAAAAATTTATTTTAGTCCCTCGATTAACTTTTTGTTTGAAAATATTTGATGTGACTAATTTTTTTATGTGTCAGGCCACATAATTTTCTGAGTCAACATTTAATTTTGATGTGTCATACTTTAATCTCCCATTTAAAAAGAAGAAAGAAATCTTAGTCCCACTATTTTAAAAATCAGATTTTTTGTCGGCCAATCTCACATTTTTCTTCAAAATTTCATTTTTTATCTTATTCTTGAGTCATTTTTAATGTGACCAAATAAACTATGTCACGTCAAAAGTCATTTTCTCTCTCTAAAAGTCATTTTCTTTGACCTCTCTCTAATACCTTTCTTTCTCCACCATCCTCATGTAACATCCAAACCTTTCTTTTCCGATGTAGATCTTGCATAGGGTGGTACTCATGCGAATTCACACCGGCATCACACCTTTACTCCGTGGGTCCATCACCCAAAGGGTGGGCGCGGTTCTAAACCCACCAGCACGGAGGCAACTTCAAGTTTTTCTTCCGGCGGCTGATTTTGTGGTGGTATTTGTGGCTGTAGTGGTTTTTAGGGCGATTTTTATGGTGGTGTTCTGCATTCCCTCTATGTCATTTCTTGTCTGCTTGAGTGTTCATATGTGTTTAGATTTAATCTAGATCTGTGTCTTTCTGAGTTAGATTTCTAGGTTCCTTTCCTTCCTCGCCTTGCAGTTGCAGATGGCAGCTGCGCCAGTGATTGATCATGAGTTTATTGATGTAGTGGTGGTGATGAGGTGGTGGTTCTCGGTTGGTGAAGAGGTGGTGATGTGCGGTGTTTAAGTGGTTTTGGGGAGGTTGCTATTGTAGCTGCAGCGGTGGCAAGGAGTTTTTTGGTTTGACGTATTGTGTGGTGGCAGTGTTGAAATGGTAGATGGTAGGTGGGGATAGAGAGTGTCGTAATTTTCGAGGGCGAAAATTCTTTTTAGGGGGAGAGTTGTAACATCCCGATTTTCGCTAGAATTATTCTTAATTGTTTTAATATGTGTATATATGTGCTTGTGTGTGATTATTTAATATTAAGTGTATTTTTATGGGTTTACGTGTTGGAAGGGTAATTTAGTGATTCATGGTGAGAATTATTTTTAGTGTTTCAAGTGAGAACCATTATTTTACTAAGTTACTAGTGTGGTAATTAGTTGTGAGCCGGTAAGTGATCGTTGTTATTATTTTACCGTTAAGTGAGTAGAAACATTTTAGAATTAGTGAATGAGTGAGTTAAGCCCACTAAGGCATTAGGGTTATGCCTATTTGAGAGGAGCCTATATAAGTTCTAGACTTTAGAGAAAAATAGGTTTTCATTTCATTTCATAAGAATTTGGGAGAGGTAGAGAGAGGAAGTCCAAGAGAATGAGCAAAAGGGTTAGAAGGGAGAAAGCTTGAGGAACCAAGAGGTGATAGAGATTCTAGGAGCTAAATCGAACCTTTTGCTAGGATTATTGCTTATTGAGGTAAGGGGGTTAGATTTCAATCATAATCACTTAGTTATAATCTTTTCCTTAATTATATGCATAAGTGCTTATTTGAATAAGTGATTATTTTGCATTTGAAATTCGTGCTCTTGTTATGATGATATGTTTGAGTACATGAAATTGGTGATAATTGAGTTGTTGTTGATGAAATTGCATGTTCATAATATGTGAAAATAATATATTGTGAATTGTGCTCTAATTGTTGAATTGTGCTATGTTGTTGTTGATTTGTGATGAGAATCATGTTTAATTGATCTTGTTGTTGTTAAGAGATATTGTTGTTGATGATTCATAGCTTGTGTGTTCATAAATCATGAGTTTGTGATGTGAAATAAGTTGTGGTTGTTGGTTTTGTGAAAATGGGTTGATTTGGTGAATCATGTTTGAATGACATTTGTTTTCATGTTTGATGTGTTCTCGAGAGCCCTTTTAAGTGCTAAGACTTGTATACAAACTTTGGAAACATAATTGGGCGTTGGGAGATCAAAATTGGGAATTTTGGGTGAAAAAGGATTGAAACCCGAAAGTTTTTCTGCAGAACTGATGACTGTTTGCTTAAGCGAACGCTAAACAAACCTGTAAGCGAACAGTCACAGTAAGTTCTGGAACTTGATCGCTTAAGCAAACTGGTAAGCGAACGGTAAGCGAACAACTACTATAAGCTTCTGGAGCTTGGTCGCTTAAGCAAACGGATGGACGCTTAAGCGAACGAGCCCAGTTTCAACAACTTTTGATTTTTCGTTCCGGGCTTTAGGGGGCCAATCCGAGCTTTGTGAAACACTTCTTTCAAATTGTTTAATCTCTGTTTGTACTCCTAAACCTACTGGAACATGATTTACTTATTCAAACTTGGGATTTTCTAATTGGGTTGAAACTTGAACTTTTGATAATTTCGGATTTTGTCGGAAATGAATTTTTGTAAACAAAAAGGGATTACAAGCTTGGTCTACAGTTCAAGTGGACTTAGGTAAGGCTTGTAAAGTTGGTACAAGGTCTTAATCATGTCAAACTTGATTTTCGGGTGGGATTACGGAATGTGTGAACTTGGGGTTTTCTTATACGAACTTAGGCTAATCTTTGAACTAATGACTACATGATTGATTAAGATTGATTTGTGAGTTTTCAAACTTGAATAAGTTACCTTGTTTTGAAAATCATCAATGTTGGCCGTTTTGCCACTTGATACAGACTTTGTCGGAAACGATTCTTTAAAGCCAATTACCTTATAAATATTCCGTGAATAGATTTATATGATTATATGAAGATATGTGAATGATTGCTAGGTGTTGAATATGATGTTTATCGTAAGGTGTTGTATTTTCTCATTTACTTGGAATTGTGAGAAATAATATGATGTTGTTGAACTATATGATATAGTTGATGTTGAATGTTGCATATATGTTAATTGATTAGGATATTGTCGGTGAATACATATATGTTGAATGATTGTGATATTGTCGGTGAATGCATATATGTTAAGTGATGATGTTGGTGATGATTCTTAATTGAATTATGACTTGATTGATTTTGTGGACGTAAATACTTGATAATGCAATTGTTGTTGAAGTTGATCAATGTAAATGGAGGTGTACTTTTACATTGTTGTTGGTGAATGTATGATTTTGCATTATTGATTCTTTGCTTGTATGTCCATGCATCATAGTCATATTGAGTCATATGAGAAATGTAAAAGGAGGTGTACTTTTACATAGTTGAATTGTAAGAGGAGGTGTACTCTTACATAAGATGTGCTATTGGCATCTTGGGGTGACGGCCTAGACGTTGTTGGTGACGGTACCGCATGCATCTAGAAGAGTCTAGAACATTGCATGCATTTGAGTGGTTGATGAATTGTGTCACAATTGGATATGTGACTTGATGAATTTGTGTATTGGTGAAATTGTTGAATGTTGTGATCTATGTTGATTGTGTATATGTAGATTGGTGGTTTTGTTGGTTGTTGTAAATAAATGATATATGCTCTGATTGCATATCTTACTTACTTGTGCTTATACACTTGGTGAATCAATTTGATGATAATTATTTTTGATAATAATGATGAGGTAAGATTTGTATATGTATGTATATGTATGTGTGTGTGTGTGTGTGTGTGTGTGTTTATATATATATATATATATATATATATTTATATATATATATATATATATATATATGATTTGGTGATTCCTTAGATAATGATGATTGCTTGCTTATAACCTGGAAATGATGAATTGTATTTATTAAGTTAAGTATGCTAAATGAAGAATAAGGTGAGTAATCCTTTCTTGATTGTTGTTGATGAATGATGAGCTTATGTCGATGACTTGATTAGTGATTGATATACTATGTTAGTAAGTTGATAGCTTGAGATGTATGGAATGGGGGATAATAATCATGTGATGCTAGTATTCTAGGAGGGATGGTTATATACATGTGTTATGCATGAAATCTTTGAATGCTTATGTTTGTTTATGTTGATTATGATTGATGTAAAGCTTACCCCCAGTGGTTTTGACCGCCTACCTGTAACGCCCACTTTCGTTTAATCGTTATTTAATCGAGTTTAGGCCATTATATTATAATTATATAGTATATGCATGATTTTGATATGTTTTGATGATTTGTGGTGAATTTAGTGATTTGATTGATGACGTGATAAGTTATGAGTTTTGGAGGATTTGATTATGTTATGAGAATTATTTTATTGATAAATAGAATAAAGATTTGAAAATAATATAAAATATTTAGTTGAGGGCTGTTTTGATATTTTAGATAGTTTTGGGGGAGAAAGTGAGATAAGATAAGTATTTTAAGAGGAGATATAAAAGAATAGACCTAGGTTTAGAAAAAACACTTTGTACGTGAAAACTTTTGGAAAAGGGAGAAAAAGCTTAGAGAGGAGCAAGAGACCAAAGAGGGCTGCGATTTCTTCATAACCAGGTAAGGGTGGGACTAATAACTCAGTAACATTAATCTCTGTAATTCTGATGATTAGTTGACCAAGTTAGGATTGATTTAGAGAAGTTTTGGAATTAGGTCAAAACCCTAAAATTTGAGAATAAACGGTAAAACTTGTTTAGATTGATGAAAGAACCGTCCTTTAACCTTATAATATGTTTAGGAAGAATTCTGGAATCAAAACCAAGCTTAGAACCATGTGAATCGACGGATTTTTGTGTTTTTAGGAAGCCTGGCCGTAGCAACGTTCATCGCTCGCCACGGCGAGCTATGATCCTCGCCTCGCGAGTGATGAAGTTCATCGCTCGCCACGCGAGCCTTTTCCCTTCGCCTCGCGAGTTGTTTGGTGCAACTCGCCATGGCGAGCAACCTTTCCTCGCCTCGCGAGCTTAGGCAGAGTGCATGTCATATTTTTGTAGTTTCGACTTTTTAGTTGGACCTTGAGTGCCTTTAAGTGCCTAAACATACCTAGAGATGATTAGGAATGATTTTAGGACATAATTGAACCCAAAACAACATTAGTTGGGAATTTAAGTGGCACTCGCCATGGCGAGTGAGAACTCTCGCCTCGCGAGCAAGTCCAGAATGTAGTTGTTTGAGTGGTTGTGCGATCTGTGTCGCACCTTTTGATCAGGAGTGAACCCCTAGTTGGTAATGAAACCTTATGATAACGTTTAATGCAGTCTGTAAAGCTATTAAGATATGTTGATATTAATTGAGCATGATTAGTGTATTATGCAATATGTGAGATATAACGAAACGATTATGATTCTATTAAATTGCTGTTGATATATTGATATCTCCCTGCTGATATGTGACTTGACTATGCTGCTGCTAATATTTAACTGAGTATGCAATGTTTATTTATGAATATAATGAAAATGATGACGTTTCGCTTCAAGTTATTCAATGCACATGATTACTGTAACACCCCGTTTTCCCAACATAAAAATTCTTAAAACATTTATCAGAGTAAGCATCATAAACAACGGGATATCACATAAAACATAATCCAAAACAGTTAAATAATAATTTAACCAATATCTTAAACATTGCAGCGGAAAATCATAATCATAATTCATAAACGTTTTGGCACGCAGGCCCCATCAAAAGTTCATAATCAGAATCCATAACATTATAAAAATAACGTATTAGTCACGTAAGAGAATGAAGCATGCATAAACATAAACCCCATCCCGTTACGTATCAGAGCGACCTAGACGACACAGTGAGGCAAGGCCACTCACAGAAGCAACTGCACACTAAGCACGATCACCTGCAAGTTACCCATACGAAGGGCAACATTTTCAAGCAGAAGGGGTGAGATTTCATAACAAAATAATGCTAATCAAAGTAATTCGAATCATAATTAACATTAACATCATAATCATTCTTGGATAACTTTGCATATTCAAATAACAAGTATCACGTATTCATATATTCAACAATATCACGTATTCACTTATTCAACCGTCATCAACAACATAGCATTATGGACATGACAATGTGACAATGCTCTTAGACTCCTTATATGCATGTGGTACCAATCGTCATCATAAGTATTAATATACTTTAATCGTGCGGAGGACAAAGCTCCTAATAATCGTGCGGAGGACAAAGCTCCTAATAAACGTGGTGAGGACTAAGCTCAATGAGATGCTATGCATGGACTCTTATGAACAAAACATCGTAATCAACATATCAACATGCATCCAACAATTTGGAGCTAAACGTCATCATTTCATCATATATAAATACATACAATGCACTTAGTTAAATAACAGCAGCAGCATAATCAAGTCACATAACAGGATGATATCATTATATCAATAGCACATCAATTATTTCATAATTAAACTTCCATATCTTACATAAATATACAATACCTTAATCATACTCAATCAATCTCAACATATCTTAAACAGCTTACAGACTGCATTTAACGTCATCATTAGGTCTTATTATCATAAGGGGGTTCGCTCTTGATCAAAACGTGCGACACAAATCGCACAAACACTCACAACACTCAAGGCTGGAGGTGCTCGCGAGGCGAGGGTTCTTGCTCGCCATGGCGAGTACTAAACAATTCCCAAACTAAAGTTGTTCTGGGTCTAATCTTGCCCTACATTCATTCCTAATCATTACTAGGTATGTTCAGGCACACTAAGGCATTCAAGGTCCAACTAAAAAGGTCGAAACACAAAATCTAACAATGCACTCTGCCTTAGCTCGCTATGGCGAGTAAGGTCGCTCGCTATGGCGAGCTGCATTGCACAACTCGCGAGGCGAGGAAACAGGGTTCGCGAGGCGAGCGATGAATGTTCATCACTCGCGAGGCGAGATTCATAGCTCGCCGTGGCGAGCGATGAATGTCGCTACGGCCAGACTTCCTAAATTCACAAAAACTCGACGTTTCACATGGTTCTAAGCTTGTTTTTGATTCCAAAGTTCGTCCTAAACATTATCTAAGGTCTAGGGACACTTTCTACATCAATTAAACCAATTCTCACCGTTTGATCATCAATTCTAAGGTTTTGACCTAGTTTTCGTTTTCTCCAATTCTCTCCTAATTCTTGTTAACTAATCATCAGAATCACATTCAATTAACAATACTGAGTTATTAGTCTCACCCTTACCTGGTTATGAAGAAATCGCAGCCCTCTCTATGCTCTTCTCCCTTCTAAGCTTTTCTCCCTTTTTCCAAAGTTTTCACGTACAATGAGTTTCTAAAATATTAGGTCTTCTCCTATTTATACCTCTTTCTAATAACTTATCTTATCTCACTTTCTCCCCCAAAACTATCTAAAATATCAAAACAGCCCTCAACTAAATATTTTATATTATTTTCAAATCTTTATTCTATTTAACAATAAAATAAATCTCATATCATAATCAAATCCTCCAAAACTCATAACTTATCACGTCATCAATCAAATCACTAAATTCATCGTGAATCACCAAAACATAACAAAATCATGCATATACTATATAATTATAATATAATTGCCTAAACTCAATTAAATAACGATTAAACGAAAGTGGGCGTTACAACTCTCCCCCACTTAAAAGATTTTCGTCCTCGAAAATTTACCTTAAGCAAACAACTCTGGATAAGACTCCAGCATCTTACTCTCAAGCTCCCACGTCAAGCTTTCACCAGTCGCTCCCGTCCAAACGACTCTCACGAGAGGTATCTCCTTGCCTCTCAACGTCTTCACTTTACGATCATCAATCCTCACCGGTAAAGTCTCTACCGTAAGGTTGTCTCTAACTTGCACATCGTCACTTTGGATTACATGAGATGGATCCGGAACATACTTTCGAAGTTGCGACACATGGAAAACGTTGTGCAAATTCGCAAGATGCGGCGGTAAACCCACTCGGTAAGCCACCGTTCCAACTCTTTCCAATATCTGATACGGACCAATGAACTTCGGGGTCAACTTCTTTGACTTCAAAGCACGTCCTACACCAGTCATAGGAGTGACTCTCAAAAACACGTGGTCTCCTTCTTGGAACTCAAGATCTTTTCTACGCTTATCATGATAACTCTTTTGTCGACTCTGCGACGCTTTCATTTTCTCTTGGATCATCTGAACTTTCTCAGTAGTTTGCTGAACAATCTCTGGTCCTAAGACCACTCTTTCTCCTGATTCAAACCAACACAACGGAGTTCTGCATCTCCGACCATACAAGGCCTCGAACGGTGCCATTCCAATACTAGAATGGTAACTATTATTATAAGTGAACTCGATCAACGGAAGATGACTATCCCAAGTTCCTCCTTGCTCAAGAACACAAATTCTCAACAAATCCTCTAGCGACTGAATTGTCCTCTCCGACTGACCATCTGTCTGTGGATGATACGCCGAACTCAATCTCAACTTCGAACCCAAGGCCTCTTGCAAACTTTTCCAAAATCTAGAAGTAAATCTTGGATCTCTATCTGACACGATGCTCGAAGGAACACCATGCAACTTCACAATCTCCTTGATATAAATCTCTGCCAACTGGGCAACAGGGAAACTAATATTAATAGGTAGAAAATGAGCTGACTTCGTCAACCTATCAACAATAACCCAAATTGCGTCGCTCCCTCTAGGAGTATTCGACAAACTCGTCACAAAATCCATGGATATACTATCCCATTTCCATTCTGGCACGTTTAAAGGTACCATCATTCCAGCAGGTTTCTGATGCTCAACTTTCGACTTCTGGCAAACTAAACAGGAATACACAAACTGTGCCACATCTCGTTTCAAACCAGACCACCAGAAAATCTTCTTTAAATCATGGTACATCTTCGTAGCTCCCGGATGAATACTCAAGCTACTTCTATGACTCTCTTCGAGAATCATCTTCTTAATCTCTTCATTGTCTGGGATACAAATTCTTCCTCGGAATCTCAACACACCTTGATTGTCGATTTTAAAATCACTGTCTTCAGTCTGATCTCTAGCAACCAACAAGTCCACAAACTTTACATCAACTTTCTGTGCTTCCTTGATACTTTTTAGAAATTCACTATCAATCTTCAGCATACCCAGTTTCACACTCTGAGGTGACCATTCACAAACCAAACTCAAATCTCTAAACTGTTCAAGCAATTCGAACTCTCTGACCATCATAGCGGACATATGCAATGTCTTCCTACTCAAGGCATCTGCAACAACATTAGCTTTACCCGGATGATAATTCAAACCAAAGTCGTAATCCTTTAGCAACTCTAGTCATCTTCGCTGCCTCATATTCAATTCCTTCTGATCGAACAAATACTTCAAACTCTTGTGATCACTAAACACCTCAAATCTCGAACCATACAAGTAATGTCTCCATATCTTCAATACAAAGACTACTGCCGCCAACTCGAGATCATGCGTAGGATAATTCTTCTCATGAATTCTCAACTGTCTTGAAGCATAAGCTACCACTTTACCTTCTTGCATAAGTACACCTCCTAAACCCAACTTGGACGCATCACAATATACCACAAAAGGTTCATCTGACTTCGGCAAAATTAACACTGGAGCAGTCGTCAAACGCTTCTTCAATTCACCGAAACTTTTCTCACAATGAACGTCCCACACAAAAGTTTTACCTTTACAAGTCAACTGCGTTAGCGGAAGAGCTAACTTAGAAAATCCTTCAATAAACCTTCTATAGTAACCAGCTAAACCCAAGAAGCTTCTAATTTCAGTAACGGACTTAGGAGTATCCCATTGCGATACAGCTTCGACTTTAGACAGATCCACAGCAATACCATCTCCGGAAATAACATGGCCTAGAAAACTCACTTCTTTCAACCAGAATTCACACTTAGACAATTTAGCATAAAGCTTCTTCTCTTTCAACACTTGCAAAACAATCTTCAGATGCTCAGCATGTTCTTCTTCAGTCTTGGAGTAAATCAAAATATCGTCGATAAACACAACCACAAACCGATCCAAAAATGCATGGAAGATGCGATTCATATACTCCATAAACACTCCAGGTGCATTGGTCACACCGAAAGGCATAACTTTATATTCATAGTGACCATAACGCGTTCTGAAAGCTGTCTTCTGCATATCTTCATCCTTTACTTTAATCTGGTGATAACCTGATCTCAAATCAATCTTGCTGAAAACTCGTGCACCCACTAGCTGATCCATCAAATCATCAATTCTCGGAAGTGGATACCTATTCTTGATAGTTACCTTGTTCAACTGCCGATAATCAATACACAACCGCATACTACCATCTTTCTTCTTTACTAACAAAACCGGCGCTCCCCAAGGTGAAACACTCGGTCTAACAAACTTTTTCTCAAGCAAGTCTTCCAACTGTTTCTTCAACTCAGATAACTCAGAAGCAGACATACGATAAGGTGCCATCGAGACCGGCTTCGTTCCAGGAACAAGATCAATAGAAAACTCAACTTCTCTCTCTGGAGGCACATCAGGAATCTCATCTGGAAAAACTTCAGGAAATTCACACACCACCGGTAACCTATCAATCACTCCTTGATTCTCAATAGATAAAGTAGCCATCAACGAAAACATCAAGATACCGTCGCGTTTCAGTTGCTTCAGCTGCTTAGTAGATAAAAACTCTGCACCACTTTCCTCTTCGACGGAAGAGAAATGTACTGACTTGCTAAAACAATTAATAAGAACGTGGTTGTACTCTAACCAGTTCATACCCAGAATCACATCCATACCGCTCAAAGGTAGACAAACTAAATCCATTTCGAAATCACGACCAAACATAGACAAAGGACATTTCAAACATACGAGAGAAGTAGTCACCGAACCCTTAGCTGGAGTTTCGACAACCATCTCTCCATTCATATCAGACAAAACAAGACCCAAAGCAGAAACACAATCGAAAGCAATAAAACAATGCGTAGCACCAGTATCAATAATAGCAACTAAAGGAGTATTATTAATATAGCAAGTACCTCTGATCAAACGATCCTCATTCTCTGTCTGAGTCCCAGTCAAAGCAAAGACCCTACCAGTAGTCGGCGCCCTCTTAGGCTGAGTACACTGTGAACTAATGTGACCCTCTCCATTGCAATTAAAGCACACAATGTCTGTACGATTGCAATCAGCTACAACATGACCTTTCTTGCCACACCGGACACACTTCTTGATTTCCTCCGGGCAAACGTTGCTTTTGTGGCCTTTCTCACCACAATTGAAACACACAATCTCTGCAGCATCCTTCTTCTTAGGCCGCCTAACATCGACCATCTTCTGTTTACCTTTGTCAGCGGGGGCACTGTACGGCTTAGGACGACTCTGCTGTCCCTTGCCCTTCCTTTCATTCACTACCTTGTAGTGAGCCTTCGTATCCTCTTCATAGATCCTGCAGCTATTAACCAAATTCGGAAAAACTCTCAGCTGTTGGTACCCAATCGCCCTCTTGATGTCGGGCCTCAAACCGTTCTCGAACTTTATGCATCTCGAGAACTCAGCATTCTCAGCAGTATAGTGCGGGTAGAACTTTGACAGCTCCACGAACTTGGCAGCATACTCTGTCACGGACATATTTCCTTGCTTCAGCTAAAGGAATTCGATCTCTTTCTTCCCGCGAACATCTTCCGGAAAGTATCTTCTCAGGAACTCTCTCCTGAAAACAGCCCAAGTCACAACAGCTCCCTCCTGCCCAAGGGTAGGCAGAAGAGCAACCCACCAGTCATCAGCTTCCTCGGCCAGCTGATGAGTACCAAAACGCACTTTCTGATCCTCCGTGCACTGCACAACCCGGAAAATCCTCTCAATCTCCTTAAGCCACGTTTGGGCTCCATCAGGGTCATAACGTCCTTTGAAGGTCGGAGGGTTCTTCTTCATGAACGTCTCCAACATCCTAGCTTCCGCGTTCGCACCAGCATTTGCGTTAGGTTGTTGTCCCACAGCTTGGGCAACAGCTTGTAGAGCAGCAGCTAACGCAACATCGTTTCTTCCAGCCATTTCCGAGATTCTACAAAAGTAGCAACAACAACATAAGATAGTAATATAAATATTACTAAGACTCGACACGACTCTCTAATTGACCGGACGGACCGACCTGCTCTGATACCAATTGTAACACCCCGTTTTCCCAACATAAAAATTCTTAAAACATTTATCAGAGTAAGCATCATAAACAACGGGATATCACATAAAACATAATCCAAAACAGTTAAATAATAATTTAACCAATATCTTAAACATTGCAGCGGAAAATCATAATCATAATTCATAAACGTTTTGGCACGCAGGCCCCATCAAAAGTTCATAATCAGAATCCATAACATTATAAAAATAACGTATTAGTCACGTAAGAGAATGAAGCATGCATAAACATAAACCCCATCCCGTTACGTATCAGAGCGACCTAGACGACACAGTGAGGCAAGGCCACTCACAGAAGCAACTGCACACTAAGCACGATCACCTGCAAGTTACCCATACGAAGGGCAACATTTTCAAGCAGAAGGGGTGAGATTTCATAACAAAATAATGCTAATCAAAGTAATTCGAATCATAATTAACATTAACATCATAATCATTCTTGGATAACTTTGCATATTCAAATAACAAGTATCACGTATTCATATATTCAACAATATCACGTATTCACTTATTCAACCGTCATCAACAACATAGCATTATGGACATGACAATGTGACAATGCTCTTAGACTCCTTATATGCATGTGGTACCAATCGTCATCATAAGTATTAATATACTTTAATCGTGCGGAGGACAAAGCTCCTAATAATCGTGCGGAGGACAAAGCTCCTAATAAACGTGGTGAGGACTAAGCTCAATGAGATGCTATGCATGGACTCTTATGAACAAAACATCGTAATCAACATATCAACATGCATCCAACAATTTGGAGCTAAACGTCATCATTTCATCATATATAAATACATACAATGCACTTAGTTAAATAACAGCAGCAGCATAATCAAGTCACATAACAGGATGATATCATTATATCAATAGCACATCAATTATTTCATAATTAAACTTCCATATCTTACATAAATATACAATACCTTAATCATACTCAATCAATCTCAACATATCTTAAACAGCTTACAGACTGCATTTAACGTCATCATTAGGTCTTATTATCATAAGGGGGTTCGCTCTTGATCAAAACGTGCGACACAAATCGCACAAACACTCACAACACTCAAGGCTGGAGGTGCTCGCGAGGCGAGGGTTCTTGCTCGCCATGGCGAGTACTAAACAATTCCCAAACTAAAGTTGTTCTGGGTCTAATCTTGCCCTACATTCATTCCTAATCATTACTAGGTATGTTCAGGCACACTAAGGCATTCAAGGTCCAACTAAAAAGGTCGAAACACAAAATCTAACAATGCACTCTGCCTTAGCTCGCTATGGCGAGTAAGGTCGCTCGCTATGGCGAGCTGCATTGCACAACTCGCGAGGCGAGGAAACAGGGTTCGCGAGGCGAGCGATGAATGTTCATCACTCGCGAGGCGAGATTCATAGCTCGCCGTGGCGAGCGATGAATGTCGCTACGGCCAGACTTCCTAAATTCACAAAAACTCGACGTTTCACATGGTTCTAAGCTTGTTTTTGATTCCAAAGTTCATCCTAAACATTATCTAAGGTCTAGGGACACTTTCTACATCAATTAAACCAATTCTCACCGTTTGATCATCAATTCTAAGGTTTTGACCTAGTTTTCGTTTTCTCCAATTCTCTCCTAATTCTTGTTAACTAATCATCAGAATCACATTCAATTAACAATACTGAGTTATTAGTCTCACCCTTACCTGGTTATGAAGAAATCGCAGCCCTCTCTATGCTCTTCTCCCTTCTAAGCTTTTCTCCCTTTTTCCAAAGTTTTCACGTACAATGAGTTTCTAAAATATTAGGTCTTCTCCTATTTATACCTCTTTCTAATAACTTATCTTATCTCACTTTCTCCCCCAAAACTATCTAAAATATCAAAACAGCCCTCAACTAAATATTTTATATTATTTTCAAATCTTTATTCTATTTAACAATAAAATAAATCTCATATCATAATCAAATCCTCCAAAACTCATAACTTATCACGTCATCAATCAAATCACTAAATTCATCGTGAATCACCAAAACATAACAAAATCATGCATATACTATATACTTATAATATAATTGCCTAAACTCAATTAAATAACGATTAAACGAAAGTGGGCGTTACAATTACGATGTTTTGTTGTTAAGAGTCCATGCATAGCATATCATTGAGCTTAGTCCTCACCACGTTTTATTAGGAGCTTTGTCCTCCGCACGATTATTAGGAGCTTTATCCTCCGCACGATTAAAGTATATTTATACTTATGATGACGATTGGTACCACATGCATATACGGAGTCTAGGAGCATTGTCACATTGTCATGTCTATTATGCTTTGTTGATGATGATTGATTATGTGATTACGTGATAATGTTATGTTGTTGATGATGATTGACTATGTGATTACGTGATAAATGCTTATTAAGGATACAATGATGATTATGTTTAAAATGATTATGATCAAGATCGATTAAGATGTTAATTTATGATTCTTAATTGCATTGATTAACGCTATTTTGTTATGAAATCTCACCCCTTCTGTTTGAATGTTACCTCGACCGTGGGTAACGTGCAGGTGATCGAGCTTAGTGTGCTGTTTCCGTCGTGAGTGGCCTTGCCTTCACTGTGTCGTCTAGGTCGCTCTGATACGTAACGGGATGGGGCTTTATGATTATGCATGCTTCATTCTATTACGTGACTTTTATGCTGTTTATGATTATGAACTAATTTCTTTTAAGATTTAAGATGAGGCCTGCGTGCCAAAACGTTTTATGACTATGACATAATTTCCGCTGCGATGTTTAAGATATTTGGTTAAATCATTATTTAACTGTTTTTGGATTACGTTTATGTGACATCCCGTTGTTTACGATGCTTACTCTGATAAATGTTTTAAGAAAATTTCATATTGGGAAAACGGGGTGTTACACTACCTGTCTGTATGGATGGGTAGACGAAGTGCAAGACTAGTTTGCTTTTGGTGAGTTGCTTGATGACCGCTTGGATAGCGGGAGCTATCTCCGTTATCGTTTCCTTAGAGTCTTAGGGTAGGCTCTGATCTAGGATGTCTGTCTTTATGATTATTCTAGATTGTTTATTCTGGATTTATTTATGTTTCGGAGATTTGCCCATTTGTCGGAATTTGGAGAATTTTTATGATGTTGTATTTTGATCTCATGACATGTAGACTTTGGAGATGTATGATCTATATCCGCTGCAACTGTTGAGAATTTTTATATATGCTTGTTGTTTGGATTTTCTTGATGACGTAACGTCTATTTCTTGAATATTTATATTATTCGCGTGTTTATGATTTTGGGCTATTTATGATTTTCTTTCGGTGAACCGGAGGTTGAAAGGTGGTGGAAGCGAGTATTAGATTGAGACTTTTTTGAGTGTGGCGCAGCTATGGAGATGAGCAGAGGATGTTTTAACTTTTAAGGGTGTTTTTTTGGGGTGAGTAGTGGCGATGGGTGGTTATGGATTCGTTTCCAATGGTGGTTTGCGAAAGAGTCTGATTTTAGTGGTGAGATTTATTTTGGTGGTTGTTGTCGTCATGGGTGTTGAAAGCAGAGCTTGGTTAGGTGTTGTGTGTATGAGTGTCTTTTATGGTGTTTATTTTGTGTGTTCTGCCTATACATGGCCCCTGTAGTTTGTAGTCTCTGACTTCACCGATCTCTGTTCGTCTTGAACAAAGATCTTGTTTTTTTAATAAATTTTGTTGTTAAAAAAAAACTCTGTCACGTCACTAATGAATGGATAACATTACCAAAAATGACCCTAAAATAGGATGAGGGTGAGAAATATAAAATTGGAGAACCAAAAAATTTGTATTTAAATTGGGAACCAAAACTCCATTTTTTTTTAAAATAGAGGGAGAAAAAAAAAAGAAATAAATCAAATTATATATCATTCGACAATATTTGTACAGTATCATATATATATATATATATATATATATATATATATATATATATATATATATATATATATTCTAGATAAAGAGAGTGGAGGGTTAGGAGTTCATAGAGTGAAGGAGTTCAATTTAACTTTGTTAGTAATAATGTGTGTTTTGGTGTATAAATTTGAAAATTAGGTAATTTGGGTAAAAATAATTGCTTTAAGGCTTTAGGCCGTTGATATTCTATTGCGATTATGATTAAATAGTTAAACAACTAAGGTTAGAGATATGTAGTTCAACATAGTAAAATAGTTTAATTCATGACGGTTCATTTAGGAATAAAGTCCAACAAATATTTATATTGTTTGTTTTGTTTTGAGGGGAACAAATATTGATTAATTAATTCTTTCAAAAAAAATATTGATTAATTAATAAATGTTTAATAATAACTGACCATATATATTGGACTTAAATATGAAAAAGATCCTTGCAATCACAGATTACCTTGTTTTATTCCCAATAAAAAGTTAGATTTTTCAATTTCACTCTGTAATTCCAAAAAAAAAAAACCTTAATTTGGTCCCTCGATTAATTTTTTGTTTGAAAATATTGGATGTGGATAATTTTTTGTGATGTGGCAGGCCACGTAATTTTCCGAGTCAACATTTTAAAAAAATTTATGCCTAAATATTCTTTTAGTCTCCCTATTAAAAAAAAAAAAGAAATCTTAAGTCCCACTATTTAAAAAACCGGGTTTTTGGTCGGCCAATTTTCCTTTTTTCTCCAAACCATTTAAAATAGTGGGTTTTTCTTTTCCGGTTTCGGTTTTTAGTTTTTCTATTCGGTTATTGCAGTTTGCTTTGGATTGGATTGTATATGCACACCACATGCAGAACATGTATGTTTAAATAACATATAACAATTAACAATAATTTTTACCTAAGTTGATAGGGATAATAAATAATATATGTAAGGTCTGGTGTTCAAACCCCGACCACCAAAATAAAAAAATAACATATAACAATATACAATTGGAAAGAAAATAGCTCCTTATTGAAGCATTAAATTTATAACTTGGAGCATATATACAAGTTCAATTCCATGACACTTTTTATCCAATTGTTGGAACCTGAGTCACAATTCCTTCTTTATCAACCCAAACCCTAACCCTGTCAAAGCGTAAGTCGTCGGTGACAGAAGATCCTTCTAACACTATGATGGCTTTCACCGATGCATTCTCCCTCTGAATTGTAGCTTCTGCTACCTTTCCTTCAACTCCAACCAATTCTGGCCATGAACTCTTACCTGAGCACACACAATATATTGATTCATTAAACCATCAAATTATAATTAAAATTTCACAAACCATTTAATTTATTATTCATATATAAGCATGTAAACATATATATAACTCCTTACCTTTGCATTCATCATCAGACATTTTTTTTTCCTTTTTGATCCTTGAATATGTATGACTATTTGTGTGCCTTTTTTTTTTTTTTTTTTTTTTTCTTTTTGCAATTCTTGTGTTTTTGATATATAATGCATTGCAATGTAAGGTGTATATATAGTAGTTTTTGGTGGCATTTTTTAATACATAAATCTTATGGGTTAGTAAACTTATGATTTGACTATTCTATTATATTGTCAAAATTTGCACGGATAAGATTTTGTCAAATTTTACGATGTCACGCTAACAGTGTTCTTGTTTAAGAAGCATACATGTTAATTTTTTTAGGTAACAAAATGGTTATAGAATTTCTTTTAATAAAAAATGATTATAGAATTGGCACTTGACAATTTGTTCCCATAAGGTGTTCGTGCAGCCTTTCTGGATTTAATATGTGTGCACAAACATGTCGATAAAATCTTCAAAAAAAAAAAAAAAAACACGTCGATAAAGATAAGGAGGATTGATTAAATTACACAAAAAGATAAGAATCGGATTGAACTTGCAGCATATTATTTTTTGAAATAACTTGCAACATATTATATTATGAGAACAAAATAAACATGCAGAAGAAAATATTTTGCATGACTACTTTCAAACTTCAAAGGAAAACTGTTGATATGTACACGGAACTTGGTTTCCATCTTCAAAGCGTTAAGAGTTGAGACAGATGATTATATTTTTGGTGGTCGGGATCTTAGATCTTATATATATTATATGTTGGAACAATAGTCAAAATTAGTTAAAAATATTTTTTTTATCACAGAAAAGATTACTAGGCTGAGTCGTGTACTAGGTCGCTCTCTTTAAGACGTTTCGTGACACTGCTCAAAATTGTGCAAGCAGACTATCAACCACGACGTCCCCAAGATAAAACAGCCCAGCTACAACTGTACCAGAGTCATATTGCACTATAGGATCTGTTCTAGAAATACACCTTCCAATATGGTTCTTAAACCACTCCAATATGGTACCGATACCACTCTATTATGGTACTAATATATCATTCTTATATGGTATTGAGACCACTCTAATATGGTGTTTCCACCTCTAACTTCTCTAAGGGCATAAAACATAAAACAAAGATTATATTCTTAAGATCATTCTTATTTTCCAAAGGGATGCTTTATCTCGAAAGGGACTTTGATCTTAAGAATACTCTTATTTCCGAAGGAAAAAATTATACCGAAGGGACTATGTTCTTAAGACCATTCTTAATTCCGAAGGGACATTTTAAACTGAAGGGACTTTGACCTTAAGAACACTCTTTAAATCCAAAGGGACAGAAAAAGAGGGAGAGGAAAAGAATAGCTCGTCAACACAAGCTAAAGGAGGGAGCAGAGAGAAAAGTTCTTTGACAACTCAAAAGAACTTTTGGTGTGAGTAGAAGTGGGGGAGAAGAGCTCAATTTATAGGTGAAGAGCCAAAGATAAGTTACAAATTCAATGACTAGGATTAGTTCACCGTTAGAAAATCAATGGCTTGATCTCACATCATAAATGAGCACTAATTGAGAAAATTGACATGAGAATTTTTTTAATGGCTAAAATATGGTTTTAGCCCCCTACAAATATGCCTCGTTTTGGTTTTAGTCCTGTGAAAAAAAAAAATATTTTTGGTCCCTGCAAAATTTTTTGTTTTTGAAAATATTCCCTCTATCCCTGGAGGGACTATTTTCAAAAACAAAAATTTTTGCAGGGACCTTTTTAAAAAACAAAATATTTTGCAGGGACCAAAAACTACAAAATTGGTTCGGTCATCATGTGCCACGTATGCAAATCATCACAAAAATGGGGTCAGGGACTATTTTAAAAAACAAAAAATTTTGCAGGGACCAAAAACAATTTTTTTTTCATAGGGACTAAAACCAAAACGAGGCATATTTGCAGGGACTAAAACCATATTTTAGCCTTTTTTAATTCACACCATAACACTCCATGTGTTCCAACATTATACATTGTTTTTACCACCAACTGAGGCAAACTCACGAGGACAGTTGAGACGGATGATTTGATAATAATATAGGATAGTTAATACATTTAAATATTTATATTTTCAAAAGACATGTCAGTTTTAAATTGGGAGCCAAAACTCCATTTTTTTAAAAATTGAGATTTTTACCGGTGTTTTTGGTAAACAACAAGATTAGTTTTGATTATTACAAGCAGGACCAAATCAGAAATCTTAGGACATATTGTGCAATCTTTTTTCATAAAGTATATGAATGTTCATCATATCCATAGGTTGCTTTATGAACAAGATGAAGTTGTGTATGAAAATAATTGTCTTTCGACAGAGAAAAATTCAGAAAATGCATGTAAAAGACTTAAAAGTTTAAAACACATAAACTTAAAGAAAACGTAGATTGCATTGCATTAATGTAAAGCTGGTTTGACAAATCAGATTACATTCATTTTATATAACTCTTTTCTCTATACGCTGGTACTTCGAGTACTAGAATTTTATAAGTGATTTGCGACTAATTTTTCATATGAAAAACTATTATTTATGCATAGAAGAAATAACTGTAAAGAAGCTAAACTGCCACGAGCTGCACTTCTTTCATCGAAAACTGTATGTCTCCCACGTCTCAATAAAAACTGATACTTTTGAATTTGAATTATTTTCCCTTCGACAACAACTGCTTGGTTTCGACCAATCTTTCCTCTGAATACCCTTTTGTCGAATTTCGAAGCTCTTGAACTCTTCAAAATGCTAAGTCTCAAATGTCGAAATCTTCATGCTAGAAACATCATCTTTAATTCTTGAAAGAACAAAAAATCAACTCTCATTGACTGCATTAATTGAGCATGTCGAAATTACAGGCTAACAAGAGAGAGAAAAACAAAAACGGGT
The DNA here is from genome assembly GCF_003473485.1 of Medicago truncatula. NCBI lineage: Eukaryota > Viridiplantae > Streptophyta > Magnoliopsida > Fabales > Fabaceae > Medicago > Medicago truncatula. Next base: position 37,299,544 of record NC_053042.1, on the reverse strand, counting down.
GAAATCAATCAAATTAAATATTATTTGACAATATTTGTACAGTATCATATATATTTCCTTGATAAAGAGAGTGGAGGATTAGGGGTTCATAGAGTGAAGGAGTTCAATTTAACTTTGTTAGAAAAAATGTGTGTTTTGGTATATAAATTTGAAAATTACGTAATTTGGGTAAAAAAAAAAAGTATTTTTAGGCTTTAGGCTGTTAATCTTCTATTGTGATTATGATTAAATAGTTAAACAACTAAGGTTAGAGATATCTAACGTACAAGCCTAATGAGGGGTAATATACGACGCTGTCATAGATAAATGCACGTGATCATAGAAACTATCATGTTGACAAGGTCTTTCAAAACAAAAAAAAAAAATCATGCTGACAAGGTAATGCGGTACAAACTCAGTTCTCTGCATTGTTGTCACCCAACATGAACTTTTGCGGGAGTACTACGGTTCATAAAAACCTAGTTTATTCAATACCACAATGTATATTTTCTTGCTTTATTTAGTTTGTGCACTCAATTAGTACTGTAGGTAGCTGTTAGTGTTGTACCTACTCATGAATAACCAAGTCATCATTCTTTAATAATGTTTGATTTCAGTTTATCTATATTTACTAAATTCAATATATTATCACTAATCATTATCACTGATGTTACACAATTAGCTAATACAGAGAATGCGGATACTCTTATACATTGGATCTCATTGTTTTGTTTTTAAAATCTTTAAGATTGTCATTCGAGCTTGCATGGTTTTTTAATCTTAAATGTTGCAGTCTGTTATTGGTAAAAAAAATAAAATTGTGTAGTTTTCTGTAGCAATCTCGTCATCTTATGATGTTGTTACTTGTTGCTCAAGATTCTCAGATCAGATTTAACCATGACATGTGAAAAGATAATGTAAGGACTTTTTCGCTGCTCGAAGTAAGGCGGATACATCTTTGTATCTTCATAATAATTGCAACTTCTTGTTAGTTAGATATCAAATATTCCTCTTATTTCGAATCAAGTTTTTCATTCTGCCAACATAATACGATGTGCTTGTCGCTTTCTTTAGCAGTAAAGTTAAGCTACTGCAAATTGAAGAAATTGAAACTAAGTAGAGAAGAAAAGTCAGAAAAGTACAACTTAATATCCACAAGTTAATCCTACTTGAAACCTTTCAAGAGTTTCTATTCTCAATCGCAGTTTGATATAACAAGTAACTCCGGCTTCAGAGGCTCATGTAGTAGTTTCTGCGTGATAGATGGATGAGGTAGCTGAAATTCTGTCCAAGTTCAAGTGCATTTCAAGAATGCAGTTGGTGTCAGAAAATTTGTTGGAGAAAATACTTTCTATTTTTAATTCCGTCCTAATCATTTTGCCAAATCACAGGCCTTGTGTGAAGAAGTTCTAGGGATACAAGCAGTGTTTCATAATAATGGAAAAAATCATTTTTACTTTTTCGCATGATTGCTTGTGGTCAATAATATGGAACATATAGACTCCTATAACTTCACAAACAAGCCTTATCAAAACGGTGAGAAACCATGAGATTATAGATGTCAATTCATATGTACGGGCGAGCTACATTGAGGAGGAGCAGCTAGCTTTACGCACTCATGCCAAAGGAGAAGTTGGAACTCTGAATCACAATTTGATGGGTTTGCGTGAACAAAAGAGAGACCCATTAGACAAGAAATAAGGATTATAAAAGGAAACGCTTAGAAGACAAAAGGAATTCATTCTAATTTTGCTTAAACAATGTAAAAACATAATCTATAACAGAAAGTAACTCTGATTTGATTGCTGATAATATAATTTGTGACACCACTCATACTGTAATGCAGTCCAATTTACTCTAACGCTGTATATATTCTAAAAATGTCTAGTTTATTCATAATTTTTTTATTTTCTAAAGCTGCATATTTGTATGTCCACTTCTTATAATGCAATTCAATTTTGATATAATTGATGTTGATATTACAATTTTATTATAGATAGTTTTTCATACAAATATTTGATTCTAGTTTTTACAACATCAAATGCAAGTATGTTGTAATATTGATTTTTAAGTCAATTGAATTTCTTATCTGAATGCTTTTGTTAACAATTACAACAACTGAGTCAAGCAGTTTATTAGTCGGACATAAAAATGGATCCATACAAAGAAATATGACTCCTTAAAACACTCAATACGCATAGAGTGGCATCACAGTCACTGCCTCAACTCCAAAGAAAATTCTCAAATTTAAAAAGGACAAAAAAAAAAACACAATTAAATTTGCAAAAGGATAAAAAAAAAACATTTCGGTTTTGGTTCGGTTCGGTTCGGTTAATAGGCAAGCAAATGATTAACCGAACCATTGGTTCAATTCAATTAGTTCCAAAACTTAAACAGTTCAATTCGGTTATTCTGAACCATTTCAACACTTTAATTCGGTTCGGTTCGATTAATATGGTTAACCGAACCATCCCCACCCCTAATTATATCACAATTCAAACACTTGTGAATATTTGTTGCAAAATGCATAAAAAATAGTAGCCATGTATACTATATGTAACCTAAATGACCAAATTTAAAACCAAAAAAAATAAAAACTTAAATGACCAATCCAATACAACTAAGTCATTGTTTTGGTTTAACGTTTAAATTAGCATTCTGGAGTCTCAATGCCTTTTTGACCACCATTTTGTGAAGCTAAGAATACAAGCTTTTGCTCAAACGCACGGCAGCATCAGGTTAAACACTAAAATAAACGCTCACACTAAATAACTTTAAGAATTGCGGTATTTACTTTCACCGGTCAATAAAAGTGCAGTATGTTATGTATTCGAGATTCATGTGCTTTATCCTATAGATAGATGAGATTAAAACCTTCCAGTCAAGTTGTGTCTTTTCATAGCAAAATGTATAATTAACTTTAAATCAGAAAACTACTGCCTACAGCTAATGTACTCATTAGAAGATCCAAACTCGTTGTAAGAAATATGGGAAAGCTCCAAACTTCTTATCCAGAAACTCGTTGATTTGTTATTTTTTTTTAGGCATTGATATGGATGGAACACTTATCTAATAGATTCATAGACTCTCTAAGTATGTCTCATACTACACTGCAAATTCTACTTTCTTTTAGTCCTTAGAAAGAGTCTTACATTATGATATTGTAAAAAAGTGTTCAACCAAACCAGTCCATTCAAAATTAATAAATAAAGAAGAGAGAGGATGATTCCAAAATTAATAAATTGTTAGGTTAAATAATTGCAAACCTAATAAAGTAAATGAGCGGAGAAAAATTAGGTTAAATTGCTTGAGACGTAACAAAATTAATAAATAAGGAAGAGAGAGGATAATTAGGTTGGAAAGAATTTTGATTTTTTTTTTCATAAAATAGGATAATTAGTTTAGTTTAGGTTGGAGGGAAACGTATCACAATAATAGGAAACAATTTTGATATTTAATTTACATATGATTTTGTTTTGTTTTTTAATAAAAGGAAATAATAGGAGCGTTGTTTTTTGTTATCGATAAAAATAGGAGGATCTGTTTATTTTGTGATCTGTTTAGTAAAATTAAGCAGAAAAATTAGGAGTGATTTGTTTATTTTGATGGAGAGATTTGTTTATTTTGATTTCCTTAACCATTAATATTTTATTTAAATTAAATAGAGTTAGGTACCGTTTGGCCCGACTTTTTTTTCAGCTTTTCTACGTTTTTAAGGAGAAGTTAGGCCAAACACAATATCAATAAAGTACCTTCGAAAAAAAGTACTTTTTTTAGAATGCATAAAATTGAATGGAATGAGCTTTAACCAAAAGTTGTTGAATGCTACTTCAAAAAACTATTTCTCCCCAATTTATTTCACAAGCACCTCTCTTCAACTCACGCCGGCAACCTTTTGTTTTATTTTTTCAATATGCTTTTTTCTTCCATTTTTTTTTTTTTTTTAACCGGTCCATTTAATTTTTTAATGAGGTTCCATTTAAGTTTATTATCTATTTTTTTAAGGAATTTTATTATCTTTTTATCACTTATATATTAATTTCAATATCTTTTGATCATCACAACCACGCAAATATTTGTATTCACGCTGTCAATGAATGACACCGAATATTTTTATTCCCTTTCTTCAACCACGGAAATACACACACACATTAGTGTTTAGAGTAATACTTTATGTTCCTCTTTCTGTTTTTTTTTTTGTTATGCTAATGCGTATAATTTTTGTTAGTGTTGTGTAATGCGTATAATTATTTTTATAAAATTTTGATTTTAATTAAAAGTATAAGTGTAGTTGCCTAAAAAAATTATACTTATATATAATTTACACATTTGTATTGTAACAAACTATGCATATCTTTTTCTTATTAAAAAAACTAAACATATCTTTTTAAATGATACCAGCAATGTAACAAATATAATATTATATATATAAATTCTTATCTTTTTGACCAACACTAAAAATATGGTATTCTTATAACAAAATTTGTTATAACAAAATTTGTTATAGAGTATAATTGGAAAAGAAAAAACCAATTATTCTCATTATATACACACACATATACATATTATAGATATGATTGAGCGTGACGAAGAAAATAATATAAATGAAGAAATCAGTTCATATAATCCAGGAAGAGTGCAAGATGGAGGCTACATGAATAAAGTTAGAAATCAAATAGGAGTTGCGTTGATGGAGAGTAGAAATGTTTGAGTTTGTGATGATTTATGTCTTTAAAAAAAAAATGATTATTGTTTATAATTTTCCAAACTACTTTGATATTATTTATGTTATTATTTGAGCCTCCTTAAATTATTTCTCCTATTCAAATATTTAACAAGTCGTTTATATGATGATACAAATTTATATTTATGTTACACAAAATAAACGTCATTGAGTAAATATAGTATTGGTAAAAATATATCTTTTATATTTAAACATTTTTTCCCTTCAAAAAATATTTTAGACATTTTTTTATTTATTATGTTAATTCATAATGAATTCAAAGTTTTTTTATTTATAGACAATGCAAAAATATATGCAAGGTCCCGGGTTCGAACCCCAGACACCACCAAAAAATAATAAATTCAAAGTTTTGTACAATATTTTGCCAAACAGCTTTTAACTCAAAAATAACTTTAGAACTAAAAAAAAATAAAGAAACCAAACAGCTTTAACCTTTTTCTTAAAGAGCTTTATTTTAACTTTGTTTTAAAGTAGTTTTTAGACCGAAAAAAAGCCTGGCCAAACGGTACCTTAATAGAGTAAAATTAAGCAGATAAGAATATGAGGGTTTGTTTATTTGTTTAGTAAAATTAAGGAGAAAAATTAAGAACGATTTGTTTATTTTGATTTCCCTAACAATTAACATTAACATTTTCATTAAATTAAGTAGGGTTAATATAGTAAAATTAAGCAAAGAAGTTAGAGATGATTTGCATTTATTTTATGATTTTGTGATCTAACTAAATCCGATGTGAATTTCCATATTAAAATTGCGTATGAAAATAAATTAGAAAATAAAGTTGCATACTTGAGTTAACTCAAGCGAAGGGGCAAAACGGTCTTTTCAGTTGAGAATGAAAAAAACGGTTGGGTAAAGAGCAGAGTTATTGGGGTTCATGCACAGCCCATATATAACCTAATTCGTAGGAGTGAATTATCTATCACTTTTCTCTTTTCTCTCCGACGACAACACGACACCACCACGTCCACAATCACCATGGGTCTCGATAAAACACGGTGCGAACCCGATACCTTCATCGACTCAATAAAAAAAAAAACCAGAAACAATGGGTTTACGAAAACGACAAAATAATTCACCGCAAAATCTCGTACGTCCCTGGTCTCTACAACATCTTCGACATAATCCTTATTCACGCTGCTGATAGAAAACGGCGAGATCCATACATGGACCGGTTGGAAGTAAACATTATTCCTGAGGTTAATGAGATTTATGTTTACATGAAAGGTGTTCCACTTTTAGGCGATGAAACATTTGATAATGTAATCAAAAAGTTTCATCCCACGAATCTTTACTCGTCTTATTGTTATGTTGAGATTGCTGATGGACAGAGGTTTTGGAGTCAGGTGGTTATTCCTTTCTTGCTTTTAGATTTTTATTTTTTTAGGTTTTGGCATTCACGGATCTAAAAATTTTAATAAGTGGGGTCAAGTTATATCATAAAAATTTATATAAAACTTTCTAAATGCGTGCGAAAATTATACAAATTATATTTATAATTGCCCTAAATGTTGATTTTTTAATAAATATTTGTCTAGCGTCAATCACAACTTTTTTCAACAAATATAAGAATAGTTTATGTATTGTAATTATATATAGTAACTATAGTTTTATGGTCTCGCCAACGATAATTGGTTAAAGATTTCATTAAAAAAAAATCATCTGTTATTTGTATCAATATGATAATTATAACAACTTTTTATAAAATAAACTATTTCTTTTGATTTTTTAACTAGTTCTTAGAACACCCATTAGGATTCTTCTTAATTTTATAATTTTTGTAGTCTAATAAATAGACTATGTGAAGACAATGATACTATATAAAGAGGAGTTTAACTATAGATATATCTAATTTTGGGTTGAAAATACAATACACATGTGGAGGCAAGTGGGGTCGCTTGACCCCATTGCCCCCACCCTAGATCCGTGGGTAAAATTGAATTTCAAGATTCAGCTAGTGTATTTATTTTTTAATGTTTGGTGAAATGAACTGGGAGTTGTTATGGGATCATGCCTGTTTGATTATTGAAAAGTTGTTGTTGATTTGATGATATTTTGCCTTTCATGTTACAGTTTTACATTTCAAAATGGACCTGTATTTTATATTTCTGCTATCATTAACAAACCAGTATTTGTTTGAATTTTGGTCTTTGATTTTGGTGCTTTCATTGTGCTCAAAATTTTTGGTCTTTGATTTTCCATTTGTCAGGAGTTCCATAATGCTACGCCTGTGGCAACCAAATGTTTCAACCTTTGTGACAATGGCAAATGGACCAATGTGATGTTTAAGCCTGACTTGGATAAGTTTGATATGAAGAATCTTGAAAAGGACGTTATAGCTTTGATGAAAAAGCGTGTGTTGGACATGGCAGTGTGCCTTGGTGAGACTGTTACGGTTGTACTCAACGGCACTGTGATTCCAGTCAAGTCTTTTAAAGATTATGCTAATTTCTTCTTGGATCGTGCTAAACCCTTTCCCCTGCCAAGGTTTGTTGCTATACCGATATGTAGTTGAGAACTCAATCTGCGTGTGGGTTGGTGTATTTTCCTTTGTTTTTATCTTAACATGATTTGGTTGCTGTTATTAGGACTCATGCCAAATTAGGTGATAGGTTGGAGATTTGCCTGAGTCTAAGTGACGGGAAGTTTCAACAGGTGACTGTCTAAAGTATAGTGTAACTTGCAGGTTAATTGATGTTAATTTCTTGTCTTACACAACCTTTTTTTTTTTACCAGGTCAGCTTTGTTAACTCCATTGCTACAATTAAGGGTGGGACTCATGTTGATTACATCACCAAGCAGATTACTACCTATATAAAGAAGGAAGTATTGAAGAAGAAGCATGTCAATGTGAATGCTGACACTGTGAAGAATCAGTTGTGGGTTTTTGTCAATGCTCTGATTGACAACCCTGCCTTTAATTCTCAAACCAAAGAGATGTTAACCACTAAACCAGCTAGATTGGGTTTGAAGTTTTTTCCAGGTTCAATGCTAAATGATGGTTAGTAATTCCTCATTTGTTGGTTGTTTTGCAATGTTATCAAATTAGCAGGAAATGGTGTTTTACTCAAATATTTTATATTTTTGCAGTTCAAAAATCTCAAATTCTGGACAACCTCCTACCACGGATACCTTTCAAACACCGAACGCATGTGGATGCCAAGTTGGCTGGCAGACCCGACTCTGGCAAATGTACCTTGATTTTGACACAGGGACAATATGTGAAGGACTTAGCTGTAAGTTGTTGTCTATATACAAAAACTAATTTTAAAAAGTATATTTCAAATTTTGGTATGAATATTTTTCATTTAAGTACAAGCGGTTGAAGCTTATGGTCATTTATTTAAATTTAATTAAAGAATGAAAAAAAAGAAAAACTTGAACTTAATGACTACTTTTTGGTTTGAAGATGTCCGGGCTCTCTGCTGTGGTGGATCCAGACCTCTATGGTGTGTTTCCATTGAGCAGCAAATTGCTCAATGCGACGAGGGACAGTAGAAAGCTATTTAAAAAGAAAGAAATTCAGAATCTGATGGCCATTCTTGGACTTGTGCGAAACAAGAAATACAGTAATGCAAAATGTTTGAGATATGGCCAGTTGATGGTTATGGCCAATCAGGTGAGTAACTTAAAGATCATAGTTTATTAATGCCTTGACTTTTATGTTCTATGTATGAGGCATGATTATGTTCTACGCTTGATTTTCTCATAATAGTTCAAATTTATGTGTGATTTAGGATGAAGATGGCGCTCACTTTAAAGGACTACTGATAAACTTCTTTTATTCATTCTGGCCATCACTACTTAAAGTTTCAAAATTCATGTCTGTGTTTACCTTTCCCATTATAAAGGTTAGCATGTATAATTGATAATGAAAACACTCTGTACACATTCTTGAGTAAATAATCTCTTTTTTTATTTTACGAGATACATTTATCTTTCTCTGCAGGCTTCTGATTCAAAGAAGGGGAAGGAGTTATCATTTGATTCTATGCAGCAATATGAAGACTGGAAAAAAGAATTGGGTAACACTGCAAATGATTGGGAGATAAAGTACTGTCAGGTTTGTTGTTGGAAAACCTCCATATTTTTATATTTATGACTGTAAGTATAAACCACTATATACGAGGGGGCTGATTGGAAACTAGTTCTAGTCTGTTTAACTTGCATCTGTGGGCACATTTTAGTGTGTCTCGAAGAGGTTGGTATCATTTTGTGTTTAAGATTGATTCCAGCCTCTTTTAGAGCCCCTTCTTCATCAGAAGGGATACTATCTAATTCCATTTTGGTGTGGCATTGGTGTATTTTTTCTGCATATCACTCATGGTCTGCTCAGCATCTCCCTTTTGCCTACCCTATTAGTAGATTTGTTGGTATTTTAAAGTTTGAGGGGAATAAATTTGCTCTTAAAAAAAAAAAAAGAAACTTAATTGAATATTTATTCATAAATTGTTTTGAAATGCTCCCTCCATCCTAAATTATAAGCAAAAATAAAAATAAAAATCACACTTATTAAGAAAACTAAAACATAAAAATTTGGAGTATAGTTTTTTGTGTTTTCTTTGGAAAAAGTTTTATATGAGATGTAAAAACAATTTTCATTGGCTATTGGTTATGGAAAAAATGAAAGAGAGAAAATTGAATGTAATTTGCATTTAATTTTATGAGAATAAACAAAAGTTTTTCTTGGAAAAGAGATTTTTTTTAAAAACAAGATTAAATAGGATAAAAGCTTGTCTTTTTTGCTTATATTCTAGGACAAAGAAAATGAGTTTTTTTTACTTATATAATGGGATGGAGGGAGTAAGTTGATAAGATTTTATGGATATTTGTTATTTTTAAATATTATAAGTGCCTATTATAAAAAAAGTTAAAATGCCTTATTGAAATGATTAATAATAATTGAAAGGCTTATTTGATCCAATGGTCTCCTAATTAATTTCAAGTATTCATTTTGGTCCCATAATTAATAAAATAACATCCAAAGAGAAAAGAGAACATCATAAGTACTAAAAAAAAAATAACACCTTTGTCTAATGTTGACTACTTAATAGTTAACACTATTTTAGATTGAAAAAATCAATTTTTTCCCAATTAGAAAGAAGAACAGAAGAAACATAGCATTAGAGAGAGAAACAGAGTAGAATTCAATCAGTGGTAATGGTTAGAAGAGGGAATAGCTATCGCTATGTGGTGACGAGAAACCCAATTTTTTGGGTTAGAAGAGATAATATGTTTTTGATAGCGGTGCCGGACTTCTAGTTTTATTTCTTATTATTTTATTTTTCTTTTTTTTTTAAAGGAAATATGTAATATAGGAGTATCGGTGTCAGAGTATAAGTTAGTCGTGTTGGAGTACAAGTTAGCCGTATCTGACACGTATCGGTCATTATTTTCAAAAAAATAAATATTAATTGCCTGATACTTCTCCGATACGCGTATCAATACGTATCGGTATGGATACGCGTCGGACACAATTCTTCACCAATTTTTAAGTATCGGGGCTTCAGAGTTGAAGGGAAATGTCGGTTTTCATCCTTTTGGATTTGGCTTGGGTTGGGCCATGGCTGCACAACCTGCCACCCGTGAGCTGTAGTCAACACAATAAACGATTTTATGCGGTGAACCAAAATACTTTTTGTGTTCCTAATTCTTTCATTCAGTCTTTGCTTATTTCAAATTTTTGGTGTTTGTGCAGGGCTTGAGTTCTGCGCAGGAAGTGCGAGAGTACTTTCAAGATCTTGGTAAGCACAGGGCATATTTTGTTTGGGATGATAAAGATGAAACTTCAATTAAGCTGGCATTCAGTAAAAAAGCTGAGGAATGGGAGGCTTGGATTGGTAACTCTCAGGTTTGATGTTTACCAAATACAGCAATTTTCTAACACAAGCTTACTCTTCTAGGGTGTATAGTTAACATATTGTTTTCCATTATCTGATGATGCAGCCTGGCACTTGTAATTATGAAAGAAAAGTTATAAACTACAGGAATTTTGTTAATAAAGAACTTCTATTCTCCTCAATGAAAAATCTCCAAAGGTCCATTCCGTCTGTGGTAGATGGCCTTACACTTGGTCAAAGGAAGACTCTTTTCTGCTCCTTTGAGATGAATTTGACCAAACAAACAGAAGTTTGCCGATTAACTGCTTATGTGACTGAACATTCTTATTGTCACTATGGTCAACAAAGTATTGCTAGCACAATTATTGGAATGGCACAGGATTTTGTGGGCAGCAACAACATCAATCTTCTTATACCTTATGGTCAATTTGGCACTCGTGACCTGGTGAGAAGAACCGGCGTATTTTTTTTATTGCACTATTCCTCATTTTCTTTCTTGAACTCATATTCAGTGGATAATTTGCTCGTTCCAGGGTGGTAAAGACCATGCAAGTTCCAGAAAGTTATACATTAAGCTAAATTGCGTTACTCGTCTCCTCTTCCCTGTGGATGATGATAAGCTTCTTGAATACTTGAATGAGGATGGGAGGTCCATTCAACCAAACTGGTATTTTGTTTCTCCTTTCTTTGTAATGGCTATTTTGGTTGTGATTATTAATAAGTAACAACTAAGGAACCCCATCAAAGTTGAACTGATTCAAATTCTGCTCGTCACCACACAGGTACATACCAATTATTCCTCTCGTGCTTGTCAATGGTTGCCATGCCATGGGGACATGTTTTAGTTCTGATATTCCCAAATATCATCCATATGAAATTATTAAGAATGTAAGACGTTTCTTGAATAATGAGGAAATGGTGTCAATGAAACCATGGTACAAAGGGTTCGGAGGAACCATTGAGAAAAGTGCCAAGGGAATAGGCTATTATACAGTCGATGGTTTAGTGGAGAGAATAAATGAACAAACTTTCAGAATCAAAGAGCTTCCTATTCGAATGTGGACTGAAGATTATAAGAAGTTCCTTGAAAAAATAACTGCTCGGGGGCTCATTGAGGTGACGTGACCTATACTTTTACTTACCATATACACCATAGGTAAATCTGTACCTTTTTCATATGTAAATTTTCTTTGTTGCAGAGTTTTAGGCAAAAAGGTGATTATGAAATAGTAAACTTTAAAGTCAATGTGAAGCAAGAAGAAATAGCTACAATAGAGAAAGACGAAGAATTACGCAAGAAGTTTAACCTGACGTGCACTATTAGCACAAGCAACATGTATCTTTTTGATGCAGAGGGAAAAATTAAGAAATATAACACCCCAGAACAAAGTATACCCTTCTTTATGTATAAGTACTTTGAATCGCATTATCATGTAATGTTTTTCATACTACTCACTTTTCTGTGTCATTTCTTATGCAGTTCTTGAAGAGTTCTGTACACTTCGGCTGAAGTATTATGTGAGGAGAAAGGTGAATTATTGTTGCTAACAATTACATAGATCTTTCTCTATATCATGTACCTATTTATTAATATGTAAACTGAAATGCAAGTTGTGCTTGCCCGCAGCAATATCTAGTGAAGAACTTTACACAACTTTTGCGGAGTTTGAGAATCAAACAAAAGTTTATATCCAATATTGTGAATGAGAAGTTCAACCCGATCAACCGAAGAGCTGAATTGTTGATTGAGATTCTGAAGAAAGGTAAATCTGCAGAACCACATGTTGCAGGTGCAATTGATTACAGTTCAAAAGAGCAGGAAGCTGGTGAGCAGGAAAGTGTATCTCAATCTGTAAGTATTGAAGGAGCGACATTGGGTGACTATGAGTATCTTTCATCCTTGCCTTTTGAAAATTTCACCCTTGAAAGCCTTAAGAAGCTGGAAGCTGAACTTGATGAAAAGGAAAATGAGCTTAAGACTTTGGAGCACACCTCACCAGATTTAATGTGGTTGAACGATCTCGAGTTGTTTGAAAAGGAATTTGATGTAATGTAGATGCCATATCAACCAAATGTTTCCCATTGCTTATGCCGTTGTAGAAGCAGAAACAAAAGATTCATGGGAGTGGTTTCTGAATCTATTACTTGAAGATCTACAAACTATACAACACAAGCAATATGCATTCATCTCAGATGAACAGAAGGTATAACTTACATGTGTCATTGTTAATATTTTAATATGCATAATGTTCTCTATTTTTTTGTAATATTTGTTTACCATTGGTAATTATCTTAGGGTTTGGTTCCGGCAATTCAAAACCTTGGTAGTCATGTTGAGCATAGGCTATGTGTGAAGCACCTTTATGCTAATTTTAAGAAAAGATATCCTGGATTGGATTTAAGGGAAGTGTTTTGGATGGCAGCAAGGGCTACAACTGTTCCAGCATGGGAGAGAGCAATGAATCGAATGAAATTAATTAACGACAAAGCTTGGGAATACATGAATAAGAATTGGGCACCTCCAATGTGGACTAGATCTCATTTCAAGATTTTTTAGAATTTTTTCTGCATTTTAAGGTATTTTTTCGATTTTTTTAAAAAGTTATTTATTTTTTGTAATTAAAAATTATTTAATTTAAATAATTAATTAGGTGGATAATAAGATAATATTTTAAAAGCCACATCAGCCAAAATGCACGCAAATGTGGTGGGGGGCAAGTTAGTTTTTGTATATATTGAGGATTACTTATTTCTTATAATATTACATAGCACTAATTATGCATCATCATTTACAATTTTCTGAAATTATGTGCAACCGTGTTGGAAGTTTTCTATTTCTTTGCTGCTACATAATTTCTGAAATTACATGCATGTATATCACAAATCGTGTCGGAAGTTTTCTATTTCTTTGTTTCTATATACAATCATGTCTACTGTAGCATCCCAATATTTTATATAGGTCCTTTGTACTCTTTTGAGGTTGCTCCATATGTTCCACAGTACAAGTATCAACTTTTAGTGTATGTTGTCTTCCTATTTTCATTGAAGTTCCCATGCCCCATAACCCACTTCTATTCATTTACTCTTTGCAAGTTATACCCCACACCCTTATACTTATATACCTTCACCCCCAACATTTGATATAAACTATCAAATTTACCCTTTGTATAAAACACAACACAACATCCTTTCACTTTTGGAAGAAAAAAAAAAACACTTTGCGTGTTCACCCCTTTTCCGGAAAAACCCTTCTTCTGATTCTACAACGATTATGAGTAAGCCTTCTTTCCTTGTTTTCTTAATCGTTTCTGTGTTCGTTCTCACTATATTTTCGCGTGTTTGTTCTGTTAATGGGGCACCAGAATCAATGATTAAGTTTTGCCGTTTTTTGGGTTAGTGGTTACCGGAATCGTCAATCGAAAACGACGACGTGATGAACTGACGATTTTGGAAATATGATGTGAGATGTGATGAAATGGCTTTATGAATCCTTAATCGGAATCGTAATCACCAAGCTTTCCGATTTTTTTTCTTCCGGAAAACGCGTATGAAGCATTCCAGTACTTCCCGGAACAGTTTGGTGAAGTATTCCGGCTCAGACATCTTTATGTCTGCATCTTCCGAATCTGTTTATATATGCTAGTAAACAAACTATAGGTAAACTTGACTAGTGGTAAACAACTTCCGATTATGCAACTTCTGAAATTGCTTTCTGAATCCTTAATCTATTTTCTTTTTTTTAAGAATTAATATGTTTTTCACAGCACATAAACAATTATATTATGCTAGTAAATTTGACTAAGTGATATAATTGTAATTTGTGACCATAATTGGGGAATCATAAAAAGGAAGTAGCCAAATCTCCATTTAACATATACTTGTAGCAATTACTGTTGCATGTATCTTTGCTGCTGCAATTTTCAATATTGTGATCCAATCCATGGACTTCAATTTTCCTTGGATAAATCACTAACTTTGCAATTTTCGTTAGATACATATACTTGTAAATTTTTATAATTCAATTCCTTAGATACATCACTGACTTTCTGCAAGGAAGTAGCCAAATCTCAATTTAACATATACTTGTAGCAATGACTATTAGATGTATCTTTGCTGCTGCTGCTTATCTCCATCTAAGGTTCAGATCATACATGTTTAATTTAATTAAGAATTGATTATATATGTATAATTAAATAACTATAATACTTGTAGCAATGACTGTTATTGTTTTTAAGTTTAATTCTTTTTTTTTCTTTTATTAATTGTTTTTCTTTATTCAGTGGTTCGGTGCAGAGGACGAGGTGGCAAGATTATACGCATAAATCGAAACGAACGACGACATGAGGGGGTTCGGTGCAGAGGACGAGGTGGAAAGATTATACGCATAGGACGAAATGAACGACGACATGAGGTGGTTCGGGATGTGAAGCAGCATGGACTTGTGGCAGTGGAGCAGCATATGGATCAAGATGTGAAGGAACGCGCACAGAGGTATATGGGTGGACCTTATGACTTGTTTGTGGCGGTATGAGGTCCATGTTGCCCGTAGGCTGTGGTATATATGGTCAGGTAAGTAATTAAAACACTCTTTGCTTATAATGTATTTTGTATTTGTTTCCTTCAAGCCACACTTTGTAATTTGAAGGGGTGTTTTTATTCTATTAGTGATACACTAAGGTTTATTAGGTTCAATTGTTTTACTTATAATTTTTTTTTTTTTTACATAATAATATTTTATCATCTTCATTATTTGAATTTTATTAAATTACTAGTTACAAACCCGTGCTTCGCACGGATTGAATAACGTATTTTTTAAAAATTTAGTTCCGAATGAGAAATCTTATAAATTATGGAAAATTGTTGTCCTTTATCAATGTGAAAATCAAAATTGCGTAAACTAAAATTTTACAACACAGAGCCTAAAATACTACATAAAAAATAATATAACAACTATTGTAATCTCTTATTCCTTAAAGTTAACCCGAACGCAAAATTTTGCCCTAGATTTAACCTAACTTCTTTGCTTAATTTTACAGTATTAACCCTATTTAATTTAATCAAAATGTTAACGTTAATTGTTAGGGAAATCAAAATAAACAAATAGCTCCTAATTTATCTCCTTAATTTTATTAAAAAAAAATTATATTAACCCTAGATTTAATTTATGCAAAATATTATCTCTTATTTTTAAATGTTAACCTGTGACGCAATATTTAACCCTAGATTTAACCTAATTTTTTCATGTGACTTTACTATATTAACCCTAGATTAGGGATGGCAATGGGTACCCAATGGATAGGGTACTATAGTATCCATCCCCATACCCTCATTTGTAAAAAATGTTCGTACCCGAGCCCGTACCCTCGTGGGCAACAACTTTAATGCCCTTCCCCATACCCTATGGGCACTTAAGTGCTCATACCCCCACCCATTACCCGCACTTTCTCTATGAAAAGACAATAAAAAATATCACAATATAAATAAAACTATGATCCAAAATTATTTAAATCAACTAATAAAATAATACGAATTGTAGTATTTAGCCAAATAAAAAAACATCCAAAATATCCCTCAAAAATTAAAATAAAAACATTCAAATAATCGTAGTATTTAGGTTTAAACTTAAATAGCTTAGATTTTAGGTTTAGGTTTAGACTTAAATAGCTAAATAAATTAAATAATTGTACACCAAAAATAAATAAAGTATTTATTATATTATATAAATATGTACATGCGGGTTGCGGGGCTGGGTAGTATAGTACCCTTACCCGTGTCCATACCCATTAAAATTTGCGGGTAATTACCCTACCCGTGCCCATATCCATGAAAGCGGGGTTTTATCCTACCCATTGTGGGTATTTTTTGCGGGTATCCATCGAGTCTGGGTCCAATTGCCATCCCTACCCTAGATTTAATTTATGCAAAATGTCATCTCTTATTTCTAAATGTTAATCCTTGATGCAATATTAACCTTAGATTTAACATATTTTTTCGCGTGACTTTACTATATTAACCTTAGATTTAATTTATGCAAAATGTCATCTCTAATTTTAACCTAATTTTTCCCTCCACACTTTTGCATTTAATGTTTATCTAAAGTAAAATAAAATGATGTTCCCAATTATATGTTGTTTTTTTGGAAAGGAATAACCGTTAACCCGTCTCGCTATACTTAACCTAATCTCTTACTTATAAATGTTAATCCCTCTTGCTATACTTAACCTATTTTATTTCTTAAAGTTAACCCGAACTCAAAATTTTGTCCTAGATTTAACCTAACTTCTTTGCTTAATTTTACTGTATTAACCCTATTTAGTTAATCCTGTTTAATTTAAATAAAATGTTAACGTTAATTGTTAGGGAAATTAAAATAAACAAATCGCTCCTAATTTTTCTCTTTAAATTTACTAAACAAATTATATTAACCTTAGATTTAATTTATGCAAAATGACATCTCTTATTTCTAAATGTTAACCCGAGACGCAATATTAACCCTAGATTTAACCTAATTTTTTCGTGTGACTTTACTACATTAACCCTAGATTTAATTTATGCAAAATGTCATCTCTTATTTCTAATTGTTAACCCGTGACGCAATATTAACCCTAGATTTAACGTATTTTTTCGCGTGACTTTACTATATTAACCCTAGATTTAATTTATGCAAAATGTCAGCTCTAATTTTAACCTAATTTTTCCCTCCAGACTTTTACATTTAATGTTTATCTAAGGTAAAATAATAACCTTAGATAATCACGGCATAAAAAAAATTCTTCGAAAGAAAAGATGTTAAAACAACGGAACATTGTGATTCATCATAAAATATTTATGAGCTGATTTAGAGATCATATAATCAGTTTATGAGATTAGGAATTGACATAATTTTTAGGATGAAAACAATTGAAACTAATGAGAGTGATTGTTTTGCGCTTTCCTTTTAGAATTGTTCTTGACACCTCATTTGGGAAATGCTAAACAGGGAAATAACAACAATATTAGTCTAATGCATATTAACATGGATAATGCGAATATAGTTACATATAATTTATAAAATAAAGGTAGCATAACTGATTTTAAGCTAAAGAAAATGTATCATGACTTCTAATTTATCTTCCTAAAAAGGCTAGATAAATGCATTCATGTGCATTATATGAACCCCGTTGACCAATTAACATTGTTGAAACAAATGGAAATTAAGCATCGCTCCCGCATGTGCATCTATAGCTAGCACCATTTGACAATGATGTCTTCGAACATTTGGTGAAACTCTCGTAATATTATCCAAATTGGTTAAGATTGAATTTAGTTGCTTTCCAAATGGTGATGCAATATGTATCCTAACACAAATATGCACATGAAATAAAGAATAATGCAATATGTATTTTTAATTTGTGCGTAAAAAATTCAAAGAATGTTTGTACATAAAAAAAAAAAAAAGCAGACCTTGACTAAGTTTATAAATTCAACAATTGGCCTTACTTGAGACAGATTGAAAAAATCGTTGTATGAAGTACATTGAGAAGAAGTCGAACTCTGACTTAAGTTCTGACTGATGCTTTTGACTCTAAGCTTGAGAAGTGTTAAGGTCACGACAACAATTCAAGAAACATGGTAAAAAAAAATCAAATTAGATTGTGAAATAATAATTTACTCTAACACTGTATTGTGAAATCATAATGCAAACTTACTAAGTCTTAAACTTCTCAACAACCGGATAATGTAGGTTGATGAGCAGCCTCGAACCTGACCAATTGTTACATATATTTGGGTTGCCATTGACTACAAAATGGAAGCAAAGAACTCGAGGTAAATAGATGGTAAATGATAAAGCTACGAAATATTTTTTCCATAGTGTTACATCAACTATATTCTCACTGCATAAGGAAATACATCTTTCAGGTCATTATCAAACTTATACAAAATCCTATCATCTTATGCTGACAAATAAGAAAATAATACCTTTTATCTTTCAACACAATATTCGTACACAATTTCTTTTTAGTCCCAATTGGAATTATCTTGACAATCTCATGAAGAAGCCCGATGATTTCTTAAAAAAATTACTATTATAAATGCTGGAATTTATACTATATGATATTATATTTGTTGGTGTCATGGAAACATATATGTTTAGTTTTTTTGAATAAAAAAAAGATATTGAAATATAATATTAAAAAATAAAGAAAAAGTTCCAAGCGTGAGTTGAAAAGAGGTGTTTGTGAAATAAATTGTGGAGAAGTAGTTTTTTAAAGTAACATTCAACAACTTCTAGTCAAAGCTCATTCCATTCAATTTTATGCGTTCAAAAAATGTTCTTTTTTTAGTAAGTACTTAATTAATATTGGGTTTGCCCTAACTTCTCCTTAAAAATGTAGAGAAGTTTGAAAAAAGTCGGGTCAAACGATACCTTAATCTTCCACAACGGCAATGTACAAGCAACTGAATTTGGGAGAAAAAATTGAAAAATAGTTAAAAATATAAAAATTGGAAAATAATTAAAAGTTATTAAAAATATAAAAATTAGAAAATAATTAAAAAAATTGGTTAGGGGCAAAAATGGAAATTCATAGGCAATCTTAAAAAAAAAAAAAACTCAGCCAATAATTAATTTACCAAATTGCCCTTAATAGGGGCAAAATGGTAAATTCAAAGGACATTTCTTTTAATATAAGTATATAGATACAATACTGGTTCATTTTAAATTTACGTAGGAACGCGGTACAAAAAAAATATTTAAAGGTACCAACACATGGGAAAAAGTTGGAAGATTGGGTTCCTCCACAACTTCCCCCTCTGGGCTATGCGCACTTCAGAGGAGTAGCATAAAATGTATCAATTATTGTAAATGTATCAATTATTATATGTATTATTTATGTTTCTTTCTTCATTTATTTATATTTATATTTGCATTTATTTTATGATTGTGTCATCTAACTAAAGAATATAATATCTTCGAACCCTAATTAAACCCGACGTGAATTTGCATATTTAAATTGCGTATGAAAATAAATTAGAAAATAAAGTTGCATCTATACCTATTATTAAAGATAATACTTTTTTTGGTGTAGCCTTTTTTGAAAAATCCTAAATTGCCCTTGCAAGTTTAACAACTATCTCACGTACTATTCAAAAACAAGACTGCTACCTTTCTCATAAGATACAACCGCTGCCATACAAATATGACTACTAAATAAAATACACCACAACACCGAAACCCGAATAAAAAATGCAACGGAAGAATGTGGAGAAGATAAAGTTCCTCACATGCTGTAATTTTTCTAAAAGTGTCCATTTGTAACAATAGTAAAGAGGAACAAATCAAAAGGTTAGTTCCATATATCATTTCATCGTAATTTGCATTTAAATTGTAGTATTTGATATTATATTTTTTCTTTAGCGATATGAATTTTTCTCGACAACCCTTAAGTAAGAAGTCATAGTAAATGGTTGCTCAAAAGTAAGCACTGCGTGAAGATTGTGGAGGGTCATTTATTTTGGTGAAATTTTTGGCAATTGATTATGAAGATTAATCAATTTATATGGACAAACAGAACAGAAATCGCCAAAGTACTGTATGAGAGATTCTGAGAGTGTGATTACTATATTTTTTATATTTATTGTTTTTGTGGTGTTTTTTTCGTCTTCTGTTAACCAAAGGGCGACATTGTTGGCAGCCGGAGGCAAGCACGATAGGCTAGCGGGAACCAAATATTGTGGTGACGGTGCTATGGATACTTTCTACAGTTTATTTCTTCCTTTTTTCTTCTTTTGTGTTATTTGTTGTCCTAATTAGGTATAAAAATGTTTTAAATAATCAAATATACTTTCTTCTTCTTTAGTGATGATGTTGTTTGTAATTGTTGTGATGTTACTCAGGTTGAGCGAGCAAAGACGGTTCACTAATGTTCCCGACTTCCCGTTGCTCTCAATTTCTCAATAAATTCAAAGACATGACTCAAACTCAAAAAATAAAAACAAGAGTGCATGTATGATGTACGTGTTTCTTTTTTTTTTTTTTTTTTTGTACAATATGTATGTGTTTCTAATTCCACTCTTTACGATCATCATTTGTTTCATTTTTATTTTTATTTTTGAGGTAATCGTCATGTCTTTCATGTTTCTCACAATATTCCTTGATTTTTTTTCTCTTATTAACCGTAAGAGAAATGATATTTGAACATCCATTTTGTGACAACTTTCTCTCTCATACTCACATTATTTTTTTACTTTATCTCTCAATTGATTTGATTTTCGTGCAAATACCCACTTTTTCTTTGTAAATTATGGTTGTCACATAAGTTGTCAACCAAATGGTTGTTCAAATAACACTCCTGTAACTGTAATTTGTTGTTGTTGTTCTCTTTTGTATTTATTTTTTGTGACACTTTATTGTTTTTCTCGAAAGCAATGATTGCTGATAAAAATTGAGAATGAAACATCTTTGATTTGAGCGGTTACACCTATGGGTTTCAAAAGTCACTACCTCTCCCCTCAAAAAAAAAAAAGTAACTACCTCTCTCACAATGTAAACCTCTTTTTCATTCACCTTTTATTCTTCTTCTCTGCCTGCATCTTTTTTTTTTTTTTTGTTACTTTTTTTTCGGTGGATTCTAGGGTGAGGGATCAGATAAGTCCCTCACCGGTGGAGCAGAAAAAAAAATACCATTAGATTTGTTCAATGGTCAAAGATTCCTTAAAAATAAAAAGAGAACACCTACACGGTTTCTCATACAATCATTTCCATATCTCTTTTGGTTTTTTTTTTTTTGAACGGAACGAATCTTTTTGGTCTGCATAATAAAATAGTTCAATTCATCACGGTTCATTTAGGAATAAAGCCCAACAAATATTGATATTTTTTGTTTTGTTTTGAGGGGAACATTGATCAATTAATAAATTTTAATAATAACTGACCATATATATTGGACTTAAATATGCAAAAGATCTTTGCAATAACGGGTCACCTTATTTTATTTCCAATAAAAAGTTAGTTTTTTCAATTTGACTATGTAATTAGAAAAAACCTATTAATTTGGTCCCTCGATTAATTTTTTGTATGAAAATATTGGATGTGGATATTTTTTTTGTGATATGGCAAGCCACATAATTTTCAAAGTCAACATTTTAAAAAAAAAATTATGGCTAAATGTTCTTTTAGTCGCCCTAGTAAAAAAAAAGAAAAGAAATCTTAAGTTCCACTATTTAAAAAACCGGGTTTTTTGTCGGCCAATTTTCCATATTTCTTCAAAATTTCAGCTTTCATCTTATTCTTGGCTCATTTTTACAAATATTATTTATTAGACATTTTCTCGGCACATGAATATTAATGGGACCATGTAAACTCTATCATGATAGATAACATCAGCAAAAATGACCCTAAAATGGGATGACGGTGGAAAATTTAAGAAAATGTAAAATTGGAGAACCAAAAACTCATTTTTTTAAAATTGGGAACCAAAACTCCATTTTAAAAAAAATAGAGAGACTAAAAACAAAAACAGATGAAATGAATCAAATTATATATTATTGGACAATATTAGTACAATGTCATATATATTTCCTTGGCAAAGAAAATGAAAAACAAATTATTTATATATGCATTTACAATGCAGAACATGTATGTTTAAATAACACATAGTAGAATACAATTGGAAAGAAACTATAGCTCCTTATTGAAACATTAAATTTATAACTTGGAGCATGTATACAAGTTAAATTCCATGATGAGTATAGAGACACTTTCTATCCAATTGTTGGAACCTGGTAGACAATTTCATCTTTATTAATCCAAACCCAAACCCTGTCACAGCGGAAGTCAAAGGGGACAGAAGATCCTTCTGGCACAATGATGGCATCCACCAATGGATTCTCTCTTTGAATTGTAGCTTCTGCTACCTTTCCTTCCACTCCAACCAACTCTGGCCATGAACTCTTACCTGAACACACACAATATATTGATTCATTCAACCATCAAATTATATTTAAAATTTCACAAACCATATTATATTATAACACCTTACCTTGGCATTCATCAGACATTTTGTTTGCCTTTTTGATCCTTCAATATGTATGACTATTTGTGTGCTTTTTCTTTCTTTCTGCAATTCTTATGGGTTTGTGATATATAATGCATTGCAATGAATAGTGTATTTATAGTAGTTTTTGGTAGCAACCTTATGGGTTTTTTTATTACAGAAATCTCATAAGTTGTTGAACGGTCCATGATTTGACTTGTGTATTATATTGGCCAAATTTGCACGGTTAAGATTTTGTCAAATTTTACAATATCACGTAATCAATGTTCTTGTAAATTTTTTTATAATTGGCACTTGACAATTTGTTCTCACAATGTGTTCGTGCAGCCTTTTTGGATTTAATATGTGTTCACAAACACGTCGATAAAGATAAGAATTGGATTGAACAAAAGTAAACATGTAGAAAAAAACAATATTTTGCATGACTGTTCAAAGAACTCTGTTATTATGTACACGTAACTTGGTTTCCATTTTCAAAGCGGTGAGAGTTGAGACACATGACATATACAAACCATTTTCAGTAATTTGATAAATAAATACAATTCATAAAGTTTATAATATTTTTTGGACAGACGATTTGATAATAATATAGGATTGTTAATACATTTAAATATTTATTTTTAAAAGGTGTCCACATATATTATAGATTATAGATGCACCTACCGACATTGTTTTTAGATTTGCAATGTACAATTCTTTGTATTACCATGCTTGATTATAGGGGTTGTAATACTATCACTTCTTTTGTAAGAGTTCAAAAGTGAAACCATAGTTCTGGTTCTAGTAACAATACGAAATATTTACACCGTTCTATATGGATTATGAGACAGATATCACAAATGTGAAATCCATGGTGAAAACAAAACACTTGCTGAGTGCAGAAAATTTGTCATGTGAGTCTAGTTCTTCTAATTTGTCATGCGAGTCTAGTTCTCCTTGGACGAGAACGCTTAGTTGCTCCAGCGTCCTTCGAAGAACTAGTAATACATTTTTGAGGATCTTCATCACTTTTTCCATCATCACTTTCTTCATCAAAACTCTCAGTTTTTTCTGGGTCTTCTTCTTCTTGAGGAGATTTATCGCCGTTACCTTGTTTTGACAGCTGATCTCGAAGCTCTCTCAGTTTTGCTTTCTTTGAATTTAAGACACCCAGAAACTAAAACAGAACAACATATGTAGATTCAGTTGGATACATGAAAACAGAGAGCAAATTTGAAAGTTTTGTTATACTAGCATGGTACAAGTAATTAAAAGCATCATTAAACAAGAATGTAATCTTTGTACCAAGAAAAAAAAAAAAAAAAAAAAAAAAAAAAAAAAGGTAATCTTAAGACAATCATACTTTTCTTCGGTAAAGTTAGGCTCAAAATTGCAAATGTTGATGAAAGAGATGTCATCCTATGTTACAACTACAAGCAAAGCTGAGTCAGCCTCATAGATCAAACGAGACCAAAATTGTCCTCGACTAAAATCAACCAAAATTATTGACATTTCAAATAGAACATGTATGAACATAAACTTAAGAATTATGAATTCAACATACAGTTAAAAATGGGCTCAATGTTGGAAAAATTACAACTAGTTCGATCAATTACTTGCTTCAGTAATCTATCGAGAGTAGGATAATTCGCTTTCTTATGTGACACAGGGTGTAACCATGCTATGCCGTTAAATCAAACAGATCAAAATTTTCAATGGACAAATAGAAAACAACTACAATGTGAAAGTAAAAAAGTTACCTTAGTATAGATTTGAGATTCAAATTCCACCCTCTCATTGGCTATTCTCTCACTCTGAGCCAAGCACTTCTCAGCTTCTACTTTCGTCTTCTCAAACAACTCCGTTTTTATGACAACTTCTTCCTGTAAAGGTGTTGGGAGTTAGAATAATGGACAATTGTAGTTAAAGTAGTTCAGAGTAGTTATAGAAGTTAGTTAGTTAATCGGAGATTGTTATTATAGGGCTATTTGTATAATTAAATAGAATAATGTACAATATTAGAGTCAAACATTTTTTAATATTGTAAACATTGTGAATATAGTAGTGACTCAATTATGAAGGGTAAACCCTCGGAGGAGAGATTTCTCTCCTATTTATGTATAAAAGGGTTCTTTCTTTGGAATCCAATTCTTGGATTTCTAACAAAATGCATATAAACAAACATTGCCGACTACGATGTTCAAAACTAAATAAAAGGGAGGAAGGATATAACTATACAAGTACTGACTATTCCAAATCAAGCAGGATTTGAAAAAAAATGAGAAAGATTCTTGCCCTGATCTTGTTCATACGAAAAGAGTGTGCAATTGATCTTTAAATCTAGTATGATTTTTACAAAAGATGATAAGGTATTATAATTTTTAATCAAAATATCCAAAAAAAAATTGTTGGATTAGAGACATAAGCCCCGTTCTGTTAGTCACAAGGACCATGTGAATGACTGTATGAATCGGCCAATTTTCTTTGGCGGCACTGGCAAAGGCTCCACACTTGTCTCAGCCCTCACACCCGAAAGTGTGAAACCAGCCCCGGCTCAAAGATTTACCTGTTTCCAGGCCTGCATTTCTGCAGATTGGGCCCGGGGACTTTCCTGAGCCCAGCACTTAGCATGGGCCCATCCACATCATCTCAATCCATGTGTTGCACTGTGAGCACTCTTGCTTAATATAAACACCATTACAGTAGTTGATAATAACGATGTGGGACTAAATATCTAAACTAAAAAAAATAAGAAACAGGCAACAAATATGACACACCAAACACCTCCATTGACATACTTTAAGTTTCAATATCCATAAAATAGGCATATTAATTCCACCTGAGAACCATCATATGGCAATAAGGAACATATGGCAATTAGAAACCCCATATTTACTCAAGTTTAAGACTTATGTTTCTGGTGAGATGAAATTCAAAAAAGGCATTTTATATTATTAAAAAGATGCATTTTGTGGCTTTCTGTGAGGAAAGAAGTTGTATTTTTCATATTTGGTAATTTACTGAACATTAAAAGTATGATACATTGGACCAACTGTTATGATCTGTTGATATCATTTGACTCCATAAATAATAGCCAACTTATTTGTGTCTCATTTCAGATGTATGAATATGACCAGACAGGCATGTGATATACAAAAGGGAGAATAAATGAACCTACCCGCTCACAAGCCACTTAGTAGATCCTTGATAGTATTTCATGAAAATGTCAAATTTCGGGAAGAACAATAATTCCAATTTCAAATTTAAAGCTAATTAATAATGTAAGTATTGATTGCACACTAGTACACAACATTATTCTTTCGGCCAGCTTAGCATTAGGTTATGTTTAGTCCAACTGTAATTTAAAATTTTCACCTAAATGGTAGAATATGAACACGATATGATTAAATAAGAATTAATATTTTCCCAATTTAGTTTTAGCTACTTTTGCACTTTCTCTCAAGATTGGCATTGAGGATATGAGTAACAACTAACAAGAATGCTTATCGTTCTTTCTCTAAACAATGATTTCTCACAAAGAGCATAATACAATAATTGCATGAATTGAATACAACAACAAACTGGCAATGAAACAATGATATACAGGATTTTAACATTTCACCTATCAAACCATTTCACATAAAATAAGTATTAACAGAATTGATAATTCGTCCATTTAAACTCCCATTTCACATCATTAAACATTACATTCTTATTTACTATTCTCATCCCATAATGACATCTCCAAGACAATAACCTTAGTGAATAAACCAAGAAACACGAAACATAGAGGTTGATTGAAATTACCTGTATGGAAAATGCA
Source organism: Medicago truncatula (assembly GCF_003473485.1). NCBI lineage: Eukaryota > Viridiplantae > Streptophyta > Magnoliopsida > Fabales > Fabaceae > Medicago > Medicago truncatula. The sequence goes on along the minus strand of NC_053042.1, from coordinate 37,273,146 downwards.
CTAAAAAAAAAGTTAAGCAGAGTATTATCTTACACTAAGCCTTATGTTTGCATCCATGAGAAAGTCCAATATTTCTGCAGTAGTTTTCTTACAATCAGGAGACTTCATGCATTTCCATCTCCAATGCAGTGTCATTCCTCCTTTCTCAAACGTCCACGACAACTGCAATATTCACACAAACATTAATAGTCAGTAGTGAAAGGACCAACTCCGTGACTGGATATTCAATGTTGAGTGGAACTCCGTGACTGGATATTCAATGGTGAGTGGAACAGAATGATATTTAAAATGGAATATTATAAAATTATTGTACAATTGATTTGATATTTTCCAATGCAATATCTATCGGAGTAAAAACAAAAGTATTGGTAAGGTTTTAAGTAAAGGTCCACGACTGCAACATCAGTTTTTTCACTGTCTCTGTGACTGCGATTGAGGCCACATCAACCATATTTGATCCCCAACGTAACCGCAACCATTAACGCAACCACTACTTAAACCTTGGGTATTGGATTCAATTGAACTAAACATATTTCTTCATGTGACATTTTTTTATCCTATCTCAAAAAATTAACACTAGTATAGTATCCTTCCATTTCACACCATTCAATTATTTCCTTCAATCAATTAAAACATAACAAATATTTTTTTGTTTTGTTGGGTTGATCCCGTTACCAATATCTATTTAAGGGGTTGACTTCTCCAAACAGACGACCTTTCAAGCACACCGGTTTGATAAGCCCTTTACTAAATGCTTACTGCACTCAATTATCTATCAATCATACCACATTCTATAACACCAACACTGACACTGACACATGTAATTACACCGAAGTATTTTATTTTCTCAAATTATTATTCAGGTCAACGTGTCTGTGTCAGTGTCGGTGTCTATGAAAAATAACAAACAGTTGGTAGGTACCCTCTTATGAGCATCACCAGCATCAGCAAAAGCATAAACAGACTCAGGTTGTTGAAACCCCAAATACCGTTCAGACAATTCAACATACTCCTCCACCGGCTGGTCCCACTGAGCAGCACGTTGCTTCACTTCATCTTCCGATGCTAACAAAATTCAGAAACAACCCCACAAAACAAAATCAAAACTTGAAAACGAAAATGGATAGTGGAATACGAAAGAAGAGTAAAAAAGGTACCGTTGCAGTGCCAAGAAGTGGAACCGTCGGTGATGGAGAGGTTGAAGTGAGTATTAAACCATGTACCCTTGACGAATATGGATTCTTCTTCGGTAAGTTGTAGTTTTAAGCATGTATGTCTTTTCTTCTCTTCCATCGATCAAAAATCTGGGTGGAGAACAAATTACTGTAACAATTTGAAGGCGCTCAAAACTAAAAAGTTTTATGAATGTTTATTAGAAGAAATTATATAAATAACAACTATCGAAACAATATCACAAGGCGCTCATGGCCTAATGGATAAGGCGCTTGACTTCTAATCAAGCGATTGTGGGTTCGAGTCCCACTGGGCGTGCTGCTTTTTATGTTTAAACTATCCTAATCCTAATAATAAAAAGGTTTAAATTACTTCTTTTATAAAAATACAATTCTTTTTAATTCCCCATCTCACTTTAGTGAATAAAATATATTTTAAAATAAATGTCATTCTTTGATCTAGGTTCATACATGTTCTAGTGGTTTAGTAGAAGACGTGGCCTATTCTGTGGTGGTTTGGATTCGTAAACCTGTAAGGGTCAGGTTCTATTAACTCTTTTATAAAAATACAATTCTTTTTAATTCCCCATCTCACTTTAGTGAATAAAATATATTTTAAAATAAATGTCATTCTTTGATCTAAGTTCATACATGTTCTAGTGGTTTAGTAGAAGACGTGGCCTATTCTGTGGTGGTTTGGTTTCGTAAACCCGTAAGTGTTAGGTTCTATTAACTCGAAAGGGTTGTTTGGTTATTTACATGTTGGACTCATCCCTCAATTTAAGTTCAAACACGTTATGGTGAAACTGATTGTGTTCACATTCTTGTGTGCTTGACTCTCTGATGTTTCAGGTTTATTGAGATCAGGTTTCAATGTATCAGGTTGGCCTACACTCCGGTAGCGTTTTCATATCCGTCTCAGTTCCTGTGACTGACGGATGTTCGCTCGAAAGAGCTATTATACCCGCTGCTTTGTTTAGGAGGTTGCTGGTATACGGGTCTTGATATTGTGTTGGAGGTCGATCCATTCGTCAACCTATAACTCTTTTTGACTTGCACGATGCTCATTCTTCATCATTTTTTTTAATCCGATTTTGCATCTGTACGCGAGTTCGCTGGGTTGCACTTGTGAAGAGTGTTTGTTTTGTTATAATCGACTAAGGCAGGTCCACCTGGATTGTATTATCACGATATACTCTCGATTGAGTTTTAATTGGGTCAAGTCTGACCAGTCTTTGTATCTCTTTATTTTTAATATATTTCTTTGTTTTGCTTAAAAAAAAAAAAGTAAAAAAAATAAATAAATGTCATTCTAAAAATGTGGAGTTTGTGTCCTCTATTATTTGTTTGAAAAAGATAAACTAATCCACCAAAATTGAACATTGAAGAAGAGCATACTCCAAGGTTCCAATTCAATACCATTAAACCAACCTAAGCGAGCTTCATCTAAATATTACTACACTACTTCTAAAATATTATATTTCAATTTTCATTTATAATGGTATGAAACACACAAATTTAATAAGAGTAGTTTAGTAAAAATGTATGTCTTTTAACAATTTGTTGCATTCGGTCTCTGTACAAATTTTTTAAATAACACAACTTAAAACGGAGGGAGATATACCATTTTTCACTAGTTGTTTTTTTGTATTCTTAATCAACATAATTAATAGATAAAATAATTAAAAAAGTACTAATAAACAAAATCATCCTTTAATAAATGAATCCTTTTCTACAATTTAATAGAAAAATAATGATTCCTCAAAAAAAAAAAATATAATGATATTTTAACTTTATAATACTACGTTGGTATCCCCTTAATTGATAGTGCACTAAGATCTCAAAGCATCACAATAATTTCAATGCATGAAAAAGGAAGATAACTTTCCAAAGTCTTGAAATTTCTTTCTTTGCACATTGAGCTTACACTTTCAACTTAGAAAATATGAAGAAGAGAGTTAACAAGGATTCTTGATAAATTGTTGAAAGTTTAAAAAGTACGTGAATTAAGCCCAACAATTAGCTAACAAATTCCCCTAAAAAAAATTAGCAAACACAAATTAGTGATTTTGTATTGCACGTGAGTGGTTCCAACTTAGAACACAATCACGTGCAAAGGTATCTCTTAAATCTTTGTCACTATTGATGAGTAGCGAGTGGCTAGTGAATTTAAGCAACAAAGAATAACAAAAAAACCTCAAAAAATGGTTCATCACTATCACTATGTCATCGTTCTACTTTTGTTGTTCTTCACCTCAATTTCATCTCATCAACATCATGATCATGATCACGACCCTTCAATCATCTCAACCATGGAACAATTTTCTGGTTACTCAATTCTTGAACCCACTTCCTTCTCTTCACTATCCTATGATGCTCAAGCTCTGCAAAACCAGGTACAGTACACTCAATCATTCACAAAAAAAAATCTTTTTTTTTTGTGGGTTTTTGACATTTTGAACTGTACTTTGTTCTGTTCTTAGATTGATGAACTTTCTGGATTTTCTGATGCACCTGCTCCATCAGTAACCAGGGTTTTGTATACTGATAAGGATGTTTTAGCTCGCAGGTGCTTATTTACTTATGTAATAATGTATGCATATGTCTATATAAAGTTTCAGTTTTTGGATATTTTTTATGTTGACTTGAATGAGGAGCAAAGTGTGTACTTATGAAGTACGAACACAACACCGACATGTTTGCACCGGTAATAGTTTGAGAAAATGTATTAATTTAATGTAATCAGTATCACATATGTCGGTGTTGGCACTGACACGTGTCAGACACCAGACACACTTTCTATTAGAAGTGACAGCGAGTACAACAAGTGTGGCATATGAAATTGTACAATGGATGTCTATAAATCAGTTGGTAAATACTAAATGAAGGGAAAATACTGTCTAGATAGTTCTTGAATAGACTAAAAGAGATAATTAGTGTGTATGATTATAAAATTAGGTATGATTCCGCGCAAAAGAACATAGTTGATATAGTGCTGCGGTGATTCGAAGGTGAATTTAATGGTGCAAAAAGGATGTGCGGGTTTTTGTTTCGCTAATTTTTGTATGAATGAATGACATTAACTCTAAAAAACTTAGTCAATGTGCTTGAGGATATTTCTCCTTAGAATGTGAGATGTTTACCTTTATAGACTTTACTCTTGTTTTGCATCTGTAGGTATGTTAAAAACCTCATGGGAATTGCTGGTCTATCTGTAAGAGAGGATGCTGTTGGTAACATATTTGGTCGTTGGTGAGTGTTTGTTCCTCAAAAGCTCTCTCTGGAATCTAGATTCCAATCAACTTATCGTTGACTCTGTCTTCAAGTTCATATTAACACCTAAATCTTCCCTCTTTTAGCTACGGTTTACCTGTAATTAATTAACTAATATATAGCTTTGCCTTTGCTTGGTTTATGTAGGGATGGAAGTGAACCCGGGCTTGCTGCAGTTGCAACAGGTTCCCACATTGATGCTATACCTTACTCAGGAAAATATGATGGAGTTGTTGGTGTTTTAGGCGCTGTTGAAGCCATCAGTGTCTTGAAAAGGTTTTTGTCTTTGTTATTAGGCTTATATAGGTCTTTCGTCCCTGCAAATATAGGTCATTTGAATTTTCGTCCTTGAAGTTACTAATCCTTCCAATCTGCCCTTGCAAATATTAATCATTTGACTTTTGGTCCTAATTACATCTGACTAGTAACTTCAGGGACGAAAATTCAAATGACCTATATTTGCAGGGATGAAAGACCTATTTAAGCAAACCACCTCGCCCAATCATCACTTGCCACATGGGCACCACATCGCTAATGACAGCCCACCTCAACAAAAAAACCTAATTAGGACCAAAAGTCAAATGATTAATATTTGTAGGGGCAGATTGGAAGAATTAGTAACTTCAGGGACGAAAGTTCAAATGACTTATATTTGCAGGGACGAAAGACATATTTAAGCCTTGTTGTTATTGCTGATATAGGACTTAATTGAGTGTTTAGAGTACGATAATTGTTAATTTGTTTCTTCTGATAATTAGCGAGCAAGCCTGGAAGTTTCGGCATCTTGAATCTTACTACGGCCTTTCACTGTTTTGTAATAGTCTCGCTGCAAATTACTTCAAAGGAAGAATTAGGCACCCACACACACACAGATATATATATAGTAGTGTAGCCTAGTGAAAATGAAGAAACCTGTATGTATCTCTCATTATAGTATTTGATGTTTGATTAGAACAAAATCAATGAATTTGTTTGAGTTAATGTTTAACCAACACATAATAGTTTAAACCATTTTATGAACAATGCAATAATGTATGTGTTTAATACTTTTGTTCAACAATGTGGAAATAAGAAATTCCACAAGTAACTATTTCCTTATAATTACTCATATATAAAAAGATCCAAATTCCAAAGACGTGATTTACATGGATCAATCATTATCCATTTAGGTGAGTCGCAACGTTTTACATACTGACCAAGCCTTCACAGGTCTGGTTTCAAACCTAAAAGATCATTGGAAGTCATATTATTTACATCGGAAGAACCCACACGCTTTGGAATAAGTTGCTTAGGAAGGTCAGAAGCATACCATTGTTACTTTGATTGACTAAGTTAGACACCATATTCTACTTTAAGTTTCAACATTTGTTGCTTTGTGCAGCCGCTTATTGGCTGGGAGTGAGAATCTTGCAAATTCTCTCAAGACTATAACTGATAGCCAAAACGTATCCTTCTTAGATGCTGCAAGGTCAGCAGGATATGCAAGAGATGAAGACGATTTATCGAGTGTATTTTTAAAGAAAGGAACATATTCTGCTTTTATAGAGTTGCACATAGAACAAGGGCCTATTCTGGAGGACGAAGGTACACATCTCTGTACTAACATAATCTTTGCACTAGCCAAAACTTCAATGATCATAATATGTCATTTGTTTCTTGACTCAGGCATATCTATAGGCATAGTCACTGCCATTGCAGCTCCTGCAAGTCTAAGGGTTGAATTTGAAGGCAATGGTGGCCATGCAGGTGCTGTCCTTATGCCTAACAGGTGGCTGCTATCTTAAAATATATATTTTTCTTTTTGGTGTTATTCAATTTCTTCATATTTTTAAGCAAAAGGATCGTAGCGTCAAGTACGGCACTATCCCTTGATCATGTTATATACGCTAGTTCACTACTTCACTTCATTGATCCCTTTTGAAGTTGAAATTTCTCAATTATTGAAATCTAATGTTTAAAGTATTATTTTTAAATCACATGGAGCAGAAATGATGCTGGTCTGGCAGCCTCTGAATTAGCCCTGGCTGTTGAGAAACACGTCTTGGAATCTGGGTCTGTTGATACCGTTGGCACTGTTGGTAAGTTATTATTCTAGTACCTCGATTTGATCAATGAAGAGCCTTCATTCAAAACAACAACTTATTTTACAAGGTATCCTGCAACTGCATCCTGGAGCAATCAATAGCATCCCTAGCAAATCACACATAGAAATTGGTACGTATCTTCACGACAATTTGAGTCATACCTGGAATTCTTACAATGATTAAATACAAGTAGTTTGGCCATCCAATAGTTTATTTTTTTCAATTCTGAGAATTGTGTAGATTATTTCCCTCTCTACTGACTAATATTTCCAGTTGCAAGTATACTATACTTGGTCATACACTCATATAGATATTTAATATGTAATTGTTTTGTGTTGCTGCAGATACTAGGGACATAGATGAGGAAAGAAGAAACCAAGTTATTGAAAAAATTCACGAAACAGCAATTAGAATAACTAAAACCCGAGGTGTCAAGCTCACTGAGTTTCATATCATCAATCAGGATCCACCGGCCCTATCTGATGAAGCAGTCGTCAACGCAATGGAAACTGCAACAAAAGAGTTAAACTTGACGAGCAAGTTGATGATTAGTAGAGCCTATCATGACTCTTTGTTTATGGCCAGGTATTTGCATGAAGATAGGTTAAAATGTTTCAACTTACAGAAAATATTATACAGTGGATTGTGCTTATATAAATTATCTGCTTCTCATGTACTTCATGTAATTGCAGGGTGTCTCCAATGGGCATGATTTTCATTCCATGTTACAAAGGTATTTACTGTTCAGTTTTTTTTTTTTTTTTTTTTTTTGCTATATACATCAATCTGATACCAGCTATCCAATTGTTTTTGCAATCAACAAGCAAGTTGAATCTTGTAGTACCGAAAGTCCGAAACAGACAAAAACCGCAAATGTTATTACATTCAACAATTGCTTCTGTTTTCTCAAATTATTACCATTGCCACATGTCTGGTATTCGTGTCTGTGTCACAGTTTCATAGAGTTGAATAGGTGTAACTCAATCAATTACTTTTACTAACTGATTTATAAAGAAAATAATTTGTCAATATTCTTGTTGTCATCGCTTTCGCAGGATACAGCCATAAGCCTGAAGAGTTTGCCAGTATAAAAGATATGTCAAATGGTGTAAAAGTACTGGCTTTCACCTTAGCCAAATTGTCCCTTCAGTAGTATCTTATGTAATTACTTGTGTTGACTATCATTGTAGAACAAGGACATGTGATTTATTTCTGTTACAACTTAGTAATTAAATAAATTTCAAATTTTAGATAAACCCTTTTGTCTAAGGTGCATGATTTGATAAACCATCTAATGTGAAAAATGTGCCTAAAAAGAACATTTTTAGAGGAGTACAAATGTAACCTAAGTATATAACCATAAGGGTGTTAATACATCCTTGTAGTTGGACCACTGTGTATGGAGGGAAAAGACACCTTACCTTTGTCAATTATCCATACGTTGCATTCAAAATCTTAGGTATGATTCAAATAGCTATAATAGCTGAATTCAATCAAAAAATTAGTTATAAATTAAGAAGAAAAATGCATATATTTTAGTTTGGCAGATGAAATTTCCCTTTTAAAGGAGAATGAAATTGAGGATGGTAGAGGCTTGTCATAGAAAAAAGAAGCAAGTTAGGCATAAGATTAAAGTTGACATGTTTAAGGTTTTCAGTTTTGATCTTGCTTGTCTATTGAGTACCAGAATGCTGATTTGGATTGCAGAGATGAGCTTGACTTGGTCACATGAATTTCCTCTTACTCAGCAAACTCTAGTGTTGATTTCTAGTAACATTTTGAGAGTTTCAACCATTCGTTTAGTTTTGTATTTTGGAAGAATATTGTATATTTTAACATAAGAGTGAAAAGAACTGTAATTCAAATTTATCAGCGGGGACGAACATATGCCCATACCGTCTACATGTGCTTTCTAGGAATGCTTTGCTTCTTTTAGTGCATGACTGAGGCTTAGAGTTTTTGTTTGGTAAAAGCAAAAAAGAAAAAGTCTATATACCATCCATGAAATTCAAATTTTTGTTCTGTTATCTACGTTAGACATTAGACAAGTTGCAAATGATTATTAATGACTGGAGAGAAATTAATTCAAGAACTCAAATATTACAACCAATACCTTATTATAAATGGTAAATATGGACGTGTAATATTATGATTATGTAATGAACTTTGAATGAATTATTATTATTATTATACATTTATGATTAGAAAAATTATTAGAGGGTGTTGGGCATTTATCAAGGGGTTATGAAAGAGCAGTCAAGTATTATTGGGTCTAAGCAATGCTTTAGATGGGATGTCTTTTCTTTAAATCGCTTTTATGCAAAGATATGGACATCATGATTTGTGGTCATCACTTACTTGAAGCCAAGAACTAGAAGTCTTTAGCAAATAGGTTTGAGCTTTTATTTAATTTAACTTAATTAGTATAATTTATGAGGTAATTATATGTGTGCTTAGCTGGATTGAGTGAGACAATTTTTTATCACTGTATAATACAACTTAGTTGATAAGTATGTTTGGATGTATATATAATGACAACCGACACTACTAATTAGTGCTTTGCGTCCTAAATGAGATTATAACTACTTCCATTTATTTATTTTTGTTTTGATTTTGATTTAATTTTTTTGAAAAGAAACCATGATATTTAGAAGTAGAAATAAGTTTTTTTGTTGATGTATATTATAACCTAAATTTCTTCACCTTTGCAAAAAAACAAAAACAAAAAAAAACTTTAAACTGTTTTCAACAAGACCTTGTTAACTTTCTCACTTTTTTATTTGAATATTGTTTGATTGATTTTTTATTCTCCTAACTAATACTGCCAATAAGCTAACTCACTTAATTGCATTAGAAAAATATTGATTCCCGCTGTTATATGACTGATTGAGGGGTGGCTCTACAAAAGAAGCATTTTGATAAAGTATTTTAGTTTCAAATAGATGTAGAGGGAAAGAAAAGCAAACACCCATACATGCAATTAAATATGAGAGATGTTATTTTGACATACAAAATCCCACACATATAAAATACATTATTTGCTGGTGTGTTTTTACTCCAAAGTGAGAGAAAATAACAATAAAAAATTCAATTTGAATGTTTATTCGGTGTCTGATAAAAGTAGAATTGATTTGCAGAAAGCTAAAGGAATAGTCATACTTCAGAATCAATGATCATTTTAAAAGGGGAACCAAACATGTATTTAAAAGTTACTTAAAACTCTTTGCCATTGTTTTGTTCCACGTTTAAACTAACATTCTTACATCCCAATGCCATTTTTGCCGTGCTTTTGTGAAGATAAAAACACAACGCGTGACATTGTCAGTTCACTACCATAACAAACACACTATTATAATAATTGACGACGATTCTCAAAAGTAGAAGCTCAGAAGGGCTCTCCTTCTACTTACTTGTGACACCTCATACTCCTTGTCAGCATAAAACTTTTGTCACATCATCACTTAACATAATTATTTAACGTCAGAGACTAAAGTGATAACGTATGTGCACATTCATGAACTATTTTGTCTTTAATTCTGAATCAGAGACTTTTATGACATCGAGTTGCAGAGTTAGAGACTAAAATGACATTTACTCAACTAAATAAGATCGATGTCATCTCTATTGGGAAAACCCAAGTCCCACATCAGATAGATGAGACTCTTGAGAAGAGTATATAAAGAGGAGGTAAACCTCACCTTACAAGCCGGTTTTGTAAGGATGAGTTAGACCCTAAATTTCAATGGTCTCTACTAATTGCTCTAAGGGTCAGGCCATAGTAATTAGCGAGCTGTAAAAGTTTACACTTTCATTCAAATCAAAAGTGGTGCATAGCAATATAGCATAGTAGAATTTTTCAAAATTCAAATTCAAAAACTAGAAAGATGGAACACTTATCTAACACCATTAAAAGTCACGGCGCGTGACCGACGACTAGTGATATATAAAAACCACAGCATGAAAACAAAACAAAAGTACAGAACAAAACAAAACACAAACTCCTAGTAATTTACAAACTCATCATAATAATAACTCAAACTCAACAACACAGTCACTTCCATTATTATTATTACTTCATTTCCAGATCCAAAACTCTAAATGTGAGTCTTTCTCAACCACCCTTTACATTTTCATGCATCAAAATCCACTTTTTTCTTTCCTTCTAAGATCTAACATGTTCATTTGTTACTATTGTTGATGTTTGTTAAACAGGTTCTGTTTGGTACTTTTTTTGTTTTTTTAACAAATGGTTCTTGCATGGTTGGATCCAGTGTTAGAAAAAAAATATTGTAATAATGTGTACATTATGAAAAGATAATTTCTTTAAACCAACCACTTAGTATATGTTTCTTCTTCTCCTTGCTTATGCTTAATTATTAATTTACTAATCTATTTGTTTTTGTCTAGTGTATGATACCTTGTCGGATAATCATATTGTTGAGTTGTTAATTTTGAATTATTAGAGTTTTAATCATTGATTGAAGATGCTTGCCAACCAATTTGATTACTTTCCTTTTCTGTGTTTTAGTTTTTCTTAACTTAGTTAGGTAGACAATTTGGTTTTAAATTTTATATGTTAAATAATTCACATATGCTAACAACTTCAATACTTTTGGAATTTGTCCTGCTCATTACTTAGGTTTTTTAATCAATCTTTGGCCCCATGGTTCCACTTTTTAGTTGAAAGCAACTATTATGATTTCTAAAGAATATTCTCTTATCTTCTAGGGTTTATTAAATAATTGAATTTATATACACGTTTGGGCATGCTTGGTGCAAGAGTGTTTATATATCTATGATAGTGTTGTATATGTAATGTTCCATTTCTGAAAGATTATTTCAACAATAGAACTTATACAGTCCATTTCATAAAATCACTTGAGTAAAACCCTTTGGAAGCTTTCTTTGATTTCTATTTCAACCTTGAATCTGTACCTATGTAAGATAATTGATTTTGTTTTTCTATAGAAAGATTTTGTGAAACAATTTAACTATATAGCTTTTATGTGAAAGATTGTACATTCAGTTAACAATTCAATTTCTTTTGTTCTGACATTTCTTTGTTATATAGTGCAATGGGAATAGAAGATTCAGATATTTGTATCATCAAGGAGCCAGATCGTGTCGTAGTCTATTCCGATGGCATTTCACAAGATTCAGGTCACGAAACCGGAACTGATAATCACAATATGACAGAGTCTTATGAGCATATCAATGAGACTACTGAACATCATAGTTCAGAAGAGAGCACAAAGGAATACGAGGTGAAGGAATGTACAACAGAAGTTTCTGTTAAGGCCCCCGACGTATCTAACATCAGAAAAAGTGAGGAGAAGTTAACACCAGATTTTGAGGGTGTTCTCAATGCGAAAAGTTCGAAACCGCACAAAACAAGGGGTAATCACAAGCCACGAGATACTGTGAAGCCTACAGTTCCGCGACCATTTTCCCTAGCAACTGAAAGGCGTGCTACAATTCTAACTCGTCCTACTTTTGAAGAAGATAACAAGGGCGGTCACGGAAGAAAATCTGTAAATAAAAAGAATGTTCTGTCTTCCAATACGCTTAAACAGAATCAGGTATATGTCGATTTTGAATTTGCTTCCCTCTTCATTGTCTAATCTATTGCTGAATTGTTTATGGTTAATTTATTATTATGTACTCAGAGTCAGTTTCGAAACTTTTGTTTTGACTGTTTGTGCCTTGCAGTTGAAGACTCCTTTAGTTCCAAGGAAACCGTTGAAACCTGATAACAAGAAACATTCTGATGAGGATGATTCATGTTCAGTTGCTTCTGGGTATACTCTTATAAACCTTATAGTCGAAGGGTGTCAAAATCTCTTCTCATTCTAGCAATATTTTTTTTTTTTTACTTTATCTTATAATTTGAAATTGATTTTGCTCCTTGACCATGTAAAGAACCGCAACTTCTGTGAAGTCGTTCAAGTCCAGGGCAACTGTTGCTTCTGCTCCAAGCTTTCGGTCGACTGAACGCGCACAAAGAAGAAAGGAGGTAAATTTTGTTGATTAAGTAGCTTTGTTTCAATAGGGTTTTCTTCCCAAATTGATCAGTGCATCCCCTTTTATTTGTGTTATAGTTTTATTCAAAATTAGAGGAAAAGCAACAAGCAATGGAAGCTGAGAAGAATCAAAATGAAGCAAGGAGCAAGGTACAAAGAGATTTCTTCATTATCTCAGGAACCATGAATTACATTGTCGTTTTGTTACTTCTTTTCTTCTAGTTTTCTCACTCTAATTTGTTCAACGATCAAGGAAGAGAAAGAGGAAGCCATCAAACAGTTGAGGAGGAGTTTAAAGTTTAAAGCAAGCCCTATGCCAAGCTTTTACCATGAGGGGCCTCCACCTAAGGTTGACTTGAAGAAGGTATGTAATGGTCTTGTACTTAAACTTATGCACTGTTGAGATAAACAACTTAATTAAGTGGTTATCATATAGGTGTTTATGTATAAGCTATTTCTATACCAAAAGATAAAATGAAGTTAAACTATTTTTCAATCAGCGTTAAGCTGTTTTCATAAACAGTCTCACAAGTGCTTTTGTCAATAGATAAATTCAAATCATTCAATTCAAATAGACCTTTATAACAGTATCATGTACGAAGTTCAGTCTATACAGTGAAGTTTCGTCTACAGTAACTTAAAAACAACACTTTATGATTAAGTTATGTTCTTCAACTTGTGTTAATGACAAAGTTAACATGTATGGCCAGCTACCACCCACACGTGCAAAATCTCCAAAGCTGGGCCGGCGAAAGAGCAACAGCGGTGCAGTTTATTCATCTGAAGGGGTCAAAGAAAAAGGAGCGGCTGCTCAGAGAAAGCATCGCACATCAAACACCAACAACTGTAACTTGAGTGATGTGACTAACGGCAGTGGCTTGGATGGTCTCATGAGTAAGACCGAAAACGAGACCGAGCACACCAAATTAATTGAAGAAATTAATATGATCAAAGCGAATGGACAAGCGGGCATAGAGATCAGCAGCCAGTAACATCTTCAATGAGATTAGTTTTTCACTTCTAATTTATGAGTTTCTGGGGAATAGAAGTATTGTTCCTTCCAACTTTCCAAAGGGTGTTCAATTTATTTCCTTTAACTTATAAGCACTTTCTTCTGTGTGCAGTGTTTGATATGTGAAAATGTTTATTTGTAATTTATCTCAACTTATTTGTAAAAAGGAAATTCTATTGCTCATAGGAGCTATTTTAAGCATTTGTCTGTCTGCCTCAACTTCAAGGTCACATTGTTTGAAGTTATTGGAAAATAATTTTGTTCAGTGAACAGAATAATTATGCTTCATTCTTGCAATATTTTGCTATTAAGGGGAAGGCTACTAAAATTCTCTATTCTGGATAAAACAGCATATGTTTGGTAAGTTTTTTTCAGGTGAAAATCCATGGTAGACCAAAAGCTACCTTATGCAGCATCAAGTGACCACGCGGCCAGTTGCAAGTCATCGGGTTTCCAAACATACTATAAGATCATTAATTCCTTAGGTCATTCTAATTCAACCAAGCATAAGTGTGAAAGTTCATATGAACACACAATCATGATGTCCTATCCCTAGGGCCTAGGATCATCACGAGCACTGCAATCAACTTCGTATTCCAATTGTGAACACACAATCACGAAGTCCTATCCCTAGGATCATCACGAGCATGGCAATCAACTTCGTATTCCAATTGTGAGATTGAATCTACATTAAATTTAAAGATAGTCAATCAATGAAAAGCATTAAACATAGAAGTAATTACTCAATAAGCATGAATAAAACTAGTATTGAAGCAATGTGAGTCATACTTACACAAGAATCTAACAAAGGTTCATCATCCCTAACCAAATATAAACACCTACATAATGGGATAAGAAACAGGTAAAGATAAGAAGAAAAACTAGGGTTTCTTACATTCAAATTTCAGTAGTCCCCTACCGTTGCACTATCGTTCAAGGTGTTTTTGGTCTCTCTCTCCCTCCCTCTCTCTCTTTCTCTCTCTTCCCTGTATGTAAATAATTTATAATTATTTTAAATGTATGAAAATAACCATATATTCTGCTATAATTTAATTAGTTTGTTACAAATTTTGAAAAATTCAAACAAGTACATAAAAGCTAATGACCATTTTATGGCTTGGTTGACTAATATAAGATTCAAGAATGTGATCATGGCCACTTGACTCAACCAAGTTATGCCAAATCATGGTATGCTCAACTCTATCAGAGTCATCAATCACATTCAATGATCAGACCATGATTTCAATCACCATAGCCATCAATTGCAATCTTACTTTTTTTCAGTATTACTTCTATTGTAGCTAACAACGTAGGCTTTCAAGTGTTTTTTTAGTTTTCACCCATAATATCTCAAGAGAAATTAGTCTCTAGAGTAATTTGGGTTAATTGGAACTCCGGATTTAAATAAGCAAGAAAAAAAAGAGTAAACAAATATTGATTAGGTTTATCCGAAACATGGTTAGGGAATCTACAAATAGAAAATGTTACTTTTGATCGAGTAATAATTACACTACTTATCTATAAAAATTTATTTATTTTAGATGCTTAACCAATACTCATATGACATTCTTTGACATCACCTTAAATACAAGTTAAAATATAAGAGTTTCTTTTTCAAACTTTTTATGTGCCTTACGTTATTTCGGATTATATAATCTATAAAATGTAAAAACATTATAAAAAAAACCTCCATAAGCCCTTCATCTCTTGGATTTTAAAATCCTACGCAAGAAGCTTGGATAGTGGGAAAAGAAACTCTCTAATACTTTATCATATTCATATAGATCAAACATCAGCCAAGTTCATGTCTTCAAATAGAGCCATTTACTAGTACCACTTAAACCTAATATGATGCTATTGTCTTTTGAGTTTTGATTTCAAATACTACCTCCGTCCTTAATTATAGGATCCTTTAAAAAAAAATAACGAGAATTAAGAAAATTGATAGTGATAATAAATTTGTTGGTAATTACTATTGGTTTTACAATTTTATCCTTAAGAGAGAGTTAATTTATGTTTTCAATATAATATTTGATGTTGATTGAAAAAAAATATACAAAATAAATAGGGGTATGATGGTGAAAAATTAATTAATGCACTTGGAAATAACAAAGAGGTCTTATAATAAGAGACAAAAAAAATTCTCAAAAGAATCTTATATTTAGAGACGGAGGTAGTAATTGATTGGACTCGGATTGGAACACTCGTTACAAACTTTCTTTCCAACGACAAACATATACATCCTCAGGGAGCATAATCATGAATTGTGTACAATACCAATAATTTATTCCCTTAAAAAAAATACCAATAAATTGTTATTAGCTTGAAGTGATTGGAGATTTCTTGTATACCAGATTCCTTAGGCTTCTTGTATAATTTTACTATTTTACCATTTTTTTCTCTTAAAATTAATATATTGTGTTATACTTTGTAATTTATCTTCAAATTTATTCAAAAGAGCTTATCTCATGAAAAACAAATTATTTATAGAATAAAAAAAACTTATTACAATCACTTATTATGGTCTCTTTTTAAAAACTAGCTTATCTGATGAAAAACAAATTATTACGATCTTTTTTTTTTAAAAAACAACTTATTCAAAACAGCTTATTTATGCAAAACAACTTATTACGATCTATTTTTTCAAAAACAGCTTATTTATGCAAAACAACTTATTAAGACATCTTTTTCAAAAACCGCTTATTCAAAACAACTTATTTATACAAAACAGCTTATTACAACATCATTTTCAAAAACAACTTATTCAAAACAGCTTATTTCTGCAAAATAGCTTATTACGACCTCATTTTCAAAAACAGCTTATTCAAAACAGCTTATTACAACCTCTTTTAAAAAAAACAACTTATTCAAAAGAGCTTATTTATGCAAAACAGCTTATTACGACATCATTTTCAAAAATAGCTTATTCAAAACAGCTTATTTATGCAAAATAGCTTATTACGACATCTTTTTCAAAAATAGCTTATTCAAAACAGCTTATTTATACAAAACAGCTAATTACGACCTCTTTTCAAAAAACAACTTATTCAAAACAACTTATTTATGCAAAACAGCTTATTACGACATCTTTTTCAAAAACAGTTTATTCAAAACAGCTTATTACGACCTCGTTTCCAAAAACAACTTATTCAAAATAGTTTATTTATGCAAAACAACTTATTACGACCTCTTTTCAAAAAACAGCTTATTTATGCAAAACAGCTTATTACGATATCTTTTTCAAAAACAGCTTATTAATGCAAAACTGCTTGATATGATCTCTTTTTCAAAAACAACTTATTCAAAACAGCTTATTTATCCAAAACAGCTTATTACGATCTCTTTTCAAAAAAAACTTATTTATACAAAACAACTTATTAAGATCTCTTTTTCAAAAACAGCTTATTTAAAACAGCTTAATACGATTTCTTTTTCAAAAACAACTAATTTATCCAAAACATCTTATTCAAAACAACTTATTTATGCAAAACAACTTATTACGATATGTTTTGAATAAGTTGTTTTCGAAAAGAGGTCGTAATAAGCTGTTTTGCATAAATAAGTTGTTTTAAATAATTTGTTTTCGAAAAAGAGGTCGTAATAAGCTGTTTGGCATCAATAAGTTGTTTTGAATAAGTTGTTTTTTGAAAAGAGGTTGTAATAAGCTTTTTTGCATAAATAAGTTGTTTTTGAAAATGAGGATGTAATAAGCTGTTTTGCATCAATAAGCTGTTTTGAATAAGTTGGTTTTTGAAAAGAGGTTGCAGTAAGATGTGTTGCATCAATAAGCTGTTTCGAATAAGTTATTTTTTGAAAAGAGGTCGTATGAAGCCGTTTTGCATAAATAAGCTATTTTGAATAAGCAGTTTTTGAAAATGAGGTCGTAATAAGCTGTTTTGCATCAATAAGTTGTTTTGAATAAGTCTTTTTTTTTAAAAGAGGTTGTAATAAGCTGTTTTGCATCAATAAGCTGTTTTAAATAAATAAGTTGTTTTGAATAAGCTGTTTTTAAAAAAGAGGTCGTAATAAGCTGTTTTGTATAAATAAGTTGTTTTTGAAAAAGAGGTCGTAATAAGCTGTTTTGTATAAATAAGTTGTTTCGAATAAGCGGTTTTTGAAAATGAGGTCGTAATGAGTTGTTTTGTATAAATAAATTGTTTTTGAAAAAGATTGTAATAATTCAGTAATGTCTAAAATTGGAATTTTGAATTATTATGAAGGCAAAATTGTCAATTTGGGGAAACTTTAAAATTGGACAAATGAAGCCTTTCAAAACCCCCAAAACCTTTCCCTTGTTTTTTTTTATAACTCGCAAACAAGAGTTTACTACTCCATAAGTCTTTCCTTCCCCTCCAAAACCCAACTCGCAAACAAAGCCTTAAGGAATAAGTATACACATTTAAGACGAGAGATCTTCATATTTTATTTTTGGGATAGGATTTATTTAGTACTACTTTTGTATATATTTATGCTAACTTGTATTCCGAAAACAGGAAGTAACCAATTTCGTCGTGTTTCCTTGACGACCCATCATCCTTTCCTTCACATTTCATTATTATATTTTGTATGAACATGCTCTCAATTTCCTTTTAAAAAATGCTAACAAATGTCTTAGAATATTTGTTAAAGAGTTTAAATGAAACTTTTTAGTAATTATATATTTAACACATTGAAACTTTAAAGATGATTTTTTTTTTTCACATAAAATTTATCAACTACTATTTTCTTTTTTGAATCCTTAACAAACGTTAACCGTACAATTTCCTTTTTTATCTCGACCAGGACCATAGTTGTTCAACTTGTTTTGTTGTACCTGTTTTATCCTATGTTATTTTTCACTAATAATTACCTGTTTTACTAGTAGTACCTACAGTCCCACCACACTTTGAACAATGCCATTAATGTAGCCTTTGACCAATATTACTATGAATGCACATCGTGCAAGCAAAAAATTTAGTGATTCTTATTTTCTTTTTGACTAAGCTAATGATTGGTTTGTAGTATGATTACATTCCCTAAGTTTATAACTTACCTCCCTTTAGAGTGGAAGTGCAAGTGTGACATGATTCTGTTGAAGCTAGTTTGCATACTATTTGTCAAAGTGTTGGTTATGAGGAGAGCTGGGATCATCACATTAGGGATCACTCTTCCTTAATTACTAGAATTAACCCCCTTGAGTTTAATGAAGTTGCATTCGAGTCCCCATTTTCCTAAAGTTTTTCGGCTGTGTAGTGTATATATGTGTTTGGACATTCTCATTTTATGAACTAATTTTTGAAAGTGAAATCCCAACACATTTAACATGGTTTAAGAGTCGGATTTTGCCAGCAAAAGTGGAAATTGGAACTAGGCTCATGATGCACACCCTTGTGTATTAAGCTAACTTTTAGGAGTGAAATCGAAACACTTTTAATAGAGATAAGTGTTCTCTACTCTGATTATTTTTGGCCTTCTATGACATCTCAACGCTATTAACTTTGAGTGTTTTATATGATGTTTTTACTTTTAAGGTTTAATTGCTATTTTAGTCCCTTAACTAATTTTTTGGTATCAGTTTGGTCCCATAATTAAAAAAATGTCCGTTTTGGTATTTTAATTTTTGCTCCGTTACATCTTTTGGTCATTTCCGTTAATTTTATTAAAAAAAACGTTAAGGTTTATTTTCTTCATCTTTTCCATCTCAATCCTTCATCTCCTTCAACCATTTCTGAAAAAATAATAGGAAGAACAACAACAATAGCATCAACTAAATTAAGCATCAACAACAACAATTTTGGCATCATCATCATCATCATGAAGTAACCCATAAATCTTCTCATACAACAACAACAAAATCAAATAATAGTAGCAACAACATCAAGCAACAACAATTTCAGCATCATGATCATCCTCTCATACAAAAAGACCTCATAAAACATCTTCATCCTCATGAAATAACCCATAAAACCCATAAAAGAAAATCCAAAGCTTTTGCAACAACAACAAACAATTTTTGCAACAACAGCAATTTCAGATCCATTTCACAATAATCCCAAACTTTCAAACTTTCTTTCATATTATTCAAAACCAAGAACAAAATTAATAAATGGTAGCTAAAAAACACAAATCTCAGACCCATTCATCAATTTCCCCAAAAAAAATTCTTCGAAAATTTAAAAGGAGAGACAGTTCAGCAGATCCATAACTATAGGTGTGATTTTCTCGTTGTTGTTGTCCTTTAGGCTGATTTGATTCAGCAGATCCAGAATTGGGAAGAGTGAGGTGAACATGTTGAAGTATTGTCCCTTGTGAACAAACATCTGAAACAAAAATCCAGATACAGTAAAAATTGCCACAACAAGGAAATTGTTTATGTTGTTTTCTAGGATTGTGTTTGACACGAAGATGATGATAATTTTGTGTTTGGCAGAGAGTGAAATAGAGGAATATGAGTATTAGATTGGAGCAAAAAAAAAAAAAAAAGAGAAAAAGGGGAAGAGAGGGTTTGAATTTGAGTTAACCCTTTCACAACAATTAAATGAATTTAGGATTAAAATAAAGTTAGGGTTTGAATAACATTCATGTGAGTCAATTCTGGATTTTTCTCATGAGTTTTTTTTTATGAAGATAGCATGAAGATGATGAAGAAGGGGGAATGAAGATGAAGATGATGTAAACCCTAACGTTTTTTTGAATAAAATTAACGGAAATGACCAAAACAAGTAACGGAGCAAAAGTTAAAATATCAAAACGGACATTTTTTTAGTTATGGGACCAAACCGATACCAAACAACTAGTTAAGAGACTAAAATAGCAATTAAGCCTACTTTTAATTACAAAACTGTCTCATTGTTTTTATTTAGTTTCTTGTACAACTTTGTGTTTGGTAATCTATGTAAAAAACTTTGATAATAAGAAATAGATTGAAAATAAAGTTATGGTTCTTCAATTAAAACTAAAAAACATAACATAAAATAAAAGTACTCTAAAAGTAAAATAGTCCCTACTTTGCCTAGTTGCACCCTCTTTCCTTTTTTCCCATCAGGACCAACAAATTGCTTTCTACAGTTTTATTACATGAGTTGATTAGACAATAGACATTGAAATCATCTCAAACTATTTAATGCCTCCATAAAATATGGCAGGCTATTTGTTCACAGCAAATTTTTCACACTTAGTAGTAATTTCAAATTTTTCAAAAAAAAATTCTATTTTGGTATCCACTATCCACTTTCCAATACATTTGCTTGAGCTAAAAAAGGGCATGTTAAAAGCTTGAATTGATACCATTTAGAGGTATCATTCAACAACAAGAATTTTTCTATTCATCTTTTCATTAATTTTTCCTTTTTCCAAAGTAGAAAGCAAAAGAAAATTCCTTTAAACACCAACTCATCAATACTTATGAGATACAATTTTTTCTTTTTATCTTTTTTTACTCATCACTGCTTAAGTCACTATGACATCATCAACTCTATAAACAAAAAACTACATCCAAGTTTTCTAGATACAAAAATACTGCATAAATAAAAGTAATACTATGTATGATGTATCCACTACATTCCCTCAAAAAAAAATAAAAAATGATGTATCCACTACATGTCACAAGTTTGCAATAGTGTACATGTTCCATCTAAGTTTGACATAGAAAAATTGAGATAATCTGAATTTAGGAGGACATACTATAGTTACATCAAATGTAACAGAAATTGAGAAATGTAAATAGTATTAAGTTAAGCAAGAAGTGTCTCTGAGGGGTATTGTTTGGTAGAAGATTGGTAAGGTAGGTAGGACTTAAAGGGAACTTTGGCAGGCCTTTAAGAGATGCTAAAAGAGGTCTTGTTTACTTTTGCATCACTAATCCACTAATTTCTTTTTTATTGATTTGAAACCATTTACAATGAATTAGAAAAATGGGCCTTATTAACTGTTTCCTTTTAAATTTCTAAGACATAATGTTTGTTTCAGTTATATAAATTTGGTACTTATATAAATGTCTAAGGACTAATAATAATGGAAGTGAACACTTAAAGTGATACCCAGTGGCGGAGCCAAAAATTTTATAGAGCCTGGGTAGAGCAAAAGAGGAAATTGATAAATTGTGATTCTGGCTTTTGTTGTGCGCGCGTGTGAAAAATATTAGGGTTTGTCCAATTTTTTTTATTTTTTTTTAAGTGGATTGATATATTATTGGGTTGGGTCTAGTATAAAGAAAGTATCGATTGAGCTCGGGCGAGTACCCGGGGTCGTCGGGTGGTGTCTCCGCTACTGGTGCTAACCCTCCACTTATTTCCACACTGGTTTGGATTCCTTGATGTCGAAATATCTTGTTAACATATTGAAAGTCATTGGATCAAATAGTCCAAATTTTTGGTATTTTGGATATTATAAATAATCAAAATCTACGTGATTTCTCAACCGTTCGATCTTGATTCAACAATTACCAATGTGTTGAATGCGTAAATGCAAGATATCTGAATTGAAAGGAATCCATTTTTATTTCCACACCCTCATAAAAAAAAAGAAGAAAAGATCTTATCATGGTTCACTTGAAATAAAAAGAATAGGGTAAAGTATTCTATTCTATGGAACATATATGCATAAAATGTGTGTGAAAAGTTTGATAAGATGGAAGGAGCCATACGAAGTAGGACACCATGTTTTCCTGGCCCACACATTTTCCCATCTTGACGTATATAACGGACCATGAAAAACAATGCATGGCCAAATCAAAATCAATCAGTCTCTCTACTTCTCTCATCAAATCAATCCTTTCTCACCTTTCTCCATACAGACATACGAAGGAGTTCAGGGGAATGGTGTCTGATTCGAGACCATTCGTCACAAGTAAACAGTAGCCTTGAGAATGATCTCGGACCAGGCTTCATTCCCCCTAGCTCATAGTATCATGCAATCAGTCTTGTTCCTGGCAATTCAATTCATATTTTCACCTCCAAGAGAATTCAATGACCAAATAACATGTAAGTTGGTTCAAAGATCTTTTCTCTTAATCTTTTCATTAAAATTTGTGTTTCTTTCTTTCAATTTACATGAATACCAATGAAAAATGTAGATTTTTTTTAATGATTATTAGCATAATCTTCTGAAAATAATTGTTGTTGTAGACATGCATAAGAGTTTTCTGTCTCAAAAAGCCATCACAGTTCTTTTGTTTATGTTTCCTGTGTGTATATAGTTAATAAATATACCCCCTCCGTCCCAATCATGGACAATTGTAAAAAAAGTTATCTCAAAATGACAAAATCATTTCAATTTTTAATACAACATTAATATTTTTTCTTTTCAAATGCATCCTCTAATTAATACTACTTGCATTAATACCAATTCAATATCTACTAAAATTTGTATTTATGGTAAAAGTAAATACGCCAATACATGATAAAGATAGTTTAGTAAAAATACTATTCTCTCTTTTATTAATACAATTATATCTTAATATGTTTGAATTGGTCAATTATTTTGGGATGTAGCTAGGGAGTATTACAGTAGAAATAATTTGTGTTGCCTTTGTTTGATCAAAGCAAAACATAATGTAGTTAAATTGCACAAAACCCTGGCAATTTCTTTGAAATTGTTTGTGAAATAATTGATTGTGATGTATAGAAAAAGTGGTGACTTATCTTTTTATAGTTGACTTTTTGTCCATTGGCTTTGCTTGTGAAGAGTTGCAAAGAATAGTTTTTAGACCTTTAATTCTGCTTTATTTGTTGCAACAGTAGGGTATAACTTCTTTTGAGTACCAAATCCATCAAAGTGAAGCTTTAAAATTAAAAATAACATCATAGAAATACCTTACTCTTAGCCCACACCACACCTCACTTTTAATGCAATGTGGGTCAGAGATTGTGCATGAAAACTCCATAACACCATATATGGGTTAGACGGCTATGCATGGTTTATGAAAACCCCATAATGCAGTATGGTTCTGTTCTAGGGTGGATCTTATTCTCAATCTCAACCTTAGTTTCCTATATCTATATTACATTCTTCAACCCATTGGTATTATTCATTTTTTTTACTGCAAAATATTAGTAATTAATAAGAGTGAAAATCCACTTTGATCATTCAATTTTTGGATGGACCAATTTCGTCTTGGACAAAAATAAAATACTGAGTAATTCCTAACATTTTTATACCGGGGATAAATTAGTCTCTAATTCAGTATAACATAAAAACTAGTTTATCTATGATATGAAAAAGTCAGGACTGTTTTGAATTTTATTTTTGTCAGAGACTAAATTGATCCATAAAAAATTTGGAGTCTTCACTAAATTAATAATTATATCTTTGATGTTGCAGAAATCCGCTAAAAAATGATAGCATTAAATTTGCTGGAGTATAATTAATCTACACAGGATTAAATTTGCAGAAATCATCAATTATAACATCTTCTACAAATAATTTTTTGTTGTTTTTTTTTTAGGTTACCGTAGAAGAATTGTGGGGTAATATATTCATCAACCGATCAAAGTTAGCCACATGAAATTTCTACAAATAAAGTGGAAGTAAGTTTGTGAGTATCATGCATATTTACATATGTGGCTAATTTTGATTGTTTGATGGGTAAAGTATCCATAATCTTTCAAATTTAATACTTAATACCCATAATTTTAGTTAGAGCTTCTTATAATAAGAAAATGAGAATATTTATTTATATACTAGTAACTAGTAGCTGTACACTTTTATCCTTGAAAAATTAACTAGATATTACAAACTATAATTTCTCTTAATTATCCCAATTTAGTCAATAAAGTTTTATATTTAGGAATTGTTATAAAATTAACCTGACTCGTAAAAGATATAAAAACAACACAGAACGCACAGTATATTACGGTTCTAAAGTTAAAGATTCTAGAATACGACTTAAATACCACGGTTCAATTTACGAAATTAAGCTCCTCCTACACCCTACTCACGTCCATAAAATGTTTGGTCCAAGTCCACTTATGGATAAACTATGGAGTCAACAAGAACAAAGCAAGCTGGTTTGAAACTTCTATGGTTTGGAAGAGTGAAGATTAGTAAGAAAACTCAATAATGATACATATTCATTGTTTTTTTTAAGGAATATCCATTTTTTTTTTTTTATGTATGAATAGAGAATCTTATTGGTCAGTTTCACGTAAAATATGATAAACTATCACATTCACATTTCGCTTCAATATATTGTGCATTTCTGCACAATCCAATAACCTTTCAATTTGAAACTATAAAACAACTACAATACCCTACAAAGTTTATCTTTGATACTATGTTAATTGAGTCTGCATCTCAAACTCGAAATCAGCATAACCCAATAACCTTTCAATTTGAGACTACGAAACAACTTCATTAATAGACCATGAAATTCATCTCTAATACATGTTAATTGAGTTTACATCTCAAACTCGAAAACTAGTTCAAAGGTTGAAGGAGTCTAAACACATACATGTCATACATCTTAGAAATTATGACGATGTAAGACTCCAATACACTTCAACAAGACCTAGCTCATGCAATGCAATCTACATGAGGAGACTTCCAACCAACTTCCTTCACGGTTTGTTCATAGCAAATACTAGGAATACAATTATATATGAAGGAATTTAGCCTGAGAAAATCTATGCAAGCATTTTATGTCTTAATCAAAACATTTGATTTTGATAATGATTGAAGACGTGTTCTTCAGATATGAATTTTCCTAGAGAATGAGTCTCTTGTTGCAGGGGAGGAGAAGTAGGTTGGAAGCAAATATACTTACTAGTCACACCCGTTAAGTACCACAACTTTTTTTTTTAGTAAACTCAAGGCCCACAGCATACAAGCATGTACCGGGTTGATTTTTTTTTTGTCTTCCCCACAATCCAAATTAAATATATCTATATTTATACTATATATAAAGAAAATAACATGTTTTGACTTTTTTTTTTCTAAAATAAAATAAAATCATGTTTTGACTTTTTTGGGTTGTCTTTTTTCTCTTTTTAAAATTACCTTCAACTTTCAATACAAATAACACGTATAACAAATACGAATAGAGAAGAGTGAATTATATTGAAATAAAAGTGTAACAAACACGATTCCAGATTTTTTTCTTTACTCTTTAAAATGTGTAACAAACTAGATGAGTATATCTATACTAACTTTTTCATTATCCCAATTATACTCTTAAACAACTTTTTCTATAATAAATATTGTTGTTGGTGTCATTAAAAAAATAAGAATTGAGATTTTTTTTTCGTTATATTATTGGTGTCATTGAAATAGATAATCATGATTAGTTTTATTTGTTATAATTTGAAAGCAACAAATATTTATTTATTTTTTCATCAAAATCAAAATTTCACAAAAAAAACATCGTTCAAAATTTTTGAACTAAAAATTTCACAAAAAAACATCGTTCATAATTTTTGAACGTTAGCGCAATAAAAAAAAGCAGAAAGACAGACACTTGAGTGCCCATCTTTTCGCTAGTATAATATAATGAGGATACATTTTTTAAAATTAAAAATAAAAATATAAAGAGGATACATGATTTAGGAGTGACTTTCATCTTCCAATCATACCCTTAGTTTAAATTTATCTAGTTACAATTTTAAATTTTGAATGATATTATTTAAATCTTTAATTATAAAAATCACTTAAATCACATTATAATAGAAATAATTTCACTACAATATAAAAAAGATATAAGCTTAGTATTTTTTTTTTTTAAGAAAGTTAAATCTTTATTTGATTGTGATTGAGTGATTATTAAATATTGTTATTAAAAAATTATAAATGAGTGATGTGCACACGTGTGACTCATTTAAGTATTTAAATTGAGGGTTTTTATTGTGGATGTTCTAACAATTTCATAATTTTTTTTGAAGAATTTCATAAAAAAAAAGTGATTCATTTTAAATTAAAATAAAATAATTAATTGGGATTCGTCCCTCTTTGTATAAGATAATAATAAAAAATTAATGATACATTGAAAAATTAAAACAACACAATTTTTTTTATTTTTTTACCAAAAAGACAACACTAGTTTAAGATAGGTCGAATGCATCTAAAGGTCCTTTAAGTTTTTCGTTTTTTCCAAAGTGGTCCTTTAAGTTTCAAAAGTCTCAAACAAGTCCTTTTAGTTTTTGAATCGTTTCAAACAAGTCCTATTGTAGATAACATAGTTGGTAATTGCTTCCTTAAACTCATCTTTGGTATCAAATCTGGCTTCTAAGACCCACTTAAAATTAGTCATCTTTTTAGGCATGACAAATGGTGGATAATGCTCTTTGTTGCACTCATCTAAATCATCACCATCATCCTCTAAAATGATTTGTTTGAAACGATTCAAAAACTAAAAGGACTTGTTTGAGACTTTTGAAACTTAAAGGACCACTTTGGAAGAATTTTTTTTTAAAGGACCTATAGATGCATTTGACCTTTAAAATACTATTATAGTTTTTTTTTTTTTTTTTTAAGGAAAGATACATTATAGTTTTTTTTTTGACAAAAGATACTATTATAGTTATTTACTGCTCTCTCCGGTCCTATTTACAAGAAAAAGTTGACTTTTTAGATACATTGAATAATGTATGTATCTAGTCAAAAATCTAAACCAGATACATAAATTATTTAATGTATCTAAAAAATAAATTGTCTCTTGTAAATATGATCGGAGGGAGTATAAATTAGTAGTAGAAGGTTTTTTTGTGCACAAAAGTAGTGTCGATTATACTAAAAAAAATAGCATAGGTTTTTTTTTTGAAGAAAATAGTATAGGTAAAATTACGCTTAAGAAATTAACAGAAAACCTTTATTTGAATTTAATTGTTGTTTTTTTATACAGATAAAGTTGATGATATTATTTTTTTATCTTAGGTGAAAGTTGATGATAGGATTGTCTGCAACAAAAAAAGTCAATTATTGTCTGTAGTTGATTTTGACTCAAATAATGTCGGTAGCTAGAAACTTTTTAATATTTTTTAGAAGCATTTTAATATTTTAGATGTCCTGGTCCAATTGTAAATTTGATGTTCTATTATATATATATATATATATATATATATATATATATATATATATATATATAACTTCATGGTTATATTTGTGCTATTGAGATGGCTGCTCACATGGTTGTTTGCGAGTTTAGATGGAGAAGGGAAGACTTTGAGGGGTGGGAAATATGAGGGAAAATGGAGAATTTTTTTAAATGTTTTAAAAGAGGAGTTTTTTTAAATAATGATAAATTAATGCATATGATTACTATAATTTTAATTTTAAAAATAATATAACAACATTGATTAAATTTGAAGAATTCATATAAACCCTCTAAAACCCTCCTCTAATACAATTTTTAGTTCCCTCAAATGAGGAGGGTTTAGTATTATGAAGAAAAGTTAACCCCCCAAAGCCCTCTCTTCCCATTTTCCTCTATTTCTTCTACTTGCTCATTCCTTTTTTCCAAGTCTTCCCCTCCATACTCGCAAACAAAGCCTTAGAAGGATGAGGTAGCCAGGACTACCCCAAAGAAAATAGATTCTTGAATGGGTTGGTATGTTATATTTAGCCATCCCGAAATAAAAAAATATTTAGCTACCTTTTTTTTAAGCAAAACAGAAAAGAAAACGAGAACGATACAAGACTGGGGGGACATAGACCAGACCCAGGAATAACTTAAACAGGGATAAATCTCGATAAAACAGTCCAAATGGATCAACTCTAATCTACCTTAACAAAAATTCACTGATCACATATGCAACCCAGCGAACCCGCGTACGAACGCGAAACCAGATTACAAAAAAAGAGTGAAAAGTGAACATATGTACTCCCTCCGTCTCAAAATATAAGCAAATTTTACTTTTTAGGTTTATTCAATTAATAATGTATGTGGTTCATAATTGAATGAACCTAAAAAGTGAAATTTGTTTATATTTTGAAACGGAGGGAGTAAAGAACAATTAGAGTTTAATTATGGCGAATGGATCGACCGCCAACACAGTAACGAAATCCAAGTGCCAACAGCTCCCTGATGAACAACAAGCATAAAATGCTCTTTTGAGCAAAACAACGCGTAAGAACTCAGATCGAGGGATGAGTCCAATACGTCATTAACCATACCCTTTCGGGTCAAACGAAACCAGACCATTTCGGGTTTTAGAGACACATCAGACCCTTTCGGGTTTACTAAATAATCCACTGCAAAAAGGGCCAAATCCGATCCCACCAATCTAAGAACAAAACAAAACACAACACCAACAACAGAAATAAAACACAACACAGAACAAAAGTAGCCTCCAAGAACCCCGACACGGTGGCAGCGAAACAACAACCAAAAAATCTGCAGATATCAACATATCTGAAAGTAACCAGAAATCAGAGGTCGTTCAAAGTGATGATTCAGCGACAACCCACCACCGAGAAATCCGTAAACCACCACAAGGTAACTCTGTCAGCAAAACAGACGCCCAAACCTCTGGCGAGGTCAAGCCACACCTCACGAACTCTCAAACCTTAGAAACACCCACAAATCAGCAGATCTCGTGAGTGCCAAGAACACCAACCGCCAACCACCAAAGCACGGAAGAGCTGTTGATGAACGACGAGATCTGAGGAACAAAGATGAAGCCTGAAGGAAGCACCAGAAGAGAGAGGACGAGATGGTGGTACAGAGAAGAGATCTCGTTGCACCACCACCATCCCACCATCTACATGGTTACGTTGAAAAATTTGGCAAGGGGGAGCAGCGGTTGAAGTTACTGTGTTCGGCTTTAGAGAGAAGGAGGAGGAAAAGTTATAGAGAGAGAAGGGGGAAGTCCCACTTTTAATATTTAGCTACCTTAAATAAGTTTATTTGACGAAAACAAGCATAAATAAGAAACTAAAAAAATTATTATATGATGATTGACAAATTTATTTGTATTAGTTTTACATTTTCAGTCTCAACAATAAATATAGAGAAAACTTTTTAAGAATAAAAATTGTCAAAACAATAGTTTGAAATAAATTAAATGGATAATGAGTTTTTTTGCAATCCAGAACTTATTTGTTTATATTGTAAAAGAAATTACTAGTCTATTTAGTATACAATCAATTATGAATAAAATTGACTTTTTGAAACGAGTTGTGCCAAACTTTTATAAATAGCTATTGTCAATTTTTATTTTATTTGTTATTGCTTTAATTTATATTTCATGCAAGTAAAAATTATTGTGATATTATTTGAGATCTGATATTTGAACAACCATTTGGTTGTCCCGAAAAATGGTTGTTCAAATGGTTCTTTGAAAGTGACTGTACAAGCGCTTTGCTGACTTTCGAGAAATTTTCTCTTGTTCCAGCTAAGATCCGAAACATATAACATAATTGCTTTCTTTTAGGTGATCTCGTCCCATATTTAAAGGAAAGGTAATGGGCGTGCGTGGACAAATTGACAAATCATGGGCATGCTATAGATGAGATTGTTTGGTGGGATGATTTGCCATCTTTTATTAGAGGATTTTTTTAGACAGTTACGGGTTGCCTATCTTTTGGTTTTCATAATTCTTTTTCTTTCCTTCTGTTTTTCTTAAGGTATTGGTTTTCCCCAACCCCCATATATTTTTCATCTTTTTGGGGTGTCTGGAGGTGCTAACCTCGTTGAGATATCAGTACTTCCCTTGATACTTTCCCTTTTTCCTAGTCTATATATAATGCTTATATCGTTTGACATAAAATATGTGAATTATAAAAAAAAAAGAGCTAAAAGTTATTGATTAATCTTTTTTTCCAATTTATTAAATGTTTTGATACATGTTTAAGTGAAATAAAACAATCCTAAAACATAAAAAATATTGATACGTCAATAAAATCATGAGTTTATATAATGTAAGATAAGAGAGCTACAACAAAACATCACGTAAATTTTTTTTAAATGTCAAATATTAAAATTGATTTTTAAAAAAAAAAGCTATGAGTAAATCACCAATTTGACCCATGTCTTTGTACCAAATTTACGTGATAATTCTTGAATGGGCTGGTATGTTATATTTAGCCACCCGAAATAAAAAATATTTAGCTACCTTTTTATTAAATATCTTATTAAAAAAAGTCAATATCCTAAAATTTAATTTTGATTTAATTATTAAACCTCTCCAATCACTTTTAATTATTCAAATAGAATTAAGCATCACGATCTTAAGAATTGTCATGTTTCAAATAAGTTTCAAGATTTATCCAACATAATTGTTTAATTATCGGTGAAAGTATTTTTAGAAATTTGGGGGTGTTTGTAAACAATCCTAGATGCTTAAAGAGTAATTTTCCTAAAAGTCTCCTTAGTAGAACCATGGTTTATTTCTGCATATTTAAATGAATTTTTGTCTATGTTGTGAGGCCCTTTCCTGAACCCTCTGCCCTATGTATGTAGGAGCTTTACTGTATTGAATTATCATTTGCGTATATACGAATATCAACACAAAAATACGATATTTTTTTAAAATTAAAATATTGATACGTCAATAAAATCATGAGTTACCTTATATAATGTAAGATAAGAGAGCTACAACAAAACATCACGTAAATTTTTTTAAAATGTCAAATATTAAAATTGATTTTAAAAAAAAAAACTATGAGTAAATCATCAATTTGACCTCTGTTTTTGTACCAAATTTTTAAATTGGTTTCTGACTCTATTAATAACTCAAAATAGTCCACGTCTTTGTCAAACTTTTTTCAAATTGGTCATTGTCTCTATTATTTGTTTTGTATTTTGAGTGATAATGACTCATTGTCTTTTGGATATTATTTAATCGTTAATGACATGATGCCTTTTGAATTTTATTTGGTACGTTAATGACTTAAAATACAAAACAACTAATAGAGTCGGGGATCAATATAAGAAATGTTTGACAAAGACAGAGATCATTTTAAATTATTAATAGAGTCAATGACCAATTTGAGAATTCCAAATTGATGTTTTACTCAAAAAAAACTATGCACATATAACACTATCAAACAGCTAGCAAGAATCAAGGAATGTCCATGTCAATGAATGTTAGTGGAATGGCATGTATCTACGTGTCATATCCTTACCCTCGACAACTACAAGTGGACTCTCTGTTCTCTCTCTCTCTCTCTCTAATGCACAGATCGTTCACATTTTTCTGTATTTCCTAACCAAACAAAGAGGTGTGTACTTTGTGTATTTTCTCTTTCAATTTTCTATTTTTGGTTAATGATAAATTATGCCTTAGTCAATTTATGTATACTTTTGTATCTTACTTACATTCATGTACAACATGTTTTCATATATCATTATTTGAGTAAAACTATGTACTAATATTCTTTCATACAATGAACCTGTATGCTTCTGTTTCTGGAAATTCTACCACGGTACCGTATCTTTTCTATTCTATATTTATATTTATGTTTGTTTCACGTGATCATGGGGTGTGCATCACGTTCATATTATTATAATTAGCTTCAAACTATAAGGATAATATTAATTTAATAAAAAAAAGAATAATATTAATTTTGTCTTAATATACCTTACTAAATTCACAATATTTTCTTGTCTTATTTTAGTCTATATATATGAAGAATTTTGAATCAGCTTGAATTCTTGAGAATATCAAATTATGTTTTGCCTGGTCATGTCAATTTCCTTATACGGGAATCTTTTATGTCTAGGGGTCTGTAACATAGATACTTCTAATTGAAGGTGCGTCCAATCCTATATGCGTCGGTCTCATAGTACATATGTGATGTGATTACATTCAGTTACTTTATTTTCTCAGATTATTATTGTTGTTGACGTGTCGTGCTTCATAGGTTAGAGTGCAAACATAATGAGTTGATTATCATAACTGGGACTAGCCTATATTAGCAGAAGGTGCAAAATAACATTTATTCATGTTTCCAACATGCCTTGAAATAAGATGTATCTCACAATCTTACTCATGAGTAACCTATAATTCAATCAAGTAATTTGATGGTAAAAATATTTCATTTCAGGACCTTCTGCTGCTGAGTACTGAAGTTGAGTTCAAAAAAGCAAGAAAATGAAACCAAAGACTGGTTTTGAACTCATTCTGAATTATTCTAGTCAATGCCATAAGGAAAAATTGCAAACTGAGTCAAGTGCAGGTGCAAATGCAGCTTCTAGAGCAAACACAATCTTTTCTGCCAATGATCCTCTATCTGAAATAGTTTGGACTCCAGATAAAGGTTTCAGTCTTAAATGTGTTGATTCAAGTTTTACTAACAAAAATACCTCGCTTTTGCGCGATGTTGAACCTAGTAGTATGGTTCTTGCTCTGCTACAAAGTGTTACTTGTGCCACAGATAAACCTGTAGAAGATGTTTTGGTGCAACCTCTTGCTGTTATATGCGCAAAGAGTGATGTTTCTTCAACAGATACTCCTGCTAGGAATTCAAGAAGCGATTCAGTTGCCATCTTTCCAGAATATACGCCATATCAAGAACATGATACAGGTAAATATAACATCCCTATATGGATCCCACAGATGTAGGGAAATGTGAGTTTGCAGGAAGAACTTTGAAGTCAAGTATACATTATTGAAGTATTTACTTTGTCACGAGGTGTCAGCTCAATGGTAAGAGCTTGGTCGTGTAACCTGAAGGGACAAAATTCAAATCCCTCGGGGAAGGTTGAAAAATGACCACTAGTGCCACTTTAATTAATAACAATTTTTTCTTTCTCCAATTTATTAAAACCTTTTTTGCACAATCATGATGTTGATCTGCCAGGATCTGGTGATAATTTGGAGAAAATTAACTCTGTTGGAGGAACATCTGATTTGGCAAATGGTCAAAAGGAGAATTTAATGAACCATTGGGAGAAGAATATTTGTGCTCAAGCCTGCGTTGAAATTGAAGCAGCTAAAATATCTGAGATAATGGAAGAGGAAAACAAATCTTCTACTATTTCAGGTATTTTCTGTCATAATTGATTTTTTGGGTAGATTTTTGCCATTTTATGATACTGTCATGATTTGGAACACATTCTACAATTATTGATATTTGTACACAATTTTATACAAATTTTCCTCAATCATGGAAAATAAATCCAACACTGAATATCAAATGCATGTACGGTGACACATGTCTGTATCCGACCCTGACACATGTGGTTACATTTAATCACTCTCATTTTCTTAAGTTATTACTGTGTCTACATATCAGTGTCATGTCCGGTTATGCAACAGTGCATTCTAGTAACTTGCTGAAGTTATTAATTTTTAAAGAAAATTGCGAGTCCATTCTATTTTGTATATCTAAAATATCATCTGAATCATGACTTTCTTCAGGTCAGATCAACCAAAGTCCAGTTGGTAATTCACAAGTTCATCAAGATGGGTCTAAACTTAGCATGGAACAAAATCCTTCTCCAAGGAAACATTACAAAGAATGCTTCGACACTAGTGTTGACAACATGGTGGTTGAAATAGAAGATGGCTCATATAATAGAGTTGAACACATGATTGAAGATAAAGGTTCTAATCCTCTAGGAACATATTTGATATCATCCGGCATTAATCATTCGGAAAAAATGGATCTAACTTCACAGAAAGACTTACAAACTTTCAGCTGTAAAGCAGCTATTTCTGCAGCAACAAGCAGAATTCTTGTTTCAAAATCCAACGATAACAAAAACGAATCCAAGGTGAATGAGACGATGCTACCATACAATAAGAATGAGAGTCATCTAAGTTTTGAAAACTATCAAAATACTGGATTGTTTTTGGCAAGTAGGAAGCGATCCAAACAAGAAGTGATAATCGGGAGTAAAAGAGTCAAAATGCAAATTCAAGAAACTTCATCATATTCTAAATCCTATGTTAATCATCATAGCTCATTCATGAACTTGGTTTCTAACATGACTAAAGGATACTCACAATCTAGTCAAGATGAGGAGAAGTCTTTGGCTCTTGCTCACGAAAATCCTGATCGCCACCTTCGATGGCCTTACAAGGGTCAATCTCCGGAGCTTAAAAATTCATTCAAATCCAATTTTCAGTCCACTTATTGTCAGTGTTTTGAGAATGTTGGAACAAGAATGTCTCATCAAGTAGGAGAGTCTTCAAGCAATAGCCTCTGCAGATGGTGTTCTTCTTTACATCCTCAGGTTAGGCCTATTAAATTTTTCTCAATAGCCACGAACACTGAAAAATGACACATTGAAGAATGAATTTTTTTACAACATAGAGATTAGTAAGGAGAAAGAAGGAATGACATTATACTCACCAATTTCTCATTTGAATGAATGCAAGGTTGAAGAGACTAAAGAACAATATGCTGATAACCAATTGGTCATTGAGACTAAAAAGTTACAGAATTGTTTTATCAACAAAGAGGCTTCTTCTTCCATTGGTCTTAAAGATGAGAAGGGAAACAATGAGGACATATCTAAGCATAAGTTTAACAATGTTACGCCTTTTTCGAGATTGAGAGATTCAGAGGCAATGGTTTCCATGTTTGCAAAGAGGTTAGGTGCCATCAAACAATGCCAACAAACAGAATAGTCTACCACACAGGTAAACATGGCTTGACTTTCAATTTCATAATACCATGAATCAAATCAATAATGTAATGATTGTTCGCTGAAAAATAGGATCTGAAGCATATGATAGTGTTAAAATCTATAATTAGTAACTCAAAGCTCAATCTATTTTAATATTATCATACTTTCTTATGCAAAAAGAAAGAAATTGTTTCTCTGTTGATTCTATGACAAAAGGAAGGAAAGTAAGAAACTGTAAGAGATGACAAAGACATTACAGTATCACTAGAATCTCTTAAGTTCTGATCGACGGACTCCAATTCTCTATGGTCGGTAAACCCTGCAATTGTTGTCAATGATCGTGATCGTTGGAAAATGATCAGACGACTCTGACTTCATCAAGTAGAGTTTAAAATACAGCTTGAAATACAGCTCGTCAGATCTTCATTCATTGGTTGAGATCTGCAAGCGCAGGTCTCTAGTAAGTAAGTAAATGATTATACAAAATTCGTAATATCTTGTATATTTAGAACAAAAGAGTCAAGTAAAAGATGTATAGCAATTATCAAATGCATCAAAGCAAGTCAATAATTACTTTAATAAGTCTGTGTTGTGGATATGAATTCATCACAACAATAAAGATAGCTTTTTCTCAGTAATGCTTGTCAATCATTATGTCATATGACTTTATCCTTCAAGTGGAGTAGTCCTTTAATTGTGAACCATTTGTTATTGAATTATATCTTCAATGATATAAAAAATATCAAAGTGTTGTGTTGTATCACATAGGTTATAAATAAGATTGATCAATAAAAGAAACAACACATAGATATCCATTTCTTTGTGATGTCATATTCATTGTTTTTTGGTTTGGACATGTGAAAGTATATATTAGGATGCGTTTGATCTGCTAAAAAATGAAGGACGATACATAGCAACTCTAGTTCTACAGTATTTGATCTGTAAATCTGTTTCAGGGACAAAACAAACTGGACGCAAGAGACAAAACAAAAATCTAAATCACAACACAACTTTTTCTTACACGTACAAGTTGTCTAAATTACAAAAATAGCATTTTTCCACAAAAAGTCGTATAAGGCCAAGAATTATTCAATACCGTAAAATGTTGTCTTGTGTTGTTATGCCATATACCGTGTTGTTCTATTAATTATTTACTGTTTTGCAGATCAAACGCATCGTCTGACTAGTTGAAAAAAGTTTTTTAGCTAAAGAAGACTTGCACTATATGTTTCCTAGTGGTCCCTTTATTCGATTATAGAAATTCGTTAAGCATATCGCAATTTACATGAACATGGATATCAACTTTTTTGTTTTGGAACTTCCCTAAGTTTGTTCCATCTCTCTCTTGTTTGTACTGCAGGAAGACATCATGGAACAGGCATTACCTCAACTCATTTAACGTTGGTGTTGTTATTCCAACTAGAGATTTCACAGAAAAAATCAAAATAAGAAAAGGACAGGTTTCTGGACAAAATAAATATCATTAAACACATGAGTTTATTCAATCTGTGATAAGACAATTTTGTATTATTTTATACATTCTTGAATTGTATATGAAAGTCAGCTTACATTGAAGATATATATGTTGTACCTACCCAATATACAATTCCATTTTTTAATTGTTTCTATTTTTGAAATAGCATAACCCCTTGTTGGAAAAAGTCTTGATGCATGAAAAATACTTCTGATTAAATAAACACCTATTCAGGTATTCCTTTCTGTCGGAAATTGTTGGTGAAAAAAAAAGTTAAACAAAAAAGTTTTGCTTGCATTGTTTTTAAGGAAGTTTCATAAAAAGTATGGTTGTTATACTAACTTACGGTAATAATAAACAAAAAAGTGTTGCGGTTTAATGCTACAACTTTAATTTAAGAAGCACATGCAGTTTGAAAAATATCTTTCCAGGGCAACCTGAGATTAAATCAAATGAACAAAAATTAAGAACCAATAAGAAAAATATGACTTAAAATTAATCAATTGATTTTGAATTTGCTTTCAAGGAAAAAAGTTTACTCAATAATGGAACATTATTTCCACTTTTTTTTCTCTCTCTCTCCGGTCAAATTTACCTCCACCTCTAGTAGCACATAGGCTATATTTCATTTGCCGATGACATCTACACAGGCGAAATCGAATGCCAATACGTAACCAAGCTGATTTCTTATTGGCATACCTTTTTCTTTAAAGAAATTCATTGTACTTTATTAGTTAAAATGTGTCAAATACATGAAGGAGCATCATCTATAATATGGGAGCTAGGACCTGAGCTAACTCGTGAACGACCCCATTTACTTACCTCCTATTAAACTCGACATGAAAGTTTGAAATCTATTTTGTAACAATGCAATCGTCTACAAGTAGAAATTATACAGCCGAACTCACTATTATCGTCTTCATTAGAACAAACATGGTCAACAACTCTTTTAGAATCGAAGTCCACGTTGTCGAATTGAAGGTCATTGCAGAGCTGTGTAAACCAACGACTTCCCCGACATCAACATTACAGAAGGGAGCAAACCAATCTATTTTGGCCCGCACAAATTCACCAGCATCATTCCTAATCCACATTCCCAATCCTACCCTGATAAACGACGAAGAAAATGATCCATCAATGTTACATTTATACCTGCCCGTTGCCGGCTTTTTCCATGTCTCCCCTTCATGACTTATAGGTGCTTGCCTCGTTGTAGTTGTTCTTTATTCACTTCAGGACCTAATAACTTGGGTTGCTCTCCAGTCATCCAATAAATGAGTTGCACGCTGAACAATTTGGGATCTTTGTTCATTCTGTTGTTGCCAAAGTTTCAAATTGCAGTTTTTTCAAAGACTTCACATTGTCAGCTTAAACAATTCGCTTTGACTTGGAGAAAATTGTTGAAAGAGAGTGAAAATTAGTGCATGAATATTATAATATTGACGCAACACCTTGATTATGGTGTCCCACATATTCACATTACGCCACACCTGAACAACTTTAGGACATTCTACAAGAACATGAATACTATCCTCATAATTACTATCACACGTCACACAGTCTATTGGGTAAGCCACTCCTCCACTGCTAAGTCGGGCACGTGTTGGAAAACATCCTCGACGCACCCGCCAAACAAAATTCTTGACTTTAGGAGGCACTTTCAACTTCCAACTTAAATTCCCATCGACAGACACATGAAGATGGGTGTTGTCTGCAATTTTAGTCACACAAATACGATAAGCACTACGAACCGAATAATTACCATTCTTCTCCGTATTCCAAATCAACTTATCATTCGATACAAAAAAAATATATACTTTAAGCAACTTGTATATTTGAGTTCTTTTTTCTTATACTATTTCTATATAATGTCGTACCATGTTCCTAATACAAAAGAGGATAACTGCGAGCGACAAAGTAGGAGTTAGTAAGTGGAAGCACTCAAGAAATGGCAAAGTAAAAAGGAGGTCAATTACTTCAACTTTAAAGAAACTCATCATCATTAGACGTGGAAACAATGTAACATTTCAACAAAAGCAAGTGCATTATTTCTAATGCTTTTATTTTTCCAAGAAGTGACGAACAACGTGTGACAAAGCTGAATGACACGCCTTCGTTATTTTTTATGCTTATCATTCATTATATATATATAATCTAATCCATTCAAAATTCTAATTCCAATTTCAGTTTCTATTCATGACGGTAACATCTATTTGTGATTCTCAATCTTCAAACAACATAGGTACTACCAGTAGTGTGGGTAATGTGATGAGCAACCTCACACATGTTGTGGCAGCCTCCATCGTCGGATCAATGGTGGTAGACTCCAAGATCATTCCTCACTTACATCAAACACCGTCCGGCCGTGTTGCCCAAATTGAGATATTCTCTCACTATGTTGGTAACTAACTTATTCTTCAACCTTATTTCTCCTCTTACTTACTTTACACAAACATCAACACGACACTAACACATTGACACATAAAATTTGAGAAAATAACATAATTCATTGTAATCAGAAGTGTAGTGTCGGTGCAACAGTTAAACACGTATACCAACTTGATAAATGCATGTTTTTATTGTTGGTGACTGTAGTTCATGGAAGCTTCAAAGCGTAGCTTTCGTTAAAATCAAGGTGGCACACACATTGAACATTTTATGTGGTTACCTGGAATCTTCCTTTTGTCTAATCTTCATTTTATGTGGCCAAAAGAATTTCTATTACATGTAAACAATTAATCAGCCCCGTTATAAATCATCACTCCAATCCCTTGTTTCATGTTTTTGACCTTGTCATCTATCCAATTTCTCCCTTAGAAAGCAAAATTTATCCAATTTCAAATAACGTTGGATATGACTCATAGTTTACTCCTAAGTGAACAGGTCGCTCGAGTGGGGCGAGAGCCGAGAGCGACTGCCCTTTGGACTTGGCTCAAATGTTTGTTTGGCTGCGATTGCAGGGTGTGGTTGGGTGATAATAGACAAGTTATACTTCGCAAACCCTAAGCTTTCAGCGATAATAGAAATATATCACATCTGCTATGTAGTTAGAGGCGTAGGCACAATTGGTCGAACTCTATGATCAAATATTACGTGATCTTTGTTTGCACTTTTTTCTTATTTATTTTGAAATCTGGTTGTTCTTACAAAACAATGTCTCCCAAACCCTTATTTCATTGAAAAGCCTTATGATTGGTGTTAAAAAGTGGAATGAAATGAAAAAGACTAGTTAGATTTTATCTTCTTCCATTCAATTTCACTCAATACCATCAATCCAAACATATCCAAGACTTTAAACCACATGTCTTTTATTGGCAATCTGAAATTGATCTATCATAGAATGAAACATTGCAGTAGGAATGTTAAAAGAATGAATCTTGAAAAGAAAGTAAAAAAAAGGGTTGTAGCAATATAAGAATTCGATGATAATCTCAAAGTACAAGTCCTATTCTTGAATTGAATCCATGGCTACTGTCCACTTGTTTTTGCAGCTAGGCAAATAGGATTTGTTGATGCCAGCGAGGTTCCAGAGTTATGCAGATTGGCACAGGACTACTTGAGAAATTCTGAAGGGTGTAAGGAAAGTATCTTTCAATATCTAGCCAATGGAGAGGACCCTAATCCACTATATGCAAAATTGATTGATGAGTTTGAAAGATGTATCCTCAGTTATTTTGCTTTTCATTGGAGCCAAGCTTCATATATTATTAGTCAGGTACATAATTCATTATACTAAAACTACCAATTCATTTACTTTTCTCATTGCTT
Source organism: Medicago truncatula (assembly GCF_003473485.1). NCBI lineage: Eukaryota > Viridiplantae > Streptophyta > Magnoliopsida > Fabales > Fabaceae > Medicago > Medicago truncatula. The sequence goes on along the minus strand of NC_053042.1, from coordinate 37,232,859 downwards.
TCTTTTTTCATGTAATTAATGACTTTAAACCAATAAAAACTAACCACCGAAACCAACGCCAAACCCCCATACAACTGCAGAAACTAAAGTTGATACAAAACCCCAAACTGCATCGCGGATGACCACAGAAACAAGTTCCAAACACCTATCACATGCAACTTGCACCAAAACCCTCTAAAAAACCAACAAAACCGCCCAAAACCCCTATAACAGCACCTCACTTTCTCTTTCTATAGCTGAGCCCAAATAAACACCCGAAAAACACTTATTCCAACATTCATTCGGATTCCATTATTAATCGACCCCCGGTCCGTCGGAGAAGATACCATAGCAAGCCTTGATAAAGTTGATAAATGAATATTACTATCTATTCTGAATTTATTTATGTATATATTTTATATTTTTCTTTCTTCTAGTCATGAGGTTTTTTTATTTGGCTTAGATAAATGTATGTTGATGTTTTTTATGTTTTGATTCTCTCAATCATAGGTATTGAGTACTGAGTCCCAACCGAAAATACATCTCAAAAATATTCTTTTGGCAGCCACGAGGTAAATTTATATCTAATTTTCGCCGAGTTTAATTTTGATGTAATGTCACCGTAAAGATTTTACGTTGCAAATCAATTACAATCAATCACACGTGTGACTTCTTAAATAATTATAAATTTATATTCGAAGCCAAATATTTTAAACCGTCCACCGATTATTGTCGACTAATTGTGCAATATTATTTTCTACAGATATTGCATACCAGTTAAATCCATTTACATTTTTCTATTAAAACCACCTTTCAAAAATATTGAGTCATTTCAACTTATCTTGTCCTTAAGTTTCTAATATGTTCAAGGAAATGCCACATCATTATTCACTAATATGGTGCTATGTTTACAGGGAACACAGATTTAAGAGAGTAGCAAAGAATCTAAAGGTGACAAGAGTTTTCTCTACATTAGTGGAAGAGATTAAAGCAATAAAGGGCGACTCTCAAAGTTGTGTCGTCAAGGACTCCGTTGTCCACACCGAGAGGAGTCCAGTGCTGCTGCTTATGGGTGGTGGAATGGGATCTGGAAAAAGCTATGTTCTTAAAGACATTCTAAAAGAGTAACTATCATCTTAACTCTACTATTTCAATATAATACCTTAAGTATTTTGTAATGTAATGCGTTAAGAATACTTGTTAGCATAATATCTTATACAATACACTAAGGCACAAGTTGCCCCCCGCCCCCAACGAAAAAAACTATGAACATCTTACTTATCATGTGTTAAATTTTGGCGTCATTCACTTTTCTTTTCTTCTTGTTTCATCCTTTATTATTAAATGGTTTTGGCAGATCATTTTGGTCTGAAGCTTCAAATGTTGTGGTCGTTGAAGCTGATGCTTTTAAGGAGAGTGATGTGATATATAAAGCTCTTAACTCTAGGGGTCACCATGACGACATGCTCGAAACTGCTGAATTGGTATGCTTCTATTTTGTGTGAAACTTTAAAATTACCATTTTCACTATATTCCCTAATTAGTTTGTCATCAAAATCTAAACAGGTGCATCAGTCTTCCACTGATGCTGCATCATCTCTGCTAGTGACAGCTCTAAATAAGGGACGAGATGTGGTCATGGATGGTACCTTATCATGGGAACCTTTTGTAGAGCAAACTATAGCTATGGCAAGAAATATTCACAAATATAGGTATCGAATGGGGCCAGGATATAGAGAAGCTAAAGATGGGACAATAACCGAAAATTATTGGGAGCAAGTGAATGAAGCAGAAGAACACCAATCAGAGGAAAATTATAAAAGGGAACTACTCACCCGAAAGCCTTACAGAATTGTGCTAGTTGGTGTGGTTTGTGATGGCTATCTTGCTGTTGTTAGAGGCATTAGGTACTAATTGCATGTGAATTCAACTAATGTGCTTCATTGTAGAGATTTTGTCGATATGATAGTTGACATTCTTCTTTGAAATTTGGACAGGAGAGCTATCATGACAAAAAGGGCAGTAAGGGTGAAATCACAACTGGAATCTCACAAAAGATTTGCTAATGCATTTCCAAAATATTGCGAACTTGTTGACAGTGCTAGGCTATATTACACAAGTGATGTTCGTGGTCCACCAAAGGTAGCAAACAGTTTTGCATACTATTTTGGTGAAATGTTCAATTTTACACTTTATTAGCATTAATATGCAAAAGGGTAATTTAGTTGTACTATATACTGCAGTTAATACAATGGAAGAATGATTCTCACAATCTACAAGTGAAACGTGAAGTTCTCAAATGCTTGAAAATGATACGCAGTTTAAATACCGAGGCAGATTCCATCTACGAACTTTACAATGAAACCGACGCTACTATGGGACCTGGCTCTGTTTGGAATGACATTGTTCTTTCTCCTTCTAGGTCAAATGATGTGGAAAAGTTAAGGGAATCCATTCAGAAAATAGAAAAAATCATCAGAAAACAATAACTAATATATCATCGCATGATGTGTTATTAAACTTTTTGTACATGTATTATTTCTATGGTTCAACATCAGCATGGGAAACAAGGTAACTGAAAGAAGTCATTTTCTTGGCATCAATATGCAAACCAACTCTGATGATTTGTTATTGAGTTTAGCTATGTACATGTCTGTGTATATATATTTAGTGAATACCATTGGAGCTTTATTTCCCGCTCTAATTTGGTGTGAATGTTAGTGTTGACCTGTGACATGTACGGGGAATTTTTTTCTTTATAAAAAGTATATCGGTGATTCCCGGTCATAACAGTATTTTAGCATCGTTTTGGAGTCATTTGGCAGTCAATTGAGTCATTTGCAGAATTTTTTTAGTTGAGTTCAGCGACAAGTTGAAGGAATTGTCGTAGTACTGAGAAGACATTCTGAGCCAGATCAAATTCATCATAACCAGACAACTATGTGGTCATGCTATGCATGTTACGAGATGTATCGAGTGATCTCTTGGAGTATAGTTACTATGGAGGTTACGATGTAGAGAAATGAGACTGAATAAAGAAAACAGATGATACAAGCTGATTGAGGTTACATCTTGCGTATAGTGTAGGAAGATGAAGAAAGAAGAGGGCAAGGTTTTGTTGCCTGTGCATCGCCCAAGTCGTTCTACAAATAAGGGACCTCATTTTTTTCTATATAAACCAATGAACACCTCAGACCTAGGGGTCGACTTTTTGCACTGAGAAGCTAAGGAACACGATTTCTAAGAGGTCCAAACTGAAGATTCGCCTTAGAAACAAGATTGAAGCTTCTTGTTCATCATCTATTCATGTATAATTTCTTAATCTTGTTGCCATGCGCATTTTGGTTATGAATAGCTAGATTTCTTTTGATTAGGTGAGTAGATGAACTTCTCTGAATCTACTTGAACCATGTAATCGTTGATGTTGAGTACTTTGCAATTGAATTTCTTAATATTATTCAGTTATACTTGTGCATAATGCTTTTTATACGTTGACAAATATATGAATTGATTACTAACTCTGACTTTTGAAACTTGATATAATATAAATGTTCAATCGATAATAGTTTTAGAAATATTGGATTTTAGAATTTTGATGCATAGTTTTAACGTTCAATCAAACTTTCAATGGGAACAAACTCACCTAAGACATTAAGGTGTTCTGGTCAAATAAGAGAGTTTTGACCGAGGAAATTTAGCTACAGATACCCATGTTATCTAGTACAAAGAAGTGAGAATGAGCTGAAATAACATGAAATCTTGATGTCCAAGCTTCCAAGCCTCCCCAACCTTGTTTGCTCACCATTCTCTACTATGTGCCTTTATCTATGTTTCCTTCCAGAAGTGTAAGAATGCCCAAATTTGGTTTCTGAGTTGCTTTATATGCTTTGCATAAAAGGGAAGATTTGCTAAGCGAACAGGTGCTCGCTGAGGTTTCTTCAATGTGAAGTAATTTCCAACTAATACAACATGTCACTAATGTTGCCTTAAAGTGAATCGATGCTTGCTTAGTGAATCAACTCTTGCAATCCACCTTTTAACTCGCTGATTTGGCTCGCTTTGGGCTCACCTAGCGAATTGGCTTTTACTAATTTCCTCAAATTTCTAACTTGGATCGCTATTGGCCTGATTCTCGGGAGTAATTCTTGGTCTTTGATACTCCAACCCTTTGTCAATTAACCTACATGGGAATGGAAAAGGTTCAGACTAGCTATGTTGGCACTCAAAATCTAACTATATACTATTTGCAATGAATTGGCAGATTTGTATAAGATTATTTGCAAAACAAGTTGATAAATGCCTAAATAATATAGTGACAATTAGGTAAATTTGATAACTATAAATTATTTCCAAATAAGAGAAAATCAACAATTACTATAAGATTTAGAAGATTTCACCATAAGCAACTTTTGGAGTTCCTTGAAATGTTTACGTTGAAAATGAAATAGCTAATTAAGATAAACTAGAACGACGGCGTGCTTGATAGACATGGTTGATAATATAATATATTAACATTGTTTCTTCAATTCTCGAACATGAACATAAAATAATTTCATCGAACAAAATATTAGGTTGAGTCGCGAACTAAATCTACATCTTTAAAATATTTCATGGCTCGTCAACGATCCAGTTTCGTTGTCACCAAATTCTTCAACCTGGCAATCAAAATTAAAAATTATATATATATATATATATATATATATATATATATATATATATGTTTTTGTTTTTATTTTTCTCATTTTATTAAAATATACATCTTTCTTTCCTCTCATTTTCCTTCCGTCTTTAATTTTATTTGAATACTGTTTTCAATAAAATCACTTAACATGTCTTGAGGTCATCATTCCCTAAAAAAAAATAAAAAAAACTGTCTTAAAGTTATCATTATGTGTTGACCTAGACTAGCACATATGTATGAATCAATTGACTTCTTGAAAAATAATTTCCTTTCACATTTTTATGAAAGTAATCTGCATAAACTATATCCTATACACACTGTGTCCCCGTCATACGTACATCATATATGTATGAAGCAATGACATTATCAACTAACGTAAGGCTATGAATCTGTTAGACGTGCCAAAGAAAACATTTTTTTAATATGTAAAAAGCTGGCTATAAGGTCAACTTAATTAATCTGGTCGAAGCACTTATAATTATATCAAGTTGATTGATGAGTTGTTTCATTATATGCCACTTTGATTTGAGTGAGAGAAGTAACATTAATCAAGGCATAGTTCTTACTTTGGCTCTAGTCAATTTGTGTTTGTGTTTGTGATTGTGAATCTCCAACAAGATGGAGCAAGGTAAATTTTTTTTTCCTATTCATTATAAATAAGCATAAGTTCAATTTGGTTAATAAATCAAGTATATGTAACTATCTTTGTAACATGACTAAACTACAACATTCTTTGTTATTTAGATGGTTCTATTGGTAAAGCCATCCGCTTCACGCTGGCTGCCTCCTTAGCCGGTTTGACTGCCGTGGCCACCGCCTCGCATTACCGGCGACAAACATCCAAGGTGGGAGTAGACCAGAAGATCATTCCCCAAGTAGATAAAAAACAATCTGGTCGTTTAGAAAAGATTGAAAAATTCTCTGACTATGTTGGTATGTTTTACCTTTTTGTGAATTCTCTTGCAAACACTGTTGTTGGTTGTTATGCTTCATAAAAATGTTGAATTTAGATTTAGATAGAGAATTTTTCACTCACTAGATTTAACGATTCCCACGGTTGCCACACCATGGAGTTGTTGCACCATGCAGCTGACTGCTGTAGGGGATTCATAAAAAGATAGGATTGAATCTCCATTGAATAGAAAAGAGAGAAACACTGCTATGAACTATGGAACAATGAATTGAAGGAAAGGAAGTGTATTCACAAAATCCGAATTTTACAATGTAGAGTCACACTTATTTATACTATTCTAAGTACCCAACACGCTTAACTATAGTTAGTTATTTAACTATAACCAATTATTATAACATCCATAACTGTCAAGACAGTTAGTTAGTTAGTTACTGAACTACGCACTTACTTGTCTAACAAGTAATTGCCTAAACTAATATTTAATTACACTTTACCACCCTCTCTCAAGGTGGAATATATATCCAATGTTCCAAGCTTGTTTTCCAATGAGGTAAATGGTCATGGATGAAGAGGTTTGGTGAGAATATCTGCCACTTGTTCATTTGAGGAGATAGGCAGTAGGTGAAGAATTCCTGATTGAAATTTATCTCTCACCACATGGCAGTCTATTTCTATGTGATTTGTACTCTCATGAAAACTGGATTAGCTGCTATGTGCATAGCTGATTTATTGTCACAGTAGATGATGATTGGTGAAGAATGAGATATTTGAAAATCCTGCAATAAGTATGGCAGCAATTGCCCTTCACAGGTTGCTTGAGGAAGGGCTTTGATCATCTGGACACCACTGATTTTTTCTTGCTTTTCTATCTAATTAATAAATCTCCAAGAAAAAAACAAAAACCAGTTGTTGATTTGAATAGGTTTTACTCTTTTTTTCTAGAATAACATACATGATCAGTGGCTCCTGTATCAAGAATAAAAGTTTCAGGTTTAAGGATATTGGGAATAGTGCATATTATACATGTGCCTAATGGTGAATTGCTGGTAATATGATTTACACTATGAGAAGGCAATGTGTTTGAATTTTGAAGAAGAGCTAGCGATGCTTTGTGCTGCTCTTAAGTGAAAGATAAATTTCATGTGTCTGCATCATGAGCATCTTCATCGTATGCAATAGAACGTGAATCATCTTCTTGTCCATTAGTATTAGAACAATTATTGATCATATCATTTTGCTGAAAATGTGGAGGCACACCATGCTTCTTGAAACATGTATCTATGGTGTGACCACTTCTGCCACAAAAGAACAAATTCTGATGCCTTTGCCTCTGCCACCAGATGATTTTCCTCCCCTATTACCTATTCCATGTGATGAAGTGTCTCTACCCAGTAGATGGAGGAGCTGAAAAATTATTTCCTGAGACAGCTAGAATTTTTTATTCATCCAAATGGAGGTTAATTTGTCTTTCTTGTTGAACAAGTAAAGAATAAACCTTTGCAATAGAGAGAAAGGGGTCCATTAGCATGATCTGGTCTCGTACAGAAGTGTATTGTTCATTGATCTCTTTGAGGAATCTAATAACTTGATCACATTCTTTGTACTCACACATCTTGGTCACAACAGTACAATTTTCAACACAGTCACTATCAGGAATGGGCCTGAAATTATCTAATTTCTGCCAAAGTTTCTTCATCTTGGTGTAATAGGAAGAAATAGAAGAATCACCTTGCTTCAGAGTGTAGATTTCTTCTTGGATATTAGAGATCCTAAAAATATCACCTTGATAGAATCTATCCTTGAGTTCTTTCCAAATTTTAGAAGCAGTGTCCATCCATAGGATACTCTGATATTTCAGGATCAACAGATTTGTTGAGCCATGAAATGATCATGGTATTACACCTATCCCAAGCTATAGAATCATGATCATAATTTGGAGGTCTTGGTAAGGAACCATTGATGAAATGCTGTTTGTGCTTTGGTTTCAAAGCCACTGCCACAGAACGAGACCAAGATTGATAATTAAGGCCAGATGAAAGAAGAGTAACAAGAACAACACCTGGATTCTCATTTGGATGCATGAAATAGGGACTGAGGGTATCATTCTGATAACCCTTAGTCTTAGTGTTGGTGTATCCGCCATTGACACTTTCTGCAGAACTCTCAGACATGATGAAGAAAGAAACAGAAGATTCTTGATCAAAAAAGGAGGTGATGAAAAAACTGAGGGAAAATGCAATTGCAACTCAGAGAAAAGGAAAGAGATAAATGAGAAAATGTGAATCATAAAAGGATAACAAGGATTCACAGATCAAGAATCAGAGACAAAATTTGCAATTGCTGAGAATTGCGATTAAACAAAGAAACGGTATGAGATTTGAGAGTGAAATGCAGAGAAAGGTGAAATATCTAATTACACTTTAACAGGATTCAAGTCCATATTTTACTATTGAGACATGATAAAGTGACATGATGATTATCTTATCAATGATTACTGACATGTCAAACATGTATTAAGACAAAATATGGTAGCTTATTATATCCAAGCCGTCAAACGGACTTTACCATTATATTTAGATGGACAAAGCTGTCAAAAAATACATATACATTGATGAATATATGTCAAGCTTCAATGAGATGTTAACGTTGTCTATTCTACAAAATCAGAAAGATGAATTGCAGTTGAATCAAATTCAAAATTTTAATTACTTTGGCTTGTATTTGTGTTGGCAGCTAGGCAAATAGGATTTGAAGATGCAAGTGAGGTCCCAAAGTTATGCAAACTTGCCCAAGAATATCTACAAAAATCCAAAGCGTGTGACCAAAGCATCTATGCATATCTTGCCAATGAAAATGACTCTGAATCTCTCTATGTTAAATTGGTTGATGAGTTCGAGAGATGCATCCTCAGTTATTTTGCATTTCATTGGAAACAAGCTCCATATGTTGTTAGTCAGGTTCATTCTCCATGCATTTATACATTTTCTTTTCTTGTTCTAACTAAAAACAAATCTTTGTTATTACAACTCTTTCATTGGCTACATTATAGGCATTGAGTATTGATTCTCCACCCAAAACAAGGCTGAAAGAAATTGTTTTGGCAGCTACAAGGTAACTTGCTCATTTTAATATTTTTCATCATTGATTCAAATAATTTAAGTTCACATCATTATGAGTTAAACACTTCAAAGGAACTAACAAGTTTTTAATATAGGGGGAAATGACACTAAGTAAGTGATGTATATGTCTATAGGAAACAAAGGTTTGAGAGAGTAACCAAGAATCTGAAGGTGACAAGAGTGTTCTCTACTTTGGTAGAAGAGTTGAAAACAATCAATGTCGGTAAGGAAGTCATGGTCCCGATGGCCCTCAGTGAAAGGAGTCCAGTGCTACTGTTCATGGGTGGTGGCATGGGAGCTGGAAAGAGCAGTGTTCTTAAAGACATTCTTAAAGAGTAAGTATCGTCCATCGTAATTCTACTCTTGCATTGTGCAATTCTAATAGTCATAACAAATCTGTCTTGGTTCAAATAATACATGTAATCAACTATGTTGTCTCTCTAGTCACACCTCGACTCGATGCAGGTGTGGCTGGAGAGACAATCAACAATTCAAGTCCGTGCCATAAATAGGAATTTTCAAGCTATATATATACATGTATATTTATTAAGTATTAAAGGAACTATACAAGCCTAGTTTGTAATTTGCCGATGTAAGAACATTTTGTTTATGTATGAAATGGCTTTGGCAGATCATTTTGGTCAGGAGCAGATTCAAAACCTGTGGTTGTTGAGGCAGATGCTTTTAAGGAGAGTGATGTTATATATAAAGCCCTTCACAATAGGGGTCATTATGATGACATGCTTCTAACAGCTGAATATGTATGCTTCAGTGTGAACACCTTCATGTGATATTACTATTGTAAAGTATGCTCTAAACTTGTCAAAATCTGAACAGGTGCATAAGTCTTCCACTGATGCGGCATCATCTGTACTTGTGACGGCTCTAAACAAAGGGCGAGATGTGATCATGGACGGTACCTTATCATGGGAACCTTTTTTCGAGCAGACTATTGCTATGGCAAGAAATGTTCACAAATATAAATACAGAATGGGAGTAGGGTATAGACCAGATGAGGATGGTACAATTACTGAAAATTACTGGGAGCAAGTGAATGAGGCAGAAGAACATCATACTCAAAAGCCTTATAGAATTGAGCTAGTTGGTGTCGTTTGTGATGGTTATCATGCAGTTATTAGAGGCATTAGGTATGATTCAACTATAATAGTATACTTTGGTAGTGTGTTTTTTGGTTTGATTAAATATGCATTTTACTATTTGGAATTATAAGGCTTGATCATTTAATCCCTCATATTTGCAAAATAACATTTTAGTCCCTTAAATTGAAAAACAATCAATCTACTCCCTCCATCAAAATATTTATATAGTAAAGAACAATAGAAGACGTAAGTATTGACTTAAGTAGTATTTTCCTGCATCAAAACAAGCATAGAATCTTTAAAATTCTGATACAAAATTATAGAAAATGACTAAATCGGTTGATATTTTTAAATTCAAGGACTAAAATGTTATTTTAAAAATTTGAGCGACTAAATTGACCGACCTTTACATTTTCAAAGACTAAAATACCTATTTCCTCTCTTGTGTATGATATAGTTAACATTTCCTATTGGAATTTTAACAGGAGAGCTATTATGACAAGGAGGGCAGTGAGGGTGAATTCACAATTGAAATCACACAAAAGATTTGCTAATGCATTTCCAAGATATTGCAAACTTGTTGATAATGCCAGACTCTATTGCACAAATGATGTTGGGGTCCCACCAAAGGTACATGAACATTTTTTTCTATCTTGTGATTGATTTTACACTTTACTAGTAGTAAAATGTGAAGAGGGTAATTTTCTTTTTCATACAAAACAGCTTATTGGGTGGAAGGATGGTGATAACAATCTATTAGTGGATCCTGAAGACATAAAAAGCTTGAACAATGTAACAAGTTTGAATACTGAAGCTGATTCCATCTATGAACTTCACAAGGAACCTAGCCCAGTAATGGAACCTGGTTCTGTTTGGAATGACTTTGTTTTGTCACCTTCAAGGTCAAGTGTTCAGAAAGAGTTAAGGGAATCCATTCTTAAAATAGAAAGGTCTATCAAAAAATCAAAAAGTGTTACTCTCTTATGAGTTATGAGGTGTGATGTTATCAAAAAAATTGTTTATTTCAATTCTATGATTTACTAAAGATAAGAAAGAAATGCTTTTTAATGGACTACTGTAAATTCGTAAAATATGAGAACGAAAAGTGTTGTTTTTGGATTTCCAATCTGTTGTATTTGGATTTCCAAATTCTATTATCTATCAAAGTTGTTACTAGCTTGAATCACGACCAGGTCGTTCTCTTTAAGACGTTTCGTGGCACTGCCCAAAATTGTGCAAGACAGACTATCAACCACGCCGCCTCCAGGATAAAACAAGTCCAGCTACAACTGTGCGGTTAACTACTGCACTGTAGAAAACTGTTCGAGAATTACACCTTCAAATATGGTACTAAGACCACTCGTTAATACTTAAACCACTTTAATATGATATTGTTACCACTCTGTTATGGTGTTGAGACCACTCAAATATGGTGTTACCACCATTTCTCCTCAAATAGAAATATATTGAAATAATTTTTATATAACCTTAAGATTATTTTTAATTTCGACGGGACATTGTTATTTCAAATAGGGACTATGATCTTAAAAGTACTCTTTATTCCGAAGGGACATATATTATCGAAGGGACTATGTTTTTAAGACCGTTCTTAGTTCCGAAGGGACATTAAACCAAAAAAGGAACTATGGTCCTAAGAACACTTTTAATTCCGAAGGAACAGAAAAAAGGAGATGAAGAAAAGAAAGACTTGTCAACACAAGTCAAGAAAGGGAGAAGAGAGAAAGAGTTCCCGACAATTCAATGAAACTCTTTGGTGTGTTTTTTGAACTGAGTGGAGTCCTCTATTTATATAGAGATTTTGTAACTGTTTTAGCAAAAATTGCAACAGCAGTTACTCTAATGGATAAGATTAAAATGGAGTTTATCCATTAATCAGTTCAACAACAGTTGTGAGTAGGATCAAAAGAAACAAATTATTAGATTTGAATGAAGTAAATATAAAAAATTCAATTAAATTCTTATTCTTATCACAAACACGATAAGCTAAATTTATGAGAATTGATATTCACGAATAAAAATAATAATTACTATTATTTTTATCATTATCAAGTATTTATGGAAGGGTGAACGTTTTATTAATTAAAGTATTTTTTTAAAAGAAGTTGATTAAAACGACATTAATAACTAGTTTGCAATTCCCTAAAAAAAAATAAAAAAAATACTAGTTTGCAATCCTTTTTAAGAGAATTCAAACCTAGCATTTGAGATTACAAAACTAGCTCTTCACATGAGCTAGCCCCTCAAATATAGTAATATTTTTTGAAAGGAAGTATACATAAAAAAAATATATGAAGTGAGACCTTTTTCTCCTGATGTTCAAACAAAAAAAAAAAAAAGTAAAATATACTCCTCTCCTCTCAAAATATCAATATTACACTCCCCTCCTCTTTTGTTACAAAACACACACTCCCATCCCGTAATAAATTAAATGCACTACAACTTGATCCATGTGTACATTTTCCGTTAATTTTAATTAACATCCGTTAAATATTATTTTTTATCACCGAAATACCCCTATCAATTCTTTATGGAGCATTTCCTTTGATTGCAATAATGGGCCCGTTTGTTTCAGATTTTTTCCAAAAAAAAATCTATTTTTTCCCTAAAAAAATATCACTTTTTTTATTTGTAAGTGTTTGTTTAGGACTTTTAGAAAAATCATTTTGTCAAAAAAAAATCTATTTTGACCCTAAAATGAAAAGCTATTAGGATTAGTTTTTCTCAAAATCTACTTTTTTCAACAACAAGGAGATAACATATGTGCATGTTAGAACTTTTTTTTTTTTTTTAAAAAAAAATGGATTTTTATGGATAGTAGGCAAACACAAATAACTTCAGATTTTTTTAAAAATCTCAAAAAAAAAATCTCTAGATTTTTTGAACACAAAATCTATTTTTTTTAAAGCTGAAACAAACGCACTCAATATTCATGAACAACAATTGATTTCTGAAACAAGCAATTACCAAGTTAATTTGCAGACAATTAAAACAAAAACTTCATCGCTAAGAATTTCTTCAAACAATATGTAATATTTGGATATTTTCCTAATTTTTCTAATAGCAATTCTAGAATTTAAAAAAATAGAAGTAACAACGACAAAGCCAAAATTACCCACACAACCCCTCTCAACCAATTTTGACCAATCGCAAGTCAGACGTCCATGTTTTGAAATAGATCCAATAATTAAGATAAAGCGCACAAACTGAACCTAGTCAGACACCCCACAAGACATAGGCGACAGTGGTAATAATCCTTGATTGCAATGAAAGAGGTGAAGCGACATGTTTGGAGAAGCTAAGGATTATTTTGGTAAAAGAAAATATTGTGTAATATAAATGACTAAAAGGTTAACAAATCGTTTAAAAATGGGTGGAAATGTGAATATTTTAACTATTAAGGGAGGGGAGTGTGTGTTTTACAACAAGAGGGGAGGGGAGTGTAATACTCATATCTTTGAGGGGGGTGGAGTGTATTATACTCTAAAAAAATATATAATTATGTCAAAGTTATAATTTATAAATCTAATATTTATAAATCAATATTACAGAAGTGATGAATTAACTTAGGAATTGTTGTTTAGAAGTTGTTTAAAGTACAATGTGCTAGTTTAGGGTTTACAAATTGTTAGATTACCTAGTTGTTTGAAAATTGCACACTATGTGTTTGGTAAAAAGTCTCTATGGTAATTATTTTGTTTTTTTGGATTGTGAATTATCAAATTAGTTAGCATATGGTTTGTTAATTTTGATTATAATATGTTTGACTGCAATGTGGTAGTTTACGGATTGAAATGACATTGTTGGAATTTTAGTGTTGTTGTTGAATTGTTGGAAATGACACAATGTGCGTGTGAAAATGTATCATTGAATTTGTGTTATGTTAAATGTTGTGCATATATGCCTCAGAGGAATACGTCTCAGAGACCGCCTGAGCCGCCTCATGATAGAAGTGACAGACTTAGGGCAGGGAGGCCTGCCCCTACTGGTAGTGCACGGAGGGAGAAACAAGCATTACGCCCTCCTATGGTTGGTCGAGGGAGAGGTGGGGGAACGAGACTTGCTAGAGTTGATGCTGCAGGGGGTCAAGGTCAAAGACGGGTCCATCCCAGACGGTGAACCCGACACAACATCAGCAGAATTATCAGGTGTATGAGCAGGCGCAAGATCAGGCCTATCATTTTCAGGAGCCTCAGCCTCAGTTGTATCAGTTTGAAGCGTATCAGCAGCATCATTATGAGGATCATCATGAGCAGCCTAGTATTGAGCAGGAGCAACCTGATATTGAGGAGCCTCAGCAGCATGATGGTGGGGCTCATTTTCAAGGGGTGCAGAGGGTGGTGTATGAGGCCGGACCAAACGGATATGCAGGGGGCCTTATGAGCTGACGCTTTTACCTCACTTTGGTGGACATGTGGCATGCAGGGTCTGGGTCGATGCCGATGTAAGTATAATTTAATTATTATTTTACTTATTTAATGTTAGAATTAAAATTTATGTTAGCATATATTTAATGTTTGATTTCCTTATTATTTATTTAACAGTGTTGTTTGTTGTTTTTTTGTTTTTGTATTTCAGTTTCGAAAAAAACATAGGGTGAAAGGTATCTCGCACGGGAAGAAGCTGAGCTTTAAAAACTTGACATTGCCTATGAAAGGTATCTGCAAGATATGGACAAGTTGGACAGCTGGTCATGGGGTGGGATGAGACTTGCTTTCCTATATGAGCATCTATCTCTTACCTCCGACTCATATATGGCCTCCTGTGGTGGTTACATGATATTGTTTGTGGTAATATTTGTTTTTCCTTCTTTTTTACTTATTGGATCGCAAATGTTTAGTCGTTTGTATAATTCTTACGGTGATATAAATATTTGTTTCTTTGTGTTTGCAGGGATGGACTTTGGCGCAATTCTCGAACATCATTCTGAGGATTGATCATGATGCCTACGACCTTGTTGTTTCCCCGCTTGTGAGTCAATGGAAACCTCCAAGGGGCTTTTCTAATCTTGGACACTACAGAGCTGCCATCGATTCGTTGGACCATTCACATGTCACCTGGAGGCCGTACGAGAGACGACGACACATCACGCCATTTCAGGACATATGCTGGTACTCCGGATGGATCATGGCCGACAGCGACAGGATGGTCCGTCACTTGCCAGAGCGGGTTCTTAGGCAGTACGGGTATGACCAGACTATTCCCAGGGCTCCTACAGACATTGAGCTTATTGCGGCGAATGACGTGGCCCAGACCTTCACAAAGTTTGCTCTACATGTCCTCAGCCATTGCTGACTATGCAGCTGCTGCCCCTCCTTGTGAGGAGGTTATTGTTGAGCAGCAGTGGGCCAAACATCCTCTAGACCCATACCAGATCATCAGCAACATCAGAGCTAGAGTGGACGGTGCAATGAGACATCCTACTGTGTTTCATAATCCAAAGGAGGTTATGAGCTTGATGTAGGGCATACAGTCTGAGCGGAGCATGCTGGAGCAGGTGCCGGCTCCGCGGAGGAGGAGTAAGAGTCCACGGGATGGACCAATATGACTTGTGTAGTTTTTTTTGTTTGACATTTTGTTGGATTTGGTTGTAATCCTATAACACTTACGATTTTTAGCGTTTTTATGACATTATTCGTTATTTTATTCCGTTGTTTTATTCCGTTATTTTTCGTAATATACTTATGACTTAATGTTTGATTGAATGAATGCTTGAATGAATGATGAAAAATGTTTGCTTGAATGATTGTATGAAAGAAGGATTGAAAAATAGGGAAAATAGAGGTTTCTGCCTCTTCTGGTTGTATGCACAGATTGTGCGTGAGTTAACTCACGCATGTGTTAATGTCTGCGTGAGTTAACTAACGCAGTTTTTAACACTTGCGCAAGTTAATTGACGCAACGTTAGTTAACTAGCGCATACATTTACACTTGCGTGAGTTAACTAACGCAAGGGTAAATTTGGAACAGATGTAGGGCGCGAGCAAAATGTGCTGGATGAAGAGCAGAATTCAAGGAATAATGAGGAAAGATACAAAATGAGGACACTAATCGATTGAAAAAACAATTCTCAAATGTCATTCACATTAGTTAAGAAATTTGGACATTGAATCAAAATATATTTTTTGTCAAGGAAAGACTAAGCGATGTGTCTTTATTCTCAAGCTTCTGGTTAGTAAATTTGGCCATTGAATCAGGCGCTCCAACGACGGCCCTATGAGTGTTGAATTATGTGACATGCTCCATGGGATCACTTTTCCCGTCAAAGGAAGAGAGGTGCGTCAGCTTAAAATTTTCTAGAACGGGAGCTCCCCGTATCTCTTCCGAAAGGGGTTGAGGTTCTAGGTCATCCATCTCGCCATGGTGGGACTCGTCTTTCTCTTCTTGCTGCTTCTATTGAATGGTTTCCATTGAAGCTTGTAGGGCTTCATTCTGCTCCATGGGTTGAGCGACTTGGGTTCGTAACGTCTCGAGTTCTTCAGCGGTTTCCATGAGGATGGCGTGATCGGGTTTATAGATCAAGGCGATCTAGGGTTGGAAGTGAAAGGGTTTCTGGGTCGCAGTTGTAGCGGCTACGATTCAGAGTTTTATGGTTTTAGGGTTTCCAAATTGCGATTTGCGATTCAGAAAGGTGATCTAGGTTAGTTTTACCTTTTCCCACAGACGGCGCCAACTGTACTTGCAAAAAGCACAATAGAGGATACTAGGGTTCAGTATCGTATTCTAGGGTTTAGACTGATTATTGGATCTCTTGAGAAAGCTCGCAAGGTTGTATTACTATGGGCCTGATTTGTGGTTACTTAGGCAGAAAGTAATGGGGATATTTTAGGTATTCGAGCGCTTTCTAGAGGCTTCTAGAAGCGGATAAAGGTGGCTTATGGGGAGATACGCGCCTTTGGGCACATCATCCTATCTGGACGTTGAGGTCTCTGGGAGGGCATAAAAGCCTTTTCTGTAGGTCTTTAGGAATATAATGATGGTTTAGATAAAATATCAAAATTATAGGACTTAATAATATTATTGGTTTTTTGTATGATATTTTTTCCCTTCTGCTTATATGTATGACGAGATACAGTAGTAATCCATATAATGCATATCATCATTGCCTATACGTCATTTTCCATACGTCATTGTTATAAGCAAGTCTAACGGGTCTAAATATTATATGGTCTCTCCGATAAACCGGATCTTTGCTGGTGGATATTGTACAACCTTATCATAAAATATTAACGTAAACAGGAATAATATTATGAGAATGCTAACAAGTAATGCGATGATAGTATATGCATGTGATGCATGTGATTCGATGATATCGGATCTTTGATGCGATGATATTAATGTAAGTAAAAAACATGTTAGGTTTGGTCAACCCAATAAGTTTTTATTTCATTTTTTTGACAATGATCCCAAATAAGTGTAATCGGTAAACGTTAATTAATTTTGACGTGAAGTACATTCTATCTTTGAAGTTGTATCATTACATACTTCTTTTGATTTGTGAATAAAAGTTTGGCGAAGTCGACTAATTCGTAAAATCATGGGTTCATTTTCTGTATATTATGATATGTAAATATCTCAGTTGATGCTTGTTGAAACTTGACGATTATCATGATCATGGCGAGCTTCAACATCCCAACCTACATAAACTTTCATTCACAAAAAAAATATACTTCTTTCATTTTATATTACTTTTTTTTAATAATTTTCATGCAGTTAACACTTATAATGAAAACATTTTTTACACATACATACAATCAAATCACATCATAATGCTACTCTTTAAACCTATTTTTTATGATAGTTTTATGTTATTAATGCGAGACCTGTGTCATACAGAGAAAGAGAAAAATATTTTTTAATACAAGCATATGGATAAGATAATTTATATGATGTAAACTATAAACGGTTATTTAAATTTAAAAAATATGTATTGAGTATTACATTTTTTTGTTTTGACAAAATGTATAGAGTATTACATGTTAAGTTGTGTAATTTTACTTTTATGAAAAAAGAAAATTACAAAAAGAAACTAATATAGAGTGACATATTAATATAGTGCTAGCAGAACCATGAAGAAAAGATTACCATCAAGGGCTTCATCTTTATTCTTTTTTTTTTTTTTTTTGTAGGTTTTTGTTTTTTTCAAGGTTTTTAGGCTAATTGTTTTTTTCGAGGTTTTTAGGATAAAATTGAAACCGTGTGTTGATCCATTTTTCATCTCTGGGGTGTCGCTTTTTTTAAGGAATTTGGGGTATGACTTGAAATGGGTGTTAATTGATTTTTCCATTGTACGATGTAATCTGAATTGGTTTTTTTTATTTGTTGGGGTGTGTGACCATCAATGATATTTTTAATTGGAGGTGATAGCATGCATGTGATGCGATTATTTTTTTCTTGAAAGAATTGATGCGATTATACGTACTTAGGCATGACAATGAGGCGGGGTGGGGACGGGTTTCACCTTCCTCCCATGCTCTATTCTAATATGCTTACCTGTTACCCTAACCAAACTCAACGGGGATGAGAAATTGAATCTCATCCTCGTCCTGATGGGTTCGGGTATCCCCGCAATGGATAAATTTTTTTTAATAAAAGAAGAAGTACTTCTCAGCCCTAGGTGTGATGTTGTAATGCATTATTCAATAAAAAGATGATGGTGATCGATGGCTATGGTGTTGGAGAAGAGAGAGACCAAAACTGTGAGATATGGAAGAAGAGAGAGAACTCTTAGATTTTGACTGAAATTCTAACTCTATGAATAAAATGATTTAGGGTTTGAGTTTCTATTGATATAAAATGGGTACTAAATTGATTTTCTACATTCGGAACGAGTTTGGGTATGGGTTCCTATATCCCCATTACCCGTCCCATACCCGTGTTTTGAAATCGGGAAAAACCCAAACTCATACCCAAACCCAATCAAAACGGAAAAAATTCGTCAAAATGGATTTAGTTCGAATGGGTACCCACGGATACGGATTTTGTTGCTATGCCTATTCGTACTCCTTACATAATTTTTTTCCCGTAAAAAACATATGTAAGTAAAGAACATGTTAGGGTTGGTGAACCCAATAAGTTTTTTTTTTTTTTTTTACAATGATCCCAAATTGTAAGTAATATTTAAGGGAATTCGAAATAAGTAGTTGGTCAATATTAATTAATTTTGAGAAAAAATATATTCTATCTTTGAAGTTTTATCATTATACACTTCTTTTATTTTGTCAATGAAAGGATGACGAAGTTGACTTGTCCGTAAAGTCGTGGATTTATCGATTTATCATTCGTTGTTATTGGAAGGATCTTTTTAGTGGATGATATGTAGGTACTATTGTTAACACTTAATGAACCTTGACGTCTGTCATGATGCTAGTGAGTCTTTGAGGTCCAACTCACCTAAACTTTCATTCACCAAATTAAAAACATGCTTCCTTCATTTTACATTACTATTTTTCTTAATAATTTTTATGCTCAAATCACATCATGATGCCACTGTTTTAAGTCCATTTTTATGATAATTACTCCCTCCATTTTTATTTGACTGTCGTTTTGACCTTTTAAGATAAAATTCGTCAATTATACCCGTTCTTAATTACTCATACTCTTTTTCAATGATTCAAAAAAAATAAAAATCAAACAAGCTTTTGTTACCAATAATAATGGATCCGTCCTATGTATTTTGAAAATTTAAGTTTGTTTTAAACAAGCTTTTGTTACCTATAGAAATGGATCCATGAAGAATAGAAATTCTATAAATAAAATTGTAACATTGTTAAAAAAATAAAATGCAATTGTAACATTGTTACCTATAACAATGTCACACAATATGAATCCAGTATTGGTTGAAGCTATAGTTGAAACCTAAATTTTTATCAAAAGAGTTGTAGGAAAGTTGAAGAACATAGTTATACTTTGACTAATGTGAAGTTGAATTGTTTTAGTTTGCTTTACAATTATTTAAAAAAAAATTATTTGTTATTTGAGTGATAGAGTGTGAAAAGAAAAAAAAAAGATTCTTGGAAAGAGGGTATACCAATCGTTTGTTATGGAAAAAAAGATATGGAATCAAATTTATTAGTAAATTAAAATGATGAAAGTATAATAGGGAAAAAAACACCGAAAATCTACTTCTTTGATATCTTATTACTATTATAATATGACAATTAAATAAGAACGGAGTAGTAAGTATGTTACTAATGTGAGACATGTGTCATGTAGAGAAAGAGAAAATTATTTGTGATAGTATCTGCCCTTCCTTTTCGGTTGATATGGAAAAGATTGAGCAATTAGCTATGGTGTAAGGAAGTTATGCCCTATCAAAAGTGTTTTTGGAGAGGAATTCAAAGCCTCCTTTCTTTATGTGTAGTTTATATTATCATTAGATTGTATGTTAAGGTGATTCTGGTGGAAGTTTTTTTGTAGTTGGTAAGAAATTATTTCGGTGGGTTGAGTACTTGTACTTTATTTCGGTATGTCATTTTATTACCACTTAATTAGTAATAATAAAACAAATATTAAAAATTATATATGTGGTTGAGTTCAGGTTGGCTTTAATAAACAATCCAAAATTCAACCAAATCATTGTGATTTCATAAAAGAAAGTTTATATACATGTTCAATAAAAATCTATTTTCATATCATTAAGAGTAAACCTTATAACTTTCATCAAGTCTTCTTTTACAGGTCTTGTGTTGGAAGGCTTTTCCGTTTATGTAATATGATTCATATTGACTTATTAAAAAAATTATTTTACTCTTCAACAAGTCGGCCCTAGTTTTCTTTCTCTAGATTTTTTCTTATAGTTTTTTCATTGAGGGGTGGTTTTGGGTCAATTCTTGACCTGAAATCACCCCTCTTCATTTTTTTTCTTTCTATTTCAATATAAATAAGTGATTTTCACATAAATCTATGTTTTTTTCTTTGTGATTTCATCATCTAAGTGTGGTGGTTTGTTGTTCGTCGTCTTGTGCGGTGTTGTTTGATTTTCCGTCGTCGTGCGGTGTTCATTTGATTCATATTGAAAGATAAGTAATTCAATCAAAGATTTGGGCGTCAACGTTGCAGATTCGGAGGCGATGGATATTCCGGTCACTTTAATTTTATCATATATTTTTGTAGGCATTATGTTGTTATATGCTGTTAACTTGGATGCTGTGAGTTTGTTAGCAGATTCATCATTTACGTTTTTATTGGTGTTGAATGATGTAATCTCTCGATTTAAATGAATGAATATCATTTTATTTTTGTCAAAAAAAAAATTATTTTACTACCCAAAAAAAACGATTTTATACAATTTTCAATATCTTTGGAATTGGTTAATACTAGTTTTTATTTGGATAATTTCGATGTCAAGTATTTGAAGCAAACCGATCGACACAAAATTTTACTGTATTAACCAATATAAAACCGATTAAAGAAAATACATTTGTTTTAATCGATTCAAATAAAAGTTGCAACCAACTAAAAAAAATTGAGAAGTTCTTCAAAAAAAATATTGAGAAGTATTTGTAGAATATCAAAGTTCTACAGACCATGCACAGCGTATTTGAAGCAAACTGACACAAATTTTAACTCCAAGATTTGGAAAAAGAGAGACGTTAACCATATCAATTATCTCAGTACATATAAGTTATTAGTCTCACTGCACAGTAACACTTTAATTAATTTAAAAAAAAAGACCACTCGGAGAAGTGAAGAAATTGTACACAAGGCTTATCCTAATAGAAAATTTGAAAATAAAAACCAATTGCTTGGAGATATTCCAGCTCTCAAGGCTATAAATAGGGCACTGAAGCTACCACTCAAATCACAAAAAATCTTAGCTTCTAAACTATAATCCACTTTTTTTTTTCTTCCTGAATCAATAGTATGGCCGACCTAATGAAATCATTTCTCCACATTACCAGTGGCAATATTATTCACAATAACCCTTTGATCATGTCTGATATACAAATTATGGGGGAGATTTATTCAACCCATGTCCATAGTGACACCAAGTTTGATGTTGAATCTCTTTTCAACATTGCTGCAAACATTCTTAGGCGTTCAACCTATATTGTTGAAAACGTTGTGCAAGTATGCACCTAATTAATCATTCATTAATTTTTATTTTATTTATGCATTTTTTATTTTTGTGATTTTAACAACTTCTAAATTACTAGTGTGTGTCTATATATATATTAGAAGAAAAATTACTAGTATATATATCGGTTCTTTTTACATAGCACTGCGCTTCTAATTAAATAATGGTAACCTGTTTAACTATTACAGGGAAATCAAGGAGGTCTGGAGCCATTGGATAACACACATCCCCCTGCTAGCTTCACTCCACCGTTGTGTATTTTGAAGAAAATTAATTCTGAGGTCTTTATTTTAATATTTTATTTTCTGATGCTAAACTACGTACTTTTATATATATATATATATATATATATATATATATATATATATATATATATATATATCAACCCGAGTTTCTGATGCTAAGAACCAATTCATATCGCATCGTGAAAACCCTAGATTAGAAGTAAACTCATATAGATTGTATGTCGGTCGCAGATGTCATGCAAGGCTCCGGGTGAGAAAATTGCTTACGAAACAACACTAACAATCCTGAAAAAGCTCTCAAACAATTTATGGGTTGAAAAAGGAGTGCTAACTCTTTCTGCTTTTGCTATTGAATATGGTGAGTTCTGGAATCTATCACAACATCTACCAACAGAACCACTTGCCAAATCATTAGCCATAATGAAAAGAGTGCCTCAACTCACCAAAACTGAAGCACTGAAAAAACATCGCAATGAAATTTTGGAGCTCAACAATTTGATCAAGGCAACATGGAAAGTGATTGAAATCATCATTGAGTTGGAAAGACTCAACTCACTTCATGACATCAAGAAAGTGCCAGCTCTTGCACTAGCATTGGAAGAATTCCCGGTTGATGTGTTTTGGGTTATCATCACCATTGTTACAATTGTTACTCAGATTGAATGTCTCACTACTGATTCGTAAGTTTTTAAGCCTAGATTGTATGTGTTTTTGTTCTTTTTAATCTTAATTGTTTTGTTTTATGTTGGTATATAGAGGAGAAAATATAAAGAACTTACTCATATTTTTTATTGTCAGGAATTCAAGGCAGAAGTTGTCTCAATTTGGTCATAAGATTAGCATCATAATCAACAAATTGACGAACCATGTGGCACAATGCACTATATATATTGGTAATTATTTTACCACATACTCTCTCGAGTCCTATATAGAAGAAGATTTAAAAAAAAAATAAAAAAATAAATTAATCATATGATTTTGTTTACCATATACACCTTTCACTCACTGTTATAAACAAAGATCTACATTTTAGATTTATTTAATTAATGATGCATATGAACTTTATTATAGGCCACATAAATCATTTAATGAATGAATCTAAATTGTTGATTTTTTTTTTTTTTTTTATAATTATGACCGGAGGGTGTATCAATTAAATATTTATATCTTTTTCTTTTTTTATTCTAGTTCTAGAGTTTAATGACGAAACTCACACATATTAAGTATTAATAAGCGGAAAATTTCATCTCCAACTTACGCTTTTGTATATCAAATGTCTTTGCTACTACTTTTTTTTTTTTTAGGGGAAATATTTTCTTCTTATATAGAAAGAAATTATACACATATATATAAATTTGATAGTATAAGGAAATTATTTGAATTACCAGATGAAGCAGAGTATATCAAGTTACTCAAAAAGCTCTTTCAAACCCCGACTGAAGTCATGGAAGTGTTTAAAGTGCTGATTTTTCGGAAAGACGCTCCAAAAGAATCCATCTATGATGGTTCCACCAAAACACTGGTTAGTATTTTCATATCTTAATTAAAATAATAATTGGGGAAGGAGAAATATTTTTTAATCAGTTATATATTGAGCTAGTTTGTCAATATTTCATTTTTTTTAAAATATATTTTCATGTCTTAATTGCTTAATATATTATGACAATATACAGATTTTTTTTTATGAATAAAAATTTTTCTTTTTCTTTCAAAAGAAATAAATATTTTCTTTTAGTGAGAAGCTGAGCACCTTGTGTCTCCGTATTTTAATTTAGTTTTGGAGGATGTTTTTTAAAGTAAATATTTGTTTCACTTTGTAATTTATATATATTTTTTTTAATAAAATTAACAGGTTGATATTGAAGTGTTGAAAAAGAAAGAAGTGTTCTTGTTCATTTCAACCCTAAACATTAGCCAAGAAGACATCTCCATTTTGATTCCAATTTATGACCATTTAAAGGAAACAGGAAGCCAGTACAAGATTGTGTGGATTCCCGTTGTGGATGAATGGACTGATAAGTTGAGGAAAAAATTTGATTCTTTGAAGTCAAAGATGCCTTGGTATGTTTTGCATCACTTTGCACCAATTAAAGGCATCAAGTACATAAAGGAGGAGTTGCATTTCAATCAGAAGCCTTTGGTTGTTGTGTTGAGCCCACAAGGAAAGATTCTGCATCATAATGCATTCCATATGATTC
Organism: Medicago truncatula; assembly: GCF_003473485.1. Classification (NCBI taxonomy): domain Eukaryota; kingdom Viridiplantae; phylum Streptophyta; class Magnoliopsida; order Fabales; family Fabaceae; genus Medicago; species Medicago truncatula. The sequence continues at coordinate 37,208,527 of NC_053042.1, read as the reverse complement.
AAGTTTGGGGGGTAAAGGGTTTTCCTTACACCGAAGACAAAGAAAAATCAATAACCCAGGAATTAAAGTGGGTTGTTTCCTTGTTGGTTGACATTGATATACAGATTAAATGGGTAAGTATTTTGCTGGTCACAAATCTTTTTTTTAAAACTTTTAATATTATTGTAATATGATCCAAATTGTCATTATGATATTTTCTTAAGATTTCAATCACTATTTATAGAGACATTTAATTATTAAGAGTAACAACAATATTTGTTCACCCAAAAAATAAAAATGGATCTTCTCTTGTGAAAAACTAAATTGAATCTTTATTCTAATTATTAAACTTACTTTGTGGGTCAATTATTTAGGCTATTTAAATTGAGAAAAATGAACATGACTAAGAAAACTTTTGTTCCTTTGAAAAATGAAGGAGGAGGAGAAGTTTGTTATCATTTATGGAGGTAAAGATAAGGCATGGATCCAAGAATTCACCAAGTTTGCTACTGCCCTAGCAAATGATACAAATATTAAGCAGGCAAAGACTTCAATTGAGTTGTTAAGCTTGGAGTCTCAAAAGCCAAATGTGGTTAACAAATTTTGGACAAAGGTGGAGAGTTTGTTTCTCACCAAGATGAATAATAATGATACAACAGACAGTGTAAAACAACAGGTTGAGAAATTGCTTTCGTACAAGAATGAGACAGGGTGGGCAATTGTAACCAAAGGTTCTATTGTGATTGCTGTTGGCCATGGTACTACAGTGTCGAAAACAGTGTCCGAGTTTGACAAATGGAAAGAAGTGGCAATTAAAAAGGGCTTTGAACATGCATTTAATGAACATCATAAGAAGGTTGCTCCTTCCTTTCATCTTTGCTCTCACCTTGAGATTCATAAAGTTGCTGGAAAAATCCCAGATTTTGTTGAGTGTCCAGATTGTCGTCGCAGAATGGAAGTGTTTATTACCTACAAGTGTTGCCATGATGAGGATAAGACTTATTAATGGTGAGCATTAGCATTGGAGTGTTGCTATGTGTTATGTTCAATTGTTGCATTTTCTTCTGAGTTTCAGTTTATGTACCCCTTATGGGATGTAGCCATGAGTCCTGCATTATTGTTGATCACAGTAAGATCATGAATGCAACTAGAATAAGGCTATTTGTTAAATTTGCTTATTTTGCTGTATGAATAATAAAATGTTATTTTAACCTAAAGATTTCACTTTTGAGATTTTTAGCTCTGCTTCAAAAAAATAATTACCTTTCAAATTTTCTAATGGCTATTTTAGAAAAAGAATTTAATAAAGATGTATTGACTATGTAACATTATTTATCTCTCTCCAAATAAAATCAAGTCTTACCTCGTCAAATGATATCAGTTACATGAATCAAATTACGTCATTATTTTTTTATCATGTATCATATTTTTGGTCCAACTCATTAATCTTTAATTCTTTTATAATTATTTTCCATAAAGTTTTTTTTAGGTCTTTATATACCTTTAGGATATGACTATTATTTGTCTAATCCACTTCTTACTACATAATTTATATGTATTTTCTCTACATGCTCAAAATATCTAAGATTATTTTCCACCATCTTTTATACTTAATTGCTACACCAACTTTCTCTCTAATATTTTTATGAAAATTGCTTTTTTGACAATGAATACTTCCTATTGAACAAATAAATGACGATCAAAATCTACATCATGTCGTAACAATTCTACAATAATTCATCAAAACCTGAACTAATCCTAAAAATTATACCGTAACTAATCGTAACAATTCTATCACAAATTCATAACAACAAAATTTCATAACAATCCTAAACTAATCGCAACGATTATACAACAATTCATCTAATCCTAAAAATTCTACCATAATTTAATAACAATTTTACAATTCTAACAATCTAAACAATTCTAACATAAACCTAACAATTCAACCTCTATAATCAATAAACAATCGCAATTTAACAAAAAAAAAAACTAACAAATCAATCAAAAAATAGCAATGCAATAGGATTCAAAAAACTTACTTGATTTTGTGCTTGAAATTGGCTTGGAATGGCTTATGCATTGTGAAATTCGCACCTATGGAAGCAAAAAACGTAACAATGGAGTTTTGGAAACTCCTATGCTGTTCTGTTCAAATAACAGAAAGCAACGGCAGTTAACTGCCGTTGGGAGCATTTTAGTATTTTACTTGTGTCTTTGTGAAGTTTCCTTATGTTAGAAAAGCAATTTTCTATTTTCATTTCTAATTCTATCTCATCTAGTCTTACAATCTAGTCTTACAAGACATCCACAATACATCTTCATCTCTACTACGCTCATTTTATTCTCGTGTTGATTTTTCATCACCTAGTACTCTGGTCTTGCAGCTATTCGATAAAATTTTCCCTTAAACTTCAATGATACTTTTGTATCAAATAAAACACATGTAACTCTTCTCCATTTAAAATAAATATATATTGAAAAGATAAGAAAAATGTTAATCTGTGCCTTAAAATATAAGTTAAGATGTTAAAAGATAAAATATACTATTGAAAATTATATTGTGAATTTAATGTTGTAACTATTTAAATATTAATATTTTTATTACAATTTTTTTTTTCTTTTCCTTTTTTAGTCCACTTGTAACCCAAAACACAAGTTAACATTACCATTAAAATAATACTAAATAAATGTGAATGTATGTTTTTTGTCAGAATTCTTCATTGTCCCATTGTAAAGTCTAAACCAAATTTTTATTTAATGTATCACTAGTAGATGAAATGGAAGAGTATTAAATTAAGGCAGTCAAATACAGCTTCTTCTCTAGCTCCAGTCAATTTGCGTTCGTGTTTGTGATCGTGATCGTGATCGTGATTCGTGAGTGAATCTCCAACAAGATGGAGCAAGGTATTTTATTTGTTTCTCTTCATTCTTCTTCTTTCATTCACAACACACTAATACTAAGCAATCCGCCTCACACATGTTCTAGCTGCCTCCTTTGACGGTTTGATTGCCGCGGCTGCTGCCTCGCGTTACCGGAAGCAAGAGTCCACAGTGGTGACAGATGAGAAGATCATTCCTCATGTTGATAGAACAGAATCTGGTCGTTTGGAAAAGAGAGAAAAGTTCACCCATTATGTTGGTATGTTTCATTTCACTTTCTTTTTTTGGATTCTTGCAATCTAGTATACTGTCCTTTCTTTTTCAATCTCACTGTGACAAAGACTATCACAAATGTTTACAACACAAACAACGTTGTTATGCTAAATGCTAGTAGATAAGATGTGCTTCTTCAAAATGATAGTCTCAAAAATCAACTGGTGTATTAGTCAAAAGGAAGAAAAAGTAGTGTAGGAAAGTCGTAAGGAAAAAGTAACATATAAATGTAGGTGGCATTTCACATGGGAGAGTATAAAACCTTCCCACCATTATATATATACCATGGAACAATTCACTTTAACCATTATATATACACACTTTTTTTTTTGTCAAAATATATAAACACATATACACATCAAAAGAATCAAATTGTATAGATATAATTCAACTCATTTTTCTAACAAGATTAATTTTCTGCCCGAATTTATTTAATTCGTGAAATCAAGTCCAACATGAATTTAGTCTCGAACTAGTTTAAAATTGGCTCGTTTATCATCTAATGTTCTACCATCTTCATATTTTGATCCAATTGATATTTGCGAATGCAATGAGGTCATGTTAGGAGTCCCATATTGAATAGATAAAATGTTCAGTGTGGTACTTAAGCCATGGAGTTCTTCCACTTGATGGATTAGTCTTTTTAATTTAATAAATATGCTCAAGTCCTAACAATTTGTGCTATCATTGAGAGTTGTGTAAGGAAAATGGCTACCGATATGTTGATTAAGATGCTCCATTGAATACATATAGGTGAGGGAAGTCACCATAAAAAAACGGCTATCACCAGGTTAGTGCAGATAACTGAAAATCTTTAATCGACTCTTCAAGGACGTGATAATGTTAGGAGTCTCACATGATACTCCAAGTCATGAGACTCTTCTGCCTTATTGACTAGTTTTTTTGGTTGGACTCTTCTCATGTGTTTAAATCATAGCAATTAAAAGTTAGGAGTCCCACATCGAATAGGTAAAAGTGCTCAATGTGAGGCTATTCTTTTGGGATGAGCTCTTTACATATGCTTAACTCCTAACAATTGTTGTTCTCATTGAAAATTGGATGGAGAAAAATGCTATCTACAGATTAGATCAATGTGCTCCACTGAATACTGATAGGTGAGTGAAACCGCTACAAAAGAAAAAGGCTAACATCTGATTAATGTTGATAGAGTAATAATGTATATCATGAAAGGTTTCGTCAGATTACTTGACATTCTTGTCACTTGGGTAGCAATGATGTGTTGCTAGATACCGCTCATTGTTTATAGTATTAAATATTAGATTTAATATCATTGCCAACGTGACTAGAACCTAAAGGGTCACACACAAAGAGCAGTCAAAAGAGATATGTATAAGTAAGACTTATATAAAGGGTGCGCTTAGTAAATAATGCTAATGATTTAGCAAAATTTGCTAAACTCGTATTGGGCTTAGTGAAGTCAAAAACGAGTTTGACTTGCAAAGCACATAAGGAGTTCTATAAATAGAACCCTAGTGCAATAGTTTGCGGTTACGTTTTCCTTGCAGAAACCCTAGTTCTCTGACTTCCGTCTTCTTGGTTAGCACCGAGGTTTTGGAGGAGCACTGTTCGTGTGGACTCAATAGAGGCTCTGTTGTTTGCTTGGCTGTGATCGAGATTCCAGTTCGCAGATTCCATCGATCGTTTTCAGACTAATCGTTCTAAGGTAACAATCGAATCACTGGTTCAAGTTTCAATTCGTAATGATCCAAGGAAAGTAAATCGAAATGTTATTCCGCTGCTTATTCTGTTAATGTCGATTTACCTTCAGTTAGGATTTAGGGACTCATATATTAAGACTCAGTTAACGTTAATTAATCTACTTACAAATAATCTATTTATGAAGTTCTAGACAACGAGAATTGACCCTATATTCCTGGAGGATATGTGTACCAACCAAACTAACATTCATCGACAATTATAAAAATACATTAATCTACAATATTTAACATTAATATATATTTTTTCCTTCAAAAAGACTTTAATACATTTATAATGATTTTTTTATCATTTTCAATAAGTGTAATTAAATTTATAATTGAATGAAGATCCATTGTCGATGTAAAATAACTTTAAATAGATATCTGATGAGAACGCATAATATTATTTTACTTAAATAAACTTTGGAGGCATGTTAATTAGGACGTCAATTTGACCTACGAGTATATGTTTACTTGGAACAAAATTACAATTTTGTACGATTTGGTTGAAAATTCAATATAATTGAGGTGTAATCAAAATGATATGACACATTTCAGGATTGAAATATTATGAAACTTTTCAGGTCCTCTCTATGTATTTTATAGAGGTATCTGTGTAAAAACAACTCAAAATTCAATTTCTAGATTGTGATTTCCATTATTTTATTTTATTTTAGTTTTTGGAGTTTTAAAAATTCATAATTAATTCGTTCCTTGTTGAAAAATTCTATTTTTGCAGGGAAAGTCATATTTTAACGTCCTAAATATACATACAAAAAATCATGAAAAAATTTAACGTTCAGATCACTTTTCTGAACTGCATCTCTAAAATAAAATAGGGTCAAATAAGTTTTTCGTTCCTATAAATATAGCTAATTTTGATTTTAGTCCCTAAAAAATTAAACTGAATGTTTTCATCCTAAAAAAAAAAAAATTGTTTTTGGTCCTTAATGACCACTTTATGTTCATGTGAATGTAAAAATTATAACTTTTTTATGTTCAAATTGTATCCATATTATGTATGTTTATTATGTTCAACCTTTATATATTCATATTATGTTCAAAAAATGTCACAAACATGTCAAAATTATATCCATTAAGGACCAAAAATAAAAGAATTTTTTTTTTAGGATGAAAACATCTCATTTTATTTTTTAGGGACTAAAATCAAAATTTGATATTTTATAAGGACGAAAAACTTATTTAACCCAAAAAAAAAAATTATGTAAAAAATAGGAAGAATCTCAAATTACATACATACGTAGAATCCGTATTTTTTTATTACAAAATTATTTTTCAGACTTCACATATATTAGAGATGAACAATTAACCTATTAAAGAAAACTAGTTTACATCGACAAAGTCATTTCCCATTCACTCCTTAATCTATGTTTTAATCGATTAATTTCTTAAATTATAATTACCTGTCACATTTTTTAATGGCTATTTTACAAAAATAATTTAATAAAGACGTATTGTCGTTGTCGATGTAACATTATAACTAGGTGATATTTAATGTCAGAACATTTTTATTTTATTTTTAAGAAATCAAAATGACATATTGAAACAGAGAGCCAACTTCCAGGTACAAGGTGTACCACAGAAAGCGCTCACAAAATACAGTCAGAGTACAACAACAATGAAAAAATTAGCCACATTCCTGCACATAACAAAGGATTTTGGCACCAGTTGTAAAAACTATAATGAAAAGATACAACACTAGCCTTAAACCACCAGAAGGAAAGATGTTTGACATTCTCTAGAAGTTGTATATGGGAACTCTGAGTGCCTGTGAAAATTCTAGCATTCATTTCCTTCCAAATTACCCAGTTGTAGCAAACCAAATCAAATGCATAAAAGAGCATTTAGATTTACCGTAACCTGTAGAAGAACCGAACTGAATGAAATGATCCAAAATATGGGATGGATCCGCTGAGTGAACACAAAACTAATTTCTAACCAGCTGCTAGAGATGACCGAAAAAAGCACAAGATAGAAATAAATGACATTCAGATTCCTGAAAACCGTAACCACTAACACAGTTCCGCGCCTCAGGAAGAATGATACTTCTACGGAATAAATTTAATTTTGAAGGCAATCGGTTGCGAAACAAACGCCAAGCAAACAATGAAACCTTCAAAGGCACATCCTTCCTCCATAACAGCTTAGCCGGAATCTGATTATTGATATGCGTCGTATCTGTGAGCAAGCGGTAAGCACCACTAGCCGTGCAACCGTTGGCTATGTCAGGGGTCCACCTCCAAGCATCAACAGAATCAACCTGCAACGTAACTGTTAATAAAAAAAGCATACACTCCTCTAACAACTCCTCCTCCCAAACCTAAAGCCTCCTTCGCCACTTCCATGCTTCCCCACCCACATCCCACCCCCAATGAAACATTTGCGCCATAGTAGCTAATTTATTATCAGATAAATTATATAAGCGTCGAAATTTCTCACAAACGGGGACATCACTCACCCACCTATCCAGCCAAAACAAGGTGTTAACACCATTACCGACTCTAAGACGTAAGTTGTCTGAAAACCAACTCCCCAACACCGAACTACTGCCATCACGGATACAGACAATATCCTTCCACCACACTGACCCATAACTACCACAAGACTGAAGTCGCCCCCCAACCCCACCATATCTAGCAGTCAGAACTATGAACCAAAACCCCTTTTTATCCACTACCATCCTCCAACACCACTTCCCTAACAACGCCAAATTAAACTCCCTAAGTCTCCTAACCTCAAACCTCCTTAGCAAAACATATGGACTCCCAATCAGTCTAGGAAATTTTCCTATTATCCTCACACCCACCCAAAAAAAAAAAATTAAAAGAGATTCAATAGAGAAGATGATACCTGAGGGAGCTTTGAAGAAGGAAAGAGCATAGACAGGGAGAGAGATCAAGACAGACTTAAGAAGAACAAGACGACCACCAAAAGAAAGATGTTTGCTTTTCCAACGGGACAGATGAGATTTTGTGCAATTAACCACAGGATTCCAAAAATGCAGTCTACGAGAATCACCTCCAACAGGGAGGCCCAGATACAATATAGGCAAACTACAAATTTTAAAGTTCAATACATATGCAGCCTCCTGTCAGAACATTTGTTGTGGGTTGCTCCAAAAACCAAGAATAAAAGAAAACGAAAACAAAGACGATTAGAGGTGTTAGACCATCCACAATGGTGAGGTCTTCACCATTTAAGACCCGATACCAAATAGGTACCCCCATTGTGGGAAAAAATTTTGGGGTCTCTTAAGACCCGGGGTCTCACTTATGATCCCCATTCTTAAGTGGACCCCACACCACTTTTTAATAAAATAACATTGTTGAGTTACTTTTGTTGAAATGTAAATGATAAAAAATTATTGGTGGGTCTCATTTAAACCTTTTGTTACAGGGTTTCTATTGGAGTGATTGAGTACCTATTATGTACTATTATTAAAAAATGGCTTAAATATGTAAATTGTCCCTGTAATTTGGCGTGTTTTTGGTTTTCGTCCCTGTATCTTTTTTTGTTTTAAAACAACCCCTATAAGTTAATAACTTTTTAATTTTCGTCCCTCCCGTCAACTTCCGTTACAAAAATGCACATGTGGCAAACGGACGATGACGTGGTAGTGCCTGACGTGGAAAACTTATTGATGAGTCACACAGTGAGAGGGACCAAAATCAAAAAACGAAATTTGTAGAAGGACCAAAGCCAAAAAAAACAAAATTCGTAAAGGGACCAAAACCAAAACCAAAAAACGAAATTTGTAGATGAACTTGACTATTTCCAAGACCAAAACCAAAAAACGAGAAGACGAAAAATTCAAATTTAATTATATTTCTTCATCTTTTTCCCACATCTTCTTCTTCATTACTATCATTGTCTTCATAAACTTCATCATCATCATCAACCAAACACAGAAATTCATCACTTCAAAATCCAAAAATCCATCAACTCAAAACAACAACAAACTCAATCCAACACATTCAATTATAACTTCTCTTTTATTTCTTCTCACAAACAACAAAATCAAATTAAACCAATATACCCACTGTTCAACGTGCAATCCAATTTCACACACTTTAAAATAAAACTTATCTCAATTCAACATTCCAACATATTTATTATCCCTCTAGAACTTCAAATGAAAAGAATATTCATATCAAACTTAAACCTTTCTCTTATAATCCAATTTAACACAACAATCTTCCAAATCAACCGGAAATAAAGAACACGACCCAAATGTTCGAAACAAAAATGATGATATTAAAGTTCAAAGAATTGACGAAGAAAGCATTTGGAGTGACCAAGAAACAGCAGAGATGCGAGATCAATGATGAGACGAGAGTTGGTAATGAAAAAAAATCATTCTTTAGGTTTTTCAATTTGAGAGTTTTGTGAATTTTTTCAATATTGGGAATTCGAGCATTCACAATGAGGATTTTGTTGTTATAATTTGATTTCGATATTATCAATAAAAGTTTAGTTGGGACTATGAACATTGTGGATTTTAGTGTTGAGATGTCAATCTGACCATTGTCAATGGGGATTTTGTTTGGGTTTGTGAGAAGTTGTCTATTGAGAGTGAGATGATGATTTTGAGTTTTTTTTATCTCTTTTCTGAGTATTTTTTCCTGGGTTTTTTGATGAATTTATGAAGACAATGATGAAGATGTAAAAGAGGTGGAAGGAAGAAGATGAAGAAAGCTATTTTTTCTCGCTTTTTGGTTTTGGTCCCTTTACGAATTTTGTTTTTTGGCTTTGGTCCCTCTACAAATTTCGTTTTTTGGTTTTGGTCCCTCTCACTGTGTGACTCATCAATAAGTTTGCCACGTCATCCTCCGTTTGCCACATTTGCGTTTTTGTAACGGAAGTTGACGGGAGGGACGAAAATCAAAAAGTTATTAACTTACAGGGTTGTTTTAGAACAAAAAAAGATACAAGGACAAAAACCAAAAACACGCCAAATTACAGGGACGATTTACATATTTAAGCCTTAAAAAATTATAAAAAAAAGTGATGTGTCAATGTGGAACCCGTTTAAGACCTCAAAATTGAGGGTCTCCATTTAGTTGTGCATGAAGAAAACTCCAAAGTGGGTATCACACTAAATTTTAGGTTCGATTCGCCTCCACGAATCTATATGTATTGGATGTAAATGAGTTGATCGACGAATCTTCTTCAAGATACTTTGAAAACCATGATTTGATTTGCATAAAAACAAGTCTTATCACAATACGTAGGATCAATAATATGAATCAAATTACGTTATAATGTTTTATCTTAAACCATATTTTGATTTAACTCATTAATCATCATGTCTTTCTTACTAATTATTCATATGTTTTTCAGGTCTTCTTCTATTTCTAGAGATATGGATATCCTCCATCTGATCTACTCTCATTACTGCACAAAATTTATAGATCTTTTCTTCACATGCCCAAATTACCTAACTCTATTTTCCAACCATTTTTTTTCACTATAAGTGCTACACCATCTCTCTCTCTCTCTCTCTCTCTCTCTCTCTCTCTCTCTCTCTCTCTCTCTCTCTCTCATTTTTCATTTCTAATTCTATCATCTTGTCTCACCACATATCCAACGCTACATTTTCATCTCCGCGCTATGAAGTGAGAAAAACACAAGAAGGGGAGTTGAATTGTGTTAGCTTTTTCTTCGCTTTCTCCTAAGCTGAAAACACCGATCAGAAGCAAATATAGTTATGCTTTTGAAGTGATTTCCAGAACTAAGTAGCAGCAGATAAAACAGAGAGAGAGAGAGAGAGAGAGAGAGAGAGAGAAGAAAGACACAAAGCAATTATACAAGTTCCTTCCACAAACCGGAAGTCAGTCCTGTCCCTCTTGTACTTCCAAGGAGAGTTCACTAAAATGTAATATCTGATTACAACTGCTCACTGCTAAAACTAGCAAGAGACTTCAAATGCTCAAGCACAACTGCAAGAGACTTCCTATGCTTCTGAACACAATCAAGAGACTTCTAATGCTCAAGTCCAGCTGCAAGAGACTTCTAAATTCAAACAGAATTACAAAGAAAAATGTTTGAGGTTGAACACTTGATATACAATCAGTGGTGTTCACAATACAAATCAGATACAGGCTCTTATGACTCTAGAATTTCTAAGATATGAACTTTGATAAGAAATTATAAGTGAACTTTTGATGCAGAACAATTTCGACAGAGTTTAGGCGCTTTCAAATTGTTGCTGAGTCTTTCCATTCTCTAAGTCTTCACTCCTTTATATAGAGGTGTGAAAGAGACGTTGTGAATTGTCAGCACATCAAAATAGAGTCGTTTGAAGCTTTGATCAATCACCAATGATCTTTTGCCTGATATGATTATTTTCCTATGAAGGATCAATTTCAAATCCAATTCCAGTATGTAGGAACATTGTTGCAGGCAGAGCTGTTATTCTTGTCTTGTAGCAGAGACACAAACTGAGTAGTGGAGATAGTGGTTGTACACTTCGTACAATTGTACTTTGTCAACGCCCTTCAAAGAACAAGCATCCAATGCCTTCAAATCCTTTTAAAATAGTCGTTGCTTCACTCTTCCAGTCTTCTGCAATGCTTAGACGAGATTAAATCCATTGAACAACCTTTGAAGCTTTAAGTCTTGCATCTCCTGGTGAACTTTAGCTTCTGGTGATCTTGCTTCTGATGAGATGCTTCTGATGAACTTGCTTCTGATAATGTCATCACTTCAGGAGCACTTTTGTCTTCAAGAGCACTTCTCTTCAAACGCCTTAAGCTTCATTTTTGTTGATTCCTTTGCTCTCTTCTGTTCTTCTATAACCTAATAATGATTTCAAATTTTTGTCTATGGTCATGCACACTTGAACAAATATTAGCATATCCAATTGACAATTTTTAATACCTTGTTATCATCAAAATCCTTAAAGGGTAATGTTAAACACATTTTGTTCCAACACACTACACTAATTTATTCTCGTGTTGGTTGTTCACCGCATAATACTTTGTTTCTACAACATTGCAGATCTTACAATTGTCCGATAAAATTTTCCTTTCAATTTGAATCGTAGTTAGTCACAAAAAACATCTAAGATTTTTCTTCACTTACCTAGCTTAAATTTGATGATTTAAATCTACTTGTATTTCGCTGACGTTGTGTACAAAGAACCCAAAATATTAATCGTGTAACGTGTGGTATGTTATAATCTCTGCAACTTTCATTTTAAAGTAGAAATATTTTGCCATTTGCTCTTTGATATCTAATAACAATTTAATATGCTGACACATTTGTTAAAAATAAAACATGTAAACCAATTTTATAGTTACATTTTAAAAATAACTATAAAATACATGATTCACATTAGTTATTATACATTGATAAATAATTGTACTCGTAAACTTAGCTCAGTTGGTAAAGATAATAATAGATACAAAATTTGAGATTTAAAATTCCGACCACCACCAAAATATTGACAAATGATTCATATTAGTTGTGATATGTAAGTGCATGCCACGGCCATTTTGTCTTCAATAAAAAAATACTATTTGTTTTCAGATGAATAATATGCATTTATTCTTTCGACAATGTTAACCAAGTATCTCTGGGGCATTGATTAAGCAGTTAAAAGAGATAAAATTTTATCAAAAAATGATGTAATAATTAGTTAATAAAAAATAATAGTTTATATTTTTAAGACAATTTTTATAATTATAAATTTCTTTAAGGATACTAGTTAACAAAAACCTTACCATTTACCTACCAACACTGTGTCCCCGTCATATGATATCAACTATCACCTAAGGTACGCTATGATTCAGACACAAACGTGCCGATGAAAATACTTTTAAACGTTGAAAACAGGTTGGATAAGGTATACTTAATAAAAAAAATCTTAAATATCTCCGGGAGAAGATAATCCTATTTAAAATAATATTAAATGTGAATGTGTCATTCTAAGTTGGAGTTCAATCAAATCTTCTGTTGGCACGGTCCACGTAATTAATCCAGTCGATGTACTAGTTTTTTTTTTTTTTTTGTCGAGTAGCCTAATGGCTAGAGCTCACACAATTTAATTGTGGAGAAGTGGAGTGTCCGGGGTTCCAACCCCGACTCCTGCATATAATATGCAATATCCCTACCAACTGAGCTAAGCTCACGGGGATCGATGTACTAGTTTTATTTGATGGGTATTGATTAAAGAATGTGTCATGTTAAACAATCTAAGAAGGGCAATTTTATAATGATAGTTTTACTTTTTAGAAGTTTAATGTACGATTTTTTATATATGTATTTCTATAACGAGTTTCTTAACATGTGTCATTTAGGATACAAATTAACATTTGTCTTAAAAAATTCATTAAAAAAATTGTCTCAAAGATTTTAATTACTCCACTTTTTTTTAACAAATCAAAATAAGATATATTAAAACCGACAATATATTCCTCCAGCACAAGGTGTGTTAAAGAGGATAGTCAATAATTAAGTCTCAAATAGAAATAATAACAATTAACCAGCATCTAAACATAAAAATGGATTATGACACCAATCATAAAATTTGGAATGATAAACAACAAAATGTGATTTATACCACGAAAAGTAAATAAGCTTTATGTTTTTCAATAGCCGATAAGGTGTACTCTCTTTAACACTCCATTTATTTAAAGGTTTATTAAGTTTTTAGTCTCTATAAATATTCACAGTTTTGTTTTTACTCCCTACAAAATAAAATCACACATTTTAGTCCTTATAAAAATTTTCATCAACATATTTAGTCCTTATAAAAATGTTCCATCAGCATTTTTAGTCCCTATAAAAATTTTCCATCAGCATTTTTGGTCCTTAAAATTATTAAGGAAAATGTCACGGAGACTAAAAAGTGTGATTTTATTTTGTAAGGACTAAAAACAAAACTGTGAATATTTATAGAGACTAAAAACTTAATTAACCCTTTATTTAATATATCAAGTAGATGAAATATGGATGAGTATTTAATAAAGAAATGCTGAGTTGTTTCATGATTTCATACCACTTGATTTGTGTGCTAGAAGTAGCAATCAAGGCAACAGCTTCTTCTTTGGCTCTAGTCATTTAGTAGTCGTGTTTGTGAGTTGTGACTGTGAATTTCCAACAAGATGGAGCAAGGTATTTAATTTTTCTCTCTTTATTCTTCTTTCATTCACAAAAATAAAATACTAAGCATATGTTCAATTCAATTTGGTTCATAATGTTTTTCAGATGGTATTGGTAAAGCCATCCGGCTCACACATGTTCTAGCTGCCTCCTTTGCCGGTTTGATTGCCGCGGCTGCTGCCTCGCGTTACCGGAAGCAAGAGTCCACGGTGGTGACAGATGATAAGATCATTCCTCACGTTGATAGAACAGAATCTGGTCGTTTGGAAAAGATAGAAAAGTTCTCCCACTATGTTGGTATGTAATGTTTCACTTTTTTGGGGATTCTTGCAAGCTAGTATACTGTGACTGTCCTTTCTTTTTCAATCTCACTGTGACAAAGACTATCACAAATATTTTACAACACAAACAATGTTGTTATGCTAAATGCTAGTAGTAGATAAGATAAGATGTGCTTCACCAAAATGATTGTCTCAAAACTCAAGTGGTGTATTAGTCAAAAGAGGAGAAGAAGAAAAAAAATAGTGTAAGGAAAAAATTGAATAAGAAAACAGAACCATAAAAAGTTTCGCAAAAATAAAATAAAATCTTCAAAAGGAAATTCTCATATTATGGGGCGTGAGTTCAACTCGCATTAACACCGAATTTTATTAGTGGATAATCTATAAATATTTATGTTAACGTTTTTTAGGCTTTAAAATCTACCCTTGTTCATATGAGTTTCAAAACTCCACCCACATAAAATGTTATATTTAAAAAAAAAAATACAAGAATGAAAGAAAGAAAGAAAACATTTAATTTAACTATATTTTTTTAAAAAATAACTATTGAAAGAAAGATAATTCACATCATTTAAATTAACTAAATGCAAATTGGATTAGGTAGGTTTAGGTAGATTTGTTAAAAAAATTAATTAACTTTTTTCCTCAAAAAAAAAAAAAAAACTTTAAATCGAACAAATCCCAATCAAATTTACGTCAGATAAGCGACTCGACCTAATAATAAATTGTTTTGAATTCCTAAAAAAAAGTTGTTTTAAAGAATTTTTTATTAAATATATTTTTAGTTCCTATCAAATATTCAAAGCTTGACTGTGTCCTATATAATATAAGTTTTATTCAACTTTAGTCTATAAAAATTAGGTGAGACTAAATAAATATTTAAAATGTAAGGTCTCTATTCACCAAGATAGTCTTAATTAAGTTACATATTTTTTTTGCAGTATGTAATACTTTGATAAAAATATTGACTAATTCTCGATTCTTTAGAGTAAATTTGTAAACAATATCAATTGTCATCGAATTTAATATGACAAGCAACTATTTTTAATTCTTTGTGATTCAATCAGCATGATCTTATATTTCGTGACGAATGTAATAACAAATAATTCTTTGTGCATATCTATTGCCATCTTTAGTAAAGATTAAAGAATGACCTTGTCAGTGTTTTTGTTCTTAGGATTTTTGCCATATTCTAGTAGGTAGGCTTCTGGCCCTCCCTACAATGAGATATTAAAATTGCATATTCTAGAAAATCAGAAAGATGAAATGCAGCTGAATATTTATTTGATCAAATTCAGAATTTTAATTTTTTTTGTGTGTTTGTGTGTTGGTAGCTAGGCAAATAGGATTTGAAGATGCAAGTGAGGTGCCAGAATTATGCAAACTTGCCCAAGAATATCTACAAAAATCCAAAGGATGTGATCAAAGCATCTTTGAATATCTTGGCAATGAAAAGGACTATGAATCTCTCTATGTCAAGTTGGTTAATGAGTTTGAGAAATGCATCCTCAGTTATTTTGCATTTCATTGGAAACAAGCTCCATTTGTTATTAGTCAGGTTCATTCTCCATTTATTCTTTTTTATTTGTTATGTTATGTTCTGATACATATTTTTCTCTTCAATTAAGTATTGAGTATGTCTTTTGCCAAAAAATATTATTGAGTATCTCTTTCGTTGACCAATAGATACTGAAAACTGAGTCTCAGCACAAAACGAAGCTGAAAGAAATTCTATTGGCAGCTACAAGGTAACTTGCTCATTTAATATTTTCATCATTGATTCAAATAATTTAAGTTCAAATCATTATAGAGTTAAAACACTTCAAAGGAACTAACATGTTTTTAATATAGGGGGAAATGACACTAAGTAAGTGATGTTTATGTTTATAGGAAACAAAGGTTTGAGAGAGTAACCAAGAATCTGAAGGTGACAAGAGTGTTCTCTACTTTGGTCGAAGAGATGAAAGTAATAAATGGTGGTGTTTCTCAAACCAAAGAAGTCATGGTCCCCATGCCCCTCAGTGAGAGGAATCCAGTTCTACTGTTCATGGGTGGTGGCATGGGAGCTGGAAAGAGCACTGTTCTTAAAGACATTCTTAAAGAGTAATTATCCATCCTAATTCTACTCTCCCACGTTTAATAATTCTACAAAATCTATCTTTTCACTTTTAATAGTCAATTGTTGTTTCTCTAGACGCACCTCAATTTGATTGTTGGATTTAATGTCTGACTTTGGATCAATCCAACTACTGAGGTGCGGCTGGAGAGACAGTAAACAATCCAAGCCTGTGTCATAAATAGGATCCATCCTATATGCACGAGTCTCGCAAATAGGATTATTCAAACTATACATGCATATTTAAGTATTAAAAGAACCATACATGCCTACTTTGTACTTTGCAGATGTAAGAACTTTGTTTTTATGCCTAAAAATAAATATTATGGCTTTGGCAGATCATTTTGGTTGGGAGCAGCTTCAAAGGCAGTGGTTGTTGAGGCAGATGCTTTTAAGGAGAATGATGTTATATATAAAGCCCTTAACTCAAGGGGTCACCATGATGACATGCTTCAAACTGCTGAATTGGTAAGCTGCTATCTGAACAAGATCACCTTCATGCAATGTTACTATGATCAATGTATGATCTAAACATTTCAAAATCTGAGCAGGTGCATCAATCTTCAACTGATGCTGCATCATCTCTACTAGTGGCGGCTCTAAACAAAGGGCGAGATGTGATTATGGACGGTACCTTATCATGGGAACCTTTTGTGGAGCAGACTATTGCTATGGCAAGAAATGTTCACAAACATAAGTACAGAATGGGGGTAGGATATAAAGTAGCTGCGGATGGTACAATTAATGAAAATTACTGGGAGCAAGTGAATGAGGGAGAAGAACATCAACAAGAGGAAAATTCTACAGGGGAACTACACTCTCAAAAGCCTTACAGAATTGAGCTAGTTGGTGTGGTTTGTGATGGATATCTTGCAGTTATTAGAGGCATTAGGTGTATATCTATCCTTTTGGAATTCAACTATATTAGTAGTACTTTGGTGGTGTTATTTTTGGTTATGACAGTTAACATTTTCCTTTTGGAATTTTAACAGGAGAGCTATTATGACAGGGAGGGCAGTGAGGGTGAATTCACAGTTGCAATCTCACAAAAGATTTGCTAATGCATTTCCAAAATACTGCAAACTTGTTGACAGTGCTAGGCTCTATTGCACAGATGCTGTTGGTGGTCCACCAAAGGTAAAAACAGGAGCAACTTTCCTCGATTGTGATTGATTTACACTTTATTACTAGCAGTATTAAAATTAAAATGTCAAGAAGATAATTTTCTTTTCACACAAAACAGCTTATTGGATGGAAGGATGGTGATCACAATCTACTAGAGGATCCTGTAGGTATCAAAAGCTTGAAAAATGTAGCAGGTTTCAATAATGAAGCTGATTCCATCTGTGAACTTTACAAGGAACCTAGCCCAGCAATGGAACCTGGTTCTGTTTGGAAGGACTTTGTTCTGTCACCTTCAAGGCCAAGTGTTCAGAAAGAGTTGAGGGAATCCATTCAAATAATAGAGAAGTCCATCAGAAAAGTGTGACCAATATGGCTGCTGCCAGAACCAAGTGTTACTTTCTTATGAAGTGTGATATTATAAAAAAAATATTGTTTATTTCAACCGTGTGATTTACTAAGATAAGAAAGAAAAGTTTTTTTTTTTTTAATGGGGTTTGGTGTAAAACCATCACAACATCCTGAAACTTGTAAATTGGTACAAATGAAAAGGTACTGATCAAAATGAAGTTATACACAGAAAAACAATTTCTATTGAATATTTTGAAGTTATACACAGAAAAAACAATTTCTATTGAATATTTTAATTCATAAAATAAAATTCATCAAAATCAGCAGATAGTTTTTCTATAAGCTAATAAATATGAAGGTCCTATTCCTCAACCATATGTAAACAGACCCCTTGACGTATTCAATCCTAGTTAACTTAACCAACAAATGTATATACATACATCTTATACTAACCTTAATACTGTATAAGCAATTACATTCAGGACAGTGTCCAATTGCATACTCTATGATCTCACTGAATTGAGCATGAATTTATCAGTGGTTTCGTCCGAACAAGCTATTACATTCTTCATCAATCAGCTTTGTTCCAATGAATCGAGTGTCACTGCCATTGATGATCCACATAGGCATCAGGAATCCAAAAAGTCACGACCCCTGACCTTCAACTTTGTGAGGCAAATTCCTCAGGTTGGAAATAAATAGCATCACTTTCAACTTCACTATCATTTTCATCATTGTCACTCTGAAGATATGCCTCAACTTCTTCCTCCTCATCCTCCGCCTACATATATAACATATTTTCACACAAATATAAAAGGAAATGCAGTGTCATAAATTCTTAGTGTGTGCGTGAATGTATGTGTGTGTGTGTGTGTGTGTGTGAGAGAGAGAGAGAGAGAGAGAGAGAGAGACCTCAGAGTTATCATCATCTGTAGAATAAGCCGAATCTAATCTGTTATACAATGCTTCATCTCCTTCCTCCTTTACTTTCTCTATTTGTTCCTGTGAAAATTGGTCCAGACAAACAAAAATCAGGAATCTAGGTTTCCATATAATAAACAGCTTAGATGGTAATGAGATGCTAAAAATGTAACTATCAATAGTACGTACAATTTCGGATCTTAACTTCTCCACTTTACTTTGCAGAGTTGAAATATGACTTGAAAGTGCCTGTTTGTCAATAGAATGAGGCAAGGAGTATTTATTATGAACATGAAAAGAACAACAACAAAAAAAACATGTGTATACATATGCACATTTACAAGATGGAGAAATAAATAAGAAGAATTAAAGTAAAACCTTCTATCTGAAATATCCTTTATCAATTTACCCACTATATGTCCTTGTTGGAAATTCTGCTTCATTGCAGTCCGCCCCTAGCTGCCTAATTGCGGCATTCGGGTTGCATTAATTGCAATCTCCAACACCTTCATTGTGTTGGGTGTTAACGGGTGGATTTAGTCTCACATTGCCTAGACATGTCATATGGTCTGTGTAGTGTTTATAGAGATTTGGCAACCCTCACCTTACAAGCTGGTTTTCTAATGTCGATTAGGCTCAACCCAAATTCTAAGAGTTAAAACTTGACATTTCTAAATTTTTTTCATCTAAACTATTTATGTATAACTTTGTTAACAAAAGCTTTTCTATAACATTAAGGATAAACAATGCATACTGAACACAACAAACTAAGCCAAACAAAATGTTGTTTTGCCAGAAGAAAAAAAAAATGAAAGATTGGGAAGTATTAGGGACCAAATTGATAAACTTTATGTTAGATATCTAATTGAGAGTGGAATGTGTTTGACCTCTGAGAAAGGAATAATACAGGAGGAGGGGTTGAAACAGTCAAAAGTGACTTTGGTCAGTTATTGCAGGGTCGAAACAGTTACTACAGTTAATTGTGTATTATGTAATTATATTTGTTAATTAATTATGTTATTAGTTATGTGTGTATTGTATTCAGAATAAATAGGAAAGGGAAGGCAGAGTGGGTTATCAAGTGGTTGCCAAGTTCTCAAAGACTTGGTAGAACCGTGATCTTGCAATTCCTAGTTCCTGCACAATGTTCCTTTCTGTAGATATTACTCAATAAAAGTCAGTTGTTAAGCAGTTTTTATATTAATTGGTACCAGTTTCTATCAGAATGCAACAAATTGGAGTGGAAAATATTACAATTAGCATTTGATAGGAAGAAATAAGTCTGTGTGCATACCTCATGTCGTTGAAGCTCGATTGAACGTGCCAAAGCCTTTCTCTTTGTCAAGAGATTCTTCGGTCTCAACATTGAAGGGCGCTGGTAATCCTTTCCCCGGTAAACAAGTATAGAATATCCTTTTGAAACTTTGTCAACTGAAACCAGAACACCACCACTCTCAGCTTCAAGTGCTAGTGCAATTTTTTTTACATGTTCAAAGTTGTTAGCCTTAACAATTATCTTGACCAGTTCCCGGTACTTCCAGTGCAAGTGCATGTTCTCGATAGTACCGTCAAAAACTCCACGTCTACCTGCAATCATGAATTACATTCATTTTAATACCACAACTAAAGCACCCTCACATATCATTATCATGAATCAGATTTATTTGTAACGTAAACTTTTTCTATCTGATTTCTTTCATCCCACCCTTAGCAAGTGGTGAAGTGAATCAAAGTGGTTCTGACATAGAGTAAAGAAAATATCATATAGATAGAGCTCTACCAAGAAGTAAGAAAGCTTTCATCCGCAATCCTAATTTGCGAAACATAAATCTCTCTTCATCGGTTATACTTTCAGGGTCTGCTCTGGTTTCTGATGGCTTCAAAGAGACCTCCACCTTCATTAGGGCTCTTTCGGCTCTCCTTATCTTTCTTTCAGCCTGGTAAGCAAAAAATCCAGGGATCATAATCATGTAAATTATAAATTGGAAAATAATCCTAGAGTGAAATTAGGAACCAAAAGATGACGATAATGAATAGCAAAACCTCAAGTACCACTAACATTGTGCATATACAATATTTTAAATGATGAATGACTAGGGTCTATACAAGACTCTTATTAAACACATTAAAAAATCAAACAAGCCCAACAGCTATAACAAAAAATTTAGGCTTGTTGATGATGTGGGAATCAATTTCAGTCTCAGATATAGACTTAAAGGACTTACAAGTGAAAGCTTCTCTTCTAACTTTCTAACAATGTTGGCATGCCGTAGTTGTTCTACTTCTCTCATAACTTTTTGCTCGTGACACTCATCCAATGTCTTTCCCCACTTTGCATCTGCATCCAAAGTTTCGCCAAGAGTCCCAGCCTCCGCTGACAACTCTGATGTATTAATAGCTGGTAAGATCAATGATGACGCTCTCAATCTTGCTTGCTCCTCCTCATCCTGCATTGATTTGGCCATTTTTTCCCTCTCTAGCAAGGCTTGAGTGACATCTGGTGATAAAAAATTCTTCCCTCGATAAAAGACCAAGAAGTCTTTATTTCTGGACAGTATTATGCCACCTGTCAATTTCTGCATCCGGTAATAAAAAAAATATTCATCTACAAATCATCACATAGTGGTGTAGTACAAATGCATATAAAAAACTACCTGATCTTATTTTGTTTGTGTTAAAAAAAGCCTATAACGTGATACTTATATCTGATTTTAGCAGCGAATTCCATCGTACACAAAGCTAATTGCAAAGGCTATCTTACTGACTTTTGTGTACTAATCTACACTATTTAGTTTATCACAGTGTCATATTAAGTCAAATATGAAATGCTGATCGTAACAGATGTTGAGATGCATTAATTTCTCAGTACAAGTGTCCTAGCCCTTACGAATTACAAACTTGCATAGCGTACTGGTTTCATCCTCTTCATACTTAATGTCCACTTAATGGCTGCCTACAGACTAACGATGCAAAAAATTGTGTACATTTTCAAACAGAAGGAAAATCTATGCTTTCGTGAATGGCATACCAAGGATACATGAACAGTGAAGAGATTGCTTAAGAAAATGAAACTGCAAAAACAATTCAACAAAATTTATTAGTTGAACCGGGAGAACATGATAAATCACCTTGATCTCTTCTGCCATTCTCTCGCTGGTAGTTAGCTGCACACCACGTTTGAGTGCAACTTTTGCTATAGAACTTTTTTCCCACAATTTGATCATGGCTGCAGCTAAACCTTGTAGCTGCCTGTTTCTACCTACATTTCACGATTAATTTATGATCACAATGAAATTCTAAACTTCACATGCATAACTGCATAACAGAAACGATGACAAACCTAATGCAAAATGTGGAGGGAGTCCCCTAGCAATCCTTCGTAGAGAAGTTGCCTCCTTGAAACCAAGTGTCGGTCTCACTCCGAAAGGAAGAACTCTGAAGGGAGGTTGGTAACCAGGAACAGTTGGAGGAAGCATATCCGCATCAACAGGCAGTGGCTCACATCCAGGCCAATCTGTATATCTAGGACCTAGACCATCCAATAACTTGTCTACTTCATCTTCATAACTGATTTTTGGCAGATTAACTTTTTCTTTCTGATCATTTGTAGATTCCAATTTTTCCAACGATGTTTTTGTCTCAGAATCAGTAGTAAATTCAGAAGGCTCCACTTCAAAATCATCCGAAGGTGCTGATAGAAACTTCAAAGATTTCTCGTTTTTCCTATATAACTGTTTATTCTGTTGTATTGAAGGATCCTTGTAGCTCACACCTCTGTACAAGGAAACAGAGTTGCCAGACCTCCAAATCACCAGACCACCAGTTTTTTTCTGAATGTAGTATCAAGAATTAACAAGAATATAGCCACAGTTATTGATAGTCAAGGATGCAGGTATGAAAGAACAATTGAAAAAGACTCCAGTGAAATGTCTACAAAATATATGAAATCCGACATAGAAGATTGCACAATTATGCATCACTACATTGGATTTGAGAACTTTTCAAATAAATATATTATACTACCTCCGTCTCTAAGTATAAGACCCTCTTGAGAAATGTCTGTCTCTTTCTATACAACCTAATTTGAATTTTCAACTGCATTAATAATTTCCTTACAAACATACCCCTGAACCAACAATAAATACTACGATGGAAACATAAACGTACTCTACCTTGAAGGATGAACTTGTTGAAATAATATCAATTACTAACAAATTTAATAGTACTACCAACTTTCTTAATTTCTGTGATTTAGTCAACAAGGTCCTATATTTAAACACTGAGGTGTAAATGCATACAATTCGGGTTGGTCTATCTAGTTTTCATGAATCCCCTAAGTTGCACAGGTTTTTCAATAAAAACAAGACTATTAAATGTTGAATATACAAGAAGCAAAAGGTAAAAAACCAAACCTCCAATATCTCATGCATCCTCTTCATGTTAAGTGCAGCATCACCTTCAAACTTAAGCCTAACAATCTCAGAGGTCTTCCACCTCTCATGAATCTTATCAACAGCAGCTTGAGTAACACCACCACCCCCGATTCTCGTCTTATGCTTCTTCATAAAAGTTAACTTCAACAACCTCCTCAATTCAGACTCGGGAAGAGTCAATTCCGCCATAGAAGTCTTACTCTTCTTCCTCGAACTCGTCCTCTCTTCAACTTCTTCATCCACCACTGGTTTCTCCCAAGGAAACCTCACTTCACCACCATCACCACTTCCATAACTTCCAATCCCAAATGGTGATTCCGGCGAAAACCCGCCTCTTGTATTAGGCAACATTCCTTCTTCTACATAAAATATATCCTCCATTGACCCTTTTTCTATCACTCCTTCTTCTTTTATATTCTCATTTTCATCACTTTCATACCCAAATTTCTTCAATTTCTCAACAATTCTATCCATTCTACTACCACCAAAATCTTCATCATCAGAGCTATCAAAATCAGATTTTGATGAATGCCCATTTCCAGAACCTTGATAATTCAAAACCCCGCGAGGCGGTTTCGGGCGATTTTGTTCATTCCAGCGTTTTAACCATGTATCAGTGCAGAAACTCTTAAGGTGAAAAATGGGATTTTTTGAAGAAAGATAAGTGAAATTTTTTGTGGGTGTTTTGAAAATGAAGCTTTTTTGAATTGAAGAAGAAGAAATTGTGGTGAAGAAACGGATAGAATGATGGAAGTTAGGAGAAGTGTGAAATGGGTGAAGTTGGCGAGTGGGAAGAAGAGCCATTGATGAATGATGATATATTCACATGAATGAATGAATGAATGAAGAGTGGAAATTAAAGGACGATTATGGTGTTGGGTTAAAATTGAAATTGAAATTGAAATTGAAGATGAAGATTCTGGTTTTTTTTCTTACTCTGTTCTGGTTTTTTTGGTAGCGCCAAAGATTGATACTAGTGGATAGAAAACTGGAAAGCTCATTTCCTTCTCCCATTGCCACTATATTTTTTATTTTTTATTTTTCTCCAAAATTATTGGGAAAAGTTGTACCCAAAAAAATTACACATAAAGATTATTTACGAGAAATATAAATATCACTTATGTCATAAATTTAGGGGATGTATTCAATTGAAATTTCAAAAGATTTTAAAAGACTTTTTTGTTTTAAAAAAGTTTTTAGGTATTCAATCAAGACTTTTAAGGAATCTAAAATATTCTTGTGGTATTCAATTAGGATTTTCAAGATTTTTTAATGAGTACAATAAAATCCAGTGGTATTCAATTGAGATTTTGTACAACTTAAAAATTGTCTATTGGTATTCAAAATTGTAAGGATTTTAATGGATTGTTGTGAGTAATGGATTTTGTGAAACTTTTTAATGTAAATTGTACCTACTAACAATCTCACACCTAAGAGACTTTTTTGTCTCCCACACATAGCCTTGAGATTTCTTGAGACTTTTTACTCCTTCTCCCACTTCAGTTTTTTGTTTCTCTCGGTATCATTATTTCATGTTTGTTTTCTTTTTCTAGGTTTTAATTTTTTTTATTCTCGTCATTTTTATTTTCTTCACGAATTGGTTGTTGTTGATCGCATTATTTACTTCATGTTTTCTTTTTCGTGCTCTTACATGTTTACTTTATTATTATCAATATGTTTTTTTTTTTCAAGGAGTAAGTTTGATTTTATTAAGTAATTATTATTATAATATATTATTATTAGTAGTCAATCCCATCAAAATTGTATCGATTTTATTTTTTATCATGCAAACCTTTGATTTTTTTTTTTTTGGTCTAGCAAACCTTTGATTTTTTATTTAGTCAACTCTTGTAATTTTGAATTATTGCTAAAATTTGATAGTCATTTCAAATCTTATGAATTCTCATAAAATGCTTTCAAATCTTTAAAAGTCTATAAGCTAAAATCCCTTAAAATCTTAAAAGTCTTTTAAAATCCTTTGAAAGTTAATACATTCATCCACAATCTTTAAAATCTTCAAGACTTTTTTTTGTCAAAATAGTCTTTTAAAATCTCAATGCAATACACCCCCCTAAATATTGTAACATTTTTTTACAATAAAAGATATTTCATTCGTTTAAAAACTAAAAGTAAGACTATAATCTTAAAGATTGTGAGTTGAAACATAATTTCCATTTTGAGACAAGGGCTAGTGTTAACGCTATATATATAAATATTATGAGTTAATACAACGTAACCAAACCGAAATTCAAAAATCCTTACAAACAAACTAATTTCTTCCTCAGATAATTGAAGATCAATAATATTGAGATATTCATGGTTTTCAATGTTGTCTGACTTCGAAAAAAAATTGTGCAAGTGTTAGCTCAAATCTACTTCGACTATAGGTGGTCTCTGAGATGACCAAGTGAATCAATTGATAGCAAGTCGTTGATAAGGTTGAGAGAATTATGAATTCATTGATAATCGTCATAAGTCCCTCACTCCAAAAATAGTATCAATAAAGTGAATCGTTCTTAGACATTTCAACGAAGCATAACAAAGAAAACCTTAAAAACACAAAAATCTACACTAATTTTTGTTTGTCGGCTCAAGAGCATCCTTAGCTTGTTCTACGACTAAATCTAATGGTTTTCATGGGGCCAGAAAAAGACTAAATTCAGCGGAGGAAAAAGCAACATGGAGTATGAGTAAACACGAAAACATTATACTTGTGTGGTTTTCATCTTCCAACACAATCTTAAGTCTATCATGCGAGCATGGTCTGGGTGGTGGTTGCACGACGGCAGTGCAAAATGAGAGAACTTTCAGGATGAGGACGGAGAATAGTCCTCCAAACACCAGGAAGAGTTGTGAACCTCCGTCAGAGGAAAATCAAACCGCCTTAAATGGAGAAAAGATTAAGGTTTTGTCAACGCATGCAGAGGCGGTTCCTTTCATATAGGAGGGGTAGCTTTGGCTACCCAAAAAAAGAAATATTCTTCAATCGGTCGGTATGTAAAAATATTAAATGATTTTTTAAAAATTAGGATAAATATAAGAATGTAAAAATATTACTACATAACTAATAGATTTATTTATATTGATTTGATACTTTTAGTCTCAACAACAATTATAGAGAAAACTTTTCAACAATAAAAATTATCAAGACAATAGTCATATCATAAACATATTAAGAGCTCGTTTGTTATAGCTTTTTTAAGAAAATAATCACTTTTTTTAACAAAATAATAACTTTTGAGAATGTTTTATCCGTTTGTTCCAGCTTTTTAAAAAAATCAGAATCTAAAAAAAATCAAAAAACAACTTCAAATTAGAAGCTGTTAAGAGCAGCTTCTCAAAAACTAGATTTTTTTTAGAGGAGGGAGAAAATATAATTTAAAATATTGAACTAAATTTGTAACAAAGAATCCCTTTTATATGGTTGAATCTAAACAAACTAAATTATTTGTTTAAAAAAATGATTTTTATTACGATAAACAAACACAAAATAGATTCTGATTTTTCATAAAATCTCTAAAATATAATCTCTAAATTATTTTATGTCAAAATCACTTTTATTTTAATCCATAACAAACGGACCCTAAATGGACATTGAATTTATTGAAAATGACCTATTAGTTTACATTGGAAAATACATTATTAATCTATTTATTAAACACTCAATTATGGATAAAATTGGTTTTTTAAAATGCATTTTGTCTAAATTTTCTAATAGCCATTGTCAATTTCTATCCTTTGTTCTTGCTTTAATTTACATTTCATATAAGTAAAAATTATTGTAATTTTTGTTCATGTATTAATTAATTTACGTATTGAATTTTTTTTAATCTCTACAATACTTGCGATTTTTAAGTTAAGTTTATAAGATTTTGTTTAATTTTAGTCCTTAATTTTTTGTTATAGAAATTAAATGCAAGACTAAAAATATATTTTTTTTTGTGAAATTTTAAAAAATCGAGACAAAAAGTTGCATAAAAGTTTGTAAGAACTAAACCTTAAAAATTACATAATTTATGAGACTAAAAACATACTTATATTTCAATTTAATATGTTGGTTTTTTTTTTTTTATAGTTGACTCCTCCATAAACTTTTTGCTAGTTTCGCCACTGAACGCATGAATGGATCAAAGAAGAATTAGATGATGCACATGAAGAGGCAAGGAGGAAACATAAAGGGGATCTGAAACACCGTAAAGGGGATGTGAAATCACAGTGCCCCATCAATCCTACTAGAAGAAAACCCTAACAGAGCAACACAAGGATCTCGATTTCAAGTTGATATAATAAAAGAGAAGTGTTATAAACACTCTCTTTCTATCCCTCTTTATAACACCTACTCTTTTGTCGAGTGAAATCTATATGAATATCACATATTGAAAATAGATCCCATGATGAAACTCGCATATACTTCATCCAATAGAAGAGCAAGTGTTAGACAAAATGCTAGAAAGATAGTGCCCTGGCATTTATGAAAATGTTTTGTCTTACGGAATAAGGGATTACATATATGATTACACGCTCGCAAGTGTGGCTAGTTAATTGATTATCTATCTAACCGTTTATTCCGTCAAGCATCTAATTTTCATAGTTTTCTCAATTTTACAAAGTGTGTTGTAGGTTGTAGTACAAAGTTAACGTTTTAAAAAGTAGTTAAATTTGAAAATTGATATCTATTCAACGATTCCTCAAACAATAATTGTTAGAATCAGAGATTGAATTTATATTTCTTTAGGTCTAGTTGGAAAGTAGGCTCTAGATCTTGGTTCAATTTTATTTCTTTAGGTCTTGTATCACCCTTTATGTCATGTCTTATGTTTTTATAAATGAAATTTATATTTACCGCAAAAATAAGTACTTAGTTACTCATTGTTTCATTAATACATAGGCAATAAGCAATAACATGTTAAAATAACTAAATGAGAATGGACTTTTTCAAAAAAAAAAAAAAAAAAAAACTAAATGAGAATGGAACAAAAGGGAATTGCAATTGCATGCAGATTTATGTGCATGCAAAGTATTTATTCAATTTTATGTAATTAAAATGCAGATGAAATGAAGCCATAATTTATTTACCACCCTTGCATCAAAGAGTAAACAAGGTGGTTACATGGCACTAGACTTTCATCTTCATTCATACACACATGCATAAATATAGAAAAATGTAGACAATTACAGAAATTCAAAAACTTCAAACTCCCAAATTAAGCATATAGCAAACTTATAGTAGTAACCTCTTCCTTCTCTCAGATTCATATCTTGCCATTCTGTGGAGCAGCAGCATCGTCACGGTGGCAACACTTGTAGTTAACAGAACTCACCTCCATCACACGTCCACAAGTAGGATTTGGACATGATATAGTAGCTATAACATTTCCATTGATATTGTTATCAACGTTGATAATTTCACATGGTTGCTTAACATATGTATCTTTAACCTTAGTGTCATAGTATTCTTTGAATGCAATGTCAAATCCTTCTTTTTGTAGCACTCTATCTTTCCATATATCAAAATCAGCCAAAGTTTGATACATAGGCTCACCATGCCCTAAAAGCTTAACATTGTAGCCTTTGGTGAGAATAACCCAACCTTGTGGATCTTGTTTGAGACAAAGCAAACTCTTCACAATATCTTGAATCTCACAGTCTATACCATCTTGGTGTTTCTTGAGTCTTTTGCTTTCTATTTCGATCCAAAAACGAGGAACAATCTTAGGGTCATCTTTTCCCAAGTGATAGTGTTCTATTATAGCATCTGCTCTTAAGATAGTTTCATGCCTTTTTGTTTTCTCCAATGCTAATGTGAAGTCTTGGATCCATTTTTTGTCACTGCCTCCATAGATGAATATGTATCTGTCTCCTTTCACCTAGTAACTCACATAGGAAACATATATATAAGAATCACTATAAGTTTTTCATATGAGTTTGTCATAGATCTTATAATAAACTTATATTTATGTGTATGTGTACAACAAAATGTTGTATTAAATTACCTGTATTCCAAGATTCACTCTCTTTGTAACATCCCAAAACCACTTCCATTTTTGAGTAAGATCATAGCCATCCTGTTTCCTAAAAGGGAGTGCATCTATCCCCCATTGAAAAATCAAATCCATTGCATCATCATTCATTTTTTCACCTAAAGGGCTCAACACTGGGACGATAGGCTTATCCGAATAATTCAAATGCTCTCTTATGAGTCTAATGCCAGGTAACTCAGAGAAGTAGTCCACTGCATAAAATCTGATCTTATTCTTCAACGAATCGAACTTGATCTTCTGATCATCGACATCCCAGATCGGGATCCACAAAATCTTGAAATCCTCTTTCTTGTAACCTTTTATCACTTGTGGATTGTCCTGCAATCTGTCATGGATAGAATTTAACAGCAGGATCTCATCGTCAACTTTGTTGAGGCTTGAAATGAACAACAACACATATTTGTCTTTGAAGACTTCTATATCCTGTTTGATACATGAAAACAAAAGGAAACATAATCATTATATCATAAAATAAAACAATAAACAAAAGTCGAGGCTTTAGTAAATTAGTACTAACCGTTTTGTTTTTGGTGGTGCCATCATATATTAGGAGATTATCTCCGTTGCGTTGGATCAGAAGCTTCAAGAAATCTATAATATCTTTAGGATTGGAAATTGCTTTCTTGCGCTTCAAGTATTCTTCAACAGAATCTGCAACATATATGAACATAGCATTTAACTCTATTCAAAAAAATGACTTTGCCTCCTAACATGTATTCAAAAAAATAACCACCAGGTGTGTCACCTATTTGCCATTTGCTTAGTTTCAGATGTTCCTTCAACTTAGAATCAACAAAATTAAGTTTTTCTTTAAAATCTGATAGTGTATAGTCCCTGAAACAAGAACAGAAAAAAGAATTGCTATAGAATTAATACAAATGTATGTTAAAGATTACATGTAAAACAATTTAATTTCTTCGTTCATCTATGACGAACTCATAAAAAAACTGACAGAAATGACTAAAGCGTCTAACATCTATAACTTTGTGATTAAGAAACTAAAATAGAACGAAAAATAAACTTAACGGACCTAGGTGTCTTACATTTATAACTTAAGGAACCAAAATGGAACGAAAAGAAGATATATAACTTACGATACACCAATGATATTGCCAGTAGCAGCAACAGTGGAAGCAATTATCCAATAAACAGCAACAGGAATATCTTGCAATGCATCAGACAAAGAAGGAACATCAAGAGTGTTATAACCAACACCAGACCGAGTGGCCCACTCATGAATATGCAGAAGCACATCCATTATCAACTCCACCAAATCTGTGGCAGGGACAGTGACCTTTCTGTTTTGAATTTGATTCAGTATTTTCAGAGAGTTAACAAGTTGATCTGATGAGGTTGAAGTCTCAGTAAGGTACAAAAGATTTCCATATTCCAAAGTGAAAGCAGCTAGAGCTATAAGTGCTTTTGCATCCCATGAATAGGTTTTCAGCTGTTGAAGTATCCACATTGTTGTTTGATGCACATAACGTTCGCCACGAGGCGTGGTTATCATCTGTTGATAATGTTACAACGGACAATTTAGTAATAGTCATACACAAAACGCGCACTACATACACAATGTCGTAAAACAAACTCTCCCATTTTTTAAACATTATAAAAGCATGATACATATCATATAATTTAATAAAATTATAGAAATAAAGTAGTGTGATTAATTATGATTATGTCATCAAATAATTAACCTGACAAGAAATCAGCTTCAGTGTGCGAAATTCTGGCTCGAATTCAGCTCTGCTTTCTGCTAGCCTTGTCTGTGATTCATTTGGTAAACCAATAAAAATGTTAGTGCTCCAAAATCTATTTATATGACCATGTCGGTGTCCATGTTGTATTCGGTGTCTATGTCTGTGTCCGTGCTTCGTAGGAAATCATTAATTATCAACAATGTGTTCAAATGAAAAAATAAATAAAAAATGAACATGAGAAGGTGAGTTTACCCTAAGTATAACATTGGACAGAATGTGGAAAAGGACATCTTTATCACACTTGTCATCATCATGGAGGTGGGTCAGATAAACTTTATCCAGGATTTGAGACTCATCAAGATCAAATGGGTTTGGCAGTTTAGTTCCATTGGACAATGACATATTGATAAATTCAACTTTAGGCTATTATCAAATATATATTTTTAACTTATAGTGAATAAGGATACTTTGTGTTGTAGTATTGGTGCTCCCACCACATATTTATAGCCTCTAAAGTCATAAGAGTTTACACTTGGCATAACTACTTTAGTATATAAGATTTGTGTTTTACTTGAATATAAAGAAAAAATATACTTGGTAGCTTCTAATGGGGCCTTGTTCAGGTGTGAAACATGCCACTCTGATATGATTTTCAGAAAATGCCCCTTATAGGCTTCATTAGTCACGTAAAATGCTTACGATATGAATGTCTTTTTGCTTGGGATTTCACAAAACTTTATAAAAGATAGTTTCATTCCACTGTTGTAATAGGAAAAAGTAAAATAAAATAACTGGAGAAAAATGTTATGTCTCCAAGGAAAGAACAAAAATATATTCCTTAATGGTACAGAATACTGATCAATAAAGATGCTTTATTCATGACGAAATCTTACAACAAATCTTAGTATAACTTTAAACATGTTAGAGTTGATTAAAAAATAAATAAAATCTTCGAACAAGTCTCATATCATCGAGAATGAGAAAGGAAGAGGGAGTTCAATGCTATATATATTGACGAAAACATGGTAGAGTGTAATATATTTGCTATGGGGAGGTCGTGGGGTCGTGGGATATTTGAGAAAAAATCAACGTATTGTATAAATTTTCACTTGTTCCGTAATGGATTTTACCCCGATTTAAAAAAAAAAAAGAAGCAGCTCACATTACATTCTTTTGTTATGATTGTGTTTCTCAAACGATAACATTAGATTCATGTAAATTTTAATCATGAAAAGAAATTGATCAATTTATACACTCAAAGATGGAGTCAAAAATTAAGTTTAGGTTGACCAAGTTAAAGAGTATAACTTGGTAAAGAAAAAATAAATTTTCAAATGCACTGACATATTAAGAAAATGTAAGAAATTATAAGATATATTAAAGTTAATATGTATCCAAAATTATAAGAAATTACATATATGTAAGAAACATGAGTATTTTAAGAACTCTTATAACATTTACTTTGGCATCTTTCTTTTCTGCATGTACGAATGGACATCCTTACTCAAGAACTATGTTTTCATCATACATGGAAAAGCAAAGAACCATTATTACTTATTAGTGGCTGCCATAATATTCTACGGATAGATGACTAAAATAAAAAAATAAAAAAAAAAAAAAAAAAAAAAAAAGGGTTCAAGTATTGCAGAGCTATCTTGATATTATGGTTTATGGATGGATTCTATGTTTATGGTGTGATTTTCTACTAAAAATGGGGGGTTCTTTTGTAATCATGTATTTTTCCTTTTACTATTTTGTATTGTTGTACTGTATATGGATCGAGTACTTTCAATACTCATATAAATTGTATGAGTATTTATTTGTAAAAGAGTACTACCGACAACATTCTATTTTCAACACTCATTTTTTAATGGCTAAAATATGATTTTGGTCCCTGCAAATATGCCTCGTTTTGATTTTAGTCCCTGTAAAATTTTTGTGTTGTTTTTGATCCCTGCAAAATATTTTGTTTTTGAAAATAGTCCCTCCAGGGACTATTTTCAGAAGTAAAATATTATGCAGGGACGTTTTTACAAATCAAAAGATTTTGCAGGGACTATTTTTCTAATAAATGGGTTCACTCATCATGTGCCACATGTGCAAATCATCACAAAAGTGGAGCCAGGGACCAAAATCAAAACGAGACATATTTGCAGGGATCAAAAACAAACAAAAAAATATTACAGGGACTAAAACCAAAATGAGGCATATTTGCAGGGACCAAAACCATATTTTAGCCTTTTTTAATTGGCTTAAATTATGGTGGATCTCACACTTTAGAAATGGGTTTCACTTAAAGTGGTGAGTCATACATTTGTTTTATGGCAAATTCTGTAGTACACCCAATAAATTTGGGTGTATCGGTACACCAATTTATTAAATTAATAATAAATTAGTTGTTTTTTTGAAGAAAAATAATTATTTTCTATCATTGACAACTATAATAATTAAATTTTATTTACCAAAAGCTTCGACGAAATAAAATTTAATTTTTACAAATTTTTACTACTCATAACAATGAATATTGATTATTTTTTATGATAAAATGTAAACTTTTTAATATGATCCTTATAAACAATGAAATGATATTTTTTCTTATGATATGACGTTTTCTAAAATATAAATATTGACAAATAACTTTTTATTTCATAAAAATGATCGTTAATTTATAAGTTTTGTGAAACAAAAGTACTGGTACACTAAAATTTCTGAATGTACCGTAGAAGTTCCCTTGTTTTATCCAATAAACGAATGAGTGTTTAAGAGAGTGTTGAAAAGAGAGTGTCTATAGCATTCCTCATTTCTAAAATGGAAAAATTACTTTGTTGTTTTTAAGTTTGAACTTTTTTTAGGATTGGTCCTAAATTTCAAAATGAGTTGAGTCGATCTCATATCAGCTCCACTCGAATCAAATAAAAATTGATTTAGCTTAAACTCGACTCGTTTCAGTTTTACAAACAATTTGGTTCATCTCGTTTGATTCAACTTTTTTGTTCGATTCACATAATTTAAAAATCTTTTTTTTCCAAAAAGCCAAAGACCTTAATTTTCAAACGAGTCAGCTCAATAATCAAATAGTCGAAACATATATAGCTCAAGTTAAACTCGTTTAGTTAACGACCTTAATTTTCAGCTCAAGTTCAACTTATTTGATTCATGAATCAATTTCGAATTAATTGTCGAGTCAAATTTTGAACTATGTTCGAGTTGGCTCAATTTATTGTCATCCCCAATTGCTCCTTTAAATTATTTTTTCACGAATTTATCATTTATGTTACTTAATGTTAGCCTTTTTAACAAGTTATCTTAAGAAAAGAGCAAGCGTGATATTTTAATATTGAGATAATTCACTAGCTCAACTATTTTGAGGTAAGTGTTAAAAGAGTTGACGGTCTTGTTCAAACATGGACGAAAGAAAAAAAAATACTAATCTAACTAACAAATAATTACTAACATTTATCGTTTAAAAAAATTGAGATAACTCTTTCTCCTTTTTCATTTAACTTCTTTAAATTTAGGCTTAAAACACTTTTGATCCTCTTATTTTACTAAAAACAATTAACTTTTTTGGCATACATTTTTATTTTATTTTACTAATTAACTTCTTTAAATATTCTCTCTACATGTATACCTTTCTTTGGCAACATTTTTTTTTTTAATAATAATACATAAAAAGATACTGAGTTCAAAGTTCAAACTCTAAAAACTAAGCAACTTACTAACATTTGCTTGTAAAAATAAAATAAAAAATATTAAAACAAGTGCATGTAAGCATAACTAATTTTATTCATTAATCAATACAAATTCAGCAACAAACAAGACGAATTAAAGCCATTATTTAGTTTCAACCCATTCAACAAGGGGAACAAACTGGCTATAGCACACAACATAAATTCGTCTAGACCAAAACACACATACATATTCATATAAAAATTAAACAAACTAAACTTGAATTTAAACTTCAAACTTATGATAATCATAAACCAAATCAAACTTTAGAAGATATATAGCTAGCTCCTTAATCAAATGCAGCAACTATCTGGATCATCACGATGGCAACACTTGTAATTAACAGAAGTCACCTCCATCACACGTCCACAAAAAGGATTTGGACAAGTTATAGTAGCAAGAACATCTGAAGAATTAACAGCACATGAAGCACTGGAAGAAATCTCTGAAAGCTTAGTATCATAATATTCCTTAAAAGCTTCATCAAAGCTTTCTTTCTCAACCACATTATTTTTCCACTTATCAAAATCAGCAACAGTTTGATACATAGGTTCACCATGACCAAAAACTGTAACATGACGCCCTCTACTTAGAAGAACCCATCCTAATGGGTCTTGTTTGAGACATAGCAACTTTTTTACAGCTGTTTGTATCTCACAGTCTACGCTGTCTTTGCATGTTTTGTTTTGTTGTTTTCTTCCATCTATACCCATCCAAAAGTATGGAATCTCTGTTGGGTTGTTTTTTCCTAGTTGGTGGTAATCAATGTTAACGTCCACATTTTGTATGGTTTGATGTTTTTTAATGCTTCCAATTGCTCTTGTGAAGTCTTGGATCCACTTTGGGTCATTGCCTCCATAGATGAATATGTATCTATCCCAGCTCATTTTCTGAATCATATGGTAACATCATATATATTCATAAGTTCGTGTAAAAACAACATTATATAATCTTCCTAATCTTCCTAAATACTCGCTCCTCCCTTATATGTAAATACCCATTTGATTTTACTTTTGTCCCTAAATATAAATTCATTTTCAAATTACTAGATGCATTTATTATTTTTTTCCTAAACATACCCCTAATTAATACCACTATCTTGTCTTGAAATATGAAAAGTCAGATTTAATACACATACAAACAAAGGACAATTTCGTAATATTAACACACAAAACAGACACATTAATTACACTGACAACTTTTTTTAAGAAATGTGAAAAAGGCAATGGATGGCTACATTAAGGGACGGAGGGAGTACATCTTAGATGGTAAAACTAACGTTGTAGGGATATTTGATATGATAGGACACAAATTTGAATCCACAATCTATATTTTTTAGTGTATTTGAGTTTCGTTCCTAAATTCTTTAAATAAATAAATGTACTTGCGGTGAGTACAATATTGATAACTAGGGTTTAGTATATGTTAAATCCTAGCTTAAAAATGACCACAATGTGTGTATTTATAACCCTTTTTGGGCTTTGTATTCCTATAACTTAGGCCTAAGTAACTTAAGCCCTAAGCCACATTTCTTATGTTGGACGCGCTCTCTAGATGCTTCTAGAAGCCCTCAAAGGCGGTGGCGAGCCATCGGGCCAGTAAGCCCTTATAAAAGGGTGCAAAGCTCTTAATATTATATTGACGATCAACAGTCCCCAAATACGAGTCTTGGGACAAAACAAAGTGATTTATGTTTAGATTGACGGTCCAATAAAGAAGCATCTATAAATTCTAAATTTAGATTAACAAAAGATTTATGGATGTTTCACTATTTTTCTAGTAAACGATTAAGATTTTTTTTTTTTTTTTTTTGGTATTGTTCAATTTTTTAGTAGTGAATAGTAGAAAAGAAAGTAGAAAGTTTAAAAATGTGTTTGTAGTTTGTACTCACCTCAATATTGACATCTACTTTCTTCATTAACTTCCAAAACCATTCCCATTTCTTGAAGATATCTTCAGCATCACTTATCCTAAAAGGAAAAGCATCGATTCCCCATTGGAAGATAATTTCCATTGCATCCTTATTTATTATATCACCTTGAGGGTTGATCACTGCCAAAATAGGCGGGTAACCAATATCATAATTCAGTTTTTTCTTTATTATCCCACGCCCTGGTAGCTCAGAGAAGTGTTCCAACACATACCTTAAATTAAAAACAAAAAAAATAATAATATTGTCAGTACCAAAATGCATGGAAATTATTTAAGCATATCTAAAGCTATGAAGCATAAACACTCCTTGGATTAGACGTGTTGCGGTGACACTAACATAACACCGACACATATATTTACATTAAATTATGTAAATTTTTCAAATTATTAACGATGTCGATGTGTCAACGTCTGTATCATATTTGATATCCATGTTTATATCCATACTTCATAGATCTAAAGTTATGTTTTCTATTTAATCTCAAACATATACCATTTCATGCTTTCTTTCAAATTTTTAAACTCTTTCTTTCGGTCTTCATCCCATTTATTCACAATGGGAATCCACAAAATCTTGAAATCCTCTTTCTTGAAACTTCCTTTTAACACTTCTTGTGGTTTGTCCTGCAATCTTTTATAGATTGAATTTAACAGCAAAATCTCATCTCGAAGGGTGTCTAATCCCGAAACGAACAGCAACACATGCTTCTTCTTGAAAACTTCAATACCCTGTGTTCCAGGAAAAAAAAAATTAAAAGTAAAAGATAACATAGTAAGCATTTAGTAATGTATGTATTCATGTGTTCTAGAAGGTGGTAGATTATTAATTCATATAAAAATTATTTTTATTTTATTTGAAAATCATTCAAATGGAAAACAAAAATCTAGACATTTATATATGAAGTAAATTTCTTTCAATATATATATGACACAATAATAGTTAAGACACTCAGGCCAGCACTAACCGTTTTAACTTGGTCGTTGCCTATAAATATTGGTGGTATTTGATCAGTTCCATTGCCTTTGATCAGAAGCCTCAAGAAAGCAACAACATCTTTAATATTATCAGAATCTTTCAAAAGATTTTCATTTTCATGTATCTTCCCTGCAAAAATTGGAAATAATATATTAT
Organism: Medicago truncatula; assembly: GCF_003473485.1. Taxonomy (NCBI): domain Eukaryota; kingdom Viridiplantae; phylum Streptophyta; class Magnoliopsida; order Fabales; family Fabaceae; genus Medicago; species Medicago truncatula. The sequence continues at coordinate 37,170,787 of NC_053042.1, read as the reverse complement.
TAATTAGCATTTAATATCAAACTTAGTTTAGTAAAAAATACATTAAACTTAGAAGGATTGAAGTAACAAGAAGCACCACAGAACACATGTAGTTATTTATATACCAATTTCCAGTTCACAACTTTTCAAATGACGCCTCAACTCCTTAACCACATCAGAGAGACTTTTTACATAATCTGATAATTTATGCTCCCTACAAGAAAAAAGAACCAGTTACACTTACATATATATGATATAGATAGTCTCTGTGAGCTTAACTCAGTTGGTAGGAACAATGCATAATATATGCAGAGGCCATATTCAAACTCCGAACACCCCACTTCTCCACATTTAAAATGTGTGTTCGAACGACCAGGCTACTTGACCAAAATTTAGTGACGATTTAGTTTAGTAGAATAGAACTTACGAGATACCGACGAGGTTACCAGTACAAGCAACAATGGTAGCAACTGTCCAATACACAACAAGAGGAATCCATTGCATAGCATCAGGCAAAGAATTAACATCGTCCAAGTCATAACCGAAAGCAGACCATGCTGCCCAAGTTTTAATGTCTTGTAACACTTGCAATAAGAATGTGACAAGTTCAGTTATATCGGCAGGAACCTTTCTGAATTGAACTTGGCTAAGTTGCTTCAATGAGTTTCCAAGTGTGTCTGATGATTGAATCCTATGAAGATGCATAATTGCACCATACTCCAAAGAGAATGCAGCTAGAGTTATCAATGCTTTTGCTTCCCAAGAGAAGCCTCTGAGGTGATGGAGAACCCACATTGTTGTCTGGTGTGCACATTCTGCTGTGCCACGCGTCGTTATCATCTGTCATATTTAGCAACAGTATATCATACTCTCTCTGTCGCACAATAATTGTCGCATTTTGACCATTTCATACAGATTAATAAAAGATGATAGACCAAAGAGACAAGATGGTGATTTTACTAAATTATCCTTATTAACCGGTAGAATTTTTTTTTTATTATCATAAATGCAAAGTATAAAATAACAACTTAAATGACATTGACAACTAACCTGACAAGAAATCCTCTTCAGGACAGAGAAGTCTGGTTTGAAAGAAATCTGAGTCTGAAAACAATTAAATTGCACAATAAAATATGTGTGTGTGTGTGACATTATATAAATAATATAAAGTAAGTTGCAAAACTTATTAAAATGTATAAGTGAAAGGTTAATTAATTACGTTAAGTCCAGAATTAGTTCCAGAAGTCTGAGTTGATGCAGAGATGATGTTGGAGACAAGGTTGAAAAGGGTATCCCTATCATATTTCATATTATCATTGACATGGGTGAGATAAACTTTGTTAAGGATTTCAATATCCTCAAGCTTAAAGGGATTAGGGAGCTGAGATTTCTGTTGTTGGGAGGTATCATTCTTTTGGGTCGTAGTGCCACTGATTGGTACATTATAGGACAATGCAGTGGACATGGTGATGATTTGTTTATAAATTAATAAGATTTGATATAAGTAATTAGGAAATTAATTATCTCACCTTGCTTAATTTCTGATAGGTGCTTCCTCTATTTATACTTGACATGTTTAACAGACAAATATTTCTAAAAGTAAAAGTAAAAAATAAAGATAAACAAGGTAGCTTCTTCATTAGTGGTCTATAAACGTGAAACATGATTTTATGATGTGGTTTTCATAATATACCCTCACATGACTATGTTTGTTGGTATGTGAAATTGGATTTATATTAGGGATTTCATTGTCATTTAACTGAAATTATTTCACAAACATATTCTTTTTGTTTTTGTGTTCAATACGACAAAGTACAAACTTATGTACACATTCTTTTTGTTTTTTGTTTTCAATACGACAAAGAACAAACTTCAGGAAGGTTTGTTAATTTGAGTATTCCATGGAACTTTTGCTTTTGAAGTATAGTAACATGCCAATTGGTAAAGAAAAAGAAAAATGAATAAATATGCTCTGTTTACTTTATTTTTATTGGATTACTTATGTTTTTTTGGTCCATATGACAATTGAGAAGTTTTAATTGTAGTCCCTTTAATTTATTTATTTTTAGATTGTGTCCCGATAATTTAATATTCTCAATCTCATTGTGTTTGTCCACAAGTCTTAGCTCAACTAATAAAATGTCGAAATTGTTTGTTCGGACGTCATGTCCAGGGTTCGAACTCAGACGCCTCCACTTATGTATGAAAGTTTATAATAACTTTCTCATTTCGACTATCTAAAAAACATCTCATTGTGTTTAGGGGGTGATTGAATTGATATTTTTAAAGACTTTTTTACATGAACCATGGTTGTTGAATGGGGATCGCATAGATGGAAATATTATGTGGGCAAATTTTGCAAATATGAGAATATAATATGAATGAGTGATTTGAAAGAAAAATTAAGTATGCGTGAAATCATTGCATGCCTAGAGAAGATCACACGGGATAATTTAACCATTATGATCAAAATTGGTGTGTTTGAGTTTCAGCAAGTAATTTTGTTCATTTGCATTGTTTGATTTGGCACCTTATGTTTTAGCACTGCTTGTGCTAGACATAATGCTTTTTTCATAGTAATATATTCCAGTTTATCTTGTTAAAAAAAACTATTAAAGAAAAAGAGACAAAAAAATAGATCATTAGTTAAAGTATTATTAGAGATTTCTATCCTATTTTTTATTTGGATAAAATTTAAGTATTTTTCATACGTTTCTTAACTTCATTTGTTTTTATTTTAAAGAGTTCAGTGACGAAACTCACACACAAGAAGTGTAGAGAAGTTAGAAATTGCGAGTTCGACCCTGAGTCCCAACTATATCAAACGTCTCTGCAACATTTTAATGTTTGATCACTTTTTTTTTTGAGCAAAATGTTTGATCACTTATACTTACAAATTAAATTAAATTTATATACACTTGTTATATAAAATTCTACACATATATTTAATAAGATCCTATAACCGTTTAGATTTTTAATGTGTATATCCTAGTCCCTGTTTGGTTTCCCGGTGAACTGCCCGAAATGCACGTTTCGTCTTATATGCCGCATGTTTTGCTTGTTTGGGTCGCTATTGGTGGAAGTGCTTTTGTCTTTGAAAGCGCGTTTCAAGCGAAGCTGGTATTTGTAGCTTTTCAATTTGGACAAAATCGATTCCCCTCTCCATAACATGGGTATTGGCTGTTTTGCCCTTCTAATTGTCATTATTGATTCTCATTTTCACAACATCAATTATTTCTGAATATAGGCATGTTTTCTTGATTGTGGGTGATAAACTTCAATTTGCTGGGAGAACACTGTAGTGTAATGTTAATTTCAATTTCTTCTGAAGGTGTTTAAACTTCATTCAGAAATAGTGGCAAGATTGATATATACGATGGAAAGAAAGAAAGATGAATAATTGAAAATCGGTGCTCGTGTTCAACTATAATTTATCTGGACTTTCTTTTTTCGATTCAGCTTTGAATTAAAGTTGGATAATTTGCTATTAAAATTGGTTGCAATTCAATTGTGTTATGCATAGATGAAACAGAGTTGTAATTGTATTTGGTGTGCATAAAGCAGCAAGAGATATGGAGGTGTGTGTGTGATTAACGTTACGGTGGCTGCATATGAGTTGGGCACGAGTACTGAAGTAGAGTGATTGTGGGCATCATAAAATAGAGACTCTTAAATACCAATTTGTTGTATGTTAAGCAAATGTATAAATAAATGTGAAAAACCATTTTAATAATTTGTCCATTCAAAAGCAATTTTGATTCAAACTATCTAGACAACATATTTTATATAAATTACTTTTGTTGTGAAATTATCCAAACATAAATCAATTTTTGCTCAAATCATTTTAGCTAAACTCAATTCTAAAAAATCAATTTTAGCCACCACATAATTAAACAGACGCTTGCAAAAATAAATAATTTAAGTGATAAATCTAAGGGAACGTTTTCCTTCGCACAAAAAAAAATATAAAATCCAAGGGAACGTTTGTGTAAAAATATTCATTTTGTGTGAAAATATTTATAGAACGTTAGCCTACTATGATTTATTCAACAAAATAAATAAAAATATTGTAATTTTCTTTTAAAGGAACCATATTGTAAGCTTGACGGCAACTTTTATTAGCATATAAAACAATCTTCTTCTTCTTCTTTTGTCAGAAGCTAAAAAGAATCCTAAACACACAACAACAAGAATATGAGAGAATATAAATCATATCAAGTAGTATCTGATGCAATTGGTCTCTAAACGTGACACACGCTGCGGTGATGTCGTGTTCATTACATCGAAAGAACTGGGATTTTATTGGAACTTCATCTAATTTAGAATGGTCTTTACGCTTGAATATGTTCATGGATGGACCCATGAATAGCAACCATTAATTTAGAACTTCTTAACATACTAACTTTTATACTAGAACTCTCTCATAAGTCCTAGTTTAATTGGTAAAAATGTCGAAATTGTTAGGTCGGACATCATGATCGGAGTTCAAATAAAAAGACAGTGACAGAATGCTACGTGAAAAATTTTGATACCTAATAAGTTTCCTTTTTTAAAATTAAACATTTTGAACTGTATGATTAATTGATGTGAGCGGTTGGGATTTGATGTCAAGAGATCATTGAGTCACTGACATTAATTACTAGATCTTATCCACACGAGATCTCACTACCAATCCTTCATAAACCTAAATCAAGACTCTAATGCCACTTACTTAGGAGTCAGGGGAGCGCTATGAGCAACAAGGGCTCTAGGGATATGGGATTGGTCAATCACATTTTCTGATACCACTTGTTGGAGAGCTCTGGTGAGTATATGAAGTAACGACTGACCAATGCTTATGGACCACAAAAGAGGAAGACGTCATATCTCCATCTAAAATCTTAAGTCATGAGATATATGAGTTATCTCTCTTATGTATCTAACATTAATCTCATTCATCTCTTAGAAAATATTAAACTCATTCATAGACAAGGTGAGACTAACTACCGACACAAGCTTATGGTAGAATAATGAAAAAGCAAGAGCAATGCAATATGACAATAGAAAAAAATATAAATTTGATACTAAAATATAAATCAATATCTAATTATCCTATAAGTAAAAATACTTTACTATAATATAGAAATTTATTAAAATAACTTACCATTTCACAATTGACAACCCCTTTTTGCATTACTATTACAACCCCCACCCAGCATGCGAGACATTAATCTTTCTTGTAATTTTCTCACTTATTTTGCATAATTTTTTAATATGTTTAGTCATTATTATACTCTTTCAATGTAAAATGTCGGTGTATATATTTTGCTCACTTTCTAAAAAAATCTGCAATGTATATCTATACCTTCATTTGCCCATTTCTATTTAGATGAACAAAAACCGTCCAATCAATACATAGAATAGAAGGCACACCAGAAAGAAGATTAAAAAGTATGTGTTCTTTACTTTTGTTAGGATATAATAGTGATTAGTGACACCTTAAACTATATTTATAGGCTTTCCATCTTTATCCTATTGCACTCTGTGTCCATTTGATACTAGAAGTATAATCAAACTCAATCCTTGAAATATTATGTTACGAGGTCAGTCTTTCTTCTAAAAAAAAAGGTTAATCTTCAATAACGTGAAATACAACAAAACAAAGTAAGTTTATAATATAGAATAACCTCAATTTTCCTCTTGTGTCAATTTTGGTTGACTAGTCCATGCAGAATTTTTGACTCTGACTTTAAATGAGACCCTCGTAAATGGACGGTAAAATTATACTTTTTAGATTAATCGATCCTTAAATCAGATATCAAGTTTTAAAAAAATATATATATATATAATAACCTCAGTGCGCTTCCACTGGACTTTAGGCTTCCCTTCTTAACATAATTGTAGAAAATTTCACAAATTGGTATATTAATCATTCCGCTTACACTAAAAGTAATTTGAGTTCTAATATGAAATTCTACAGAATACATATATAATTAATTTTATTCATATTCATAAACTTCAATATCATACAGAATACATATTGAAGCCACACTTATTCTCACCCATTTAAAGGGCTGTTACATAAACATCACACACTACATAGTACATATTATTTGGACAGACACATGCTGTCAACAAACAAAAACATAACAGAAATTGAAAAAACACAACAAAAGCAAGTTAACTAGGAACAATATATCACTTCTCACATGAATCAAACACCAAGATTGTTTGGTTCATCACGATGGCAGCACTTGTAATGAATAGAACTAACCTCCATCACACGTCCACACATAGGATTAGGGCATGATATAGTACCTATAACATTTGAACTATAGGTATCAACATTAAGAACTTCACATGGTTCACGACCAGATATCTCTTTAGCCTTCATCTGATAATACTCTTTAAATGCAATATCAAACCCTTCTTTCTCCAACACTTTGTCTTTCCAATTCTGAAACTCAACCAAAGTTTGATAAGCCGGCTCGCCGTGACCAAGAAGTTTAATGCTATGTCCTTTGCTTAGAATAATCCATCCTTGTGGATCACGTCTGAGGCAAAACAAGTCTTTCACTATTTCTTGAATCTTGCAATCCACAGTCTCTTGATGCTTCTTGTTTTGTTTCTTTCTTTCTATACCCATCCAGAAACTTGGAACACGGTTAGGATCATCTTTGCCCACTTGATAATTCTCTATTATAACGTCTGCACGCTTGATAGTCTCGTGCCTCTTGATCTTTTCCAACTCAAGTGTGAAATCTTGGATCCATTTTTTGTTGGTACCTCCATAGATAAAGATGTATCTGTCCACTTTCACCTGAATCACATGATAAAATGATATAAGATATTTTTCATATATGCACAGATAGTATAGCTAATTAAAGGACAATCTGGTGCACTAGAGCTTCTACATAGGCAGAGTCCGGGAAGGGGTCCGGGGTCCCACCATTTTGGTGTATTGTACGCAACCTTTCCCTGTTTTTACACAAGAGGCTGTTTCCATGACTTAAATCCGTGACCTTTCAGTCACATGACAACAACTTTACCGGTTGCGCCAAGATAATATAACCAATTGATCAGAAAATAATCATTTTGCTTCTTTTTAATTCGTTCGGCATTGTTTATAATCTTTATAGTCATTCATGATTCAACCATATATCAAATTAAAATTATTCAAATTGTGAGGTTATTACCAGTAGTCCAGGAGTTGCTTTTTTGATGACATCCCAAAGCCAGTTCCACTTCAACTTGAGGTCATTACCATCACTTTTCCTAAATGGGAATGCATCAATGCCCCATTGGAAAATCAAGTCCATAGCATCTTCATTGGTTATGATTCCTTTAGGGTTGAACACTGGGATAATAGGATTATCAATGTAGCCTATTAATTCTGGATCTTTTATTATCTTGAGGCCTGGTAACTCAGAAAAGTACTCCACTACATACCATTTGATACCACTCTTCAATGCTTTGAAATTTTCTATCTGGATATCATCCCACTTCTTCACAATGGGGATCCACAAAATCTTGAAGTCTTCTTTCATGAAACCTTTTGATTCTTTTGGATTTTCTTGCAATCTTTCATAGATTGAATTCAAAAGTGTGATCTCATCTTGAATTCTATCAAGGCTTGAAATGAATAGCAACACATGTTTCTGCTTAAAAATATCAAGACCCTGCATATATATGTAATCAGTTAATGCATGTTGCACCACCGAGGTCTAGCGCAAATGATTGGTACGAAGTGTGTGCGAGTGTTGTAAACTCTAAGGTACTGAGTTCGATTCCTACTACATGTTTCAAAACTAACCGATTTAACTTGGACATTGCCTTGATAGATTTGTGGAATATCAGTTCCATTGCGGTGGATCAAAGCTTTCAAACAATCAACAATATCTTTGGGCTTACGATAGTTATTCGTGCGGCTAGTTAAATCATCTACATTTCCTGCAACAAACAGATATAAGCTCTTGTTATAGCACTATTTGAGATCAAAATCTCAGAGGGGTAAAGAAACATGAAACAGCTTAAAGTTTACTAACTTATTTGCCGTTCGCATGTTGCCAGATGTTTAACCAACTCCTCAACAACGCGAGAAAGCCTCTCTTTATAAGCTGATAATTTATAGTCCCTAAAAAATGAAGATAAGTAATAATGTTATATTATAATATTACATATGAAATGATAACAGTTAAGTTGAATAGAGCAATAGTTCAACTCTAACCGTTACATATAGTTAGAAATTTGTTATACTTAGTTGAATATCGTTTAAAGTAGTTACAAATTAGTTATGATTAGTCGATAGTTAGTTATATTTGTTACTTTAGATCGTTATATCTAACAATAATATTTTTTTTGGTCTCCACAAGACCACAACAGCATCACAACCGCAATTGTGGCCACATTAGTAATTGTTGCCCACATTTTTCCGTAATATAAAGGCTTGCATAGTAACTGCGACCATAAAAACTTACGAAACACCGACAAGGTTGCCAGTAGAAGCAACAATGGAAGCAATTGTCCAATAAACAAAGACAGGAATTTCTTGCAAGGCGTCTGTCAAAGCAGGAACATCAACTGGATCATAGCCGTCAGCAGACCATGTTGCCCACACATTCAGGTGAATCAACATGTCCACTATATATTTGACCAATTCAGTTACATCATTTGAAATCTTTCTGGTTTGAACTTGATTCAATACTCTCAACGAGTTTCCAAGCGTGTCTGTCGTTGTAACGCGATTAAGTTGCAAATAGTTTCCATATTCCAAAGTGAAAGCAGCTAGAGTTATAAGTGCTTTTGCATCCCATGAGTAAGATCTCAGGTTTTGAAGAATCCATAGTGTTGTTTGGTGTACACAATGTGGATCATTACGTGTGGTTATCATCTGTTATTGTAGTAATTATATTAGCAATGCATAATTTTCTTTTTAAACCTTAATCTACTAAGATAACACATAAAGTAGAAAATAATTACCTGACAAGAAATCAGCTTCAGTGTAGGAAATTCTGGTTTGAAACTGGTTACAGAAATCTTTGGAATAGTCTGTAAAACAATTTAGAAAGTTAGTTGTGCTTTTTAAAGAACTAATATATACATCAAAGGGTATCAAATCAATCTTATGATAGTGACCAATGTTATTATTTTATCAAGGTCCACAAGTTCATTGACATAAATTTAATATTTAAATAAAAGAAAGAAAACCAATGTATATATTTTAAAAACTTCAATTGATATGCATTGACAATATAAAATAAATAATTTTACACATACATTAAATCATATATTTTACTACATTTTTTTTTATGAAATATATCTTACTACATAGATAATTATAGACGACCCTCTCAAAAAGAAATAGACATAGTTTAGGAACTAATCTAATAAAGTAGCATAATAGTAAATAGATTTTATTTTTCCTTCAAAAGAAAAAGTAATATTCATGGACAGGTCCAAAAAATTTGATTAATGGAGGCATGATCATATCATATACTATAAATATTTTATATAAATTGATAAAGGTTAGACAATATGGTCAAAATAATATTAAAGTGTCCTTAAAAAAAAAGTGAATGCGTATAACCTGAAGTACAACACTGGACACAAGTTCGAAAATGATATTTGTATCACAAAATTCATCATCAGTGACATGGGTGAGATAGACTCTGTCCAAGATCTGTGGGTCATGAAGATCAAATGGGTTTGGCAAGAAATTAGCTTTGTTTTGTAGTGAATTTGTGGCATTCTTTTGGTTCAAACTACTATTAGTGGCAGTGGCACTTCCTAAGTTGGAAAGGGACATGATGACTTAATATTAGAGGAGTAGTAACCTCTTAAGATTTGTATATTTAAGAGCAAATGAATGATGGCTTGGTTTGATCGATTGGTTCAACTTATTTATAGGCTGGAATGCGTGAGAGTTTAAGAGACGTTTACATCTCTTTCTAAAAGTTTGATGCCTTGTCTGAAGGAAAAGAATAGTGTAATGAAATAAAGTTGTTATTTTACTATTATGATTTTATAGTTATTAATGTGCTAAGGATATTTTTAATTAGAAGAACATTTGATTACCAATTAAACTGGATCTAACGGAATAAATTAAACCCTCATAATGTGACGAATCAATGTTTGAATTCCGACTAAGAGAGATATCTAACCCTCAATGATATTATCGAAAATGGAAGAAACCAATGAAAAAAAAAACATCTAATCGTTTTTTTATCAAATTATATTGCCATATATATCAATATTTTGTTTTCTTATTTTCATTAGACCTTTGTGTTATTTAACACTAGCTAGTTGTTGAACAGATGGCACTTGGGTAACATAGAGTTGGATGACATTGGTGACATTGATCAATCACAATGTCATAATGCTTGTGAAAGAGAGAAAAACACAAGCATTGTAACATTGTGATTGATCAATGTCATCCAATTCTACGTCACTCAAGTACTATCTCTTAAACATAGTTACATAAGTGATAAATAAATTTTAACTAAAGAATACTAAAGTTGAAACATTCATGTAAGTTCGATGCCTAACTAAAAACAACCACAAGCCATACTTTATTTACTCTAGATTAGCTAGGGTCGCTTTTCCATATTGATGATTTAGAATATTAGGACAAAAATAGTGTTAAGTTGTACTATTTGTTTTCTTATTGAAGAAAAAAAATCACAATACTATATGAGATTCAATATTGGAAAAACTAAGATTCAATAAGAAAACCAATTTATTTACTTGCAAGTATGAGAATATAATATGAATGAGTGATTTGAAAGAAAATTTAAGTATGCCTGAAATTATTGCATGCCTAGAGAAGATCTATAATGCATGGGATGGTTTAACGATTATTATCATAATTGATGGCTTAATCCTATTGTATGTGAGTTTTGGCATGTAATTTTTTCATTTGTATTGTTTGATTTGGCACCGTAACCATTGATTAAACTATGTGTTCTGTTTTGGTACTCATTGTGTTAGACAAAATATTTTTTTCGTAGTAGTATATTCAGTTTAGCTTGTTAAAAAAAATGATTAGAGAAAATGAGACAAGAAAATATAGATTAGTTAGAGATTTCTATCATATTATCCCCGTGAACTTAGCTTATATGTAGGGGGTGGGGTTCGAACCCCGGACACTTCACTTCTCCACAATTTAATTGTGTAAGCTCTAGTCACTAGACTACTTGACAAAAAAAAAAATTCTATCATATTTTTTATATGGACAAAAATTAAGCATTTTTCAAATGCTTCTTAATTAATTATTTCAAAGAGTTTAGAGATGACTCACACACACAAAGCGTAGAGAGGTGAGAAATTGTGAGTTCGATTCCCTAGTATATCAAACGTCTCTGCAACATTTTATTGTTTGATTACTTATACCTAGAAAATGTGTATCATTCTGTGTCCGTCTGTCCGCTCTTCTTATCTTATTATGTTAATGCGTATAAATTACAAACGATAATTTTTAAGAAATTTGTGCTTTCATAATGTAACAAATTATACTTATCTTTTTCAATGATACCAACAATACAACAAATATAATATCTTTAAAAAAAATCTAATAAACATAATATAAATTCTTATCTTTTTGAATGACACCAATAAAATAGCATTCTTATGTTAAATTTGTTTAAGGGTATAATTGAAAAGAGAAAAAACCAATTCAAACGGTTTACATTCTTTATACACTCTAGTATAGAATATATAGTTATACTCATATATTTAATAAGATCTTATAACTGTTTAGAATTTTATGTGTATATCATAAAAAAATAATACTACAATATATTTAAAAGATGAAATCTAATAGAACTTTTGTGTAAAAATATTTGTAGAATCCATGTTTAAATCTTAAACTCTTTAATCAATCTTTAGTAAAAAAAAACTCTTGAATAAATCTATATAAACCTACTTTGATTTAATTTCATATAGTTTCACAATATTTATATTTTTTTTAACCAGGCCAACCATATTGTAAACCTACTATGATTATTCAACAAAATAAATAAAAATATTGTAATTTTCTTTTAAAGGAACCATATTGTAAGCTTGACGGCAACTTTTATTAGCATATAAAACAATCTTCTTCTTCTTCTTTTGTCAGAAGCTAAAAAGAATCCTAAACACACAACAACAAGAATATGAGAGAATATAAATCATATCAAGTAGTATCTGATGCAATTGGTCTCTAAACGTGACACACGCTGCGGTGATGTCGTGTTTATTACATGACCCAAATTGTTGTACCCTTTGTCTTCTAAATCTAAAAAAATTGTTGAACTCTTATAAGTTTCATTGATGTGAGTATAGGGTACTCAAACCTGTTACGAAAAGAAATTATATTTGCTTTATTTTTGTATCAATATATCATTTTTTTTTTTTTAAATTTTGGTCGTAAAATTTTGATTATCTCAAAAGTTATCATATAAAAGATGTTTAAATATAATACAACTCTTGATAGAAATGCTAATGAATCCTCTTTTGTACCAAAAAAAAAAAAAAAGAAATGCTAATGAATGCTCTGAATGTACTTTTTAAAAACTTTAAATAATAAATTTTTATAGAAATTTGTGATCTTTGCTAAAAAAAAATTAAATTTGTGTATAAAAAAACAAAAATTGAAGTATTAGAAACTTGTAATAAATGGTTTTTTAATTGATAATCCTTAAAGAGTCTTGGATCAATCTAAACAACCCGACCATAATTTAATTTCATATAGTTTCACAATATTTATACTCTTTATAATCATTAACCAAGCCAGACAAATCGTAAACGTGACAGCAGCAACTTTTATTAGCGAAAGAACAATCTTGTGTTTTTGACAGATCAAGCAAAATAGAATCCTAAACAGAGTCAAGGTTAAAAGAGAATTTAATAACAGCAAGTAGGATATGATGCGTTTGGTCTGTAAACAACCTGAATAACGCCAACCTATAGTAGCTTTTGGAAAGAGTAAAGAGATTGAGTTCTAATGCATTTTAACATTGAAAATTGCTTTTCTGACATTGAAAACTTCACAATGATACAAATAAAATACTTATAACTACCACTAAGTTACTTTCTTCAATTTATTGCCGTATGTTCTTCCAGAAGCTTGCTCAAAATCAACCAAATTGAACAATAAAAACATTTTAAGTCTGATTGCATTAAATTCCACCATTTTATCATACACAAAAGAACAACCAGATTCCATTACTTCATTACATCTTCAAGATCTAAAAGAAACTGATAAATTTTATTTTTTTTTAGGGATGGAAACTGATAATTAAAATTACCAATGGTTCCTAAAATTAGATCCTATCAAATTTAAGAACCAGTAAACTTGGTCACAGCCTTGGTACCCTCAGAAACAGCATGTTTGGCCAATTCACCAAGAAGAACAAGTCTGACAGCAGTTTGAATTTTCCTTGAAGTGATTGTTGGCTTCTTGTGATTCTTGAGCAAGCTTCACGAAGATATCATTGATGGCAAAAGGGAGGATGGGGCTGTAAGATAGCAAAAGGGAAATGATATGGAAAGACAGTGAAAAAAAGAAAGAGAAATAGATGGAGAAAATGTACACCAATAAATTGAAGAAAGGAATTCAGCTGTAGTTAACTACCGCTGAGCTGTAGTTAACTACCGCTGAGAGCATTTAAGTATTTTACTTGTGTCATTGTGAAGTTTTCAATGTCAAAAAAACAATTTTCAATGTTAAAATGCATTAGAATTTTTTTTTTTTTTTTGAATAAAAGGCTATATTATTAAGAGAATAAGTCAGAATGATACAAAGATTGGGCTTGGGCTGGAACATCTTCCACCCAGACCTGATTCAAAGTAGCGGCTGCCAAATGAGCTAAACAGTGGGCCACCGAATTTCCTTCTCTTTTAACATGGGAGAAGCCACATATGCTAAATCTAGAAGATAAAGAGACAATGCTCTGAGTAAGAGTCCCTAAATAAGTTCTATGATCTTCATCCTTTCTAGTTAAGATAGATATCAACTTTTCATTGTCATTTTCAAATAAAACTTGCTGAAAACCACTTTCCAGAGCGAAGAGAACAGCTTGATAAACACCCCAAGCTTCAGCAGTGAGAGGGCACATGAATCCAGGCCGGTGCCAAGTACCACAAGCTTCCACTTCATCGGCATCGTTCCGGGCTATAACTCCAATACCCCAAACATCCGGTACGGAGAGATTAGCATCAGTGTTGAGTTTAATCACTCCTTGCTGGGGTTTAACCCATTTTGTATGCTCAGGAGCTCGAGTTGATCGGAGAGCTGGATGAATCTGGTTATATCTATGGTGATGATCTGGAGGTCCAGATCTAGCTTTCCGAAAGCTACTGATGCTATTACATGCGCGATGAATAACAACATCTTCAGGTATAGTTTTGTCTTCAAAGACTTTTTGATTTCGCGCATGCCATATGCTGTATAAAAGCGCAGCTAAATTTATGATAGGAGGTTTATCATTAGTGTAAATGAAAGAGATGAGCCAATTAACGAAGTCTGCAGTGGTGTTAGACTGAAAGTTTATCCCTAAATTGGAACCGAAAAGCTCTCTCCGTGAGCAGTCACAATTGAGGAATAGATGATCAATGGTCTCAATTCCTTCTTCACACCTAGGACAAAGAAGAGAGCAGTTGATCCCTCTTTTATGTAATTCTTCTCTTACAGGAAGTGCTTTGTTGATTATTCTCCAAAGCAGAACCCTATGTCGAGGTATAGTGTCAAGACTCCATATCTTTTTCCAGGTTGTATCCATAACATTATTATTGGATGTACCTTGGTCTTGTTGGGTCTTCCAAACCTGCTGAGCAAAGTAGCCCGTTTTAACAGAGTATTCTCCAGATTCATTATGCATCCACATGATAGAGTCCTGGCTTTTGTTGAAGGTAAGAGGGATTTGTTGAATAATGGTTCCTTCAAAAAAAAAAGAAAAATGTGTTCAATGAGGTCTTTGTTCCATCTTTGGGGGTTATCAATTATAAGATCCTGAACCCTTTCAACATTATCAACCCCAGGGTTATGAGTTAACACCTTGAAACCAATTTGATTATGAAGCCATTGATCCTTCCAAATGTCAATAGAGGCCCCATTGCCCACCTTCATGCAGCATCCTTTGTTTAGGATCCAAATAGCTTGGTGGAAACTTCTCCAAGCGTAACTAGGGGCATAACCTACTGTAGCCTGTAAAACGTCAGTTGTTGGGTAGTATTTGGCTTTAAAAACTTTAGAAATTAGAGCCTGTTGGTTGGTGTGGAGCCTCCATATTTGTTTTGCCAACATAACCATATTGAAGTCTCTAAGATTCCTAAAACCAAGGCCACCATCAATAGTTGATCTAAGAACCTTATCCTTTTTGACCCAATGAATTTTCTTGTTGTCTCCATTGCTTCCCCACCAAAACTTGCACACTGCCCTTTCAATATTGTCACAAGTTTCTTGAGGGAGAAGAAAGCAACTCATCACAAAAACATGGATAGCCTGAACTACAGCCTTGATCAAAACACTCCTACCTGCAAAGGACAGGTTTCTCTCCTTCCATCCCTTCATCTTTTTAATAACTTTATCCATGATATAGTTGAAGTCCTGTACTTTTGACCTACCAAATTGAGTAGGCAGACCCAAATACTTGGTTATCTTGTTGGATATGTTAATAGGTAGTTGGACTTGGAAATCCTTCTTGATGTCTTCTCTAAGACTAGGATTAAAAACCATCTTTGATTTGTCCAAATTGACTTTCTGGCCTGACATATCTTGATATAGTTGAAGAGTGTCCATAAGAAAATTTGCTTCTTTTGGTTCAGACCTACAGAAGAATAGACTATCATCAGCAAAAAATAAATGAGATATAGGGGGCGCAGTAGGAGCTATCTGAATACCATGGAACTTGCCATCAGCCAGTCCTTTTGTCAAAAGTCCAGAGAGGACTTCTGCACAGAGGATGAACAGATAGGGAGACAGAGGATCTCCTTGTCTAAGACCACGTTGGGGGTAAAATTTATTACTAGGCTTCCCAATGATGAGAACAGAGAAAGAGACAGTAGTCACACAATTCATGATAGTTTTAACAAGATTGGGGGGAAAACCCATGGTTAAAAGAGTTTTGTTGAGGAAACTCCATTCAATTCTATCATAGGCTTTAGTCATATCTAACTTAATACCCACTAGTCCTTTTTTAGTATTATTAGTCTTGTAAATCTTATTGAAAACCTCAAAAGCTACTAAGATGTTGTCAGTTATAAGCCTGTTAGGCAAGAAAGCACTTTGGTGATCAGAAATAACTTGAGGTAAAACATTCTTGATCCTATTGGCTATAGTTTTAGTGACAATTTTAAGAATGACATTGCATAAGCTAATAGGCCTATAATCAGAGGGTTGAGTGGGATTATTAATTTTAGGAATGAGAACAATATAAGTATAATTTTTAAGTGTAGGATCACTCCCTTTGTTGAGAATTTGAAGAGCCAATTGAGTGACATCTGAACCTATGGTTTGCCAGTAGGTTTGGTAGAAAAGAGCTGGATTCCATCTAGTCCTGGGGCTGATGTTGCCTTCATGGATTTCATGGTAGCCTCCACTTCTTCAATGGTGAAATCTGCACTAAGTTCAGCCTGCCTGTCAGTGGGTACTCTGTTACTAATCACATCTAAATTATTGTGCACCTCTGTAGGATGGGAAGTAGAGAAAATATCAGCAAAATAGTTAGTAAAAATATCATGAATGTGGATATCATCATTCCACTCTCTGCCATTTTTATCAGTGATAGAGTAGATGTAATTTTTCTTCTTTCTTTGACTGGCTTTGAAGTGAAAAAATTTGGTATTATTGTCACCATACTTGAGCCATTGGGTTTTAGCCCTTTGAGCCCACCAAACTTCCTCTTGCAACAAAACATCATTGAGATTAGTCTCAATCTCCTTGATCTGGCTTTTCACCTTTGCATCAGGGATTTTATTTTTGAGCTGCATAAGCTGGTCCTGAAGTTGTCTGATTTTTTTAGGAATACTACCAAACTTTCCTTTTCCCCAATTAGATAATTGATGGAGAACAGCCTGAATTTTGTGAGTGTTGTCCCCAATAGTGTTTGTCCAAGTTCTTTGAACCACTTTGTGACTGTCTTTATCATGGCTCCAGATTTCTTCAAATCTAGTGATTGTTTGGTGATTTTTCCTACTAGGTCTACTTTGATGTTTGTCCTATGATGCACGGACACGGACACGAACGTGGGACACGGCTAATCTAAAAAAACGTAGGACACGGACACGGCAATATATATTTTATATATTAATAAAATAAAGTATTTTGTGAGAATAATTTATAAAAAATCTAAAACGAGAGGCATAATTCATGTTTATTTTGTGGTGCTAAGATAAACTTAATTTTCAGCCAACACATACACAATTAGTCTATTACTGTGCCCACAATAGTCTTTCATGACCAACTCATATGTAATATGTATATATAAATCATATAGGACAAAACGTGTTGACCAGGTCTTATGACTTGTGTAAAGGGAACATATTATAATATAAAATAGTATATACCATCACCATGTGATAAAAGTTCATACTTGTGTTATTATTATTATATACTTCATACAGAAAAACTTGTGGTCATAAAGTTCAGACACAGTTTTCTATCAAAACGTGTGGTGGTCAAAATTTTAGCAAAACATGAAGCTCCAAACAGATAAAGAAAACGTTAGCACAGTACAGCAAACAAAGAGAAAAGTGAAAAGTGAAAACCCATGAAATTATAAAGAAGAAAGCAAATTGATAGAAACCTGGAGTAAACGACTACGACATGGAGAGACGACGAGAAGGAAGCAGACGGCGGCGCCGGAAAAGGTGCGGTGGGTGTACAGTGAGCAGCGAACAGGATTAGAGATGTGTGAGTTGGGTTTTATAGTTTCTAAATTGATACCCCAGCCTTGAAACCTAGTTCTCTTCCTTTATTTTCTTCATTTTTTTTTAATTTATGTTATGGGCCGTGTCGTACTCAACTGAGCGGTGTCGCGTCCGCTGTAAGTTTTTTTTTTTTGTTGGATACGGCTAGATCCACGTCTGACGCGAATCGTACGCGTGTCGTACGCGCGTCCGTGTCGGAACCGCGTTGGAGACGGCAACACGGCAGATCTCAGCCGCGTCTGTGCATCAGAGTGTTTGTCCCAAAACTCAAGAAGAATCGGAGAGTGGTCAGAGGTAAATCTTAATAAATGATAATTAGTATATCTAGGAAAATAGTTTATCCAAAGATCATTGGCACAATATCTATCAATTCTTTCTTTGATATGGTAAGTGCTCTCTTGGTTATTGGCCCATGTGTACTTGTTTCCATGGTATCCAAGGTCAAAAAGATTACAGTTTTGAAGAGTATTTTGGAAGAGGTTACAGAGGTTACAGAGGTTATAGTTCACATTTTTGCCTCCCAATTTCTCTGAACTATTAATGTATAGGTTGAAGTCACCAAAAACAAGCCACTTGACATTATATTTACTATTATAGAGATTGGTAATAGCTTCACAAGTCAAGTGTTTTTTAGATTGATAGGGATAACCATAGAGCCCAGTACCACACCACTTTTCATTGTTTAAAACATCCAAGACATAAAAATCAATAAGCATTTTATTATGATCAGTAATATTGAGCTTAACATCATTGTGCCAAATCAAAGCTAATCCTCCAGACCTACCTCCACCTTCAGAATTACAGTTAATTATGAAATGATTTTGAAGGTGGCCAAGACACAACTTACTAGACACTTTAGGATCAGAAACTTTGAGCTTAGTTTCCATTAGGAATACAATATCTGGACAGTTAGATCTAAGGAGCTTTTTATAGGCTCTAACTGCATCAGGGTTGCCCAACCCTCTGCAGTTCCAGGTTAAGATTTTCATATTCCTAGGCTGGTCTTATCCTCAAGACCTGCCTTTGTCATTGTCATATTATTATCCATTGAATTATCAACAGACATAGTGATACCATTTGTTGCTGTAGCTTTCCTTTTCATGTGAACTTTTTGATTGCCAGGAATTGTTTCTAATTGGTGCTGCTGTTGCTGGTTTATATCATTGTTCTGCTGAGTTGTAGAGGAGTCCTTCTGTGGTTCAGATTCCATGTTTAGACCTGACATCATTTCTGAGAGCCCTCTAGGTATGGAACTAAACAACCCCCCACTAAGAGATTTCCTAGGATTACTGCTGAAAGTTTTATCTTTTTTCTCCATCACCCTCCTTCCATAGTTATTTGAGCGTAGCCAAGCTCCTCTAGGATTAGTAGTATCCTCTCCAACAGACTCTTCTTCCTCCTGAGGGTTAGAGCAGTTTCCTTCAATATGACCAACTAAACCACACTTGAAACAGAACATTAGAAGATTTTCAAACCTGAAATCTATCCAGTTAACACCATCAACCTTGTTTCCTATGAACAAACCTGCCCTAATGGGATCATTGATGTTAAACAGAATCTTTATCTTTACAAATTTAGCCTTATCAACAAGTTCATAGACAGCAGAATCCAGTACTTCCCCTAGCTTTTCACCAATGTCCTTGCCCATACTAGCAGATATGCAGTGTAGGGGAAGTCCCCATAGTTGTATCCATAGTGGTACAAGAGAAAAATTTAGGTTTCTGAAGCTCACCTTTCTATCCCATGAGTGAACAATTAGCCATACATTCCTGACAATCCATGGGCTACCTTTAAGGATTCTCTTGATATCTTCTTCTTTATCCATAGAAAATTGAAGGTGTTTGTCTTCTAATTCTGTAACTTTGAATCTTGTGGGGTTCCCCCATATGCCAATTAAAGCATTGTGAATCTGTTGAGAAGGAATGACTTTGTTTGATAGAAATTTTCCAATTACGCTTTTCTAGCATATCTTAACAGAATCTTGAACATGGCTTTCTTGATAATAGAAAAAAGGTTCTTCTTTTTTGGATTGTGGAGATTGCTTCTGTTGTCCAAAAGAGTTGGGAGATTGTTGATCTTGGTGTTTTATTTGTGGTGCAGGATTGGAGAAAGCTGCAGATGGGCTTTACTGGTACCAATGCCATCAGGGTTGAGGGGTTCAACATAGAGCAGGTTGGTATTCATGGAGTGTGTTTGGATTTTCTGAATCTTGAAAGGGCGTTGAATATTGTTGTTATGACTGAAATCAAGAGAAGCTTAATTTTCTTGTATGATTTCTTTGCCAGCGATAGAATTCATGAGTGGAGGGATATCAGAAAGACACAAAAATTCTGGAAAAAGCAATAAGACAAGAAGACGAAGGGGCAAAGGATAAAAATAGAGTAAAATAAGGAAGAAAAGGCAGAGGAGATCAACGAAAACTTAACCTAGATACACCAAAAGATCATCCAAGGATGCAAACTAAAGCCAACTACCCTAAATCACCAAAGATAAGGGAGGATAACAACAAGAAAACAAGGTAGGAAAAAAGGTTAAAAAAGATTAGAATTGAATTGAGGTGATGATGTTATAAATAGTTTAAACGTTTTAACTGGGACAATTTTTATACAGGACAACTTGTCGTGTAAATAAAGGTTAGCTTAGTCAATGATAATTTATCCCGTGTATTTTATTTTTTCTGAAAGTTTAGTCAATGTTCGTTTCTCCTATGCATTTTAGTTTATGAGGGTTCAATATCATTATATAATTGAAGTGAGGTGACATCATAAACAACAGGAACATTTTAGCAAAACCAATTTTTTCTAAATATTGTTTATCAAAGTTAGTTTAGTTAGCGACAACTTCTCTCGTGCATTTATGTTACTTTAGAAATTTTAGTCAATGACCACTTATCCGATGCATTTCAGTTTTCTACGAAATTTTATTCAATCTTTGTTTATCCTGTGCATTTTAGTTGATAAGTGTTCAATATCGTTTTAGAATTGAATTGAGGTGATGATGTTATAAATAGTTTAAATGTTTTAGCATGAACAGTTTTTATAAAGGACAACTTATTCTGTAAATCAAGGTTAGTTTAGTGAATGATAATTTATCCCGTGTATTTTATTTTATATTTTCTGAAAGTTTAGTCAATGTTCATTTATCCCGTGCATATTAGTTTATGAGGGTTCAATATCATTATAGATTTGAAGTGAGGTGATATTATAAATAGCATGAACGTTTTAGCAAGACCATTCTTTTATAAATAACAATTGGTTATGTGTATAAAAGTTAGTTAGTCAACGACAACTTATTTTGTACATTTATTAATTAATTGTAAATTTCTTTTTATGATAGTTTTTAAAATTTCCGCCACACCACACGCACTACTACGAGTCTGTTTGGTTAACCCCAAAAAAGAGCTTTTAGCTTTTAACTTATAGCTTATAAGCTCGTTTGACAAAAAAAGCTCTGTTTGGTAACACTTTTTCACCATGAGCTTATAGCTTATTTCACGAGCTTATAAGCTATTTTTCAGAAGCTATTCCAAGTAGCGTTTGAGCTTATAGCTTATAGCTTCTCACTTTTTCTTCCAATTTTACCCTTATTATTTCATTTAAATTGTATTTTTATCCATTATAATTTCTATAATAAGCTAAGTAATAAAGACTACTACCCCTTTATTCCAATTTTTGTATATATATCAGCAGGTTTTTTTTTTTTTTTTTTTTTTTTTGAAAATATATATACCTTCGTTTTTTTTTTACGAAACAAAATACTATTATTCTATTAGTGTTACTTTTTTTTTTTTTTTGAGGTAAGTGTTATTTTCTTTATTCTCTGTTATTAGTATTACTCTATTAGTGCTACCTTTTTTTTGTTTTTGAGGTAAATGTTATTTTTTTTTATAAAGTGGAAACACTTAAATGATAATAAATATAAGATAAAATTTTAGTGAATAAAATTTAATTTAATTTATAATACATAGGATATATTAAATTAATAAATTTAAAGTATTTTTTTAAAGAAAAGTTAGTTTATAAAATTACAAATACTTAAATTAATGATATAATTTTTATTATGAATTAAGAATACCCTTTATGTCATTTTACATTTATCAGCTAGTTGAACCGCTATTTTTACAAAACACTTCAGTTAGCTTATCAACTAAAAGCTATAAGCTATCAGCTAGTTTATCAGCTATCCGCTATTTTTACCAAACAGAGTCTACCACACTTCAACTCTATACACATTATCACTCTCTTTCTATTATTCACTTTCCGAAATCCTCACACGTCTCACATATCAATGACATTTTGACTATATATATTACGGCTTGTACTGTGCATAATAATTATTTTTAATTTTTACCATGGACAATTCTACCTATGTATAATATTTATTTAAAAATTTGTATCCCTGACGACTTGTCCTATATAGAATAGTTAGTTTAAAATTTGTATAATTGTTGACTTGTATTGTACGTTATAATTATTTTAATTTTATGTTATTGACAACATCTCATGTGTATAATAATAAATTTTTAAATTTTCAACAGTGACATTGTCTATAATCCTTAAAAAAAAACTTATATCGTCTATAACAATTATGCTAAAAAATTTATCAGTGTCGATTTGACCTGTGTCAAATAATTATTAAATTTGAACATTGAACACTTATCAAGTGTGAAATAAAGATTTTTAAAATTTATATCAACGTCGATTTGTCTTTTGTGTTATAACTATTTTATTTTATTTTATCAAAAACAACCTGGCTCATGTATAATAATTATTTTATAATATGTAGCTTAGTATTTATTTTGCACATCTAATCAATACAATCTCGTGTATGTGTTTAACGGTGATGATAATTATTTCTATATTTTTATTTGTGTCGACTTGTCCATTATATAATAATTATTTTAAATTTTTAACAATGACAACTTCTTCTATGTATAATATTTGTTTTAAAAATTTGTGAGACTGACGACTTGTCCAATGTATAATAATCATTTTAAAATTATATTATTGGTGAATAGTCACATGTATGACCATAGTTTTAAATTTTTTATCAATAACTAACATGAGCAAAAATATTGGTGAATAGTCACATGTATAACCATAGTTTTAGTATTATTATTTTTTTTTTGAGAAAAATAATTTTGAAATTTAAATAGTTAAATATATTATTTTTTATAATTTTAATATTTTTAAATAGTTAAATATATAATAAAAATTAATTGAGTGGTATTAATTTTGAAAGAGAAGATAACAGTTTCTCTCTCTCCCGTATACCATATATTTGAAAGGGAATTTTTATTTATTTTTTTGTCAAAATTTTAAAAGGAACTTTCAAAAAAAATATTGAGATAAAAAAGTTTTGTTTTTAAATGAGTTAAAAGAAAATAGGACGAGCTTCTTTAAATTTCGACCCATTAATAGCCAATAGCCCAAATTATAACACTAGAATAAAGAAAATCATAAACCAAATATTCATTTCAGCTTCTCATTCTCTCTCTCACATTCAAGTGTTCTCCACCCGCATTAGAAACCCTAGCAGCTGCCACTCTATTTCTGGCGACTAACCACTCCGACCAGCCTTCTTTTTCCAAACGAAATGCATACTATTGAAGCTCTCTTTCTCTTTT
Source organism: Medicago truncatula (assembly GCF_003473485.1). NCBI lineage: Eukaryota > Viridiplantae > Streptophyta > Magnoliopsida > Fabales > Fabaceae > Medicago > Medicago truncatula. The sequence continues at coordinate 37,147,299 of NC_053042.1, read as the reverse complement.
CTTTTTTTTTGGTCAAGTAGCCTAGTGGCTATAGCTCACACAACTTATTTGTGGAGAAGTGGGGTGTCCGGGGTTCGAACCCCGGCCCCTGCATATAATATGCAATATCCCTACCAACTGAGCTAAGCTCACGGGGATTATCTTTTTATATATATATATATATATCAGTGATGACATGTCACATGGTTAATAAATATCTTAAAATTCATATCGGCTAAAACTTGTCTCTTTGTGTTATAATTATTTTGAATTTGTATTCAATGATAACAAATGATGTGTATAATTCTATTATTTTTTTAAGTTAGTTTTTCACTTACGTTATGGTTTGAATAAAAAGGAGAATAATATTTTTTTGAAGGAATGAGAATAATGTTTAATAATATATATTAGTGTATCCCTTGTCTCGTGTATAATAATTATTTTATAATATATATCAGTGATGACAAATCATATGTTCAATACTTATGTCCTCGTGAGCTTAGCTCAATTGGTTTGGATAATGCATAATATATCCAAGGTCTGGGGTTCAAACTCCGACCACTACCAAAATATGTTCAATACTTATTTTAAAATTTATATCAGCATGTCTTGTTTATAATAATTTTTAAAAATTTTGCGAAGTGACAACTTGTCTCGTTTACAACAATTATTTTAAAATTCTGAAGTGATGAGTTGACCCTTGTATAATATATTTTATCAATCTTTTTTAAAACTTGTCTTTTAAACTATTTATACATCGTCTCTTACTGCCTCACTTCAAATCTATACACATCACTCCTCTTCTACTACTCTCTTTGGTATGTTGTACGTATCAAACGATCAATGTTTTACCGTTATTTTTATGTAACAATGAAATATATTTACCTTATGTTTTTATGAATATAAAAAAAATTAAATTTTAATATTCATTAATTAATGTAACAACACGTCTTTAGATCTTGTAAAAAAACACGTCGTTGGATATATATATATATATATATGTGTGTGTGTGTGTGTGTGTGTAAAATAACATTTATTAAATTATATTTTTAGAGGTTAAATAAACTACTACTATTTTTTTATTATTTGATAAAGAAATTAATATTATTATTATTATTTTTTATATATTTTTTAAAGAATTTATTTATTTATATTTTTATTATGTTACACTAATTTTGCAATAAAAAAAGTCTATACCCCTTTACCTCTTTCTATCTCGAGAATTGCTGTTCCCACATTACATAAGACTGTGCCACACGAGTAAATGACATTTTTACCCCTGCGGCAGTTAATTACCGAAGTTTGGAACCGGCTGCAGTTAACTACCGAAGTTCCTTCGGCAGTTAACTGCCGACGAAAAAAGTTAAAAAAAAATAATAATAAAAAACCTCGGCATTTTAGTGGCACTTTACTGCCGAGGAATTCATCAATTTTTTTTTTTTTTTTTTAAAACAAGGATCTACAATCTGTAGATTACAAAAGCAATATCAGCACAATAAAAATTTGATATTTTTTCTTTTTTAAAATTACAAAGCTATTTAGTACATGGAAATGTATCCAAAGAATCATCCCACCTTTCCACGGCCTTCAATCAACTTGACATTAAAATTTTTCAAAATATTCTTGTAGATGCCACTAAGCCTCAGCATTTTTATTTGCAAAGTGATGGATCTGTCAGAATTTTCATACATCAAAGTTAAATATAAGTCCGAAAGCTATCCCATGCCCATACCAATTAAACAAAATGAAAAAGGAAAAAAAAATAATTATGAGTTCCTCGGCAGTAAAGTGCCGAGGTTTTTTTTTTTCGTCGGCAGTTAACTGCCGTAGTTCGGCAGTTAACTACAGCCGGTTCCAAACTTCGGTAGGTAACTGCCGCAGAGGCATTTTCGTCTTTTACATGTGTTTTTCAGCCCTATCATATGTGTAAACAGCAACTCTCTTCTATCTCGTACAAACCTAGTGTATTTTTTTATAATTTTCTTTTTATTTTATTTTTTGTCATTTAACTTTATTCCACACACACCATATTTATTTCAAAGTTAATTTTCTCTCTCTTGACCAAAGAAATCTGGAAAACTCTCTCATTCTCAAACAAACCCTAGCCGCCGACTCCTCCCTCCTTCAGTGTGTCTCCGGCGGTCGTTACATTGCTCCACCATCTTCATCCTCTCCTTTTCATCTGTAATTATACTCTATCAAATTTATTTCAAGTCAAAATATTGATTGTGGTGGCATTAGTTTCCTACCAACAAAATTGCTCTGTTCATTCGTTGGTTTAATTATTAGCATCTAATGTATACTTTGTATTTAAGAAGTTTATGTGCCTTCGTAATTATGTATATATACTGAGACTCCAGTTTTCTGATTCCTCTCAACAGTAGTTGATAATTTTCTGTTTTGCGTATCACATTGTTTCACTTTTTCTCTGTTTTGCATGCTTAACGATACTTCACTTTTAGGGTTCTATCACTATACCCGAATTTCACTTGCTTTGTTTCTCTTATCAATATATTAATGTGCATGGCTTTCTCTTGTTTTCTTTAAATTTTCTGTTAACTATGTGTTTGTATAAAAATCTTAAAATTTAACCTTTGTCTAACTTCTTCCCCATTGAGTATGGGGTTTGTGTGTAAAATCAGTTTCTGGAGAAAAAAACACTGTAATCCATAGGTTTTTCTTAACTTTTTGCATGAGTTTTCAGCTGCCTCATGCATTTTATCGTGTATTGGTGATACTACAATTTATGTTCATGATGTGGCTACAACCACTGAATATGGTCATTGTTTTAAGTCCTTGTTTGGATAAACAGCTTATTTACCGTCTATAGTAAGAGCATCATGATAAGTGCTTATTGATATGACTAAAGATAAAATAAAGTTAATTTATTTTCGTATAAGCTGTAAGCTGTTTTCATAAGCTATCTGAGACAACTTATGGAAGTAAGCTGAAAACACAAAACAGCTTATGAACAATGTCATAAGTTCTCCCAAACAGTCTCACAAAACTTATGTCAGTAGATAAGCTCAAATAAGTCGATCTAAACAGACGGTTTTCTTTTTTAACCTAGCTACCACTACTACTGCACTGCTAGTTACTACATGTTAAATGATCTGGGAATTTATATTTTCTGAATTTTGTCGAATCTGGTTTCGCATTTCAGGCATAAAATTTGTATGATTACTTTATAATTCAAAGGGTCTGAATACGTTCTTGGTTTATGTAGTTAGTAGGACAATGTGTATCTTTATTTGAAAAGCTTACGGATCCCCATGTTTGAATATCTTTGCAGCCACGATCTCCCTCCTCGAGTTTCTTGCTGCACTTCTTCACTCGGTTAGTTTTTTTTATCCCTCTCAGCAATATTTGGTATCTTTTTTTTTTCTTCCGTCATCACATTGTTTCAAACACTTAACGATACTACCCCCTTAAGGGTTCTATCACTTGCAAACAAATACGAATTTGACTTATTTTGTTTCTCTTACCAATATATCAATGTGCATGGCTTTATTGTTTAGTTTTTTTGTTTTCTTTCAATTTTCCGTTAAGTATGTGTTTGTAAAGAAATCTTAATATAACCTTTGTCTAAATTCTTCTCATTGAATATGGGGTTTGTTTGTAAAATCAGTTGCTGGAGAAAGAAAAAAAATTGCAATCCTTGGATTTTGTATTTTCTATAGCCAAATCATGCACGAAAATTGCAGTGTCGCCATCTAAGATAAAATGCTTATGGAAGTTGAAAACTTCGGCTCGTTTGCTTTGTAAAAACATTTTCTATTCCCATTTCGATATGTATTTTATCTTTAGAAAGGTGACACTACAATTTATGTGCATGATTTGGTTATAGCCACTGAATATGGTCGAAGTATTTGTTAGCTAGCTATCACTTCTACTGCTCTAGTGCACCGGGTTGCCCTTTTTTTTATCACTTCTACTGCTCTCTTAGTTACATGTTAACTACTGATATGAGAATTTATATTTTCTGAATTCTGACGAATTTGGGTTTGCATTTTTAAGCATAAAATTCGTATGAATATATTACAATTCAAAGGGTCTTAATTAGGAAAGACTTTTTATATGTTCTAGGTTTATGTAGTAAGTAGGGACATTTGTTTTTTATTTCAAAAGACGTGAACTTGAAAAGCTTATGTATAATGTGTTTAGATGATTTCTACAATCATAACTCCATCTCCTGGTAAAATATTGATTGTGGTGACATTAGTTTCCTTTCCTACCAGCAAAGTCACTTTTGCTATTCATTATTGGTGATTCCAAGTAAACTACAATTTGCATATGATTTGTCAGCTGCCTTATGCATTTTATCTTGGATTGGTGATACATGAAGCACATATACTCCTCGGATTAGGCGTGTCACGGTGTCGGATATGTATCGTGTCTGACACCAAAACATATGATTACATTGATTTATGTCATTTTTTAAAATTATTATCGGTGTCAACATCACCGTGTCATGTCCGTGTTTGAGTCTGTACTTCATATACTACAATTTATGTTCATGATTTGACTGTGGCCTCTGAATATGGTCATCATTGAAATCTTTTTTAACTAGCTATCGCTTCTACTGCAGCTGCACTGTTAGTTACTACATGTTAACTGATCTGAAAATTTATATTTTCTGAATTTTGTCGGATTTGGTTTTATACTTTTAAGCATAAAATTTGTATGGTATTTTTATAATTCAAGGAGTCTGAAATAGGATTTTTTTTTTTTTATATGTTCTTGGTTTATGTAGTAAGTATGAAAATGTGTATCTTTATTTGAAAAGCAGTGAACTTGAAAAGCTTATGTATATCTGTGTTTTGAATAGTTTCGACATTCATAACACTATGATCTCCCAGCATAATATTGGTTGTGGTGACATTAGTTTCCTAGCAACAATTCAATTTTGCCATTCATCGGTTTAGCCATTACCATCTATCTACTGTATACTTTATATTTAGAGAATTTCTGTAACTTTGTTATTATGTATATATACTGATGCTCTAGTATAATTTGGCTACAACCACTGAATATGGCCATTATTTAAGTCTTTTAACTAGCTGTCATCTCTACCATGTTAATTGTTAACAGATCTGAGAATTTATATATTTCCTTAACTTTGTCGAATTTGGGTTTGCATTTTTAAGCATAAAATTTGTATGATCACTTTAAATTTCAAAGGTTCTGAATTAGGAAAGATTTTTGCATGTTCTAGGTTTATATAGTTGGTAGGAACATTTGTATCTTTATTTGAAAAGCTTATATAGAATCTGTGTTTGAATAATTTCTACATTCATAACTTCATCATCTCCTAGTAAAATCTTTATTGTGGTGACATTAGTTTCCTGCCAACAAAATCACTTGTGCTATTCATTTGTGTAATTATTAGCATCTACTGTATACCTTATAATTAAAGAACTTCTGTGCATTTGTAATTATATATACACCTACTGACACTAGTATAATTTGATATGCCATGGAATATAGCACAATGTTTCTCAAAGTGCAGCTTCCTTGGAATGTCATCATTGCTGCAGAGAACCTGAAGCCAGGCAGTCTCATGCTTCAACGGGCAATCCTCATCCGGCTTTTAAGCGATTTCGCTGCAAAAAAGGCGACAAAAGACATGGGATACTTTCTTGCGGTGACTACACTGGATAAAATAGGAGAGGGGAAAGTCAGGCAACATACTGGAGATGTTCTGTTCCCTGTTGTTTTCAATGCCGTGACCTTCAAGATTTTCAAGGGTGAGGTATTGGAGGGTGTCGTCCACAAGGTGCTGAAGCATGGGGTTTTCATGCGAATTGGTCCAATAGAGAATGCCTATCTCTCAAGTAGCAAGATGCCTGGGTATGTGTATGTTCTCGGTGAAAACCCATATTTCATGAATCAGAAAATGCCCAAGATTGCCAAAGATGTCAAGGTTCGAGTTGTGGTGATCGGTACAAAGTGGATGGAGGCAGAGAGGGAATTTCAGGCATTGGTTGGCTTGGAAGGGGATTATCTAGGACCAATTTCATCCCCTGATATGTAGCTGCTATGATTCTGTAATTATCAGTCTTTATCATTCGTAGGTACTATGGTTCTGTAATTATCAGTCTTTATCGACCGACTATGCACTGGTTACTTGATTTTCTTGCTTTGAGTACCATTATCTGCTACTAGACTGATTTATAATTTGGTTGTTGAATAGCAGAAGTCTATGATTTGTAATTATCAGTCTTTATCATTCGTAGGTACTATGGTTCTGTAATTATCAGTCTTTATCAATCGACTATGCACTGTTTACTTGATTTTCTTGCTTTGAGTACCATTATCTGCTACTAGACTGATTTATAATTTGGTTGTTGAATAGTAGCATAAGTGTAAGCTTTCGTAGTAGCAGAAAACCTTTGGTGATCCAACCAAGGAATTTGCTCAATGAATTTTAGAATCTTTGTCACGTCTTCCACATTGCTTGATGCTTGGATGTCAGACAAGATTCAATGCATCAAGCAGAAGTGCACAACCAATAACCAATCAGGAATCACATTCTTTCAAAAAAAAAAAAAAAAACCAATAATCACATACTAAAGAAATTTATCTCAAGATATAGCGAAGTATCTGAAAAGTTACAGCTTTGAGCTCATGAAATTTATCTCAAGATTTTTTTTTTATTTTTACCAAAGCTTGATTAAACTACACTTCTTTGCATATACATTAATAACCTCCAGTGAAATACTACAATGAGTTCTGCAAGTTCTCACAAGAATAATCTTATCTTTTCAGTCTTTAAAAATGAAGAAATAAACTGATAGAAAAGAAATTAAAATTGGCCTCAGACTAGATAGACTTGATAGAAAGGCCATTTTTATGTCACTTTATTTAAACCTTTCAAAATTTAATTTGACATTTAGTTTCAGAAGATCGATTTAACCATCTTGACCTGTAGAAGTATCATTTGTCTTTAGACGAATGCATCCAAGACCTATCTCATCGCTTGGTATAAAGTTGTTCATTTTATCATAGTCAGGAGATGATTCATTTTCTTCTTTCTCAGATTCATATAGATTGAGAAGCTTTTGTGGAAACTCATCCATTGGTGTCAATGTCTCCATTGGTGTCGGCGTCTCTATTGGTGTTGGTATCTCCATTGATGTCGGCGTCTCTATTGGTGTTGGTATCTCCATTGATGTCGGCGTCTCTATTGGTGTCGACGTCTCAGACGATGGATGCCCCTCTACAAATGAATGTTTTTTTTGTGGGATTTTGATGTTCCATAAATTTGTATTTTTCTCACCTGAGAAAATAAGGTGCTAATGATTAAAAAAATATTTATACATCATACATGCTACATATTAATGAATAATTTTTTTTTTTGTCAGGTAGCATAGTGGCTGAAGCTCACACATATTTAATGTGGAGAAGTGGAGTGTCCGGGATTTGAACCCCGACCCCTACATATATTATGCATTTGTCCCTACCAACTGAGCTAAGCTCACGGGGACATTAAATTTGTATTACCATGAGAATACTAGCTAATAATGTGTAAATATATTGATGAGATTGATTGATCAATCTTAGACCAACTCTTTTTAGTTGTCATTGTATTAGCATAAATTCTCTATATATGTATGTAGGCATATGGAGTTGTGTGTACGCTTTATGATGCACAACAGTATAATTAATTCAAAATCCATTATTGTGTATACTTAAATGAATGCTCTTTCATTGGAATGACCTCAATTCAATGGTTTGATAGGTGGCAAGAAGCTATGTCTTGCTGCAGACCATCAAATTTTCAACTACAAAACACGGAAATATAAACTATTTTTGCATTTACTATCACTCATGTATATCATAGCATGAATGAAGTCTTCGGTAATTTGAAATCCTCCAAACAAGCGTGGAACACCATAAAAAAGGTGTTCCTTAATACTATTTAGTTTCGCCTCACATGGCGTCTTCATTAAACTTTATTGAACCAATAAATCTTAAGAGAAAATTGTAACAGAAGATAAAAGAAATGATAAAACACAAACAATGAACCATAGTGTTTGGTTACGAAGTTTGGCAAAAAGTATGTCTACGTCTTTGACTAAAGATTAATTGTAGTTCCTTCTTATTGATAGTGAAGGAAATTAGGGTTTACAATGTTACAATTCATATATAAATATTACGATTCAAATTATGTCAATGCCCCTGAATTATATCCCTTAAGAATATTCTTACAATGTCTTTCTTGCTCACTTGTCTTGCCCATTTTACACTACTTATGAGTCATATCCAACATTTTCATTTTCAATCGATAAATTTATTTAGATATTTCAATAACTTAAGCAACAAATTACTTTCTCAACCGCTACAATAAAACCCATGCACAAGAAAAGGAAAAATAGATGATATAAAATGAAGGGAAAATGAATAACTTGTGCTTTACATTTGGTGAAATATGGGGTGAACAGTCAATTAACTTATTGCAATTTTTATTATCTGAAGTTTGGTTTGAAAGATTTGCATTACTTTCAGATGCTTTTTCAATGTCAATGTCCGATGACTGATTGTGTTGGGCTCTCTTTGGGAGATAGTTAGCGAGGGTTCCTTTCGCCTTGAAATGTAAAACACAAGCGTTACACAATATTGGCGTCTCATATGGTCCTTTGCGCCAAACTTGAGTTTCTGTTGAAACCATGTTATAAGATAAATAATAATAATGTAAGATGAGATTCACATTAAAAACTAGAGTAAAAAGAAAACGTTAAAAACTTTGAAATTGGCGTTAATTTCTATTTTTTAGGGATTGACCTATAATATTTCGTAACCATGTGATGTATGCGAAGTATACACCAACTTTGTATATGACTAATGTAGTTGGAGTCTCCCCTCCAACCACGGGTTTTCATCTACAAGACTTGAATTCAAGACTTGCTTAAGCAATCCAAGTACACTTTCACCCATTTAAAAAATAGTATTAAATATAACTACGTTAAAAGCCCTATAAAAAGAACGGTGCATGCATATTTTCATTAGAGTACAATATCTTAATTTTAATTTTAATACCATGCAAACATTTTTTAAGTATGTTTTAAGGCAATTTTTATGGTACACTCAATTACACCCATATGTTAAATGAATAGTTTAATGAGTTATTTTTTTATAGAAAAAATATATTTTCTATTGGTTACAATTATAACATTATAATAGGTGTCACTCAACAAACAACATATTGCCTTGTCACAATAAACTACAATAAAAATTGACCAACAACAAACAAGTAACCCCACTTCAGCAATATGCATTTATGATAATTTTTAACTATGGTATACAAAAGATTTAGTGCCCAATATATGTTTCCCTTGATAATTTTCGTCTCATATTCTAGTTATTTGTACAAGTTGCTGGCCAAAATATAATGGAGTATATATAAGGAATGTAGATAATATAAATTATCATCAATATGCTTTATTTAACGTCGCCAATTGGTGGGAAGGGGTTGTGCTAATGGATTTGGCTAAGAAACTGTTGTATGTTTTCTCAAGATTGAGTGATCTGTTTGGCCCTATTTCTATAACTATTGGTGGCATTGGAGCTTAGTGGATTTACTAGGAATGCAGAGTTGGTTGGATTAATTAAGGGTTTAACTAATCCCTCAAATTTTGTCGTCTGCTATCTAAAAGTTGAAGATTGTTTTTACAATCACTATAAAACATACTTAAAAAATCAAACCAGCCCAACCCAGGAATACACTATTTCAAATTTTGGATCGGATGGTTTTTCCTCCCAAAACTAAACCAGTCCAACCCGCGAACTCCCCTCTTAAAAGTAATATCATAAAGATACGGCAAAATAACAGGTTTGATGCGAAATATAACATATAATATACAAAAAATTAACAATTAGGAAGGAAAAAAATCAATTATGTTTGCACCACATGAAATAGTAAAAAAAATTGAATTAAATTTAACTAATTAGTATTATTAAAAAAACTAATTGATAATAGATTAATTCAATATTTTATGTATATAAAAAAGTATTAATATTTGTGTATACGGTTCGGTTTGATTTTAAAAAAGGAATTCAATATCATATCCAATTCGGTGATTTTTACAATAGTTTATCAAAATACATCCAATAATTCTGTTTTGTGCGGGTCTTTTTTGTTGGATAGGTTTACTTATTATTTTAGATCAGTTTGAAAGTGAACACCCCTACGTTGAATATGAATTCCTCTGGTAGAGAGAGCTTATGAAAAACCAACAAAAAATAACTCAAGATAAGAGATGACTTACCATTAACTCCACAATGCACACATGGATCCGCCATGAATATCGTAATTTGAGATAAGGTGAATGAGCAGAAGCAATTTAACTAGTTAGACTTGAATTTAGTAGAAGAGGTGTAATATTTATTGTTCGACCATGTCATAAACAAGAGTACCGGCGCGAGCCTATAGAAAATCAAAAAGAAAGTTATGTGATAATATTAAAAAGTTTCATAAAACGAGTCAAATGAATAAATGAAATACCAAAAGTTTTACACCTCCTTTTTTTGGTTGAATACCTTTGTGTTAATCTTGATAGGTTTTTGTACACACCAATATACAACCTGACACAGGGAGTATTTTTTAAGGAAGCAACTTTTGATATTTGGTCAAACTCTCGCTAAAATCTTTATTTGCTCTCTATCCCCGACTCCCTATAACTTCCCATCTCTAAATGTTGATTTTTATTGTCTTTTTTATTTAGTATCTAGTTTGCTACACTGTCATTTATATTTTATAAATTAAATAGTTAGGAATACTCGAGTTTGATTATTGACGGAAAAAATATTTATTCACTTTACTTATTCATATGGTTAAGATATAATTTAGGCAATTTCTATGGTACGCTCAATAAAATTGAGTGTACCGGTACATCCATATGTTAAATAAATAGTTTAATGAATTATTTTTTTTAGAAAAAATTTATTTTCTATTGGTTACAATTATAATAATTATATTTTATTTCTCAAAAGTGTCGGCAAATCAAAATTCAAATTTTTTTAATTTTTAATACCCATAATAGTGAATATTAATTATTTTTTTTTTGGATAAAATGTTAAAAAATTAGTATGATTCTTATAAAGGATGAAATGACGTTTTTTCTTATAAAATAATTTTTTCTAAAACATAAAAAATGATAAATATCTCTTTATTACATAAAAATGATCGATAACTTATTGATTTATGAAATAGGTGTACTGGTACACTTTAATTTAAAGGTGTACCATAGAAACTCCCTATAATTTATATTTACCAAAATGGAAAACATTACCAAGAAAAAGGATGGGCACGTTGCCCAAACCAATAGACAAACGCCACTTGTAATATTAAGGCTATTTGCTGAGTATTTAGCCTAAGCATAAGGACTAGCCGCATAATCGAATCAATATTATATTACATTTTTGGTGTCGTAAATTAACTTTTTATTTAACTTTGATCAATTAGGTTTTTTTTTTTTTTACCCCTTAAATCAGACCGCTCAACAGGGGCCTACGGACTGCCTATTTAATGCCTAACTCGACTCAATTCGTTTAAATAAAAAGGTCAGGTTCAAAAAATTTATAAAGCATATTTAATTAAACAGACCAGACTAAAGCTTACCAAAAAGCCTATTAAGCATTTTATATAGAATTTATCTTCCATTATTGATATTGTTGAAGTTATTTTCATAAATTCGAGTCTTCATATGATTTGGTTATTTGATAGTATATATATTGGTGTGATTAGAGTTCATCGGATTTTGTTATTTAGTAGCAAACCTATTTGTGTGCTTCAAGCCTTCATAAATTTTGGTCTATTTAGTAGTAGGTTTATAGGTGTTGCTAGACCTTAATGTAAAATATGCATTGAAATAAGCTTTCGAACTTCATCAGACCTTTGAAAAGGTCAGATCGTGCCTTAAAAATTAGTCTATGATGAATAATAGGCCAAACTCAGACCTATTTTTTTTTAAGTAGACCGAATTTAGGCCTTACAAAGTCCGCCCCGACTAGACTATTTCCACCCGTAGTTACAAATGTTAACTTCAAAAGTATTGAAAATCAAGCAAATTGAATAAGATATTAATTTTAGAAGCTACTTTTTTAGTAGCTTCTAAAAAGTTGTTATGGTCCTAAAAAAAAAGTTGTAATGGTGGTACTATTTTTTATTTATTTTTAACTATATTAAAGTTGTAACTTTTTGTCCTCAAGCCCTCACTCAACTGAAAAAAAAAAAAAATCAAAATTGTTAAGTTGGACATCAAGATTGAGGTTTGACTCTCAGCTCCTCCACTTACGTGTAAGTTTTCAATGACCATTTTCATTATGTCTATCTACTTATATAAAAGTTGTAACAAAGGGTTTGTTTGTTTCGAGCTTTTTGGTGGGGAGAGGAGGGGAGGGCAGATAATATTTTTAATTTGACATTTTTTATTATTTTTTAGAAGGGGAGGCGAGGGGAGAAAATCCCCTCAGAGTCATTTATTGCTTCTCCCAAATTGGAGTTTTTTTGAGAGGGAGGAAAGGTGTGCAATTAATTTAACATTAAAACTTAAATTTATTCTAACTTAAATTTTAGATCAAATGCATCTAAAAGTCCTTTAAGTTTTTCGTTTTTTTTAAAGTGGTCCTTTAAGTTTCAAAAGTCCCAAACAAATCATTTGACTTTTTGAATCGTTTCGAACAAGTCCTTTTAGAGGATGATGGTGATGATTCAGATGATAGCAACAAAGAGCATTAACCACCATTCGCCATGCCTAAAAAGATGACTGATTTTAAGTGGGTGTTAGGAGCCAGATTTGGTACCAAAGATGAGTTCAAGGAAGCAACTACCAACTATGCTATCTACAATGCGAGACTAAAATGACTTGTTTGAGACTTTTGAAGCTTAAAGGACCACTTTGGGAAAAACGAAAAACTTAAAGGATCTTCAGATGCATTTGACCTAAATTTTAAGGACAAAAAAGTAGATTAATTTAAAAAATTCCTGCCCTTCCCTTGTGAACCAAACATGTTTTTAATCAAAATTCCTCTCTTCCCCTCCCCTTCCTCTTTTGAACTAAACATATATTTAATTAAAATTAAGATATCTTCCTTTCCCTCCCCTTCCTTCCCCTCCACACCATTAAAATCTTTCATCTTCCCTCACATCCGTTGAACCAAACAGATCCTAAATGATTGGTTGAAGCATTAATAAACTTCACAAATTAATCGGGAGGCATATTGAATTTTAGTGGGAATATTAAAAGGATTGTTAATTAAGATTGAAATATATATTTTTGTAATAAAAACATAACAAAAGATTATTAAACTTGCATATGTACCTTTGAGTAATTTCATTGTTTAATTATAGGAACACTAGCGAAAATACAGGCACTCACGTGTCCTTCTTTCCGCTCTTTTTATTGCGTTAACGTTTAAAAATTATGAATGGTGTTTTTTTTATGAAATTTTGATTTTGATTAAAACTAAAAAAATAAATGTTTGTTGCTTTCAATTTATAACAAACCAAATAATATAATAAAAAAATATAAATTCTTTTTTTAATGACACCAACAACAATCTTTATTATAAAAAAGTTGTTTAAGGGGATAATTGAGATAATGAAAAAGTAAGTATTAATATACTCATCTAGTTTGTTACACTTTTTAAATGATAAGGGGAAAATATATATATATATATATATATATATATATATATATATATATATATTCATATCGTGTTTGTTACAATTGTTTAATATTTAATATTATTCTTATCTATAAAAAAAAATATTATTCTTATCTATTTGTTACATGTGTTGTTTGTATTTAAAATTGAGGGCACTTTTGAAAAGAAAAATTCAACCCAAAATAATTGAAAATGATAGTTTTGTTTATATATAGTATAGATAACAAAAAATAATAGATCTCCAAAAAATTTAGCAATGCCATTAAGTAATTTCACTATTTAAATTTTAAAAAATTATAAGAAAAAAAATCTAAAAGTCAAATGGTTTTCAACTAAATATGAGACTAAATACATTTGAACTTTTGGATTCAATATCAGACTAAATACATTTGAACTAAATAATAGAAAATTTAAGCCATATACACAATACTTTTAATTCTTTTAACGCAATATACTTAATGACATTTAATATTCATAAAACAGAAGCATTTACTTTATTAATTTTTTAAATTTTTGTTTTTCTTACAAATTTATTTATTTTTTGTTGATGCAGAGTAGCCACTGATTCTTAGGTGTGCTTTAGAAAAGCTTTGTTTCGAGACATATAATCTAAATGAGAGTAATATTACTACCACTCTCTTTGAACACTTTCTCTAATACTCATTCTCTTATTGGTTTAAATCATTGTGGGTCTACACTTTGAAAATTGAACCCTCACAAAATGGTGGCACATACATTGATTTCATCCAATAAATAAGTGAGTATTATAGAGAATGTTAAAAAGTGGATGTTGTTAGTATTCCTCATCTAAATGAATATGCAAATATAATTTGAGTTGTAAATTTATAGATCAATAATGATTACTTTAACATGTACACCAAATCGTTCAAGTAAGAAAACAATAATTTATCATCTTTATAAGGATTTTTGTTTTCGACTCCGTGATTAACTAAACCTATAAATTAAAACAAAATATTATGGGAGTTTGCAAGATTGGGTGTTTGCGACTAAATTCAAAAGGGTTTTGATAGAGTTTTGACGACGACTAGGAGTCTTTAAATCCTCTTTATGTCTTAGTTGAATTAGCACATATTCCTAGACCAAATACTTTCTAAAGTATATACTCTCGACGTCTAATAAAGTAAGACATATTCGCGCTGCAATTGCACAGACGCCTTCGTGAAATATTGCTTCTCTAATTCCTGTAGGGATTGATATCCTCACAAGTGTTTGAGAAAGTTAAATCTAGTCATACAAGAGGAATTCACGATTCCTTGGCTAACATATCTAGTAAATTGTATATAAAGATTCCGATCAGAAAGGCGAACTTAATCAAGATCGCGGGAACCGAAAAGCATTAAATAAGCATAATTCAAATAGTATTGATAAAAGAAATTATAATTGATGACAAGTCATCTTACGCTATTCTTAGCATGTTTTTCAGTCAATTTCAGTAGGTTTTACCAGCAAAGCAGAAAAGTATTAGATTAATTGTCTACGATTTCGAGATGTTTGTAATGTTTTCTATATTTGAGTCTGTAATTCTATTCTTCCCTAAACATAGCAATTTTAGGGTGTTTTTGAAGTAATTCACAAAGAAATCAAGCAAATCAGGCAAAGCAAGAAATCCAAAGATTTATGTGAACCTCGGGAAGGTGAAGAATGAGGGTTCAAGTCGCCTCAAAAGACTTTACAAAGGGAGGAATTCTGTTCCCAAGTTCTAAGACATCTTACATTGTAGAAAACACCTCAACATGTGAAGAAAACAGGTAAAACAACACTGAAAATGCACTGAAGCGCCCAGGCGCACCACAGGGGGCTAGGCTCCCCTTTGCAAATACACTAAAGCGCCTGGCAGACACATGCGCCAGGCACCCCTTTTCTTGCGAAAAAAAGACACTTTTCTTGACTTTTTCGCCACTGGAAGTCCATGTTTTTAGCCCAAGTTAGGTGAAAACTTTCTTCATTCATAATTTCTCGTTCAGAACTGGAGCAGTTCAAGAGGAAGGCGATTCTAGGCGACAAGGAGGAGTTCTATCTTCTCCTATCTTTTATAGGGTATGTTTTTATCTTTTTGTATTTTGTCTTAATTATCACGTGTAACTAGATATTTATAGGCTACGGTTCTAAGATGAATCTGGATTTTATTTGTTGGATAATTATTTAATTTAATATCGTTTATTTTAGTATATTTTCTGTTTGCTATTAAGTTTTATTAGGATTAATTTATTTTGGAGAAGTGCAACCCTATATTATGTACTTAGGTTGTGACATGACCTAACTTTGCTATTACTATCTGGATGCTTATATCATGACATTTATATCTTTATATTAATAACTACCTGTCTAGAAAGTAAATGATTAATAACTAGACGAAAGATACCGAAAGCGAGTTCACCCTAGTAGTAAATACTTAGGAGGTGACATTACTAATACTGAGTAAAATATGTTGAACCTAGGATGTAACTAGTTATTAATTAGGGAAACAAGCACCAAGGGGAGTGAGCCTAATAGGACCATTATCCTCGACCTCTTGGTAAGGTAGACGCTGATAGGGCTACCCGTTTATAGAACTACTAAGGGGAGAAGGATAATGAGCAATGAGTGTCCTAAGATTCATAGATGGGAAGTCCTTAAAAAGCATTGGCCTTCATTGCCTTTGGAAACCTAGGAACGCCAATTTAAGTTTATGTTTTAATTACTTTTGAATTAGCAAGACCCTGCACGTAAGGATCACCATGCGATCAACAGGTGTTGTTAGCCATCAGAGGGATAAACCTAGATCAACCGAGATAGTATAGACCCTGCACGTAAGGATCACTGTGCGATTAGCAGGTGCAGCTTGACAATCGACTAGGTTAAAACGTCCTAACGAACTCATCACTTGTATAACCTACTTAAGATAACTAAATGCGACATGAATGTTATTGAAATTAAACAAAATAAATAGAGGGATCCAAAGAATCCTAACCGCTGCTTACTTTTCTGCAATCAAACCAGGTAACTTGCACTGTTGCAAACAAATAAAAATTACAATCTCTAAACCTTAACTATTTTATTTTATATCGTCAACTTAAAATAAGTAACACGAGTTGTTTAGATGAAACGACAATTGTTGTGGATATTATACTCTACTTATCATTTTATTACTTGATAAACGATTTGGTACACCTGTCTAATCCGACCATCAATAATGCACTTGTAGAAAAAGAAAACAAACACTAGAGGTTCATCTGTAAACTCAAATCTAAAGTGTTTAGTTAGTCATGGTAACCGAATACATTATCAAAGATATGGAAGTCAAGTTAAAAAACAAGAAGATACATGGAGAATAGTAGAACAAGAGAAAGTGCTCTTGAGTGCTAAATCCTGTCTATTCTTATCTCTTGCACTGAGTATGCAATAAAGTGAAAGACTAGAGGATTGTCTCATTTCTAAGAAAGTAGGGGATACACTAAAAACGCATCATGAAGGAACATATAATGTCAAATAAGCAAGAATTGCCATGGGTGTAAGAAAGTGTGGTATATTCTCAATGGAAGAAGGTATAACCATTGATGATATATTTTTCAGATCATAACCATTGTGAATGGCTTGAGAACACTTGAGACGATCTATTCAACACATGACATAATCAGAAAGATTCCTCATATTTCTTCCTAGTACTATGAGACCTATGGTAACTTCAATAACTCTACCCAATAATCTTAAGACAATGGGAATGGATAAACTAATTGGAGCTATAAGATCTATGATGATCGACAAATATGTCGTTATTACCTTGCATTTATCTTCCATTACATTTGATCCTCGAGTCTATGCAAATCATATTTAACCCATGTTTAATCTAATTAGTTTTTAATAGTTTTAAGAATCTTTATTCAATTTTTATGTTTATTTGAATTTTAGAAACCTTTCATTCTTTCTAGTGTTGGTTTGAATGACAGGTCGTGTGAAGATGTTCATAGGTATAACGTTGGGGAGCATGCTGACGATGTAAGAAGTTGTAGCGTTGGAAATGAGTCTAGAGCTATAATGTTGAAGATCTCTCAGTACGGGTCATACAAATGTACGACCTTGGGTCCATTATTTGCAAGTCTTAAGGACTAAGTTTACATGAGTTGGCTCTAGGGAGTATGGTACAAGAAAGAAGGAATATGATGATTCTAAGAGATAAGGCTGACAACTTAGAGGAAAAAGTATTGAAGGATACTTCCCGACAATGTAGCAAGCTACATCTTTGCGAAGAATTAGACTTGGTTTATTAGATATACACTAAAGTGGGATCAGAACATCTTGTGCATGGAGAGGAATATAAGGGAGCCTCAAATAATACACCAAAGAGATAACGTATATTCCTATTCTTAATGGTGAAGGCAATGACTAGAGCTGTCAAAACGGGCGGCCCAGCCCGTTTAGGCCCGGCCCGGCCGGGCCAAGGGCTTTTAAGGGCCGGGCTAAAAAGCCAGGTTTAAATATGGGCTGCAAAAAATGAGCCCGAGCCCGGCCCTATACGGGCTCCCGGGCTAACGGGCTGGCCCTGGCCCGTATTTTTTTTCCCTTTTCCATTCTTTTAAGTACGGAACATACATAAATATGCCGGGCTAACGGGCCAGCCCGGGCCCGTATCAGTCTCTCACACACACAGACCACAAAAAAAAAAAAAAAACAGTTGTATTTTTTGCGGGCTTCCGGGAAGCCCGGATGGGCTAGCCCTAACGGGCCAAGGGCTTTTACGGGCCGGGCTAAAAAGCCCTCTTCAATTTCGGGCTCCAATTATTCGGCCCAAGCCCTACATTTTATTCGGGCTTTCGGGCCGGCCCTTACGGCCCGGCCCATTTTGACAGCTCTAGCAATGACCATGACACAAAAAAAGACCCAAAAGACACCAAAGGATAAAAAACGACTTCATTTGTAAGGTGTGCTAGTGGTGGGTTGTGCTTAATAGAATAGAGATTGGAGGCTGCAACCTCTAATCAACTCTAGACACCAACTTTGAGATTCAAATCATTCTTCTTCATCTCATACCTTCATACATTTCATCTTGAAAGCATAGTAGTTAGAATCTTCATTATAATTTCTCTTTTGTAAACTATAATCTTATGCATTTATGTTTTTATCTCTTATCTTTTTCCAAAAATACAGAGAATGCTAAAAAGAAGAAGTATATGCTAGCCATATAGGATGATCCTGAAGTTCCAGAACATGGTCAAGATGAAGAAGCCAACTTGTGCATCAATATTGATTTTGATGATAATAAGACTCTTGAGGTAAACATTCTTAATGTTGTCATTTTCATGAGCAACTTGAAAATGATTTTGAAAACCTTAGAAACGATATATTTTTTACAAACAAAATGTCTCTCCTTTCAAAAAGAGATTGATGACTTAAAGCAAGAAAAAGAAAAACTTCAAACCTTAAATGATATTTCAAAGAAAATTGTTCAAAGTTTACAAGACTCTTTTTTTCAACTTGAACTGAGAATCAAAAAAGGTTTTCTAAGATTCAATCAAAAAGGCAACCTTCAAAAACCTTTCATTTGTAAAGAGAAAATGTTATTTTGAAAAATGAAGTTAAAGTCTTAAACTTGACATAATTTATTTTTTTCCGAAGTAAACTATTACATTTAAAAATATTGTTGTATCTCAATCAGGAATGATTAATAAAACTGATATTTATTTTGATTATTGTTAGGGTTAAATATTGTTAGGGTTAAATCATCTTTGGAACATAAGGACAAGACACAAATCAAAGGCAAATGTTCAACTGATTTTTCTAGTAATGATCAATCAACTCCCCTCCTTTTCCAAATTATAACTTCGGACAATCACCTCTTGAAATTTGTGAAACATAAGAACAACCTGATTTTGTCAAACGTCGTTCAGTTTACCCCCTCCATCAGTTTTCTTCGCGAGTTAAGATGATATGTTGCATTGCCACATATGTAGAAAGGACATGCTATGTCATACGTTTTTTTTCTTTCAAAAAAATAAAATAAAATCTGGATATTTTAACACACACCTTCGCACATTGTAATATTCACTTTTTTTTTTTTACAAAATAAAATAGTTGGAAACTTAACCACTACAACAACTTCCAATCTTTTAATAATATTCACTCTTTGATTAAACTTATAAAAAATATAATAAAATTGAATGTACCTTTTCTTTTTTGAAAGTTGCTTGTTTCTCTTTTAAAATTGCTCATTTCTTTGACCCAATGAGAATTAACTCACTCTTGATAATTTCAATCACTTTTTAAATCGAATCAATCAATTTATAAAATGTTAGCGGGAGTTAACCCACACTCAAAATGAACCTTTTTAAGAGAAATATAATTTTCTTATGGTGACAACTAGGGTACCCATGGAAGAATGGTGGGTAATTTACCCCAACCAATACATATTTTTAAGTGGTATCTATAAACTATCTTGATCCAACCAATAAATTGCTCATTTTCATTGGTTGGTGTGTAAATTATCCACCATTCTTTAAAGATAATCTAGAAAAAACCTTTTCTTATTTTTTTCACTTTTTTTTATTTTTTGAGGGAAGTTATTTTTTTCACTTTTTTTATTTTTTGAGGGAAGTTATTTTTTTCACTTTGAAATGCACCTTCATACACATTTTAGCCACAAGAGGAATTGACCGTATGCATATGCATGAATGAGAGATGAGTTTGATTCCTAATCCTAATTCTAAATCATCTTCATCTTCATTTTGCATAAAATGGCCATGGGATTCTTTAAACCCTAACCCTAAAATTTCCCAAACCCCTAACCCCTGCAATTTCGAACCTCCATGGTTATTCAAGTCTCTCCAAAACCTTGGATCATTCGCTTTCAATTTCGCTAACTCTATTTCAAATTCTTCAATTTCTCAAACTCCTAATTCATCTAAACCAGATCAGAAATTGAATTTGACATGGAACAAGAAGGAAGAAAAAGCTTCCGGTGGTGCCAAGCAGGCGGAGGCGGAGCAGCGAGCGTTTGCTGCTGCTCTGGAAAGTGGGAAGGAAGCTACATTGCTCGAATTTTACTCGCCGAAATGTAGGCTCTGTAATTCTTTGCTTGGTTTTGTTTTGGAGATGGAGACGCGGAACGCGCAATGGCTTAATGTTGTTATGGCTGATGCTGAGAATCAGAAGTGGTTACCAGAGGTATCTTATTTTCATATACTTTAGGGACTAAATTGACGAATTTTGTATAGTTTAGGGATTCTTTAGTATATTTTTACAGTTCAGGACTAAATTGGTGACATGTTGATAGTTTAGGGACTAAATTAATGGTTTATTCTTGTATGTCTGTCATGTTTAACAATAGGGCCACTGTTAATAAGGGCTTCAGCCTCGGCATTCGGATTTGTCCTCCAATTTTTATTGAATGTAGATGGGCCTGTTTGGATTGGCTTATTTGAGTTTATCCGTTGGCATAAGTTTTGTGAGACTGTCTAGGAGAACTTATGAAAACTGGTTATGACAATTTTTCAAAAGCTTTTTTCAGCTTATTTATATAAGTTCTCTAATATAGATTATAGCTTATAAAAAAACTTTTTTTTTTTAAAGAAAGCTTATAAAAACAACTTATAGCATATACAAGAAAAATTTAACTTTCTTTTATCCTTTGCTATAGAAAGAGCTTATGCATAAGCGGTTATCATAATAAGCACCTGTGCTATAAGCTGCTTATCGAAACTGACATATACAAAATTTTCACTGGTATTAGGTCTTGTTTGAATACAACTGAATTGAATGCTTATAAATGTTCATGTATAAGCTATTTCTATTACAGAAGATAAAATAAGGTCGAATTGTTTTTATACAAGTTATAAGTTGTTTTTATAAGCTATCCTAGAGATATATGTAAATAAGTTGAAAACAGGTTATGGAAATGTCATAATTTGTTTTCATAAACTCTCTCAAACAGTTTTTCAAAAGCTTATGACGGTAGGTAAAATCAAATAAGTCAATCCAAATAGGCCCCGAGAATATTCCTATAGTGAAATCCCACTTGTACGACCTGATACATGGATCCAAATCTCCATCGATTTGTGATCGATTATCTTTGAGACTCTTTGCAGGTTTCTCATCTCTTACATAAGTTGCAGTTTCTTGGTCTTGAGTAAAGCCTAGGGAGTCTTCAAAACTACAAACTGTTGTGGATTATATGTCATTTAGCAACCATAGTAGTCAATAGCGCGCTATAGAGGCATAGCGGCAAGAAACCGCTACGGTGGCTGTCGTATCGTAGCGGCACGGTTCAAGATAGAGGCCGCTATAGCTTCTATAGCAGGTAGTGGCACGGTTCAAGATAGCGGCTGCTATAGCTGCTATTGGATTTTAACAGGAAAATCCCATATTGACCCTAATTTTATAACCATTTTAAGGGGCATTTTGTGGATTTCGTATAAACCCTAGCATTTTCCTAACTCTTTCTTCTCTGCTGCAAAACACACAAAACATGATCTGCAAACTAATTGGTAAACCCTCACAAGAATTGCAAACCAATTGCCATCGCTGATTGCACCGCTGCCATCATCTCCCACTGTTCATGTTCCGTCTATCTTCCTCTATTCTTTGTTCTCCTTATAGTTCCTCTGTTCTTTGGTCTTTTGGATTTAATGTTTTGATTAAGACTTGTGAAATTTTGTTGGAGACTTGAAAGCTTTCATAAGTTTATTTATTTCCTTGACATTTTTGGTATTTGGATTTGAATGTAATGTTTTGTGGATTTGAGTGTTTTGACTTATGAATGTTTCATGAGATTTGAATGTTATATTTAATTTTATATTAAATATATGTTTGTTTATACTTTATAGTATTATTCAATTGCGGTCTTTCTGTTACACGCTATCCCGCTGTTGGGGTCGGCCATTATCCAGAGTTGACTGCTGTGTTAGCAACACACAAGAGATGCATAGAGAAAAGGAGATCTGAAACACAGTCAATAGAGTGTTGTTCTTCTTCTTCTGGCAAGAAACTAGAAAAGTAGAATATAATTAACTTACAAAAGTTAAGAAAAACTTAACTCTTCCTAGTTGCAACAATCAAACCTCTTTCTAATAACTGACATCCCAATTAGAAAAAAACTCATATCAACTGGAATAGGTCTAATACTAGCTGTTAGGATACATGAGAAATATCTTAATAATATTAAGACTGTATCTTTCAGAATATGTTACAGTATTGTAGGTGATCTCTTATAGTGTGTTTGTTTTGAGGTATGCAAATATATATTACTAGGAAAGTAAGATTGAGGTTTAAAAAAGTATTAGGGGTATAATGGATTGCAAGAATATTTTTTTCTTGGTGTTTTCTCTTTTTCAATGGAAGATAAAGTACATATTTAGAATAACATGTAGTAGTGGCATGGAAAATATCTATGCAGCCTTCCTACGGTAGCATGAATAATGGTACTTGCATGTCAATCCAAAATCAACATCCAAGGCCAAAAAGTATTGTAATTGATTCCGACTTGCATGGTTGGTGGCATGGTTTCCACAATCACCCTAAATCATTAAGCCTAGTCTTTTGGGGTTTCTTCTTGAAAAAGCTCAAGCTAGTACTCCTTGATATTCTTCCAGCACCTTATATGAAATTGTGAATTCTGTTATCTTTCAATTCCCTGTTTACGAATACTTTTAGATATATGTTATTTAGTCTCCTTTGGAGAGTTCATTCTACTAATCTGCTCATTGTGAATTCTTGCTGAACTATAATTAATTTTTGTTACTGCAGCTCCTTAATTATGATGTTAGTTATGTCCCCTGCTTTGTGCTTATTGACAACAAAGGAAGGGCCCTGGCTAAGTCGGGTGTCCCACATAGTCGTCTACATGTTATAGCTGGACTCTCGCATCTTCTCAAAATGAAGCGTCCTCAACAAAGTTAATGGATGGTGGGCATGAAAACCAACATTTGTTTGCGGTACTGTTCTATGATCTTAAGTTGCACTTCTTTATATATATGGTGTTGAGTCTGTTTTAATTGAGATGGGACTTCTTCTGCTTGTTGGAATTTGTCCCATATGTAAGGTTTGCTTCGAGTAAGAAACATATTGTA
Organism: Medicago truncatula; assembly: GCF_003473485.1. Classification (NCBI taxonomy): domain Eukaryota; kingdom Viridiplantae; phylum Streptophyta; class Magnoliopsida; order Fabales; family Fabaceae; genus Medicago; species Medicago truncatula. The sequence goes on along the minus strand of NC_053042.1, from coordinate 37,123,594 downwards.
TGACTGTCCTTGCAATCGTCCCTTCTTTAGATTCAACGTGTGGTTGAATCATATGTTCATATTTTTTATATAAACTGTTGATCATTCCTTTTCCTCCTTGCCTTCTTTCTCATTTCTTTTAATTGTAATCCCTGTTTATTTCTATTGTTACTTTCTGTTCTAGAATGTTGGCATCATCACCTTCAATGTTTTAGTTACTCACTATTGTACTGCACAGTCATAGCATGCTTTAGGTGCAAAGATGTTAGTTAACTTATTCGTCAATTCGATTGTTGGCCCAAGAATATAGATGTTGTCCATCTAAATCCTAAGTAGTCAATTCGTTCTAGTTATGCGAATTAATCCTATATCGATAATAGCTACTGTCCAATATAACATACGAAGAAATATAGCAAAACCTTTGATGAGATGAATAAGGAATAATAGTAAAAAAGAAATCAAAGGAATTCATAATCAAGTAATATAGAGACTGAGTCACGATATGGGTCTGAAATGGATTATTTAACAATTACTAAATTAATAAAGTTCTTATGTTGTTTAAAAAATTGAAAGGGGCACTGGAACAATATCAAGTAAGCAGCAAGAGAATTAAAGGCAATAAAGAGCTTAGAACCCAGGAAGAACAGTAAACATACAAGTAGTCAATTATGGTTAAACCTAAAGTTTCTAGTTTCACTTATATTTATTATAGATTGCTTAGTTAGAGATAACTTTTGCCTTCAAAGTCACTTCCTCCTACTAATCTTATAATTAAACAGTGGTGATGAATCTCGTGATGTGCAAAAGGCATGTCACCGACACGATTTACATGCAAAAGGCATGTCACCGACACAATTTACATTATTCAGTTGGAGAATAAATCATGACAGTGCTTTAAGCTTGAAGCAGAGTTAAAAATATCAAACGGCACATGACTTAAACAACACTTAATTCATATAACATAATAAAACAAAGATAACAAACAGCCTTCTTTTAGTTGCATTCGTGATCTTACTATGATCAACAATAATGCACGACTCTTGGCTACATCACACGAGGGGTACATAAAACTGATAGTGATCTCACACTCAAACAACTGACCACAGAAAACTTAGAAGAAAAATGCAATAATCAAACATAGTACATAACTTGCCAATGCTAAAACCCATGAAGCTACCTAATGCTAACCATTATGGCAGCACTTGTAGCTGATATACACTTCCATTGTGCGGTGACAATCTGGACACTTAATAAAGTCTGGGATTTTTCCATCAACATTAGGAATCTCAAGGTGAGAGCAAATATGAACAGAACTAGCAATCGTGTTATGATACTCTCTAAATGAGTGTTCAAAGCCCTTGGTGCTCACATCACCTTTCCATGTGCCAAACTCTGCAAATGTCTTCAAAACTGTAGTCCCATGACCAACAGCAATCACAATAGAACCTTTGGTTACAATTGCCCACCCTGACTCATTTTTGTAAGAAAGCAATTTCTCAACCTGTTGTGTAACAGAGTTTGTTTTCTCATGCATCTTGGTCACAAACAAACTCTCTACCTTTTTCCAAAAGGTGTTAACCACATTTTGTTGTTGAGACTCCAAGCAAATCAACTCAATGGAAGTGTTTGTCTGCTTAATAGTGGCATCATTTACCAGGGCACCAAAATACTTTGTGAATTGTTGAATCCATTCCTTATCTTTACCTCCACAAATGATGACAATGTCATCCTCCCTCTTCATTTTTCAAAGGAAATTTATTAGTCACGTTTTTTTTTTTCTTTCTCAATTTAAACTTGTCAACAATAAAGAGAATGGACAGTATATTAAACTTCTAGAAATAATATGCACTGGATATGTAAAAAAGCTTTGTCACAAACATAATTATGTTTCACAATATAGGTAAATATTACTCTGGATTTAGGTAAATATTACATGATGTTATATTATCAGATATAGTTAAATGTCTCTATATAAGATTTTTTATACTATTGTCTCTATATAAGATTTTTTTATACTATTATTAGTACATGGTAATTAAATTCATAAAAATTATCATGATATGTAAGAGTTTTCATTGTAATAAGAGATTTTATAAAATTTACGACCAACCAAACACTTACCCACTTAATCTTTATATCAATGCCAACCAGCACGGAATCAACCCACATTAGTTCTTGGGTCATTGATTCTTCTTTGGTTTTGGTGAAAGGGAATCCCTTTACTCCCCAAACATGAATCATATGAAATGCATTCTGATGCAGAATCTTTCCTTGTGTACTCAACACAACAACCAAAGGATTCAGCTTGAAATGCAACTCCTCCTTTATGAACCTGATGCCTTTTATGGTTGCAAAGTGATGTAACACATACCATGGCATCTTAGACTTCAAGGAATCAAACTTCTTCCTCCCCCTATCATTCCATTCCTCCACAATAGGAATCCACACAATCTGGTGTTGGCTTCCTGTTTTCTGGATATGATCATAAATTCGAATCATAGTTGAGATGTCTTCTTGGCAGATGTCCAAGGTTGAAATGAACAAGAAAACGTCCTTCTTTTTCAACACATCAATATTAACCTGTTTAAATATAAAACATTCAAACCAAGCTAGATTAAAAAGTGAAGACAAAATGTACTCACTTTAATAACAAATGTATTTATTGTCATAATGTATAAAGTAATTAAGATATGATAAACACTAACCAGGGTTTTAGTGGAACCACAATAGATGGGTGTTTGTGGAGTATCTTTCCAGAAAATCAGCACCTTAAACACTTCCATAATTTCAGTTGGGGTTTGAAAGAGCTTTTTGAGTAACTTGTTATACTCTGCTTCATCTGAGAATTTAAAATAATTTCCTTCAGTATGGGAAGAAAATATAAATAAATAAAGTTTGATATAATGTTACAAGCTATAATTACCAATCTGTATAGTGATTTGTGACACATGCTTCCTCAATTTGCTGATTATGATGTTAATTTTTTGACCAAATTGAGATAAGTCCTGCCTCTCTTCCCTGTTAAAAAAAAGGTTAGTAACTATTATTGTATTAACTAATGTAGCTAACTTAGATTATGTAAAAGGTTTCAACAACAACAACAACATTAACAAGTATAACAATTATAGTTATAATAAGTAAACTTACGAATCAGTAGTGAGGCATTCAATCTGAGTAACAATTGCAACAATGGTGTTGATAACCCAATATACATCAACTGGGAATTGCTCCAAAGCTGGAGCAAGAGCTGGCACTTCCTTGATGTCGTGACGTGAGTTGAGCCTTTCTAACTCAATGATGATATCAATCACTTGCCATGTTGCTTTGATCAGATTGTTAACCTCCAAAATTGCATAGCGGTGTTTTTTGAGCGATTCAGGTTTGGTGAGTTGAGGCACTCTCTTCATTATGGCCAAAGATTTGGCAAGTGGTTCTGTTGGTAGATACTGTGATAGCAGCCAGAAGTCACCATATTCAAGAGCAAAAGCAGAAAGAGTGAGAACTCCTTTTGCAACCCATGAATAGTTTGACAGCTTGTTCAAGATTGCTAGTGTTGTTTTGTATGCAATTTCCTCACCTGGAGCCTTGCATGCCATCTGCCACCATCATACAATACCGTTATTCATATACAACGTGCACCAAACCTTTATATAAAGTTAAAAATATTACAGGGTAATCATATACAATCACCTCTAATTTTCCAATATTCATTCAACATTGTCATATTTTTCTCAATCTCTCTTTTCCTATCACGTCACCGATCTATCACATTACTCTCTCTATTTCTTTCTCTCTCAAGAGGTAGAGTGGGTGTTTCAGTGTCCAATATTATATTCGTGGGCTTATGATTTTCTTGTTTTTAATTATGTGCTTATTTGGGAAAGATCAAAAGTGTTTGAAGTCATTTTGAAGGAAAGAGAGGGTGAAACACAAACAAAAATATTGTTGTATACTTTATATGCAGGTATAGATTATTTTAGTTTGCCTAAGTTATTACATAAATAGCTTTCAAATCGACCATTTATATTTCTCTAAAAAATTCGACCATTTATATGATTTTTATGGAATCCTACTTCTCTAGAGTGAGTTGTAACTAAAGAAAAAAAGTTATGAGTCAATATTGTAACAAACTCATGATTTACACGGTGTGTAGCTCAATTGGTTTGAGCTCTAGAGTCAGTTGTTACTAAAGAAAAAAAGTTCACGAGTCAATGTTGTAACAAACTCATGGGATTACAGGGGGGTTGCGTAGTTCAATTGGGTTGAGCTAAGAGAAAAGAAGTTGGTGGTTTTGAGTTCAAATACGGACAAAAGAGTAAAAATATAATCTAACGAATTAATTACTAACATTTTTTTTTGCTCAAAGACACTCATGATTTATTTTTTTTGGTAGTGACTGTCATGATTTATAACAAAAGTACATACAATATCAACATTTGATAATTCTTTCACCAAAAGAAAATTTTAAAATTTGTTTCATTAATTTTTTTTTTTTTTTTTTAATGTTTGATATTCATTTTACGCTCTTAATTGAGTGATTCACTTTAAAAGAGCTTACATTCTTTTTGGATAGATTAATCTTGGTTGAAGAATATAATTGATTATCTTTAATAGAGAGATGAGTTTGTTATTAGTTTTTTTTTTTTTGTGAAAAGATGTATAAATTATTTTATGTTTGTTTATGATAATAAAAGTTTTTTTTTTTAATATAACCAGTTATAGAAAATGTTTTTCTAGATCGAAGCTACTTAGACTAATTTTCACTTGAAGCAATTTTTAATTTTTTTTCTTGCGATTCTAATTTCTCTTTTAAACTGTGATAAACAGGTGAAAACTACTGAAATTGATATTCTGTTTAAAAAAAGTGATTTTTTTATGAAAAAAAAAAACTATTACAAAATGGATACTTAGATTCACCACCCGTCCTACTTGTTACACACTTGCTTTAAAATAAGAATATGAAGAAAAATAAATAAATAAATAACAATTTCAAACGAGATGCTTCTAGAAAATAATTTTTGATGATTGATTTTTTATTTTATTTTTTAAAAAAGAATTTTTCATTATGGTAAACAAACACAATAATTACTGTTTTTGTAATCTCTTAATTATTAAATATCATTTTTTTTTACTTTTAACAAACACACATCCTCTCTCTCTCTCAAAAAAAAAAAAAACACACACATCCTCTAACAAAAACACACATTTTCTCTCTAAAGTTTTGAAAATAAATTAAAAATCAATTTTTTTTTTTTTTTTTTTTTTTTTTTATAATCTGTAACAATACCCAAAATCTCTCTTCAGTCACAGCTATGTTTTTTTCTTACATCCACAAGATTTGTACCAAAAATATAACTTAAAAATATCGAGTACGCTTTGAAGAGCTTAATCTTGGGATATATACGTACTTAGTACTGTTTGCCCTAACTTTTTTTTTTTTCTTTATACTTTTCTAAACTTTTAGCTAGCATATGGAAATGAAATATTAAGATAAAGACCTCAGAATTGATTTTCTTCAAAGTACACAGCGGTGAAGTGAAGTTAGCAGGGGGATTAATGTTGTCCAATTGCTCCACACTTGCTTGATATTCATGTCCCTACGTATAAACAAACAAGTTAACATTATTTAGTTAGAAGCAGTATACTATATAATAAAAAGAATGGAGAGATAGATGCAAATATACACATACTTGCACAAAGTTATCAACAACATGGGTTGAACGTGTAAGGATGTTGCCAGCAATGTTGAAAAGATATTCAGCATCAAACTTAGTGTCACTATGGACATGAGTTGAATAAATCTCTTCCAAAATGTGTTCATCAGACATGGTTAAAGGGTTATGGTCAATAATATCTCCATTTCCAATTTGAATAGGTGATGTCACTAGGCGAACCATATTGATTCAGAGAGAAAAAAAAGTGCACTAGAACTACTCTTGTGGGTTACTATGGTTTAGAAGCAAAGATTTTGCGTGCTTTGTGTGGTTGCTTTAGTGCCCTATTTATAGCCTTGAGAGCTGCAAGATTTTTCTTTTGTGGAAAGGTAATAGGTTTTTATTTATTTTTTCTCTTAGGATAAGCCTTTTAAGGAGGGGTGATTTATGGCTAATTTTTGACTCAAAATCATCCATCTAACTCCTTTTTTCTTTCCTTTTTATTGAAATAAGTGATTTTCACATCCATTTCGTTTTTTCTTTCGTGATTTCATTGTCTTAGTGCGACGTTGTGTTGTTCGCCGTCTTTGTGCAACGTTGTTTGTGTTTTTGTTTTGTTCATGTATTTGTTCGGTTCAGATTGTCAGATCAACTTAGATCCAGTGCAGATCCAATCAATGACTTTGGTGTCGTCAACATTGCAAATCCGGAGACATGAGTATTATGGAGACTTGAATATAGTCATATGTGTAGGCTTTTGTACTTTGCCGTTTTATGCAATTAACATGGATGTTGTGAGTTTGTTCGCAGATTCATCCTTTTTGTTTTTAGCAAATTTGCATTGTATCGATGTACTCTATTAATTTGAATGAATGAATATTATTTATTTTTGTAAAAAAAAAAAAAAAAAAAAGCTTCTAAATTCACGCTAATTCATGCAAAATACTTGGTTAGCCATAAATATTTGAACACTCCATTCAAACACATATGTATATTTGAGAAAAAAAAGTAGAAAGAACAAAAAAATAATGTGTGTTTTCAAAATAACCGAATTTATATGCATACTTGTGTAGGTGTGTCCAAATGAGATGACCAAATATATTTGTGGTTATGTAAGACTTTATCGAGTTTAATTTCACACTTCCTAATGTAGTATATTTTTTTTTAAATTACTAAATATTGCCGCGTACAACTTTCAAGAGTTGTGACTATTATCTTATCTTGTATCTTAAAGACCAGGTTTAAATCTCATTGAAAATACAGTTGTAAAATAACAATTTTTTATCACTTTAAATAATTTTAATTTATCAATTTTTTAATATCTTATGTTAATTGAAAGATTATTAAAATGGTTGAGATGCCTCACAACAATTGTTTTTTTCCAGACTTAAGAAGTCAACTCCGTGTTCGAGTATTGGGGAATCAATGTAATGTACTATACAAGTTATTTGGAGGACATTGAAAAACTTTGAGACATTTTGTAAAGATATCTATTTATTTATATGTTACTCAACTCTCACATTTATGGCCAATGCGAAATTATTACTCACACTTCTTTTTAATGGCAAACAAAATTCTTTTATTCAAATAGATAAAATATAAGTAGAAGAAGTGATACTAAGTCAATTATAATAGATGAAGTATAAGCAGTACACCACCCATCAAACTAATCCCAATACATCAATTACCTATCAATATATTCTAAGGGTTTGGAATTCCATTAGTAAAATAGACAATGATATCCCAATTTTTTTTCTTCCGAAGAACCATCTTCAAGACAAGTGCTTTGTCTCTGCTACCACCTCTTCCATTTTTGAATTTTTTAGCATAGAAAATGATACCATTTCTAGCATTCCATATTACCCACAAAGTCGTATGTCAAATTAACAACAATTCTTTTGTCAACTTCCCCTTCTTAGTATATAAACAAAAAAAAATTAATAAAATGAGAAAGTCCCCTTGAGCATAGCTCAGTTGGTAGGGATATGCATTGTTATATGCAGGGGCTGGAGTTCAAATCCCAGACACCTCATTTGTTCACCTTAAAAAATGTGAATTCTAGCCATTAGTCCACTTAACAAAAAAAAAGTGAAGGTTTCCTAGTATCATCGATACAACTCTAAACCACTTGAAGATCTTATACCAAATCACCATTACAACCCAACATTTCGTAAACAAATGTTCTTATGAGTCTCTTTCAGTCGGACACCACACACAAGGTGGTTCTTCACCTATCAAAATACCCGTCTCTTAAAGGTCACAATTATAACTAGTTAAATTTAGGGTTTTGACTCATCTTAAGGGAACGTCACAAATTATAACTAGTTAAATTGCGGCAATATAAATTAAAACTTCCACTGCTCTATCACGAGGTCATATTCTAATTTTGTAAATCAAAGACAAGTCATAAACTAATAATTAACCGCATTAATTCCAACAAAGAAGGAATGGGGATTCAAGGATTTCCTAATCGTCGTTACGCATCTGAGTCAAACCAACATAATCTCGTATTGAGCGGGACAATTAAAACCTTACCACCGCTTTATCTCTTTTAGTTTATTTACTTCTAATAAATTCCTCTAATTGCTAAGTTGAACGACAATCTATGTGGAGAAGATAACTTACTATTTTATTACTTGTTTATGATTTGGTGCACTTGCCAATTCACATCATTAATACTTGATGGTGAATTTATTAATATCTCGCCTATCAACACACATTATGTAACTTTCGTCTATCTTGGGCACTAAAATGGCAGGAAACACATAAGGGCTAACATTATCACGTATCAACCCTTCCTTCAACTTGACACTGACCTTTTTTTTGTGGTGGCTGAGATTTGAACCTCATACCTTACATATATTATGCATTGTCCATATCAATTAAGCTAAGCTTATGTGGACAATTGACACTGGCCTTTAGCATGCTCTTTAGGATTCATTTTATTTTCTAGTATATTAGGACTTGATTTTACACCATATTTGATAAATGGATAGGTGGTGGCTTAACCTTCTTGATGAGTGCGATTTTAAGGTCTTCCAAGGAGAAGGTGACATGCAACAATAGGAACGACATATTTGATAAATCAATAAGTGCATCAGAAGCACGATAGTAATGTGTCAGGATTGACTCTCGATTGTTTGAGCTTGGGTTGTTATTTGAACCTAGTTTTGAATCATAATTTGGACCTATATCATAAGCTACTGTCAAATTTTTAATTTAATATTTTTAAATAATAAAAAAGTATTTTTTTTTTTAAAATTATCCATCTCAAAAACTTGTTCCATGAGAGTAAATTATGTATTGAAAAGTGGAATTTAAATTAATTGAAGAGTAATTGAGAATAGTACGTAGCATTAAATTTGATAATATATAGTTACCTTTTTCTTAGATTTTAGGCCGAGGACATTTTATTGTTTATATTTGAGATCGGATGAAATATTTGATCATGTCGTGGATTGAAGGTGAATTGTATTCGATTAGGATTTAATAAGTTAGTATGTCCTTGATTTTGTAATCATTGATCAATTTCATCTCTGGATTGTTTGAAATAGCTATATAATACCTCAATTTAATTCACGTCTATCAAACGAGTCCCTCAGTAAAATATAAACTTTAGACTCGCTAACGTTTAAAGTTAGATGCCGACTACTGCATCACCTACCAAGTTTGCAAGATCAATTTGCTTGAATTTATTTATTTCATAAAATTCCCACTAATCAAACTTTATAAAAAATATCATCAAGCTAAACAAAAATTTAAGTTTAGAAACACATGATTATTCTTCTTTTCTTCATCATCTTGAGTTGGAATGAAAAATTAAAGCTTAGAAACACGATGATGAAGACGAGAAGAATATTCATTCGTTTACGAGTTTAATTTTTATTTAACCTTGATGTTTATTTACCTTTTGAATAAAGGTTGATTGATGGAATTTTAAAAAAGAAATAAATTTAAGAAAATTTGTCCTTAAACTGAACATACAGTAGGTGATGTGGAAAGACACGTCAACGTTTAACGTTACATGGCGTCGAGTCTAACTTCTATATTTGACGTTGAAACTCATCTGATATGATAGACATAAAGACAAACTTAACTATTTCATAAAATTCAAGGATGAAATTGATCGATAATTACAAATTCAAGGACGAACTAGCTTGTTCACTCATTTGATTACTTGGTGTCTCTTGCTATCATGAAATGTGCTATGTTAAAGAGCAAGTCTTATTTCAACACAACTCCAAATCAAAATTATTTGAACACACAAAAAATAAAAAAATAAAAAAAGAAAAAAGTTAAACAATGCGATTAAATTATTTTTCTCTCAGTAATTTTTTTCATTTGTATGAAACATAATTTTAATTTGGGGTTGCTCCCAAGTAAGTATTTTTCATTGAAAAATGATATTTGTACAATTATTTTTTTATAATTTTTGTGACAATTTTTTTTTTCATACTCATTATGTTTTGAGATATGTTATTTGAAAACCATTTGATTGACGACTAATTTGACAATCATAGATTTACAAAGAAAAGGTAGGTATTGACACGAAAACTAAAGGAATAGAGAGATAAAGTAAAGACATAATATTGTAAATATGTGAAAAGAAAGTTGTCACAAAAATGGTCACGTTTTTGAACCAATAAATCTTTTTCATTGTTGAATGGCCGGGTGTGTTTATGAATTGGTGCTGCTGTCATGGAGTGGTTGCCGAGTGGTTGAGGCACAGTTGGAATAATCAGTGAGATTGTTTATTGAGGAGGGATGCAGTTTGGTGCAAGTCATGATGAATTTTGTAGTGATTGATGGATGATTCAGTTTGATGGGTTTCAAAGGCTAGCTCGTGATGTTTTTAGTGTTAAATAAGTTTGATGAATATTGTAGATATTAGTGATTCGGTTTGATACAGTTAAAAAAATATTCAGTTTGATGCTTTGTTGAAAATTGGAAATGTGATTTGAACTCTTGTTGTAAGCCTATTTTTTTTTTTTTTTTTTTTTTAAGAAGCTAATTTAACAACACCATCGTCATATATTACAACAGGCTGCAAATAAGGTGTTGAGTGCCACATTGGGCAAAAACATATGAGCACTATACGATTAGCTTTTCTCGACGCAAAATAAATCGAACTTTTTCAATTTTAATTATGAAGCAAAGTGTGGATTTTGTTGAGAAGAAGGATTAAATGAGTATATGTGGTATGGCCTTTTCTTGACCATATACAAAGGAGCAAGAGAGTCGATCTCAAAGACAACGTTTGTAAGACCTAAATCACGGGCAAGATAGATACCGCTGCGAAGGCCTCATGATTCTGCAAAGATGGAGCTACAAGAATTAACCATACAATAGAAGTTCTTTAAAAAATTACCATGATGGATCTCGTAAGATACCTCTAGAAGCCGAAGAACCACTAGCATGTCCATGAGATCCATCAAGATCCATTCTTAGCACTCTAGGGAACGGTTTTTAACCAAAACGCATGAGAGGTAGAAATGTTATTTGTTCTCAAATAAGAGTTCATCTAATTATGGATCTCTTCCACCTAATTTATTAAATGTTACGTAATTTTGTAAATAAAAATGTTTTTTGACATAAAAAGTTGATCTCAGTTCTCAAACATCATATATTATTCAATTTATGTTTTATATTAATTTATTTTCTCTTTTAATTAAATCAACATTTAAACTGAATGTTTATATTCGTTATAACATGCTTCTATAAGATATCGACTTTTTGTGTGTAAACAAACATAATTAATTGTTTTTATTTTTAGTCTTGTCTACTTAGGAATTATGGAAACAAGGATTTTTAATGTATGATAGAGGTCTACGTGATCAGTGTGTACTTTTGCTGCATAAATGTTTTCTGCAAAAGTATAGACTCCATATATGAGATAGGAGAGAAGGTTCTGTGTGCATGTGTGTGTTGTGGATAAGGTGGATTCAAACATTTCCAGTGGGCGCAAGAGCTAAACATTTAAGATGTTCACAATGTAAAAAATTTGCATTTAAAAATAATAAGTGAAAATCCATAATATTAGAGGGTGCAAGTACTCACCCTGACCAATATATGGGTCCACCCCTCATCTAAAAGGAGAATCTCTACTAAGAATACATTAAAAGGTTTAGTAGTTTTTTTTTTTGAAGTGAGATGATCGGGGTTCGAACTCCAACTCCTGCATAAATTATGCAATGTTCCTACCAATTGAGTTAAGCGGAGATAAAGTTGAGTAGTTTTACTTACAAGAAGAAAAAAAGTTGAGCATAAATGCTCTTTTGGTCACTTAAGTATTTAATTGGTATCACTTTGGTCCCTTAACTAAAAAAAAATTGTTTGAGTACTTTAAGTTTTTTTTAGTATCGTTTTGGTCCTTCTGTAAGGTTTAATAAAAAACTTTAAGTGTGGACACGTGTCACCTTGTCATTGGCTCTGAGATTTTTTTTATACAAAAAAAAATATTTTTTTATATAAAAAACGTTAGCAATATTTTTTTTGCAAAAAACAAAAATATTTTTTAATATATATATTTTTAAGGTGACACGTGTCACTTTGTCATTGGCTTTGGGTTTTTTTTAAAAATATATATATATATATATTTTTTGTAAAATAAATATTTTTGTAAAAGAAATCTCATAGCTAATGACAAGGTGACACGTGTTCAGGAGTTAACTTTTTTTTTAAATCCTAACGGAAACCTAATAGAAGGGACCAAAACGATACTAAAAAAAAACTTAAATACTTAAATAATTTGTTTTTTAATTAAGGGACGAAAGTGATACCAATTAAATACTTAAGCGATCATAAGAACATTTAAGCCAGCATTATACGACAACTTTGGTAAACGCATGAGGAAAAATAGTGAGAACGCAGTTTTTCTATATTATTACTAGCAGTACAATAGTGTAAGGTAGATTTTCAATAATTTCTCTTTAAATATTTGTAGTAAAGATTCACACCTATTTTTCTTTGGTTGGTTACCAACGACTTTTGTTGTTAACTTGTCATAAAAGCTAATAAACTCAAACTCTATCGGTCCTTTTAGTTTTATGCTCCTTTTGTCATGTATGAGATTTAATTTTTTTTTTTTTTGAAGAGGTGTATGAGATTTAATTTGTATATATGGATAATGTAAAACTTTTTATAGAGATATCTGTACACGTATTTACAAAGATATTTTAATAATTAATCTAAGTTTTAACTTTCTCTTTAAGTATGGCCGTTCCTACGAATTTGAAGGCTCGACTCTGCAAGTGAGAAGTAAAATAAAAAATGTATTCTTTTTTAAAAAAACAATGTTATATTTAAATTTTTTAAAACGTAAATACAATGTGTTGTATATATGCGGTACACCAAATGGTGAAAATCACTACCGTATACATGAGAAACCTTAAACCACCCTCCTAAAAAAACGTCCACCTAACACCCCAAGATCCGACCGAGTCTCTCAGCATGTTATCATCATTTTTCGACATTGTTATAATGAGTTCAGATAAAAAGTTCTTCATTGTAAGTAACCTTTTGGTTCCTTCAAGAGAATGGATCATGGTAATTGATCATAGAAGGGAAAAACACGGATTAATAGCAACGTTATGTATGTGATAATGATATGACGAAAGGATAGAAACTCCAGCTCACCACTATGACGTAATCACGATTTCTAGCCCTGACGTAAGTAAAGTACACAAACGTGTACTATAATGTACTATAATTGAAATCTAAGTCAAACCATAGAACTTCATAGAAGCTTCATGCACATAAATATATATATTTTTTTGGATTAAATATGTTTTTGGTTCCTATAAATATATCAACTTTTCGTTTTAGTTCCTCTAAAATTTTCATTCGATTTTTAGTCTTTATAAAATTTTCAATCTTCATTTTTGGTCTCTCTTTTAAAGTAAACTCATATGTAGAATTCATATTATTTAATAAAATTTTCCAGAAAAATTCAAAATATTAAAATAATCACTCCAAAAAAAAAAATTCAGAATTTTTGAACAAAACATAAATTTAATATGAATTTTTATATCTTTTACGGTAAAAATTCATATTTAATTTGTATTTTGCTAAAAAATTATTCTAATTTTTTAAAGGAAATTTTTTTAGAATATTTTACACATTTCTGCATAATTTCATTAAAAAATACAAAAATTAAATTAAAAATAGGGACCAAAGTAGTAATTGAAAATTTTATAGGGACTAAATGTTGAAGGAAAATTTTAGTGGGACTAAAACGAAAAATTGACATATTTATAGGGACCAAAAACATATTTAACCCTATTTTTTTTAATAAATGTACATAAATAAATTAACAAATGTTACTCCCTCCTACGAATATTTTTTTTTATTATCTCAATTTATAAGTCATTTTTTCTTTTGTACAAATAAGTCATTTTATATTATCAATGAAATATTAATTGTTTAAAATGTTAAATACTAATTTTTAGGAAAATGCTAACTTATGCTATTGTAACACATATTAAGAATTTTATTAACAAAAATTATATATTAAAAATTGTGTTAATTTTTTTTTCTTCAAAAAATTGTGTTAGTTTATTACTTAAAATATTGAATATTAATTTTTTCAATATTTTTTTTAATGCACGGTCTTTGTGGTTTTATGCTTCATCCTACATAGGTCTTATCACCGACTAATCTGTAAAAATCAGCTTGGGATATCCATGCAATCAGGGGCGGCGGAGCCACCCCTAGCTAGCCTAGGCACTAACCCAAGCTCAGCTTCTACTTTTTTTGTAACAAGCCCAACCATTACTATAACCTCTCGCTTTTCCTGCGGATTTTGCCAAGGATTTAGGTTCCCAGGTAAATGTAATACCTTCGTGGGTAATTGTTTCCTTAGGATATTAGGATCCGCAGGAAATGTGCAATTATCCGCAGAAAGGAAGTAACATTATAGGAAAGTCTATAAAATTATCCGAAGGAAATGTGCAATTTTTGTCCAGACTCTTTAAAATTTCTGGCTCCGCCACTGCATGCAACCTCAAACTTGAACAGGTGGTTACACCATTAAGATGCGGTGACTTGGGAAGATGAGTATTTAGATCAACATGAGTTGTTCCGAAAGCTCATGATTATTGAAAGTGGAAACAAACCGCCGCAACCACAAAAGGAGTCAAACAAAGCGGCGCCTATTTTGTTAGGCACTCCCGAAAAACCAAAGCAACAATTTGAAGTTATTGCGGAAGATGAGGAAGATTCTATTTCACTTGATCTTCCCCAATCACTTGGTCTTTAATGAGTGATTTTTTTGTCGGTGTTGGTCCTTTTTTTAGTAGAAATTACACTGACGTATATTTTAAGGTCGAAATTGTAACGCCAATTTTTTGTGGCCAATATATAAGTAACATTATGTAATTTATATTGATATATATGATAATATGACTTTTATGTGGTGAAACTAGTGCAATACTTATTTATAGCTTATTAATGCTTACGCATTTGATTTATTCGTTATTACATTTCATTTAATTTTATTCTAATGTATGATTTTTTTCTTAAAGCTTTTGTCAAGTGAAACATGCATGAGGTTGCAAAAATTGAAAGCCGTGTTAGGTACTCCGCTTTTAAAAAGACAGTTAAGGTTATGATAACGCCGACCGACTCTCTTGATGATTTGAAGACACAAACTTAACACTTATTTTGAGCATCTTGGTGAAAATCAATATACACGTCACTTGTTTGGTCAAATGCCATGCATAGACTTAGGAGAAGATAGAGATGAATACGCATGGAAAACAACAAGCTATATGCCTTGACTTATTTTAGACGATAGCGACGTCAGATTTATGTTTCGGAATATGGTGGAAAATAATATATTATATATGTATGTTCGTTCCATATGCAATTGCGTTGAGTGTAAGTAGGGATTTAATTTAATGATATGTAATGAGTTGTAATGTGTTGTTTAATTATGGACACTATGTAACGTTTTGATGATTTTCAAACTTTCGTGTACTTTGAACTAAATGTCGGTTTGATTTAATTATGGACAACTGTAAAAGATAATATATTTTCCTTGTTTATGACTGAGTACAGATGTTGTATGAATTATATTGGCTCTGCTTTAATTACAGGTAAAACGAAATCGACGACATTTAACTGTTGAGGGACATTTTAGTCTTTTATATGTGTGTTTCAACCTTAGACCACCCCCAATGGGGTTATTGAAAGCCATTTTCAACCTATTGAACCATTGGAGAAGGGTTATTGAAGATGATGTGGATGAAAGAGATGATGAACCAATTCAACATGTTGAAAATCTGATCCGGGAGGCCATGCGTCGCGATCTGGTTGGCCACGCTGAGCGCGTGTGATGCACACGCTGACAGGGCGTGTCTGTTGCAGGTGGACGCGGAGAGAGATGGTTGTTTGGATAAAGCTGTGACACGTGATGCTTCACGATTGGCTGGTTGGATTTTTATCTTCTTAATAATTTAGACTTAATTATTTCATTGCAAATAATTTATTTTATTTTTTTACCAAAATTCGTGATTTTTTTTTCCTCTATAAATAGAGACTTGAATCATTTGATTTGGACACAGAAAAAAAATCAAATTTTTCACTCTCTTAATCTTATTATTAACATTTCTTTTGAAGTTTTAGTCTTTGTTTAGTGAAATGGATCCCAATAATAATAATCAATTCAACACCCAAAATTCTTTTGATTACCCATTTAGCTACCGAAATCCCAACAATTATCAACACCCAAATCAATTTTCCAACAAACATCCTCAAAATCCAAATCAATTTCCCAATCAACATCCTCAAAACATGCCTAATTATGGTTTTGAATCAAATTTCAATCACCAATCCTCTAATCCAAACAACTTTAATCCATATCATAGATCTATGAAGGGATATCCATCTCAAACACCCCCATTTAATGGTTATATGTCAATGGTGAATGAAAAATTTCAGAGTGTTGGTGAATATCCTGAATATTCAACACAAATAAATCGTGGTGGAATGACAAGAGCTAATGAAGTCATTCCAATTCTAGAGGATACAACTCCTAAGAGCAAGAGAAATCCGCTACCAGGATGGAACACTGAACAAAATCTGGTGCTAATTAGTGGGTGGATAAAATTTGGAACATGCAGTGTTGTCGGGAGAAACCAGACAAGTGAAGCATATTGGGGTAAAATTGCTGAGTATTGTAATGAGTATTGCTCATTCGATCCTCTGCGTGATGTAATTGCTTGCCGAAACCGTTTTAGTTATATGTGCAAAGTAATAAATAATTGGATTGATGCTTATGAAATCGCTAAGCGTTTGCAAGGAAGCGGTTGGTAGGAAGATGATGTTTTGGCAAAAGCGCATGAATTGTTTGCATGTGGGAAGAACATTCAATTTACTTTAAAGGAAGAATGGCGCGCTCTCCGTGATCAACCACGTTATGGTAGTCAAATGAGAGGAAATGCTGGGTTAGGAAGTAGTGGATCTAAGAGATCTCACGAAGACTCTGTAGGATCTAGTGCTCGTCCAATGGGTAGGGAGGCAGCTAAAAAAAAAGGTAAAAAGAAAAGCAAGGACGCTGCTGGCTTGGAGGAGGTGGAAAGGGAGTGGGTTGAATTCAAAGAAATCAAGGTGCAAGAGATTGAACAATTGAAAGAGTTCACCTTGGTGCAACAGGAGAAAAACAGATTGAAGAAAATGAAACTGTATGTAAAGTTAAGTTCCGAAGAGAATCTTGATGACCGGAAAAAAGAGCTGTTGGAAAAGTTGGAGCGTGAGCTGTTTTGAAATTAATTTCAATCAAATATTTGTTTGTATTCGGTCAAAATTGTCAGTGTTGTCTAGTCTCCAATTTTTACTTTAATAATTGTCAGTGTTGTCTAGTCCTCAGTGATAGTCTCTAGTGTCGTCTAGTCCCCCGTGACTTCTTTCACATACTATTTGCTTTAATAATTATGCCCACTGTGTGCCCATTATTTCACATACTATTTGCTTTAATAATTATCTTCACTGTTTGCTTTAATACAATACAATAATTTATTTCGAATCCGTCAGTGTCCACCACACAATGTACTTATATATAGGGACTCATATCTACTTCCAATTTCACAAATCTCATTCATATCTACTTCCAAAAAAACTATCAATGGACCCTTTTGATATCGAAGCCTACTTCCAAAAACGTGATGTTGAAGACACTTATATCGTCAACCGATTTATTCAGCGTCGAAAAAAATTAGAGGAAAGTAGTGCATCTCGTACTAGAAAATATTTCAATAGAGATCATGCAGCGGCAAACCAAAGACTAATTGACGACTACTTTGCCAATGAGCCTACATACGACGATGCAATGTTTCGTTGTCGGTACCTGATACAAAAACACGTTTTCCTTCGAATCATTGGAGACCTTTCGAGTGGTGATAACTACTTCACCCAACGAGTTGATGCAAACAAAATAGAAGGTATATCACCGTTAGCAAAATGTACCACAACGATGTGAATGTTAGCATATGGTGTGGCAGCAGATGCGGTTGATGAATACATCAAAATAGGAAGTAGTACAACATTGGAGTGCTTACTTAGATTCTGCAAAGGAATCATACGACTGTATGAGCAAGTGTACTTGAGAGCACTAACCCAAGATGACCTGCAAAGAATACTACATGTTAGTGAAATGCGGGGGTTCCTAGGGATGATCGGGAGTATTGACTGCATGCACTGGGAGTGGAAAAATTGTCCTAAAGCATGGGAAGGTCAATTCACCAGGGGGATAAGGGAGCCACCACAGTTATTCTTGAAGCAGTTGCATCTCATGATCTATGGATATGGCATGCCTTTTTTGGATGTCCGGGAACGTTGAACGATATAAACGTTCTAGACCGATCACCTTTGTTTGATGATATACTATCTAGTTGATGATATCTACCATTCTTATCCAACTTTCGTCAAATCAATTAGACTTCCTCAAAGTGAACCCGATAAGTTATTTGCAAAGCATCAGGAGAGCTGTCGGAAGGACATCAAACGTGCTTTTGGAGTGCTTCAAGCTCGATTTAAAATCATTCGTGAACCAGCTCGCTTGTGGGACATAGCCGATTTGGGTATCATCATGAGGTCATGCATCATATTACATAATATGATTGTTGAGGATGAACGAGATACATATGCTCAACGTTAGACCGATTTTGAGCAACCTGGGGGAAGTAGATCTAGTACACCGCAACCATACTCGACCGAGGTGTTACCATCTTTTGCAAATCATGTGCGTGCTAGATCCGAGTTGCGTGATCCAAATGTTCATCACGAATTGCAAGCAGATCTAGTGAAGCACATATGGACAAAGTTTGGAATGTACAGTGGTTGAAGATGATTTGTATCGTACTAAATAAATTACTTGTGTGTTGTATGCTTAGTTTGTTGTCTTGCATTTTAAGTTATTTGTGTGTCGCGTGTTTAGTTTGTTGTCTTGCATTTTAAGTTATTTGTGTGTCGCATTTTAAGTTAAGAAAATAAAAATAAATTATTTTACAAAATTTTATTTTTCCAAAAAAAAACTAAAAAATAAATAGTCAATTGTATTATTTTAATTTAATTATAATCGATAATTTTAGGTAATTATAAAAACAAAAATATAAAATTAAATAAGAATAAGAAATAAAAGGTGGTGGGGTAGGGTGTTGAATGAAAAAATCATTGGAGATGTAAAAATTGAATGAGTGTTGAATTAAGAGAGATAAAATAATCTGGAATGTTGGGAATTGAAAAAGTGGGTGTTAAAAGGTATTGAAATTTTTTAACCACTGCACTTGGTCTTATGATATGTGTGAACAATAATTTTCAAGACAAATTTCCTTTCACTCTCATGAAAGGTTAAAATTTAATGAAAAGTTAGGAGTAATTAAAATATTAAAAAATGTAAATTTCTCTCTACTATCACAAAATGTTAAAAAAAAATTCCTTACTATTATGTGACCTCTTTATTAGTTGTGCTAAAGGGACAAAAAGTACATAAAGATATATTTAATAATGATAATAATTTTGAAAAAAGGATTTTTATAACTCTAAAAGCTAATAATGACTTAATTATACAATATACACTATAAAGAGATGAAATAATATTTTATGTTTTTTGTTTTGTTTCGGCATCGTTCTATATTTTACATGCAAAGTGGAAAAATATGTCTGCAACTATCAAATTTATTTATGCCATGAGTTTAATTCTTTTCATTGGGATGGAATTTCATCGTAAGACGTTTTTTCATCCTTTTTCAATTTTTTTTCCTTTACTTCTTAGTTCGTACGCCACCATTTATCATGTCTAGGTAATGTTATTTTATTATCTTTAAAATTTATACAGTACAATTCTGTGAAACTGATGAAGATTGTCGAAGACGTGGAAGCAACCAATACTGGGTTTATAAATGCATTAATCATGGATGTGAATATGTTCAACGCTGATTCTCTGAGTAAAACATCTGAAAGAGTGCAATAACATACCGAAGAATTATTATGATTTTAAAATAAATGTGTCATTACCTTAGAATATAATTTATATGAGTTGGACTTCGTCCCTTTGTAAAAAAAAAAAGAATTTATATGAGTTTTTTTTTTTCAAGGAAGAATTTATATGAGTTGATATTTATTAATTATACTGGAATATATTTTTATTTCTTTTCATTATTTCATAAACCATGGCTTTATGGTTTTATTCTTTAAAATGATTATAAGGAAGCCAATAAAATTATTATTACCTCCGTTTATAATTACAAGAGACTCTTTTGAGAATTCTTTTTGTCCTTTTCATATGATCCCTTTGCTATGTTCAATTAGATTAATTATTTCTTTACCTACATACCCTTATTTATTATACATTTTTTTCTTGAATCAGCAATATATATTAAATATTATGTTGAAAACATAAACTAACTCTCTCAAAGATAAAATTGTATAAACAATAGTGATTACAAATAACTTTAATACAAGTATTAATTTTCTAAATTTATGTGATTTTGACAAAAAGTTTTATATATAGAGATTTTATATTTACATGCTTACAAGAGTGTTACAGGGACTCGATGATAAAT
Source organism: Medicago truncatula (assembly GCF_003473485.1). Lineage (NCBI taxonomy): Eukaryota > Viridiplantae > Streptophyta > Magnoliopsida > Fabales > Fabaceae > Medicago > Medicago truncatula. The sequence goes on along the minus strand of NC_053042.1, from coordinate 37,102,902 downwards.
TATTAATTGTCCAAGAATGAAGAAAGCATAACCATAAGATGTGAGGAAGCGTTAACGCGATGATGCCTAAGCGATGGAATGAGAATTGACACATGAATTGTACATGTCTCACTTTAAGTCATGTTTTAGTTTCAACCATTCCTTTTAAAAGAAGGCTACCAAATATGCATGTATGTATGTATGTAAAATCCAAAATAAGGCAATTTCTAAATGACATACATACTCATATTCATCTACACTCCTCATTGAGATATCTACCGATTGGGGTGGGAGTGAGGATTACTTTATGCTCCATATCCCAGTCAACTAACATGGTCACTGTCCCTATCTCCATTATTCGCCTAACCAACTCCAACCCTAACCACCTACAAACTTATACCCCACATGGTAAGCAAAGACACACGTGTGACAAATAAATGGCTATCAGATTTGACTAGATTCTCACAAAATACACACAACATACCACTAAGATCAATGATGACCCAATTTCTTAAGAGATTCGAATGGGTAGGAACATTGTCTTGGAGCATCTAACAAGAGAAGATACTTACTTTGACAGGGCCCAACTATTCCAAACCTTAGCAAGAAGTTAAACTTTTTCATGCCGTGTTCTCTCTATGTCCAAAGCAGCCGATATAGTTGGATATGTCTAACTAACTAACTGGACTCCATTCGTTTCGTACTTCCATGACAAATATCCCCCTCATGGAGATACTCAATCATTCAACATCTACCCATACTGGCAAACATCTTCTGCTTATATATACCACCTCTCCCTCCCTCCCTCTCTCCCTCTCCCTCCCCCTCCCTCCAGCAGTAAAGAATGTTCAAATTGGACCTATTCAAACAAAACATTTAAATATAAACATTAATTGGGCTATAACCTAATAGTTTTTAGCTAAAACATATGTTTGATGTTTAATTTTTTTATATATAAAAACGTTATAGATATCTTGGTACATTGTATTTTTATTTTTTATAGTTGGTTTGTGTTTACAAAAATCAGCTTAAAAATGGTTACGAGTCTCACAATTGATATTAACTATTATTCACCAAACCATATATTAGTGTTGTATATATCAAAATATGAAAGTCTTTAATGAGTCACTATGAGTAATTTGAATTTTGAGGTGTCTATAAGCAATTACTAAGTGCCTAAAGAACAATTTTCTTTTCTTATAGTGAAAGGAAGATAGTCCACGAAGAAAGCCCATTTATATAAATATGTAACGCATATATATATTGAAACAACCAGCCGAAGAAGCATAACAGAAAGAAAGAAATATTTCCTCAAAAGCAAAAGATAAGAAAGAAATATATTAAACTCTTATGCTATTTTGTCTCCAACGAAACCCTCAAACCATCGTAGAAGATTTACCATGAAAACTGGCGACGATCATACCTTTAATTCCCTGCCAATGAAAAGGAAAAGAACATATTCCCTCGAATATTCGTCAACGGAAAATTTAGCCTCCGCGAAACTCACCGGAAGTCCAATGAAAAGGAAGAACATAACTCCTTCACAAGAAACATATTCATATTTACCGGACGAGTGTTGGGAAAGTATCTTCAAATTAATGAATGACTACAGCCGTCACCACTTGAATTCTCTATCCCTCGTCTCCAAACAGTTTCTCTCCATCACTAATAGTCTTCGATTCTCACTCACCCTCAAAAACTCAACACACCCTTTCCTCCCTCGTCTCTTGAAAAGGTTCACCAACCTCACCTCCCTTGACCTCTCCCACTATGGCTATGAACTAGATGAGCTTCTCCGCAAAATCTATAATTTCCCATTGAAACTCTCATCACTCAAACTCCCCGAAGGACGCGCCTTTCCCGCTAATGGCTTGCGAACTTTCTCCCAAACCATTAAAACTTTGACTTCTCTCACTTGTTGTTCTCATGTTTTTGGTGATAACAACGACCTTTCACTCGTTGCCGATTGTTTCCCTTTGCTCAAAAAACTCAACCTCGGTCACCCTCAGTTCAACAATCACACTAACTTCATTAATGGATTTCACTCTCTCTTATCCAACTGTCAATATATACAATATTTGGATCTAAATCACACTTATTTTCTGAATGATCAACATGTTGCCGAGTTCTCTTTGTTTCTTGCTGCTTTGGTGTCTATAAACCTTAATGGATGTTGGAGGCTCACAGAATCAGCATTGTTTTCACTTGTTACAAACTGTCCTTCACTTAGTGACATCAAAATGGAATGCACAACTATTGGGAAAGAGAGTATAGAGCATGATAATTCTTTGACGGACTTTGAAGTAAGCCCTCAATTAAAGTCTCTTTCTTTGGCGGACTGTCAGCACTTGAGAGATGAAAACATCGTATTGTTTCCTTTCATGTTCCCCAATTTGGAGGTGCTTGATTTGAGCTATTCGAAGGACATATCTAAAGAAATTATTCGTCATGTTTTAAGATGTTGTAGTAAGATTAAGTATTTGAACTTATAGTGACAGAAAGAAGAAAGTCTTCTTGCATTGCATCGTCATGGATGTTTTGTTTGCTAGTATTATGAAAGTGCTATGCTCAAGTTTCATTGAACTTTGTAAGTTGTTTTTGCTTTAAGATTTACTTCTCTGAGAAATTACTTTTTTAAAATGTCAAGTGCATTTACTCATCCGGAAGCTACCGCTTTTTCTTTTTAAGTGTACGTAACTTGGCATCTGTTCTTGAAATGACTGCTAATCTTATTGTTAGAACTGATACATAAAACAATTCTTAACTGTTTAGTTCGCCTTTAACACTCTTTTGTGCAGAAATGAAATTTATAGAAGTTACCAAGTGAATATAACAAAAATAATATATTTTGCTTAGGTTGAACATATTTGCCTTGAGAATTCAAAACCAATGTATCTTGGGGTGGGAGTAGAATTCTACATTCAAGTTGTAATTTTGGCAATATAGATTTTGATGTGATGCTCCTCTATTTCTTTTCAATATAAGTTTGGGAACTGTCCAAACTATTAATTTAAATCATATATCAATTAGGTTGTCGTGGCTTATAGCCGAGTTAAAATTTCAAATGTGAAATTAAGAGCACACATGACTTAAATAACACTTAATTCATAAAACATAACAAAGTTAACAAACAGCCTTCTTCTAGTTGCATTCGTGATCTTACTATGATCAACGATAATGCATGACTCTTGGCTACATCACACAAGGGTTACATAAAACTGATAGTAATCTCACACTCAAACAACTGACCACAAAGAAACCATAAGAGAAAATGCAATAATCGAACAAAGTACATAGCTCGCCAATGCTCAAACCCATGAAGCTACCTAATGCTAACCATTATGGCAGCACTTGTAGCTGATATACACTTCCATTGTGCGGTGACAATCTGGACACTTAATAAAGTCTGGGATTTTTCCATCAACATTAGGAATCTCAAGGTGAGAGCAAATATGAACAGAACTAGCAATCGTGTTATGATACTCTCTAAATGAGTATTCAAAGCCCTTGGTGCTCACATCACCTTTCCATGTGCCAAACTCTGCAAATGTCTTCAAAACTGTAGTCCCATGACCAACAGCAATCACAATAGAACCTTTGGTTACAATTGCCCACCCTGACTCATTTTTGTAAGAAAGCAATTTCTCAACCTGTTGTGTAACAGAGTTTGTTTTCTCATGCATCTTGGTCACAAACAAACTCTCTACCTTTTTCCAAAAGGTGTTAACCACATTTTGTTGTTGAGACTCCAAGCAAATCAACTCAATGGAAGTGTTTGTCTGCTTAATAGTGGCATCATTTACCAGGGCACCAAAATACTTTGTGAATTGTTGAATCCATTCCTTATCTTTACCTCCACAAATGATGACAATGTCATCCTCCCTCTTCATTTTTCAAAGGAAATTTATTAGTCACGTTTTTTTTTTCTTTCTCAATTTAAACTTGTCAACAATAAAGAGAATGGACAATATATTAAACTTCTAGAAATAATATGCACTGGATATGTAAAAAAGCTTTGTCACAAACATAATTATGTTTCACAATATAGGTAAATATTACTCTGGATTTAGGTAAATATTACATGATGTTATATTATCAGATATAGTTAAATGTCTCTATATAAGATTTTTTATACTATTGTCTCTATATAAGATTTTTTTATACTATTATTAGTACATGGTAATTAAATTCATAAAAATTATCATGATATGTAAGAGTTTTCATTGTAATAAGAGATTTTATAAAATTTACGACCAACCAAACACTTACCCACTTAATCTTTATATCAATGCCAACCAGCACGGAATCAACCCACATTAGTTCTTGGGTCATTGATTCTTCTTTGGTTTTGGTGAAAGGGAATCCCTTTACTCCCCAAACATGAATCATATGAAATGCATTCTGATGCAGAATCTTTCCTTGTGTACTCAACACAACAACCAAAGGATTCAGCTTGAAATGCAACTCCTCCTTTATGAACCTGATGCCTTTTATGGTTGCAAAGTGATGTAACACATACCATGGCATCTTAGACTTCAAGGAATCAAACTTCTTCCTCCCCCTATCATTCCATTCCTCCACAATAGGAATCCACACAATCTGGTGTTGGCTTCCTGTTTTCTGGATATGATCATAAATTCGAATCATAGTTGAGATGTCTTCTTGGCAGATGTCCAAGGTTGAAATGAACAAGAAAACGTCCTTCTTTTTCAACACATCAATATTAACCTGTTTAAATATAAAACATTCAAACCAAGCTAGATTAAAAAGTGAAGACAAAATGTACTCACTTTAATAACAAATGTATTTATTGTCATAATGTATAAAGTAATTAAGATATGATAAACACTAACCAGGGTTTTAGTGGAACCACAATAGATGGGTGTTTGTGGAGTATCTTTCCAGAAAATCAGCACCTTAAACACTTCCATAATTTCCGTTGGAGTTTGAAAGAGTTTTTTGAGTAACTTGTTATACTCAGCTTCATCTGAGAATTTAAATAATTTCCTTCAATATGGGAAGAAAATATAAATAAAAAAAGTTTAATACATGTCGCAAGCCATCATTACCAATCTGTATAGTGATTTGTGACACATGCTTCCTCAGTTTGCTGATTATGATGTTGATTTTTTGGCCAAATTGAGATAAGTCCTGCCTCTCTTCCCTGAAAAAAGAAATATTATTAGTAACTATTATTGTATTAATGTAGCTAACTTAATCATTATGCAGAAGGATTCAATACCAACAACAAAAATAACACAACTTACGAATCAGTTGTAAGGCATTCAATCTGAGTAACAATTGCAACAATGGTGATGATAACCCAATAGACATCAACTGGGAATTGCTCCAAAGCTGGAGCAAGAGCTGGCACTTCCTTGATATCATGACGCGAGTTGAGTCTTTCCAACGCAATGATGATATCAATCAGTTGCGATGTTGCCTTGATCAGATTGTTAACCTCCAAAACTGCATAGCGGTGTTTTTTGAGCAATTCAGGTTTGGTGAGTTGAGGTACTCTCTTCATAATGGCTAATGATTTGGCAAGTGGTTCTGTTGGTAGATACTGTGATAGCAGCCAAAACTCTCCATACTCAAGAGCAAAAGCAGAAAGAGTGAGAACTCCTTTTGCAACCCATGAGTAGTTTGACAGCTTGTTCAGGATTGCTAGTGTTGTTCTGTATGCAATTTCCTCACCTGGGGCCTTGCATGCCATCTACAACCATTATACAATACCGTTATCCATATACAATGTGCACCAAATCTTAAGGTTTTCTTTACTACTAGTTATGTGCACAATTTGCGGAGACTAATCTTAGAAATCGTGATTGGGCCTAACACAACCCCACAAAACCGACTTACGAGGTGGGGATTGTCCCCACTTATAAACGGTTGCGGTTATGGTGGATAAGGAAATCATTATGCACCCTGCATAAATCCAGAAATGGTTTCTGTGAGTTGTACTCTAAAACCATTAGATGTACTTAATGGTTTCCAACACTCTGCATAAATTCCAGCCCAATTATGCCAAAACCATTTTCCTGTGGAAATGGTTTCTGTGAGTTGTACTCCAAAACATTTCTGGATTTATGCAGGGTGCATAAGGATTTCCTTATGCACCATAACCGCACCCCTTATAAACACATTGTCAGACCATCTCCTATCCGATGTGGAACTCTTAACACGCCCCCTCACGATTGACACTATTGGGCTTGATTCGTGGACATAAATGGTGGATGGCCCGATAGCGGAAACCTGATAGCAGGTGAACCAACGGATCTTGGAGTAGGCTCTAATACCATCTTAGAAATCGTGGTTGGGCCTAACACAACCCCACAAAACCGGTTTGTGAGATGAGGATTGCCCCCCACTGTATGCTCCATTTAGGCTAAGCTTTATTTACTCCATTTAGGGTTTGGATACAAGACATGTGGCAAAAAAAATCTAACGGTTGAGATTTTAAATTAAAAAACAAATATTTGTTTAATAAAAATACATAATGATAACAAACAAATCATGTTCCCTTCTTCTCTCATATCACAACAACTTTTTATTGTTTTTTAATTTAAAATCTCAATCGTTAGATTTTGTTTTGTTAGATGTCTTACATCCAAACTCTAAATGGAGTAAATGGAGCCTAGCCTAATGGAGCATACCCGAACTCCTTATAAACACATTGTCAGGTCATCTCCAATACGATGTGGGACTCTTAACAACTAATCCCTTAAATCTTGTGGGGCCCAACTAAGTAGCAAATTCTCTCTAAGAGTTTTAACGTTCCTGCATCTTTAAGGCTGGATTCGAACAAATAACTTTGTTTAAGTATAAAAGACTTGTATCATCTCATCTAAACGATTGTAGGTAATCAACCACTAATATTATTTCCATGGAATTCATTCTGGATTGAGTTGTTGCTAAAGAAAAAAGTTAAGAGTTGATATCGTAAGACACTCATGATTTATAACACAGGTATATATTTTCCTTTTTTGAAAGATAACACAAGTATATATATTATCAACATTTAATAATTTAAAAAAAAAAAAACACTTAATAATTTGGTTTTTAAGGTTTGATATTCATTTGGTTTTTACGGTTTGATATTCAGTTTACCGTCTAAATTGATTAATCTTGGTTGAAGAGTCTGATTGATCACCTTTAATAGAGAGACCACTTTGTTATTGGATTAATTTTTCGAAAAAAATCATTATATATATTTTTTTAAATTATTATCATATGTTTGTTCAAATTATGTAAAAAAGAGAATCTGAAAAGATAAACAAAATCAATAAACTATTTCAATTTTTTTAATCTTAATTATTAAATATTTAAATTTTAAATAACTTTTAACAAACACACATTAAATCTCTAATTTTTTTAGGGGTTTTTAATCTCTAAATTATTAAAAATCAAAATAATTTTGTTTTCATAATCTGTAATAAACATACCCAAAATCTCTCCTCACAACTATGTTTTTTCTTCCATCCACATGATTTGTATTAAAACCATTACTTAAAAATATCGAGCTAAATCGGAAGAGCTTAATGTTGGGATATATATGTACACTTAGTTTAGCATATGAAAATGAAATATTAAAATAAGACCTCAGAATTGATTTTCTTCAAAGTACACAACGGTGAAGTGAAGCTGGCAGGGGGGTTAATGTTATCTAACTGCTCCAGACTTGTTTGTTGTTCATGTCCCTGTAATAATCAAACAAGTTAACATTATTCAACTAAAAGCAGTATACTACATAAAAAGAAAATAAATAGGTGCAAATATATACATACTTGCACAAAGTTATCAACAACATGGGTTGAACGTGTAAGGATGTTGCCAGCAATGTTGAAAAGATATTCAGCATCAAACTTAGTGTCACTATGGACATGAGTTGAATAAATCTCTTCCAAAATGTGTTCATCAGACATGGTTAAAGGGTTATGGTCAATAATATCTCCATTTCCAATGTGAATAGATGATCTTGATAGGCGAATCATATTGATTCAGAGAGAAAAAAAAAAAGTGCACTAGAATTACTCTTGTGGGTTACTATGGTTTAGAAGCAAAGATTTTGTGTGCTTTGTGTGGTTGCTTCAGTGCCCTATTTATAGTATTGAGTGCCCTATTTATCATCATTTGAGTTCAAAGGGTCATGCACAACAATGTTATGTATCATAGGATTATGAATTTATATTTAAAAGGATTAATTTTGCAATCGAAAAAAGTCCAATGGTGCATCTTATTACCCGCTTATCTTCTATTTACATGTAATTAATCTTTCATATATAAAATTTGCACTTTATTTCTTTTTCTTTTTGCTGTTAGGATAAGTCTCTTGCTGAGCTGGGAGTTCAATGTACAACTGGCACAGTATTGTTGTTTTTAACTTAAGCATTAAGTATAATCGTGTGCAATTCTTGAGAATTGAAACTAATATCTTATCTTGCATCTATATAGACTAAGTTCAAATCTTATCGAATGCGGTCGTAAAATAATCATTAATATCACTTTAAATAGTTTCAATTTATCGGTTTTTGTTTTAGAGGAAATTTAGTTTTTAAATATATCTTATGTTAATTGAGGGATAATTAAGTGGTTGACATGTATCATATCAATTGTGTTTCCAAACTTAAGAATTCAACTCGGTGTTTTTAAAAGTATCAAAGGTCAATATATTGGACTCAAAAGCAACCATATAAGTGGTTTGAACATCACATGTACACCAAAAAATCTTATAAAATAATTAGTGAACTTATTTCTTTACTTATATGTTATTCATCTTTCACATAATTATTGTATAGCCAATGTGAAATTTTTATTTACACTTAGTACTCAAACAATGTCCCTATTAAGTGTGAATCTAGCCGGTCATTAGAATTGTCCTCGTTAAGTGGAAACTCTTTCATCTACATAGATTTGCACCATTGTAGGAAAACTCAAATTGTACCTGAATGAGATCTCATTCCTTCAAGTTCATACCAATAAAGCTCTAAAGAAGATTTTCCAAAAGCTTGTTGATTGCCTTAGTTTGACTATTTGCTTGGGGTGGCCTGCACTACCACTACAGGTAACACTTAATAAATGTAAGTAAATAAAAAAAAATGTTATCATTTAGATTTAATAATATTTGATAATGTTAGGTAAAACTTGTGTTACTAAATGATTTCAGTAACAGTCCTTGTGAGCTTAACTCAGTTGGTAGGGACAATGCATAATATATGTAAGGTCCGAGGTTCAAACCCCGAACACCACAAAAAAAAAAGATTTCAGTAACAATTGAGAGTATTACTTTTAATACTTGAAAAATGTTCCATATTAGGTAGCTAATTCGTAGCCAATCTCTAGTTTTAGTTGCAATTGTAGGTAATTATGTTGCATAAATGTTACTAAATGGTGAGAGCAATTGGTAAAACATTAAGATACTTTTTTTTTTAGTAGTCGGGTTTAAACCTCGGACCTTGTATATTTTATGCATTGTCCCAACCAACTGAGTTAAGCTCACAAAGAGAAACATTACGATATTTAATTTCAAAGATTTCAACAATGCTAAAATTGATCCATAATGAAAATAACAAATACATTATATATCATTGAAAATATAAAATGAGTAATTTAAGCAAATCAAACAAATTTAATTCAACTGACACACATTATATGTCAACTACAGTGAATCATTCACTAACCAGCTCTCTATAGAAGAGCTCATCTCCCCTGAACTTGAAGCAACCATAAGCGCAAACTATAACCAACAACGCATATATACTGAACGGGTGATTTTGACATATATCCATAGGAAGTATACCGCTGTACATGTTGTAAAAAAAAAAAAAAAAAATACTGCTGTAAATGTTTCGGTTGAATAGCTGGGTGATTATCTCTGAGCTTTAATGTGAGAATGTTTATTGAGGAGGGATGCAGTTTGGAGCAAGTCATTGCATAATGTTTTCTAGTGTTTATGATTCAGTTTGATAAGCTTCAAAGGCTGCTCATGGAGTAGTGATTAAGATTCAGTTTAATGTTTTCCTAATAATGGAAATGTAATATGGAAACAATTCCTAGAAACTAATTTTTAATTATGTTTAGTGTTATATACCGAGTAACTATGGAAATAATTGATGTAGGAGGGTTTCCTTAGTATTTTTATTTTAGCCTAATTTTAGTAATTTTTTGTTTTTGTTTCAGTTTGTTATTTTTGGCCCATTTGAGTTTTGTTATTTCCCTATTTAAGCTTAACAGATGTAGTCTAAGAGATAACTTATTATTCAATCAATAATATTTTATAGAGTTTTTTCTTAATTTCTGGTGGATTCCGGAACCCTATTGTCGTAAGTTTGTCGCTTGCAAACTTGTTTCTTTTCAATCTAGGGCTCTATTTGATAAAAATAGCGGATAGCTGATAAGCTAGCTGATAGTTTATAGCTGATAGTTGATGACAGATAGCTTATAGTTGATAGCTGATGGCTTATAGCTGATGACTGATAACTAATAAGTTAGTTGAAGTGTTTGGTAAAACTAGCGGTTCAACTAGCTGATAAATGTAAAATGACATAAAAGGGTATTCTTAATTCATAATAAAATTTATATCAATTTATATTCAAATATTTAGAATTTTGTAATTTAAATTACTTTTTTTAAGTTATTTATATTTATTAATCTAATATACCTTTTATATTATAAATTAAATTTTACATTTATTTTCATTTAAGTGTTTTTACTTTGTAAAACAATTAAATGTATTATTAGCATGGTAAGTGCTAAATAGACATAAAACAATTTTTTTATAGGTATATTTAGTTTAAGACCAAGGTGATATATTTTCATTGAATAACAAAACGAATATAACAGGTAAACAGTAGACGAAGTAAAATTTCTTACATAAGAAAAATAAAAACACAGTGAATTGGTATATAGTGATTGCACATGTATTAACGAGGCATATTTATTTTTTAAGGTCATAAGCATATTTATTATACTAATGTGTTATTCCAAATTATAAGAGTAGTAATAAATTATAATGGGTAAAATTGAATTTTAGATAAAATAATAAGGGTAAAAATGGAAGAAAAGATGAGAAGCTATAAGTTACAAGCTCAAACGCTACTTGAAATAGCTTCTTAAAAATAGCTTATAAGCTCGTGAAATAAGCTCGTTGTAAACAACCATTACCAAACAGACCCAGGTTTAATGCTTGCCAGTCTACACTTCCGACTACGTCAATACTTCCTCTGTCCCTATATATAAACATCCTTTTATTAGAGGCAGAATGTGCTTATATACACAGGGACGGAGAGAGTAATTTTTAATACAAGAAATGATTTTACACGGTCACTATGTACTTTTGAAGCATAAAAGTTTTCTGAAAAAGTATAGACTCTATTTATGAGATGGGAGAGAAGGTTCTGTGCAAGTGCAGAAGTGTGACCTGTGAGTGTAGAGAAAGTGAATTCAAACATTTCCAGTGGGCGCAAGAGCTAAACCTTTAAGATGTTCACAATGTAAAAATGTGCAATTAATTAAGAATAATAAGTGAAAATAAAAAATTTGAGAATGCAAGTACTCACCCTGACCAGTAGGTGGGTCTGTCCTCTCAATCTAAAAAGGAAAAATTCTAATAAGAGCACATTTAAGGGTGAGCAGTTTGATAAGAAAAAAGTTGAGCAGTAGAACACGACGACTTTGGTAAATGCACGAGGGAAGATAAAAAAAATGAGCATGCGGTTTTTCTCTTTTCTATACAGCACAGTATAAGGTAGATTTTCAATAATCAGTATTAAATATTGGAGTAAAGATCCACACCGGTTTTTCATTGGTTGGATATATATTTTTGTTGGAGTAATAGATACGATGAACCTTTTTAGTTTTTGAAAAGAAAAATGATATTTGAAGGAAAAAAATTGTCTAAAATGTTGTCAATTTAGTTTTTCAAATATTACCCTAAGTTTTGGGAGGTTAAGTTCAAATAAAAGAGAAATTATATTTTTACAACTATTTTTAAATAATTTATGTGACAAATTTTTATTTCATATTTACGTTATGTTTTTATTTTCTCTCTTAATATTGCTTTGATTTTGTGTCAATACCTCATTTTTTTTTTTTGTAAACTAATAGTCATCACATAAGTTGTGATTCAAATGGTTGTTCAAATAACACAACTCCAAATAAAATTAGAACAATTATGACTGCGTCTCATTTATTTATTCACTGCGCCACTTTTGGCTCATTGTGGCATCTTATCAGGTCTTGGATCGGAATGTCAGGTGCCGACCCCCTTAATATTGATGACCATTTCATTCAGTTTACTCACTCTACAGGTCACTCAAAAGCTCGTCAATCATTTCTCCAACTTATTTGGTTACTTTGTGTTTGGTTGGTTTGGAATGAACGTAATAATAGACTCTATAATAACATCCAAACCACCGTTGAACAACTAGCAGATAAAGTAAGATTTCACTCTTTATGGTGGCTTAAAGCTAACAAAGTCAATTTTATGTACGGTACTCAAAGATGGTGGTCGGAACCTTTATTATGTCTGGGTATCGATCGACAATTTGTTTTGACTCTACTTTGTATGTTTGACTGTTATTAGGGGTGGCACTTTTACTACATTTTGTACTTAGGTGTTTCACTGCCGTTGTTAATATATTCCATTTTTATGTCTTAAAAAAAAAAAGTTGTTAAAAAACCTCATCAATATAACCTCATCAGCAGTTAACTGCCAATATATTTTAACCGATGATAGTTAACTGCAGGTTAAATTTGTCATTTTATAGTGTTTCTTAGCATCGTGTAAATTGTGAAATGCAATTTTCCAATTACCAATTTTAATGGCCCATCGACTTGCTAGTTCTTTGCTGGTGGATGTTAGACAACCCTAAAACAAATTGATCATAATAAAAGAAGGAAAAACGGGTACAATATTAATAGCATGCAGAGGAATGTGACAGGACAACTCACCATCCAGTTTTTTTTATATAAATATAAAATTATTATGATGAAGGGATTGTGCTCTAATTTAAGATACTCATCATCCAATCTTAAATATGAAGAATTTCAAATATTTTATTTAGCAAGTTACACTTACCTATTCTTCTTCCATCTTAATAAAATATACCCTCTCCTCATTTGGAAAATAAATATAAAGAATAAAATATACTCTTTTTTGTATAAAATGTTTAAATTACACTCTTCTATTTTAAAAATTCAGTATATATTACACTTCAATTGATTTTAACATAAAAAAATATTTTTATGATTAAATAAGAGAGGAGGTGGTGTATGTTTAAGCATCTTTTAGAAAAAGAGTTGTATATTTTAGACATAAAATAACGGATAGTGTAATTTACTTTATTTATTTAAAGTTTGATAAAGTAAATATTTAACTTTTTAGATAATCATAGAAGAAGGGGAAAAAAAGAAACCATATTGATTGCATGTGTAGTAAGAAAAATACAAATTCTAATGAGTGCCATAACGAGAATCAAATATATAAATATTGTATTGTTCAAAAAATATATTGTATTAAAAAGGGTGTATTTATTTTTTCAAAATCAAATTTATATTTTTTTTTTATTTTTGAACAAATACATTAAGAGCATAAATTAGCACAACATTTTAGGATTAAGAGAAAAAGCCACGGTAGAAAAAACAATTAAATTAAAAAAAACCATTAAATAAATTGGTTTCATTTTAAAATGATCAAATTAGTTCTCGAAATGTATAAGTGAAAGAGAGAGAGAGAAAAATGGATTTGAGTGTCCTTATTAATTATTGGTGGATTCTTCTTTATCATAAATGCAAAGTAGAATATATTGAATTGAGAGTGATGAAAGTAGTATTAATTAGTGTTATTATTGAAAAAAGTAATTAATATTGCATTGAAAAGTGAAATAGGTCAATTTTACTTGGAAAATACTTTTTTTTGCAAATGGTTCAGTTATTATGGGACAAAGGGAGTATGTACTTTAAAGGTAGCCGTAGGATAGAAAGTTGTTGCCCAGAAGAAGATAAGAATTCTGTGTCACCACCATGATGTAATCTTAATCTGTAGCCATGACGGAAGTAGAGTAACTACACACAAAACGCGTATTATAATAGAAGGGTCTTGCTAATCAGGTTAAAGAATCCATAAGTAGAAAATTTGTCTTGAAAAAGTAAGTTGTTACTAATCAAGTAATAATTACACTACTTTTTATTAAAAACTTACTTATTTTAGTTGCTTAATTAATACCCTTAGAGCACTTGTTAACATTCATGATATAGAAATTGTAACCTAAGTCAAATGGACTTGAGTCAACGATTAAAGTGAAGTTATTTCACACGTGTATTTATGTTTTTTGTGCAAGTTATTTTGGTCAAGTGTGTATTTAGCATGAGTTGCCAAAATGCAATACATGAATAACATATCGTTAGATTTACATGTAAAATAAATTTTACCATATCAATTAAACTTTAAAAATATATATCATTTTGACTTAATTTTTTAATTATATAAATGATTTGATCATTTGGAATATATTTGTTGAACAGAATGACCATCTTAGGAGTAAAACATAGGATTTGCAAAATATGACATTATCAACTATTCTACTACTGGTATTATGCGCATTTCCTGCGGATATTTCTACAAACGAATATCCACAGGAAAACCTGAACATTTGTTAGGTGGACTTACATGCGGACATTGTTTGTAAACAGTTATCCTTGCGTATCTTAACTGCCTACGAAATCCTTGGAAAATTCTGCAGGTATTCAAATGGTTTTTATGCGGATCTTTCATGCGTTTCCTACGGATTTAGCTGCGGATTATTTGTGTGAAATTTGTAAGATTTTAGGCTTCTTATTTTTTTTAGGAGAATGCTAACTAATGCTCAAGGGCATTTGTTAAACATTCAAAACAAGTAAGTTTTTATGAAAAAATTGTGTAATCATTACTTGATCAAAAGTAGCATCTTATATTTTTAAGACAAAATTTCAATTTGTATATTCCTTAACCATTGTTCTGAGGACATTGGTTATCATGACTTTTTTTTATAATAAAAAATTCAATGCATACCATGTTTAGAGATTTTTATATTTCTAATTGCTGAAATGTCTATAACTTGTATCTTTTATAATTTATAGTTTTATCACTCAGGAATGCATTGAAAAACATTATTTTTTAAATAAACGAATCAATTTCCTATCTATTTATTTGTGGATAGTTTTTTTTTTTTTTTTTTTTTTTAACATTTTTTGTGGATTTTCCTGTATTGTTTGCTGTGAAGTATCTGTGAGTGTGTTCGCAAGTAAGGTGCTTGTGGGCAGGAAAAAATTCTCAAATACTGATTGAATGTTTCCTGCAGTTTTTTTCACTTTTACTGCGGATTTACCTTTCCTACGGATATTAAAATCAAAAGCAAACGATTATCTGCGAAGGTATTACCGGGGAGTGTTTCCTGCAGAATTTTCACCAAAATCCGTAGGCGGCTATTTAGTTTGTGTCAAGTAAAGTGGTCAAATAGAAGAAAATATATTTTAATCATCATCGTGCTTTTTATACTATTTGTGTTTGACATAGTTGACTTCCTAACATTAAGAGACTGTTGACATTCTACAAAGAGTTCAAATGGTCATGTATAGAAGGGGCATGTATATCACTGTTACGTATTCTAGATACATAAATATTGTGTTTAAGATGATTGGTTTTATAATCCAAAAAGGGTTAGCGGTGCAACATATTGTCTGCTTACCTTCCATTCCTGTGTAATTTTCTATGTATACTTCACATAAATTATTTTATATATAGATCTCCAAACTATTTGAAATTTTTTTAATAGACATATAAACCATTTTTTGTGTGTGTAATTGCATCTTAAAATTTGTTTAAAATTACTTATTTAATCTCTGAACTAATTAGCTTTAAATTCCAGTCTTTTAACTTTTAAATACTTAATAATTAGGTTATGATAACTTTTATAGAGTGAGTACTCATTTTAGTCCACGAAAAAAACTACAAGATCGAATTCAGTTCATAAGAAAAATTAAAGTAACTTTTAGTCCTAAAAAAAATTGAGACAACTTAATCTTTACTTTATTTATACTTTCTTTGGTTAAGGAAGGAAAGAGAGGAAAGAAAGTTAAAAGGAATAGAAAAATAATAGAAAATTGAGAGGATTATTAGTAGTATATATGGTATGAGAGAAACTGAAAGTTGGTGAAAATATGTAACATAGTGTTTTTAGCATTAATCAAGAGTCATTTTAGTTAGTTTTCATTATATTTTAGTTGAGTTTTGTAAATAAATTAATAGATGAGTATGGAAGAGCAATTATTCGTACAAGGCCTTGAACAATGTCAAATCATTTAAACCAAATAATTATGTGGTTGTGCTATACTTTTTACAAGATTTATCAAGTGATTAATTGGGGTATAGCCACCACGAACATTTAAGTGGTGAGAAATGGAACAAAAGAAGAAGAAAAATCAAACGATCTACTACGTGTACATGCACAATGTGTGCTATGAGTTGCGCATCATGCAACTCAGAAGAATTCATAAGTGTTCACCTATTGGTAGATGTGTGATGTGTGCATTAAGTTGCATGATACACAGCTTGGAAATGATTTGAAGGTGTCCAGTCACCGCTTTATGCGCGTTGTGCATAAACTATTATAAAGATATTGGAAACGGTCACCTATTAATAGAAAAGCCTTGCCTCATTGGAAAAACATTCCCTGACATTAAAAACACAACAAAATTGTGATTTGGAAGGCTAGGAGTGACCGGAAAGATCCCAGAGGTGAGGATTCATCAAACGGTGATCCTTAATTCATGTATTTCTTTACCTATATGCAACTGTTTACGTTTAGTTATCATGGATAGCTAATCTCTTATGTTAGGTCATGTAAATGACCTTTGTAACTACTTGAATCATGTAATATTTTTAGTACTTTTGAATTAAATTGAGGTACTTAGTTTTATTCGGTTAATGTTTGTTATTAATTTTTTTACGCGTTTAAGAATGTCATAACCTAATTTAGGTATTGAATGATTGATTACTAACCCTAACTTTTTCGACTTGACTTGATGTTATCCATTAAATTCAATCTCTAGTAACTTTATATATATATTCTAGACTTAAATGTTCTTTTGGTCCCTTAACTATTTAATTGATATCGCTTTGATCCCTTAACTAAAAAAAAGATTGTTTGAGGATTTTAAGTTTTTTTTTAGTCTTGTTTTGGTCCCTTCTGTTAGGTTTCCGTTAGTTTTAATAAAAAAACGTTAAGTGTGGACACGTGTCACCTTGTCATTGGCTCTGAGATCATTTTTTTTTACAAAAATAAATATATTTTTTTTTGTAAAAAATTCTCAGAACCAATGACAAGGTGACACGTGTCACGTTGTCATTGGTTCTGGGATTTTTTTTAAAAAATATATATATATTTTTAAAAAAATAATAATAATTTCTTTTGTAAAAAAAAAAAAAAAAAAAAAACTCAGAGCCAATGACAAGGTGACACGTGTCCAGAAGTTAACTTTTTTTTAAAACCCTAACGGAAACCTAACAGAAGGGACCAAAACGAGACTAAAAAAAAACTTAAAATCCTCAAACAATCTTTTTTTTAGTTAAGGGACCAAAAGAGCATTTAAGCCTATATTCTATTACCACCCTTGTGAAGGGACTGGATTATGCCTCAAGCATGGATGAGGTGGATGAACCAAGTCTTGGTGTCACTGTTTTTATCAATTCAACATTGCTGTTCAATTTGTGAAATTCTTGTCAAGAAAATTTTGTATTCATGGAGAAAATTTTATTCACCATTAACACTTAGAATCTTTCATAATGATACTTGATTTTCAAAAGGGATGCAGAAAATCAAATGTCAAAGAGTGTAAAATTCTCGTCTGCACACACTTTTGAATTCTGCAATTTCGTTAGAGAATTGATTTGGCAAATATACGACTTTTGCATAAGCTTCAATTTTTGTTCAAAGATCACTACTTAGATGTTGGGCAGAATTTTGTGTGTATAATCAAAAAGATTAGCTTTGATAAGTGCAGATTTCATCAATAACTTTTGTGTCGTCAAAGCTGCAAATTCAAAATTATGAATATTTTGATGTCTTGAGTATAGTCATATTTGTAGTCATATGTACTCTAATATGTTGTGAGTTTGTTCGCATGTTTATCCTTTTTGTTTTTAGCGATCATGAATTTGTATTATATCGATGTATTTTATCAATTTAAATGAATTTGAATGAATGAATATCATTTATTTTTTTAAAAAAATTAAAAGATTCGCACATTTGAATCGCTAGCTTTTGATCAAATTTTGTGTTTTCCAATTAGTTAAAGGTTTTTGCATCTGTTCCAGTTGCGTTAAAAAGATTTTTGAAACCACATATTTGCAAATCAAAACCAATGAAACGTATTCACCTCCCTCTAGATAATGGAGGCCATAAACTAATAGTCTAATAGGTGGTATCAGGGTCGTTCATATGAGATAATTGAGCTGGACCTTTTAGACTCATACTTAAAATTGGTCCCTTTAATTTTTCAAAATTTTAAAATGGTCGCTAAATTTTAAAATTTTGCAAATTCGTCCCTTTTTTTTTGACTTAATTACACTTTTGGTCCTCGTGTTTTGGCCTACTCACGAAACTGGTCCTGCCCTTTTAAAACAGAACAAAATGGACCTTCAAATATCATTTTTGTTGCATTTTTCGTCCTACCCCCCATTTTATTCTCCAAAAACGCAGAGAAATGACAGTTTTAGACCTACCCTCTATGCTTAACCATGAAATAAACAAGGAATAAAGCATGTGGGTACAAAGAATCCACTTTATTCAACACACTAACAAAAAAAACCCTAATTTCTAAGATATGTTTCAAATTAGGGTTTTTTTGGTTAGTGTGCTGAATTGAATAGATTCCTTGTGCCCACATGTTTTATTCCTTGTTTGATTTCATGGTTGAGCATAGGGGTAGGTCTAAAACCGCCTAAAACTGTCATTTCTCTGCGTTTCTAGAGTTTGAAAATAGGAGGTAGGACGAAATATGCAAAAAAAATGATAATTGAAGGACCGTTTTGTTCTGTTTTAAAAGGGCAGGACCAGTTTCGTGAGTAGGCCAAAACACGAGGACCAAAAGTGTATAATTAAGCCTTTTTTTTTTTTAACAGGCAAAAATGAGTTATATTAACAACAAAAATGTCGCACCTTCCGCACAAGGCGTTCTAAAAGGAAACGACGAACGTTATAGCAGAGTACAAGCCATCAAGAGGCAAAAATATAATTAACCTATACCCAAACAAGATAAAGGGCAGGTCATCCAACTATGGATCCCAAATACATGTACAACATTAACTGCCTTCATCCACCAATAAGAATTGATTTGAACCTTTTCAACTAGTTGTATAATAGTGTTTTCAGTGTTGTTAAAATGTCTATTATTACGTTCAAATCACAACACCCAAACACACAAGCCACAAAAGTTGCATAAAAGAGCGTTTAGATACCGCCCCACCTGACAAGTAAGTGAACTGCAAAAAATGATCAGAAATATCATACGGATCCACCTTAGAGACCCCAATCCAATGTCGAACATGAAACCATAATTCTCCAAAAATGGGGCAACAGACAAATAAATGTTGAGCAGTCTCCACTTCCCCACATCCAGAGACACACAATTGCGCATCCTGAACAAGAATTCCTCTAGCCATCAAATTTGCCTTTGCTGGCAGCCGGTTGCAAAGGAGGCACCAAGCAAGGATATACACCTTTAACGGAACATGTCTGTGCCAAATCAAATCTGATGCCGCAATGTCTATACTACTGACATCCGAAGTAAGCACATTATAAGCTGTTCTGACAGAATAACACCCTGAAATATCATGGCACCACCGCCATCTATCGGAAATTGAAACCTGCAAAACAACATTAGACAACAACAGACTACACTCGCCAACCATCACCTCCTCCCAATACCACAAACGCCTTCTCCACTTCCACGCATCTCCCCCTTCCTCCCAACCCAATGTAGCCATCTCCTCCACCGTACAATGTTTATTGACACTTAAGTCATACAAGCGACTGAACCTCACTGACAACGCCACACCATCTAGCCACGGGTCAGTCCAAAAAAATGTACCCCTCCCATTCCCCACCGTTCTTGAGACACTATCTCTAAACCACTCTCCTCCAACCCCCCCCCCCCCCCCCCCCCCCCGTGTCACGCACCCTTGCGACCTCCCTCCACTAGACAGATGACCGTCGCCCCCCATCCTTCAAAACACCATCCTCCTCACCGTAACGGGCCACCAACACCCTATACCACAAGCCTTCTCTATCAACTAACAACCTCCAACACCATTTACCTAAGAGAGCCAAATTAAATTCTCTCATCCTCCTCACCCCCAATCCTCCCTCCTCCTACGGCCACATAAAGAATTCCAACTAATCCAAGTAATTTTCCTATGATCCTCACTCCCCCCCCCCCCAAATATTTTTTATTAAACATAGATTCATTAGAAGAGATAATACTTGTGGGAGCTCTGAAGAAGGAAAGTGCATAAACAGGAAGAGAGGACAGGGCATACTTTATGAGAATCAGACGGCCACCAAATGAAAAAAATCTACTCTTCCACACCGACAATTTATTCGCAATACGAGCAACAACTGGATCCCAAAAGGCCAACCTCCTAGAATCCCCTCCAACAGGAAGACCCAGATACGTAAAAGGCACCCTCCCCACTCTACAATTCAAAGCAGTAGTTGCTGCCCCCAACCAAGAGTCGCTAATATTAATACCAGACAGCATACTTTTATGAAAATTCACCTTTAAACTTGACACACTTTCGAAAAGAACCAACACCGCCCTTAACGCACGCACATTTGCCCAACTTTTCTCCCCCATTAGTAAAGTATCATCAGCAAATTGCAAATGAGAAACAGACAATCCTCCTTGCGCACCAAAATTGTAACTTTTGAAATTGCAAATATTTCCAATTCACTGATTTAGAAGAATCTTAAAATGTCATTCCATTGGTTTGTGAATTGAATTGATATCTGCAGTTCCATCAGTTTCAGTTCATATTCACTGTGTGTGTGCCATGTTTAACAACCGGGGAATTCTGATTATTCGCGTCCTTCTCGAATTTTCATTGAAGGACGCAATTAGAGAAGGATATTGGAAAAATATCTCATAATACTACAACTTAAGCTGGTACTTGATATTCTACTTGCATGATTAGAAGAAAAGAAGTCACGATTCTATATATTATCTGTCAATACCTTGTTCATGAATTATTTTGGATTTATGTATTTAGTTGTTTAGTCTCCTCTGGAGAGTTAATTCTGCTCATTAAGCCTTCATGCTGAGTTATGAACTTATGATATTAGTTATGTCCCCTGCATATGATGTCTGAGTTTGTTTTGATTGAGTGAGATTATCCTTCTTTAGATTCAACAAACTGTTTATCATTCTTGGTTAAAATAGGTAACCTTTGTCTTGAAAGTCCCTTATTCCTACTTATAATTACAACCATGGTCATGACGTGCAAAATGCATGCCACATACATAATTTACATTTTTTTGTTGAAGTATAGTTAAAAATCTCAAATGTGAAACCTTAAGAACAGATAACTAAAATAACACTTTATTGATATAACAGTGTAATACAATGGTGACAAATAGCCTTATTCTAGTTGCATTTGTGATCTCACTGTGATCAACGATAATGCAAGACTCATGGCTACATTGCTTAAGGATACATAAAACTGACAAAGATGATCTCACACTCAAATGACCATAAAGAAGACCAAGAAGAAAATGCAATAATTAAACATAGGACATATAGTTTGCCGATGCCAAAGACCAGTGAAGCTAGCTAATGTTCAGCATTAACCTTATCGCCATTATGGCAACACTTGTAGCTAATAAACACTTCCATTGTGCGGTGACAATCTGGACACTCGATAAAATCTGGAATTTTCCCAGCAACATTAGGAATCTCAAGGTGAGAGCAAATATGAACGGTACTAGCAACCTTGTGATGATGTTCTCTAAATGCGAATTCAAAGCCTTTATTGATCGCCACATCTTTCCATTTGTCAAACTCGGACACTGTCTTCAAAACTGAAGTCCCATGACCAACAGAAGTCACAATAGACCCTTTGGTTACAATTGCCCACCCAGTCTCATTCTTGTAAGAAAGCAATTTCTCAACCTGTTGTGTTACAGTGTTTGTTTTCTCATGCATCTTGGTCACAAACAAACTTTCTACCTTTTTCCAGAAGTTGTTAACCACATTTGGCTGTTGAGACTCCAAGCAAAACAGGTCAATTGAAGTCTTCGTCTGCTTAATAGCGGCATCATTTGCTAGAGCACCAGCATACTTAGTGAACTGTTGAATCCATTCCTTATCTTTACCTCCATAAATGATGACAGACTTTTCCTCCTTCTTCAGTGTCCAAAGATAACATGAAAGTACAACATTAGTACATAGTGATTAAATTCATAAAAGTTTATCATAATATGATTTTTTTAAGATTTATGATCAGCGAAATACGTACCCATTTAATCTTTATATCAATGTCAGCCAGCAGGGAATCAACCCACATTAATTCTTGGGTCATTGATTCTTCTTTGGATTTGGAGTAAGGGAAGCCCTTTACTCCCCAAACCTGAATCATATGGAATGCATTATGATGCAGAATCTTTCCTTGTGGGCTCAACACAACAAATAAAGGCTTCTGCTTGAAATGCAACTCCTCCTTTATGTACTTGATGCCTTTAATTGGTGCAAAGTGATGCAAAACATACCAAGGCATCTTTGACTTCAAAGAATCAAATTTTTTCTTCAACTTATCATTCCATTCCTCCACAATGGGAACCCACACAATCTTGTGTTGGCTTCCAGTTTTCTTTATATGATCATAAATTGGGATCAAAATTGAGATGTCTTCTTGGCTTATGTCCAAAGTTGAAATGAACAAGAACACGTCCTTCTTTTTCAACACTTCGATATTAACCTGTTTAATTATAAAACATATTTATACATAAACCAGCCTTGTACAACATACTTAAACATAAATCCAATGAAACTAAATAAAGATATGACTAATACTACTAACCAGTGTTTTAGTGGAACCATCATAGATGGGAGCTTTTGGAGTGTCTTTCCAGAAAACCAACACCTTAAACACTTCCATAATTTCCGTCGGGGTTTGAAAGAGCTTCCTGAGTAACTTGTTATACTCTGCTTCATCTGAAAATTCAAATAATTTCCTTCAATATGGGGAGAAAATACTTACATTTGGGGTTGACAAAACAAAAACATATAAAGCATTAATTACCAATCTGTATAGTGCATTGTGACACATGCTTCCTCAATTTGCTAATTATGATGTTAATCTTTTGACCAAAATGAGATAAGTCCTGCCTCTTATCCCTGAAAAAAAAAAATGTAACTATTTAGACATTAATTAATTTAATGAAGTTTTTGACTTATAATGTTGCTAACTTGATTATAAACAAAGCAAGGTTTTAACATAATAAATGGTTGTAAAATGACCATTAATGCTATTTTTATTATAATTTCTCGATTCCGTTTGTTTTCTATAAAAGAAAAAACAATAATTAAACTTACGAATTAGTGGTGAGACATTCAAACTGAGTAACAATTGCAACAATGGTGATGATAACCCAATATACATCAACAGGGAATTGTTCCAAAGCTGGTGCAAGGGCTGGAACTTCCTTGATGTCATGACGCGAGTTGAGTCTTTCCAACTCAATGATGATTTCAATGACTTGCCATGTTGCCTTGATCAAATTGTTGAGCTCCAAAATTTCATTGCGATGTTTTTTCAATGCTTCCGGCTTTGAAAGTTGAGGAACTCTCTTGATTATGCCTAGTGATTTGGCAAGTGGTTCTGTTGGTAGATTCTGTGATAACAGCCAGAACTCTCCATACTCAAGGGAAAAAGCAGAAAGAGTAAGCACTCCTTTTGCAACCCATGAATAGTTTGACAGCTTTTTTAGGATTGCTAGTGTTGTTTTGTATGCTATTTCCTCACCTGGTGCTTTGCATGACATCTGCCATATTCATAAAATATAAATGTATCAGTTATTTTAAACTATAAAGTTTACATAATAATTTTTGTATAATAAAGAATTTAGATTAGTACATGCCCTTAAGAAAGATCTACACTGAAATTTTCTTCCTTTCATCAATTTGTTTAAAAAATGTTGAAGAGATGTCAACTTAGTAGCAAGAGCTCGACTATATAATAACTCAAGTAACAAACTCACAGTAATAATAATTTTCCTTTCTTTAATTTTTTTTTACCAAAGATGAACAAAATTATTCTACTATGACGAATTAGTTGGTCAAAAAGAGGGTCTCATTTTCTCCTTGAACTCATGAATTTTTATTTTTTTTTATAAGTCTTGTATTAGTATAATTTTTGTTTTAAATGGTCTCACTATAAAAATTGTTTTAGACTTCTAAATATGCTGCGGCAAAAGTTGGTATTCATTAGAGCTGTAGCGAAGAAATGGCACCAAAACTTTAGATAAAACAAAAAATATTATGGATAAGGTTTTTCTTTGTTTCAATTGTGGGCTTATTTGAGAAAAGGTCAAACGTGTTTGAAGCAATTTCAAAGGAAGAAAGGACAAAGGAGTTTAGGGATGTTGTAACTCATTTGGTTGAACTAATTTAAGCTAAGGAGTTAAAGGTTTAAGGTCTAAATTCTAAGAAACAATAAAATACTAACATAACAATTAACATACTAATATCTATTTAAAAAAGATAAATAATATATGAACATCACTTTTGTATAACCAACAACTTATCTGCTATTTTTTTTACTGGTTGTGATTTGCGTGCTCCTTACAATGTTATAGAGTGTTGCATTAGTATTTTAGCTGTACAAATAACACAACTATTTAAAAAATACATACTAACATCTTTCATTATAGAAAAGATAAAACACTTAAAACCGGAAACAATTTTGTTGTTAAGTGTATGTTTACTTTATAAAAACATTTTCTATTTTTATCTATTTTGTTTCTTATTTTAATTGTGAGATCCAATTGTTATTAGAGAGAGCGAGAGGTACGATGATAACTAACAGCTACTTTTTAAGTAAATGACTCTCCATTAGGGATGCTTTTAGTCTTCAAAATAATATTTTACGATATTAAATTTACAGCTCGTAAGTTTGTAGAGACTAAAACATTATTTATACGAAAATAAAATATTAAATTGACACCTCGGAGTTAATTTGCTTCAAAGTACACAGCGGTGAAGTGAAGCTAGCTGGTGGATTAATATTATCCAGGTGCTCCAAACCTCCTTGATGTCCCTGATAATTATAAACAAGTTATTTGTATTTAATTAGAAGCACTATATAAAAAAAGATCAAACCGAGAAATATATTAGAAGAATGCAAAATCACAAAAATCAAAATGCATAAATAAAATGAAGAAAAAAATGATTAATGTGCATGTATGTATATTTACATACTTGCAGAACGTTATCAACAACATGGGTTGAACGTGTAAGGATGTTCCCAGCAATGTTGAAAAGAGATTCAGCATCAAACTTAGTGTCACTATGGACATGAGTTACATAAATCTCTTCCAAAATGTGTTCATCAGACATGGTTAAAGGGTTATGGTCAATGGCATTATCATTACCAATGTGAATAAGTGATCGCACTAGGCTAACCATATTGATTCAGACAAAAAAAGTGCACTAGAATTACTTTTGTGGGTTATGGTTTAGAAGCAAAGATTTTGTGTGTTTTGTGTGGTAGCTTCAGTGCCCTATTTATAGCCTTGAGTTGCAAGATTTTCTTTTGTGGAAGGGTAAATGCTTTTTATTTTTTAGTTTAGGATAAGCCTTGTGTGCAGCTGTTGGGATTTCAGCCGTACGATTGACACAGTATATATTCACCCTACAATTTCTTCACTTCTTCACGTGGTCCATTTTCTAAACTAAAATAATAAATAACGTGTAATGGTTAAGACTTGAGACTAATAATCTTATGCTCTATGAGGAATCCGAATTACATCAGGCAAGGTGTCACGGGTATTAAAAAAAGATGTTAAAGTGTTTAGGGGTATTTTTTAAAGACCTTTAATAATATTAAGTTTGTATGAAAATTTTTGTGTATTTAATATATTGCAATTTGTAATATTTAACTTTTTAAAAAAATAATTTTTAAAAAGTTAGGGTGGGGCGAGGGTGGTGAGGCTTGGAAGTGGAGGGGGAGGCTGTTTCCGTGGGAGGAGGAGGCCGTGGGGGAATTATGTTTATTGCTTCAAAATGTGACTTTGCAGGTTGACAAGGAGGATAATTGGCATTGGCACTTGGAATCGAGTTATGCTTGCACGGTTCGGAGTGCTTATAAAAGCATGACTCAACATCAACATATTGACACTACGGTCTCTACAAAGGTTCTTTGGCATAAGGATATTCCATTGAAGGTTGTTCTCTTTGCTTGGCGTCTGTTCCGTGATTGGTTGCCTACTAAGGACAATTTGTATCGTCGTGGAGTTATAGCTGTTGATGATAGGTTATGCATTGGTGGTTGTGGCTCGCTCGAATCTTCCACTCGTTTATTTTTACACTGTAATATATTTGGTGATGTCTGACATTTGATTCATCGTTGGTTGGGCGTATGCTCGGTCCTTCCATATGACCCGGCGGATTACCTCATTCAGTTTGGTTCTGTTGGTAGTAATTGTTCTACGGTGCGGCAATCAATCTTGCATCTGATATGGTTTGCTACTACGTGGGAAATATGGAAAGAAATAAACAGCAGGTTATTCAATGATAAAGTATGTTCAACTCATCAGATTGTCGACAAGGTTAAGTCTCTTTCCTTTATGTGGTTGAAAGCGAAACTTCCTAACCTCGTTGTCAACTACCATGGTTGGTGGCTTAATCCGGTGACTATGTTGGGCATAGGCTAATGCTACTTCTTTATCTGTTTTTTACTTTCTGTATTGTGTTTCCATTTTCTCTGTAAATATGTTTGTGACTCTTGTTCTTTTCCTGGTACACCTTGTGCTAGGAGGAACTTTATGATTGAGTAATATATTTCATTTTAATCTCTTCAAAAAAAAATTAAAATTTGAGATCCTTAAAAAGTATCTTGGAGCATTCTTTAACAAAATCTAAAAAAGTAGCACTAAAATTTAGATAATTTCATCTCATCCAACCGTCGCTAAAGTGGTAACTGCATGAATGTTTGAAATCTTTGATGATAGAAAAATTAAATTCAACTATGAGATATTTAACGAAACGTAATAAAAGATTACTCTATTGTAAGTTTTTCTGATAATACGCAGAATCTCTTTTAATTTATTCATATACATTTGCATATTATCGGAAAAACTTACAATATGTCATATGTTAGTCAAATCATGGACTCATGCATCAGTATTATGCATGTGGTGTCCTAAGCAAACCTACAAATCTTATAAAGAAATGACAAAGGAATACAAAGATGAGATACATTTAAATGATGAATATATCCAACTAAATTATATCTTTTTTTTTTTTGTTAATTCTCTAAACTTTTTTGTGTCAAGCAAACTATGTTTTAATAAGTTGAGCAATATTACTGTAAAAAAATAAAAATAAGTTGAGCATATTGTGACAAAAACAATAATTGAGAATTAGGACATGAAGACTTTGGAAGATGCACGAGGGAAGAGACTTGACCATGTGCTTTCTTTTTTTATACAGTGGAGCATACATGCCATGGATCCCACCCGTTTCTGTTGCTAACTTGTCGTAACAAGCTGATAAAGACACATACGTACTTTTTTTATTGATAAGATATAAATATACTAAAATTAATCACATTAATATTTATTAAAATTCTTAAAAATAAAAATCAAACGCATGTAAAAGTATTAACTATATAATTTTTAATATAAAATTTATTTTTGAATGCTTATACAATGTTCTAAAGATCGTTATTAACATCTTCGATTTATTAATTATTGCTTCTTACAACCAAACTTATACGTCATACTAACAAATTTGTATCTCAAATTAATTATATTTAATTTTACAATTAAATGAATCATTAATATTTATTTTCTTATTATACTTTTGTGGATAATTTAACAAGAATAAATAAATCAACAAAAATAAATTTAATGACAAAATTGATTAACCAAAAAGATATCTAATTAAAAAAACCATTTTCACTAAATTAAAAACAATTATTGTCCAAACAACCGTCCTATTCTAATTAGCATAGGACACAAGTGAGAGGGCATTTTGTCTGTTTTCTTCCGTGTGAACGTAGGACACGCGAGTTCTATATATTTATTTATTTATTAATGATATCATCACCTAAATGAAGATAATGTAATGTGAACAATAGAAAGTGAGGTAATATTGCATATTTTTTTAAGAAACTAAAATGAAATATATTATCAATATAAAATGCCTTTTTTAGTACAAGGTGTGCAAAGGTAAAACACCAAAATTTGTACAATATTTACAACCGGAAAAAGAAAAAATAACAAAAAGCAATGAAAGAAAAATAACAACTAAGTGTAGCCCAACATAGCGAGGGGACTAAGCCACCAACCATGGTAATTGAAAGAGAATTGAAAAAAATTCTCCTTCAACCACGAAAAGGAAAGAGACTTTATTTTGTCCACTATTCGCATAATCGAGCATTCTTTGACCTTGAAAATTCTATTATTTCTTTCTTTCCATATTTCCCAAACAGTAGCAAACCAAATGGCGTTTAATAAAGTGGACCGCACCTGAGAGCCACCGCCACCAGCTATGAATTGGGTAAAATGATCCTTGACATCGAACGGGGCGACCATGGAAGTGCCAACCCAATGAAGAATATCATTCCACATCGATCCAAAAAGAGAGCAATGTAAAAATAAATGATTAGCAGTTTCCTGCGAGCCGCATCCAGACGCACACAAACAAGAATTAACATCTAAAACGTTATGCCGAAGCAAGTTATCTTCATATTTATTTGTTATCTTCATATTAATATCTTCATAGAATTAATATCTTCATATTTATAAGTGTTATCTAAAATGTAATATTGCATATTGTATGCAGGGGTTCGGGGATCGAACCTCAGACATCTCACTTCTTCATATTTAATTGTGTGAGTTCTAGCCACTAGACTACTTGACTAAAAAAAAGAGTATCCATATTTTTTAATTTCGAGGTATCTCTATTAAGTAATTGAGTTTAAGTGATTAATAAATTTTATTAAAGGATCACTCACTTATAAAATTATGAGTTCGATTATTTGATGGAATAATTATTAATCTAACTTTACCTTTGGGCTGAGCTTGAGATTATTAACTCTCTTTCTGTTAGGAACCAAAGTTTTAGTACCAAAATGGTAGATACTTCCTTCGTTTCTTTTTGGAGTTTATTCCCTATGATATCATCTTTTTAATCCCCATATAAATTCTTAATTTTTTGATACATTCTCGCTCTTTATATTAAATTCGATCTCATCATTGAACAACTATTATAGAGAACCAAGTTTAGTATCATGAAAGTTTAAATTTGCGCATAACAAATAACAAAGAAATCTGATAACGGACGCACGAAAGCTGACAAATATGCATCTCTTTGTAAAACTTTCGAGAAAAAGTTTCCGCTACATATAGCAACTCTCTTCTTTCAATACTTCTATGTTATCAAATACTTTGAATTACAATATAAGCTTAGAATATTAGAGGATTACTCCATTGAACTTAGGAGAACATAATGGCACTCGAATGAATATGTATCATTCATCCAATTATTCAACATTCTTATAGTATTTTTATATTAATTTATATCAAAATAATCTAAATGTTAAATAAGTTTTTCCTGCAAGAATATTCAACAAATCTTCAAGGTATTTAAGAATTTACCTTCAATTTAACAACAATTGTATAAGTGTCATTAGAAAGGGAAAAAAAAAAAGGCAATCGTAAAGAAATGATAAATCATAGACTCATGCAGTAGTATTATGCATGTGGTGTCCTAAGCGAACCTACAAATCTTATAAAGAAATGACAAAGGAATACAAAGATGAGATACATTTAAATGATGAATATATCAAACTAAATTATATTTGTATTTTTTTTGTTAGTTCTCTAATTTTTTTTGTATTAAGTAAACCATGTTTTAAAAAATTGGGATATTATCCGTAAGTCCTAACTCAACTGGCAAAATATCAAAATTGTTAGGTCGGATACCATGATCGAAGTTCGAACCTCAATACCTCCACTTTTATGTGTGAGTTTATAACGACTTTATCATTTCGCCTATCTACGGGGAAAAAAATGGGCATATTGTGACAAAATAATAATTGTGAATGAGGACACGAAGACTTTGGAAGATGCACGATATGGAAGAAACCTGAGCACGTGTTTTCTTTTTTATAATTAAATTATTAAAGTGAAGCAAAGATCTCACCCGTTTCTGTTGCTAACTTGTCATAACAAGTTAATCATGACCCATACGTACTTTTAAAAAAAATAAAAGGATAAAATGGAATATATTATCAAATTAAAATTTTCTTTTTAGGATAAAATGTATTAGTGCCTCTTTAAAATTCATTGGGTCATATGTTATCAGGTTTCTGCTATCAGACCACCCCTCATTTATGTTCACGAACCAAGTCCAATAGTGTTGGTTGTGAGCGGAGTGGTAAGAGTCTCACATCAGATAGAAGATGACTTGACAATGTCTTTATAAATGGAGGCAATTTTCACCACACAAGTCAATTTTGTGATGATGAGTTAGACCCAAATTTCAACAGAAAGATATTTTGCTAGTAGACCTAAAACAAATTACCCTCGTACTACACAGGGATAATAGAATATGTACTGTGTAACAAGGCATGTGAATGTGAGTTAAAATTATGTAAATGGTCAACTGGGAACGAGATAAGATAACGAGTTTGTGGCCTAAAAATGCACATGGATCTATTATCTTATCAAATCAATATGAATGCATTGCCAAAGAGGTTTATTGTCCTCATCCACTCCACACATTCACATTTCTACTCAAATAAAAACAAGGATCGTCCTCGTGACATCTTAAAACGCACGTTGATAAAAAAGAAATGATTAAATACTGTAACACGAGGAATGCAATGCACTTTGCCTAAAAAAGAAAAGAAAAAGAGATACATACACATCACATGTCACTTAAATGTCGGGTAAAAACAAACACAGCATTAAATTCTTCCTCCACTACTGACGCACTATCTTAATGATGTGCTCCCACAGGTACAGCTAAAACTCTCTTATCAACTAGAGAAAAATAATTATAAAAATGACAAAAAAAAAAAATATTTTCGAATACCGTAAACTAATGTTATACCATCTCCGTCTTAACTTAATTATTGTTTTTGAGTAGTAGATGATTCTTAAGAAAATGATTATTTGAATTGATTTTAATGTCAAAATTAATATTATTCTGTTGAATATCATTATTAATTATAGTTAATGAAGTTGTTGAGATAAATGAAATTCAATAAAAAAGAGTTTGTTGATGGAGAAAATAATAAAAGTTGCATGCAATAATTAGTTTGATATGGAGAAAAAAAATGACAATTATTATGAGACAAAAAGAGTGTTTGGTAGTTAGCTTTAAAAGACGACTACAAAATAAGTTTATGTGTAAGATGATAAACTTTCATTAAATAATGGTGTAAAAATGTTTTGAATTTTTTAGACACACCGCAAAAAAACCTGATTACACCTTAATATGACTAAAATATCTTTAAAATAAACGATCTATTGTATTATCCATTAAATTTAATCTACGTAAATACAATTTACGTAAATCATGTAAACTGAGTTTATGCCCTTGTACGCAAACCCATAATATAGACACTATCGTAAACTAAGTTTACATACACTAAACCGTACAAGTCAATTCACATAAACCTCTAAAATGAAGAGAAAAAAAAACTACAAGTTTCAGTAAGCTTGGTTTTTGTAAGTCATGTAAACTGCATACATGATAGTGTACGTAAATTAAGTTTACACTATACCTCTAAGATCAAAGAAAAAACATGAAATAAAAAAGAAACGAAGAACATCTTTCGAACACAAAGTGACAAAACGAAATTGAAGAAAAAACATTAAAACTCATAAAATCATCTTTGAAGAAGTGGAATTTCATTGAGATTGATTACACATCTATAAAAGCTCACACAATTTAATTGTGGAGAAATGGCGTGTTCGGGGTTCGAACCCCGACCCCTGCATATAATATGCAATAACCCTACCAACAAAG
Organism: Medicago truncatula; assembly: GCF_003473485.1. Taxonomy (NCBI): domain Eukaryota; kingdom Viridiplantae; phylum Streptophyta; class Magnoliopsida; order Fabales; family Fabaceae; genus Medicago; species Medicago truncatula. The sequence goes on along the minus strand of NC_053042.1, from coordinate 37,070,631 downwards.
CTGCACAGGGATGAGCAATTTTAATGTTATCAATAAGTTTTACTGAAATTTGGGTGTAATCGGAAATTTTCAAGATATACGTAGAAAAAATCAAATATTTTACACCATTTGTACATAATTATTAAAACTTTTGATAAATATACAATGTAGTTAACACAAATTAGTTAGATATACCCCACGCAAGGAAAGAAAAAAATAGTTAGATGTGCAAAACTTATGTTACGTCCGGCCCATATTTTTAGTCAGGTTGAATCAAATTTCTTAGCTAATGTTCACTAATTTGAGTTTAATTAGATATACAGTTTTTTTATCTCTAAATTTGTCACAGTTGAGTCGGATTTTGTTGTCACTAAATTTTGTTTTTTTTATAAGCAATCACTAAATTTTGTGTTTTTACCCGTGATAATATATGTAGAAGCAAGGAGAAGATTTTGTTTGAAAAAATTGCAAAACAGAGAAGAGTGTGACGATTGGTTGAGAGAGATGAGAGGACTTTATTTGGTAAATTTGTTTAGAGGGAGCCAGAGGTTTCTCATTTGTTACCAAGAGGGTAAAAGGAAAACGGTTGTTGAAAAATTGAGTATAAAACATGCTACATGGACAACGTGCTACATGTTTAGATTATTATCTTTTTTTGTTCACACACAAGTCAAGGATATATAGAATCTCCAGCTGACCACTAGTATAACGTAATCACAATTCATAGTCCTGACGTAAGTAGAGTGTCCTACATCAAAACGCAAAAAATCGCACTCAACTCTCAAGTCCAAATGAAAAGGAAAGCTTCACGTACATTAATTTATTTAATTGACAAAAAGGTAAAAAAAAATTATGTGTTTTCTTATAATCAAGTGGTTAATAATTTTCACCAAATTATGTGTATTATCCATTATCAAGATCTCTTCACTTTGAAAACATAAGCTTTACCACAAAGAAAAAAGATTTGAATATAGTTTAGAGAAATGTGTATACATGTTTTTTTAAGTAATGTGTACACGTGTTTTTTTTAAGTAATTTGTATACATGTGTACAAATGTTTTTTTAAGTAATTTTTTAAGTATTTTTTGGTTAACATATATTTTAAAAACTAATATTATTCATCTTTTAGAAACTTATATCTTTTTACTCTTTTATTGCGCTAACACGTGTAAATTACGAAAAATATTTTACATAAAATTTTGATGTTGATAAAAATTATAAGTATAAATATTTGTAACTTTTAAATTGTAACACACCCGATAAACTATGCTTATCTTTTTCAATGACAACAATAATTTAACAAATATAATATAAATTCTCATCTTTTTTAATAACACAAACACTATAACATTAATATAAGAAAATTGTTTAAGAGTATCATTGAAATAACAAAAAAGTCAACGCAAGATCTCATTTATCCTTTATATATATATATATAGTTGTTTGCCAGTGATTTTGGCAATCGGGGGGTTAGTTCTGATTATTACAAGCGTACAAGCGAGATCGAACTAGAAATCTCAAGACTGTTGTGCAAAGGTTTTCTATCGAAAAAGAGTTTGAAAAAATGCCACGAAGTGCACTCAGGTTGCTTCGAGAGCAAGACGAGTTTGATATAAAAAGGCACTGTCTCTCGACAGGTTTGAGAATGCGATTAAAAGCTTAAAATAAAGCAAGATAAAATATAAAATTAAGTTTACCCACGTAAACTCAAGGAAAAAAGGTAAAATGCAATGCATTAAAATAAAAGGGGTGGTCTACAAATCAGTTTACATACATTCTGTATAACTCGTTTCCCTAGACACCGGTAGTTTGAGTGTTGTAGAATTATGTATATGATTTGCGACTCACTTTCCGGCTTGGAAACTACTATTTATACTAAAAACCTAGATGGTGAACCACTAAGCACATGATCAGCACTTCCTCCATCTTGGACTATCACTTGTCCCACGTTTTACACTAAAATGAAACCGTTTCTTTGCTTGAAATCGTGCTTCCCGCCCTTTTGCTTGTCTTCGACGCGAAATTGCTCGTTCAACCTTACTTTGTCGAAACTCCAGTTATGCGCTTCAGGCTTAGTGCTTCGTCGAAGCTTCTTCAATTTGTACACGAAAGTTCTTCGATTCCTGCAAAGTTAAAGGTCAAACAAATGTCGACCATATTAAATGAGCCTGTCAAATTTGCAGGCTAACAATAGTATAGATAATATTGTTCTTATTTGTTCTTATAGTATAGATAATATCATTCCTAAAACTTGTAAAAATAATTATTTACAATCTATCTTTTGAAAAACTTGAATAATTATTTTTACATTAGGCAAAATCATACAATTTGTCTCTTAACTTAATTTTAGGTAACATTTTTATCCTTTATTTTTTTTTTATCTTAATTTGGTCCTTTATGTTATAAAATGTCAATATCCTATATTTTTTTATAAAAAAAAAGCATTGAAATCTAAGTTTTTATGTTTGTATGATGAAGATTTAAATTTGTTTATGAGTTTGATGAGTTTTTGATTTTTTTTTTTGGAGTTTTTAATTTTTTTGATAAAAAAAGGATAATTATGTTCACATTTTACAAAAATATAAATAAAGGACAAAAGTGTTATCTGAAATTCAATTAAGGGACGAATTGTGTAATTTTTCCCTTTAATTAATTATTTGATAATACATTTTTTTTTTTACAAAAATAAGCGATATGCATTCACTCAAATTGATTTAGTACATTCAATACAAATCTAAAGTCGTTAAAAACAAAAATAATAAATTTGTGAACAAACTCACATCATCCATATTAATAGTACAAAAATAAAAAATTACTTATTTGCCTACAAATATGAATATATTAAACCCTCCAAAATATTCATGTCTTCAGATGCAACACTAACGACTAAAATGTCATTGATCGAATCTCTACTTGTTCAAAATTAATTGCAAATTTACCATGATAAAAAAACTCAAAAAATAATTCAAGAACACTTTTTTGTTTGGAACATTAATAGACAACACTGCAGGTTTGTGATCTCCTTTTGTTTTCTTTTCAGACTGTGTGAAAATGATTAGGTTGATGTGGGTACCAACCAAACTTGTCTTTGTCCCTCGTTCTAGTTTCATCCATTCGAAAGGACGTGGGAAATATATTCGTCCAATTCTTTGGGGTACGTGTCTTCTGTAAGGGCCGTTTATTTACATATAAAACAGAAAATGACAATTAATTTTTTTAATTTAAGAACAGATTCAGAAATTTTAAAGTGTGAGACGATACTGTATATTTTCGTATCTTTTTTTGAAGGAATTTTCGTATCTAGTTTTATTATTAGTGGGAACAACTCTTTCAATAGCATTAGATATCACTATACAAATAAATAAATAAATAAATATAACAACATACTTCGGTATTTTCTAAATATATATTATTTTATATATGCAAATTCAACTCCAGAACAGATATATCCCAGAAAAAGAGTTAGAAGTGAAATGATGATAACTCTTCTATTGTCAATTTTAATGGTCCACCGTTAATCTGGTTCTCTGTTGGAGGTTATTAGACAAACCTGGAAAATGATGATCATAAAAGAAGGAGAAAATTTAATGAATGTTGATCCAACTTATATAATGAGTTAGTTCTGGAGTGTTTTCGTAATAGCATAAATTCAACTATCCTTAAACAAAGCTTGAAAAAAACTATCCTTAAACTAAAATTTTCATGAAACATTTAAATTCTTATAGAAAATGATAAATATAATTATATTCTTATGACATTTAAAAAATTAAATATAACTAACTAATTAATGTTTTTTTATAACAAACTAATTTTGTTTAAGAAGTCAAAAGAGAATTATATTAAAAAGAGTAAATTACACTGCCCTCTCATCAGAGATGCTTGAATTACACTTACCTCCATTCTTATGTTAAAATATACACTTTCCTCCCTTGAAAAGTAAAATTTATACTCCCATCCCCTTTGAGATGCTTGAATTGCAACCATCTCTCTTAATAATTAAATATGCCCTACAATTTTATCTATTTTAACATAAATAAATATTTTTATGATATATACTAATTTTGAACTATCACTTAAGAAAAATAAATTCATTTCTTTATAATTTAAATGTCAATGATAATTTAATTTAAATATTTTGTTATTATTTATAATTTAGAGTATAAAATTCACTTTTAAATAACCATAATTTATCGACTTTCATAATTTTTCACATATTTTAATTTTATTTTGGGTTGTTTTATATTTTATAATAGGGTTTAAAAATATATATTAACGAAATTGTGAATAAAAAATAGCGAAAAATATGTACTCAAAATTTAATTATGTTAAAATGGATCCACAATACTATTTTTCTCCAAAGTGTGTTAGATTATTATTTTTTTACTAGATTATTAGAAATAAAAAAAAAATATTGAGGGAGTAAAGCGTAGATTTTAACATAAGAGGGGAGGGGAATGTAATTCAAACTTCTCTTGAGGGAGGGGAGTCAAATATTTTCTAATATGTTTTGAAAAAGAGGGGAGGGAATTATATATTTTAACATAAGAGAAGAGGGGAATGTAATTCAAACATCTTTGAGGAGAGGGGGGTGTAATTTACTCTATTAAAAACCTTTAGAACCAAAAGATGTGTCTAAAAGAGATCAAAGTTAATATTTATAACTAACCAATATTTTTAATAACCGTGATTTTGCTTTCAAAACTTTGGCTGTTTTAATATTTTGATTTTGTTTCAAAACAACGAGGGCTTTGCAGATATAGTATTGGTTCTTCTGTTCTTTTTTTCCTTCTCAAACCTTAGTCGTCACTCATTTCTTCTTTTTGTCTATTGAAAAGAGGTGATTTAGGGTCAATTTTGACCCAAAATCACTCATCTAAATTGTTTTTCCTTCTTTTATAATTGAATAAGTGATTTCCACATAATTTTAGTATTCTTTTCTTTGTTTTTGTGATTTCGTTGTCTCTGCACAACTCTGTTTGTTTTGATTTTGTACCTTTGTACGATGTGTTTTTTATTTCTCGTCTTAATGTGGTGTTTATTGGATTCAGGCTGAAAAATAAATTTCGAGCAAGCACAAATCCGATCTATGACTTTGGCGTCTTCAACGTTACAAATCCGAAGATATGAGTATTCCGGAAATTTGAATATAGTCATATTTATAGACATAATTATTTTGTCGTTTTATGCTATTAACATGGACGTTGTGAGTTTGTTCGCATATTTATCCTTTTTATTTTCAGTGACTTTGAATTTGTCCTCGATCTCATGCATCTAAAACAAAAACAAAGGTTTGTCCTCAATCTCATGCATCTAAAACGTTGGTAAAAAGAAATGGTTAAATATAGTAACACGTGGAGAAAGATAGTCTTGGCCTAAAAAAAAAAAGAGAAATGATATTTGAACATCCATTTTATGATAATTTTTGTGACAATTTTCTTTCATACTCACATTACTTTTTACTTTATCTTTCTATTGCTTTGGTTTTTATGCAAATACCTACTTTTTCTTTATAAATTATGATTGTCATGTAAGCCGTTAACCAAATAGTTGTTTAAATAACACTCCTAAAAAAAATACTACAAATGTCACTTAAATGTCGGGAAAAAACACACAACATTAAATTCTTCCTCCACCGCTGACGATGCACTTACAAGATTTATTTATTTATGATGTAGTACACCTACGGTCCTACATCTAGCACTCTCTTATCTACTCAGAATGTGAATATAGAGAGAAATAATTTAAAATGATAAAAAAATAAAAATGGTTCAAGTCCTGAAAAAACATCTTGTGTAAAAAGCGAGGTAAGACTGCAGTATATAAAAAATGGTGGGACCTCTTCTTAAATTTTGCGTATGCGGGAGCTTTAGTCAGGCCCTGCCTTGAGGGTGTGCAAGGTGCTCAATCAGGCTGGGCCTCCAAACGCTACGGGCCTCTAACGAAAAATTAAATTTAATACCCATCCCCAACTTAAATAAAAAATATATATGTTATATCCTTTTCTTTCTTTAGTACACGTTTGAGTTTTTTTTTAGACTCTATAGTTCTCCTTTTTCTACATAAATCGGATCCTATTAAACCACCTCTAATTTGTATAATCACTTAATAAGTCAATTTGAAAAGCTATTTCATTGAAAGAATCACAACAATCATTTTTTTCTTCACATAAACCATTCGTTATACCATTTTCCACAACAGAGGAGTGACAAATCCAAACGACAATTTCACCTCTTTCACTTAATTTTTTTTAATTCGTTTCATGTTTAAAAGTTCTTCTGATTCTGAATTTTTTTTAATGAAATTTAACTATACAAAAAAATTACGTTTTATTTTACTAGGAGCCTATTTTAAAAAGAGAGCCGAGTCTTCTATTTTACAGGAACGATCCTGGCTTTAGTGTATATGTTATGTTACGTCAATTTTCGTTAAAGAAAAGAGAGTGACGATTGGTTGATGGAGATGAGAGGATTTTGTTGGGTAAATTTGTATAAGAGGGTTTCTCATTTGTTACGAGGAGGGTAAAAGGAAAACGTTTGTTGAAAAAAAATCAAACCATGGAAGACCTAGAAGCAAAAAAATGACTATCTGCAGTGTTGACTATTTACAAATATTAAAATAACTCGAAGCAAGGCAACAAACACATTTTGGTTTCTAGTATTAATTGTTAAGTATTAAATAATTGTTTTTTCAAAAAAAAAAGTATTAAATAATTGAATAGCATATCTCAATTTGAATTTTAAATTGAAGATAAATTAAAATATTGTGGAGCCATCAAAGAGATTCCTCGTAAGAGATCTTGCACCGAAGTAAAATCAATATATGTTGATTAACAAATAATGTGGCATGTGGAGACCATTTAAGAGACCCAAGTCGGAATAGTTAAGGGTAGAGCTGTCAAAACGGGCAGTCCAACTTTAAACGGGTCAGTTTTAATGGACTTCGGGCTTTATCGGACCGGGTCAAAAGCTCGATTAGAAAACAGGCTTGAAATATACTACTCGAGTCCGGCCCTACACGGGCCACGGGCTAACGGGCCGGCCCATATTAAAAGTTACATTTTTTTTTATTATATAAAAAGTACTATAAAATACTCCTATATATTTTTTATAAATAAATTTTTAATATGTTTAAATAATGTCTAGCACAAAAATAAATTGTTTTCATCGCCGTTTTAGTTTACGATTAGTGTGTACGAAAATGTTTACAATTTATTTTTATGCTAGACATTATTTAAATATATTAAAAATTTATTTATAAAAAAATCTATAGGAGTATTTTATAGTACTTTTTATATAAAAAAAAATGTAATTTTTAATATGGGTCGGCCCGTTAACCCGCGGCCCGTTTAGGACTGGGATAGTATATTTTAAACCCATTTTTCAACCGGACTTTTTGACCCGGCCCCCGAAGCCCGTTAGGGCCGGCCCGTATTAAGGACTTAATCATCAACTTTACTCCCGCACAATATGTCAACGACAAATTTTTTCATAGACCGTAGTTTTCTATACCCATGGCACTACATGATATAGTGACAGATTCATGCCGTTGTAAATGCTATAGTTTTGGATTTTGACCGTAGGAATAGAACTTAATCATAACTTGCAACTATTTTACCGACGACAGTTTTCCGTCGCCATGCTATTGAGTGATCATTGTAACAATGATTTTTTTATTTTATTTGAAATTTATTTTATAAAATTAATCAAAAAGTTACAAACTAAGGCAATTAAATAAATATATTTAGAAACAAAAGTAACAAAAGTTTCACATTAGGTGTATTGAAAATTAATTAATAGACTATTACAGACAAATAAAACAAATAAAGATAACAATGGCTAAATCATGTCAATCCTAGATACTTTAGAGCATGTATTTTTTTTTTTTTTGAGTAAATACTTTGGAGCATATATTAGTACCGAGTTAACAAGAAGCATAATAACTCTATGATTAACCTCAGACTTGGGCTGCCATATCCCTATTTTTCAGGGATCGTGGCAGGTGGTCTTTATAGAGTTGTTAAAAATTTCTTTCTTTTGAAGGACTGATATTATCTATGCTTGAATATGCAAAGATTCATGTAAATATCAAGCGTTCTGATTTTAGTTATGTTAAAATATCATTTTAGATTTAGTCTTTACATACCGTCTTTCCATTACATAGACATTTTATTTTTTGTATTGTCGATGACTTAATCCACTATAATCAACTGATTACCATCCCCAGAGTATCTTCTGCCATCCTGGCTACTTTGGATTTTCCACAATGTATCTGACCCAACTAAGTCTTTGCTCCTCAACAACATCCTAACTTCGTCCAACCCAATGAGTTTCATGCAAAGATTCTAACTTATAACTATGTCCACTTTATTTTCTCTCATTGTGAGGTGTCAAGTGTTTAATGTCTCTTGAAACTCTGTTACGAATAAAGGTTATTGTCACCACTAATCTAATTACGACAAAGTTGAGCTTGTATATGTGTAAAAACACAATACAAGTCGATGCATACAATAACTTATTTGAATTTTTATACTAGATTTATTTTTGAGAGAAATTTCGTATTAGATGAATTTTTCTTTTAACACTACTTTAGTGGGATGCCAACTATACCCCTACCAAAAGGTACTTTTTATTTTAAATGACCTAATTCACGTTGCTCTCCTAGTATCCATCCGATCCACATGATGAAAATCTTCAATACATGTGGCACCATCTTGAGTTCACATAGATAGAATTTTCCCTCTTAAAACCAAAAAATATAAAAATAAATCAACCACTTTTTCGTACTATAAATAGGATAGGGCTTGGGCAAGGTACCAACACAATTGTATCTCATTTCTCTATTTCTATAATCCAATCCAAACCTTTTTTAACAAGCTAGCACTATGGCCACCATCATCAAAGGTACTCTTAAGACTCTCCTATCAGCTGGTGAGATTGAGAGCAACCCATTAACCATGTCTGATGACCAGATTTTGGATCAAATTTACTCCACTCATGTCCACAGTGACACAAAATTTGATGCTGCTTCTCTTTTCACCCTTGCTCAGAATACCCTTGCACGTTCAACACACATTGTTGACAGTGTTGTGCAGGTCTATATACATATATAAATATACATTTTAATTTCCTTTAAATTAAATATCCTTTATTTATATATTTATAATAGTTAGAAATTTTAACAGGGTACCAAAGTAAGCTTGGAGCAAGCAGATGACAAGTCCCTTATCCCGAATTTTAGTTCACCACTGTGCACCCTGAAGTCAATTTCTTCTGAGGTTATTCACTGATCTAATTATATTTCATAAATATGCCACTTTATTATTTTAATTTCTAAATATCTCAGCAATTATCTATATAGTGAAATGTAATTAGAGACATATGTATAAAACTTGTGTAAATAATTAGATATATGTATAAAACTTATGTAAAAGCACACCAATTAAACTAATTAAATAATATAATTTTGTAAAAAAATAACTAATTAAACATAAACAACTATTAAATTAAAGAATTTGAAAACTTTATGACAATTACTTAATAAGTTGCTCATATAAAATAATCATAATTGTGTAACAGATGTCATGCAAGCCACCAAGTGAGGAAATTGCACACAAAACAACTCTAGCCATACTGAACAAGCTTTCACACTATGACTGGGAAGCAAAAGCAGTTCTTACACTTTCTGCATTTGCACTTGAATTTGGTGAATTCTGGTTACTTGAACAACATCTTTCAACAGACCCACTTGCCAAATCTGTGGCTTTGCTGAAACGAGTTCCGATCCTAGCAAAGCCTGCAGCAATTCAAAAACACCGTCAAGCTATCACCGAGCTTAATAGTTTGGTGAAAATCACGTTGCAAGTGATTGAATTTATACTTGAATTGGATTACCTTAATGATAGGTATGACACAAAGGTCGTTCCTGCTTTGGAACTTGCATATGAACAAATTCCTGTTGATGTTTACTGGACCATCATCACTATTGCTGCAATTGTTACTCAGTTAGATTGCCTCATCACTGAATCGTAAGTTTTATTAATTAATATCGTTTATTCATCTGAGTCGTACTTACAGAACAATCTCGATACTTTTTAATATTTTTAATTGCTTAATTAAATTCGAGAATATGTATAATTAATTTTATTAACTATGTAGGGAGCATAAGCAAGAACTCTCCCACTATGGTCAAAAGATCAACATCATCCTCAGTAGACTGAGGAAGCAGATCACGGTCTGTCGTCAACAAATAGGTCAGTAAATCCGAAGAGGATTCAAACAACTTTACTTTGTTTATTTAGTATTCATGGATTTTTTTTAAAGCTATATTAATTGTAACAAAAATATAAATTATAACACTAATGTGTGATATATATGTTTTTTCAGATACGGCAAAGTACATCCAAGAGCTTAAGAAACTGTTACAAACTCCAACTGAAATAACAGTGGTGCTTTCGTTTCTGATTTTTCCCAAGGATGTTCCTCAGTTGCTTTATGATGGTGCTACCAAGACTACGGTTCGTATATTTTCTTTGTTACATATAACAAATTTGTTGTATTTTCTATTATAAAAAATTATTAGAAAAATGAGTACAAAACTTTGTGGTTTTGTTTACAGATCTTCCTTTTTTTGTTTTGTGTTTGATAATACAGATCTTTTTATGCATGCTTCCTTATTATAATCGAACTACATAAATAATCATATAGTCATAATAAATAAAAATTATCATAACAATAGACTGAAATGTGAAAAACTATGAGAAAAATAAATCGTTTTTTACTCTTTAAAAAGTTTTGTAAAAAATAACCAAAGAAAAATATTAGAAATTTGTGCCTTGTGTTGTGTTTAATCTAAATTTCTGCAATCTTCCAGAAACACGTTTCATAATAATGGGAACAGTATAGAAAAAGTTCTCTTTTGTGTGAATAAAACAGTATAGAAAAGACTTGACAAAAAAAAAAACCAGTATAGAAAAGTTGATATCAATTTGGTATATATTCTCTGAAGGGACTTATCAATTTGGTTTTTTTTTTTTTTTTGACAAAATCAATTTGGTAATATATATTATAAATGATAAATAATACCAACATTTGTAAAAAAAAATAAAAATACTGACACACATTTTTTCAACGCACTCTCTTTATTCTTTTATTGATTAAAATACATGTAAACATAAAAAAAAAAAATCATATTTTTTCCATTTAAAGTTTGTTGAATTCATCTAAATTCTAACCAACAAAAAATATTTAAAAGCATATAAGTTGAAGAATGAAGAGTAAGTTGATAATATTATTTATATTTTAATTAAAAAGTAATATGTGGTCAAAAGTTATTCGATCTAAAGAGTAAAAGCACTGTTGCTAACTCCATGACAAACCAAAAAGTCACAAAGTAATCAAGTTAAAAATCTGGAAATTAGTACTATACGAAAAGGATGTGCAAGAGAAGCAATATCCACACATACCTTTTGTAAATTATCCTACATGTTTGAAACAATTTTTTAAATCTTTCACATGACTTGAATTCTAAAATGAAATTACAAAATTGATATGTTATACATAGTTTTTTATTATAAATTTTAATGAAATTGATGGTTTTTTTTTCTGACCTTGCATAGAATTTACCTTTTCTCTTCTCATCTATTTAAGTTTTTGTATAATAAACAAAAAGAAATGTTGATAAAATGTAACAAAGTTTTTCTATAGTAGTCCAACCGAGAGAAATATGAAAATAAAGGGACAAAATTAACAATAATAATTTCTGAAGCAGTATTATTAGTTTTGTTTTGAGAGAAAAGTAAAGCAGTATTTTTAGTGTTTTGTTGATGTTGATGATTTATACAATTCTAAGCATTAAACTAACATGATATTCTCGATTTTTTTTTTATTATTGAAAGCTGTCCATATTTATCTCTTAATTTTGATCAATTTGTTGAACCGTGCAGGTTGACATTAATGTTGTGCTAAAAAAGAAGAACGTGTACTTGTTTGTTTCTACTCTAGATGTCACGGAGGAAGAAATTACAGCAGTAAGATCAGTGTATGAATCTATCAAAACAAATGAACAATACAAGATTGTTTGGATTCCAATCGTCGAAGGATGGAACGAGCAGCTACGCAAGAAATTCGATATTTTAAGGAGTAAGATGCCATGGTATGTGGTGCAGAATGTCGAAAACATAGCTGGATTCAAGTTCATTAATGAAGAATGGGACTTCAAAAAGAAGTCTATGTTTGTGGTGTTTAGTCCTCAAGGAAAGGTGCAACACAAAAATGCATTCCATTTGATCAAGTCTTATGGAATCAAGGCTTTCCCCTTTACAATGGATGATGAAATAAGAATTCAAAAGGACAGGAACTGGATTGTATCTGTTGTAGGCAACATCGACCGCAACATTTCCATATGGGTAAGTAAATTTTGGACTCGGATCCTCCACAGTTGTTCAGTATGTTGCTGCAGATGTAAAGACCGTTAAATTTTGGGAGAGAAGCAATTTTAGTGGCTTCTCTTTAAATCACACGGTCCTTACAACTTAAGCGATAGACGGTCCAAACATGTAAATTTCATGAAATAATTAAGTTGAATAATGAACTTATTATTTTTGAGTTTAAATATAATTTTCTCTCTGTTGATATGCAAATATCATTTTAGTTTTTAATTATTCTTCTAGTGATTACAATATATTTTTTTGGTCTTTATTGTTTGATTTTTGTTCATGAATAAAAATTTATGTTTGAAATCATCTCTGTGATACGTCAAACATATTGATTTTAGTCACTTTAATGTGAGCTACATAGCAACTAAAATGAATATTGAACTTGATGACAAAGAATTGAACTTGATAACAAAGTTTATGTGATTCTTCCTATAATGCAGACCGAGCAGAACAAGCACATTTTCTTCTATGGCGGTCATGACAAAGAATGGATCCAACAGTTCACTAAGTATGCGACTGCTCTTGCAAACGATGCAACTATAAAAGAAGCAAAAATTTCCATTGAACTCTTTTATGTTGACAAGGAAGACAAAAACCTCGTAAGTCGATTTTGGAGTGGAATTGAGAGTCTCTTTGTGACCAAAATTCACAAAACAACCGATGTAGTGACACAAGAAGTGCAGAAGATGCTGTCTTACAAAAATGAAACCGGTTGGGCTCTCCTTAGCAAAGGACCATCTGTTGTGTTGAGTGGTCATGGTACAACAATTCTCAAAACTGTGGCTGAATTTGAGAAATGGAAAGATGTTGTGATTAAGAAAGGATTTGAATTTGCATTCACCGAGTATCACACCAATGTTGCTCGTGTCACTCATCGTTGCTCGCACCTTGAAATTCCTATTGTTGCTGGAAAGTTACCTGAGACTATAAAATGTCCTGATTGTCCTAGTACCATGGAGATTTTCATCAGCTATAAGTGTTGCCACAATAAGACCAATGCAAATGGAAAACATTAGGGTTTGATGTGGTTTTATGTTACTAGGTCTTGTGGTCCTTGGTTCGAGATTTGACGTCTTAAAAAAAATAGTATTGGGTTTTGTTGTTTGATCTCGTGAATAAGAGTGTGGGACTTTCAGAACCTTTTGGTTACGTTCCACGCCAATTTGTTGTAAAATAAAGATCTCTTTGTAACCCAAAAAATAATGGTGTTGTGTTGTTTTCTATGTGCTGTGGTTGTGGTGTAGTCTTGAAGCTTTGGTCTTCAATTAAGCTTCAGTTTGTGTAATAATGTTTGCATTATATATCAATAATATTTATTATATATCAATGTTTGTGTAAAAATAATATGTACACCTGTGTGAAGAGTTTTAGCTTAATAATAGAGAAAGCTGCTTTGCAAGCAATCATATTGCAAACCAATTTTATTCCACCTCACATTGAGAGTAAATCACGCCACCAAATTGAGTTTGAACTTCCTGAAATCGCACCTTCTATGCATAGCAGTTTTTCTGAATTTGATCTACATCTATACTTTATCGAAACGGACCGAATAACATTTTCTGAATCCGATATGCATCTCCATAACCATGTACTTAACAATGATGTATTAAATAAAAACAAGTTTTTTTACTCTGAGGCCAACTTCTTGTTTTGGAAGACATACCTTCTCCAAACTCACCCAATTAATTCTCCTAACTTCTAATAAAAAGAAAGAAAAAAAAATACTACAACTTGAAACATGGAGGACATAAACTATTAAACCAAACACATGAATGTCAAGAAAAACTAAATAAAGAAATACTACAACTTCAATGCCTAGTTTCTTCCTACAAACTACTTAAAAAATTAATTACTCAATTAAGAAATAAAGGTCCTAAACTTGAATACCAGCCTCCAAAGTTTCTTCCTCAGCTTCACCAGAAATTTCTTCCAAAGATTTTCCTTTAGATTCAGGAACCAAGAATGTAAACATCATCCCCAAGAAATTGGCCACACCCAAAAGCAGAAGCACATTTCTCACTCCAATTGCATTTTGAGCATACAAGAAACCAAAAGCACCTACCATTGCTCCAGCTTTTCCAGCAGCAGCGGATATACCATGACATGTTGACCTTAGCCTTGCCGGGAAAATCTCTGCCGGAACCACAAACGTCGTTGCATTTGGACCAAAATTAGCAAAGAAGAATGTCAATGAATACATGACAACAAAACCAATTTGGTTTCCTTTCATGGTCCAATGGTGATATGGAATGGCCAATCCAAACATGAAAACGGTCATGAAGAAAAATCCCATCAATTGGATTGTAAATCTTCCAATTCTATCAATGAGTGCCACTGTGAACCAGTAACCAGGAACAGTACTGCAAAGTGCTATGAGTGTCTGTGCTCTAGCAATCTTGTAAACCTCTTCGAGGGCACTCATAGTTTTAGCTTCTGGAATCCATCCAATTGCACTGAAAATATCTTTCTGGAAAAGATTTTGACTATAATAAGCAATATCCAACAAGAACCAAGTCATAGCAGTTCCAAGCAAGTGAAGTCCATGGCGGCGAAGAAACCTTTTTGTAAACAAACCAAAATCATTCCTTCCTTGTCTCTGATTTTGATCCAATTGCTGGATTTTTTCCTGTTCAGCTTCTATATCAACTTGCAAAACTTTCGACATGTCTGCAGCAGCCTGTATACTATTCTTTGCAACTAAGGCGGTATATCTTGCAGTTTCAGGCATTTTCATCCTCCAGTAGTAAGTAAGCAATGCCGGAATTGCACCAAACATCAAGATTATCCTCCAAACATAATCAGCTTGTGGAACAGTGGACAAATACGGATTAACATTAAACGCTGGAGCAGGATACAAAGCTTTGAAAACAGATGAAACTATAATTGCAACTGCGCCACCAGACAAAATTCCAAAACCTTGCATAGCGAAAACAGCCGCTATAAATGCACCACGAGTCTTTTTATTTGCATACTCAGACATGATAGTAGCTGAAAGAGGGTAATCACCGCCAATTCCAAATCCAAGCCAGAACCTGAAGAAACAAAGGGTAGCCATAACAGTTTTGGGATCTTTCCCAAAAGAGAGACCAGAAGCAAGTGAAGCTATGACCATAAGCATAAGGGTCATTCCATAAACTCGTTTTCTTCCCATTTTGTCACCAAGCCAACCAAAGAAAAGTTGTCCTGCCAGTGCTCCACTGAAAGCAACACCATTGATTGCAGCAGAAACATTTTCTGGTAGAGAACCAGGTTTGTTACTGCCTTCATAGTAATAAACACGGCCAAGCAATTTGGTAACAAGGGAAATGCAGAAGAGATCATAGGAATCAGTGAAAAAACCCATTCCAGCAATGACAATTGCAGTAAAATGATACCACTGTGTCTTGGCTACATCAAGTGCATTAAGCACCTTCAACTGTTCCTTAGCCATGTTGCAAATAATGTTTCTTTATGTACTCCAATAATATTCTCCAAATTACCTTAGCAAACTGAAAATGAAAAATAGACTAAAAAAAATCAGAGGGAAGAAAATAAATGTAGGATAAGCTGTGCTAGATGAATCTAGAGGTTCGATGTTTGCCAAAATCCCACAAGCACGCAGTTAGCACGTTAGTAGCAGTTGGATCAAGTCGGACGGTGCACTTTTGTAATTTTTTTTAATAAGAAAATCTAAAATTTCAACCTTGAAATGTGCGTCCGATCTTGATCCAATAGTCATCGTCATGGCGACTGCATGAATGCAGGGTTTTGGCTACCCTATAAAATCCAATTTGTTTATGGTAGAAAATTCAAAAGTATGTGCACTTGATTTCAATCAAATGTGTGAAAATGTGAAAATTTAAATCAGAACTGAACCAACCAATGAAACAAATAAAATAAAATAGGAAACTACAGCTTCCACAAAATTGAATCAACGATATGAACAAACAGTGTATATGAAGTCAATAAAGTTTAGAACATTGCGCTGTATTGATTAACGAAGCTTCATGTATCATAGTAAAAAAATTTAGGAAGACTAAAACGAAAAGTTGGTATAAGAACAAAAAAAAAAAATAACATTATTAAGAAACTTGGTAGAGTAGTAACAAAGGCTACTACGCTCTACTATTTCATATTTCATCACAACAAGAACAGAAAATAAAAATAAAGCACCAGTTAAGGAATGAATGTTATGTTAAAATTAAAATATAGTGGAATGCTAGCAAGATTCACTTTTAAACACTCTCTATAGGACTCACTTTTTTATTGGTTTAAATCATTCTGGATCTACACTTTGAAAATTGAACCTACATAAAATGGTGGGACATACAATGATTTAAACTAATAAGAAAGTGAGTATTAAAGAAAGTATTTAAAAGAGAGTATTGCTAGGGTTACTCTAAAAATATACCTGACTGGTTATACCTAGAAAGAGCAAAGGAAAGAAGAGAAGGAACTTGAAAAGTGAGCGGAGAGGATGTGAATGAGTAATTATGTGTTTAGGGTTTCCTATTTATATTATAATTTTATCTTTTCACTCACTTATCCTTTACGTTTTTTTATGCTATTTCTGTTTGGTTTTTTCTTTTTAATTTTATTTGAAAGAATCTTTTGTTTTTTTTTGTAAAAAAAATATTTTGCTTATTAAACATACAAATAAAAATTTAACTGTAACGATCGAACCGAACATCAATGCAACCCATACGTGTTGAATTGAAGATAACCAATCGATGAAGTCAAATTAAATGATTGAGTTTTATTCAAAAAATAAATAAATGATTGAGATAATTACTTAATTTAAAGTTATTGTATGATGAGCTAAAATATGATAATAACTTATTTGATAATCACGTAACTTGTTAAAACTAAGTTGAATTATTAACAAGTAAATGAAGAAAAAAAAAACAGTTGATTCAATTGAGTGATTAAGATGAGGGATCCTAGAGTTTGGTTCGAGAATTAGGAGGGGAAGGAAGGGGAGAGATTTTAACGGAGGGGAGGGAGGGGAGATATTTTAATTAAAAACGTATTTGGTTCGCAAGGGGAGGGGAGGGGAAGAGATTTTAAAATTATTTTACCATTTTACCCATAAATTTAATTAAATAAAAGAAACTACTTGATTTTACGATTTCAGAGACCGACGAATGAAAGCACACATCTAAGTTGCTTATTTTATCTCAAACTGGTTCATATATTTTAACTTAAGAGGGGAGGGGAGTGTAATTCAAACATTTTTGAGGGGTGGGGAGTGTAATTTACTCTAAATTATATTATCTTTGTAACAATCTTATTATTATTAGGTTATCTTATTCTTGTAACATTTTTTATTATTATTTTGTTATATTTTTCTTGTAACAACTTTTATTAGGTTTTTTCT
Organism: Medicago truncatula; assembly: GCF_003473485.1. Taxonomy (NCBI): domain Eukaryota; kingdom Viridiplantae; phylum Streptophyta; class Magnoliopsida; order Fabales; family Fabaceae; genus Medicago; species Medicago truncatula. The sequence continues at coordinate 37,052,863 of NC_053042.1, read as the reverse complement.
AGATTACCTTTGAAGAATGGTGGGTAAATTACCCACCAACCAATGAAAATGAGCAATTTGTTGGTGGGGTCAAGATAGTTCATGGATACCACTTAAAAATGTGTTTATGTGGCTAATGTGTATTGGTTGGGGTAAATTACCCACCATTCTTTCATGGTACCCTAGTTGTCACCCTTTTATTATTATATTATCTATCACTCTTATTTGTTACATCTAAAAACCACTTCTACTACTACTTTGTTGATGTCAACGACCTTATTATCTTATTTTAATTCAGCTTATTATTACTTTTTTTTTTTTATTGTTAATTCACCTATTCATGTCTTGTTGTGCAAAATATATGAGCCAGTTTGAGATAAAATAAGCAGCTTATATGTGTGTTTGTCTTTCGTCGATCTCCGAAATCGTAAAAACAAGTAGTTTCTTTTATTTAATTAAGTTTAAGGATAAAATGGTAAAATAATTTTAAAATCCCTCCCCCTCCCCTTGCGAACCAAACACATTTTTAATTAAAATATCTCCCCTCCCCTTTCCTCCGTTAAAATCCCTCCCCTCCCCTCCCCTTCTAATTCTTGAACCAAACGGATGCCATTTTATGATACAACTGAATTTTTTTAAGTTTATATATGCCCTCAATTGATTTTCAACCCAAAAATTGAATCAATTCAGAAACTAAAATTAAAGAGTAAAGAGATAAAGAGAAATAACATGGAAAATTTATAGAGGTTCACCGATACCGTCCTCGCTAGTGGTGCGCTAAATCTTCTCCTAAAGATCTAAGTCAATGGAGTTTGTTAAATATTGAATATCAAGTGTTTGATAAAATATGTACATCGAAATTATTCCTTGAGACTTACAATATCAACTAAGAACTCCAATACTTCAACAATTATTTAATGTAGCCTTTGGTTCTTGCCTCACAAGAATCAACTTCCAACCCTACAGGTCAATCAATCACTCTTGATCAACCAATGTGATGAGTCAAGCAATCTGAAAGTCTCCTTGACCTTACCTTATCTTATTTAAAATATTTGTACAACCGTTTTTGTACAACCTTCTCTCTCATACTCACATTATATTCTTATTCTCTCTTTTTCTTTCTCTCTCTATTATTTTTGACCAATAAAAAGATATCACAACAAAATTATCCCAAAAGTTGTTCAAATATCACTACTCGTTGGTAAATGCACCAATTGCAGGCCATAACATTATATAACTTAAAATATAATACTTAAATCAAGAAAATAACATTATACAATCCCATCTTATGTCATTTTTATAAAAGACATGAGTCAATCAAAATTAATATATTTGAATCTAAATCTCCAGAGCAACTGCGAAACGGCTAGCAAACTGTTACGTCTGTTTTTTGACATAGTAGTTATACTTCCAAGAACTCATATATAAGGAGTATTACTCCCACAGAATGTTGCGTGCAAATGATTGATGCTTGGATCAAAGAGCTAATTGACTGCTTGCAAGACCCATCTATCTCAGTCGATTTCAAGCTCAAACAGAAAGCTCTTAATTATGTACAAATAAATGGGGGTCTATATAATATATGCGGTTTAATTTAAATCGATTTTTGGATATCCAAAATGCAACATGTATTTTTATTTTATTAATATTAATATTAATATTAATATTAATATTAATAGTAAATTGTGAGAGCTTAACTCTTTTCACTATACTCAACCACGTGGTAAGGCTAAAATACTCTGTAAAAATTGTTGAGATACTATCTATTAAAATTTAACTAATAATAGAAATTGTTTAAGTTATACTTAAAATTCAAAACTACGACTAACTATATTAAAATTAAAATACTATTACTAAACTTAGAATTGCACAAACAAAAAAAACATTGCAATTGCAAATACAACTCTGATGATAAAAAGTTGTAGAGACATTTGATATATTTATGTGCAAATTCGTTCGCGCATTGTTGTGGCATGGAGATATATGTATTTGTGCACTGTATCAATTGATCAATGTGAATACTATTGGTACATCTTAGTGGTTGTACACTAGTTTATAGACAAATTACAAACGGCCTAGTGGCTTTCTTGTTCAACACGTCATTTAAGCACGCTACAAGCCTACAATACAACTATGCTGACTTCAATGTTGAGTGTCTATGTCAACAAAGCTTACCATTGTAAAATGGAAGAAATAAAAGTTAACAAGATGCTACTTATAATTACATCAACAATGTAAAATTTGGTACTCAATTATGCATACATATGATCCAATTCATATATTTTCTTCAATATTACATTAGGCCTCAAACTTCATTATTTAGATATCAAAACAAGAACAAAAATACAGAAACACTATATAATAATTGATATAAAGTTAGAACACTCAAAAACAAGTAATAGTATCTACATCATTATTTTGCATCTGGCAGAAGAAGAAAAAAAACCAAACTAAAAGTTGCCATGTAACAATAATAACTTTGATGTTGTTTGAATTTTGAACAGATATTTTGATTAAACAGGTACTGTCCTAGCAGACCCTGCTGCCATCTCAATAGCCTCAGCATCGTCATCTTCGTTCTCACCACTCATCTCTTCCAATGATTTTCCATTTGGTTCAGGTACTAAGAAGGTGAATACCATTCCAAAGAAGTTGACAACACCAAGCACAATGAGGGAGTTCTTGATACCAATACCAGTTGGGTAACCATGATCAGTCTTCGTCGGATCCTTACTTTGTGCAGCATATAAAAATCCAAATGCACCAACAATTGCTCCAGCCTTTCCTGCAGCAGCTGAGATTCCGTGACAGGTAGATCTAAGCCTTGCCGGGAAAATCTCGGCTGGAACAACAAATGTGGTAGCATTTGGACCGAAATTGGCAAAAAAGAAAGTTAATGAGTACATTACAACAAACCCAATTCTGTTTTCTTTCTTAGTCCAATGATCATAAGGTATAGCTAGAGCAAACATGAAGACGGTCATGAAGAAGAAACCCATCAATTGGATCGCAAAACGACCCATGTAATCGATAAATGCCACTGTAAACCAGTAACCTGGCACTGTACTGCACAATGCTATAAGGGTTTGTGCTCTTGCAATCCTATACAGTTCGTTAATTGCATTCATTTCTTTTGCTGGAGGGATCCACCCAATCGCGGTGAAAATATCCTTTTGAAAAAGATTCTGACTGTAGAAAGCAATGTCCAACAAGAACCAAGTAGTTGTTGTTCCCAACAAGTGCAATCCGTGTCGTTTTGCGAATTGTCTGGTAAAAAGACCAAACTTTTGGTTTTGATTCTCAGCCAAATTTTGCACTTTTTCCTCTTCAGCTTCAATTTCAACTTGTAACACCTTAGACATATCAGAAGCAGCTTGTTTACCATTCTTAGCAACAAGTGCCGTGTAACGAGCTGTCTCAGGCATCTTCATACGCCAGTAATAGGTAAGTGCTGCCGGAACAGCACCAAACATCAAAATAATACGCCAAACGTAATCAAAAGCCGGTAACACAAGCGACGCTTTCGCGTTTTCTTCATAAGTAGGAACTTGATATTTGTGATCAAAAGCAGCAGCTACAATCAATGCAAATACTCCACCAGCCATGATTCCAAATCCTTGCATAGCAAACACTGCAGCGATAAAAGCTCCTCGCGTCTTCTTGTTCGCATACTCAGACATAATTGTAGCAGAAAGAGGGTAATCACCACCAATTCCAAAACCAAGCCAAAACCTGAAGAAACAAAGTGTTGCCATGACACCCTTTGGACTATTTCCAAAAGATAGACCTGAGGCGAGCGAACAACCTACCATAAGCATAAGGGTTATACCATAAACTTTTTTCCTTCCTAATTTGTCACCAAGCCAACCGAAGAAAAGTTGGCCAGACAAAGTGCCGACTAGGGCAACACCAGTTACCGCAGCTTGTACACCGGGAGGAAGAACACCTGGCTTTGGTTGGGTAGGATCTGTGTAATAGATTCGTCCTAACAATTTTGTGACAAGGGAAATGCAAAAGAGATCATAGGCATCAGTGAAAAAACCCATTCCAGCAATCACAATTGCTGTGAAATGGTACATTTGTGTCTTCGCCACATCGAGTGCATTAAGCACTCCTAGTTGTCCTGCCATCACCAACTTTGTTACCTGATTACAATTTCACTGCACAAGAAAAATATGTAAGTTTCTATATAAGCAAGCAATTCCATATAGACCATGTTAAGATAAACAGTATAACTAAGTACTTATAGTATAGTATAAATTCTAGTCATATGAGTGTCAATGTATAAACTACTTACATAACAAAATAAAATAAAGTCAAACTCTTTAAATAAGCTATATTGGTCGGAGAGCTTATGGAAATAAGTTGAAAACAACTTATGGTCATGGCATGAGTTGTTTTCATAAGTTCTTCTATACGGTCTCATAAGTATTTATATTAGTGACGGTAGATAAGTTTAAATAAGTCAATCCAGACAGATTCAAGCTCCTTTAAGAAAAGAACTAGTATTTCTATTTTAACTTAACCCTCAAGTTTTTAGGGAAATGACTCGGTTACTTCGTAGGTAAGTAAAATCTAATCGAAATTGTTTGTTTGAGCCAATTATCTAATTAAGGAATTCAAAAAAACTGATATTTTTAATAATAAAGAATGAATCATATGAAATTACACAAAGAGTTCCACATTTTTTAATACTAATTATCAAGAAAAATCATTAATAAATTGAGCAAAGTAGACTTTTGCAATAAATTAATAATTTTGAAAGTTTGAAAAAACAATCATTGCATCTGATGTTGATTTTCTCAGGCTAATGAAAAACGAAAACAATTGATGAAGAAAAAAAAAATGCAGCCGCTGATGTTGATTTTCTCATGGTCAACGGTAGCAGAAAGTTGAATTTCCTCAATTAGTTTCTCCTATTATCTCAGCATTTAGACGAATTTGACTCTAACGTACTGTGTAGCCAATTTCAGGCACATTCACACAAGAAAATCATATCAAAATTATAAAATTATATTTAACTCGGTATCCGTTCCAAGGATAGAATTATCTAGATCCACCATCACTAACAATATTATTTAAAGTCAGAGCAAAACATGTTTATCCCTCTCTTAACAGCTAAAATCCTATAAAATATCTAAAACATGTTATGCAAAAGAGAACTAAAAAAATAATTGTTGAAAATATGGTTTCAACTTTTGAACATATGAGTCAACTTTATGATATAGACCTTACAAATTATTGTTAAAAATTTGGTTTTATTTTCATTTTCTTTTCTTAGAGTCCCTACCAAAACTCAAAACAGTCACAGATACACAGTGAAAGGATAAGGGATATAAAACCAATTGCAGAGGCAAAGGATTTGAGTCTATAGTTGTTCAATGATTTTTTTTTTTTTTGAAGAGTTGTTCAATGAATTTCATTCTATATATGTAGAAAATAAAGCATAGATAAATCTTGGGTGTGTTGTTTCATGTAAAATCAACATAAACTTAAATCAAGAACAAAAAATATAAAGGGATTAACAAAATGAAAAAGAAATAAAGGACCTTCTATTTTGTTTGTTTCCTTGTATTACTTAATACTGGTTGAGATAAGGGGTGGCAATAGCACAATATTATCCCAAAAGTTAGACAAAAGAATGATGAAATTGGAATCAACAAATGATTTGAGTAAAAAGAGATCCCAGATTCTATGAATGATGAAAAAGTTATAAATTATATTATTATAAGAAGAAAAAAAGCAGAAAGTTATGTTTGTGCTTCCTATTCTAACTTCTAATTGCTTAAAAACTAAAAAGTGGGGGCCTCCCACTAAGGAACCTCTCTTCCACTAAAACAGAACCTCTTTGTCATAACTTTTAACTCATAACAAAACACAACATAACTTTTGCATTAAGAAAAAAAAAAGCTCTTAGAGAGAGAGAGAGAGAGAGAGAGAGTTTACCTTCTTGTTTGTTACACCTTGGTGGATTGAGGAGAGAGAAACATAAGTTGAGCTGTTGGAAATTTAGAGGTACATAGATGGAGTGAGAAGGTATGTGTTTATATATCCAAAGAATGACACTAAAATCCAGAATCAATGCAGGAATCTATGGTATATGCCCATTATGGAGACTTTAATATAAGGTTATTCATACTTTCAAGTCAACGTGTTCGCAATTTGCTTGCCTACCTGTTAGTTATTAAAGGCCTCTTTTTTTATCTTTTGTTTTGAATTTTCCACATCATTAGTATTAGTAATAATTCTTAAAAAAATCAAAATTAGTAGTACTGTTAATTAAGGACACAGTTTATCTCATGTGTAATTTAAATTATTATTTTATGGTTGGTAACAGTTGTTGGTGATATCATCAAATTCACTATGACTGCTCATTAAATGGTCCGCCCTGCCTCGGGTGCATAGATAAGTTTCTTTATTTTTAGTTCATGCCCAAAATTAGTTTAGCAAAATAACATTTGAATTTTCAATAAGCTGTTTTTATTTATTTAAAATAACTAATTTCAAAAGAAAAAAACAATTGGTAGAGTCTTGAATTTAGTCAGTTACAACTGAATTGAGCTTAGGGAAACGTTTCTTGTTCATAATGCATAATGAGCGATTTAAATTACTCAATCATTTCCTCAAAAAATAAAAAATAAAAATACTCAATAATCATTTTTTGTTTAAGGAACATACTCAATAATCATTATCGCTACCTTCCAAATGATTCACAATAATTTTCTCTAGAAAAAATAAAAAAGAGATTTGAACATTATTTAACTAGTTTATTTGTGGTATTGAATATTGATTGCATGCAAAATTGAAAGGATAATGGTGATCGCCCAAGTCAACGAGTCTATGGTAATGGGTCATAGAGTACTCAAGGGGTTGTCACTAAAGAAAGGGTTTTAGGCCTTTAAATTTTTTAGGTTTCATATTAGAGCCTGAATCTTTTTCATTTTAATTCACATTTTTTAAAGATTTTTTGGCCTAACTCGGTTGGTAGTTAAATGGAGAGTTGTTGACTTATAATTTATGCCACAAGTGTGATCGTAAAGATAGTTATTTTATTGATTATGTATATTAATTTCTTTTCTTTTTTCATATTAATATCACGTTAATTGTTGAAAATATATTAAGACAGATCGCCTTTTTCTATTAATATGCCACAAGCCCGTATCTTTTTCTATTAAAATAGATGTAAATTGTTTCTCTTTCTCCTCAGATAAAGATGTTATGATCATTTTCTGGTTAGGTTCCCTCCCAATTTAGACTGCTTTTAATCTTCTATAAGGGGTACTTGCCTTTCGACGGAGTCTTCTATGGGATCTAAATAAACAATGTTGACGTTGAGTGAACTCGCCTTTGGTGGGAGATCTTTGTTGTCGTTCTTTGCCTTCAAACTATTCTAGTAACAACATCTAACGACTTCATGGTCTCTTTTTATTACTCCAACCTTCTAGTATTCTAGTGGATATTTGAATGTTAAGTAAAGGGTGGAGAGAGTTTGTCCTGAATCTTTTAGAGCAGGATGTCTGATACTTTAGTTATATGACGAAGACGATTAATTTATCACCAAGTATCAAACTTTCAATGTTTCAACGTTTTCACCAGTCCTAAAAGTGTTCTTAAGGGTGATGTACCCTTTAACTTGCACTTGTCCACTAGAGAAGCCTAACAAGAAGTTATTGAAGGGTTGCAATTGGTCCTTGGCGAGATGCACCATCTCGAAGAGTCCTAGTAGAGGACATTAATTGAGTTGTCAAGGTAAACTAGGACTCTTTCATGTGCCTATTGAACACATGTGTAAGTTTCACAGTTGGGTGATCCTTGTGAAGAATGACCCCTTTAAGGGTCTCTGGTTGAGAAAGTGGCAGCGAGGACCATACACGAGGTGAAGTTTTCAAACAAGTTTTGGATGTGCATTACCTGGATAACATAATGTCTTCACACTGATCTTAATTTCCCTTAACATGTGATTCCTCTTGCTATAATATTTAGAGTTTTCCTGGTTGTTTCTTCACATTTCTTATTTAACTTTCCCCACTTCAGCCCCTCTTTCTTAGAGATCGTGGGGACCATTGTCGACCTGATGGTTGCATACTTGAACCTTATTGGCTTATAGAATTCTCGACATATTTCGTCAGATGTCTGTTCTGAATGAGTTTCTTAATTTCCCTTTTAAAATTATGGTACTCATTTGTATCATGACCTCAAACTTTATGGTTAGCGCACCACTTGTCCAAGTTAGGACTCATGTTTCCTTTTTGCGCTAGAGGTTCAAGCAATATTTACTCGTGTGCAAAATTTTCTTGAAAGTGTGGCTCAGTTTTGCATTCAAATAGGTCAGGGGAAATTTATATGGATTCCTTTCAAGGGATCAAAAACCATCCCATTAATCTCGTCCTTGATTTATGAACAAAATATGTTATCCCCAACCTTTCGATGAGAAGTTCTCATAGACATCTCATTCTTTCTTCTTTGTATCCTGAATTTGTTTCTCGACGTTATTTTCTTCTCATTGATATAGTATTATGCACGTGCCATTATCTCCTGCATGTTGCTTGCAGGTTTATAGACCAATGACTCGAAATTCCCTATCATGTGCCATTATTTCATCATTAGAGTATGAAAATATATTCTGGTCTCATTGAAACGTCTGAGGTAGTCTTTCGGGGACTCTAAATATTTCTCACGAACATTGAAGAGGTTGGTTGTCGTTACCTTCTAATGTTTGTTGGGTAATAATTGGTGTACAAACTTTCTAGAAAAATTAGTGAGGCTTGACATTGAACGTCGAGGTAGGTGTGTATGCCACTTCAATACATATCCTTCCAGGGTTCCTAAGAAGAGCTTTCATTTCAATTACTCTACAATGCTAATGGCAGTCATTTGATTGTTTAATGTAGTGAGGTGTTCTCAATGATAAGGTTTCTTGTCAAATAACTCCAACAAGGAAGGTTTGAAGTTTCCCAGGATTCGACTGTCCAAGATCACTTGAGATAGAGGTTAAGGGTTATCTAGTACAACTTCAACTTCATTATCCTTTCCTCTATCATTATGTATTGTGTTTACTTTATCCTGTTAGGTTTCATATTGGCATCACAACTCTTGTACAACAACTTAAATATCGGTCAATGCCTCATTCTCGCCGTCCACAAGGAGCCCATAACTCTAATATGGCTCCACTAGACTGTTAATACCATATCCAAAGTGCAACGTGGATCGATCGAGTAAAAGGACATATGCAATGTGTGGTTCCTTCTAATGGTAATCAAGTTACGAGTTATTAAGTTTGGATATTGGGTTTATGGGTCCTCTTGTTTATATTTTGCTCAACCTCCAATTTTCTAAGCAATGTGTGACTTCTAACTCACTTCACACTTGCCATAACAATCCACCCCTCATGCGAATGTCATTCCAATTAGTATTTTCTCCCTCAAGAAGAAGGTTTTTAATCCACATACACTTGTTATACTTGTACGTACGCCCTTAATACCACATGTTAGCCTATATTTTCAAGAGGCTCATTTAATGCGGTCAATATTAGTTGATTGTTATCTTTGCAGGAATCGAAGTCCTTTCCTCCAATTTGAGGAGTTTAACGAGATGTGAACTTCGCGTAAAAAGGTCTAAAAAGCTTTAGACTTCGACAAGACGCGAGTCAAGGATGCGATATTGTCGAAGCCAAGCAATTCTTGTTGAGGAGGGAAGATTTCGAATTTCAAAGAGAATCGGTTTCCTCAATAGAAACGTGGGAGACAAGTGGTTGTCTACATGGAAGAAGTGTTGATTGTGGGATTATGCTTTTTCCAGTTATTTTGGTATGTATAAATAGTAGTTTTCCATAGGGGAAAACAGGTCGCAAATCACCTATACATAATTCTAAAACACTCGAAGTACCGACGTGAGAGAAAAGAGTCATATAGAATGTATGTAAAGGATTTGTCGAACTACATTTATTTTTAATGCAATGCAATTTATCTTTCCTTTAAGTTTCTGCAATTTTATCTTTCAGCACCTTTATCTTGCATTTACTGCGTTTTAAAACCTTTTTATGTCGAAAGACGTCATACGGTCTCGTCTTGTTCATTAAGCAACCTATGAACGTGAACTCTCTTTTTTAAAAACAAATGCACAACATGTCCTAAGATTTCTGGTTTGATCCTGCTTGTAATAATCAAAACCAGCTCGTATTGTTTACCAAAATCACCAGTAAACACCACATCAATGGGATCCTCGGGACCCGGGGCCAAATCACCGTTGTCAAGAAGACTTCTGACACAATGATCTGGTCGAATCCTTCTCCAACCATTAGCTTTAATACTATTGTTTTGTCGTGAGAAGAGTTTGAGGGATCATCCATATTAAGCCAAAAATAAAACACAAGTGGATTGAACACCACATCTTTATCAAAATCATAAGGCATTTTATTTATGGGTTAGTTCTACTTTTATCGACCTCATTTTTTAAACAATGTGAGATTTATCCCTCACACTTGCCACATTATTCGACAATCCAAAACATAAATTACGATCCATTGTACCCAATAAACTGTTATAACATGTCGGTTTCATAAGCCGCAAATGTGATTTTGGTCCATATTTGTTAGTTGCAATTGTTGAAATTACTGAAGCTGTAATCCTACTGCTTGTTCATAGTGGACTCTTATTTTTCTTTTTGGTAGATAATAATAAACTCAAAACAATAAATAAATATTCTGAACTGAGTCTGAAATGAATGATGATTCTGTAAGGACAGACATAACGGCGCTGCCAATTTGCGAATATGAAGGAAAACCATTTGTTAGCCAGTTTGGCAGCACACTCATTTCAAGAAGTCAACTCCACTACTACAACTTATCTGTTCTCATTCAATAATTTCTCTATATTTTTTTAAGGTGCTCTATATTCTTTTTGAAGCAACAATTTATCTTATTATATGATTGATATTATAATTAAAGGACCGTTGATTTAAGCAAATGAATTTATAAATAAATATTTATTTTTGTAGGAGATATTTTTAGTAAAATATGATCATGGTTCATAATGGGTGCAACTGCCATTATGTAATTGGTCTTCAGGGAGGAATCGTGTTGCTGGAAACATAGCGTGCTCATCTTAGATTCATTTTGGCGTGGTGAGGTTCTATTGGTGTATTTCTTTTGTTTAGGGTTGAAATTAGCTGGGTGTATTCCCATCCTTATTTAATAACAAATTAAGTCACGATATGAGAAATGTTTATTGAACTAAAATTGAAACGTTGATTTAAAAACTTTTTCAGTCACGTTCAACAATAAAATTTTAACTTAAAGCATCCTCTAAATGTCTTTTCATGTGATTTATCCGGTGAGGATGGATGAGAGGCAACACTGGCGGAAAGTGTTTCGGTACAGTGTTGATGAGTCTTCGCGGTAGAATGAAAGGTGCATGCAGGCACGTTAGCACTCCAACGCTCAAGTCGGTAATGGAACTGAGAAAAAGTGTGTAGAAAGTGTTGTGAAAAGTGAACCGTAACTTGAGGGTGAAACAATGTCACCTTTATGTAGACGCGCGTTGTGGATAACCATCTCTGGGTTTTACAACATGTGTTTAGGGAACGATTAGTGGGCACGTGTAGGGTGATCCTCACTCAGAGGTGTGCTTACATGCGGTACAATGCACTAAAGTTGGCATGCTAGCTCCTGCAGGCACGGGGCCTGAAGACGGTGCAAGTTTATACCACGTGTCAATGTGGGATTGGTCTTGTGACAGATCTAGAACATCATGTTTATATAATATAATGTTATGGTAAAATATATGTAAAATTAATTTGTGATTCATATATTAACAACTAAAAGTTTGACCCGTTTTTTTTTTTAATAATAAAATTTATTAAAAAACTAAATCTTTGCTCAAGACGAATAACAATAAAATTTATTAAAAAATTAGATATTTGTTCAAGATGAATATAGACCGGTGGTTTAACCCAATGATTCACGTGTATTGTCTCATTATGAGTTTGTTTGGCAAAGCTAATCATGAGCTTATTAAGGATAGAGTTGTGTTATTTGAACATTCATATATGTGACAACTTTTGTGACAACCAAAATTTTATAAAGGAAATGAGGTAGTGACACAAAAATCAAAACAATAGAGAGAGAAAGTAAAAAGATAATGTGAGTATGAGAGAGAAAGTTGTCAAAAAAGTTGTAAAAAATGGTTGTTCAAATATCATTTCTCTTAAGGATAACTTATCTTGTAAAAACTAACTCATATTATCTGAATATAGTTGTTTGATAACATATTTTTCGTGTTTAAGTTTATAGCTTATATAGTGTATCAACTTTTCTTCTTCAAAAAATAGTGTATCAACTTTTCTTTCAATATTACCTTCACGGTATAAATGTTGGAATGTTATAAATAAACTTCTAACATTTTTTCTTAAAAAAAAAACTTTTAATATTTGATCAATTAAAATGTGTTTTATACAATTTGATAGTACTAATTGTACTTTTCTCATTTCATTATTTATATAATTCATTTCGTCGATAAAAAAATTGATATATCAATCAAAAAAGAAATTAGCTGACAATTTGCTTGTCTTTAACAAGTTATGAATTACCTCATTTACTTGTCTATGCACAAATTCCACTCTAGAATACATATAATATTAAGAGAAAATAGATTTACAATGCGCAATAATAGAACCAAACTAATTTGTATCACGTCTTTGACTATAGAAAGTTATCTCCCAATTTAATTCATTCATCCAATAGAGAGCTGAAAGTAAACCCAATGTATCTCCTACATGAAAATCACATTTTGGGTTAAACCACTCTATTTTAGCTAAAACAAAAACACCTATTTCGCCCCTTATTGTATTTGTATATATGTTGTTACCCTAAATGTGAATTTGACGTTAAATCCGGCATTAATTTCCAAGTTAAATCAAAAAAATGAATTTTTCAAATATAATCAAATCGAGATTTGAAGACAAAATAATTCTATTCAAGAACCCTAAAGATGTTAAATAATTGATAAAAATTAATTTTAGAATTCCAAATCACTTTACTTTCTCAAAAAAGTGAATCTATGTGTATATACATTTATTTGCTAATATCAATAATCGATTCCATTCATATTATATTAAAAGTAGTTCTATAAACATAAATGTTTATCTTGTAGAAAGTCAAATATTCTCTATTGAATAAAATAAATATAGCACTAACCTTGCAATTCCATGTTACTCCTTGGATTTCCATAAGACAATTTCTACATTATTCCTTGATAAATTGGGGTAATTTACCCATATCAAAGAAAAAAAATATTTTTTTTTGTCAATATTCTTACAATCAGTTGTCATTTTTATCTCAAAAATACCAAACTTTTCATCTTCTTCATTAATTTAACATATCAGAATCGAATCATACTTGTCATTTGGGGTAAACTACTCTCAATTCATCAAGGGCTAATAAAGGTGTCGCCGTTATGTATTTTTTTTCTTCTTATAATCACTTACTATTTTCATCTAAAGAACATCAAACTTCTTCATTCAACATGTGTTCTCAATCTTATTTGATTCATAATTGAAACCTACTTATCATTATTTGTAAATTAACATCCAGTTTATCAAAAGATAATATAGGCCTTGATATATAGCTGAACGAGAGATAAAATCCAATAATATGTTACAACATAGGTTTCAACCATTTTTTTTAGGGAACGTTTAGCCTGCTATAATCAAATTATTTATTTAAAACAAAAAAGGCATAATCAAAGAATACCCTGTCATACAAAAAATAAAAAAAATGAAACTAAATACTCCCTACGTTTCATTTTAGGTACTTCGATTTTGTTTTACATATTTATTTTAAACAATTAGCTCTATTGATTTTATAATAAAAAATCTTTATTTCATTAAAATACTCTTATTAGTAGTAGTTAGTGGAATAAACTAATGTATTGAAATACAATAAAAAAAAAAAAGGCAAATTATATGGTACATTCAACAATTTGAGTGTATTGGTACACAAAATCAATAAATTAATAGTTAAATGTGTTATTTTGATTACCAAAAACGTCGACGAAATAAAATTTAATTTTTCTGAATTTTTAGTACTCATAATAGAGAATTTTGATTATTTTTTTACAATAAAATGTTAAAAAAAATTAGTATGATTTTTATAAACAATGAAATGATATTTTTTCTTATGAAATGACTTTTTCTAAAATATAAATATCAACAAATAGTTCTTTATTCCATAAAAATAATAGTTAATTTAAAGATTTTTAAAGTATGAATACTGATACACCTTAATTTGTGGGTGTACCGTAGAAGTTCCATAAATAAAAAAATATATTAGTGAAAAATAATAATAATTGTCGTTATTGTATCCTAATAATTCTAATGGAATGGCAATTGTCAAAGTCAAGCGACCATAAACCAAATAATAACGAAAAAATTCCAAACATATCAAAATCGAAGTATCCATTTTCATGTCATTTAGCCAATGTCTTTTGCTTCATTCCTGAAAGCGCGTCCTACGAATTCATGTCATGAAGTATTATAGTCTCCCAATCAATACTGCAAGTGGCTTTCAGAAAGCAACATCATTCATTCCACGCGGTTTTGCTTTGGGTTATGGGTACACTTATTCATCTGTATTCAACGAGTTTGGCCCACGCCGTTTAAATATATGCCCCAAAGTTGAATAACAATGACAGGGTTACTTACAATGACTTTCTTTGTCGTCGTTACCCTCATGTAGTATAGTCCTATTCTTAGTATAATACCATTTTAAAATGATTATCGAATAAGGTTTTTACATACATGTTATAAATTACTATAAAACTGTTGATAATACTTTTACTAAATTAACATTTTTACCAAATTTGTTTGTTAATAATGATACTTAATAAGTATAGTCTCTCAAGAAAGGTAGGAGATGAGTTAAATACTTATTTTTGGTATGATAGGTAGTTAGGGGTACCTTTTTGTGTGTTTGGTTTAGACGTTTATCCGATTTGGCTGAGAATAAGTCGAGTTCGGTGGCTGACATATTCTTTTTAGGGTGGGTAGAATGGGTGTGGTTATCATGCTTAAGGAATCCTTATGCACCCTGCATAAATCCCAACCCATTAACCATTTGTAGTGGAAATGGTTTATGTGAGTTTGACTCCAAAATCATTTTGCTGTGGAAATGGTTTCTGTGAGTTGGACTCCAAAACCATTAGATGTACCTCCCCGGCCATAGTCCCTTCGTCCTCATCAATGACCACCATCGTCATTTTTCCTTCACATCCGTTCAGATCTAGAACTCACTGACGACCTCATCTTCCAAACGTCGTCGACCTCCTCCGCCACCCACCATCACCACCGTTGTTGTGCCTTATTCCCGTTTAGATCTGGAGATTTCAAGCCGCTACGACCTCATCCTATCCCTTACGCCGCTGGAGATTCGTTCATGCCGGCGACCACCTCTTTCTCGTGACCGATCTGATGTCACATGGTGGCTCGGTGAGTGGTGAAAACACGATGTTGTTGTCTGATTCTTTGGAGAAGAGATGTGCATTCAAATCTGATGGTTGTGAAGTGTTTATGCAGGGTGCATAAGGAAATGACTTATGCATAATAACTTTGCTCGGGTAGAAAGGGGTGAGGTATGGAAGTGGCAGAGATGGTTGTGGGCGTGAAAAGAGGAGTTATTAGTGGAGTGTAAGACATTACTTCATATGATATTTCTTTGCAGACTCATTTGTCAGATCAGTGGCAGTGACAACTTGTTTGTGATGTAGATCGTGATGTTTATCAGCTTTTAACTTCCCCTGATTTTTTACTGATGCAGTTCGTGATATTTATCAGCTTTTAACTTCCCATGATTATTTACTGTGGATTCAACTTTCAAGGACATATTTAATTTGTCGCAAACAGGTTCCTCTGAAGATCTCTATCTTTGCATGGAGACTACTTCATAACATATTACCAGCAAAATCAAATTTAGTGTCTCGTGGTATCATCTCTTCATAAGCTCACTACTGTGTGCCCGGTTGTGGAGATGTTGAATCAGGCTCAACACTTATTTATTTTGTGCAACACTTTTGGTTCTCTTTGGATGTTAGTTCGGTCTTCGATTGGTTTTTCGGCGGCGGATCCTTAATTTCTTTCAGATCATTTCGTTTAGTTTATTTATTCGACAGATGGTTTGAAAGTAGGATGCTTCTTTTTACAACTTATTTGGTTCCTTTGTGTTTGAATCGTGTGGAATGAACGAAATGATAGAATATTTAAAAATATAGAGAATACTTTATCAATGTTAGGCATCGGTTAGTCAGGTCCTTTTGTATTATTTATTCGCCGACTTTTTGTAAACTTTGGTAGCCTTTTTTGGTACGCCTTGTGCTAAAGAGACTACTTTATCGGTGTTAATATATTTCATTTTTGCTTAAAAAATAATAATCCGTTTATCACTTTTATAAATGCAAAGTAGATACAATGTAGATCAAATACATTTCGATGTTGTTTTAAGCTTAACGTTCGTATCGACATAGTTTTTTTTATAATTTTTTTGTTTTAAATTGATCTTTTAAGTCGTATGATGTTTCCACCGATACTCTTTTATGTTTAACTCCGTAAAAGACTGCTTATATGTGGTTGTTTAGTGGTGACGTGACATATCCAAAACATTATCTTCATCCCATATTCATCCTTAAACTCGGACTTTCTTTCCATCTTCATCTTATTCCCATTTTCATTTTCTTCATCTCATCATAAAAAAAAAGGCTTAATTACAGTTTTGGCCTCCAAAATCGTAAGATTGTGATATTTAGGGGGCCAAAACTACAATTAAGTCTAATAAATAAAGTGATATGGGTGCCACGTATGGATTGACCCAATCAAAATTGGTCCGAGGGGCAAAAGGTGAAAAATGGGGTAAACTTAAGAGGCTGATTTGTTATTATTTTTTATAAGGGACCAAAATTGCAAGATTGCGATATTTAGAGGGCCAAAACTGCAATTAAACCTAAAAAATAAACAAATTTAATGAAGGAAAAAAAGCACCCTTTTCTCAAATCTCCTCCCTTTTCTCTCAAAACCATTTTCAACCCACCAATTCAATCTTTATTTAATCAAAATCTTCATTTAATTCAACAATAAGGTTTGTGTGTAGCTCTTTAATCCATTTGATTCAATTTGTGGACATTCTTAACGTTATTTTTTTTTTTGAAAGAACATTCTTAACGTTCTAAGCTTCAAAAAAATTTCATACAAATAAATTTCATACAAATTTTTCTGCAACCCCCAAACTCTATACCCATCAAATTGTAACACAAACCCTTCTTATGCATTATCTCAAAGTTCTATTGAGTTTTGATGTATTGGGTATGTTTCTATATTTATTTCAAAATGCAGATTATGAAAAAGGGTGTTTTTTCCCTTTTAATTTGGATTTTTTTAAGGATGCATATGATGATTACTTGGACATGCTACGTCACCACCAAACAGTCACATATGCAGTCTTTAATGGAGTTAAATCGAAAAGGGTAATACTGTAAATAATATATGGTCTAAAGGACCAATTTAAAACTTAAAAAACCCTAACATACTTAAATGCTACAAACGTCAAACTTAAAAACCCTTAAAACTTAAAAGTATTTGGGCTATAAAAGTAATATATACATAGTACTAATTAGATGGCACAAATGGTAGGATTTTTTTTAATTCTACATCAAAAATTCGAAATGACATTTCATGATACACTATCTTTATTAAAGTGATATTTAATATGAAACTGAGGGAGTGTTAATTTTTTCATTTTAGGGTTGTATATTTTCAATATTTCGGTTGGCTTTTGGCTAAAAATTTGGTGATGAACTTTCTTTCAAAATCACTGCACGATTTGGTGAAATTGTGGTGCGATTTCTGCTACAAGGTTAGGAGTTGAGGCTCTTTGGATGAGATTATTGAGTTGAAAAACAATTGTAGACTCCTTAGATGAGTGAAAATCATCAAGTATCTTATTCAAGGGTCAGAAAATTGGTAGAAATAATTAGGTATATTCTTGGACAATTGTTAAAGCTAATTTTTTGTAACCTTTATCGAATATTTTGGTAAGAAACTCATTGATAGTAAAGCGGAGAGTTCTCTCTCCTCCAGTCATTGTTGGGTTGAAGTAGGTGAACAAATCTAGTTGTATTTGTTTTTCTACTCTCTTTATCTTTTGTTCTTGTTTTGCTTATGAATTTTGTTTTAAACCTGGTTGCTAGATTAGATCCAGGGTTATTATTGTTGTGGCTATTGGTTGAAGTCACTTTGTTTTGGTTGCAATTTACTTTTTCTCCTCAAATCTAAGTTTATCGGTGTGAGTTTTGTGTCCAAATTCACAACAATCCGTGGGGAAAATGGGGTGAAATTTTTCAAGAAAGCACAATATAAGTTTTATGTAGGACATCAAGAAGTTTTCCAAAAGCAATGATTGTGGGTTATGGAAGGTAAATATGCAGGCGTTTTTTATTCGACAAAAGTGTGCGAGAGCTCAAAAGGATGTGACTGCTTGTGGATCACCATGTCAAGAGCAGAAGAATAAAACGATGACCAAGGTCAAGAGTCATGTTGTCTTGTGACTTCGAGATAAAGTTTTGAGAGACATGTGAAGGAGACAAATGTGACAACGATGTGGTCAAGGTTGGAGTCTTTATATATGACCAAGTTGTTAGGTCATATGTAATTCCTCAAACAATAACTCTACTCATTTAGAATGGTGGAGTCAAAATCCATCACAAAGCAATTGACTAAGTTCAACAAAATCCTTAATGATTTGGAGAACATTAAAGTGAATTTTGAAGATGAAGACAAAATTATACTCTTTTTATATGCATTCTCTAGATCCTTTGAGCACTTCAAGGATATCATACTTTATGACAAAAAATCACTTTCACATTGGAGGAAGTCCAACCGATGTTGAGAATCAAGGAGTTAACCAAGTCTAAGGACTTAAAATATGATGATAGTGCTTAGGGGGCTTGAGTGTATGAAGAGGAAGAGGTGGAAATAAAGGAAACCATGTAAACTCAAAGAGTGGTGATAAGTTGAAATATAAGTGTTTCAAGTGTCACATGATCAGTTGATGAGGGATTATCCTGAGTGGGGGACAATGATATCTCCTCTCATGTTGAAGGTATTTTTCGTCAAAGGACTATGAGGGTGCAAGTGCTTTAGTGGTATCCTGTTAAGATTTGGAAGAAGGTGGAGCATCTCACCTTGGAAACGTTATCTTCATATAGAAGGGATGTTTGTCTAAAGAGACGTTAAACACACATAATCATCCTCGAGAGGGAAGAATACTTACATTCAATTCGAGAGGAAGATATTACAAGGTGAAAGGCATAATGCACGTATGCATTTGGAAGTTGAGGTGAAGAATACTTAGCTTGAGGTGGTATCTTCCTCTAGTGTGACTAGGAGAAGACAAATCAACGGTGGCATCAAAATGGTACAACTATATGGAGTCCTTGACTATTGTGCTCTATTTATAAGCAATTAATTCTTCAAGAGGACAAAGATGTACACTTTGAGAATTGAAGAATGCATGGTATACCTTATGGGATTACCTAAAAAGGAAAGGGTAATTAGAGCATTGAATCTTTAGGTGTACATTTATGTAAGAAACTCATGGATAGTGAAATAGAGATTTCTCTCTCCTCCATACGTAGGTCATTGATGGACCAAATAAGGAGAACAAATTTTAATGTGTTTATTTCTTTATTCTCTTTATCTTTTGTTCTTGTTTAGCTTATAGATTTTGTTTTACACTTGATTTCTTGATCATCACTTGTTATCATTTGTCAAATAAGTAAAAGCAATAGGCAAACAAGGAGAATGTTAACAAGTAAGGGGTTGGATAAATGGGAGACGTGGCTGATATATGAGAGTGTTTCATGAGGGTGTGTTCACAACATTGTTCTTTAGAATAAACTGATCAAGATATTTCTATTTGTTTTATTTTTTTTATAAATTAACATGCTGTAAATAATGAAATTTTTTAGATTTAATATTTGCTCTAGATTTTTAAAGCATACTTATTTGACCATTAAATTTTCGTAATATAGCAGCTATATCAACAACATAATTATTTAAGTTAATTCCAACATTTATAAGATAAGTTATGAGTTGAACTTGCTAGTGAGATTAATAGGCTTGTAAGGTTATAATTTTTAGAATCGTTCTATAAACGGCCAAACTTGCTCTCCCGCATATTAAAACCCCTAAATGGCCGTTAGTTGCAAAGATCATTTTTTAGGCAAGACGACAGTTAACTGCTGCTAGGGTGTAAAAGAGCAATTTTGACCGCTTAAAGAGCAATTATCATTGTTTACTGTGAGTTAGTTGAAACTTTGGTAAGGTTAGATTTTGCTTTGAGATCCAATAATATGATGATGTGAACATTCTTTTGGTTGATTTAAGAATGATAGATGATTTTGAAGGTTTTAATCTCAGTTGTGTGTCGAATGTCTACTTGATGAATGCATGTCTTAAGACTATAGAGCAAAAAATTCTCTCGCTTGTCACTAAGCAAAAGAAGAATCAAGTGAAATTTGTGAGAATCCTACAAACATATAGTGTAGAAGGTAAATTTGTTTGAACATCTGTTTAGATTTGTTATTGGTCTCATGGATTTTTGTTTGCTAGTTTAGTTAACTATGTATGTGTTGGTTTACTTATTAAGAGATAATTATTTTGATTTTTGTCCCCTTCAAAAAATATTTGCCTTTGATTATAGATAAAATGAATCTGAAAATTGACACTGCAATATTGAATCTAGTTCAAGTTACTACAATATATAACATTAAAATTCTTTATAATACAAAGAGAGATCGGCATAGAGCATAATATGATAATAACCAAAAGAAAAGAAAAATGACACATATATCCTTCAATTGCGTTTGACAATATTGTACAAGGTTCAACTATGCCATCAAAAGAAAGAAATATTTAGCTGTCCCTGAAGGTTAAAGCAGAGACTTTGTGTTATTTTGGTAGTTGCATTGTATTCTTTCTTTCCAAGCCAACTTTGGCCACATTTCAAACATTACATATCAAAATCATGTCCACCATGTCATGCTTTAGCACCAAAAAATGCTTGCTGAAAGTGGAGGAAACAAAACAAATCTTGTAAAATTTGAAAGAAATGATAAGTGCGTATATATCAGTTGTTCATGAGGTGTCAGTTCAGTGTTAAGAGTTTGAATATGTAATCTCAAGGGACCGAGTGCAAATCCTATGCGGGACAGTCGTAAAATGGATATAAGCTCTATTTTAATTAATAGTAATTTCGCCCCTCCCGATTATTATTGAAAGTCTGCAAGTTGTGTATTCGAGAAATCAAAATACCTTGAATCTTGTTGGAGTACCAGACTTAACTGTAGTTGTGCTTCCAAAGCTAAACTTAGGCTTTTTATCAAGAGGCTTCAGTATTTGAAAAGAACACACAAGTGATTCATTTACAGTCATCATAGCACCAACATTGTCAAAGTCACCACAGTAATTAGGCGCTGAAAAGATTGTTACGAGTTGTCTATTCGCAAAGAACTCGTATCCGTCTTCAACAACCTGCAACATCAAGAAAATCACACAATCACCTTAGTACAGACTTAGAATTTGGAGGGACTCTTATTATGTTACAATTCAATATTTGAAATTAATATGTTACCTGATGAGCCCTGCAAATCAAATCAAGATCATGCTTTTGAAGAAACTCTTTAACCCTATCAGCCCCAAATGTATATGAAACTCCGCGTTCACTTTCTCCCCAACCACGAACATCACTACTAGGATCAGACCATAAGAGGTCACATAATAGACCGGATTCAGGAACTTCACACGGACGACGCAAATTCTTTATCTGATTTAAATCGTGTAATTCAGGAGAGAGTCCACCGTGCATACAGATAATCTTTTCATCAATGAGAGCCGCCACAGGCAAACAGTTGAAACAATCGGTAAACATTTTCCATAGCTTCACATTGTATCTCCTTTTACATTCATCATAAAATCCGTAGATACGGTTTATGGAAGCACATTCGTGGTTACCCCTTAGAAGGAAGAAGTTTTTAGGATATTTTATTTTATATGCCAGAAGAAGACATATTGTTTCTAGACTTTGCTTTCCACGATCAACGTAATCTCCTAAAAATAAATAATTCGAGCGAGGAGGAAATCCACCGTACTCGAAAAGCCTCAGAAGATCGGAATATTGACCATGAATATCTCCTGGTAACATAGAGAAATGAAACAAGACATTAGCATAGGCCACAATAGTGTTGGGAAAAGCATCTATCATGAAATATGATAATAGAAAATTTGGAAAACATAAAACTCTAGCTTAATGAAGAAAGGTAGGTGATATATCAAATATGTTGGCACATGAGACAGACACTTTGTTCTAACATAACATCCTCAAAATTAATCTTGATTAAGAAGTAATACAAAGATAGAAAATTTAAACAAGAATGAATAATTAGGATATTATCAGTTAATGAGACCACATCAGTATAATGAGAATTGTGGAGTCCATAAGGGGTCTGATATATGCAATCCTACCAACCAAAAAACAGAGCTTCCAGAGTTATTTACCAATTTGATTCCTACTCCCTACTTCTATAACAACAATAACTTTCCTATTTCCTATAATCTAAAACAGCAGCTTTATAGTTTAGCGAATTGCGGTTTGCAACTACAATTGTGACCGCAGTATAAAAGTTTTTAAATACAATGACATTGCTCGGTTGAGCTAAGGGATTAAAGGTGTTACGGAGGTATAGGTCCAAACTTCGAATCCCAACACATATAGGAAATACTAACATAACAGTTAACATACTAACATTTGATATTTAAAACAAAATAGACAACACAATCGCAATTGTGTCCAAATCAGCTGTATTCGCAAGCACTTAACCGCAGCCTAACTGGAACCGCCCTAGACCATATATAATATATTTTTATACCGTCAACAAATCACAATCATTCACCAGTGTCACTCTGTAAAATTTGTAATAGTTAAAGAGAGACAAATGTTTTCAATCATCCGATAAATTATAATTGATTGACGATGTAAAAACCTTTACACTTGATTGATTGACAACGTAAAAACCTTCACCGACGTATACAAATTAAATCCTATCCTATACTAATTAAATCAATTAACTAAAAAGTAGAAACATGAGTTTGATGAAGAAAATATACCACAGATCTTAATAGGTGCCTCTAGTTTCAAGAGATTAGGCTGGTTCATGAAGATATCTTTAGAGACAAGACAAAGCTGTTTGATTTCTGCCTCAGAAAGCTGAACCTGCTTCCCTGGTCTTCCTCTTACTTCAAGTAACCTATTGATAATACCATCAACAACTCCACGTTCCATATTTCAATTTTTTTTCCTAAGAAAAATATAAAGTTTGATGATTTTGATATAAGTCAAATAATTAAGAAATAGACTATAAATTTTTGTTATTAGAATTTAGAAAAAGCTTATAAGAAGAGTAGTGGAACTGAAGAATATATTCGAATGAATTCAAATGCAAAAAGAGAAGATAGTGGAATTGAAATGATATTATAGGGAAAAGAAGAAAAAGAGGAGAGAGAAGAATAAAGTTGATGATGATACATGAAAAAGTTACGCGGTGAGAATCTACGGAGATTGCCAAATGGTAATTGTTTTTTTTTTTTTGAGCAAAAATGGTAATTGTTGTGTTGTACGTGTTTTGACATCATTCCTCTTCGGATGGAAAAAAAATCTGCTGGATAAAATTTATCACGGACACGAAGCAAGTATATTAATGGATATTTATGATCAAATAAACAAATATTTTAATGGATATCTATGATTAAATAAACAGATATTTTAGCTACCGTTAATTGATGAAGATAAATGTAGATTTAATGGTATCCACATCAGCGGATATTCATATCTGCTATTAAATCGAGTAAATTACATAAACCAGCAAATATCCACCTCAAAATTCTAATATTAACTTTAGCGGCAGCCAACTTTCGTTCGGTATCAACAGTAGTTAACCGCCTCTACCTACAACAGGCGGCAGTTAATTGCAGTTGAAAAAAAAAAATCCTCCGTACTTAAGAGCCATTGGCTTTTTTTCAACTTATTCAATTGCTCATATATCATATATGTGAAGGGTTATTGATAGACTTCAAGCAATGTCCTAGCCACACAAATCACCAGAGACATTCTCCCATTGGGCAGCAATGTTCTAGCAGTGTCCATGCAACTACAAGCCAACTGTAATAACCAATATCCATAGCTCACGGGGATATAAAAGGCTAAAGTGCACTTTTCCCTCTCTAACATTCAAAAACTTGCAATTTTGACCCTTTAAGTACAAAAACTACAATTTTGCCTCCCTAAGATTTAGCCCCTTTGCAACTTTGGTTCTTTCGAAGTGGCACTGCTATTATCGGAATCGCGACGGTAGATTTCGATTATGGATCTGAATCGTCGGAGAAAACGGATTTGAAGAAATTCATGAGAGAAAAGGAATAAGGAGAGATTAGAGAGTGATGATGGGATCTGTTTATGTTGTTTGTTGGTGGTGGTGATAAGGTTGATGATGATGAAATTGAGAGTGGAGGATTAGAGTTGTTGTTAATTTTTTTTCTCTTTTGGATTGGATTTGGAATGATAAGATGAAGAATGAGATTTGAAGTTTTTTATTTTATTTTTCTTCTTCTGATTTTTTAATTTTATTTTTCATTTATTTAATTTAAAAAACAATTATATGGTTTTATTAACTTTTTTAATTTAATAATTACACACGCGGCGTACCACGTAGGCTTTGACCGGTTAAAATTGGCCAAAAGGACTAAAGAAGCAAATGGGCTAAATCTTAAGGGAATAAAATTGTAGTTTTTATATTTAGGAGATAAAAATTACAAGTTTTTGAAAGTTAGGAAGGAACAGTATACTTTAGCCGATATAAAATTGATAACACTTTGCAAGTAAAATTCTCCCTTGTCAAAATATTCGTACTATAAAGGAAAAGAACCACGAAGATTTGCATCATTTATTAGCCAACAAGACAAAAAAACATACCAAGACGGTTGGATTTTGCCAGAAATCACTCCAACAAAGAGTACTGTAAAATCTGACCGAGTACTGTCACAAAGTCGATACTATCAAGTATTAATAAGAGAAGTGTAACAACAATCTTTTTTAACATCTTTTCTAATACTCACTTTTTATTGATTAAAATTAATGGAGGTTCCACAAGTTTATGTTGATCTTATTTTCAAAACATTTAAGACCTATAATAATTTTACCAATAAAAATATAAATATTAAATAGAGTGTTAAAAGAGAATATTGTTAGCACTTCTCAGGTCTGATATTAACTGCAATAAACTAGTAATCAAAATGAATAATATAACAAGCATATGTTTTACAAAATAATAAATTTGTTAAAAACTAAACTATACTTCC
Source organism: Medicago truncatula (assembly GCF_003473485.1). Classification (NCBI taxonomy): domain Eukaryota; kingdom Viridiplantae; phylum Streptophyta; class Magnoliopsida; order Fabales; family Fabaceae; genus Medicago; species Medicago truncatula. The sequence continues at coordinate 37,027,435 of NC_053042.1, read as the reverse complement.
TCCGTTTTAAAATGAGTGTCGCGTTAGTCGATTGCACACAGATTAAGGAACGAAATGAAATAATTAAATACATTCATTTTGAAACGGTGAAAGTACTATTTTTTTAAGTTAAATTCCAAACTGATGATGTATATACCTATGTACTTTCATGATCATATAAAATAGGGATTGATGAAGCAGATTAATCGCCACATGTCGGCAACATGCTTGTGCTGTTCCATTTTGTGCACACGTGCTTGTGCTTTGGGCAAGGAAGCAAATAACCTTCTAACTTTAAGGATTGAATAAGTTGAAAAAAAACCAAAGACACTTAAGTGTCGTGGAGATTTTTTTTTGAACGGTATTTAACTACCGCTAATTATAAATAGCGGCAGTTAACTATTGTCGCGGTTAATATTGAAATTTTAAGGTGAGAATGAATAATTTTAAAAGGGAGAAGAACAACTTTTTAATTGATGTAACGATAGAAAGTCTTAGAGTGGTGTAGAAATGATTGACAATATAAAGAAATATCATTTAATGTATGTTTTTGAGAGAAGTGTGTAGAACTTTCTCTTAAGTGTGTAGAAAGTTATTTTATGATGTGTCTAGAGCTCTACCCGTGAGCCTATAAAAAGGGTATATCTTGTCATTTGTAAACCAAGCAAGCAAATAAGAATGAAAATATCATCTAAAGTAATACTTCCTTTGTTTCAAATTGTATGACGTTTTGGACATTTAATACATGTTAAGAAATGCAATTAATATTGTGTGGAAAAGAGATACATTTCAGATTCTTCTCATCTTCTCTAATGGTTTCCCATCACAAACCCCTATTTGGTCATCTCCTCCCAATCGAAACCCTAATCATCTAAACCATTCAATCCTGTTTTTTTTTTTTTTGTAACTCTAATCTCGTAAACCCTAATTACGTTGTGATATCAACGAAATCGTAACCGTGATCTCGATGAAGAAGAACAATCGTGGAAAGGCGAATAACCGTGGAAAGGCGAAGATGAAGGAGACATCAACGAACAATGTTTCTGGTAAAGGCCAAGGCTCATTACCCTTTGAGTCCTTGTCATTATAGAATGATCCTCACTGTCATTAAAAATACAAGGCACGAGCATAAATGTAATCCATGGGCATATGCTATTTCAGCTGCTGCTGCATTCAAAAAATAAACTAAATTAGTGATTCTCATTCTTCATCTTCAACTATTAAGGAACATTTGTTCAAAAAATAAACTAAACTACACGTGCTTATTCCAAAGATTCTATGTATGCCTATAACTGGTTTTGGCATTTACTATCCGCAAGTATAACTCCTAACCAATGAAATCTCCGTGCTACATTTAAAACGTTCTACAACAAAACAGTCTTTGGAGCTAACTGTCTGTTCACAATTAGCATAACATGATATGTTCAAACTAGTATTTCAATAGATAACCATATAATTGTAAATGAAACCCCAAACACCTCTTGTCCACCCCACAAAATCAAGGAAGGATGGGAGAAAAGATGAGAGATCGATAAAAGGGTAGGAGAAAGCGAGCAAAACGGAAGAAGAAAAGAGGAAGAAAATGGAGGAGGCAGTCGATAGAATAGGGGAAGAAGATAGAAATTAGGGATTTCACACTTTTATCCCCCTTTTGCAACGGTTAGAAAGGAGATCATGTGACGCCCTCTCTTTAATTCCAAAATTTTTATTTTTTGTCTTTTAAAAATTTGATTTACATGCAATGAATTAAAAGCGAACACGTCATCAAAAATGGACAGATCATCAGTAAAACACCCAGAGGGCCATAAAATCAGAAAGGAGGAAAAGGATGAGGTGCAAAATCGTTCGTTTAAACATGGGGTGCAAAATCAAACAATTGACAAAATATAGGGTGGAAAAGTACAATTAAGCCTTTTACTCCCCCCCCCCTCTCCTTCCCTCTCTCTCTCTAGCTCTCCCGTGAAAAATAAAGTAAAATAAATAAAAGAGTCTTTATTGAGATTTTGTGAAAGAGAGTGTGTTATGATATATTTTTTAATTATTTCTTAAAATTCATAAAATCTCTTGAAATCCATAAAATCCTTTAAAATCTTATGAATTAAAACTATTGAAATCCTTAATAGTCTTTTAAAATCATCAAAGCGTAATTTGTAAGCGTGAATTGTAGGGAAAGTAACGTCCACAGATTCATCACGGGGTTATGTTGTACTTCATTAAATCCAACATAAGGAAAGTTATAAATGAATGATTTGATAATTTAATTTCTAATAAGAACACTGCTACAATGTACGACGTATTTTAGCACGATAGTGCACGACTATTAACGGGGCATCCCTAAATTTGTTTAAACCAAATTTTAATTGAAATAAATTTAAAATTGAAAATGTGTGTTGTGGAATACATGGGTCGTGTGTATTTTGTTGGAACAAAATGTGTTTCACAATTAACCTTATTAAGTTTTGATGATAACAAGGTATTAAAAATTGTCAATTGGTTATTACTAATAATTGTTCAAGTGTACAGGACCAAAGACTACTCAAGTTATTTCAATAGGTCTTGGAAGAACAATGGAAAGAAAAAGAAATTTGAGCATCTGAAGAAAACTGCTCCTGAAGCTGAAGTGCTTCTGAAGTGATGACGTCATCAGAAGCAGAAGGTCATCAGAAGCAAAAGTTTTCATCAGAAGCAATATCTTCACCAGAAGCTACGTTTGATTTTTTAATCAAACTGAAGATTCAAAGTAGCTGATTCTCAATTCAGTCTTATCCAAGAAGAACGAAGAATTGAAAGGGAGGTATCAACGGATATATGGATAGCACTGAGCACTTGTCTCTCGTTAATAGAGTTGACAAAGTACAAGTGTACAACCACTACCTCCACTACTCTATTTTCTGTCTATGCTACAAGACAAAACAACAGCCATGCCTGCAGAATTTGTACGTTCAAGATGGGAATGAATTTGAAGCTTATTCTTCAAAGGACTACACCCAAATCAGGCAAAGGATCACTGGTGGATAATCAAAGGATTTCAAACGACTCTTTAGACGTGCTGATTATCTCAACGTCTCTTTCACGCCTCTATATAAAGGAGTGAAGACTTGAAGATTTGAGATAGAGATACATAAGTTCAAAAGTGCCAAAACTCTGTCAATTTGATTCTACAAAGCACACTGAATTTCTGCACTGATTTGATACATCTTAGAAATTCAAAGTCTAGAGTCTTTACTGTATTGTATTGTGAACACCACTGATTGTATATCAAGTGTTCAAGTCAAACTCAATTCTCTGTATTTTTGTTTGATTAGAAGTCTCTTGCCTGCGTGCTTGAGCATTAGAAGTCTCTTGCTTAGTGCTTGAGCATTGGAAGACTCTTGCGTGTGTGCTTGAGCATTTTTTGTGAAGTCTCATACTTAGAAAGTATTGAGCAGTTGTAATCTTTGTGATTATAGTGAAATCTCCTTGGAAGTGCAAGGGGGACTGGACTACTTCCGTGTTGTGGAAGGAACCAGGATAACTGCTTGTGTCTTTGTCTTTCTTTTCTCTGTTCTGTTCTTTTCCGCTGCAATCTGACTCTGATCATTTCATCATAAGCAATCAAACTGCTTCTGAAGTTTTATCAGAAGAAGTATTTTTTAAGAGAAAAAGAAAACACAATTCAACCCCCCCTTCTTGTGTTTTTCACCTTCATATTTGACGACGGCAAGTGTCGTGCCATTCAACATTAGTGTTATAATAAAGACAAATGGGGATTCAAGGATTCCATAATCACCACTAAACCTCTAAATCAACAAAACATAATGTCTCATTGTACATGACAATTAAAACCCTGCAACAACCACTTCAAATCTCTTTTCTTTTATTTTCTCTTTTTAAATAGATTCCACTAATTACCGAGGTGAACGACAATCCTTGTAAAAACGATTAACTTACTACTCTATTACTTTGTACGATTTGATGCACTTGCCAAATTACCACATTAGGAACAAACACAACACACTAATGTAAACAAAAAGTGAATTAATTGTGTTATGGAATAGTATGTATTAGTGAGGCCAACCCGTTAGAATGTCTTGTTTTACCTGTTATAAGTAAATGTCTTGTTTTATCTATTATTAATGTAATGTAATTGTTAAGTTTGACTACAATCAAGAGAGATCTTAAACTCCCTCCCTCCCTCCCTCCCCCTCTCTCACTCTCTCTCTATCTCTTTCATAATCTAAGTCTACAACTTCTAGATTCTTTTTCATCCCACATACCTAACTCTCAATTTTTACAAAACCCATAAAATTTAAATACAGTAAAATAGAAAACTAAAATTGTTGTCCCTCCACTGCATAATAACACACTTCAAGTTCTCCCCTCTTGATCACTAGTGTTTCCTTAAACTTAAACTCCTCTCTTCTAGGTAGCCCAACAAATCAACTTGCACTAAAACACTCGAACTTCTCTGACTTTGCTCACTTTCATCTTGCCTTCACCCAACGAATTGCCTTGTTCTAAGATTCTTTGTTGCTTAGAAATTCAAGTCTAAAACCTACACAAACCGATGGAAACTAGATAATACTCCCTCCGTTTCATAATACTTGTCCATTTTAAAGAATAATTTTGTTTCACAATACATGTCTCTTTCAAATTTCAATGCAATATTAATTATTGTCTTCTCAATAATACCCTTAAATATTTATTGTAGAAAGAGAAAAAATAGAATAAAATAATAAATGGTTAAGGGTATTATAGAAAATACACACATAATTTCATCAAAAATAACAAAATTTATTTGATTTCTTGGTTAGTGCAATTTCTCCAAAATAGACATGTTTTATTATATCTATTCATGTACAGAATTAAGAGGCAAGTTGGAGAAGAAGATGGACAAAGCAAGAGCGGGAAGGATTGTTTTGAGAGAAAGAGAAAGAAATTGATTGGTGTGGGTTAAAAAATTACTTTAAGGGACATGCATTTAACGATAATTGAAGAAAGAGAAAGGGGTAAATTTTGTCCAATACAAATAGGTGCATGATGCTAATGCACACCTTCTAAAATTAAGGTGGATGTGTATTAGCATTACTCATATATATATATATATATATATATATATATATATAATCATTTGATGTTTCTTTCCATTGAAGGACAAAGGCATAATGGAATAGAGAGAAAGGTGTGTGTGCGACAGCAAAGGAAGAAAGGAGCAATGAAATTGATGTTGATGAGGTTTTTACCCCTAGATTTGTAATTACATTACCATATGGGAGATGGAAAGATGCAGTTTTTGAAAGTGAAGCGGCCTTGAGAAGAAGAGAAAATAATCACATGGTTTTAATTGGTTTTAAAGTTGAAAGGATCTTAACCGTTGATTTTAATCTGATGGCTGATAATCATTAAAAAAACGTGAAATTTTAGGTAAACTGTGTTGTTTTATAAGGTAAATTTTATTTCATCGACGCTTTTGGTAAATAAGATTTAATTATTATAATTATCAATGATAGAAAATAATTATTTTTTCTTCAAAAAAACAATCAATTTAATTATTAATTTAATATTTGGTGTACCGGTACACTCAAAATGTTGGGTGTACCATAGAATTTGCCTTATATCATTTTTTTTTTAAATTGTTGTATACAAATATGAGAAGGCCGAAAAATACCAGTAAAAGACGTAAATGCCCCCGCGGTAGTTAACTGTCGAGGAATTAAAAACATGGCTGTCGTTAATTGCTGAGGAAAACTTCGGCAGTTAACTACCGCGAAAACTTCGGCAATTAACGGCCAGAGAAATTCAAACATCAAATTGTCATTATTAGCATTTATTGATTTTGATTTTTTCAATCATTATTTTTGCACATCTATTATATTCAGCGATGATCAAGGAAGGTTGAAAAAAATAGTTAAATGGTTAATTAAAGTTGCTCAAGAAATCATTTTTACGTATACAGTTTTTAAAAACGTATATTAATTTTATTTGATTATTTGCGCATTTATTAAAAACGTTTTAATATGCTTAAAAACTTGAATAAAATAAAATGATAATATTCAAACAAATTTGTATATTAATTAATAAAATAGAAATTAAAGTTAACTGATCTTTACACATTTATTAAATAAGTTCGAATATGCTTAAAAATTGTATATTAAAGTTTTATTTTGATTACACAATATTCAAATTGTTCTTTACAAAATTAAATAAAATTAATTAATATTATAATTTTATTAATATACAGTTTGATTATTTTTACGTATAAACTCCCTTCGTTTCAAATTATAAGCAACAAAAATTCATTTTCTATGTCTCAAATTATAAACAAAAATACAAAATTTTGTTATACTTAATTATGTTATTTCAAAAAAAATCATTTTTTTTAAAGTGAAATTAAATGTAAATTAATTTCAAATATGAAAAAATATCATATTTGATTTTGTTATACTTAATTTGCATTTAATTTCATTGATTATTTGTTTTAGAGAAAATGAGAGGGAGAACAAATTAATTAATTTGCATTTAATTTCACTTTGAAAAAATGAAGTTTGAATTTCCGCGGTAGTTAACTGCCGAAGTTTCTGCGGTAGTTAACTACAGCACGTTAACTTCCGCAGCAGTTAACTGTCGAGGGTGTATTTCGATCTTTTACTAGTGTTTTTCAGCCCTTTAGTATGTGTGAACAACCGTTTTCCTTTTTTTTTTCTTTCTAAAATTAACTTATTATTTAAGGTGTTGTAGATGATTGCTGGTTAGGTAGAACCCTAACATAGTTGGGATGTCAGTTAGTCTTAATAATGTCTTTGCACATTTGTTTATTTATTTTTTAATAAATGAATCATTTTAAAAAAAAATTGTTTATGTTTGTAATCAATACCATATTTTTTTTGTACAATAACATAACTATTTTACAGATGAATCAATTTAGGATTTCAAGAAACCATCAACGCGAAACATATTTCATCAAAAACTTAACGTGTTTACATAAATCCTAATATATTTTGTATATCAATGTGAATCAAAGAATTTATATATATGAGAGTGTAGAGACGAAATAACGCAACTATTATGTTCAACTTGTGCATAACTATGTTGTCTCGGTAATTGTCCTTTCAATCATCGAAGATTGTGCATAACTATTTTTTTAGTGTTTGTCATTTCAATCATCGAAGATTGTAAATTTAATTAAAAATAAATAAATTATAATGACTAACAAGATTTTTATGTTTCCTCGGTATTAAATATGCTAAAGAGACAAACACAGCACATTGATCTACAAAAGAGGTATTTAATAATGATTTTAATTTATGGGAGGGATTTTTATAACTCCCTAAGGAGTAAATTCTTTTCAGCGTAATTTGTTATTTATACAGTATAAAATGATCAAATCATTCTACTTCTTACATGCATATCTAGAAAAATATGGCTAAAACTTTAAAGTTTGTGTATGCTATGATTTTATTTATTTATATTTTTCTTGTCATAAAGAACACCGAAGGTCATCCATCTTTTCATTTTTTGTTTTTATTTTATGAAAATACCTACTTTAGTTTTTTATTTCGTACATAACCTATTATCTCAATTTAGTCACATCGTTTTATTATGTTTTTTCATTACAGCATATCCTCCTTGTGAAACAGTTGCTGATTGTCCAGAAAGTTACTTTCGAATTTATAGGTGTGAGAATAACTTTTGCAGGTATAGAGAAGCGGTACGACGGTTAAGGCCCCCATTACGTAAGAAATGACAAAACAAAATGGATAATTGAGTGCAGGAAAGAAGGAGTTCTTACATTAGTTATTATGTTGGCACTCAATAATTTTAGGTTTTATTTAGATTTCTTTGTGTAATTGGTGTCTCTTAAAATACTATGAGTATTTTAAGGTGGAATAATTTAGTGCAAGTATGCACTATCCAAGTTATATTATAAAAAGATAACGATTCCACATGGACTAGGAGCTATAGCTCTCTATAGCTTTCTTGTAGAAAACTTGTTTGCAAGAGAATAAAATAAATTATTTGTCACAACAATAGAAGTAAAAGTTAAAGGTTTGGTAAAACAGTTAAAAAGACTTAGTAATTCTCAAAGTTAAAAGTGTGGTTTAAACAAAGATTCAGTTATGAAAGAGCTTTACACATATCTACAAAACTATAAATTTCTACGACTTTCTGGCAGTCTAGTGGCCACTAGGAGTGTTATGCACTCAACCTTCATGTTAATCCCGTGAAGACTACTGGTCGAAGTATAATGACGTAATTTTAAAATGCAACGTTTCTAGGTTAGATCATCAACATTTTTCACTGACGTGTTATTTTGCCGAGCCTTTGGCCTATGACAAGAGTCCTAGTTAGATCTTGGTGCCTAAAGCCTCTTCCAAGATCTAGTACTCATGCAAGTTAGTCTCTCTTGATCACTTAGACTCTCGATGCATAGGGAATTATAACATTATCAATTTTTTCTTTCAACGAATTATAGCATTAAAAACAGAAGTGATCAAGTTTTGCTTTTAAAGTTTTTGAATAAAACAATTTTGATTCAAAGAAGCACGAAGCTACAGCTTTATAAATCTTAAGTAAAGAATATCATAACCTCACCGTGTCTAAACCACAAGAAGGGGTTTAGCTCATGGTGAGATGAACCACAAAGATGAAGATGAAGATGAAGATGAAATGAAACATAAATTAAATGAGAGCTAAAAGCATCACCAAGTAATCCTAACTCTAATTCACTAAAAACTAACACTCATGCTCATCTATGGAGAAGATGAGATGGAGTGAGTACTCTAAAGTTTCTAACCCTAGCTAGAACTTGGCGTCTTCAATTCACTATCAAATTTTTGGACCATTGACATCAACATGTGGTTGTCCTTTTTTAGTACAAGGCCAACCACTACAAGTTGTACTCTTTGGTCATTTTACACATGAGCGGCCCTTATCATATCCTACATACTCCATGCATATTCCCTCGTATTTCTTGTATTCCAATCATTGGCGTCGTCTCATAATTCTTCCTCATTAAGAAATGCCTAGAAGTGGTCCTATGGGTTCGTACTACTTGTACTGTCGAGCTAGCAATCCAAGGTGCTGCATCTTTTCATATTTTTAGTTAAGAAATCTTAGTCTATGCTGCAACTTTCCAGATCTCTAGAGCCATTCCTCATCTTGTATCATCAAACATTCAAAACAAGCATCATTAGTTCAAAATGAGTAATTAACACTAAAAACTAATTAAAACTCTAAAATCCTAAATAGTCACTGATTAGATATTTTAGGCAAAACATTCATTCAATTTCTTAGTCATTATAGAAGATAAGTGCAATGTAATAACTAACTATTATTCCGATTATCAGTAATTTCACGAATCTTGCAATAATAGATTTGTACTCTAAGATGTTACTAACGACGAAATGAAATAATGCACTAAGAGTGATAATTTGATTATTTTACTCTATATTAATTTTTGATATAACGTCATGACCTCTTGTATAATTTCTTTCCAACCATACCATCTATAAGAATAGTTATAATAGTTAAGTTGATTTGTTTTTTTTTTTTTTACTTCAAAGCCTATAATTTTAAGTTTATATAAAAATATTGTTACACTTATAATTTTCAAACAATTGTATTTATATTACTCTTAAATGAAGCGTGCATCACAACAATTGAAAATATTGTGAGCTATATGTGAAGTTTTTTTTTCATGCATGATTATTTGTGAGATGAATGGTTGATTTAATTAATTTACAAGTTCGGATACTTAATTGGTTTGCGTCAATAGAAGAAGCTAATGAAGGGAAATGATAGATAAATGGTGTATAATTTGCTAACACATTTATTTAATTACACATCATTACCTCTCTTGATTTTCGGCAAATATCAAATTTTGCTAATGAACTGTTTTACCAAAAAGAAAAAGCTAATGAATTGTATTTTGGTATAGTGTGTAATACAATCCAATGTAAACTGCAATAACCGAACCGAAAAACCAAAAACCAAAAAAAAAAAAAAACTGCAATTTTAAATAGATTAGATTAGTTTTCAGTTCCCTTAGTATAAACCGATCCCATCCAATCCAAACCAAAATATTTATACTTGTATATATATTATTATATAAATTTTTTATAAATGTTTCCTTAATTTATCTGTAACTAGAATCTCTCTCTATCTATCTGTCTCTAAAAAAAATTCAAGTCTACAACTTCTAGATTCCTTTTCATCCCACGTACCAAACTCTCGTTTTTTTCTAAATACACTATAATAGAAAAATAAAATCGTTGCCACTCCAAAGTCAGCCCTCTTGATCACTAATGTTTTACTTTGGGTGTGTTTGGTAAAATTAAGCTATAAGCTAGCGGGTAGTTGATAAGCTAGCTGATAGCTTATAGCTGGAAGCTTATGGCTGAAAAACTAGTTGATTGAAATTAAAATGTTTGGTAAAATTAGCGTTTAAAATGACTGATAAATATAAAATGACAGAAAAGTATACATAAGTTTAATATGTTTTTTTAAGGACATATATTTAATATGTTATGAATTATATTTATAAACATTTTTAACAAATATATTTATTATAACAATTTTAATTTATTTCAAAGTATTTTTTGTCTTTAAAATGATAAATGTGATATATGAATTTAATTGAGATTATATATAATAAATTTTGTATATTATTACAAAAAAAAATTGAATGAGACCGTATAAAAAAATACAAACCTCAAAACATCAAATAGAAAGAAAAAAAAGTGAAACGCAACTGTAAAAAAAAAAAAAACACAATGTGGGTCGTTTTCTAAAATAAAAAATGATATAAAGGTCAAAAATGGAAGAAAATATAAAAAGCTATCAGCTATAAGCTAAAAAGCTACTTGAATTAGCTTTTCAAAAAATGTTATAAGCTCATGAGAAAAGCTTGTTACCAAACACGTCACATTTTCATCCAACGAGCTTATAGCTAATCTAACAAACTATAAGCTAGCTTATTTATGTTACCAAACACAACCTTTATCTTATTCTCCTTTTCTTTATTTTGAGCTCTTTTTTATCTCTCTCTCTTTCTCTCAAAGCTACTCTTGCTTTAAGGTGTTTAAAATGGTTGTAGGTTAGATGGGTGCCGACATAGCTGAAATGTCACTTATTCTTAATGATGTTGCCACAAACTTCTCCTTTCTTTTATGTTCTCGTGGTGGTGTTGGGAGCTCTTGTTTTGGGTTTGTTTTTGTTTTATTTGCCTTGTTTGTTAAGGATGGTTGCAATTTGTTGTATGTTGTTATGACTTTAGTACTTCTTGTACTTAGTGTAGAGCAGTGTTATTTGAACATCAATTTGCTTGATAATTAAATGGACAACCACAATTTTACAAAGAAAATTATGTATTGGCACAAATATCAAAGTAATAGAGAGAGAAAATAAAAATATAATGTGAGTATGATAGAGAAAGTTGTCATAAAAGTTGTTAGAAAATGGTTGTACAAATATCATTTCTCCTTAGTGTATAAGTGCTGAAATCTTAAAGTTCTTCGCTTGGCCAAAAGTTTTTTACCCTATGATTCAACAACAATCATCAATTTAGGTTTGGTTTCATAATTTTGGCTTAACATATGAATATTGGTGTCCCAAGATCTTTTTGCAATAGCTAGTAGTGTCATGACGCCTATATGTACTAATAACATCACTAACAAATTTATGTTCGATCGTTCTTTTGGTCAGTTTGCTAGAGTTTTGATTGATTTGGACCTGACTTAAAAGCAAAGGCGTAGGATTCTTGCGGAAAGAAAGGGTTATGCCTTTTTTTTTTGTTGATGTGGATTATGAGAACTTACTAGATTTTTGCACTTTTTGCAATATCACCGGTCACCACTTCTATATACTTATATTAAAAGAAATGTCCCTTGAATTTACCATTTTGCCCCTATAAGGGGCAATTTGGTAATCTACTTATTGGTTAAGTTTTTTTTTTTTTTAACCATGGCCTATGAATTTCCATTTTTGCCCCTAACTAATTTTTTTTAATTACTTTCTAATTTTTGTATTTTTAATAACTTTTAATTATTTTCCAATTTTTATATTTTTAACTATTTTTCAATTTTTTCTCCCAAATTCAGTTGCTTCTACATTCTTTCGAATAATTTTTTTTTATGCCGTGATTATCTAAGGTTATTATTTTACCTTAGATAAACATTAAATGTAAAAGTGTGGAGGAAAAAATTAGGTTAAAATTAGAGCTGACATTTTGCATAAATTAAATCTAGAGTTACTATTGTAAAGTCACACGAAAAAATAGGTTAAATCTAGGGTTAATATTGCATCACGGGTTAACATTTAGAAATAAGAGATGACATTTTGCTTAAATTAAATCTAGGGTTAATATAGTAAAGTCACACGAAAAAATAAGGTTAAATATAGGGTTAATATTGCGTCACAGGTTAACATTTAGAAATAAGAGATGCCATTTGACATAAATTAAATCTAGGGTTAATAAAATTTGTTTAGTAAAATTAAAGTGAAAAATTAGGAGCGATTTGTTTATTTTGATTTCCCTAACAATTAATGTTAACATTTTGATTAAATTAAACAGGGTTAATTAAATAGGGTTAATATAGTAAAATTAAGCAAAGAAGTTAGGTTACATCTAGGGCAAAATTTTGCATTCATGTTAACTTTAAGAAATAAAATAGGTTAAGTATTGCAAGACGGGTTAACATTTATAAGTAAGATATTAAGTTAACTATAGCGAGACGGGTTAACGGTTATTCCTTTCAAAAAAACAGCATATAATTGGGAACATACTTTTATTTTACTTTAGATAAACATTAAATGCAAAAGTGTGGAGGGAAAAATTAGGTTAAAATTAGAGATGACTTTTTGCATAAATAAAATCTAGGGTTAATATAGTAAAGTCACACGAAAAAATTAGGTTAAATCTAGGGTTAATATTGCGTCACGGATTAACGTTTATAAATGAGCTGACATTTTGCATAAATTAAATCTAGGGTTAATATAATTTGTTTAATAAAATTAAGGAGAAAAATTTGGAGCGATTTGTTATTTTGATTTCCCTAACAATTAAAGTTAACATTTTGATTAAATTAAATAGGGGTAATACAGTAAAATTAAGCAAAGAAGTTAGGTTAAATCTAGGGTAAAATTTTGTGTTCGGGTTAACTTTAAGGAATAAGAGATTGCAATAATTGTTATGTTATTTTTTATGTAGTGCTTTAGACTCTGTGTTGCAAATTTTTGGTTTACGCAACTTTGATTTTCACATTTATAAAGGGTAACAATTTTCCATAATTTATAAGATTTCTCCTTCAGAACTAAATTTTAAAAAAATACGTTATTCAACCCGTGCAAAGCACGGGTTTGTAACTAGTTGACCTTAAAAAGTTGCTCCGTTTCTATTCCTAGGTAGGAATATGTTCTAGCGAATAAAGGAAAAGAACAAGAAATTGTGGCTTTGAGAAATCAAGAGGATCCTGAGTTAGAGAAAGAGATGAATGATGAACTTGAAGCATTTCCTGCAGCTAATCAAAACGCAAAAAACAGGACACAACGGAATGTAGAAGTGAATGTAATCCAGCAGAGATGCTTCTAATGCTGAAATATGGTTGTGATGTGGTTCAAAAAGACATTTAGTTATTGAAAGAATTTTGGGCTAATCTTACTGAAAAAGAAAATGAGAATGATATTGATTATTGAAGCATTTGAAGAAGGAAATGTGGAAATTCCCCCAAGGTTGAAATGTTGATGATTAAGGTTTTCAAATTGTCATAACAAAATCAACTAAAAAAAGGTGATATAAGAAAGATGAGAAGATAATTGCAAAGAATAAAGGAAGTTATGCTACCAAATCTTTTGAGGGGCCTGGCCAATTCTCCAACAAAATTGGTATTGAAATATTTACTTACAAACCTTAAACCTGAAATTTGCTTTAGTTCTAAACTTTGGATGTCAATCTCTGATTTTCCTGTTAGATGGCTTAATAACATAGGCATAAATAATCTTATACCTAATCTTTGGTGTTTATGCTCTATCCAATTAAAACCTACTATGATAGTTATAGATGACCAACAAATACCCTTATCCGTAGAATTTGGTGGGAAAATTTTTGGTAGGAAATAATCAAGCAAGATGTGTATAAAGTTGTTTTATAATTTTCTTACCTTTGATTGGTTATTACCAAATTTTAATTCAAACATTTTTGTTCTTATTCCAAACACTAAGGTGACAACTAGGGTACCCATGGAAGAATGGTGGGTAATTTACCCCAACCAATATACATTAGCCACATAAGCACATATTCATGAACTATCTTGACCCCACCTATAAATTGCTCATATTCATTGGTTGGTGGGTAAATTACCCACCATTTTTCAAAGGTAATTTAGAAAAAACCTTAAAAAAATTCTCGTAGACAAATTAGCAAAAATCATGCCTACAATCACTTCAATGTAGCAAAGAGGTTTCATCAAAGGAAGGAGTATCAAAGATTGTATATGTTAGACATCAGAAGCTATCAATGTTTTGAGTAAAAAGTCTCATGGAGAATTTTTTTCTATGAAGGTTGATATTGCAAAGTCTTTTGACACACCCGATTGGAACTTTCTCATATGAGTGCTCAGAACTGTTAGTCATCATGGAATCTCAGGGATAAAGGTCATAATGATCAGCAAGAAAGAGATCATAAGAGTATTCATGTGGGAGATATCCACAAAGACTCGTAGTATAATGAATAGATTTGATAAAAAAATGAATAAGAGAGTACAATAGTGAGAGTTATTTATAAGGGTGAGTCAGCTAACTAACTCTTAACTACCTAACCAACCAACTAACCATAGTTTACATAGTATTAATCAAAATCGACCTATTTTGAATTACAATTTTTTTAAAATTTAAAAGGTGTTTCAAACATAAAAATAAATATTCATCATAAACAAATCGTAATCCATAGAATTCATACCGTTAGGTTTGAATCAAAATATTATAAATATATATAACATATTTATATAGTAGTAATTTTAATATTAGTGGTCGAAAGTGGTGGTTTTCCGGTAGATGAGTGTCAGAGTGGTGGTCGTTGGTGGTTGAAATGGTTATTGGTGGAACCAGGAAAAAAAAACAACGTGGATCACTAAAATAAACTATAATATATAAATTAAATACACAAATCATATTGTATATGAAAATTTTAAGTTGTAATAAACACAAAGTTTATCATAAAAAAATCAAACTTTATATCATAAAATAATGCTATACGCCAAACGTAACAAATAACAACATAACCCAAGAGTTTTATAACAATTAGAATACTAAGATTTTCCATTAAAAAAGGGAGCATAATTCATCCATGGATGCAATAGGTTCCTGTGTTGCTATCAACATTTAATATTTGAAATGCATTATATATTATTACTCTTCTTAAAATAATGCTATACTCATCCATGGACTATAATGAAAGCTTTTAATCTTTTTGATAAATGCTTGTGCCCCCTTGGGAATAATTAATCACCGCTAGTGTTTCACTCTTCTTAGACACCACTTGCCCCAAAATCCATCATCCAAAAATTGCTTACCACTATAACTGAGCAACGGGACACATTTTGGTAGATTAAAAAATGCAGTTGTTTTTTATATAAAGTTTTCTTTTCTTAATTAATTTCCTTTTAAAATGCTCTTTTAAGACACGAAGTATAATTTGTCCATTATTTGAATCAAGCTATACTCGTGATTCACAAGTAAGTTTTGTCGAATTATTATTGATAATTATTTTAGTTTAAAGAAACAATTCCGAATATATTGATATGAATGTTTGTGATATTGTTTGGAATTTCAGTGTAAATTATAATGGTATTTAATAACATTCTTTTTTGTTGTATATATGTGAATTTTCTTTGCACTTTCGGAACAAATTATAACGTAATATACATGAAAATTATACATGACTGAAAGTCAAGCGGACACTAAGTGATAAACTACTTACATCTAATGTACATGACAATCATATTCAATTCTTTCTTTTAAAAAATGTATCGTATCTATATGGATGTCCAAATAATATTTTTCTATAAAAATTTGCATTGATGACCACAACAAAACACTCTTGTATTTTTCTATAAATAACAACCTCATTCTATCCATTTGTATATCAATCAAACAAAAACAAACCATTTCAATTTTAATCATATTCACAAGGTTGTTATTTCTTTTCTTTCTCATTAGTCTTGTTGTCCTATTATTATTATGTTTAGGCTTGTAAGTTTTCACCTTTGTTGAACTCTTTTGTAATAGATTGGAACACTCCTTATATTGTTTTTAATTCATTAGTATCTTTTAGCATTTAAAAAAACATTATTCATGACATGGGAATTATGTACTCACTAACATTACTCCTGTTTAGAATGACAATGCTTACCACTCTAATGTTTGTTTTGAGACAACCGATAGAGGAGGAGCCACTACAACACAAGCCATCACAAATATACAAGCCTACTCTTCTGAAGCCAAAATTCATTAAAGCATCTTTTATTGACAATACAATACTATCACCACCACCAAGACCACCAAGACCACCAAGGATTCATCCTGCTCCGGTCCCGGTGTTTCACTCTTCCAAGAAGACATGATTTAAAACACCACAAGAAAAATCACTTGCCCCAACCTATTATTAGTTCGCAGGAAAGAGTTGGTGTTTTCGCAGGTTTTAGCCGTTCATATGTTCGATTTATTATGGATTGATGGCAATTTGTTATTGTTACTTTTTTAAGTTGTATTCTGGGTGGAATGGTTGTGTTAGTTTGCTCTTTATTAATAAATTTTTGCTTGTAAAAAGAAGAGGTTTGTTATTTGAACAATCATTTGAGTGACAACCACTAATTTACAAAGGAAAGTAGATAGTGACACGGAAATCAAAGTAATAGAGAGAGAAAGTAAAAAAATTATGTGAGTATGAAAAATAAAATTGTCACATAAGTTGTCATAAAATGGTTGTCAAAATATCATTTCTCTTTTGAAAAGAAAATATTGTAAAAGTACAACTACCCCATGATTCGTCTGTCAATCGTGCTTTGATTTCTTGCACCATACAACAATCCACTCTTATTAATTTTTCTTTCAAAATGATCTTTCAAGACATGAAGTATGATTTGCCCGTTATTTGAATATAGGCTATATATTTATGCCTATGTGTAAGATCTCACCATTTTAGTAACAATATACTAGTGATTTTTGGTAACATGGACCTCAATTTAAAAGGACCACTTGTGGACCTTAGTCAGTTACTTTCTATAGCATGTCATTTTTTTTTTTTTAAGGATTAGTTTAAACAGAAACAAATATACCGTGTGTTTCTACCAAAATATCCTTGAAACAATCCATTGTCAATTTGTTTCCCTATTACATTTGTCTCACTGTTTGGGTCGCTCTTCTTCTCCCTAAATGAAATTGAATCATCCTCTATCTGTCCCTTTATGTGGTCAACCACTACTAGAAACTCTCAATTTTCTTGCGGATTTACATGCGGTTTTAGATGGAAATTCCGTAGGAAACATGTTCCTGCGGATTTTGCCAAGGATCTAGGTTCTCAGGTAAAACCTTCATGGGTTATTGTTTCCTTAGGATTTTTAGGATCCGCAGAAAAGGTATATCTGTAGGAAATATGCAAGTCTCCGCAGAAAACATTCGACCAGTGTTTGACGAGTTTCCTTCTGTCTGTTAGCACTTTGCTGCGAATAGTGTCAATTTTTTATATTAATTATAATTATAAGCTATCAACTAGATTAATAGTTATCCGATATTTATTAAAAAAAGCCTATATTATTGTAAGGGACTTGATTTTTTTTTTTAGTTAATTCAGGAATCTAATTGTCTATTTTAAAATGAAAGAGAGAAAATAGCTAGATTGACTTTGCATATACACAATAAATATGAAGGTGTTCTATTCCACATATGATTTTTAAGCTTTCGATCAATATTTGTGTTCTAATGTAATGTTATTTCTCAAAATATTTTAACATTGAATATAAACAAAAAAAATATTAATTACAATCGACAGTAACAGTTGCCATTTTATTTGGATATATGTTAATTTGGACTTAAATTTAATATTATAGGGTCTATTTTTAATATCTAAAATTAAGAAATTTAAAATACTACAAATTTCAACAAAATAAATAAACCGCAGGAAAAACCATATGAAAAACCGCAGCAAAATCCTCAGCAAAACTTGCGGAATTTACCAAGGAATCGGAGATAATATTGGATAATAATTCCGCATGAAAATCCTCAGCAAAATAATAGTTACATGCGGATGCACCTGCAGCATAAAACTCCGCAGGAAACTTCGTCTGACTAAGGTAAACCCCAGCAAAATCCTCAGGTATTCCTGCGGATTATATTTCGCACGAAACTCCGCAGAAAAAACAAGAGTTTCTACTTGTAACATGCTTTTATTTGCGTGTGAGTGTTTCTATTTTGATTTCTTACCTGGAGAACACTAGTAATTCTGGGCTATTTTATCATCAACAACAACAATCACAAAGCTTCAAATTTCAACCATAACCACTCAGGGTTGTCTTGAACACTCTGGAGGCCATGTTTTAATTTTGGGACTTCAGAATTTTCGATGTCGGAATTGGTATGTAAGAATTTAGACACTTCAAATTGGTATATACCTGAATTTAGATCCCTAAAATTAATATATATGCAAAAAGTTGAACACTTTAAAATTTGAATATGCAAATGCTCAAGATTTGACATTTATTGATATAATTAAATTTAAAATTTAAATACTATTTAGATCCTTAAATATTTCTATTTAATGTCTTTTGGAAATTTGGGGCTGCTTGGGCTTAACCGGACCTGCAACCACCAATAAACAAAGAATACCAATTAACATAAAACAAGCGAAATTTTATCATAATTTTATTTTTCATTTTTCTTTATCTAAACAATGATTTTGATAATAATCCCACATCAAATAACAATGTTTTAACCAATAACAATTTTTTTAAGTGGTACTTTGTGGTTTGAAAAGAAGATTGTGGAAATGGGTGCAACCAAAAATGGTGTTCCTAAAGAAAATGTGGAAGTGAAAGGAGATCTAATTAAGGAGGGAGAAAAGTTAAAGAGTTAATATGGTTAAATTGGCAAAATAAAATCAAAATTTCCAAACGAAGAATAGTGATCGGCTATAATGAATGAGTCACTTATTGAGGTCCACTAAGTTGAGATGGCACAAGTCTACGCAATCTAGGGCAGTCTGCTTGTGCTGGAATATTCAAAAACTGTCATGGCAAGAGTAAGGGTTGTTTTGCAATCAATCTTGGAATTTCAAATGCTCTCTTTGCTAAGCTAATGGGAGTGATTACTGTTGTGGAAACTGCCTATATGAAGAATCGAATCACTTATGGATTGAAAGTGATTCTAAATTAGCTTGCTTGGCGTTCAAGTCTCCTCATATAGTGCCTTGGAAACTTAAGAACAGATGGAAAAATCCCCTAGTCAAACTGTCCTATATGAATTTCATGATCACACACATCTACAAAGAAGGAATCCATTATGCAGATAGATTAGTCAACTTAAGATTAACTTTAAATGAATATACTTGACGATCTTTCACCCAATTGTATTTAGGGCTTCCTAATTATAGGCTCTACTAGTTTATTTGGTTTGAGGCTTCGGTTTGGTCTCGATGACTAGGGGTGTCTTAACCAGAGAAGAGGGTTTGTGAACATAGGTTTGAGTTACCTAGCAATGAAGAGAAGGAAATATACCTTGACTAATCACTATTTTGTTTGTTTTCTTAAAGTTCAATTAATTAAACCATTGCTATTGTATCTGTTTTCACAATTTTTGTAGATACGAACGTATAAATATTAAGCTAAAATATCGTTTTAGTCCTTGCAAATATGTCTCGTTTTGGTTTTAATTCCTGTAAAAAATTGTAGAAAAAGGTCCCTAGAAAATATTTTACTTTTTTAAAATAGTCCCTGACCCCACCTTTGTGATGATTTGCATACGTGGCACATGATGACTGAACCCATTTTGTAGAAAAAAGTCCCTACAAAATATTTTGTTTTTTAAAATGTCCCTGCAAAATATTTTGTTTTTTAAAATTAGTCCCTTTTGTTTTTTCAAATAGTCCCTGAGAGACTATTTTAAAAAATAAAATATTTTGCATGGACCTTTTTCTACAATTTTTTTTTACAGGACCAAAACCAAAACGAGACATATTTGCAAGGACTAAAACCATATTTTAGCCTAAATATTATTGCTTGACAATGATATAATACACTTGCTAAAATCAACCATCATTACACTGCTCAATATCGTTTTACTCGATACATATTTTTTAAAGTTGATTGTTGAAATGTAAGTTTATATTATATAGATCATCCATATAAAATTTTAAATAAATCTAAAATCATTTTTGATATATTATTGAGACTCGCAGAAATTTCAATTGATGGAGCTCCGCTAGGTCTTACTAGCGTCGTTCCCCATTATTGCTAATTTCAATTGAATTCACATTGAATATTACGTGATTCACTTTTGTGTTGTTCCTCTTCAATTCAATTGATTTGTGTTGCTTTTGGGGATCCATTCATTGATTGTAAGATTCCACCCCTCAATTGGATTGGAGTGGGTAAATTGATTTGTGCTGCTTCCTTGCACCGAACCACTATCTCACTGTTACAATTTATTTGTGATCAACGATTGGGTGATTTGATTGATCACTTACGGACATACTTTCTACTATGTCGTTCGACTGGCAGGCAGAGTTGTTATTGCCGACAGCTGCACCCTCCAAAGCTGCGTCATTTCTCATGGCACAACCCTCCACAACGGCGGTTCCATCACCACAACCACCGCCGCGGTCCTTTGCACAAGCACTTGTTGCATCGCACGACAAAGCTACCAATGACAATATGCCACAACCTACAATCTGTGGGGAGACTCTCTCTATTCGTATTACTCAGCCAATTTATGAACAGGGGTCAATGTGTGTAAGAGAAACATTCGTGGAAGGTTGGTTCTAAACAAAGGACATAAACCCTATGCGTAGAAGGAAATTGAAGACAAACTTCGGAAACAATGGAAGACTATTGCACCTTGGTCGTTGCTATCTTTAGGTAGGGGCTTTTATGAATTCTTTTTTGCCACTGAATCTGATTTGCAAATTGTTTGGGCAATGGGAACCGTGAACTTGAAGCCGGGGGTGTTACGTTTATTTGAATGGTCAGTGGATTTTGATATGCATAATCATAGAGATACACATACGCAAGTACGGATTCGATTGATGGCACTGCCACAAGAATATTGGATGGAACGTACTCTACGTGAAATTGCTAGTGTGGTTGGCACGCCGCTCGTTGTTGACAATGCAACCTTGTAAAGACTTTTTGGACACTATGCACGTATATTAGTCGACATTGATTTTCCAAAAAGATTTTTCACGAAATTCTCGTCAAACGGGAATGTGGTTCTTATCCTGTGGAAGTTGTTTATGAACGGATTCCGGATTTTTGTTCGCATTGTCAGACACTTGGACATGATGTTACAAACTGTCGTTGGTTGTACCCAAGGAAGGAAGACATGTCTAAGGATAAAGTTGCAGCACCTAAACCTACCGAGCCACAAATCAATTCGACTGTTGCTGATGATTCTACTTCGACGGCTCCAACACTAGCTCAGACACCCCCCCCTGCGTGTCTGAGGAGATCCCCCAAGGATCTTTGCCTTCGCGCCCAGTGTCGGAGTTAGCTTCCCCTGATGATGTGCACGCTGACGTGCTTTCGGATGCCGTGGAACAAGTAAACTCTGAATCGCAGGAGGAGTTTGTGATACCCCGGATTCAGAATGCAACTGTGATGCATCCGTCCTCAGATTCCCATGATGATGAGCATTCTTTTACTGTTGATTTGGAGGCCTCCTCTTCTGCTAGGGAGATGTCACAAACTCAACATGATGTAGCGCACGATGACGTGCAAACCAGTCCCCAAGATGGTCCCCTTGTTGTTAGATCCATCCCTGACGACACCGCCATTTTTTTGGAAATGGAGCACCTTGCTCAGAACACCAATTACACGGTTGAACATTTGGGGAGTGATGAGAATGGCGACAGAATTTTGACTGTTTATGAACCACATAGCAATCCGAATGTGCAGCACGACCTAGACCTCTGGATGCGTGATCGTGAATATGACAAAGCTAATGCAGATAGACCTTTCACTCCGGTCTTATCTCGGAAACAAAAACAACAGGTTAGGAAAAATCTTCAAATTGGTAAGCAACCGCCTTATAAAACCCGCTCTCAGGGAGGATCCACTTCAGGTGGTCAATGAATTTTCTTTGTTGGGAATGACTCGACGAGTGCTTTGGTGGTCTTTTAAAAACTGGTCATTGGTTCCGGTTTTGCTCTTTAGGGAAGGAAACTGTTACGCTTATTTACTTGCTAATATGGGTCATTTGATAAAAGGCACAACTTGGTTCTCGGTGTTGCCTCAGACTCTTCATACTGACTTCTTTTTGGACCGGAGTGGGTTCCCTCGCTCTCGGTTCCTGTAGTCAGGTGTTTCCTTTTTTTTTTTTTCCTGTTTGCTGTTACTTTTTTCTATTCTTTTTTTGCTGTTTTTTCTTTGTTTTTTGAGGGTTTTGGCCTAGTCCTCCCTTTTGTACCTTTTCCCCCTTTTTTTAATAAAATTTTCTCTGAGATTGGCGGTATAGGATGGGGGTTCTGCGGGGTGCCAACCTAGTTGGGATGTCGTTGCTTCCCCTTGATGCCTGTCCAATCTCCTGGCTTAGCAAAAAAAAAAAAAAAAGACTCGTCATGATTAATGATGTTCAATAACATCACATAATTTATGTTATTGAGACTCATCAGGATTAATGACATTCAACTAAAATCGCATAAATATGATTACTCATTTGTGATATGACTTGTTAGTCTGTTTCAATGTATATTTCGTATGAATATATTTAAATAAGTAATTATATCATTTTTAAATAGACTAACAAACTAATACACAAATGATATTAAACCACTTTTATAGTTTTTTTTGTTCTATTTCCATTTGGTTTGATATGGTTTCATCGTTTCGGTTGTTGTTTCTTCTTTGATTTCACTTCTTTTTTGGCTATACATTTAGTTGGTTTAGTTTTTCTTAGGGTTAATATTATCAAGTTTTTTTGTTTTTGTTTTACAAACTCTAGATGTATCGTGAGTTTGAGGGAAGATGTTTGATAAGAAATTATTGGGTCTATGCTATTTAGTTTTCTAAATTACTAGTCATAAACTCAAGTAGTCTCATTTGTTTGTTAATTATTCTCTCGAAAACTCTATATTTCAACATAAATAAACTAATATACCACAAGCCCTTGCTGTGTTGGCCAAATTTGGATTTGATAAGTTTGTAGTCCATTTAATCTTTTCCATGTTCGAAAACAGTAAATATTTTTGTTTTCTTTTTTACAATTGTAAACAGTATATCCAACGCAATAAAGTTGATGTGTAAGGATCATCCTGTTCCATAAACCACTCCACTATCCTCTTCGAAACTACAAAATTTAACCTTAGTTTATGCATGTGTGTTTTGTCGGAGAAAGTGATATATGAACTAATCTTTTAAAATCATATATAGGAGCATTTATAATTATATGTAATCGTGTTTGTTATATGCGAAAGATCAAATTAAACACTTGTTAGCCAATCATCCATATCTAACAGAAAGCATATCGAAAAATAGATAAATTAATATTGTTACGTGTTTAATTTGGGGTCATCATGTGGTGCTTACTATCACGAATCAAGAGTCGGATGAAAATGAACCAGACAAGTTGAAGTTAAAATGAATATGTGAAGATACAACAATTGATTTCAACTTAGTTGGTAAATAAATGATAATTTCTATGTAAATGATAAAACTTAGAAATACATTTTATGAGGATGAATGCATCTTGAGACTTGGAAAGTCGCAAAATTTGTGATATACATGATTGAAAGTCATTTCTCCTCTAAATGAGGATGAGAAAGATCCTCATTCCTTAAGTGATCATATAGAGTTGATGAATCTCCAATCATACATATCCTAGATTAGAGACGGACTAAGAGGTGACAAAATAGCTGGATTTATTAAATTTGAATTTAGATGATAATGAATAGATTAAAACAATCCATCAATCAAGTATTCACTAAAAACTCTTTAACAAAATTTAATACAATACACATTCTCTTAACAAAACCCCATAACACCAGTTTGTAAGGTGATGATTTCCCTATCTCTCAATCGATGTATATGGTGAGTGGTTCGACAGCGGAAATATAATAGTCTATCAACCAACAGATCATTAAGGAGGCTTTGATATCATTTTAGAAATCATAGTGTTGGATATTTGTATATTAGCTTCACTTTTGTCTAAAACAAATATTCATGTGAGATGTTGAACACGATGTGCCAACATCCTGGCATGGTTCAGTTGACCTGCACCTTGCCTTGTTTTACGCACGCGCTATTTTATTTAAGAAATCCACGCCTTTATTCTTGTTGGTCAAGCTGCGTGATTTTAGCACAGGATCATATCGTTTGTGATTTCCTAAGATTGTGTTATCTACTTAGGAAAGTTTAGAGGTGACCAGAATGTTCCAAATAATGTGCCTACATATTAGGAGTTTCCTTTTCTGGTTATGTTGTTCGTGAGATTGATCACCGAATTGTTCTGAAGCCCAACAAGTTTACTGACCCGTATTGCTTCAGTATTTAAACAAGACTGGAAGATCTAGAGAATCATTCAAGCCGTCATTTTGAAGAATAGATCATCTAGGGGTTTGAGTTTGTTATTTGTGAGCCTTTCGTGTATCACCTTGATGCATGTTTAGGACTGTGTTTGAGTTATAAGCTGTGCACTACTCTGAAGCTTTTAAGCAAAGAGTTAGGTAGTTTGTAAACTGCACCAAAGCTATGAAGTACGGTGTTTAGTTGTTTTTGTTTGAAGGTAACTTCATTTGATTGTATTTGTATTTTGAGAATCACAGGGGTTGTGATCAAGTACGGGAATGAGATGGGGTCTCAGATCTAGGAGTTCCTAGGTTGAAGTCAGTAAGGGTAGGTCCTAGGTCATATAGTGCAAACGAGGAGTTTGCTAAGAGCTATTGAATAAGGACTACACTAGTGGATTTCCTTTCTGGCTTGGTAGCCCCCAGAGTAGGTGACGTTGCACCGAACTGGGTTAACAAACTCACTATGCCATTTTCTTTCATGTCTGTTATTTTTGTTATCCTTGTTATCTGTTAGCTTAATGTTCTGATCTTTTTATTCAACATCTATTTTTCTGTGTAATTGGTGTTGGAACATCGCGTAGAACATCTTAAGTCTAACGTGCCAGAATTTCACATAGTTTGGTCAAACGCACAACCACGCAAAATCGGTTTGTAAGGTTAAAATTATCCCCACTTATAAACACTAATTCAGGTCATCTTACATTAAATGTGGGACTCTTAACACGTTCATTTAGCATAGAATTCATCTACTCCACCCATTAAATTATTATTATTAATATTACATATTTTTTTGAACAAATTTTGTTGCTGTTTTCTATTAAACAATTTTTAAAAAATAGTTTTACATGGTTCTTACCCAAAACAAATTATTTTAAACATTTTTATTAGCTTAAAAATATTTAATAACATATTTTATTAAAACAATTTTATATTAGTAACTTTAATAATAATTAATATTTATAAATATGGTGGTCCACGATGGCCACCAATGTTGATCCTGCAACGTGGCGTTGGCGACGCAGCTACAACGGATGTGATCGAAGGCGAGGCTTTGACAAAGATGGTAGTGGTCGATGAGATGAACTCATAGTTTTTTATAAATATAAAAAATTCTTTTAAAAGATAATAATAAATTTTTTATTTTTATAAAAATATATTTTTAAAAACATTAAAAAGCCAAAATAAAAAAATATCTATTATCTAATGATGTTTTTCAGCTTAAAAAAATATAAATTTATTTTATCTTTTTAAAAAATATTCATTAGATTTCATCCAAAAAGGATGATCTTTCTACGTGGGGAAAAATTCAATATAACTTTGTAATCTTAAAAACATTTTTATGAATGAATAATATTAGAAACATAACATGATCTTTTTTAGTAAAAACTAACATCATATTTTTCTCTCCATCCTTTGTTGTTGAGAAAAAAATATTAATATTTCCCCTAACTTTAGGTTTTTTACTAATATATTATATTAGATTTATATATTATTCACAAGTTCTTTGACTAAACAAAAATGTAAATTCTTGTCCCCATAGTCATTGATGTAGGTCTGTCCCTAGTTCCAGAGAGATTGGGAGGTGTGAGTGAGCATTTGATGTGTGATATGTGAGAGTTTTTTTTTTAAAGGAAGTTATAGGTGAAAGTTAGCAAGGGAAATTTGATAGATTGAGCCATTATTATGGTGAACTCGAAAAATGGCCATTGGTTTGATAATAAAAATAATGTAATGGAATATAGATGACCTATTAGTTGAGTACATTGACAAGAAACACGTTAAATCTACTCGAGCCCAAAGAGATTAATGTTGCACACATTCTTTCTTTTTAAGAGTAGAAAAACTGCATCGATAGCTGATACTGGTTAGAGATTCTGCTGATAACCCCGCCGTCTTATGTTGTGTGACTTTGTTGATACTTTAACAACTGTATTTTCAAGCTGTTCTTGAAATTTTAGCAAGCACACACACTTGCAAAATACATTTATTCAAGTATTAGAAGAAATATGAGTTTTGCACTGGACCACCTTCATAAGTAATCTACATGTAGACGAGTGTATAAAAATCAACATATATTATAAAGACGGTGAACAATGTTTTTCATAAATAAAAACACTTTACCCTACTCGTCTTTATCGATAATACAAAGATCTTATTCATGTCGGTTCTTTAAAACAAGTTACATATTTATCTTTTGTCGTTTTGATCAAATTGATATCAATTAAGTTATTATTCAACCATAAAAATTTAAAAGACCATTAACCTCTACTTTCAAGACACAACTTTTGTCATCATCAAAGTTTTAAACATTTTCAAGTATTGGTCAACGGTGGACCGTGATCCATATTAGAACTATCCTCAGTAGAAAATTTGATTTTAAATTTCAATATCATGCTCAATCTCCGTTGAAGTTTCCATTCCATGGTGTTCTCTTAAGCCGCAAGAGGCAGTTATGCGCAGCACTGACTTTAGCTGTTGTGACTTGTGAGAGCATTTTTTATATATTTTTACACGTCTAAAATTTTATACCATTTCTTCTCTATTTTTTTTGTTGTGGGGATCTCTATTTCTTTAATAGAAAAGAAAATGGCACACCATATTTGAGTGGTGTGGAGGTGCAAAAAGTATTTCAAGGTACAAAATAATTGTTTTCGTGGGATGAAAATTCAAGTTGATATTTGTGTCTCATTTTTCTTATTTTAGATGCACATCCATTACTTTAAATTCTATAAGAATCATAAATGTTTCTTAAAAAAGAAGAATGCTAGCAATACTCACTTTTCTATACATTCTTTAACAGTCACTCTTTTATTGGATGAAATTAAAGCATGTCCACCACTCTCTGTGGGTTTAATTTTTAAAGTGTACACTCACAATGTTTTAAACCAATAAGAGAGTGGGTACTAGAAAAAGTGTTCAAAAGAGAGTATTGCTAGTACTATTCATATTAAAAATAAGATGAGATGAGATGGTACTGGTATCTTCTAGTTTAACCAAGATCATGGGTTCAAATCTAGTTTTGAGCAGCAACGTTAAAACTCTTAAGGAGAGTTTGCCGCCCATTTGGGTCCCACAAGGTTTGAGGAATTAGTCTCTACAGCTGCATGCACAGAGGATATCCAGTTTACACCCAATAAAGAAATAAGAATAATAAATGTTTGGTCGAAAAGAAAAAAATAATAATAAATGTGTGTGACCGTAAAAATGTGTATGTGTTGCATAAACAAATTAAACTCATAGTCCTGTGAACATAGCTCAGTTGGTAGGATAATGCATTATTATATGCAGAACCGAAGTTCGAATCCCGGACACCTTACTTATTCACCTTATAAGATGAATTATAGCCATTAGGTTACCTCGTAAAAATAAAATTAAAAAAAGAACCATAATAATCAGAAAATAGGATTTCGAACATGAAGGAAATTTCCTTCCGCTGCACTTCAATAGATTAACAAATGGTTTACTTTATTTTTTTTAGAGGAAATGGTTACTTTACTTATTATATCAGAGAAAAAAATTCCTAGCTATATTATACAAAAATATAATCCTAGCCAATGCATAGATTGTTGTTATCAAATTAAAAGATGCTACCTTCTTTTGACCTCATTTGGATACTTTAATAATTAATACTTTGTATGCATAATGAAATGCCAAAGAATTGAAGATGACTTCACACTAAAATTTTACGTGTTTTTACTTATAAATACTTGTTCCTCCATTCCATTTTTGTTCATCACAACCCGAGGCATGGCCTCTATGCACTCACTAGCAATACTCCTGCTTGGAGTAGTGATGCTCACTACTCCAGTGTTAGCTGAATATTACAAACCACCCACTTATGAACCTCCCATCGAGAAACCACCCATCTATGAGCCTCCACCAACCGAGGAACCACCACCAGTTTATAAGCCTCCAATAATTCATCCACCACCAAATTATAAACCTCCGGCCCACACACCACCAATATACCATCCTCCACATGAGAAGCCACCTCCGGTGTA
The DNA here is from genome assembly GCF_003473485.1 of Medicago truncatula. Classification (NCBI taxonomy): domain Eukaryota; kingdom Viridiplantae; phylum Streptophyta; class Magnoliopsida; order Fabales; family Fabaceae; genus Medicago; species Medicago truncatula. The sequence goes on along the minus strand of NC_053042.1, from coordinate 36,998,710 downwards.
CGAGCCACCATATGAGAAACCACCACATGAAGAGCCACCACGAGAATATCAACCACCTCGTGAGAATCCATCACCAGAATATGAGCCACCTCATCATGGAAAACCACCATATGAGAACCCACCGCCAGAATACAAACCACCTTATGAGAAACCACCACCAGAGTATCAACCACCTCATCATGAAAAACCACCGCCTGAGTACCAGCCACCTCATGAAAAGCCACCACCTGAGTATACACCACCTTATGAGAAGCCGCCGCCAGAATACCAACCACCTCACGAAAAACCACCACATGAAAGTTCACCACCAGAGTATCAACCACCTCATGAAAAACCACCGCATGAACATCCACCTCCAGAGTACCAACCACCTCACGAGAAACCACCACATGAGCATCCACCACCTGAGTATCAACCACCTCATGAGAAACCACCACATGTGCATCCACCACCAGAGTATCAACCACCTCATGAACATCCACCGCCGGAGTACCAACCACCTCACGAAAAACCGCCACATGTGCATCCACCACCTGAGTACCAACCTCCTTATCTAAAACCACCTCATGAAAAATCACCATATGAACCACCACCACAAGAGTACCAACCACCTCATGAGAAACCACCACAAATGAAGCCACCATCAGAGTACCAACCACCTCATGAAAAGCCACCACATGAACATCCACCACCAGAATATCAACCACCTCATGTGCATCCACCACCAGAGCACCAACCTCCGCATGAGAACCCACCTCATGAAAATCCACCACCAGAGTATCAACCACCTCATGAAAAACCACCTCATTATGAACATCCGCCTCCAGAGAACCAACCACCACATGTGCATCCACCACCAGAATACAAACCACCTCATGAAAAACCACCACATGAACATCCCCCTCCAGAGTACCAACCACCACAAGAAAATCCACCTCCAGAGTACAAACCTCCACATGAGAAACCACCTCATGAAAATACACCACCTACGCATCACCCACCTCATGAAAAACCACCACAAGAAATCTCGTTGCCAGAGTACCAACCACCACCTCCATCAACAAAGTATCAACCTCCTCACGAAAAATCACCACATGAAAATCCACCACCAGAGTTTGCGCCACCTCATAAGAAATTACCACCAAATTATAACCCACCGCGTCATGAAAAGCCAATGCCAAAGTATCAACCTCCTCATGAAAAACTACCACCAGTGTATAAATCGCCTTATGTGAAAACACCTCCACCACAAGCATATCATCCACCCCCACCAATTTACCATCATCCACCCTTTCACCCACCTCCTCATGTGAAACCACCTGTCTACGAGACACCTCTAGCTAAGGTACCACAAATGAAGAAACCAACACGCTACAATACTCGACCTTTTGGCCATTATCCACCATATAAGAAGAATCAATAATGACACCACTGAAGAATGTGGCGTATTAAATTTGGCAAAGTAAAAAAGTAAGAGTCGTTGTTTGTTAAGTTTGTCATATGATGTTTTTATGTTCTTTATTTTCTTTTTTCCTTTTCTGTTTTAAAAGCTCTTGTAAAGCACGATGTGCCCTTTCTGCAAATAAAGGCTTATATATATATATATGCCTATGTATAATACAAATGCAACAAGTTTTATATATTGGCTACAACCTCTATCTTGTTTACAAGCACCGTCAGAAGAAAGATCAACTAGATAGAAAATTATGGCACGTTAAAAAACACTATGCACAAAAAGAACTGATTAGTTCATAATTTGATCAAACTAAGATATATTGTAGGGAAAATTTTAGCCGTGAAACTAATAAAATAAAGAAGATAGCATAAATACTACAATAAAATTGTGTTGGAGTGTCGGCCAAAATCGGACTCTAAACGAGGTAAACAAACGCTAAAAGGTAATAAGTGTTGGTTTTTCGTCACCGTCGTGGCAAATGCTACGAAGGTCGATGTAAAACAGTTGCATCCAAAAGACTAGATATATCTATATATTGTCAACCATAGACGATTTTCAGAAGCTAGAATAATTTGTATATCGATAACTATCTCGGATTTCACACTCATATACACAGGATGACTGCACACACACCTAAAAAAGTAAAGGTTGAGCTACTTTTTATTAAGCATCCTTAATCAACCCATCATGTATAATGTCAGAGAAACATCAAAAGGTGATAATTTGTTTAGGAGGCTTTCGTGCAATTGCGTCGCTATGAATAGCAACGCTCATAAAATAGTCCCTCCCCTAGCCTAGCAGCATCAGAAAAATAAACCAATTCATAATTCATGCAGTGATTTGAAATACAACCACCGTGGTTAAATATGTTTTTGATCTCTACAAATATACAAACTTTTCGTTTTACTCCCTCTAAAATTTTCCTTCAACTTTTAGTTCCTATAAAATTTTCAATCACTACTTTTGGTTCCTATTTTAAAGTTAATTTTAGTACTTTTTAATGAAATAGTGCAGAAATATGTAGAATATTATAAAAATATTTCCCAAAAAATATTAGAAATTTTTAACATAACATAAATTTAATATGAATTTTTAACCATAAAAATTCATATTAAATTCATGTTTTGTTAAAAAATTCTAAATTTTTTTGAAAGAGATTCTTATAATATTATGAATTTTTCTGAAAAATTTTATTCAAAAATATGAATTCTACATATGAGTTTACTTTAAAAGAGGGACCAAAAGTGAAAATGGAAAATTTTTGAGGGACTAAAAGTTGAAGGAAAATTTTAGAGGAACTAAAACAAAAAGTTGGTATATTTATAGGGACTAAAAACATATTTAACACTATAATCTATTGAGACCATTATTGATGAATGTATTTGTTGGAACATATGTGAAAATTGTGTAATTGACTAAGCACAAATTCCCACAATGGGTAGACCTAGTGCAGTGTGAATTGAAAAAAATGGAAGTCCCACATCGGATGGATCACACATTAGTAGTGTTTATATAGTGGAGGTGTACCTGTAATTAATGGGGATACATAATTAAGTGAACGAATTAAGCACTAGAAAAAATATATATTGATATATATTTTATTATTAGGAAATGATAAATGAAATGATTAATTTAAACATTATACACCGAAATTAGTTGTGAACTTTCTCTATAAATAGAGAGTTCACACAGTGCATTCTATACACCAAAATTCACAGTTGATGATTCTTGTGTTTTTCTTCTCTTCTCCCTCCTTCGACTTGTGTTTAAAAGTCCTTCTCCTTTTTCTACTGTCCCTTCGAAATTTAGAGTGTTCTTAAGACCATAGTACATATTCGGTTTATTGTCCTTTCGGACATAAGAATGGTGTTAAGAGGATAGTCCCTTCAATTGTTTATGTCTCTTTAGAATAAATAATATTTTAAGATCATAGTCCTTTTTCGGTACAATAAGAATGATCTTAAACATATATATATTCTTCTTCTATTCATGAAGAAGTAAAATGTTAGAATGGTCGTAGCACCATATTTGAGTGGTTGAAAGTACGATATTGATATTTGGAGAAGTTAAAAATTAGAATGGTGATAACACCATATTTGAGTGGTCTCAACACCATAGTAGAGTGGTCACAATACCATATTAGTTTTAGTATTAAAGAGTGGCATTAGTACCATATTAGAGGGTGTTATTTCTCGAACAATTATTTACGATGCAGTACTTAATCGAACAGGTGAACTGGGCTGTTTTATCCTGGAGGCGCACGGTTGATAGTCTACCTTGCACAAACTCGGGTAGTGCCGTGATTAGTCTTAAAGAAAGCGACATGGTTGTGACTCAACCTGGTACGATTTCAAGAAGACTCAACATGGTAATATCTTCGATAGTGATTTCAATTTTATTAAAAAGGTACATTTCTGAACCCGAAAAACAACAACATTTTATTCACATTATAAGGTGAGAGTGAGAGCCTTTGTCTAACCTTGTTGTTGTGTTCCTCTCCTTGCAACTTCCAAGCACCTTTAATATGAGATTCAATGCCAACAAAGGACCATGTTCCCTGGAATAATCAAAAACATTTATCAATCATACAATGCACAAGCAACATACCACTAGTAACAGAAGCAGAACACAAGTAAACACCAGAACAATAGAAGAAGAACAGTATACAATACAAAAAGTAGCAGCAGAAGTAGAATATGTAGTAAAAACCACATTGTTAGTGAAACCAGATAAAGCCAGGGACAGAGCTAGAAGGAGGACTAGCAGGGATTATAAGGAGTTCATGTTCAGAAACGTAACTTTTTAATAAAATCGAAATCACCACCGAAGATATTACCATGTTGAGTCTTCTTGAAGTCCTACCGGGTTGAGTCATGAACATGTCGCTTTCTTTAAGATTAATCACGACACTACTCGAGTTTGTGCAAGGTAGACTATCAACCGTGCACCTCCGGGATAAAACAGTCCAATTCACCTGTTCGATTAAGTATCATGCACCGTAAATAATCGTTCGAGAAATAACAGCCTCTAATCAGTGGCGGAGGCACATAGTACTGAGGGGATGCACTTGCCAACCAACCCTCAAAATTAAAAAATTTCACATATACCCTTATGTTTTTTGCACTTTAAACCTCCTCATATTATTTTTTTGCACTAGCTGACCCAAACCACCCTCACTCACTCTCATTTACACATTTTAACTTCTCTCGAAACTATAGAAATGATATTTGAACATTCATTTTGTGACAACTTTTGCTACAACTTTCTCTCTCATACTCACATTATTTTTTACTTTATCTCTCTATGGCTTTGATTTTTGTGCAAATACCTATTCTTTCTTTACAAATTGACAATTTATGGTTGTCCCCATAAATTGTCAATTAAAGGTTGTTCAAATAACACTCCTCCTAAACTATCCTCTCTTAACATAGAAAACCCTTCTTCCTCCACTCTCATCCACTCCGACGGCAGCACCACCACCAAACCCCACCACGCCACCACCCAACCCATTCCATCTTCACTCTCGTGACCTATCCACTACCATCTACAATCACGTTTTAGTTCTCTCTCCATCTCAAAAATCAGTTGCAATAAACCACCACCGTCTCCACCGTATTTCGCCGTCCTCCGACGTCGTGCAACCACAAAGGGGTATTCAAAAGCCTTCAAAGACATTGAACCAACCACCAAGGTAATCAATTAAAAATCTTTGGTTTAAGGTTTTGAAATTTGGATTTTTTTTTTAGATAACTTCCATTGTGATAAATTGGTTGATTGAATATGCAATTGAGGGTCCTAATGATATGTCTGTGTTGTGAAATTGATTGGAGAATTGTTTTAAAGTGACAATATAACACTCAAGTTTTTTTTTTGTTGTAAATGGTTCGCTTTAGATTTTTTAGTTTCCTGTTCAATTTGTTCAAAATGCAAAAAACATATGAATCCTACTAATTTATCATGTTATTCTATTTGTTCAACTTGTGTGTTTCATTTCCATGTTACTTTGTTTGAATCATGGTGAATGAGCTTCTGTTTTGATTTTTGAACCAAGAAACTAATATGAATCCTACTAATTTGTTTGAATCATGTTATTCTACTTTGTTTGAATCCTATTAATTTATCAAGGCTTCTAATTTATCATGTTTCATTATAATAGTGAGTGAGCTTCTGTGTGACATTGTTTTACTCTAATGGGGATGGATGGTAAGAAAGGAGTAGTAGCACTAGCTGTCTTGCTCTTTTGTTTCAGTCATAGTACTGTGACATTGTTTTACTCTAATGAGGATGGATGGTAAGAAAGGAGTAGTAGCACTAGATGAAAATGTGAAAGAATGTTGTTTTTTATTTCATACTCATTGAATCTTAAAGTTTGTTATTGTGTTGGTGATTGCAGGAGTTATGGAGAATTTTTTTAAAAGAAAATTACCATCCCATGAGCAAGGATCTAGTTCTCAACATGTTTCATGTAATTTGAAAGAGTTACCATCGGATCCGGGAAAGCGGCCTAAAATGTCAACATACCATCCAAATGATCAAGAGATAATATGCCGAGCATATCTACAAGGAGGACCATGCCAACCTAATCAACATAATTTCCTCAAAGAAAAATTGGAAATTCAATGAGAAGATTTTGTCCCTCTTGGTTTAATGAATTTGGTAATTGGTTAGAGTATAGTATCAAAAAAGACACTACACTTTGTTTATGTTGTTATCTCTTTATATTGAGAGAGATGTGGTGGACAAGATTGATGATGAGTTGATTATTCAACTATTTCAGAACATGCAACCGCGTAGGAGACATTTGTAAAGAATGGATGAAGTTTTTTTAGTACATTGCAAATTGAATACAATGTAATTTTTGGATATATATTATTATAAATTAAAATTTAAAATTTTGAACCTCTTGATCCTGGGTGTCCTGGAGACGCCACTGCCTCTAATATGATATTAAGACCATTCTTTAATAATAAATTAATATGGTAATTTGTCATTAAAAATAAAACCTCTATTTGTTTGCCAATATTAACTTTAGAGATATCTAATTATATCTTAGATTTCTTTTATATGTTATGCATTTGAAAAATTTTATATTAAGTGTTATCAATGGATCTAGCATATTATCAATGGATATAGCATGACGATTTGCATGCCCCGCTACATTCTCCACACTATCATCATCATGCTGTCCACGAAACTCAAGTGCACGGTGTTTAAGTGTCCCACACATCAGCTGCAACTGCAACGCTCGAATGACAGATGCACAACACAAGACAATCCAGCCACGGCCCACGTCATCGCAAAAATGTGATTCTCATCATCAGGGCCGTTCCAATAAAATTGGAAGCTCAGCTCTAATATTAAAAATGACTCCTAATAAAAATAATTATGATAATTTAAACAATTGTAAATTAACAATAAGCATTATTTTGATTTTAATTTGTTTTGTTGAATTTTTGTCAAATAGTAAGTGTTTAATTTAGACCTACAAAACAAAAGAAAATATTATCCTACATCCCAACAATTATACTCATACCCCTATAAAAAATTGAGGCCTCCATAAATTGGAGGCAGAGCCGGCCCTAGGCATAGGTCGGGAGTGCGACAGCCTAGGGCCCTTGCCCGTAGGGGCCGAAAAAAAAATTATAGGGGGAGGTGCATATAGGAAAATTAAGGAATACCGAGGGTGCATATAGCAATTCTTATTAGCAGGGCTAGATTAAAATCATTATTTTGGCGCAACTTGTAAAAAATAGAAAGCAAAAAAAAGCTTTTTTTGCAATTGGAAAGGCCCAAAAAAAAGGAGGTTTCTTTTTAGGCCCCCTAAAATTCGTTTTTTTACCCCTATTCCATATATCCATAAGATATCTTCCTTTTTTTCTATCTGAATTCAATATTTTTTTCTTAAAGTGAATTCTTAATTCTTATTAATTAAATGTTGATACACTTTTTTTTTTTTGCACTTTTAATTTCAGACGTTAAATTCTTAATGTAAATTATTATTAATTAAGTGTTGATATATTTGTTTTCTATTTTTGAACTTTTAATTTTAGGTGTTAAAATTTCGTCTACTTTTAAGGTGCTATTGTTCTCTACTTCAGTATATCTATGGTTATTTTTTGTTTGTTTATTTTTATTGGTTTCTATTGAGTGTTTGATTTATTTTAAGATGTTGCCTAAAAAACATTTATTGAGAAGCAAAAAATATAGCGAAATGAAGAGTAACATTATAAATGATTTTGCATTTCAAAAAACTCGAAAAAATCACTTTTGACTTCACGAGAAAAAGAGAAGTTTTTTTGAATATTTTGTGAAACTATTGTATATTCTCAATGATGGTCTATATCTATATGTCACAGTTTTATTAGAGTTGATTTCTCTAGAGATTAATTGGTATCCATAACTATAATTTTACTTAACTTTGTTGGGTTAAATTCCCCCCCCCCCCCCCCCTATAACACCCCGTTTTCCCAATATGAAAATTTCTAAACAATTATCAGAGTAAACATCATAAACGGGATATCACATTTAAACATAATCCAAAAATCAGTTAAATAACAATTTAACTTTCAACAAAAATATCTTAAGCACTGCAGCGGAAATTAATTCGAAATTCATAAATCGTTTTGGCACGTAAGCCCCATCAAAATATCTCAAAACAGTTAATCAACATCATAAATAATCACGTAAGGCAATGAAGCATGCATATCAAAACCTCATCCCGTTACGTATCAGAGCGACCTAGACGACTCAATGAGGCAAGGCCACTCACGACAGCAAACTGCACACTAAGCACGATCACCTGCAAGTTACTCATACGAAGAGCAACATTTTCAAGCAGAAGAGGTGAGATTTCATAACACAATAATATTAATCAATATAATTCAAAATCATAATTAACAACATAAACAATCTTAAGCATCATTGCATCTTCAATAAACAATTATTAAGTAATCACATCATTTCAATCATCATCAATAACAAAACATCTTTTGACTCGACAAATGCGACAATGCAATCTAAACCTCTTTATGCATGTGGTACCAATCAGGGCAGTGAGCCCCCAACAATCATAGTATTAATATACTATTAAGGCATCGTGGTGAGGACAAAGCACAATTCGTGGTGATGACAAAGCTCCAGGGCATGAGCCCCCAACAAGTATGCTAATACATGGACTCAATCAATCTAAAACAATCTCTCAATATGCATCCAATAATTTGGAGCTCAACAACATCTTATTCATCATGTATAAACTCATGCAACTTAGTTAAATAACAGCAGCAGCATAATCAGATCACAACAACTTCATAATTTCATAATAACAATCCATTTCATCAACATCTAGTTTATTCAAGAATAATTCAAGTAATGCATTTAATCGTTAAATAGGTTTCATTACTACCTAATGTTCATTCCTAATCAATTCATTCAACTCAGGTTACGACATTATCAAAAGCATTCAGTTCTGGAAGTGCTCGCGAGGCGAGAGCATCTGCTCGCCATGGCGAGTACTTGCCAGATTTCCAACTAAGGTTGTTCCAGGTTCAATCTTATTCTAAATCATCCTCTAATCTTTAGTAAACATCTAAGGGTACTCAAAAGCATCTAAGGTTCAACTAAAAAGTCCAAAATCACAAATTCGACAAGCTCTCTGGTCATGCTCGCTATGGCGAGTAGGGTTGCTCGTTGTGGCGAGCTACGACTTGTAACTTGCGAGGCGAGGGGTTTTGGCTCGCGTGGCGAGCGATGAACTTCATCCCTCGCGAGGCGAGGATCATCGTTCGCCAGGGCGAGCGATGAATGTTGGCTCGGGCAGAATGCAGTTTTCTTCAAAAATTCACCTAAACTCACGGTTAAAAGCCTAATTTCGATTCCATAATTCATTCTAAACGTATTCTAAGGTCAAGGGACAGTTTCTACATCAATCTAATCAATTTTCACCGTTTGATCATCAATTTTAGGGATTTGACCTAGTTTTTGATTCCTCCAATTCAATCCTAATTCTTGCTAACTAATCATCAGAATTATACTAATTAACATTACTGAATCATTAGTCTCACCCTTACCTTGTTTTGCAGAATCGCAGCTCTCCCTCTTGGTCTTCTCCCTTCTATGGCTTTTTCCTCCTTTTCCAAAGTTTTGATCGTACGTACAAGTGTTTTTCTAAAACTAGGTTTTCTCTTTTATATCTCTTCCTAATATCTTATCTTATCTCACTTTCTCCCCCAAAACTCTCTAAAATCTCAAAACAGCCCTCAACTAAATATTTTATTTTATTTTCAAATTTTATTTTATTTAACAATAAAGTAAGTCTCATATCTCAACAAAATCATCAAAACACATCAAAATCATCAAAATCATCATAAATCAAAAAAATTCACACATATATTATATAAATATAATATAATCGTCTAAACTCGATTAAATAATTAATTAAACGAAAGTGGGCGTTACACCCCCCCCCCCCCCCCCCCTCCAAATTTTTTTCTTCCTTTTTATTAATATTATATATGATGTGTATTTGACACACGGTGTTTTGGGCGCCAACATAGCTGAGAAGTCAAATGTCATAACTAATGCATGTATCATTCATCATTTATCAGAAGAAAAAAATATGATAAAATATAAAGGACCCTTTTTCATACTATGCCTAAGACCCGTAAAACTCTAGGAACGGCCCTGATTGGAGGCTCGGCTCCATAGAGCTCCTTGCGCATGCCAATGAATGGTCCTGCCCATCACCCTCTAACACCCACTAGGGCCACCAAACAAGTTGTGCAAACCACCAAGTGCCTCCTCGCCCAAGAACAATCCCATGTAGTATCCTCCACTCCACCATGTCCTTCCAATTCATGAAGTGACAAGTATTATGAGATCAAAGGCAAGGAGAAAATGAGAGAAAACTGAATCTATAGAATGAATTGACCTGGTTACAAAGTAGTTACAAGTAATCTATTTATAGTGGTAGCATTCTATGCGGTTAACTTCAGTGCAAGCGGGATAAGCTTAGAGAAAATAATTCATAGCGCGAACCAACTCATTTTCAGGATACACATATGTAGTTCATAAAGTCAGGGGGATTGGTCACGCCATTTATCAACTCCCGTCATCATGAGAATTGAGAGTAATAATTTTTATTAAAAAATAACAATTATTTATTAAAAAGTTATATATTTAATATAAAATATACAAATTTACTATTTTAAACTTCTTAATATGTGTAAATTTTCACATCATAGAAAAACTCATTGTAAGAACCTTGAACGAGGTGGAGACCATGAGATTAATTGAACTCGTTATTAATTAAAAAAATATATATCAAACAAAATCAATTATATTAACTTATCAAATGATTATATTATATCTAAAATGTTTAAATAAGAATATTCAAATAAAAACTTAGTTTTATGAAGTTCATCATGCACATTAAAAACGTCATCCTCTTTAGATTTACATTAGACCTCTTAATACGTTAGATCGGGAATGAGTAAATGAAATCAAGTGACTCTTGAGAAATCATTTTTACATAACATAAAGTTAACTTTTTATTAATATTTCTTTTTTCTTTCAAAAAAAAGATTAATATTTTCTTTTTATTTCTTACACTAGATATGAATATGGCAACTTGCCTTGAAATAATGTATGTTGAGCACATTGTTTTTTTTTTTTTTTTTGTTAGAATGTTGAGCACAATGTTTAATATCTCCTTAGACTTCACCTAAATCCTATTTCTCTATATTCAAAAAGTTTGATTGGTCGTTTGGCAACTTTTTTTATTAGACTAACATGATTTTCCGATCGTTTAACTTAGTTGCCAAGTTCACTGAACCATGAGGGGAACCAATATACTATTATAATATCCATAGCATCCCTGATATGAATGATTGAATACCTTTTTAATTTGGACTGGTCTTTCAAAACTACCTTGACCTATCATCAAGTTTTGACCTTGACATTTATTGGGCATGGCATCAAGTAACTATTGGATTATTTTGATTTTGTACACACGTAACTATTGGATTGTTAGGGGTGTGTTTGACTGTGATAGATCAGGCTGGACTTGTAATTGTTTAACAAAACAATTAATAATTTAATCATAATCATTAACAATTTTAATTTTGTAAAACTTATTTCAAGAGATTCAGCAGTAATAGTATGAGTTTAATCTTGTAACATCAATATACTGAATTCAAATCCCTTTAAAAATAGTTATAGGTCTTTCCTCAAAAGGCCTAGTATAAACCTATTGTTTCAAATGACAACAACTTGTACCAAAATAACATACTAATATGACATCATATATCCCACCCACTAAAACTCTTCCTTCCTTATCTTAATCACATCAATCTAACTCGGTAAAACCCACAGTAAATCAGTAATCTTGTTTTCACAATCGTTGACTTCACTATCTTGTCATTTGAAAAAGCCACATCCCTCATTTTCCTCCACCTATACAAACTTGATTATTGGATTATCAACATAAGAATCGATACCAAATATTCTCTAATATAAAATCTTATACTGCAAACTACGTGGAGACGACCATACCCATAGTAGTATCTACAATGGTAATACCTGCTTTTAAATACTTAAATAGGTTTTTTTAGTAAACATTCAACCACTTCAATTCAACACCTCTAAAAAATTTCTAAATGAATCTCACAAATAATTCTACAATATTTTTCTTGGAAAATATATCTACAATTTGAATGGTCCTTTGTCCAATAAGTTGTAGTGGGGACTTCCTTATCCAAGAAGGCCTAGTTTCCAAAGGTACAAAAATGTTCTCTCTTGGGACAATATTGAACCCTAGACCTGGATCTCCTGTTGTAACTGTTTTACGCAGTTTCACGATGGTTGATCTCAGTCATTGAACATTGATCCAACGGTTTAGATTGTTCTGTCAGTTTTAACACACTTTGATCTCAGTCGCTAAAATTTGATCGAATGGCTCACATGCATTACAACACCTGCTGTTATAGTAGAAAATTTGCTTCCATTGGACCCCTAGTCATATGATACACACGTGACAATTAAATTGTGTAAACTGTAATGGGATGCCCGACAAAAACACCATGTATGTTGCCAACATATATTTCTGTGTTTGTTAAAAATTCACCTGAGTTTTCATGTTGGTATTGACTTGAAATATTGAAATATGTTTCTCTTTAAAATTTCATTTTCGACAAGAACACCATGTAAACTGTAATGGCTCGCAATTAAATTGTGTAAAATGTAATGGAATGCCCCACAAGAACATCATGTATGTTGCCAATATATGTCTGTGTTGGTTAAAAACTCACCTGAGTTTTTCTGTTGGTATTGACTTGAAATATTGAAATATGTTTCTCTTTAAAATTTCATTTTCGACAAGAACACCATGTAAACTGTGATGGCTCACAATTAAATTGTGTAAAATGTAATGGAATGCCCCACAAGAACATCATGTATGTTGCCAATATATGTCTGTGTTGGTTAAAAACTCACCTGAGTTTTTCTGTTGGTATTGACTTGAAATATTGAAATATGTTTCTCTTTAAAATTTCATTTTCGACAAGAACACCATGTAAACTGTGATGGCTCACAATTAAATTGTGTAAAATGTAATGGAATGCCCCACAAGAACATCATGTAGGTTGCAAACATATATATGTCCGTGTTAGTTAAAAATCTCATTATCCAATGAAGGAAAAGCTAAGGGAACATTATATATATGCAGCCCAATTCTCCTTGAGGTTTAGTTTATTGTGAATAAGACTTTATAATAGAAGAAATTTATTTTTCAAGCATACATAAGAGTAATTAATATGTGATAACCTAATAGTAGAAATTGAAAAATGAATACATATAAATAAATAAAAGGCTAAAATATGGTTTTGGTCCCTGCAAATATGCCTCGTTTTGGTTTTAGTCCCTGTAAATTTTTTTTGTTGTTTTTAGTCCCTGCAGGGACTATTTTCAAAAACAAAATATTTTGCAGGGACCTTTTTCAAAATCAAAAGATTTTGCAGGGACTATTTCTCTAATAAATGGGTTCACTCATCATGTGCCACGTGTGCAAATCATCACAAAAGTGGAGCCATGGACCAAAACCAAAATGATGCATATTTGCAGGGACCAAAAACAACAAAAATTTTTTTACAGGGACTAAAACCAAAACTAGGCATATTTGCAGGGACCAAAACCAAATTTTAGCCTAAATAAAAAGCACACGTGAATATAATAATCCAAACAAGTCATGACTGAAGATGTTGGTCTAAGTGTCCAACCAGTTCAATTCAAAGTTGGACTCAAACAGTTGATGACAATGGTGATGTGCGGTTTTCTACTCCAACAGTTCGGTAAATTTCTAGAAATCATACCAACTTCCTTAGGTCATTTCCTTCCTCTTTCCTCGATCTTATTTCCCCCATATATAAAATACTGCTGCTAAATGCTAAACTGCTATATGCTAATCATGTAAATCTTTATCTATTATTTTAGTTACCTTTTGACCATGTAAAATATTGTATTTTAAACCCTATGAAAGCTGCATGCTAAGCGCTGATATGAGTGAGATACAATGTATATACAGACACACGTAAATACCACATCAAGCATTTTTATGTATATGGGACTCGTAACATTGTAATGCTTTTAAGAGCTGACGTCCACGACGACTTTCACACTATTGACACCGATCTTATAGTAGCCATTTTCTTTTTGAATTGGGCTTTCCTCATGAGTTTAAATCCTAACAATCGATGCTTTCGTTGATACTTGAAACTCGGAAAGGGCTATATGTTGGATTAAGATGCTCCATCGAATATTAATAAGTGAGTGAAGCCGCCAAAAAGAAAAAGGCTACCATCATATCAATATCGTTAGAATAAATGTCGTTGTGAACATCGACTCTTAAAGAATATGACAATGTTAGAAGTCATGGAGCTCTCACACCAATGAACTAGTCATTTAGATTTGACTCTCGTATCAACATAGGCATAAATCCTAACATCGTTCCATTTTTTCACACACTAATTCAATATTTTCTACAAAAAAAAAATCAACATCAACATCCTATTTTATCTCTATCACGTCATCAAATTTTAACGTCTATCATTCTTTTTAAAAAAATCTCGCATCTATTATTACATAACCTTCTTTTATTTATCTACAGTCATATGGATGGATGTACACCAATCATTTGTATCATGCTTCATTGTTGAAAAACTTAACCTATTACTACCAATGTGCTGTTAAAGTCTATGTTTCGTAGATGCAACTGTGTGGTCACAAGACAAATAGCTTAGCCAAACCTGGCGGCAAACTAGCCCCGCCACACACTTGTTTTGAACACAATTTGATAACTAATATATTTATCATTTTTTTAATTTACAAAAAGAAGCATATCCAATGTCATGCATGCCCCCACGTTATTAATCAGAAAAATGTCCCCTTAACGAGATCAAATGCCCCACGTTATTAATCAGAAAAATGTCACCTTAACGAGACCAAATCTTGCTTCACCAATCAAACATTAACATCGTGTAAGTTTGATGTGTTCCTAGTAAGAAGCAGCCCATTTTTCTTACGCATGTAATTATTTTTTGTTTTGTGCATATGGAAATTCATCGTTTAATAGGGGCAACCTTTAAGTATGTGTTAGAACATCAATCTTATAATTCAAAAGAATATAGGTATGAAAACACAAGCAAAGAAACACGGGCCGCATTTGGCATCAAAGTTCGATCAATTTTGCATACATCTCTGATTGTAGAGCAATTGTAGTAACCATTCTAATTTCGCTCAAACACTTGTTCGAGTATTAGTAATTATGAATCATGCTCAACGAGATTATATAGAATCTTAAAGAAGTTAGTTTATTAAACTTGAAAACTACATAAAGAACAAAAGAAGTTGTTAATGCGCTGTCACATGAAGATCTAATTGCAAAAAATCTTAGATTTGGACACACTCAAAACAAAATTACAGGGTAGCCAAAATGGTTAAGAAACTCCTTGTATTGTATGTTTGTCCACGCGTGCGGTTCACAATGTACAAAACTGTTCTATGCATGTTGACTTATACACTCAAAGAAAGCTAAAACAACAGTCACCTCAATTAGTAACGACAAAAACTGTACCCCACAAAGGTCACAATTGCATTCCTTAATCCTTATCTATAAACTTTACATAGAAAAGAAAAAGTATTTGGAAGAAAATTCTCCTATAGACTCCCAAAAAGAAACATAATACAAACTCAAATGATCTTCAAATTTTGATCATTCAAACACAACCAAGGCTTTCATAACCCTAAAAAAGTAAAAACATTAAATAAAATATACTAAGGAGGAAAGAAAAAATGGAATTGGATTTTCTGATGTAATTGTCACCCCCATTGTCATCTGATCTAGATCAACGACTAAGATCATTTCACTGCAAGAACCTAATTGTGTGATATTAACCATCCGAACCAAAATCAATTGTCAAGATTGAGTACTGCGTGAACCTTGACTGCGAGCGATCGCGATTCAAGAAAAATTGATGAAACAAAAAGATAAATTTAATTTGGTGGATTGGAGTTTACATTTTTTTTTTTTTTTTTTTTGAATTGATGAATCACTGAGGAGGATATGGAAACTCATCAGATGAAATCAACAATTGTTCCAAATAATCAGCACCAAGATCTTCAAACACAACAGCATTATCAACACTACTTTTATTGCTCCTAAAATCTCTCTCTTTGTTCTTCTTGAAACCAATCTTTCTTCTCAAAGAATGTTTTCTCTTAAGAGCAACAACAGGGGAACACCCATCTTCAGAACCATCATCACAATTCATATCACTAAGCGATTCTCTAACAATCTCAACAGGAAAATTGAGTATTGCAGAAGAACCTCTCATGGAAAAAGCTGCTTGATCATAAGCCAAAGCAGCAGCTTCTGCACTATCAAAGGTTCCTAGCCACACCCTCATTCCATTCCTCGTCGAATCTCTTATCTCTGCTGCAAATTTCCCCCATGGTCTTCTCCTTACACCTCGGTACGACTTCTCCTTCCTTGGTTCGTTCTCTTCTGAACTTACCTCTTCTTCCTTCACTGTAGTTTTGTTGAGGTTGTTAGCGTCGTTGATCATGCCGTAGAGAAGCATCTCTTCAGGATCGTTCTCGTTGAAAGGAAGATAGTTGAATTCATAGGAGGAGGATTCTGATGAAAAATCTGAAGTGGAAGAGTTTGGAATTGAGGTTGAACTTGAATCCATTTTGTAAAAAACAGAGGTTATGTTCTGTTTTCTATGGAGAATGGTGTTGCTCTGTTTTTTCTAGTTATTCTTGTAATTGTAAACCCTACTCTCCTTTTATATATTCAAATTCTCAGGTGCCAGTAAAACTGTAAGAGTCGCCACAAAAGCTAAGGGGATAGACAGAAGTGAAAAATCTCAAGGTGAATGCAATAGTAGACTAGATAGTGAAAGCTTATAGTGCTGCATAGTCTTTTTATTTTTATTTTTGTTACATCAGTCCTCATGTATATTCTAAGTATTCTTTTTTCATGAATCATCATGTATATTCTAAGTATCTATCCATTGGTATTATTTTAAAAAAGATAGATATATTTTTGGGGGGCTTTGCTACCTATTTGCCAACAAAACAAAAATGTATTATATTCCAAGTACCTTGAAGTTTACTCCTCTCGAGATCTCAAGTTCGATAGTCAATTTCGATGGTAAGTTCATACAGAACTTTGTACCCCACACGGTGGGCATTTCGTCGTGATTTTTGTTCACCTTGTAAAAACAGTAACATCAGTCGCGGCCTTTTTCTCAGTAACGAACCGTTTTTTAAAATGTTGATCATAATAATGGGTCACATTTGATGTATAATCGAATCTCTTAAATAAGTGGTTATAAGAGCATCCACAATGAAGATACCATTTTTAGTACTAAAATATTTCTCACGTGTACACATCATTTATTTATAATTTTTTTAGTAGTAGTACCTAAAAGTAATTTTTTTTAAAGGAAAAAACATTTGATCTCTCCAATGCAGCATCTCACACAAAAATTTTAAACGAGACTCACTAATTAACTATCAATAATTTTATATCATTACATATCAATATTTTAATATTAAAATATGGTGGATCTCACTTAAAAATGAGGGTCAGCGAAACCCTTGTTCTATAAGACCCCAAATTTTTTCTTCCTAATAGAATACCTAATAAGTATCAGATCTTAAATGTTTAACACTTTAGAATAATCTTTGTTTGATTTCTAGTTGGCCTATATGCTCGAGCTCTATCGGGAGAGATAGCCTTTTAAATGAATTTTTAGTACCCGGAAGACTAGTCCTTTACATATTTAATTAAGTGATAATTAATATCACAATCCGATTCTTCTCTTCCTTTTTTTTGACTAAATTTTTCTTCTCTTCCTAAATAATATATACTTTTTTCCTTAAAAAAAATAATATAAGTCAATTATTTTAACGGTCTTTTTGACATTGAACGTGTAATTTAAACTTTACTTCGTCATGTTTTTTTTTTAGAGGATTAACCTTTTTTGCATAAATTCAATTCCCTTTAGTAGGTTGTTGTGAAGCCGGATACGAGATACGATGCGGATATGATACTGAACCGATACGTCTATGCGGAAAAATTTCAAAAATTAAGATACGATACGGCTGGGATACGTTAATAAAAAAATTTATATAATTAAATGTACAATATAATTATAACCAATTTTTAATATGCAAATATATTAACAAACAAAAGAAACGAGTCATAGGTTTGTAGCATATCAACATAAATATAAATAATATTGACGATTAAGAGAGTGATTATTATTCAATACATACACAATATACAGTGGCGGATCTTGCTCAAAATGTTAGGGGGAGCCGTAAATACTACCTAAAATATTATAATTGAAATTTATTAGAGGCATATATAATTTTATAAAAAATCAAAATAATATTAACACAAAACAAAATAAAAATATGTATACAAGGGATGAGTACTAACAAGTTCCCACCGTCGTAGCAGCCAGCAAGCCACTACAGAGAACCCACAACCACAACACAACACTACATTTGTGCTTTTTGCAGGTAGATAGAAGCATCGTCTTCTTCACCTCCTTTTCTCCAAACACTCAATTTGATTCTTTGAATATGCAAAAGGTTCAATTTGATTCTCTTAATCAAGTCGCAATTGTGACTGCTGCAAACTAAATCGCAATCCCGACACCGGTAACTGATACGATAACGAAAGAGAGAAGCCACGAGAGCTTAAGGACGAAAAGGAATTGAAATTGGAATCTGCGGCGATCGGAAATTTGAGATCGGCGGCGGAAGGAATTGGTGTGGACGGTTTAGGAAGTAAAGCTGTGGGGTGCCGTGAGAGAGAAGATGCTCACAATCACAGGGTGAGCACTGCAGTTGGAGTATATATAAAAATAAAAAAATAAAAAAAATGGGGGGTGCCGCAGCTCCCTTCCGCTCCCGAGAAGATCCGCCGCTGACAATATATCCCAAAAAGAGCACCATCAGTGCTCTACTATATCCATTAGTGCTATACTTTATCGATAAAAAAAAAAAAACACTATATTCCAAAAAAGAACACATCAGTACTCAAGAGTTAAGTTATTTTAGTTAACATTAATTGGGAAATATATTGGGGCAACTGCGCATGATAATTATCGGATACTCTCCTCATACGTATCGGGAAGTATCGGATAATTATTTTTTTTTAAATATAATTTAATTTTCGGATACTCTCTTGATATATATCGGGGAGTATTGAACAGGTATCGGTGCAGGATACGCAAGGGATACAATATGTTATCCATTTTAAAGTATCGGGGTTTTACATATAGTTTGCAAAAGTTTGGTATGATAGTCCTTTGAAAGAGACTATTTTTTTACTATTAATTCGTGTCACCTATATGAGAATATGCTTTGATGTGTGCCAGAATCAAACATATATATAAACCTCACTATTGCGGTAACAAATCATAAGCTTGCATATACAACGCCCGGTGTACAAAGTTCAAAGGAGTAGTTGTGGCATGAGACAAACTCTTTACATCCACATAACAGAAATATTTGACTATTGGGAAATTAAGATTCAAATAAGAAAAATATTTATATTTAATGTCTAACACACTTCAAATACTTCATCGTCAACAAGAAAATCTATGAAAAAAATAATAATTTGATTTTTTTTACGTGAATTTTTTTTATTTTTCTTAACGAAGTAAATAACAATAAAAAAATTAAGGATATATTTTAATATTGAAAATGTGCTATGTAATGGTAACTATATATAATCTAATCGTTAAGACAACTCTTAATTTTTTTAAAGGTTTACAAGAATAATTCTCGAATCTTGTTTTGATTATTAAAATTTAAATTTTATTATTTATTTTAATTTGCTAAAGTGAATTGTTCAATTTATAGAAATCATCCCAAAGAAAGACTTTCCTTTAACTGTTCTTGAGTTAAATCGTTTAGAAGAAGTGGAGTTTAAGATTGACCAAGTTTTTTCTCAAAAGAACAAATAAAAAGTTTGACCAAGTTTATCGAGAACTTAACTCACTTATTATTTCATTGAATTTAAGGATTGTCTTATGTTGATACTTGACACCGTTGGTCTAAGCTGACAAACAATGCGCACAACATTATTATCAGAACAGAAAACAGTAGTAGTAAAAAACTAAAGTTGGGGGATAAACCAAACATAGGCAGAAAAAATTACAAGAGAAACATTAAATAAAACAAAAAGAATGCTGTCCAAATTTTATATAAGTTAACTTATGTGGGAAGTACCAATATAACGAACATGATTTAAGTCAAGTTGGATTTAACACTTACATGACTTTAAGTCACATGAAGGTATTTTTGAAAGTTCAGTTGAAAGTGAGCAATTTCTATTGTGAGAAGAGCAATTTTCATATCATAACATTAATACGATAAGTTGTATTTTTCATGTCATCGATTACATATATTTTTTCAACAAAATTAATTAAGTAAATAACATTGCGATAATGTACTATGAGAAAAAAGAGAAGTGCTTCCCTTTTTTTCTCTATAAAAAAAAAAAAAAAAAATAAAATAAAAAAAAACAAAGAGAGGAGTGGGGACCACGAATTAGAGTTGATAATTGGTAACACACGTGGGTCAAATAGGTGGATCAGGATGGCGGCCAGGTCAGAAGTGCATTCTCAAAGGTCGTGGGTGACTTCATCATTTTACGTCACTTTTGTCATTTTGCATTGCTTAAGTTTTTTTTGTACGTATCTTTGTGTTGCTTTATGTCTGCATAAATAAAAAAAAATAAATCTTAAATAGGCTTTTGTCCCCTAACTCAAATAAGAATTCATTCAATTTTTATAAATGAGATTTTACTCTTTTATACCTAAGTCAATCTTTCGTTTCACTTTTAGAGATATCAAAGTTGATTTTAGAAGGGTAAATAATCACTTAAGTCATTGAATTCGTATCAAGTAGTCACAATAGTTATTAATCTAGCGAAATTATAAGGTAATATTTGATTGTGTACTTTGTTAATCAAAAGAGTTTTTTTTACTCATCAAAGAGTCCTTCGTCAAAATAATCACTTAGTATGACTTGTCTATTTTGACTTTGTCAAGGATTATTTTGAACAACAAATTAGCTCGGGGAACTATTTTCTAATTTCGTCACATCTAAAAACTACTGTGTCTACTCGTTACACAGAGACGAAAATGACTATTTACCCTTATATCAAATTGATTTTAACATGTTCGATTTTTTTTAGAGTAAAATTTATTTCTCCTTACCAATTGATTATATTTGAAGTTAGGTGATTTAGTTTTTTATCTTATAACTGATTCAAACATAAACGATTTATCTTCAACTTCCTTTCAGGCGGAATCAATTTCACATAATCAATTCATTCAAACTAAATTATTGTCACCGCAAAACCGAACATATGTACGTTAAATTAAGTAGTTGTTTTGATGTGCATATTTGTAGGCCTCCTACGTTTTGCTTGGTTGAAAGAGGATTCACCTTACGTTTTCATGTGAAAGGTTTTCATAAAGATCGCATATTGCTGCAAATTGATTTGAACTTCCTTAGTGATTGATTAGTGAATACCAAAATGAAAATGACCTTTAATTAATTTATTTTATCTTATATTTCACCAATCCATATGGTTGAATTTTCTTCAGGAATTGTTTGAGTGTGCCAAGAGTGAAGTCACCATCCTTTGCATACAAAAGCTTTTCTATCAAAGTTAGAAATTGGTGCATTGAATGGTCTCAAGATGCATGCCCCTTTGAACTTGTTTCCAATTCACCAAAACTAAAATTTTGGCTAAATGTTTCGAAAGTCCTCCAAAAAGAATGGACACTATAATTTTGATTAAGACTTTCCCAAATCACCAATATTAATTAATTAAGCCGTCAATACGCATCTTTGGAATTCAAGAGTTTCCCTATATACTGCAGCTTCTACGAAAGCTCATATTTGGTTTAATAATTTTAATGTCGTATTCACTAAACAGGACGATCAAAATTTAAATCAAACTTTAGTTTGGCAAGTAGTAACTTTTATTTCTATTTTGGAAAAGTGGCTTGTAGTAGTTGAAATAGAGTACTAAGGTTTGTAAAGAAAAAGATAATAGAGGACCAAGGTTTTGAATCATAGACCAACTCAGGAATATGTTGTCAATGAACTTCAAAAAAATTAACGAAGTGAATTATACTATAAAAAAAAAAATTTGTATAAAGCTTTACCATTCTTGAAAAATTTGTCGGCGTCAAAATCCGAAAAATGATAATGTTGGACTCAAGCATTCAACGCGTAGTAAAAGTTCAATATTATCTTCATCAAACTTGGTGTTGAGCTCCTGCAATCATAAAAGTTTAGTATCTTTCTTTTATAATTTTAGGTTGGTTATAACCACATCGTGCCTTAAGGAGGGTGGTCCATGTTTTGAATTATACACTAGAAGCCCATTTTATCAAGAGTTTCATCTCAAACTTGTGTGTATGGAAGACTATCTCAAAAAAGATCAACTTTGTTAAATAAGATATTTAATTTTGATTCACTTGTCAATTTAAAAAAGTTTTACAATATTAACACAGTTTACAATCATTCATATTTGTGATTTTAGAAACTTTAAGAATAAGCATTTTAAGGCTCACATATGCTATTTTTTAAACAAAAAAATAAAAAAATAGACGAATGTTTCAGACTCATCTTAAAAATAAAAATAAACATATATATGAATGAATTTTTAGGGGTTGTTTAAGGAATTGTAATTTAATAGATGTAAGAAAAATGAAATTTTGCTACAAGCGGACGAGTTCGAGAAAAGTTTGAGGTTAATATTAATGTCTTCATTTTCCGCTCTACCCTCGTCTTTAGAAATCAGAGAAAACATAGTCTTAAACCTGAAACCAACCAATTCATATTTTCCAGGTTAAATTCAGTACGGATTCTAGCGGACACTCACATATATAGATTTCATAAACCATCTAAGTATTGTTGTGACAAGGGTCCTCCGCACCACCCTTTATGTAGATTTTTCTAGTGAGCGGCCATGAACCGTTGGATTTGGTTGTTTTGGAGGTTTCTAAGGACATGTCTATCCTTTTTGGTGGCTTTAGCGGTAGAGGACGTGGTAAGGAAATATCTGGTTCGCTCTTCAAACTCTCACGATTGAATCTTATACTTTTGCATATCGTGGTGGGCGATTTTTGTGGTGTTGGTGTTGGTTCTGGTAGTGAAACTAGTGGTGGTTTGCCGTCACAACACGGTGAATCTAGTTGGGCTCTAAACCCCTCGAGGCTGCTTTCATTCGGCTCATTAGTGTTCCTTTTCTGATGATGTCGTTGTCATTTGGTTCGTTGTGGATGTTTAGATCTGTGTGGGTTTGGTTTATGCTCAATTCTCGTGGTTGCTTCTTTGACGAAAGTGCTGGTTTGGTGTTCATCAATGGTTGGGCTTGCTAGGTGATTTCTTCCGCTGTCTTTCGTTGGTCTCTATACAATTAGTGGTGGAAGTGGTTGCTGCTCTTTTGAGAGTATTGAAAGGGAGGAGATTGGGATTGAGTGTGTTAATTTTATTTAATGGGTGGTTGAAGAATGAACGGTCCCATAAAGGGTGTTGGTTGTTAACGGTTTTTTTTTTTTTTTTTTTTTGTGGTGGTGTGGGTTTGGTTGAATGAGTAGTGTGTGGGTAGGTGTTATTTTTTTTTAGGTTTTTCCTGCTTTTCTTCCACTGCTTGCTCATGGTGATCTTAGATAAGGATCCATCTCCGCTTTCGCTATCTTGTGCAAGTTTGGGGTCTTCAATTGGCTTCTGGCTTAGTTTTGGGATATTTTCAAGCTAAGCCTTTTTCCAATCTACTTTGTCTGCGCTACCGCTCCATCTGTCAACTCTCTCAGGGATTTGTTCCTTGAATTATGGTGGGTCGATCGCGTTAGATTCAAGATCGGAAGTTAGTGTCTACTTCAGTATTTTGTTTGTTTGTTATGGTGTTTTCTCCAGTAGTTCGAGAGTTTAAGGGTGCCTTAGAGATTTTCTTATGGAGTCTGGTGGGTCGATCACTTCTGATTCGAGATCGAAAGTCAGTTTCTTTGACTTAAGTTTTTGGGTTTGTTATGGTGTCTTCTCCGACGGACTGGGGGTCGGGGGGTGGTGGATCCCAAAGGAGTGTTGGAATACGTCATTGTTTGGGTGTTCAATTGGTTTCATCCGTGGTAATGTGAAGTTGAGGTTTTGTTTTCACTTTTATGGGGTTTTGATCGATTGGATGGTTTTTGGAGGAGTTTTGGTGCGCAACAGTCGATAAATGGTTGAATTTTATTTTCTGATATCACTCGCGATGAATTGTGGGGGGTTTAACTTTGATTTAGGTGTTGAATTTGATTTCGATGGTTAGATTTCTTATTGGTGTGGAGGTAGTTCTCAAGATACGAGGTGTCTCTATTGGTGTTGTTATGGTGTTTCTTTTCAGTGTTCAATCTAATACTCTCTCCATCCCATATTAAGTGACACGGTTGACTCTGTCACACATACCAATGCATATTTTTTTATCTTTAATATCTTTAACTATCTGTTAGAAAAAAAAATTATGAAAATTTAATATTCTGAAAATATTTATCGAAACAAATCCAACATCTTATGTGATAATATTTATCTATGTATATTAGTAGAAAAACAAAGTTAAAGTATGTCATATCAAAAGTACAAATTGTCAAATAAGTCATCTAATACAAGATAGAGGGAATAATTAAATGTTCCTGTTTTTTATTTCAAGGCAGCTCAAATGTCACCCGTGTCTTCTTAATTCGTGACCATAAAGCTTATTGAAGCCAAAGATGTTGCACCATATACCTTAGTAACGGTTCTATTGGTCATTAGAGCTGAATTATGCGAGGAAAGTAAAAAAGTTGAAGGAAGGTACCTTAATTTCGTCCTGCATGGCGACAAGGGTCCCATTGCTATTACAAAGCAATTATTTATTTTAAATGAATTCCTCCTACTACCATGATCAATTCAAAAGAACTTATGATTAAGGTTTTGACTATTCGTTGCTCTCATAAGACATGCTATTTATGGATACACACCTTTGAGGAATTGCTTGTATTGTTATGCCTTTTATAGCTCTTTTTAAGGTAGGTATCATGCACTCACTTGCATGGAAGAGGAAAATGTACCGAGAGAGAGAGAGAGAAAAAAATAACCATGGCCAAAGTTTTTTTTAAAACTACTCTCCCTTTTTTTTGAAGGAGACTCTCCCATTTTTAAAATGAGTCACTTGGTTGTCTCTTTTATATATGTTAATGCACAATCTTGATCTTCAATATATTTATTTATTTATTCATTAGCAAAAACGATAGAAAATTTACATAATAAAAATATTAATCAAAATAAACTCAATAATATCTTATATGTTATTATTTATCTTTTTATATTAATAGAATAATATGCTTAAAATATATTATATTAATAGTGCATATAGTCAAAATATTTCATACTTTATTTATTTTTTGGTCAAGTAGTCTAGTGGTTAGAGCTCACACATTTTAATTGTGGAGAAATGGGGTGTCTAGGGTTCGAACCCCGGTCCCTGCATATAATATGCAATATCCCTACCAACTGAATTAAGCTCACGGTGATTACTTTATTTTAGTATGGCGAATACTTATTTTCATTTTCATTCTTCATAATAATTGCATTCTTAATTCTCGACTTACAATAGTTAGTTTGTTAGAAACTGGAATCAAAATGTTTTTGTGGGATTCATACCTGTTCCGATTGACTGGTCTACTCTTATTTTATTCGATGAAATCTCATACTCTTCAAGATTATTTACACTTCTAGCATCTGCAGTTTTCTCATAATTTCTCCTTTAATTTTATACTCTGGCCTTGCACTTGAAGAAGCCATTTGATGTGAGCAAGTATTTGAAGTAAAGGAGTAGAGGAGATGAAACAAACAGGTGTAAGAGTTTCTCAACTATATTCACTTTTATAAATGCTATTCATACATAATTTTATGAAGAAAAAAAAATTCTTGTTTTAGATAAATCTTATCATAGTTTCTCAACTGATTTTTTTAGCAATGTATTTTTTTAGATAAATCTTATCATATTCCCATTTTGGATTAAATGGGAATATGGAAATTCTAAATGCTACATATTTTGTTGTTTGACCCTCCATAATGCTACTAATTTGTGGTTTCAAGTTTTCATTGATAGAAAAGAGATAATAATATATATTTTCAAAAATAAAATAAATTGAAATTTAGCAATAAAAAATCTTATTAACTAACAAAAAAAACCATCGTAATTTCAATTTTTTCTTACTTATTTCTCCTTATTTATCTATCAAAATTGCTTTTATGCGGTAGTTATAACTATATATATATATATATATATATATATATATATATATATATATATATATAATAAATTATGAGCAAAAAAATTAGCCAGGTTGTTAGATATGCATAAATCAAAAAGTGCAAAAAAATTCATTCCTCCGTATATCATCGATATCACATTCGGCCAACTCAAAATATCATCACATGCTCCCAATAGAGTACAATCAGGGGCAGATCTGTTTAAGGCTGAGTGTGGCCATTGCCGCATCAGTCCAACCTATACTTTTTTTTTATTTAATTTTATACATAGCATAATTATACAATATATATGTTATATTTCGAAATATAATGTTACATTACTCTTTGATCTAGTGGCGCGGCATTTGTGTTTGTGTCTGGTGGTTGCCGGTTCAACTATTAACTTTTGCGTTTTTTATAATTTTGTATGATAATATAAACAACATACATAAATAAATTTACTTGTAAAAATAAACTAAGTGAGAGTCGAACTTGTGAACTCCAAACACATTGACTTGATTATCTTCCACTAAGCTATAATGCTTGATATTAATTTTTTTTGTTGCAACTTTGATATATATATATGTGTGTGTGTGTGTATGTGTGTGTCTGCACGCGTGCGTGCGTGCCCTTTAAGATATATAAATGTATATTAAGATTTTGTAACTTATGGTGTGCATTATCTATAAATGATTGACGATTTATTATGATTAATACATATGTTGTCAATTTTCTATTTTATTTCTCCACAAAAATTCAGTCTTACTTCCTTTAATTTTTTTTTTTTATTCCCACTAATAATTCAATCTCAGATCCGCCCCTGAACCTTAACACCTACATATTTCAATGGATCTGGAAAACACATTAAAAAGTGATTTTTTTTTATTTTTTATTTTTATAATGGAGACTTGAGGAAGTATAAAACATGCCTTATGATATGTTTGCACGTTACACACTTTAATCCGTGCCACCCATTCTTCCACTATGATTTTTTAGAAGCTATAAAACCAAACTTCTCTTTGAACAAGGAAAATTGGCATAACATGAAAAACTCATTTGTACAAATAAAGAGACGTTTAGATCACTTACGAAAAACTATTTATTTTCGAGAATTTAATTTAATCGTTTGTGAATTAGTTAAAGGAGTTTCATGAGAAAGTCTTTCACAATAACGAGTATTTTTAAATATATAATGTGGAGTCTCATACTCACAGATATATATAGTCTTCAATTATTCTTGTCAACAAAAAAATAGTCTTCAATTATTTTAATTTTTTTCTCTTTCTAATTTATTTTAAATATGTAAGTGTGTCCAAATAAAAACTCAAATATTTATGACCAATAACGTTTTTTTTGGCTCTAATTAATAACAAGATAGTGAGAAGGCTCCAAAATCACGTGTGACCTAGGAGATGATATAGAACTCAATCAATAAACGTCCCAGCCATTTGACTAATTCGTTAGGCAGGATGATGTTACAGGTTCATGGAACAATTGCCATATTTTCTATTCCTACGACAAGTCCTTTTATTTACTCCACCAAACTTTTCAATTGTTATGAGTTACTATGACCCACACACACTCCCGTGCCCTTCCTACCAAACTGGACTAACCTTATCGAACATCAAAACTCCTTCTTTATCACTCTTACTACACATGCTACTTATATATCTAGAAGGCTTAAATAGTCTTTCGTTCCTGCAAATATAGATCATTTGAATTTTCGTCCATGAAATTACTAATCCTTTCAATCTGCCACTGCAAATATTAATCATTTGACTTTTGGTTCTAATTAGTTTTTTTTTGCAGAGGTGGACTATCATTAGCAACTTGGTGCCCATGTGGTAAGTGATGATTGGACAGAGTGGTTGACTTAAATAGGTTTTTCGTCCCTGCAAATATAGATCATTTGAATTTTCGTTTCTGAAGTTACTAATCAGATGTAATTAGGATCATTTTTCAAATGATTCATATTTGCAGTGGCAGATTGGAAGAATTAGTAACTTCAGGGACGAAAATTCAAATGACCTATATTTGCAGGGACAAAAGACCTATTTAAGCCTATCTAGAATGATAAATGAATATTTGTACACGCATTTCGTGACAACATTTTAACAGCTTTCTCTCTTATTCTCAACATTAAAAAAAAAAATTAACAAGACTAGTATCATTCTTTTATCAGAATTTTTTTTTGAAAATCAGCTAAGAGGACAGAGTCCTTATTTGAAGATGTTTTATGCAAAATAACAAGACTAGTATCATTCTTTTATCAGAAAATCAGCTGCACATATGGTGTGTTGTGCTAACCATCCAATTTATAAGAAAAAGATACTTAATAACCATGATCAAATTTATATACTTATGGATGCACATACAAAACTTTTTGGACGGTCCAACAAAATTGTATATTCTTTTATGCTGGGTTAAAAAAACCTCATTATCATACAATAGATTGGTTCAAATGGTAAGAAACTTGAATCCCTGAAGCATGTGGTCGGGGGTTCGATTTCTGACTCACACGTATGAAAAAAATTTAGTTGGAAGGAAAGAACATGCCTTATATGTCCCAGATGTTTCCTAGCGGAGATTAGTTACCGCTAAAGGACGGTGGAAACTTTGAACCAATATTATGATAACAAAAAAAAAAGTCATTATCTACCCAACAAAAATCCTCATTAACGCTGAAAAATTAAGGCAAAATTTCAAAGTACCACATTTACTACAAGAAATCCTGCGATTTGTCAGGGAACTTCTGAACGGTAAAACCAGGGAAATTCCTGATAAAACGTATTTGTAAAATGCGGGAACAACTTTACGTAAAATTAAAACATGGACATGCCCTTCGCAAATGAAGCAAAGCCCTAACTTTAAAATGTGGAGCATGCAACAGGCGTGTTAGGCAATAAAACAAGGCCAAAGTGACGTTTATTATTATTATTTTTTTAACAGAGCCAAAGTGACGTTTCTATTTCTTTCAGAACATCCTTTTATTGTTTTATAGAAATTTTGCATTCACATCAATTATTTCGTGGCAAATATTCCTATTTTTTTTAATATTAGCCTCAACGACATTATAGCTTTGATCCGACCACAATTTTGAGGTATTTTTCATTTTAGGCCTTGCGTAAGCCTCCACAATTTTGTCATTTATAAAAGATATCTTATTCGATTGAAGAGTGTGGATATTTTTATAATCCTTTCTAGCATATCATAATCTTTTTAGCAACTTTACAAATCATTTTTATGTGTTTTTATAGATGTCTATGCAAATTGTTCTGGACCGGCCAAAATGAGTTTTGGCTCAATTACTTAGGCACAATATAATCCAAAGCCCAAACACCACGTTTGACTATATTACTTGCGACACACCCCTTCCCCGTGAGGGGGTGAACGGAGCAAGCGGGACCGGTTCAAAACAAACCACAACGTCTCTATGTACGTTCTCGCAATAATCTCTCTAACGGTTACACATAGTCAATTTCAATGATTAACATTTTTTTTTTGTCAAGAAGATTAACCTTTTATTCTATGTGGGACTTAATTTTTTTCTCCCCGATATATTCTCTCATTATTATTACACTACTATTTTTTTCTTTCTACTTTTCTACAATTAATGTGTTCTATCAAGAATGAAAACAGCTTTTTATATATTTATAAAAGAGAATCCTTTATTAACTCAATTGCTGAGGCGAAATACCACCAACATACGTATTACAAAAGTTTGCAAAAAATTAGGAACATAACGAACTAGAGTAATAGGAAAAGGATTAGAATTCCCACAATGAGAAAGCATGCGGGCACACCGATTAGAATCTATTGGAGAAAAGCTAATCTCTACTATCAAGAAAAGTGATGATCTCATTGACCAACATAATCAAATGTGTGTAGGTAGTATAACCTTTCATGACCACATGAAAAAATAGCAAGAGAGTGTCGGTCTCAAAAATGATGTCCTTGAAACCTATGTCACAAGTAAGATAAATAGATGTGAGAAAGCTTAAGATTCGACAATCTTTGAACTACTTGAGTTAACTTTATAGTAAAACCCTTTCATAAAATCTCGATTCTGATCTTACAGAAAATCATATACGATTTTTAGTCCGTATTTAAAGTCATTTTAGAATTAAAGTAGGTAGTTTAAATGTATGTTAGTTGAGTTTTGTAAATGAATTGTTAAGAAGTCATGAAAAGCAAACGTGGTAAAATAGTCTTGGAATGATGGAAATTCGCCCAAACCACGCAACTTTTTGACCGTGCTATGTCTTTTTTACAAGTTTATCACTTATGATCCCTAGGGCATAGTCGTTGCGAATGTTCTAGTGAAAAGAAATGGAGCAAGGAGTGAAAAAACCAGAAGAAATAGATACTTCCTATATCGTGTCGTGGGCTATGAGCCCCGCATCACGAGATGTGAGGGACAAGTAAGGTGTTCGCTAGTGTCTAACTCTCATCGTGAGCTATTAGCCCCACATCGCGAGTTGAGTGAAAGGCTAGGGGTTTGCATTTTGCTTACCTTGCATCGTGGGTCAACTTTCCCTAATTTTTAGGGAAATGCACGCGCATATAAGGCAGACCCCTATATCACAAAAAAAAAAAAACACATTTTGACTAGCAACCGAAGGAAAAAAAATAAAATTTTAGTAGAATATGAGCGACAAGAGCCGTTCGAGAGTCAAGGAATCATCAATCGGTGATCATTTTCTTTTTTTTCTTTATTCATATTCATTAGTTTATGTTTATGAACCACAATTAATGGTTAATTCTAGGTTAGGTCATCAAAGAAAAACTTCACTTATTGTTTGATCATTAAATTTAAACCATTTTATGACTTCATTTGATTACTTTTGTATTTTATTATAATAATTTTATTCGTAATGGTTTTTATGCGTTTACGAATAAGCATAAATGGAACAAGTATCAATGATTATTAACCATAACTTTGGGGTTTGACCTTATTTAATTGTTCGCTTGTTATTAGATTTAGACATTCTAAGAATAATTTGTGTAATTAATTTGGTATTCTTACCTTCAAGAGTTATGGGCTCACCTAAGACATTAGAGAGGAGAAATAATTGAAGAGTGTTAGTGACCAAGACATTGGCCTAACTACTTTGATCAAATGTCTTAAAATTGAGTAATCAATCAATGTTGTATTCATAGTTTGTAGTTTCCCAGATAGTTCAATGATAAAGGCAATCTGACATGACTTAGTCGCCTTTTAATATCTCTCTTAAGTAAATCAAACCATATCCAATTGCCAAGTGAAACCCCCTTTTTGTTACATATTTCCTAAATCATCACCACAGTATAGTTAAGTTGAGTTGTTAAGTTGAAATCATGCAATCCCCATGGAGACAAACTTATATAAATTTTACTAATTGTTGACACATTAGTACACTTGCTAGAAAATCAACCATCAAAAAGATATTGGGGTGGGATTCATTCTAATCTTTTTGTATGAATTGAAAGAATCATGTATGTCTTCCACTTGATTAATGACTTTGGACCAAAGAGTATTTCGAGAGTGTTTCTCAAATATAAGAGAGCTATGGTCTTTTCACAACATATTAACGACTACCCCAAACAAAAGCTTTCAAAGCAAAACTATATTTTCAATATCATTAGATGATAGATTCCATTTGAGCCAAGCAAAAGTTCCCAAAACAGTTTCACATCATCGCAATCTCTACGATTTGCATTATGTACCCAAGAATACTAGCAAGACATGATATATAGAGCTAAAGTAATTACACCTACAAAAGAAAAATATGAAGTGTTATGGTTAGATATTTTTTTCTTTCATTCTAGCAAGAATGTAGGAATAAGACTCCTTTGTAATGCGGTGGAGCAACATCGGTGCTCAAGGTACTATTTGAAAGAAATGAAACATAAGGTCCTGAAGCTCATTATCATCACATATTCAAGAGTCATCAAGATTCTGAAGAGCACTTATTTAATTCATGTGTTTTCTCTTCAAGGTGGAAAGGTGAAAAAAGTGTTGAGATCAATTTTCCTCCGACTACACAATAGTACTATATTTATTCCAAAGCTCATTACGCAACTCAAAGTCTTTGAGAAGCTGATTCGATATAGCATTTTTTATGCCTTCTAATATTTTCAGAACACGTTTCTTGCAAAGAGGACTATTACCAAAAAATTCCACGTTCCACTCTTTAAGGAGGCTGTATTGGATTAGGATTTTAAAGGACAATTTTTGTTTAAAATTTTTTTGAGAATTTTAAAATTTTTGCAGGATTTTGATGATTTTAAAAGACTATCCACGATTTCAATGGATTTAATTCAAAAAATTTTAAAGGATTTAAATGATTTTAAGAAATAATTAAAAAAAAATGATCAAAAAACACTCTCTTTCACAAAAATCTCAATATATAATATATATATATATATATAGAGAGAGAGAGAGAGAGAGAGAAGAGAGAGAGAGAGAGAGAGAGAGAGAGAGAGAGAGAAGAGAGAGAGAGAGAGAGAGAGAGAAGAGAGAGAGAGAGAGAGAGAGAGAGAGAGAGAGAGAGAGAGAGAGAGAGAAGAGAGAGAGAGAGAGAGAGAGAGAGAGAGAGAGAGAGAGAGAGAGAGAGAGAGAGAGAGGAGAGAGAGAGAGAGGGGAAGGGAAGGGAAGAGATAGTAAAATCTTAAAAGAAAACACAATCATAAGAAATCTCATGTTTTCATGAAAGACTTTTTCATGCTAAAATTTTATTAGAAAATCCCACAAAATCTGATGTATTAAACAATCCTTCAAAATTTGAATGATTTTGAATACCACAAGACTTTTTTTAAGTGATTAAGAGTTTTTGATTGAATACCACAAGAATTTTTAAAAATGTCAAAGAATCTTGATTGAATAAGACAAAACTTTTTTTAAATTGGAAAATTTTTTGATTGAATACCACAAGATTTTTTCATGATAAAAAAGTCTTTTAAATTCTCTTAGAATCATGATCCAATACACCCCCCCTAAGATTATAGTATTAAAAGGTACGCAAGACAAGAATATTAATAATGAAAGAATTAATTATATCAAAATGTACGTAAGAGTTATGGAAACAACAACCAATTTTTTTTTTCTTTCTAAAAACTCAGTATCTGATCGAATGATCGACTAATTTGAGGAGTCCCATAATTAGGAAAAAATCAAACCTAAAACATTGAAAATAACATTTTCAAGTGAACACACCATCAACGTACTTAACTTATAGCTAAATCTTTCATCTAATAAAATCTTGATTTCTTTGTAAGCTGGATTAAGAATTAAAAAAAGTTTTTTTTTTTTTGAAGGAAAGAATTAAAAAAGTTTTAAACTGCAAGATTCTAAATATATAATGGTATCTAATGTTCCTCGATGACTAAAAGTGATAGATCCTGTTAGAATATATAAGATGCTTTGAAAATTTGTCTTTCGAATCGATTTAGTTGATCATAGATATATGGACCCACTAATCTCAAAATGATCTTAAATCTCATATATATATATATATATTTTTGATAGATAAATCTCATATATTTTATTAGAATATAAAAATATTGATTGTATAAATTAATTAGTATATTGTATATTAGTTAGAGATATTTGAGATCCAAAACAACATCAAATATCTCTGATTTGAACCTCAATTATCTCTAACTGTATTCAATATATTAATTAATTTATACAATGAATATTTTATATTCTAATAATCTTGTATATGGGTCGAACATTTTTCATAGAGAAATGATATTTGAACATCTATTTAGTGACAACTTTTGCAACAACTTTCTCTCTCATACTCACATTATTTTTTTCTTTATCTCTCTATTGCTATGGTTTCCGTGCCAATATCACTTTTTTCTTTGTAAAATATGGTTGTCAAATAAGTTGTCACCAAATTGATTGTTCAAATAACACTCATCTTTTTCATATGAACGACGCGTTACGAATTTTCCATATATAGCTAAAGCCAAAATGTATACTGGTTTAGGAGATCCGGAATATCTACAAAACACGAAAATGTTCCTTTATGTTCCGATCTCATTTAAAGATAAATTGGTATAGATTAATACGAGAATATATCAATCAATATATTCTATATGTTCTTGTGTCAAAACAAATAAATATATATTCTATATGTTCTTCCAAAACCTTGGAAGATTTGGATGGTCTAGTCCAAGGGCGGAGCCAGAAAGTGGCCAAGTTCAAAAGATATAATTTGTTAAACAAAAATTATAATATAACTAATATAATTATACGAGTAAAATAAATAGGGATAATCATATCAAGCAGAATTGCAAACTAACAAGTCTAAGCTAACTAGGAACCAAGCTTTAACTGGTTAGAAATAAATACTCAAAAGTAGAAAAATAAGTTGTACCCTTTGAAAAACTAATATAAAAACGATAGTTTCTATCTTGTAATAGAGATTAAACCTCTAAAGAAATTATGTAAGTGTTTGTTTTAGCATTGTTTTTCAATTTTATTACATGTTCTGATTTTCAAGGCTTAAATCATTATATATTAGACATGTGGACCAAATGCTCTTTCAAGATCCTAACGACAATAAAGATGTGGACCAAATGCTGCTTTATATGGCTAATGTACGTTTTGACAGCTTACAATATATTCAGCTATTTCAGCTATAAGTGTCAATTGATCCTACAAATTAGCATTGTGGTGGAAATATATTTTTGAATCATTATAATATTTTTCTTAAGAGTATGGGTATCAATCTACAACTGATATTGTTTCCCCATTCACCGAAACATTTTTTTTTACTTTACAACGCAAAAGAAAATATAATCACAAAAAATCGTGGCCTAAAAGGCAACAGTTTGTCAAAAGTTACCTCAAGTATACTTTTTTTTTTTGAAGGACCTAAAATATACCTTTTTTTTTTGAAGGACCTAAAATTTATACTCCCTCCATTCCTTTTCTTTTGACGTTTTAGGTGATTGCATAAATATTAAGGAATCATTAAATTATAGGAATAATTGTATGGTTTATACTAAAATACCCTTATTTTACTCCATGATTTTTTTTTCTCAAAATTCTAATTTCCTTAATTATTGAAACTCACCACACAAACTGCATTTATTATTTAAACTTCCAATTTTCTCAAACTTATCACAAACACCTTAAATCCAACGTGGAAGTTGTGCAATTGTTTTTTTTTTCTTTCCGGTATTTCCTTCCATTTTTTTTTTCCACCAATACATTTAGTATTTCCCACCATATACTTTATACTTTTGAGGTTTTTAAATTTTTCCGCTCATTTTTAGAATCCAAAATTTCAAATCCCTCAAATATGCTTATAAAATTGAACTTCATATGTTGACATTTCAGTTATGGATGCAAATATTGACATAAATGTTCCGTTAGTTGCAATAGATTTAAATTTTCCTTTTTTCAACTATGAGGCAAATTCTCCAAATTCACTAGACTTGAATGAACCACCTCTTAATGAAGATGATGTTCCTCTATTTCTATCTAGTGATCCAACTGAAGAAGAATATACACAGTCGGATGAAGAGTTTGAAGACTTTCTCAATAACCAGTGGGATGTGGAACAAGAAAACTCAATTGATGGTATCTACAATTTCAGTTTTTATTTTATTTTTCTTGCACCAATCTCTATCTTATTACTACTACCATCTTCACGTTATTTACTTGTATCATAAATTTTTATAATATTATTTCCTTATATCAAAATTGAAAACCTATTGCATGTGTTGTTATATATCCAAATTCATTATTTTTCTTTTAGGTGATGCTATTGATAATCATGAGGAAGCTAATGAGGACCTGCCACTACCACAAGTGGTTACTATCAATAAGAGAGGAAAAAACATGTCCAACGATACAAGAAGAGACATATATGAGATGTTATTGAAAAAGAGTGTTGATGGGAAGTTGGGCAGAAATGCAACACGAGAGGTGTCATCACATTTTTCGGTTCCTATATTATCCGTTCAACGCATTTGGAAACGAGCAAAAGATTGTGGTGCTCATGTTGATGTATCCCACAAAATGTCAAGAGGTGGTCGAAAGAGAGTAGAAATTGATTTGGAAAAAATTCGTGATGTGCCGTTGCATAAAAGGACAACGATTGAATCTTTAGCACATGTCTTAGATGTCAAAAAGACTACGTTTTTTCGGCTAATAAAGTCCGGGAAAATACGGAAGCATTCAAATGCTATAAAGCCTTTCTTGAAGGAAGAAAACAAAAGAGCAAGATTACAATTTTGCATTAAAATGATTGATGCCAATAGCATACCAAACAATCCAACTTTTGTGGAAATGTACAACATTATTCATATTGATGAGAAGTGGTTCTCTATGACAAAAAAAAATGAGAACTATTACTTGTTGCAAGATGAAGATGATCCGATACGTAGTTGTGTTAGTAAAATTTTTCTCCCAAAGGTCATGTTTTTGGCTGCCGTAGCTCGCCCAAGATTTGATTCACATAGAAATGTAACATTCGATGGAAAAATTGGCGTCTTTCCTTTTGTCATAAGAGAGCCTGCTAAAAGGACTAGTGTTAATAGAGTGGCTGGTATAATGGAGACTAAACCAATCCTTTCAGTCACTAGAGCTATTATAAGATCATTTTATATAAACAAAGTATTACCCTCTGTCATGGACAAATGGCCGATTTAAGATATTGGAAATCCGATTTTTATTCAACAAGACAACGCTAGGACACATATTGATATCGATGATGAAGAATTTTGTGAAGCTGCTAAGAAAAATAGATTTGATATTCGTTTAATGTGTCAGCCTCCGAATTCGCCTGAATTAAATGTTCTTGATCTAGGATTTTTTCGTGCTATTCAGTCCTTACAACAAAAAAAGGTATCTCAAACTATTGATGAACTTGTTAATGCCGTGGAGATGTCGTTTGATGAATTTTCACCGATTAAGTCAAATCATATATTCTTGACTTTACAAATGTGCATGGATGAGATCATGAAAGCAAAAGGATCAAACAGGTTTAGAATTTCACACATGAAAAAGAAGGTGTTGGAAAGACAAGGACAACTACCAACAAATGTCAGTTGTGATTTTAATTTGGTGCAAGAGGTTCTCAATTTCTTAAACTAGATTTTGTTCCAAGAAAGACAATTGTTGCGTCTTAGGTCCTTGAGCAAATAATTTCACTTTGTGTACTTCTTTTCATTTTAATTCCAGCAATTGTTGTCTCTTCAATTTAAAAATTTATTTTGTGGGATAATATGAATATCATGAACGTGTGAATCAAGTACTCACACATATGGAACATGAGCACTTATATGCTTCTAACCCAAAAAAAAAAAAATGGAACATAAAAATGCAACACATAATTAAATCCAACCATTTTCATTAGAATTTTTCAATAATGTTTAAATCCAACAATCCAAAATTAAAACTGAAAGCATAAAAGACAAGGAAAATAAAAATTGACTTCATTCCTACATGTATTTCATGCACTTTTGGGTAGTAAAGGGAACATAGATTGCAATGGGATTTAGTAGAAACGGGGAAGATATATTTTCAAACAATCTCTTGCTTCTTCTTCTTTGGGAGTTAGATTTTCATCATCAGCAAACTTGTTTAAATCAAATCCAATATCAGCAAGAAGATTTAGATCAATATCCAACACTATTTGCCCTTGAGGTGGTTCTTCAACTGCCTCTTCCACTAAATCTTCAACTACCATCTCCACTGCTTGTGGGTGCAGTTTGGACCCCGCTGTGTCTGCAGTATCAAACTCATAATCAACTTTCCCTTCAAGTGAATCCTCAACTACCATCTCCAACAATTTTTCTCTCTCTGTTGCATAGGTTTCTTTTTGAGTTGCTTCCATGGCTGATTTAAAATGGGAATGAATATGGAGTAATTTTACCCATGTTGTCTTTTATAGTTCCATGCATGTATATGGAGTGATGGTGAGTTTTAAATAGTGCATGGGTAGTTGAAGTAGTACTCCTCGGCGGTTGTATTCTTTGTGAATTTTTTAACCCATTTTTTAATTCAATTGTGATAAGTCAATAGTCTCAATTTATTTAATTATTAAAGTGTGTTTTTCCACAAGGGTAAAATTGGATAAAAAGTATTAAAAATTCTAAAACATCAAAAGTTTTGGAAAAAAGTTTAAGCTCTAAAACATCAAAAGAAAAGGAATGGAGGGAGTACTTTTTTTTTGTAGGCAATATTTCATTTTTTTTTTAACGGCAAAATTTATTAATAATCAAATCACAACACAAGATAAATAGAGACCGACATGACTGTCCTCGTGAGCTTAGCTCAACTGGTAGGGACAATGCATAATATATGCAAGGTCTGAGGTTCAAACCCCAGCCACCACAAAAAAAAAAAAGACCCACATGACTTAAAAACAACAAGCAAATGGTGTCGTATGAAGGTGGAACACCCAAATGAAACTCATACACCTCAGATATTAAACACCAATAAAACAACCAAGGTTTACCACCAAAACTATACAAAAAGTAACAACCAACACCAAAAACAAAGCCTAACCCCTCACAACAACAAGGTCTAAGCTTTTGCCAAATTCTCGACTTCCATCGTGGATGACCATCAAAATGAGATCCAAACTCCTATCTCTTATTACTCGCATCAAAACTCATCCAAAAGAAATAATCAACCCACCAAAACCCTACATCAACACCTTACATTCTCTTCTTCGGTTGAGCCCCTACAAATCGACCTCTGGTCCATCGTACAATACACCAAACAAATCCAACAACTCGAGTCTAGAAACTGACTCTTGATCTCGAATAACAAACGATCAGCCTACCAGAATCCATAAACAAATCACTAAGGCATCCTTTAAAACTCACAGCACACCGGAGAATACACCACAACCTGCCCAAAAACTTGAAACTAAACACTAATTTTCGATCTCGAAGCAAAAATGATCAGCCCACAAGAATCAAGACAAAAACCTCATGTAGAGTTGTAGCGCAAACATAACTAGCCCGAAAAAGGACACAACTTGAACACAATCCAATACCGAAACACCTAACTTTG
Source organism: Medicago truncatula (assembly GCF_003473485.1). Classification (NCBI taxonomy): domain Eukaryota; kingdom Viridiplantae; phylum Streptophyta; class Magnoliopsida; order Fabales; family Fabaceae; genus Medicago; species Medicago truncatula. The sequence continues at coordinate 36,959,360 of NC_053042.1, read as the reverse complement.
AAAGCAACCCAAAATAAACGACGAGCCAATCGAAAACAACACCAAAACGACAATATTGAATTTCACGTTTGAATCTCAATCCCTATATATTCCAATATCCCTAACTATGGTCATAATGACATTTTTGTACAGACTTTATTTGCTTTGATTTAGATTCATATTATAAGGACCACTTTCCTAAAAATCAAAGGATTTAGAAAACAACAGAAAAAGAATGACACGTACTCCCTCCGTTCTTATAAATATGTCGCACTCGACCACTTCAATGTACAACTTTAATCATTAATATCTTTAATTATCTATAATAAAAGTTCATAAAAATTTGATAGTTTTAAAATATTTATTGAGATAAATCGAACAATATCTTACATGTTAATATTTATATTCATATATTAATTAAAAATATAGTCATAATAAATTACGTGAATAATGTACACTGTAAAAATACGACGTGAATTTAGAAATAGAGAGAAAGTAATAGACAAAAATTGGTATAATATTTATATAACTAATAAAAAAATATAAAAACCCTCCACATCTATAACTAATCATGCTATTACATGATTAACAACTGCATAATGTTGATTTTGAACTTGATTCAAAGAAAGTGGCGGACTATTTTCATAGAGATCGTCATGACATCACATAATTTGAAAACATTCTGAAAGCATGTAAAAATTATTAAATTTATATTTACAAATAATGTCACTCACGATGTAGGGCACGTAGCCATATTATCGGCTAACTCACACTCATATTGATTTATCCCCGTGCATTTTACTCTTTGATTTCTAATGAAATGCTATAAAGCAGTTCTAGTAAAAAAAATATTGAATCCAGCACTTCCAAAATAATATTTATATATTCAATTTTTTAACATATATGCTTTTCGCCTTGCGGCTCTTGTAAGCATTTTTTAAACCTTTAATACTTAAAGCAGAATATAGATTCAGTTATTACACTTTACCCCCTTTGATCATATTTATAAAAAATATTTGATTTTTTTAATTCATTGAATAATTGATGCATATGATCAGATCATTTACATCAATTATGCAATGAATTTAAAAAATCAAATGTTTCTTATAAATAGCATCAGAGGAGATAGTAATTAAGGAGAAAAGTCAAAGCATTAAATAAAACATACTCAGAGAAATGATTTTGTACTAATCACTCTCCCTACTTTTTCTTCTTCACCTCCTCTGACCCAAGAAGTTCCTCCAATATCTTATCATCCAAACACTCAAACTCAAAAATGGGCCTATGCTGTGGCCCAGAAGAACTACCACCAGCATGATGAGATGATGAAGAGGTGTAGGGTGGTGGTGCTAAATGAGGTGGATATGGTGGTGACCCTCTTATTTTAGAATAATACTCACTAGGAAAATTTAAAATTGCAAGATGACCCCTCAAATTAAAAGCTGCTCGATCATAAGCCCTTGCTGCTTCTTCAGCCGTATCAAATGTCCCTAACCACATCCTTGTCCCTTGCTTAGATGGATCCCTTATCTCCGCCGCGTACTTCCCCCACGGCCTCCTCCTCACGCCTCGGAACCGAACCTCTTCCTTTCCCTTCTCCTCCTTTCCATGCTTTCCCTTCTGGTGATCCTCCATATAGTTTCTTCTTGTGTGTGCAAATTGTCTAACTTTTGATATGCTTTTTGATTTTGTGGTTGCTAAGATGCTTATATATAGATAAGTAGTCTATCATCTATACGCTAAAAAGTGTGGAATCTATAAGGTGAATAGTGATTCTCTATTTCAATCTAGAAAGCTACATTGACCAAGATTTGTTTTCAAAGAAAGTTCTCTATTGAAAGAGTAGTGTTTGTCTGTAAAATAAAATTCGATTCTTTCGACAATGTTTAAGTTTTGATCACGTGAACTGCAGCAAACTATGCATGTGAGCAGGTACAAATGATTCTTAACAATATGCAACTAGGGCAAAATCTTTTCAAACACTAAGACTAGAGAATCAAATAGATTTTCAGATCGACATTGTATCCATATATAGTTCACCCATTAGCAACACTCCATTTTTGCTTTTAACCACAACACTTTTCGTGAAGGAGTATCTCAAGGTATGTGGACATCTTTATTTTTTTCTTGAAACGATGTGGACATCTTTATGCCCCCACAGATTTTATAGAATCCATAAATTCTGCAAAAAGATGTATAGATATATCCTACATGCAGATTAGATAAAATATTTAACGTCGTTTAATTTGCAAAATAGTAACTACAAGACAAAACCACATAACATGTTTTGTCAAAATGAAAAAAACACATAACATGCCTTTTATGTGTTAGACAACTTTTTATTTACTACGATGTTTAGTGGACAATGGACACTATAAACAAAATAAGATGAAATTTACTACAATTTTTTTATGAATGTAAATATTAATAGGAAACAATGAGAAGGGAGGGCGGGAGGGAGAGTATTGTTTGATTAGAAAATAAGATGACATTTTAGTACTTAAGATCGTTCTTGGACAAAAATTTCTCTAATAATTTAATGAGAGACAAGATTATCTTATCCCCCATTTTGTTCAATCTCTTATCTTATCCCCCATTTTGTCAAGTCTCATGAATAATTTTTAAGTAAATCAAACACAATATATTTGAAGTTGTGCTGACATCACAAGAGAGCACCTTAAATTGGGTGTTTAAATGGATCCCTTGTGTCTACATCATTAATTTTATGATAATATTTGATAAATATCAATTTTCTCCAACCCAACACCTCAAAAGAAATTATTAAATAGGTTCCACAAATAATTTTATATCATTGAATTTCAACAAAATTTATTTAATTTACTAAGATTTATTAAATAGGACCAACAACAAAATGAAGAGAGAGAGGGTGCTTCCATCCTTTCTCCATAAGCACCCATATATTTTACTCCAAAATGGAGGTGCCTATTTAATGTGGTGCTAAATAAGTTAAGCACCTACCATTGTAGATGGTCAAGCCATTTATTTTTTAGCAATATGCACCCTAATTAGTAATTAGTGATTACTAAAAGAATTTAATTACGGTGAGGGTGTTCATCTAATAAAGTGGGTTTCGGTATGTGTCTCAGGACCATCATGGAAATTTTAATAAGCCAAAAGTACAAGCTATCAAGTGAACATCAGAGTTGAGGTTGAATAATGTTATTTTTGAGTTAGGTGCGAAAATAATGGTAGATTTTTTTTAATAAGTTGCTTAATTGTGTTTTTGGCCCATCAAGTTTCATTTAAACTTATTTTTGTTGATTTAACTTATTTTTGTTTCATTTTAATAGATTGTATTGCTTTATGCAATAACTATGTCCAAACTCCTCGGTAGAATTTTTTATAGAAGGCAATGTAATAGCCTATGAATTAACTAGGAAGGTTACATATACCCCTAATCCTCAAGTATTTGAGTTGATACCTGATTGTATTTTTTGACTATTATGAAAGATATGATATAAGCTTGTTATCCTAAAAAAAGTGACGGTGGCAATGAACGGAGGTGTTTGTGTCAGCAAAGGGTGGTCAATAGCATAGCATGGCTTCTCATTTACTTTCGTCGTGCTACTATCTACTTCAAAATTAAAACAAGGTTAGATTTGACCTATATCTTAAAGAAATACACAAAGAAACACACATACATCCTTAACTTATTAAGATTGTTATTACTAAATAATTAAAATTATGAATTCATACAAAGCAAGGATGTTTATCACACTCAAATAAGCAATTCGACATTATTAGCCTCATATGACATAAGCATACTAGACTGTCTTGCATTGTGTTATAAAAGACTAGCACCTTCGACAAAACTCACGGTTGTTTCTTGAAGTTTGTCATATCTTCTCTGTCTGTGTATGCTCTTTCATTCTTCAAAGTTCTGTTAGATATCGAGCTCGTTTGTTATAGCTTTTTTTAAAATAAATTTTTGTAGTGTAATATGTTTTTGTTAGAATTTTTTTAACAAAGAAATTTTCAAGGAAAGGTACACATGAAAAATCCGTTTGAACAACTTATCTTAAAATGTCATTCTAAGTATTTCATCATTTTGTTATAATTTTTTTTAATACTAAATTTTGAAAAAATCTCTAAAAAAAAAAAGGCTATTTCAAATAACTTTTCATAAAAATCATTTTTGGAAAATGTCATTTTGCAAAAATATGTGATTTTTACTATGCAAAATCTCGAACAATGAACATTTAAGTTAATGAATGTCAAAATCTGTTTTTTAACTTATACCAAATAAGTTTGAAATAACTTGTACTATTTTCGACTAAATTTCCAAAAAAATATATTTATAGAAATACAAAGAAAAATCCTTTTTCTTAGAATCTAAAACAAACGGGCACATCATCTCCTCTATAAAATCTATTTTTCATAAAAAAAATAAAAATAAATTGGGAGTGGGTGTGAGGATCATAAGAAAATTACTTGGGTTGATTGAGAGTCTATTTGTAAGAATAAGGTGTATGGTGGTTTTCGAGTTGGGCGGATGAAGTATTTTAATATTTCTATGATAGGGAAATGATGTTGCAGGTTGTTGGTTGATAGATATGAGTTATGGTTTACGGTGTTGGCAGCCCGATATGGTATGACAGAAGGGCGTCTGAATCAGAGAGTAGTTTATGCTCGTCTTGGTGGAGGGAGGTGGGGCGCATTCGTGATGGATGGGAGTAGAGAGAATTAGTTGGTTTGGGGAGAATGTGAGAAGGAAGGTGGGTAATGATGTCCATACACTTTTTTGGACTGATAGGTGGGTAGGAGAGGTTACTTTGAGTGTGAAATTTAGTCGGCTCTACCTTTTGTTTGATTTTAAAGGGAAGTCGGTGGCGGAAATGTTGTCCTTAGGTTGGGGTGAAGGGGGAGGAGCTTGGAAATGGTGGTGTCAGTTGTTTGCATTGGAGAAAGAGTTGGTAGAGGAGTGTAGAGCTGTCTTACTTGATGTATCTTTACAGGTTAATAATCCGGATGAATGAATGTGGCTTCCAAATCAAGGGGACGTTTATATTGTTTGTGGGGTCTATCAAATGCTCACAAGTCAGGAAGATCATAATTTGGATGTTGTTTTGGATAGTGTTTGACATAAACAGGTTCCTTTGAAGGTTTCTATTTGTGCTTGGTGTCTCCTTCGCAACAGGTTGCAGACAAAGGATAATTTGGTCAGATGCGACATTATTCCTCAAGAAAATAATTATTGCATGAATGGATGTGGTCAAGTTGAATCAGCTTAACACTTATTCCTTCACTGCGAAGTATTCAGTTCTCTTTGGTGGCTAGTTTGGTCTTGGATTGGCTTTTCCTCGACCGAACCATAACTTATTTTGGATCATTTTATTTAGTTTCCTCACTCAACAGGAGGTCATCTTGCTCGCCATAATTTCTTACAGATACTATGGCTCACTTCGGTGTGGGTTTTGTGATATGAAAGAAATAATAGGCTTTTTAAGTTTAATAAAAAGTCAATCATGCAACTATTAGATAAAGTAAAAATGATATCTTTTTGATGGCTGAAGACTAAGTATGCTAATTTTCCTTTTGGCTATCATATGTGGTGGCGAAGCTCCTTTGCTTGTTTGAGCATTGGTTGATTTTTCCTTTTATTTTACTTGTAATGTTGTAAACTTCTAGTGATCTCTCTAACACACCTTGTACTAGAGGGATTACTGTTTTGATGTTTATATACATCTCATTTTGCCTTGTTTGAAGAAAGAAAAAACTCGAGCCTCATATGCACTACTTATTTCATAAATTGTTTTTATACAAGTAAAGTTATTAGGGTTTTAACTAAATACTATGTGTATCTCGCAATTTAATTATGAGTTTTTCTAGTAACACCCCATAATGATCTAGTTACATCTTAAAATGGCTAAAATACCCTTATTGTGAAATTAAATTTTCAAAATCAAACCCTTGCCCTCATAAACCCTTTTTATGTTCTTTTACTCTTCTCCCTTTTCATCTCTACGATGCTTTTATTTCTCAAGAACATGAACTTATTATAATGCTTTCAATGAATCAATTGTAGCACAAATTCTATTAATTATTAAAATAGTGAGAAACGGTTAAATGAAAAAAAAAAATTATAATTGTGAGATATGGTCAAATTAAAGTAATAATATTTTTTCTTCACACATAATGTGTGTAAATCTAATTATTAGGCTACTTGACCAAAAAAAAGTAATAATATTTTTTGACGCATAAAAGTGATAATAATAAGACTGATAATAATTATACTAAAAAAAATAAGACTAATAATAATGTTTTTAATTAAAATAGTGAGATATGGTCAAATGAATGTAATACTATTTTTTTACTTAATAAAGTAATAATAAGACTAATAATAATGAGAAGAATATTTACTCAAAAAAATAATAATGAGAAGAATATAAAAACTAGACCATATAAAAAAATAAACCATATATGGTCTATTTTTTTAATAATAAAATTGTTTAACCTAATTGTGACGAGAAAGGAGCATACCACACACATTTTTTTCTCGCTAAATCAGGAGAGAGGACAAACATCAAGGAGAAGCAACGACATCCCAACTAGGTTGGCACCTCGTTGAACTCCCATCCTATACCGCCAATCTCAAATTTTATTAAAAAGGGGGGGAACAAGAGGGGAGACTAGGCCAAAACCTCGAAGAAAAACAACAAAACAAAAAGAAACAGACAAAAGAAAAAAATATGAAAAAACATCCGCCTACGGAAATCTAAATCGAGGCATACCATAACGGTCCGCATAAAACTCATGCTGCAAATCAGAAGGCAGAACCGACAACCAAACCGCACCAACAACCGAGAGACCCAAAGCAGCCAACCTGTCAGCACAACGGTTCCCTTCACGGAAAATGTGCGAGGAAATAACCTGAATACCAACAGAGCACACATTGTGCCACCGGTTGCGAAGAACAACCGGAACCAGCGACACACATCTTTAAAGTATTTAATGTCGAATTAAGGAGTGTTAGAAACCGTCTTTCTAACACTAACTCTTTTATCATATAAAATCTATATGTGTCTCATACTTTGTAAATGAGTTCTACATAAAGTGATGGAGATCGTATGAATTTTAATAAAAAAAGAATGAGTGTTAAAGAAATTGTTGAAAACATAATGTTCATGACACCAATGGCGGAGCCCTTCATGGGCTGGGGTGGGCCACGGCCCACCCGGAAAAATTAAAAAATCAACGATTATAGGTCTATTTTGTGAGATTTTATGCAATTTTGTGTCGGTTTTATGTTTTGGTTGATCCAAATTCCTGCAAAGTGGTGTAGTGGCCCACCCGAAAATTTAAATAATTCAATTATAGGTCTATTTTGCGAGATTTTATGCAATTTTATGTCGGTTTTAGGTTTCGGTTGATCCAAATTCCCGCAAATTGGTGTAGTGGCCCACCCGAAAAATTTAAATAATTCAATTATAGGTCTAATTTGCGAGACTTTAAACAATTTTTCAATAGTTAATTTTAGTGGCCCACCCTAACATTTTTTTCTAGCTCCGCCATTGCATGACACTATTCATTCAATTTATCATCAAATGTTTGTTTGCACTATCTTATTTACGCTTCAAGGAAATAGAGTCTAACATCAAAGTTAGAATAAAAAACAACAATGAAAGAGGGAGAGGATAACAAATGCTTAATCCATTAACACAAAATTTTAATCTGTTAAAAGAAAAGTGACGGTAAACATGCAAAGAAACCATAACTAGTTGAATGAATGCACTAACAATAATTAAAAGTCACACGAACATTAATTTGCAACAATATTCAAAAACTTAATTTTTCTTACGCACATTAAATCATCATATCAAGTAGGTGAATTACACACTCAATTTTTATTACTACTAGTTTGTATAGTAAGTAAGTAAGATTATTTCATGAAAAACATTGATTATAATGTTTATTATCAGCTGGTATAATAGATTTTCAGGGTCCCTTATTATTTTTCTCCGCATGATCAACAACCACCTCCAACAAGTCCAACCAGTTATCAAGATCCAAGTATTCAAACTTAAACACATTGTTTGAAGATGTTGAACCAGCGTGAGAAGCCATATTGTACTCATTTGGGAAATTGAGGATTGCAGATGAACCACTCATATTATAAGCAGCTCTATCATAAGCTCTAGCCGCTTCATCAGCAGTGTGGAAACATCCAATCCACAACTTCCGACCCTCCCTGTTGGGGTCACGAATCCCGGCTGCAAACTTTCCCCAAGGTGTGTAGAGAACACCTCGGTACTGGACAGGTCCGCCGTTGTTCTTGGCTCCTCCCCTTGATCCACTCATGGTAGCTTAATATTTTGTTTTGATTAGTTTTTCTTGGTTTTGTTGTTTGCAGGCAAGGTTATTTATAAGTAAGTTGATTAGAGTTTTTAATTAAATTCTATGTTTATCTTTACTACTTTTTTGAATAAAACAGTGGGATATGGTCAAACTAAAATAATAATAATAATAATAATAATAAGAGTTTTTCTACTTGCACCCTAGTTAATCATGGTTGCACCCCAAAATGACAAGATTACCCTTTCATAAAATTTGATTTTCAAAAAGCCTATTCCTTCTTTTTTGGTTACACCCCAAAACCCTTCTTCCAAAACCATAATTCTCCAATCGATCGATTGTGTTTTGCGAAGATTTTCAAAACCATACTTTCTCACGTCCATTCATGATTTCAAAGAAAATTCGAAGCAAATCAGGTTAGCAAGTGTTGTTCTTCAATCGATTGTGTTTTCTTGTTATGGGTTCTCAGTTCTAATTTTGTGTTTTCCTTGTTCTGCGATTCACAGTTCTGTGATTTTGTAAAATCAGTTTAAGTAGGTTCATGTAAACTCAGTTTAAGTAGGTTCATGTAAACTCAGTTTAAGTAGGTTCATGTTAACTCAATTTAAGTAGGTTCATGTAAACTCAGTTTAAGTAGGTTCATGTAAACTTAGTTTACATGAACCTACTTAAACTGAATTTAAGTTAACCTTGCCAATGTAAATTAAAACCGTAATCGTACAGTGCATCATTGCAGTTGAAGGAAAAAATTGAAACTAGCAAATAGAAGAAGAAATTCACTTACTTATATCCAATTGAGTATGGATGAAAAATATTTTGATTCACTCTTTAATTTTCATGGAGATTGATATTGAACATCAAATTGTTTGATCGATCGCTTTGTGGGGTGAAAGAGGGTGAAATTCACTGACAATGAATAAAATTAGGGTTTTAAGAAAATTTATGTAAAAGGGCAATTTTGGTATTATAAAAAAAATTTAAGAAAATTTGGGTGTAACCAAAAAAACATGGGTGTAAATAGAAAAACTCTAATAATAATAATAATAATAATAATAATAATAATAATAATAATAATAATAATAATAATAATGAGAATAATATTTAAAATTATTTTACCAAATTTATATTTGGAAACTGTTTGTCACACAATCTAGATATTGATACGGCCAAATCACTACATTTCATTGAAATACATTTTAATTAGACAATATTTTTAGGGCGAGAACGGCAACAAGGTGTAAAATAGGGGAGCTTCTATGGTACCTATACACTCATAAGCATTTAACTATTAATTTGAAAATTGGGTGTACGGATGCATTTAAATATTTTTTGTGTATTGTTAAAATTGTCTTCCGTATTGAATATTTTTTAGTGTAATAATGAATAATAAGAATTTAGAAAAATAGCAATTATAGGTAGACACCATCAATGTGTACACCCTTTTGTGCCATCAATATATGGTCAGTGTAACCACATTTTTTTAGTTGCGTGATGTAACGCCCTGGATTTTGGTCCAAGAAATTAATTAAAATTATTCGTTTTCTTTAGAAAATATGATGCTCTTTTTTTTAAAATAAACTATTGGAATGAAAATAAAAGAAAGATAAACTATTAAAATAAATTGATAGGAAATTACCATTTATAATTTATTATTTTCTAACAGAAGAAAATAATACAATTCAAAATTTAGAAAATAATACAATTCAAAATTACATATACAATTTAATAAACCCATTTTTTGTCCTCGCGTACGCTTCAATCACACCTCAACTTCATATTTCTTTCTTTGACACCTACAATATTTTATTAATGTAAGGGTCAATTTTCTTATCCAAATTGGTTCATGCTCAAAGCACAAGAAACAATGTCATAAAGTAGATAGTATCGAAACTACTCGATCAAAAATAAAAAATATAAATAAAACCAAGTCATATACTTCAATAAAAATCCATACAAATTTGTTTTACAATAAAGGAGTTTAATCAATTATTAAATCACAATTGTATAACAAACTGAAATACAATTATGCATATGATACATGCTCTTATTTACTACATGATTCGGATATAATATCACCGGCCACAAAGGCACCACAAAGAAGTAAAGATCACCGGCCACTTAGGCACTACAAAAAAATGCATATGCTATATCATGAAAATGATGTTCAAATGCATATCACCGGCCACTTAAGCAACTACAAAGAGAAAATTCATATACTACATGGTAGGAAACAAATCATGTCTTCTCAATTCCACATCATTACTTTCAGACATATTAAAGATTCAAACATTAATCACAAATAACATAAAATTCACATCATCATGTACACACATAGTAAAATCAAACATGGGCGTCAGCCCTCTTTTATTACCAAAAAAAAAAAATAAAAAAAAATCAAACATTCATTATACACATCACTTCAAATTATGTCCTCATATATAAACTTTATAAATTCAAATCTTTACAACTTTAATATATATTTTAATTATATTTACTTCTCTTTTTAAACGATTAGAATTTCTACCACCATTTCATAACATGGTCCTGGCACTTAGTAAGAACGTATGGGAAATAAGTACTCTCACGCAGAAGAAAGATATTTAAGAAATCAACTTTGATGAATGTAAAAATGGAGAGAGAGATAACGTGAAGGAGGTGAAGGGGTGATGGTTTTTCTTTCTATTCTACTGAAGGATTAATTTGCAAGAGTGTGAGGCTAGATATTGTGATAACATGCGGATTTATTTGAAGAAACAAAGTACTATAGTGGTTATGAATTTGGCATAACCGTGAAAATAAAAATGATGGTTTAATGGATCATTATTAGCAATTGATGCACTTACCAAGAATATGTTTTTTGGTTACATGCACTTACCAAGAATTGACTCAATATGTTTCATTTTTATCTTGGATATAAATTTTAGAAATGATGATATAGTACCTGAAATCCTTGAATAAATTAATAACAGTTTTTTTTTTTTTTTTTTTTGTATATATGTACTATATTATTTCCTGGAGAAAAATACTTGTGGTGTTATTTTCCTTCCTTACGGTCAAATATAATAGTAAAAGTCCAATGTTAGCATATATGTGCCTATATATATTTCTTGGAGCAAAAATTGCTTAAGCTTTATTTTATCTTCCTGTACGGTTAAAAAGATCAGTAACAATCTAAATTTGTAGTATATGTATAGCTAATTAATTATTGTAGCTAACCAACAATAGTTAATGTATTCTACAATAGTCAGAAAGAATTAGGTTGATGAACTATAAGAATGAACTTTGTTTATTACTCATGAATATGTATGTGTGGGTAAGACTTAATATATTAACTCAAAAGATGAAAGGCAGATTCTCCTTTTATGTGTGGGTATATTTTTGGGCTGATGGATATAAATGTGAGTTTTATTGAAAATGTTGTCATTGATTATGTTTTTGGTGATATGAGATATATAATTATTTGTGTGTAGTGCTTTTGTGGCTGGTAAATATCATATTGCATTGGAGTGTCTTAGTTGCGGGTTATAATTATATTCTATGTGGTGTCTTCGTGGTGGATTTTAGTCTACATTTTCATAATCATGCATAGCATATGCATCTGTGTGGTGCTTTAGTGGCGGGAATTGCAATTATATTATGTGTGGATGTCTTAGTGGCGGGAATTGCAATTATATTATGTGTGGATGTCTTAGTGGCGGGAATTATATCCGGATCATATAGTTATAAGAGCATGCATCTTACGCATAATTGCATTGAGTCAGTTGTATATTTGTGTGTTGATAAGTGATTAAACTATTATAATACAAGGAAAATGTGTGTGAATTTTCTTAAAGGATATGACTTAAATGTACTTTTCTTATTTCTTTTTGATTGAGAAGTTTTGATATTATCTATTTTATGACATTGTTTCTGGTGCTTTGAGTATGAATCAATTTGGATAAGGAAATTGACCCTTACATTAATATAATGTTGTAGATATCAAAGATGATGTATGAAGTTTGATGTGCGATGAACGTGTACGCGGGGACTAAAAAACTGGGTTTTTGATTTAATTGTATCTTTAGAAAAGATTTTTAAAGGATATTTATTTTAAGAATTTTAATTAAATTATGTAAAGAATTTCGTGTAGGTTTTATTAAGAATTTATTACCGATCGATTGAAGGAAAAGAAAAATATAGTCTTATTTTTCTTAAAGAAATAAAAGTAGTAGTGATTTTTTAAAAATGAAAATGATTTATGCGTAATGTCTTGGACCAAAATCCAGGACATTACACTTTTTCCATAATAATTGATGCAAAATTGGAATTTACCCAAAAGGATGGGAATGAGGGGGAGTAGAAACACTATGTATCATGTCTTATTAGTAGCATCCTAGGCAATTAACTAAAATGTGAGATCATCTATCAATGGTGAAATCTACGTTATCCTCTTTTGTTTAGGAGGTAATTACCCTCTCGTGATATCTACCAATCAAAAAGTAATATACATAGACAACATTAAATGTCAAATAAATGAATCAATTTTTTCTAAAAATAAAAGAGTTAATCTTAATCATTAGGTAACTTTTAATACTTTTAATTTTTATTTAATTATTGTAAGGTGTTCAATCTTAATTAATTTACACTACATGACTTATAACAAATAAAATTTTGCATCAAATTTCTTTCATCTGGATGTCCTCAAATTCTTCACTTACATTCATAAAATTTCTTCCATTTCAAAACCCCGAACGTGAGAACAAAAACATATCCTTCATTCAAATTTCTTCTTCTTTATTCTTCCCTATTGATCAATTCTTGTTTCTTTTTCATTCTTCTTCCCATTTTGATTGTTTAATTTTTTCGTTCTAAACTGCCATAGTTTCCAATTATAGTGAGAATTGTCGTTGTTTCTAGAACCGCGTCTGGTATCGTGAGTTTTTTTTTTTTTTTTTATTTAAGCAGCCAACCTAATTAAATCTGCTAACACGCATAGACCTACCTCACTATCAGCCAAAGCCTTAAAGTCCAAACAAAAGAACAAAAGCCTCATGACATAACCATTTCAGCAGCAACAGAAAAAAAGAGCTAGTAAACTCCCACAACATCACAGCGGCAACACCTGCTAGCAGTCATCAAAGTATAACGGATGACTTACTCAATTGATATAATTAACTACTTCACAACCAAGAAAAATCAAATCAAAAAGAAAAATCAAGTCACCATACGTGATGTGGTTCTGGAAATAACGACAATTCTCAAGATATTTAAAATCAAACGAACGATGACGATATTTCTCACGAAAATTGAAAAATGCGGCAGTTTGGAACGACAAAATTGAACAATCGAAATGGGAATGAGAAATTTTATGAATGTAAATGATAAACTTAAGGACATTCATATGAAAGAAATTTGATGTGAAATTTTAATTGTTCTAAGTCAGTCATGTAGTCTAAATTAAATATGATTGAACACCTAAATATAATCAAGGCAAGATTACATTAGGGTTCCATTATCTTATTTATTTGTAACACTTTGGTCCTTTATTTTTATTTTTTCCCGCTTAGGTCCTTTATCTCTCTTAAAAGCACATGTACATATTTTTTCTCATTTTTTATTAAAAAATACATAATTTTATTTTTAAAATATATTTTTATTAAAAATGAAAAAAATTCATAAATATGATGAAGATGGTGGAGGCTCAAATCTTCTTTTAAACAAAATTCATAAAAATTCATAAATAATGTTATATTCACCTCAAATCTTCTTTTAAACACAAAAATCAAAACCTTAATTTCACAAATGTTGTAAGGCGGATGGTGGAGGCTTTGTCACCGGCGGAAGGGTTAGGTTTTACGGAAGTTAAGATTGTTCTGGAAACAACAAAATTGATGTGCAAAGCTGCTCTCAATTTTTGAGTTATTTTTATGCCGAGTTTGAATATCGAGTTAGAAAATAATAATAATAATATACGGTGTGACAATTTATATAATTAATTTTTTTTTTTTTTTGTGATGAAACTAAATTCTCCATAGGATTTTGATTTTTGTGTTTAAGAAAAGATTTGAGGTGAACATAACATTAATTCGTGATATTTGTAGATATATTTTGTAGAAATTTTTTTTATTCAATGAAGATTATGAAGATTCAAAGGAAGAAGATGAAGATGATGAACATCTTCATCATATTTCTGGATTTTTTTTTTTCATTTTTAATAAAAATATATTTTAAAAAATAAAATTATGCATTTTTTTAATAAAAAAATGAGAAAAAAGATGTATATGTGCTTTTATGAGAGATAAAAGACCTGAATGAAAAAAATAAAGATAAAAGACAAAAGTGTTAAAAATAAATAAGATAAAGGACCTCTAATGTAATATTGTCTATAATTAAATAAAAATTAAAAGTATTAAAAGTTACCTTTTGATTAAAATTGATTTTTTTTTTAGAAAAAATTGACTCATTTATTGACATTTAATGTTGTCAATGTATATTACATTTTGATTAGTTGATATTATGAGAGGGTAAATACCCCCTAAACAAGAGAGAGTAATTTAGAAAAAACCTCTATCAATAGACAAATTTTTGACAAATTCACGTGAGGTATAGAGTTTAAAGCATTCAAAAAGAAATAAACACATAATTTGAGACAAGCATTTTTTGCAAAGAGATTGTGCACAAGTGAGATATGTCTTGCATCATGTATAAGTTGGTCTCTACCATCAAATAAATAACTGACATTAGATCTAATGAGATATGAAATGACTTATACATTCAACGGTGAAAAACACATGAATATAACACAAGACAATTTACTTAAGCGCTTTAGCAAAACAATTTTACAAATATAACCAAGTTGCTTGGGCTCCAGTGATGAGGAGCTCCTTCCAAGGACGTATCCGGGGAATATCGGATTCGATTTCCAGGGGAAACAATGCTTGGCCAGTGCGCATGCCTCTACGCACGAGCCGGATTAGTCACCCACCAATGGTGGGTCGAAAACCGGTGCGAAAGGCAAAAAAAAAAAACATTTTTACAAATATGACCCTAATTGTGACGTGAAAGGAGTATACCACACATATCTTTAAAGTAATAAGTGTCGAATTAAGGAGAGTTAGAAAACGTCTTTCTAACACTCACTCTTTTATCATATAAAATATATGTGTGTCTCATACTTTTTAAATGAGTTTTATATAAGTTGATGGAGATCGTATGAATTTTACTCAAAAAAAAAAGTGAGTGTTAAAGAAATTTTTGAAAACATCATCTTCATAACACTATTCATTAAATTTATCATTAAATATTTGTTTGCACTATCTTATCTACGCTTCAAGGAAATAGAGTCTAACATCAAATTTAGAATAAAAAAGAACAATGAGAGAGGGAGAGGATGACAAATGCTTAATCCATTAACACAAAATTTTAATCTGTTAAAAGGAAAAGTGACGGTAAACATGCAAACAAACCATAACTAGTTGAATGAATGCACTAACAATAATTAAAAGTCACATGAACATTAATTTGCAACAATACTCAAAAACTTCATTTTTATTACGCACTTTAAATCATCATATCAACTAGGTCAATTACACACACAGACGCATAATTACTAGTTTGTATAGAAAACTAAGTAACATGATTTCATGAATTCTCTCTCAAAAAAAAACATTATTTCATGAATAGCATTGATTATAATTTTTATTACTAGCTGGTATATTAGATTTTTAGGGTCCCCTATTATTTTTCTCTGCATGATCAACAACCACCTCCAACAAGTCTAACCAGTTATCAAGATCCAAGTATTCAAACGCAAACACATTGCTTGAAGATGTTGAACCAGCATGAGAAGCCATATTGTACTCATTTGGGAAATTGAGGATGGCAGATGAACCACTCATATTATAAGCAGCTCTATCATAAGCTCTAGCCGCTTCATCAGCAGTGTTGAAACATCCAAACCACAGCTTCCGACCCTCCCTGTTGGGGTCACGAACCCCGGCGGCAAACTTTCCCCAAGGCGTGTAGAGAACGCCTCGGTATTGGACATGTCCACCGTTGTTCTTGGCTCCTCCCCTTGATCCACTCATGGTAGCTTAATATTTTGTTTTGGTTAATTTTTCTTGGTTTTGTTGAATACAGGCAAGATTATTTATAAGTAAGTTGATTAGAGTTTATAATTAAATTATATGTGTATCTTTACTACTTTTTTGAATAAAATAGTGAGATATGGTCAAATTAAAATGATAATAATAATGAGAAGAATATTTATAACTATTTTACCAAATTTATATACGGAAACTATTTTGCACACAATCTAGATATTGACCGAGTTAAATCACTAAAAAAAATTTCTTACAAATCCAGTCACTACATTTTTTTGAAATGCATTTTAATTAGACAATATTTTTAGGGCGAGAATGGCAACAAGGTGTAAAATAGGGGACGTTCTATGATACCTATATACTCATAAACATTGTCCACATGAGCTTGACTCAGTTGGTATAGATAATGCATAATAATATGTAAAGTTCGAGGTTCGAACCCCGGCCACCACAAAAAAAAAAAAAATACACTCATAAGCATTTAACTATTAATTTGAAAATTGGGTGTACCGATACACTTAAATATTTTAGTGTATTGTTAAAATAGTCTTCTCTATTGAATATTTTTTAGTGTAATGATGAATAATAAGAATTTAGAAAAATTAATGATCGGGTGTGATTCAAAATAATAAACATGTGAATAAGATTTCTAGTTTTTTTTTTTAAAGAAAAATAAGATTTAGTTATTAGAATCGTAAGTGATAGAATTTTTTTCTACAAACAAATCGTTTATCTATGAGAATTTTTAAGTGTCCCGACTAAATTGTCATAAAATAATTACGCATATTTTGTTGAAAAAAAAGTCATTGGATACTAATAAGCATAACTCAGTTGGTAAGATTTTTGCATTATATATGCAGGAATTGAGGTTTAAATTGCGGATTTTCAACTTATTAACCTTTAAGGATGAAATTTTAGCCACTAGGTTTGAAAGAAAAAAAAAAACCAATAATGTAAACAAAAGTAACAATTATTAAAGTACTCATTCTAATTGATAGAGTAAATCGATAAAATACAAATTCACTAAAAACAAAATGGATGAATCTCCAAACAAGCTTACATCAACAATGTTAATAGCATAAAATGACAAAGTTTATAAGAATACAAATATGACTATATTCAAGTCTCCGAAATGTCTCTAAAATGGTCATGCCTCGGATGTGTAGCATTAATGACTATATTTTGACATGATTGTGACTGGAATAATACCTTTTTTTTTTTAATATTACATTGAAAAAAGACAATAACACTTATTTTGACACAATCGTTCAATACGTTGTTATTTTTATGGTACACAAATGATATATGTATTGCATCATATACATTGGTTTTCATTATTTGGTGGACAACTTACTATTAGATCAAATGAGAAATACTTGTTGATTTCATGGTATTATATTTTGTGTATGATTGAAAACAATTTATTTAATAAGCCAAAATAAAATATATTAACCAAATGAAAGGTTCTATCGGGCACAAGAGTGCAAGGGTAGAACTAAGAGTTCACAAATTCAATTACAAAATAATACTACAAAACACATGAACAAGAAAGCTATCACTAAGAAACAATTCTCAAACCCATAAAAGGATTCCACGATCAATGGTGAGATCAAAAGTTGTTATTGAGTTTTTTGTTTTCAATCAGAACTAAGATAATAGTTTTACTTTATCAAACATATGATGTATTGAGTCTTTCTTTTGTCGAAAGAAACGTCAATTTCATTCCTTTCAAATTACCCACAAAAAATTAACCAAATCACATGTATTAAAGACCGATTATTTCTTTGGGAAGCCTCTAGGATTGATAAAATGGAAAAGATGATCAGTCAAACAGAGAGGATTCATTTAATGAACCTTGTTTTAGTGCCTTACCGACAACCAAATAGACCCAAAGAAATCTCACCACACAAACGGATTATGAATACATTCCATTGACCCACAACCACTAACACACATACTAGAATTTTGTTAGAACCTCGCTAGACCAATTTATCTCCTATAAGAATCTGATTACATAGTAACCATCAAGCAAAAAGAGACATTTTAATGAAACTGATTTATTCCAAACCGTGTCATTATTAACAGCTTGAACATTCATATCTCTTGTCGACAACATGACATAGACGTCAAAAAACAACATAACCTTTGTCCAACACTAGATGCCAACTTCATCCATCTTCCAATCCAACATGTAAATAAATGGTTATTCAAAAGCCCACTACATTCCTCCACGTGCTCCTCCTCCCAAGAAAATAAAGGCTAAAATATGGTTTTGGTCCCTGCAAATATGTCTCGTTTTGGTTTTAGTCCCTGCAAAATTTTTTTGTTGTTTTTGGTCCCTGCAAATATGTCTCATTTTGGTTTTGGTCCCTGGCTCCACTTTTGTGATAATTTGCACACGTGGCACATGATGACTGAACCATTTATTAGAGAAATAGTCCCTGCAAAATCTTTTGATTTTGTAAAAGGTCCCTGCAAAATATTTTGTTTTTGGAAATAGTCCCTGCAGGGACTATTTCCAAAAAAATAATATTTTGCAGGGACCAAAAACAACAAATTTTTTTTACAGGGACTAAAATCAAAACGAGGCATATTTGCAGGGACCAAAACCATATTTTAGCCGAAAATAAATGGTGTCACAATTTTCAAACCTCTCCACCAACCACATAGTTGTATGAACACATCTTTGCAACAGACAACGACCAATTTCCGCTAAATCATACACCTAAACCTATCACACACCCTTCCCTCATCCATCCATGTACCCAACAAAATTAACATTTTAGACCCTCCACCAACAACATGCACTAAGTTATAATCAAACTAACTTCCCACAAGCAACCCACCTCTTCGGCGAATAGATGATATTTTCTTCCACCACAAAGATCATAACTGCCCACCTTTACCGACGCCCCCATCAAAAACTCCCATGGATCCACATACATCCTCCAACACCATTTACCTAACAACTATAACTTAAATCCTTGACTCCTACAAACACCTGGTACTCCTCCATTCTCATTATCCAAACAATCCATATCTTAATTCACCCGCAAAGTTTTCTTAAAATCCGCATTTCGAACCATTTCAACATGTGAGGGAAGATCGGTTTGAGCGCGTGATCTGGGGTGGGATGCAGTCAAGACTAAAGGCACACTGTGATCGACTGTGTTACATTGTTAAACTTGAACCCATGCCCGCTCAACCTTTTGAAACCATAACCATCAACCATTGATTCTGAATCGCGTTGTCATCTTAACTCTGGTGATTTTTCCTCCTTTCCTCAAGAAATCCTGAAACCGGTCATGTCCTCGACCATTCACTTGAAATACTTCCTGACTTTGCAAACTTGTCACTAATGGCAGAGCCAACAAAAAATTAAAAAAAAAAATTAAATTACATACCTTGAAAATTCATAATAATTATCTACGCATTTCGAGTGACGTAAAAGTGTGATAGTAAAACCTATTGAGATGAAGAAGATGGTGGATAACAAAGTAATTTTATTTAAAAGTCAAGGATATTTCAATAATTTCTCCTATAAATATTTAATTCTTTTTGGCGGGGTAGGACATGGCCCACCCGAGCCCTAAACGGGATCCGCTGCTCGCCACATACCATCCTCCCTGCTACCTACGACACCCCCCCCCCTCCCCCCCCCCCCCCCCCCCCCCAGTCAGCGCATTTGCCATAGGGTTGCTGCCTTTCTCTCACAACTCTTTCTATATTAATTCTTCACGATTTTCTACAACTAAGTTTCTCTGTGAAAGACAATTTTATTTATGCACATTAAACATTTTTTTTTTTTATAAATATGACCCTTATTGTGAAACGAAAGAAGTATCTGCAGATAATTTTTCTATGAAAAAAAAACAATGAGAGGGAGAAGAGGACAATGCCTAATCAATTAACACAAACTTTTAATTTATTGGTCCTCGTGAGCTTATTTCAATTGGTAGGAACAATGTATAATACATGCAAGGTTTACAGTTCGAACCCTGGCCACCATAAAAAAAAATATATATAAATAAAATATAAATAAAAAAGAACTTTTAATTTGTTAACATGCAAATAAGCCATAACTAATTGAATGAAATCACTCTTAATAATTAAAAGTCACATGAATATTAATTTGCATGAGTACAATTGAGTAACATTATCTTCATGAGTACAATTGATTATAATGTTTATTACTAGTATATTAAATTTTCAGGGTCAAAATAAATTATCATCAAGAAGATCCTCCAATAAATTATCATCCAGGTACTCAAAATCAAACACTCTTCCATTGCCAGCATTAGCAATCCTTGAAGATGATGAACCAGAACCTGAAGCGGCATCAGAAGCAGCACCAGCAAACATATTGTACTGATTTGGGAAATTTAGGATTGCTAAAAAACCCCTCATATTAAAAGCATCTCTATCATAAGCTCTAGCTGCTTCCTCAGCAGTGTTGAAAGTTCCTAGCCACACCTTATTCTGACCTTTCCTATTGGAGTCACGAACGCCTCGGTACTTGACATATCCGCCGTCGTCTTTGGTCCCTTCCCTTGATCCGTCTTCACTCATAGTAGCTTAATTTTTTGTTTTTATTAGTTTTTCTTGGCTTTGTTGTTTGCAGGCAAGGTTATTTATAAGTAAGTTGATTAGAGTTTTTAATTAAATTCTATGTGTATCTTTACTACTCTTTTGAATAAAACAGTGAGATATGTTCAAACTAAAATAATAATAATAATAATGAGAATAATAATAATATTGAGAAGAATATTTTAAAAAAATTACCAAATTTATATATGGAAACTGTTTGTAACACAATCTAGATATTGATAAGGTCAAATCCCTACATTTTTTTTTTTTTGAAAAATCAAATCACTACATTTCATGAAATATATTTTAATTAACCAATATTTTCAGGGCGAGAATGGCACGTTGGCACGGAAGTACAACACAAGCGGAAAAATTAGGAAAAGGGAGAGGAGGACAAATGCTTAATCCATTAACACAAAACTTTGATCTGTTAAAAGGAAAAGTGACGGTAAACATGCAAACAAGCCATGATTAATTGAATGAATGCACTCTTAATAATTAAAAGTCCCATGAACATTAATTTGCATCAACATTCAAAAACTCAATTTTTATTACGCACTTTAAATCACCATATGAACTAGGTGAATTACACACACAGACGTGCATAATTACTACTAGTTTGTATAGTAAGTAACATATGTAGCATTGAATATAATGTTTATTACTAGCTGGTATATTGGATTTTCAGGGTCCCTATTCTTTTTCTTCGCATGATCAATAACAACCTCCAACAAGCTATCTAGATCCAAGTATTCAAACTCAAACACATTGCTATAAGATGTTGCACCAGCACCAGCAGAAATATTGTACTCATTTGGAAAATTGAGGATTGCTGATGAACCACTCATATTATAAGCAGCTCTATCATAAGCCCTAGCCGCTTCCTCACTAGTGTGGAAGCATCCAAGCCACAGCCTCCGACCGTTCCTGTTAGGGTCACGAATCCCAGCTGCAAACTTTCCCAAGGCGTGCTGACAACGCCTCGATACCGTACATGTCCGCCGTTGTTCATGGTAGCTTAATAATTTTGTTTTGGTTAGTTTTTCTTTGTTTTGAAGGAATTTGGTTAGTTTTTCTTGGTTTTGTTGTTGTTTGTAGGTAAGGTTATTTATAAGTAAGTTGATTAGTGTTTTTAATTAAATTATATGTATGATGAGAAGAATATTTAAAACTATTTTACCAAAATAGTGAGATACGGTGAAATTGAGTCAGGATCCGTTGACACCAGGTGTCAAACTTTAGTTTGACACCAAATCCTATCCGTCTACATTTTTAATCAAGCGGCTACGATTTATCTACGTGATAACTTGAGTGGACTCCTTTTACACTGTATTGATCTTTCCTTTAACGCTACTGTGATTATGTTTCCAGATTACAATCGTCTCTTGTCCCTCCTTTAATGTCTATTTGCTTTTTACATATTAAATTCAATCAAAAGGGGAAGCTTATTGAAGAGAATGAGGTAAACAACAACTAAAAGTGGAATTTGGAGAGGAACCTTCTCGACATCCACAAATTAAAATTACACCATTTCTTTGAACAAATAAAAACCCACATGCCAATAGTATAAATTTGTAGGTTCATGTTCTGAAGAAAAAAAAAAAAGGCATTTACAATGTGCACAGGAACGTTCTTGACATAACAAAACTAATTCAAAAATTTGGTAAAAAAAAAAAACTAATTTAGAAATAGATAATTGAAAGAATTATGATATTTCATCATTATTGGCATGGGATTCCAGTTTTTAATTCAATGAATGAATGAATTAATTAATTTTTTATTGATGGTGATATGAAATAGTTTATTAATCTTGTCAAAAAATGAAAAATGAAATAGGTTATGAATAAAAATGGAACTTGGTTTGTTGTGAGGAAAACATGCTTGATCAGTTAAAGAAGATGAAGGATAATCACTTATTTTTCGCAACGAGAGATATGAAAGAGAAAATCAATCATTAATTATGGGAGCCAATCAAACAGAGATCACATTAAGGTTTAAGTAAATAATTATGAACCTTTAGATCAATTTTAATAAATAGTTGTGATTTGGTGTCAACGAATCCGTTGACATCTGCTGTCAACGGATCTTGACTCGGTGAAATTAAAATCATAAGTTGATTACTATATTTTTGATTAAAATAGTGAGATATGGTCAAATTAAAATCATAATAATAATGAGAAGAATATTTAAAACTATTTACCAACATTTATATGGAAACTGTTTTTCGCACAATCTAGATATTGACCGGGTCAAATCACTACATTTATTTTACAAATCCAATCACTACATTTCATTGAATTACATTATAGTTAAGACAATATTTTTAGGGTGAGAATGGCAACAAGATGTGAAATAGGGGAGTTTCTATGGTAGACATGTAAATAAAAATATACAGATATACTTATTTTATAAATCGATAAATTAACGATTATTTTTAAAAAATAATTTTTTTAAAGGGGAATAATAAATTATTTGATGACTTTTTTATTTAAGGAAATATCGTTGGAAGCTTATGTACACTTGCTTCATAAATCATAAAAAAATTAAATTTTATCCTGCAAACATTTTTTGTAAATAAGTAGTTATTATAATTATAAATGATAGAAAATAAATATTTAAAAAAACTCATTTAATTATTAATTTGAAATTTGGGTGTACGGATACACTCTATTTTTTGAGTGCCCAATTGAAATTGTTTTCATTGTTGAATTTTTTTTAGTGCAGTGAGTGATGAAAATAAGAATTCTGAAAAATTAATGATCGGGTGTGATTCAAAATAATAAAAATTCATGTGAATAAGATTTATAGTTTTTTTTTAAGAAAAATAATATTTAGTTATTATAATTGATAATGATTGGATTTTTTTTCTACAAACAATTCATTTATCTATCAAAATTTTCGAGTGTATCATTGAAATTGTCATAAAATAATTACACACATTTTGTTGAAAAAGAAAGTTATTTTTTGGTGCAAAAAAGAGGGTGAAAAAGAAAGTTATTGAGTAGTCATAAGCATAACTTAGATGATAAGATCTTTGCGTTATATATGTAGAGATTGAGGTCTAAATTGCAGATTATATAGAAAAAGTTATTGAGTACTCATAAGCATAACTCACACCATAAGACAAATAACGTCACATAAAAGAAAGAAAAAATTAAATAAATGTGAAAATCACTTATTTAAATAAAAAGAAAGGAAAAACTTGACTATTTAACATAAATTATAAATAAATAAAAGAGTTTTATAAAAAAATGAAGAAAGAGAATATAAAATTTACCCAATTAACCGATATTAATGTATCCACCATCATTTTGACATGATAGTGACTGAGATAATTTTTTTTTTTTTTTTTTTTTTGGTCAAGTAGCCTAGTGGCTAGAGCTCACACAATTTTTTTTTTAATACTACATTGAAAAAAGACTATAACACTAATTTTAACACAATCGTCCTATGCCATGTTAATTCTATAGTACATAAATGATATATGTATTGCATTAGATCGACAATTTGCTATTAGATCAAATGAGAAATGACATGACTTATTGATTTAATGGTATTACATTTGTGTATGATTAAAGACAATTTTTTAAGAAGTCAAAATAAAATATATTAACCAAATGAAAGGGTAGAACTTAAGAGTTCACAAATTCAATTACAAAATAATACAAAACACACAAAACAAAGAAAGCTATAACTAAAAAACAATACTCAAACCAATAAAAGGGATCCCACATATTTCAACCAGAAATAAGATACTCCCTCCGTTCCTTTTTAAGTGTCTCTTTTAAAGAAATTAATTTGTTGTTCTTATTTAACTGTCACTTTCAAAGTTCAATGCAACATTAAATGTTGTTTTACCAATATTATCCTTAGTTATTTATTGCGGAGAGAGAAATATATGAAATGAGATGTTAAATGAATAAGGTCATTATAGTAAAAGTACAACTTATTGCATCAAAAGTAGTAATAATTATTGATTGTCTTGGTTTGTGTAAAATGTCAAAAAAAGACAATTAAAAAGAACGGAGGTAGTAGTACTTTTACTTTATCAAACATATATATATATATATATATATATATTTTGCTAGAACACACCCACTAGTTTTTATGTGGGAGTGTTTTAGCAAGCTACACCTTAAGATGCATTTAACTACTTTTTAATTATAACTTGCTAAAACACATATTCTAAAAAATAAATGAGTGTATTCTAGCAAATGGCCATATGATTTGCTAACATACACCCAGGTGTGTTTTAGCAACATTCACCTTAAGGTGTACTTAACAACTTTTTAGTTATATTTGCTAAAACACTCCTAAATAAAAACTAGTGGGTGTATCCTAACAAACCATATATATATATATATATATATATATATATATATATATATATATATATATATATATGTTTCAAATGGCATTTCAAATGAGAGGGTTTTTTAAATGAGAGGGTGAGAGGATGAAATGTTAACCACATGATTGAAAGGAATGGCTGGGATTAAAACTCCACTTAAAATGTCACGTGCCCACTGGTGTTGTTCAGCGTGTCTCCTTCTTACTTTCCCTACCGCTTCTTCTTCTTCTTCCTTTATTCTCTTTCATGAACGTGACTCTGTACTTCATAAGATAATCAACAAAACAATAATATCTCGCAAAATCATATGGTTTAATCATCTCAAAGACTCCTTTCATACAACAATTTTCCAACAATTATATTGTTCCAACAATTATATTGTTCTAACAATTTTCCACACATCATTTTTTTTTCTTTCAAATATTACCCTCATTACAAGACGAAAAGAGTATCTACACATGCATATTTTTTTTGTGAAAAAAAAAAAATGAGAGGGAGAAGAGGACGATGCTTAATCAATTAACACAAACTTTTAATTTGTTAACAGGAAAAATGACAGTAAACATGCAAACAAGCCATAACTAATTGAATGAATGCACTCTTAATAATTAAAAGTCATAGGAATATTAATTTTTACCAATCTTCAAAAACTTTATTAGTTATTACGCATTTTAAAGTACCATATCAACTAGGTGAATTACACACAGACGTGCATAATTGCTAGTTTGTATAGTAGCTAAGTAACATTATCTTCATGAGTAACATTTATTATAATGTTTATTATTACTAGTTTATTAAATTTTCAGGGTCCTGTATTCTTTTTCCCCTCAACATCAAGAAGATCCTCCAATAAATTATCATCCAGGTACTCAAACTCATACACTTGACTTCCATTGCCAGCATTTGCAATCCTTGAAGATGATGAACCAGAATCAGAAGCTGCACCAGCAAACATATTGTACTGATTTGGGAAATTTAGGATTGCTAAAAAACCCCTCATATTAAAAGCATCTCTATCATAAGCTCTAGCTGCTTCCTCAGCAGTGTTGAAAGTTCCTAGCCACACCTTATTCTGACCTTTCCTATTGGAGTCACGAATCTCGGCTGCAAACTTTCCCCATGGCCGGCGGCGCACGCCTTGGTACTTGACATGTCCGCCGCCGTCTGTGGCCTCTCTCCTTGGTCCATCTTCACTCATGGTAGCTAAATTTTTTGTTTTTCTTAGTTTTCTTGGTTTTGTTGTTAGCAGGCAGGTTATTTATAGACAGGTTATTAGAAATTTTTAATTAAATAATATGTGTATCTTACCACTTTTCTGATTAAAATAGTGAGATAAGGTCAAATTATAATAATAATAATAATAATAATAATAATAATAATAATAATAATAATAATAATAATAATAATAATAATAATAATAATAAAAAAAAATAAAATAATAATGTGAAGAATATTAAAAACTATTTTACCAAATTTGTATATGGAAACTGTTTGTAGCACAATATAGATATTGATAAGGTCAAATCACTACATTTAATTGAAATACATGTATAATTTGACCAAATTTTTAAGAAATAAAATATATTTTAATAATAATAATAATAACAACAAAACCAACAATAATAATAATATTTTTTTGAAGGAATAATAATAATTATTATTATTATTATTGTTATTTTACCAGATTTGTACATGGAAACTGTTTGTAGCACAATATAGATTTTTTTTTTTTTGAGAGAAGCACAATATAGATATTTATAAATAAGGTCAAATCACTACATTTAATTGAAATACATGTATGGTTAGACCAATTTTTTTTAAGGTGAGAACAACTTTTACCGTAGACTCAAAAATTGAAGTATATCGATATATTTCTTTTATAAATTAAAAAATTAACCATTACTTTTATGAAATAAATAGTCGTTTGTTGATTTTTTTATATTTTCAATTATATCATTGGAAGCTTCTATGGTATACTAAGTGATGAGTCTAGAAATTTTAATAGATGGGATTAAAGTTATATCATAAAAATTTATATAAAAATATATAAATACGTAAGCATGAAAAAATTATATAAGTTAAGATTATAATTTCTTTAAAATTTTGATTTATTTAAAATATTTTTTCATTTCTAGTGGAGTAGCAAAAATATAACCCTAGTTAATTATTTTTTCAATCATCAGTGTCAATGAGAGAGTCTTTTCAACAAATATAAGAATAGTTTAGAATATAATAGTAATTTTATGATCTTGGTAATGATATTCTTTAAGGGTGTGTTTGGTTGTGAGAAGAAAATGAGAAGAGAGAAACAGGTGAGAGAGAGTAAGAGAAGAGAGAAAGATGTGAGAAATAGAGAAGAAATGAGGCATTGTTTGGAATAAGAGAAAGAGATAAGAAATAGGAATGAAAGAAGTGTCTCTCTCTTTCTTCTCTTGTTTGGTTTGATAGAAAGTGAGAAGAGAGAAATGTAATTATTTATGAGAGGACAAAAATATCCTTCAATTAAAAAAACTAATGTATAATATTTTATTATTGATTTTCTAAATAAAATTATTTTAAAATGCAACGTAATTAATAAAATGTATTATTTGGTATACTTATTAATATTTTTATTAAATGTAATATTCAGTATACTTATGTTTGCGTTGAATTCACTATTAAAATAAAAAATTATGACATGATAATTTTGTATCTTTTTTTGTTATAATTTTTTTTTGTATTTTGTTTTGATAACTAACTTATTCCTTTTTCAAAGAAAAATATTAACCTACGTTACAATGGATTTATGTTTGATACTTCTTTTTATTTTTATTTTCGGTAATCATATGTTTTGGCCTAACTAATTTTGAAAGAAAAAAAAATCAAACTAAACAAGTATTAGAGAGAAAAAAGCAAAGGGTAAATGTGGAAGATGACAAAAAAGTGGATCTTTCTTCCCTCTTTCTCTGCTAGTTTGGAGAGAGTCCTAAAAGTAGTGGGACCCATGCCTGTCTCTTCTCTCTTCTCTAATTCTCTGTTGTACCAAACAGAAGAAATGTTGCATTTCTTTTGTATCTCTCTCACCTATTTCTCTCTCTCATAAATCACCTCTACCAAACACAGTGTTAAGAATTGGTTAAAGATTTCATAAAAGAAAATTTTATTTTAAAAATAAGCGTTATTTTTATCGATATAATAATTATAACAACTTTCCATTAAGAATAATTTCTTTTAATTTCTTAACAAGTGTTCTTAGAACACTCATTATTAGGATCCTTCTTAGTTTTGTAATTTTTTTTAATGTTATGAATGAACTATGTAAAAACAATAATACAATATAAATGGGATCAAACTGGATAAATATATTATTTTAGGTTAAAAACACAATAACCAAGTGGAGGCAAGTAGGGTCGGGTGACCCCATTGTCCTCACATTGAATTTGTGCTTGGGTACACTCATAAATCGAAGTGTACCCCTACACTTATTACATAAATCAATAAATTAATGATCATTTCATTATTTATAAAAATAATATCAAATATTTTATGTTTTATTCTAAAAAAATTATCAATGTTCATTATTAAGAGACATAAAAATTCAGAAAAAATTTCAACGATTTGTCTCACAGGTATTGTGATCATCTTCCTGTTTTGGCTTCTGATTTTATCCTGGATCTGTTGAGATCTGTAAGATTCAAAGTTTATGTTGTGATCACCATGCCAAAGAAATCAGAGAAGGTCTTTTATATATATATATATATATATATATATATATATATATATATATATATATATATATATATATATATATCTCAATCTTCATGATTGAATTTAGACCGGTTACAGTTATGAAGATAAAGACCTTTGATTAGTTTTAGAATTAATTAAAGGTTGAACTATTAGTGTTTTTTTTTAATTTTTAGTATTACACATTTCGGTTCAACGTACACTTTGGTGTGGATTTACTAGGTTAGATTTATGTCTCCCAGTTTTTTTTCTTATGTATTTTATTTTAATAATATATACGTGCACAAATAATTAGAGTCTAGTTGTGCAACCATATATTCTCTTCGATATCATTGTGCTCTTACTTTATCAAAAAAATAAATAATTATTATTCCCGAATACATTTGGTAAATAAGATTTAGTTATTATAATTTTAAATTATAGAGAAAAAATTGAAAAAACAAAAATTTAACTATTAATTTAAAGATTAGATGTCCAATACACTCAAGTTTTAGAGTGTACCATTGAAATTGTCTTCATTGTCTATAAGAATCGTACTAACTTTTTTGCATTTTATCTTAAAAAATAATAAATATTAACTTTTATGAATAATAAAAATTCAGAAAAATTAAGAATAAAAGAAATTCACTTTTGATCAATGGGATTTAATTTTCTTTAAACAAAATAAAGATAGGTATTATAATTGTAAATGATAAAAAATATTTGTTTTAAAACAACTCTTTTATCTATGATTTAGGTATTTCAATGGGATATGCCGATACGTTAGAATTTTTTAGTGTACCATCAAAATTGTTGTAAAATAATGGTGTACAAATTTTGTTATAAAAAGGTCATTAATGTAGTTAAAATATAAACGGATCCGTCTCCGTGAGCCTAACTTAATTGGTAGGTAGATGACATTATATATAGAGTGGTTGGTGTTCAAACCTTGAATTCTTCATTTATTCATCTTTATGAGGTGAATTTTTAGCCGTTAGACTACTAGGCCAAATAAAAAAGATAAACAATTCATAAATTTAATTAGATTGAGATATACTTCGTCTGTTTCATCCCGGCTCAACCGAAGTGTTATTCACGGTCCTGTCATCGAGTGGAAGAAACCGGCATATGGTAGGTACAAATGTAATATTAATGCCTCCTTTTCTGACTCTCTGAATATGGTAGGTATTGACATATGCATCCGTGATGATCAGGGTGAGTTTGTCATGGCTAAGACTGACTGTTTCTCTCCTCTTTGTGATGTTGATGTTGGTGAGGCTGTTGGACTTCACACAACGCTACAATGGGTGGTTAATCTTCATTATGACGATGTGGATTTTGTTTCGGATTCCAAGTATGTTGTTGAACGTTTTAATTTAAACTTACGTGATAGCAGTGAACTAGGTTGTATTATTCAGACTTGTAGGCAGTTGTTCGATTGTAACTTTCAGAACTCTCATGTCGAGTTATATATATAGGAGGCAAGCCAATTTTCGCTCATGAATTAGTTAGGGTAGCCCCATCTCATGCTAGCTTCCGCGTTTATGATGATGTACCGTCATGTATCTGAAACTTGATAGCTAATGAAAAACGATAAATATTTTCTTTTAAAAAAATATACTTCGTCTGTTTATATTTCAAGCAAATTAAAACAAAATTATAAATAAATAAATAGAGTGACTGTAAAAAAATGAAAGAAACCCCTTCAAAAATAAAAAATGAAAGAAAGAGAATCTAAGACTTTGCCAAATTAACCATAATTAGTGATTTAGTGTATTCACCTTCATTTTGACATGATAGTGCACGGAGAATATATATTTTTTTATTTTTACTCCCTCCGTCTCTAAATAAATGACCTAGTTGACTCTGACACACATACCAATGCATATGTTTTATCTTTGATATCTTCAATTCTCTATTAAAAAAAATTATAAAAATTTAATATTTTAAAAATACTCATCGAGACGAATCCAACAACATCTTACATGATATTATTTATCTTTGTGAATTAGTATAAAAGTGTGGTCAAAATATGTCAAGTCAATAATGTATATTGTCAACTGGATCATTTATTAAGGGACGGAGGGAGTATATTATTACATTGAAAAAAGACTGCAGCACTTATTTTGAGACAATCATTACATACGATGCAAATTATGCATTGCGTCCTGTACATTGGTTCCATCATTGGATTCATAACTCACTATATGTATGTTTATTGTGTGAATTGAATTTTTTGTCTCATATCAAATATGACTGCATACAATCCTAAAGTTTATGTAATGGATGTATTATTTTTAAAGACCCGAAACATTAAATTTAATTAATTTTATTTAAATTTGTCAAAAAAAAAATTAATTTTAATTTTATTTAATTTAATTTTTTGTTTTGGTACACGTCAAGTGATTTTCATGTGTTAGTTTAAGTTTGGCACATGCCAGCGCATGTTGAAAACACGTCTGCATACGTCCTCCCTATAGTCACTTTTAACATTAGTGTTCATTTATGAGGTGAGATCAAACCATTGATTTTGTAACGGTTAACTAATCTTAGTCTTTGAATTTGTAACGTATATTTGACCCGTCGCTATAAATTGAGCTCTTCTCCCTCACTTTTACTCACAGCAAAAGTTTTTTTGAGTTTTCAAAAAACTTTTCTGTCATCTTTCTCCTTTAACTTGTGATGAGTTATTCTTTTCTTCTCCCTCTTTTCATATCTTATCGGATTTAAGGAGTGTTTCGAGAAATAACATCCTTTCGAAATTAAGAATTGTCTTAAGAGCAAAGTCTAATCGGTAAATTTTGTCGAACATAAGAGTATTCTTAAGATCATAGTTCTTCTCGAGATAAAGTGTACCCTCGGAAAATAAGAATGATCTCAAGAATATAGTCCCTTTTTATGTTTTAAGCCCTTGTATAAGTTAGAGGTTAGAGTGGTGGAAACACCGTATTAGAGTGGTCCTAGTACATTATTAGAGTGATCTTTGTACCATAATAGAGTGGTATCAATACCATATTGGAGTGATCTTAGCACCATATATTGAAGATGTATTTCTAAAAGAGATCATATAGTGCAATAGGACTCTGATACAATTGTAGTTGGACTGTTTTCTCCTAGGGGCGTCATGATTGATAGTCTGCTTGCACAATTTTAGGCAGTGCCACAAAACATCTTAAAGAGAGTGACCTAGTCCGCGACTCAGCTTAGTAATCTCTTCGATGACAAAAACTATTTTTAACTAATTTTGACTATTGTGCTAATAATTGTAAGACGTTTGAATGTGCATTAATTGTGATCATATGGTGCTAAAATTGTTCCAAGAGATCAAATGAGATATGATATGACTCGTAGATTTAATAGTAAAAATTACACATACATATTTGTATATGATGTAAGCAAAACAATTTTACTTTGTATATGTTGAACATATAATTTTTTTTACAACTATGACCCTCATTGTGAGACCAAAGGAGTATACTCCACATCTTTTTTCTTTTGTAATAAAAAAAAAAAAACAATACGAGCGGGAGAGGATTACAATGTTTAATCAATTAACACAAAATTTTAATCTGTTAACATGAAAAGTGACAGTGAACATGCAAACAAGCCATAACTAATTGAATGAATGAACTTTAAATACCCAATCTTCAAAAACTTTATTAGTTATTACGTACGCACTTTAAATTACCATATCAACTAGGTCAATTACACACACAAACGTGCATAATTACTAGTTTTTATAGTAACTAAGTAACATTATGTTCATGAGTAGCATTGATTAAAATATTTAATACTAGCTAGTATATTAGATTTTCAGGATCCTTTATTCTTTTTCTCCTCAACATCAAGAAGCTCCTCCAATAAGTTATCATCCAAGTACTCAAACTCAAACACTTGTCTTCCATTGCCAGCATTTTCATTCCTTGAAGATGATGAACCAGAACCAGAACCAGAACCGGCACCGGCACCGGAACCGGCACCAGCAAACATATTATATTCATTTGGAAAATTAAGAATTGCAAATGAACCTCTCATATTAAAAGCAGCTCTATCATAAGCTCTTGCAGCTTCTTCAGCAGTGTTGAAAGTGCCAAGCCATATCCTCTGACCTTGCCTATTGGAATCACGAATCTCGGCCGCAAATTTTCCCCATGGCCGGCAGCGAACGCCTCGGTACTTGACATTTCCGCCATCGTCCTTGGCCCCTCCCTTTGATCCATGTTCACTCATGGTACGTAGCTTAAATTTTTGTTTTGGTTAGTTTTTCTTGGTTTTGTTGTTTGCATGCATGGTTATAAGGTTAGGACATAATTTGTGTTATATAAGGTTGAAAAAATGGAACTAGAGACACAATCTTAATAGGCACGTGAGCATCAATGGCACGTGCTAATTATTAAGAAGTTTCTAAATTGGAAAACTTAATTTATTGACCATGTTGAAAAGTTTCAACGTCCATTGTATCGGGATGGTCAACATGGTGGCTTTGACAAGCTTTGAAATTCAATTTACATTTCTGACCTCTCATTCAAGTACTGATAAAGTGTGTCTTTTCCACGTCGTTATCGTTATTATTTTGGAATTCATTTCACTAATAGCCGCACACAGAAAGAAAAAAAGAAAGACTACTTAATTTGTGGCAAAGAAAATATACTCACCAAGTCTTAAAATGGTGTTTTTTTTAAGTTTTATACGATTATTAAAGAAATTATCGGTAACTTTGCTTTCAATGGTGGAAGTATATAGTTCATTTATTAAAACAAACTAATTAATTATAATTAATGAAGTATTTAGGATTTTGAAATGCAATAAATAGAGGTATGTTAGTGAAAAATAATAATAAATAATTTAAGTTTTAATATTTATTGTGTAATGGATTCCGGTAGATCAGTTACTTTTACTTCGAGATTAGAAGTGAATGTCTAACTGCAATCTTATTTATCTTGTGTAGAGATTTGGTTGTTAAAAAAGAATTGTTGCTAAAAACAATTAGACATAGAAAAATAGTAAAAATAACATCTATTTTATAACAGGTGAAATCAATCGTTGTGAGTATACTATAAGGAAATTCATAATAACAAAACTATATACTAGAAAACATTTGATCAGTCAAAAAGTCAAAAGGTGAAATCAATCGTTGTGAGTCATAATGTGAAAGCAAATTGCTTATTATTTTTACTTGGGCAAAATCAATATTCCAATGATCCCACATTAGTATAAAATCGTATATTTCATATGATACAATATATTATCCTCCACTAAGATTTAAGAATTTTCTGTATATAGTTTTTCTAGAACGAGGTTACATTTTTTTCTAGAAAGAACCTGGTTCCAGCAAATGACCCAATTAATAAACAAGTAAAGACGATGTAGACAAGGAAATGAAGGGGAAAAAATAAGGGTGGGGGACCTTGAGGTTTGGTTGTCTTCATGAATCCCCTACCTATGTAACTGAATATGATTCTACTTAAATGGTGCAAGAATCAGAATGAGATTTGCAAATTATTATAATTTGCAAATGAGCGAAAAACGAGACCCTTGAGAGTAAAGAGTACACACTAATAAATCCAACATAGATTGCACACTTACACTAATATATCACATGAATTTACGATTCTTGGTCAGGCTGAATTAATATTAGAGTTTAATTAATTGGTCTGTGTAACTATAAAAAAGTTTTTACACATATTTTTTGTTTGGGAAACAAAGGGGCTTAAGCCCGAAAAAAGAGAAAATTAAACAGAGATGACTCTAGGGGTTGCTATCCCCATAACATCAACTAACACCAGAGAACTAAGCCTAGCTGGACATTGCTCATACACACGCAACCTAGACGCGTGCTTACAACCCATGTTCGCAAGAGCGTCTGCACATGAATTCGCCTCACGATAAGAATGATAAATCTCCACTTCCCACTCCAGAGCAAGCAATCGGCAAATTTCTTGAATGAGACACCAACCAACAACACTTCCATCCTTAGTTGTCTGCAGGGTATGCACCACCACACTTGAATCAACGTGCAACTCAACCTTTGCAAAACCTCTCTGTCTAGCAATTTGGAGACCATCAAAGACTCCCCAAAGCTTTGCTAAATACGCATTACATCTACCCAAGTTACGGGAAAAGCCACTAATCCATTTTCCTTCAGCATTTCAAAAAAGCCCTCCACTACCGGCTGAAATATCTCTTTTACTAGCCCCATCTTTATTCAACCGAATCCAACCGTCCTCTCGTTTCTTCCACATAATATCAACTTCCACTCGATGCTTACTTTGCCCACCGACAACACTATTATCTGCTTGCTTATATTGCTGCACCCAATCCATAATACTACATCAAGGGTGGTTGGGGCGAATTCGAGTCTTACCATGCACTTCTCTATTGCGCCACATCTACAGAAAATGACAACTAGTTGTACACACACAATCCCAACTACCCGCTCCATCTTTCCAAGCTTATGATAAAGGTTCATATGTATCCATCCTCACAAATTTTCAACATAGAAGTTAACATTTTTTTTTTAGAGGTACACATACATACATTCAATTAAATATTGTTATTTGTAGATATTTTTTTAAATCACAGACGCGCGCGCGCACACGCGCACACACACACACACATATATATATATATATATATATATATATATATATATATATATATATATATATGTGTGTGTGTGTGTGTGTTTGTGTGAGAGAGACAATATTTTAGATGTATGATCACATATTATTTTTCAGACGTACCAATTTTTTTTTTTTAATTTAGTGTATATATATGCATACACACAAAAATTATATAATTAAGAGACTCATCCATGTCATATAAAAAAGATGTACTCGGTCAAACGTGCCACACACTTCTCGAACACCTATAATTTTTCAATTTGTTAATGGTAAAGTGCCAAATATGTTCTTTTAGGGTTCCTTATCTTTTGCACATTGTTGATTATGTAATTTGACTCACTTAATAGAAGATTTGAGCAACACACCACATACCATGATACACCCTCATCTCATAATATAAGCAAAAAAAGAACACATTTTTTTTCCCAAAATATAAGCAAAAAAGACAAATTTTTATCTTTTTTAAGAATTTTTTTGTTTATTCTCATAAAATTAAATGCAAATTATATTCAATTTTCTCTCTCTTTCATTTTTTCCATAACCAATGCCAATGAAAATTGTTTTTACATCTTCTTATAAAACTTTTCCAAAGAAAACACAAAAAACTATACTTCCAATTTTTATGTTTTAGTTTTCTTAATAAGTGTGATTTTTTTTTTCTTCTTATAATTTAGGATGGAGGGAGTATTTTGAAATTTTATTTAATATCGAAAGACTTAGATCATTCTCTAACGAGACTTGAAATTATGTTGCTTAAATTATTAAACTGATTTGAAACATAATTCATATATGTTCTTGATAGTAAAATTATACATTTAAACAACTGAATCAAAACCGATCAAATTTTAAAATATTGAGATTTTTTGACACATATTATCGTTTTCGTAATGCATGCATATTTTATAGAATAATATTAGCTATTCATGTTACAGTTGCAGCTGCTGTGATATTGTTGGCTATGTTAGCTGCCTACACTGTCTTTAAATTCTAATCAATCTTTGTGATTGATTTTGGATTAATGTTGTGCTAGAAATGACCGCGAATTTACGGTTGATTATCACAGTAAATTGTTGGTGTGTGTACTTGTTACCGTGTTGATAGTCGGCTTTATTCCCGTTATCAAAATATGGGTCGTCTGCCCATCTGCTTACAATCTTCATTTTTTGGCAATTCGGTTTTGTATCTATATGCTGTCTCGTTGGATTGTGCAAGCGATGCGTGATGGCATGCATGCAAACGGTTATTAATTCCAAGGAACTAAATGCTTACTAGATTTTCCTGCATAAATTATTAATTCTTGCTTACTATATTTTCCTAGATAACACGCACGTGGTTGTCTAGAAGTCCTAGCTCAACTGATAAATGCCGAAACTGTAAGGCCAAACTTTATGACCCGAATTCAAACCTGAGAAATCACAGTTGTGTGTGAGTTTGATTTCAGTGGTTTACTACTTCATCTAAGAAAAAAAAAAAAAAAACACGCACAAGTGGTTAATCCCCTAATTCTAATTCTAATCCTAACCTAATTGTAAGGTGTAACTATTTTTTTTTTTGGTAGATAGACGAATGCAGGGGGGGTTCTACCGTATGGCGACCCCGGGCGGTCGCGCGGGCCCGATCGATAATTTTTGCACATTAGACCCAACCTAAAAGCCCATTAACATATTTACAAAAAGAAAAATTTGGACAATCTGAAAATTGTCACACACAAATAGGTCTTGGAATTTTATTTAGCACTCTATTGACAGATTCATCTCTCTTATTTTAAAGGGTTAATTGTTCAAATTGACCCTGTAAAATACTTTATGTTTGAAAAATGACCCAATAAAATACAAAACATATATTCTAACATTGTAACTTGAATTTCTTCTTATTTAATTTTGACCACCCTATAATATACATGTAGTCTAAAAATGTGACCTACATGTTGAATTTTTTCACTATTTTTTCATACATGTTTAGCACGTTAAAATATAACTTTACTCAAAATTAAATTTCTTCGACCAGGGATAAATTAATTATAAATTTTTATTCTCTCATAATTATGAATTTCTTAAACAATTTATAATTAATTTGTATCTCGTTGAAAAATTATAAAATTTTATTGTGAAGGTTCTTATCATGTTCTAGTCATGCCTACAAAATTTGGGAACTAAATTTGACTTGTGAGTAAATGCTTACGCGGAACAAAATTTCAATTTTGCACGTTTCGGTTGAAAAATCAAAATAAATTTAAACGACTTCGAAATGCTATGAAACTTTACAGATCCTTTTTATGTATTTTTTTAGATGTCTCTGCAAATAATGAGCTCAAAATTCGATTTATAGATCGAGATTTCCGTTGTTTTGTTTTTTGAGCTTTTGACGCTTTAAAAATTCATAATTAATTTGTCGTTTGTCGAAGATTTATATTTTTTTGTTAAAGCCATATTTTAACTTTCTTAACTTGCCTCTAAGAAATCATGAAAAAATTCAATCTCTCGGTTTCTTTTTTGGACTTCGCATATATTACAGGTTATAAATAATAAAAATCTCGAATTACATGGTCAGAATACATGTTATTTAATTACATGGTCAATTTTCAGACATCACGTATATTAGGCGGTCAATTTCAATTAATAACCCTATTTTAAATTGTACTTTTGTTGACAAAATGATAAACCTCTTTTATTTCAATTTTTTTTTAGGAAAAAAAAATAATAATTAAAAAAAAATTATTTCGATTTATGACTATTTATATATTATGTCACATGTGAATTTACGATTAATTTTTTGCTCGGACTCCATAAATTTCCTGGTTCCGCCTATAGACGAATGTAAGGTGTAACTCTTAACACAATACAACCAAAAGTTATCATGAATGAGTTTGCATTACCTAGCATCTAATTCTACAGCATGCATCTCCACAATAGACCAAGGTGTAAAAAAATCAAAATGAATTTTTCTTTACTCACTCTACTAATTTCTCATGCGTATTACGGATTCAGATTATATAATTCGAAAAGCGTAAAATATGTTAAAAAGAAACCAAAAAATCCTCAATTTTTTACAGAGTTTTATAATCCAAAATAGGGTGTGCAAGAAGATCTGAGGGTGGAAAAAGATATACTTACTCTAAATGGCATGGGCTTTGGACTTTTAGCCTTGTTTGTAATTTTTTTTAAAAAAAAATAGGATTTCTTTTTCCACTCTATTCATTCCTCGTGCTCCCTCCAAAATTCGCAAATTGCCCCTGTTTGGATCATATAATCCAAATTCACTTTGTAGAATTTTGGATTATATAATTTGAATCCTGTCAAAACTTAAAAAATGCATTCTAATTAATATGAAAGTTTATGCTGACCATAGTACTATCCCCACAAAAATCGCACAACAATTTTAGGGATGGTATGAATGGTTAGTATTGACCATGACAGTATAACCCACTTCCAAAAGATAAGTAAGAAAGAAAAGAGAAGAAGGAAAGAAAAGGGGAATTGCAATGAAAATGAAGAAGAATGCAAGATTATTTATAGCCACAACATCATCCTAGACTATAACTACAAGCAAAAGAAATATTTAAAATGACTCAATCTACCAAAAATGAATTAAAACATCATACACCCTGCAAACTTTGCTTGTAATGTCATCGTCTACATTCTGGAATACTTTGGATCATATAATCCGAATACTTGCCCAAATTGTTTTTTATTATATAATCTAAAACCTTTCTAGACTGTGTTAAAACTTATACTTTGGAGGACTTGCCACGTTTCATAGTATATAATCAAAATCGTGTTCATAAAGCGAATTTATTCATTGGGTTCCTCCATGCAAGCTCTGATTTCTTCATAAGTGTTGAACCGAATCATACTTGCCCGAATATCATGAAAATATTTGACATATGAAGAGTCTAACTCGATTCGATCATTCGAACTGGATTGACCAAATATAAAGAACATGGTTCTTAAGTTTTCAAATTATTCAGATCAAATCAGTTTATTGTTCATATTAGTTTCCAAATTCTACTGCTTCATTCTCTTATGGGGTTAATATGACAAGTCTTATTCCTCCATCTTCTTGTGCTACAGATTTAATTCTAGTTGCCACACATTTTGTACTACATAGTGTTATGTTAATGCAAATGTATTATGAAATCATGTTCAAATAATAAAATGTGATGAATTATTAAATTATGTTGTAAATTTTAAATTATGTCATTTTATATCATGTTATTTTATTTTATTGCATTTTAATAAACTGAGTGGAATTTTCTCAAAACTGAATAAACACATTTATATTTTATAATCTGAAAAACCTCAAATATACTTCATATTATAAAATTTGGACAAGGTAAAATGGTGAATTCTAAGAACGCATGAGAAACTATCGATGCAATATGGATCACATAAAATCTTGTACTTGACTGGTTCAGATTATATAATCTGAAATGAGCAAAACTTTCCAAAACTCAAGCTTTAACACAATCTAGTATGGGTTTTGATTATACAATCTTGACATGTCTGGACAAAAGTTCAGATTATATGGTTACTGAGAGCTTGCTTAAAAAGCTTAACTCGTTCCATTCATAATTATACCTTAGGAACATGTTGGAATATCAATAAAAAATATGAAAATGATCTATAAGTGCACCATATTTGTAAGAGCATGAGCAACCTCGTTGACTTATCTTCGAACAATTTAAAATGAGAGTTCCTATACTTGATAGAAAAGTTAACTTCCACATCACAAAGAGCACACGACGTGGGCAATTAACTCCTTTATTAGTGAGTTGAAACCGTGTATGGCAAACAATTTCTGCAGATTTTCCAGACTAGCCATCTTTAATTTCATCCATCATGGAATTTGCTTGACAAGGAGATTGACTAAGATTATACAATTGCTGAATCCAAATACTCCACCACGCATAACTTGAATTGTGTTCAATATAGTTGAACTAAGATATTCACACTTGAGAAAATATTTAGCTTTGAATAATCCAATGAAAAATTACTTGGATTCGTCATTAATTTCTATGATTGTTTATCAAGCATTGCATATAATTAAAAGTACCAAGTCTTTTGAAACATGTGCCACGTACCTTCACTCTTATAGAAAACGGTCATAAGAAATCTAATGAATAACATGTTGACTCGCGATTACGACTCCATTAAAAGAAGTTCATCATTTTCTCAATTTCATTACTAAGAGATATATGTAATAATATGAATTTTTGTGTGTAGATTGCTAATTAGGGGCAGCTGCTCCCACTATATTGTATATTTATTTTTTGCCCCCATTTAAAAGTGTCTTGTCTCCACTAAATGGAAGTTAAAGTTATAAAAAGAGTTTTTCTCGTAATTTTTTTTTTGACAAAATTCTCTTAGAAATTTCGTAAACAATCAAATATACAACTATATAGAGGATATGCATTTTTTAAAGATTGCATTGTTTCATTCATAGAGATATTTTTTATAATGTTAACATTTAAAAAAATATAAAAAATCTTACAACACACTTGTATAATGAGTATTTATAATTTGTAGAAGGTAAGATATCTTCAATTTGTTGCCCATACAATAAAATTTAAAATTTCTATCTTTTTTACTTAATGGTAATGATGTTATTATTTTTATGGCATAAGTTTTTTTTTTAAATAAATGTTTATTGTGTTTGAGCTTGTCCCCATCGATTTAAATTCCTAGATGAGCCCCTTCTTTATTGTATGTACACACAATTCTATTTCTTTATTTGACAAAAAAAATTCTAATTCCATACAGCACATTGACAAAAAAAAATTAAAGAAACATTGACAAAAGGTTTTTTTCTTGAGGAGATTACCAGATAATATGAAACGAAATAATTGTAATTGATTGATAGCATTGACCAATATTTCATCAAATCCAAGTCACAATGTATTGTGACCAACTACCAAAGAAGAAGAAATTCAATAAAGAATTAAGGTCAACTATATATTATGGCCAATTATATAGTAGGAAAAAAATTCCATGAATAAAAATTAAAATTAAAAGTTAACTGCCAACCAACTTTCAATTTTT
The DNA here is from genome assembly GCF_003473485.1 of Medicago truncatula. Classification (NCBI taxonomy): domain Eukaryota; kingdom Viridiplantae; phylum Streptophyta; class Magnoliopsida; order Fabales; family Fabaceae; genus Medicago; species Medicago truncatula. The sequence continues at coordinate 36,917,683 of NC_053042.1, read as the reverse complement.
ATTTTATTTTTGTCAAGTAGTTTAGTGGGCAGAGCTCATACAATTTAATTGTGGATAACTGGAGTGTCCGAAATACGACCCCTAACTCCTGCATATAATATGCAATATTTATACCAACTGAGCTAAGTTCACGTGGATAACCAGGTCTCAATTTAAAATACTTGAAAATGGAATATAAACAAATGGTCTTTGACTGAATAAAAAATCCATATAGTTTATTTACATACGTTACGTGGAATATTTGACTGGTTTCACTTTCAAGAGTTGATTTAATGAGGTACAGAGTACAGAGATCTTAATGTGGAAAAATAACTAAATGGATGGTCTGAAGGACACGTGAATGCACGTGCACGATCTCTGAGTGAGTAAAATGTCTTTCAAAAGGAAAAAGGCTCTGAAAATGGTGTGAACGTACCTAATTAAGAATATGTATTGCATTGCGTATTCTGCAACTTTGGAGATTCAGCAATAAATAAAACTTTAGCAATAGTAAAATCAATTTAAATAAATAAACAACTCTAGTATTGCAGCTTGATTGACAGGTTCCATGCAGTCACGTGACAGAAAATTTAGTAGCAAAATTTTAACCGGTTATATGGAAAAGTCAAATTAACAATATATTGTTGGAAATATAGTATTTGAGATAATACTTTGTTTTTGAATACTTGTTTATTAGTTGTTTTTCTTACTTGGTTTATAAATGATAAACTCTTTCATATTTATAAGTTCTAAGCAAAGTTTCCACCCATATTATAGAAGATAATTCTACACACTTTAAGAGAGAGTTCTAACATTTCTTTCTGGTACATATAACTAAACCTATGTATTTATACTACACATCTATTTCTACACCTCTCTATAGCTTTATTTGGATTCTGGTTAATATGTCTTTACCACCTCGTAATTTGGGCGAGTTCCGGTTTAATCCCTATAAAAAAAAGTTTCGATTTCAACCACGTAAAATAAGATTCTTTGATTTTAACCCCTGATCCATGTGACTGTGCAGAATTGCTGACGTGGCAAGCTGACTGTGCATATCTAATAATGTGGCATGGTGACTGAATAATTAATTTTATTTTTCATTTATTTTTAAAATTCAAGATTTTTTTTATCAAGAAAAATATTTTCCAAAATTTAATTTTGAAATATATATTTTTCAAAAATTCCAAAATTTATAATTTACGAAAAATATATATTTCAAAATTTTAAATTTTCCATAATTTTTTTAAATTATTTTTGAAAATTTTCAAATATATATTTCCAAAAAATAATTCAAATTATTTTCGTAAATTTGGAAATATTTATTTTTTGAAATTTAAAATAGTTTTTTTTTCGAAAAAGAAGTTTTTTAAATTTTCTCAACAAAAAAAATCTGGAAAATATTTTTATTTTTAAAAATCTGGATACAAATTTATTTAAAAATTTAGAAAAATCAGATTTTTTTTTCAAAAATTTTATACCAATTTTTTTTTAAGATGTGTTATAGATTTGAGAATATTTTTTAATATTTATAAATTGAGGATAAAAAAAATCTAGAAATTTTTTTAATATTTAAATGTATTCTTATTTATTTGTTACATGTGTTATTTGTATTGAAAATGAAGGGCATTTTTGAAAAGAAACAGCTAATCCAAAAGAGCTGAAAGGGGTTGTTTTCTTTATATATATATTTTCTTAAAATATTATATAAAAAAAATTCCTAAACTTACTGTATTTTGAAAATTTTTAAAATATTTGAAAAAAAAATTTTAAGCTAATTTTTGAATGTTTTGGTAAAAAAATATTAATTTTTTCTGAATTTTTTTTAAATTGATTTTTTTTCTTATTTTTAAATCTTTGGAAATTAATTTTCAGTTTTTTTTTTTATCTTTTTAAAATTAATTTTTTAAACCATTACACACATGTGAGGTTTTAAAAAAAATTTAAATTAAAATAATTACACAATGACGTGCCACGTCGGTGTCCAATACACACGTGGTAGGTTTTAAAAAAATTAAAATTAAAATAATTACACAATGGCGCACCACGTCAGCGTCTGGATGAGGTCAGAGGTGTTTAGTGGAGAATCTTCATATTACATGGGTGTTTTGTGGAGAATCTTCATATTATAAGGTTGAAATCTAAACTTTTTATTTTTTTATTTTTACAGAAGGTTAAACCGGAACTCGCTCAAATTACAAGGGTGTAAAGACATATTAACCCTTTGGATTATACCTACTTAAACCTAAATAGACCTAACACTTGATCAATTCAATTGACCGAATTAAGTTTATAGTCTCATCTGACCCTACAACATTCTTTAGGCAAGGGATGAAAAACCGTAACCTAATAGGTGTATAGGTAATGGATTTTCTCTCATTGACAAGTTTCTATATTTCGTTCACTACCCTAAAAAAATTCATTCCCTATTCATTTTAAGCCACCCTTATGTAGGTGTGGAGTTAACATGGTCGTTGCCAATTCTTATTAGGCAATGAATTTTATTCGTTGATATTTAAATCTCAATCAAAATCCATCACCTTTTCTTTTTTAATAAGCTGCGAGTAGTAAACCATGGCCTATACTTCATTTGCCCATGGATTTTAAATATTTTAAGCCACTTTGAAATAATGGTGGTTGTTAGTTTTTGCAAACCGTGGAGTCAAAAATTTCATAGCCTCCCAAATCTCCCTCTAATTTTTTTAGATTCCCTCTATTTTTTTTAGACCCTCTCTATATTTTTATATTAATAATATAATAATAAACATTAAGAAGGAAAATACATTAACACCTCAAAAACGTGAACGTGTACTTAAAAAAAAAAAAACGCAGCTTCAGAACACTCACTGCGAATTGCGAATCCTTGATCTTCACACTTCACCATTCTTCACTCAGAACCTCACTTGAATCTTCAGAACATTCACTGATGAATCACAATGAGCCCAAGTCTCCATCTCTCTCTATCTCTCTCTCTCTCCATCTCTCTCTCTCTCTCTCTCAATTGAATAAGTGGCTTAAAGCACGAAAACCGTGGCATATATGAATAGGCAACGACCGTATATACCACGCCTTAAAGTCGTGGCCTAATCGTTAGGCAACGGTTATTGGGCTTCTAACCACAATTTTTGGTCGTTGCCTAAAGCGAAAAAATGTTGTAGTGTGAGTGGCTTGATGAAGAAGTCAGCTGCTTGATCTTAAAAGACTTCACATATTCAGCTTGTGCATCTTTTCTTTCTATACATTCCCTTATGTAGCATATACTTTTTATACTCCATCATATTAGAGTATAAAAAGTAGCATATACCGCAAACTCCCAACTAAACTCTGGAAATTGATATCATCCACTTTTTATACTCCATATATTGTAGCAATGTCAATCCACACTCCATTGGTATAATTTGATGTATACTTCTTCCTCTAGAACTTCATGCAAGAAGGAAGATTTCACATCCATTGTAGAACTTTCCACTTATATTGAGCCACTAGAGAGATTGTGAGTCTTATGGTGTCTAGATGAGAGACCGGGGAAAACACCTCATCATAATCAATCCCAACCTTTTCATTGTAGCCTTTTGTGACTAGTATTATCGTCTAACTTTCAATTTCTCCATTGACATTCTTCTTTATTTGTACACTCACTTGACACCGATGGCCTAATGCCCTTTAGGTAGGGAGATGAGTTCTTATGGGTTGTTCCTCTTCGTCTCTAATTTATTCATTAGTTACATTTTTTCATCTCTTATCTTGCACAACTTCTTCAAATTTCATTGGTTCGAAATCTGCAGAGGCATAACAATGTGATATTATCAATTTCCATTGTTTTCTTCATAAAGATCTTCATGTCGTCGTAGTGATAAGAGATTTGTGTTATCATATATATCTTGAAGACTTCGTGTAAGCATCATGATCCTTTAAATCACAATGTTTTTAGAAGTGGATGATGTTTGAGAGTGGGGAACTTGTTGAACGTCTCTAGATGTTTCTTCTTCAAATTATGGAAAGAAATTGTATTCCTTTTTGTGAGTTCTAAATTCCCATTTTCCTTCTTCGTCAAAGACAACATCTCGTCTAATTACAATATTTTCTCTTGGGTTGTTCAACATGTATCCCTTTGATCTTTGATCATAAGCAACGAAGATCAACTTCTTGCTCTTGTCATGAAGTTTGTCTCTTTTCTCGTTTGAAATTTAAACAAGGGCTACACTTCTAAAGATTCTCAAGTGTGACATATATCAGAATTTCTTCAAATCCATGCTTCTTTTGATGTCTTTACCCGCACACTTCTTGTTGGAGATCTATTAGATAGATAGACTGCACATGTCACAACTTCAACCCAAAATTCTTTTGGTAGTTTCTTGATTTTGACCAAGCTTCGAGCCATATAAAAATTTTATATATTTTTCCTTTCCACAATGTCACTCTATTGGGGGACTCTTAAACTCTTTGAAGATGAATATTATTAGTCCTTCCACATAAATTTTATCTATCAACCACTTTATTTATCCACAATATATTGGAACTTATTAAAGGTAGTAAAAACACTTCATTTCTACTTCAAAAACTATACTCATGTTTATCTTGAAAAATCTTTGAAGAAAAGGAGAAAATAGTTGTTTTTAGCTAATTATCTTGACTTGATATGCACACACGTCAACATATTTACGCTCTATTGGCTTCTTAGATCTTGAGATTGACTCTTTGGAAAACTCTTTTTGAATTGTTTTTCAAGTAAACATTCTCAACGCGTTTTATTTGATAGATGGTAACCTTTTCACTATGAGCATCATTGCAGCAAGTTTTGATACATTTTACAACATCATTTTGGATATTAAACAATAACATCTTATTTTCTTGACATTGGTACCTTGGTTATGAGAATATTTTTTCCATCTTTCATGGAAAGACTTAAATCTTTCAAGTAAATATCCTATCTTTTTTCTAAAAGTTGTCCTAGGGTCAAAATATTATTCTTCATGTTTGAGACATAATAGACATTTGAAATAAAATCACGTCTTCAATATTTCAAGTAAATTAAGATATTATCTTCGTTTTTTACTGGAATCTATGAATCATCCTCAAATGAGAGATTTCAACTTATTGACTCATCGAGATCCACATGCAATCTCCTTTTCCCACATATATTGTTACTTGCATCGGCCATGAGTTCTATTGACTTCCTTCATTACTTCCATGTCTAGCAACATTATTTCAAACTCCTCATCCTTTTCTTTCATGTACTGGATCTCTTTTTCGACTCTACTCTTCGAAAATCTACATTTTAAAGCATAGTAGCTAAATTTCCGACAATTATAGCATTGAATTTGAATCATCGTACCTTTCGCATAATTGTTGCTGGTGAAATTTGGACATGCTCATCCATGTTGCCATGTCCAAATTTTCCTTAGTGCGGTCTCGTCCACGATCTCTACCTCGACTTGGTTGTCTTCACTCATTTAGTTGAGTTTTTTCCTTCTATGTAGTTGATTTTTGAAGAGTTTCTCGAGGATCTGATCTTTTTTCTTCCTTCGATTCTCCACATAAACTTCCAATGGTTCTTGAAGTTGTTCAATTGACATAGTTTATAAATTTTTTATTTCCTCAATTGTCACAACAATATTCTCAAAATTGATATCCAACCAGGGGAATATTTTCTCCATAATTCTCACATCTACTAACAATAGCAACAACACTAGACAATTATTCAAAGACGTACATTATTTACGTTGTTTTCTTTTTTGCAAGAGGTTTGAAGTTTCTCCCATGCCTCCTTGGCGGATGTTGCATTTGAAATTTTCTCAAATTTATCTTTGTCCAATGCTCCAAGAAGTGGAACTTGGAAGGATGCAGATCCATTAATCGACATGACTACGAAAGGATTTCTTATTTGAACCTATGTTGTGATGCCACATTGTTGAGAAATAAGAAGGTTATTAGTGAGATTTTGAGAGGAATTTAGGAGGAGATAGTATTTGACAAAATACTTTATATTTTTTTTACTTGTTTATCTCATTTTTTTTTTTTTTCCTTTTACTTGTCTAGTTTACGAATGATAAGCTTTCCTTCATTCATAGGGTCCAAAGGAGAGTTATACATACATTATGAGATAATTTTACACACTTAAAAGCCGAGAGTTCTACACTCTTCTCTCTACTACTTAAATTTAATGTTATGTATCTATACCACACATTTATAAATCTACATCTCTCCGATACTTTCTTTGGACTAGCAATTTTATTTTTTTTGAAGGAGGACTATAGCACTTAAACCAAAATAGACCTAACAATTGATTAGTCTATTACACCTGTTGCTTATTCCCATTTCCATGTGCCTCTTCCTCAATCATCATCACACTAGCAACTATTACTAATTGATGTTTGTATTATTTTTCTTGTGGTCCAAACGTTCCACTATGGTTAAACTAATTAGAAGCTATTTGCTCACCCCAAAAAAAAATTAAGCTAGCGTGTATACGTTCAAAAAGTGTAACACATGTGCGCAATTTGTAAATAAGAATAAAAGTAATTACATATCAAAATAATATAATTCAAGTCAACAAAGCTTGGAGACCAAGACTTTGATTAGAAATTTAAAATGAGAATAAGAATTGTGATCATGTGTTATTCTAGAAATTGACAATAGTAGCTGTAGCCACTAACTACTGTTGTATATTTAACTTCTCTATGAAGATACTGTTATGCAATCTGACTCTTTCAAGATGAGTCCCTCTCATCCTACCTGGTCAAAAAAATTGGAACAGCACACTGTATAGAGTGAATTTTGTATAGTCAATTGCAATTTATCCAATTGATTTTTCTTTTCGATAATGTTTTATTTGTAATATCAATGATAACGGTTTTTATGAATGGATAATAGAATCCTCTGCTTTTCATTCAAAAAGAAAAAAATAGAATCCTCTGCTTTCTTCCCCGTAAGCGTAGCTCAGTTGATAGGGATATTGCATTTTATATGCAGGGGTCGGGATTTGACCCCAAAAACTCCACTTCTCCACAATTAAATTGTGTGAGCTCTAGCCACTAGGCTACTTAACCAAAAAAAAAAAAAGAATCCTCTGCTTTCAAAAACGTTATTATTTTTTTCCACTGTGATATCGTTTTATTGAATTTTATCCAACTTAATTATTTTACTAACAACAATTAATACGAGTATTTTAGTAAATAATATTAATTTTATCATTGAAATCAACACAATTAATCATTTTCTTAATAATCGTATACGAACCTTAAACGAATATTATTTTGAGATAGAGGGAGTATTTTTTGCTTATGATTTTCCCATTTTTCTAAAATTGTAATGAATAGGAGTAACATTTATGATGTGTTTCTTTGTTTTTTTTTTTTTTTAGCAAATGATGTGTTTCTTTATTACAACTAATATCTGTACAACTATAATTTTTTTTTTTCTGTTTTCTTATTAGTCAAAAACAATAGAAAGAACAACGATTAGTGTGAATAAAAATAAAATAAGAGTATGAGATAAAGAGTTGCTCAAAAATTATATTAAAATGTTTGTACATATATAATTTATCCTTCATTAGTATATACTCCATCTAGTTACTATGAACAAAAAAAACTTTTTAATTTTATTGAATAACTAATGTATTCATTTTAATAAAAAAATTAAAAGGCATAACTCAATTGACACACCGATATTGCTAATCTAAAGATATTCATGGAATTCGAACTTGAGGATTCTTGTTGTGTGAGATATTTTGTTTTAAAAAAAATGAGTATCTGGCTCAAAGATGAATTAAATCAAAGGATCAAATTTTACTGTCCACTTGTGGAGGGGTTCGTTTAAAGTCACATTGAAGCTTAGTATATGAACTTGCTCATCAAAATTGCCACAAGGAGGAACGCCTAGGACCTTGAAAGAATCACACTCTAGAGTCTCAAACCAACACAACCAAAGCAGTCCGAATAGATCAATTGTGTGCGAGTTTTAGATGTTGTTTGACATATTATCAACCAAGAGATAAGAATATAAAACGACCATATTTAACTAGTGTTTTTTTTTTTTGTTACAATTTAACTAGTGTCTGTCTTCAAATATCTATTATGTAATTCCCGTGAATTTAGGTCAGTTGATAAAAACAATATATAATATATGTAAGATCCGATGTTTAAATAAAATTAAAAAACCTATCATGTATTCTTATACATAATTAAGTTGATAGGGAGTTGTTACAAAAAAAAAAATGGAGAATACTTCATCCAAACTTAAACATGAACATCAGCTAGTTAAAAAAAAAGTTATATTTTTTTATCCAAACTTGAAACTTGATATATAAATTTGTTTGATGGATTCTTATTATATTTGAGCATTTTTTTTCCTTATTTTACATCTCACAGTCACACTTGAAGTTGAATATAAAGTTGAAAACACATACATATTTAACAATAAATGCGGAATAAATGCAAAGATACTAAACAGAGAATAAGTGATCTTTTGTTGAAATTTTGCCCAAAAAGTTATATGAAGTTTGAAGTTTCTTCATGCATACGCAACAAAGGCCCTTCAACCTTTGACTAATGTGTGAAACACTTTTTGAAACTCGAAAATCAAAGGATTTGTGTGTCTGTATTTTTCTCACCTAAGTGAGTGGATTGTATCTTTCTGCCTCTTTTCAACAAAACCAAAACATAAGTGTATGTGTGTGTCGGTTATAGATTGTATAGAAAGATAGCACTGCACACGGACTTGACTTTCCTACAAGGCACTGCACTGTATGAGGAATTTAGGACCCACATGAATTTTCTACCCTAATTTTTAGACCACAATACCATAACTTTTCAAATAAGATAGGCGATGGCTAAGGGCAAAAAAGTTATCTCTAGATGGACCCATTTCTCTTACACAGGAGAAGCACACAATAGAGTTAAGAGATGTCATTTTGATGAATAGAGTTAAGGAATCACCAATTTCTTAGCTGGAATTGCAAGGGTCGAATATTTACCTCTTTAAAATTTATGAACAAAGAAAGTTGGTTTTGAAGTTATTTGTATTTTGTTATTTATCTTAATTGCTTATATTTTGGGAATGTTGAGTGTATAGATAGATATGTTTGAACTAGCATTTGAGATAAGATATAAGTTCATTTAAGATAGTATCAATGTTGGGTTGATGAATGCAATGTGAAAATTAGACCCAGGCCACACTACGGATGAGGGTGGGTTTTGAATTTAGTTTTGAAGTTGTTCGTAATTTGTTATTTGTACCACATTGCTCAAGTTTCTGGACTGTTCAGTATATAAATATGATTGAGTACGCTAATCTTTTAGGATGAGATTCAAGCTCATTTAACACAAAAAAGATCTTGTATTTTAAGGACGTCGTGCAACTTTTTTATGTTGATTCGTAAGAACTAGTTTTTTTTTAAAGAAAGTACTTGTAAGAACTAGTTAGATAATATATATTTCCTCCGTCCCTTGTTAGATGACTTAGTTGACTCTGGCACACATACCAATTTATATTTTTTTATCTTTAATTATCTATTTAAAAAAATTATGAAAATTTAATATTTATAAAATATTCATCGAGACAAATCCAACATCTTATATGATATTATTTATCTTTGTATATTAGTATAAAAATACAGTCAAAATATGTCAGTTCAAAATTGTATATTGTCAAACAGGTCATCTAATAAGGGACGGAGCGAGCATAATTTTGAGATTAACATGTTAGCAAGTGATATAGTTCTCAAACTAATTTTATAGTAAGTGAAATACAAATTAATAAAGAGATCAAGGTGTGGAATGTATTCAAAATTAGTGTTTTTTGCTTTGAGGATAAATGTCCGACCCTACAATTTTGGGGACAAATTTATGATTTACTACTCAATAAAGTTATGATTACTTGCAACTGATTTTCACTTTATCTATCTAATTAGTGTTTTTTGAAGAGGTCTACCTTTTTCAAATTTAGTTAGGATCTGAAATTCATTTGATTTTTCTTTCTTAACAACGAATAATATTATACTAATTGAAATAGAAGTTTCTACTGTTTCGGTGCAAAAGAAATTAAGATGCCATTAGTCAACAAAAAGAAATTAGTTATGCAGAAATAGTGTTGACCATTTTATTTTTGGGTATGAATTGTGGACTATTTCTTAGACCACAAGAAATTTTTTAAATCCACGTGTCTGATTGAAATTTAGGATTCCATGGTAGGCTGCATGTGAGGTGAGACTTTTTTTACTTTGATTAATGATTGACATGAGGGTGTATCTAATTGGGAGTTCAAGCACTCCTTATAATTTTGTCATCAACCCTTCAAATTATACATCAATTATTCATTAACATTGTTCAAGTGTTTTGGTTTATGTTTTTTTTTTACTATAATTATTAGTAGCTTTCATCACATTATTTCAACCAATATGCTTTGGTTAATAGTAATTCTTGAACTTTTTGGATTATTAGTAGCTTTCATCACATTATCACATACTCTAAAGTTTCTATTTCAATTAAAGTGTTCTTTTCTCTTGTGGGGACAAAAACTTTTTTTAAAAATGAACCAGCAAATATAATGGAATTTGTTTCTGTCCAAAATTAATTACCATGTCATTCTGTACACAATATGTGAATGGACATTAAATATGTAGTCAACTACTCGTACTAAAATTTCATTAAAAAAAAACACTACTCGTACTATATCATAAAGTATGAACATTTTGAAAGAAAATGTATAGCTGAAAAACTCACACTATACGTAGAGAAGATGGACATTGTGGGTTGGCACATTTATTTTAACATATCAAATATTCTTATAGCATTTAATCATTCGAGATGCACTTATGAAACAAAGTTTAAACCATTTTATTCATATTGTTTCGTTTATTCTTGTGTAAAAAATTCCATTAATGTGAGTAGACATTTATCAACCTAAGGAAAATAGGCAAAATTAGGATTAAAATCTATCATTAGTTTCACGGTAAACATAAGTTAAGAAGAAATAGTTCATGCTTCATCTCTATTATTGAAGTTAAAGAGTTTGGTAAGAAAGGGACAAAACTTACTTGAAAGAAAGAAAAGTACTCTTCATGCTGCCCTACAAAATAGAAACCCCTCTTAAAGACACAACGGAAATATTTGAATTCTCCTTCATTATTAATTATTAATTATGAATGATCAAGTCCTTTCCGATTGTATAGTTATGCTTATGTATTTATATTAATGATTAATGTAAAATTTTACACATTTATTGAATTATAAGTTTGTCTTAAAGTATCTTAACATGTCAAAATCAACTATACACCTTTAAATTATCCACCATTGTTATACTTAATGGACGGTAATTGATTCTCTAAAGTCTCCAATTATTAAATGAGCAATGATATTTGAACAACTATTTACTAACAACTTTTGTGACAACCTCATTTTTCTCTCTTTTTATTGGTCAAAAACAATGGAGAGAGAAAAAGAAAGAGGGAGATTAAGAATATAATATGAGAATGAGAGAAAAAATTATTTAAAAATTGTCACAAAGTGGTTGTACAAATATCATTTCTGTGATTAAATATAGGATAGGATGATACGCTACTGTTACTGTGTTACATCACATACAAAGTATATAATAAAATACTCCTATATATAAAATATTAAACATTGATCGAGACACTCTTTGTGGAACAAATTTCTAGCCAGAAGTCTCTGAAAACCACTGAGAAAATTCACCAACAACTACGTAGTATCCACACTCCAACCTTAATAAAATAAAAACAGTCTTTCACAACATTTTAATGTTCTGTCTCCTTCCCCATCACCATCCTCATTTATACACCACCTAGGTTTCTTCACTCTTCTCCCTTCTCCTTATATACACATAATCCATTATTTCATTTCATTGGCCCAATTAATCATTTTTACATTGCTTCAAAACTAGTTCATCCACTCCTACTTGTGAAAATCATAGCCTACCTCTAAATAGTACACATGCTATAAAGTCATATTTTTTTATATTCAAGATCTGAAATAACTCATTTGTTTACATTTTCTATAGCATCTTCTTCTGCCATGGATCTTGTAAATAGAAAATACTTGATCCATTTTTCATCACAAGCTCTTGGTCCAACAAGTTCAAGTTCAATTTTTCATCCTCCTCATATGCATCATTCAAGCACAAGTTTTCCAATCATTGCAATTGCTATTATAGGAATATTAGCTACAATTTTCTTGCTTGTTTCCTACTACATCTTTGTGATCAAATGTTGTCTAAATTGGCACCGTATCGATCTTCTACGACGTTTTTCTCCCTCTAGAAGACGACAAGATCCAACAACGATACATTCACCGGGGATAGAGCCTCGTGGTCTAGACGAAGCAGTGATTCGGTTAATACCGGTTATTCAATTCAAAGCAGAAGAAGGAAATAAAGACTCTGCTGGTTCAGAGAGTTTTTGTGAATGTGCTGTTTGTTTGAATGAGTTTCAACAAGATGAAAAACTTAGGATTATACCAAATTGTAGCCATGTTTTTCACATTGATTGCATTGATGTTTGGTTACAAAACAATGCTAATTGTCCACTTTGTAGAACAAGCATTTCATTGACAAGTAGATTCCATTTTGATCAAATGCTTACACAAGGGCCATTTTCATCTCAAGATCAAAATCCAACTAGAGAAAATCTCATTGGTGGTGATGAAGATTTTGTTGTCATTGAATTGAGTAACAATAATGCTATGGAGTCACCATTACCATTACCAAGACCATGTCCTATTAGTCCTTCACCAAGGAAAATGTTGGATAAGAAAGGAAGGAAAAAGTTGCATAAAGTGACAAGTATGGGAGATGAATGTATTGATATTAGAGCAACAAAAGATGAACAATTTTCAGTTCAACCAATTAGAAGATCATTTTCAATGGATTCATCAGGGGATAGACATTTCTATTTAGCAGTTCAAGAAGCTCTGCAGCAACAAAAGAGGCAAGTCAATGAAGTCAACAACACCATTGAAGGGTCTAGTGGTGGAAGTGGAAGAGTCAAGAAATCATTCTTTTCATTTGGATATGGAAGTAGATCTAGAAGTTCTTCTGTTCAACCTGTTTATTTAGATTCTTGAAATTTTTAATCTAGTTTTTCTCTTTTTAGTTTCAATTATGTTTGCAACTTGCAAGTTTCTTAGTTTGGTTTTTTAGGGGTGAGAATGTGATGTAGAGATTTTAGAGGTATGAATAGGTCATAGGATTAAAGGATTGTATGACACACAATTATTCAATTGGATTTAATTTTAATTTGAAAACCATTCTCATTTTCTATATTTGGCATTTCTTAGTGTATGTTTGAAACAACGAGGAGTTTGACAAAATCATGATCTGGTTGTGATTTTTTTCTAAGCTTCAAAGTTTACCTTGTGTGCGAAAATCCTAATAGTCCGTCGAGTTCATCACAAAACCAAACATTCAGTTAGACTTTGAGTTGGACTAACTCACCCCTACAAAATTAGCTTGTAAGATAATGAATTTCTCCCAAGTAGACATCTAAAGCTTGACCCAAGTGGCAGAGTAGCGAACAATCCAATAAAACTTGTATGAACTCTAACACCATATTAAATTTTTGAGTCAGAGATAACTCAACGATACAAAATCGGCATATACGATGAGAAATGTCTTCTACTTCTAAACTGTTTTTCATGTTGTACCTTATCTAATATTGTACTCTTTAAAAAGTATTTTACCTAATGGTGGTCCATCTTGTTTAAAAATTCAGAGAGCCATGATAATGCGCATCATTGCTGAAATCATCATATTATTAGCTTTTTCTAAAAGCAAACGTTTTTTTCCCGCTATGGATCAAATAAAAGTTATTCCATTCCATGTCTTGCTCTAGTAGAAAATATCAAAAAGAGATATAAGGAAATCTGGCTTTAAAGTTTAAAGAAAAAAGTACTATTAGAAATTGAAGCAAAATAAATTGAAAAGTGGACAAATCACCTAAAAGTAGAATCCAAGGATGAATAAAGTCAATAGCTACATGTCTCCCAAAATTGATTTTTAAAGAAAATGAGGGGTCCTTTCATATTGATAAACAGTATACAACAACCAAAATTATATTTCTGTACACACTGTGTCTCTGTGTGTTGTAATGTTGGTTGATGGAAGGTAAGGTTTGGTGATTTTTGGTTGGTTAAGGGATACTTTCTTGTTCCACAGTATCATCAACTTCCAGCTTGTAAGGATCAATTATTAATTTTTAGTTGAAATATTTTATATGAGTAATCAAAGAGCCAAGAGGAGCCAAATTTTTAGGTTGTGGTTCATCATTATAGTTATTATTTTTCCCAACCATAAATTTGTCTGCATATATAAAGCAATTTCTTTTATGATTAGAGTGTGTATTTGGTTTTGTTGGTGAAAATTATAAAAATGTTATTTTCTCTATTAAACATGATTTTAGTGAGATGCATATTTAATTATGTCAGCCAAAATTGATTTTAGTTTTCAAAACTAAGTTTGACTAGAAGGGCTAAAAAAATTATATTTTTTTTATTTTATTTTCTGTTGACAGATTTACAGCAAGTGTGTGTTTGAAAAAACAAATTTTATATGGCATGGTTGTAAGTAAGGTGTAAGAATCAAATTAATGATTGATAAATAAGAAGATTCAATCCAAATCAATTAAATTGGTTTGATATTTGTCCATCTCAATATGTTTTTACAGTGTTTTGGTTTTGCTCGAATTTCTTTAAAAAATATTATAAAAATCGAATCAAACTAAACTGACTATTTTTTTATCAGTAAACTAAAACTTACAATTGTGGTCATAAGTTTCATGTCAAACTTGATTTTAGAGTATATAAACAATGGTTTCTAAGATAGGGTGTCTTATATATATGATCTACAATGAACCATACTTAAATCTTTCAAAATTCTAATGATAATCGACGGCGTGTTTGGTAAGTAGAAATTCATTGAAATATTTGTCCTCACAATTAAGATAGTGATCCAACAAATGCCATTTCAATAAAGAACAAGAAGAATGAATAGCAATGCCTCAAAACTAAACTTACACATGTTTTCTCTTATTTTTGTTGAAGCAACACTTATTGATCATTCCCTCGGTCATAAAAACGTGGTTTTCAAACCATTTTTAAACATTTAGTCACCATAGACCACATGTGACACTTCCTTTTTTTTTTTTTGGGTGGTGGTCGGGGTTTGAACCCTGGACCTTGCATATTTTATGCATTGTTCATACCAACTGAGTTATGCTCACAAGAACATGTGACACTTCCTAACTCAACTATAAATGACTTCTTTTGAAACTCTATTTAAAAAAAATCTGATTTATAAAATCAATGTCATTCAAAATCTTAAAACCATAGTATTGAAAAATGTTCACCCAAACCTTAATTCCCCATGAGTTTTCATACTAAAGTAAAGGACTAGGAACTTATGTCCAAAACATCCTTTGATACTATGCTTACGATAGAGTGCTCCCAAATCTAGTACTCTTTGAAGGCCATGTGCACGTAAGCATGGGCAGGGCTACAAGAACTGTTGCACACTTCAGTGTAACTCGTGACATGTTGGCCGGTTTCATGTTTGTCATCAAAAGGAGAAGGGGCAAAACACAACAAAAAGTTCCAAGAAGCTAATCCACAAAAAGGGGGAAATTAATCGTAAGCGATATGGGGCCTCATTGTCCCTTGATTTTAGTATCTACACAACAATTTCATTATATTATGATATCATAAGATGCCATAAATGTATGTGAGCTTTCCTTCCTTTCCTATGATTTTTAAAAACTGCTCTCATTTGAATTTTGAACGAGAGAATTTTTCCTTGTTCAAATGTGTGTGATTTTTAAGAAATTAGTTAAAGGTAAACGTGCCCTTGTAGTTGTAAAGACAGTGAATACAAGGTTCACTTAGTTTTGTTTTAACTATCTTTTAGTCCTTTTGTTTCCTGGACAATAAAGTTGTGGTTGCTCTTTAGTTAGGCACCCATCCAATCATAGTTAGTTGTCTGGTATTTTTGAGATCGACTGAGACACTTTTTAAATTGGTTTATCTGATTTAAAGTATTTAGAACGATAATTAACTACCATTTGACTTTTTAAATTCTTGAAGAGCAATTGTCCTCTATATTTTGCTTGTTTTTGCTTTTGGGCCTTTTGTTTCCCAGCCTTTCTGGCTTTGGGCTTTGTTCCTTAATGAAGTAACCTATGTTGACAAAAAAATAAAAACTCATCATTTTTCAAGCTCAAAATTGTGCACTTGTAATTTCTTTTAGGAGATTGTTCCATAGATCTTTTATGTTGATCAACTTTGTATAAGGTCGATCGAAAGATAGCTTTTGATGGATTTTTAGAGGAAAAAAATATATTGAAAGATAAATTCTTCTAACCTTTTAATTTAAGCCTAGCCCATTAACATGCATGACATCTAAACGATACTTCAACCGTTAATTTTACTATAAGCAACTTTTTAAAGGAAAACATTCATATCATTTCATTAGATAATAAAGTGTTAATACAAGATGATACATCAGTAGATAATCGGGACCTAACTTCTAATGAGGTTGCCCTATCTAATTGATAAGATACTTCATTTGTTTGCCTCCGGCTAAACTCAACATTAGAGTTGTTAAAAGATGTGATAAACAATTGCTTACAATGGTGAATGATAATGTTGAACTCGTTGTTATTATTGTTCTCACCATTGAAAAGTATTGACAACCATCTTTGTATCAATAGCGAAATTTGTGCTATCGAAACCTAAATCAGCCACCCATTGCATCGTTAAGAGAGTCCTAACGCTTCATAGACATCCACCGAACACAATGAGGAGAACTAGGTGATTTTTGCTACACACAAATCATCTTTCAGCATCACAAATACACATGCCGATCATGGGGCAGATGCATTAGTAGAGGAGAATGATGCATCAACATTACCTTTAAATCTACCTCGGGCGAGTCGCAACCATCATGGCCTGTGAATATTGCTCAGTCCTTGTGGAACAACGGTAGCTGTTATTCTTGTGGTTTAGTGTAATTCTTGTTTAAGCTTCGAGTCTTCTACACATATGTACAACACATTTAAAAACATGGATATTTGTTTCGTCAACTTGCTGACATAATTTCATTTTTCGATGCTTTTAGAGGCTCCAAAGAACGGTCTGCAAATAAAGCAATCTGTGTTGGTTGAAATATTTGCAATAATGTAAAAATAATTGCAGCAGAAGTATCAAAATCCATCACGGCTTGCTCTACCTCGACCTAGAGGTTCATTGCGAGCCATACCTATAATTGTTGCAGGGGTATCAAAATCCACCACGACTTGCTCTACCTCATCCCAGAGGTTCACTATGTGCATTCTTGAATTGTCATAAAAGCAATAGAAAGAAAAAGTAAAAATATAATGTGAATATGAGAGAGAAAGTTGTCACAAAGATTGTCTCAAAATAATGATACAAATAATTTTACTTATTTTTTTTAAGGCTTGATACATCCACATGTCACTTAACTTATTTTTTCTTCTCACTTCAGTTCCTTAACTATTAAATGTGTCAATTTGGTCCTCTATACTCTTTCGTTTACCCAGTTAATCCTTTCTATTAACTTTTTTTTAAAAAAAAACTTTAACTCTGCACATGTGGTTCTCCATGTTGGCCAATCACTTGAGGACATGGAAAATCACTCTCAGCAATTGTAAGGGTTATGCCAACTTGTTGTTCTCTCTATGTCTTTTCTTCTCCTTCTTCTCTCTCTACGTTTTCTTCATTCTCTCTCTAGCTTCTCAGAATTGTAAGGGTTATGCCAACGTGGAGAGCCACCTGTCCAGATTTAACGTTTTTTTTTTTTTTTTTTTTTTTTTTTTTAAGTTAACAGAAAGGATCAGAAGAGTATTTACATGACCAGATTAATACATTTAATAGTTAAGAGACTGAGATGAGATGAAAAAATAAGTTAAGGGACTGAGGATGTATTAAGGGTTTTTTTTTATTTTTTTATATAGAGTAAGAGTATGCAATGGTTAGTTGATTGGCCAATTCATGGATAAAGATGGAAGCCATCATGTACAGTCATCTTTGTCCTTTGAAGCCTCTCTCACTTACGTGCCGTTCATGAACCTCTTACCAAAACCTCCATCCAACACAGCACATGTATCACTCTCTGTTACATTATATTATAAGAAAAATTCATTTTAATTACCATAAACCCGTTATTCTCTCCTTCACAAAAACACACATCACCCACCACCACTTTTCAACAAGATGAAGATAATGGTAACCGTAAAACGAGTAATCGATTACGCCGTCAAAATCAGAGTCAAACCCGACAAGGTAAACCAATTTCAAATCTTTGTCTCAAAAAACATACTTTTCTGTTTTTGTTTTTGTTTTTGCAATCTTTGTCTCAAAAAGACATGATTTTTACGTTTTTTTTTTTTTTTTGCAGACAGGGGTAGTGACCCAGAATGTGAAAATGTCAATGAACCCATTTTGCGAAATTGCCTTGGAAGAAGCTCTTAGAATAAGGGAATCTGGGTTGGCTTCAGAAGTTGTAGCTGTTAGTATGGGACCTTCTCAGTGTGTAGATACTCTTAGAACTGGTCTTGCTATGGGAGCTGATAGAGGGATTCATGTGGAGGCTAATGATTCCATGTATCCGCTTTTTGTTGCCAAGATTTTGAAGAAGCTTGTTGAGATTGAGAAACCTGGGCTTTTGATTCTTGGCAAACAGGTTTGTGGAAATTGAGGTTTTGTGTTTATTGGTGATGTTTTGTTAGGATGGTTTTGTGGATTTAGTTGTTTTGTTATTTGATTTTATTGGGGTTGTTGGTTTGTGGTGATGAGATTAGTTGGAAATCTTGGTTATGTTGATGATGATAAACTATGGTGGATTTGATTATGTTTTTGTTGTATAAGTGTGTGATCCCCAATCCACATTTTGATTATCTTGGGTATTTGATAATGTTTACATGGTTGAATGTTTTGTAGCTGTTTGGTTATTTAAATGTTCAAGGTGATGAGTATAATGAAACTGTTTAGATTGACTTATTTGAGCTTATCTACTGTCATAAGCACTTGTGAGGTTATTTTGGAGAGCTTATAAAAATGTTGACATGACTATAAGTTGTTTCCATAAGCTTTGCAAAATAGTTTATGAAAACTGTTTATAGCTTATCTGAAAATAGTTTGACTTAATTTTATCTTTGGTGATAGAAAGAGCTTATACGTAAATACTTACATAATAACCATTTATGCTATAAGCGCTTAAGTTGCTTATTCAAATAGGGTTTAAACGGATACTTCTGCTTTTTGTTTGCTTTGATTTATTTATTTCACTTGTGAAGTTGGGATATTATGGAAAAATTGACAGATGCAAGAGAAAAAGGACAATGAATATTTGATATATACATTTGAAACTCGTCTAATGAGACTATTTGGTTGTCATCATTGTCTACTCTATTAAGTTGTTTTTTGTTTTGTCAATTATTTACAGGCTATTGATGATGATTGCAATCAAACAGGGCAGATGGTAGCAGGACTTCTCAACTGGCCACAAGGGACTTTTGCTTCAAAGGTTAGTCCATGATCTACATCTTCAGTAAACAAGGTCTCATTAATTTTTTTGGCTATTTATCTATGATATGCTTAAATTATTTACCACACCATGTTAGCTCAATCTATTGATAAATTTATATTATTGTTTTTCAACATCCCCGTTCCAAGTTTGATCAAAGGTAAACAACCTGTTTGAATAGCAAATGAATTTTCAGAAATACTTAGTAGTTGATTGAGTTCTCTTATACCTTTCTAGGGTTTATATTTGCATGGTGTTGTGCCAATGCATATACTTGTTTTGTCCATCTTTGGTTTATTTGGATTGGAATCCTAACGCCTTTGGGAAATTGTTTAACACGGGTCATGCAAAGTCTAGGTTTATGAATTCCCAAAGGCTATAAATTATAAATTATGTTAGATACAATGAAACCAATTAGGGTAATATGAAGACATGATGGTAATGGATATATGTATATGTATGAATGATTAGAGCATAAATTGTAATGGCTTAGCGCTTCATCCACTCAGGTATTACCAACTGTTTTGTAACTTTGATATTTTGAAGCACTGGAGTTTTCTAAAATACGTTTCTGGTTATCTCTTCATTACTAATGGAACTTATAATCAAGGTTCGCCTAATGTATGTGGCGGCCCAAAATGAACTCTAAACAAATAAGTGTGAACCCTCTTTTTATGAAGTCAACTAATACACCGAGGTCCGCTTAAGTATTAACTGTGAGGTCTCTTGCGATTATAATCCAGCCTAACTGATAGGACACCATGTCCCAATAGAGTTTATGACCCAAATATTGGGCCTGATTTACATGGGTACAACTTCTTGAAGCTTGTAGAAACTGTGGGAATAAAGATAGTTAGAATAATCCCTGTAATCTAGGAAAATTTCTGTTATAAATAGAGGGAAGGCTAGGGAGTAAGCCTTTCGAGAGAGTTGTTGAGTCATTCGAGAAAGTTGTGAAATAATTCAACTCGGGCAATTTTACGTTGTTGAGTCAGTTAGAAGAGAAACTCTATCTGGTTTAAGAGAAATACTGCTCTGGTCTAGGAGTTCTTGCAATTCTGGTGTCATTTCTCTGTTTTCTGTTGCCACTTTCTTCCATTGTTCGAGCTTAAAGTTCATAAATTATCAGCCAATAACACAGTTTTCATTTCAGTTTTTTTTTGTTTCTAACAATAACTATGAACCCCTCTCTGGACGAGGCCTGCGACAAGTGTTTATCCTTGAGCCAATCCTGCTTATATTTGATTCCTTATTAGATCAAACCTTGAGCTATCATTTGACATAAAGTTGATGAGCTAGGCCAGGGTTAGCATGTCTATCTGTTAAAAAGTTAGCGTGTCTACCTGTTAATTAAGCAATTTCCTGTCAAATTGTTGAGCTAGGCCACGGTTTTAGAGTGACTTCTCTGTAATTGTCACTTGCTATCTAGCTAGGATATAGTCATGTGATATATTTGAATCAGCATAATTAGGCTTTTACATGGTAGAAGTTCTTTATTGTTGATTAAGTTTACAATGTTAAGCAGCTGACTTAGAGAAGATGCCCTAGAAAAGATTGCAGTACATTTAAGATTTTGAATAATTATTTTAAGTTTAACATCAAATTATTTCACAGCTAACTGCTTCTTTCCAGTAGGTTGTCCTTGATAAAGAGAAACAAGTAGCCACCGTGGACAGGGAGGTTGATGATGGCATCGAGACTCTGTGTTTGAACTTACCAGCAGTAATAACGTGAGTATCACATTCGATTGAGTATATTGAATCATACTATAATGCTAAATGTAATGGATTACCGATTGTTGTTTTTGTTGAACTTTTTGCATGAAGACATTTGAAATCATATGTATGGTAGAATCTGTTTCATAATGCTACATTTTCTTTGTTTTCGATTTTATAGTTATCCATTTTTTTTCCTTTTTTTCTTTCTATTTTCTCTAAATTATCTCCAAAACATGAAATATCATGCGCTTCACTTTACAACCTTTCTTGATATGTAAGTTTTGTGCTTATGTTTCTTGCAGCACTGATCTGAGACTGAACCAACCGAGGTATGCTACTCTTCCCAACATAATGAAAGCAAAATCGAAGCCGATAAAAAAGTTCACTCCAAAGGAGTTGAACGTGGACATCAAACCTGATTTGGAGATAGTTGAGGTGACAGAACCTCCCAAGAGAAAATCAGGTGTTCTTGTTTCTTCTGTGGACGAGCTTATTGAAAAACTAAAACATGAGGCTAATGTCATCTAATTGTTCTCTACTTTGTTCTAAATCAATTGCTCTCCTGAAAGGATAACCAGCATTACATCAAGATTCTGATGTATGATAATCAAATGAGATAATAAATTTAATGCTGTTCCTTTCATGTATTCATCATCATATCCTCATCCTCTACTTTGATGTTAGTGAAAATGTATTGTAAATCATTAAAATAAAAAGAAAGTTGGTGTAATTTGCATATATTAGAACAGTGTAAGTTATCTACCCAGTTAACACTACTGTCTTCTTCCGACGCTTCACTTTCTACAACTTTGAAATCACGGTGGTAATGTGATTTTGTTAAAGCTCTAATGTGTAGTTTTTGCCATAATCACAGTGACATTTTGTGATTTCGTCAAACTCATTGTTAGTTCCAACATACAATTAATCAAATTCTGCAATTTGGAGTTTTTTATGGAAATTTTGTTAACTTTTTTGACGACTACGACCTGTCATTAAGTAACGTGGCAGTTGCATTTTAGAAAAACAATTTGCAATCATCAGCAGTGTAGGTATAAGCTGCTGGTGATCCTTCTAATTTACGAGATGAGGAAGCTTCATCTTATAGATAAAGAAAACGAGACAATTTTTTAGAAACTATTACGATTACCATCAAATTGAAACTATTACCATTACAGTTCAAAATAAAAGAAAAAGAAAATTCAAATATTGGAAGGACTAGGCCAAAATCCAAAGTAAATAGTCAATAGTATAAACAACATTTGTCTCATTAAAAATCTTACCACAAAAACTTAGAGAAAATCTCGGCAAAGTTTGAACCTATGAAATACATCAGCATAAACGATAATTAGGAAGCTCTAACCTATTTTAAATAAATCTTAACACAAGAAGGGATAAAATCCCACTAAGCAAAATCATTATCTGAAGTCTAGAGGAATCAATCTTTTTTGTATTCTTCTCCGAAGATTTGAGAGATAATGAATTGAATATTCTTAGTTAACTTAACATAATTCAACCATATGTTTCTTAACCTTCAAGGAACAAGACCATGATTCTTAAAAGCAAGAATAACCAACTGAAAATCTATTTCCATCTTAATCCAGAATAAATTATATATGTAACAAAGCTTGGTACATTTGACTTACGTGTTCTATCTTGAGGAATATTTTGATATTTAAATTAAATAGTATATTCGATAAATATAAGAATAAAATATTCTCTTACGTTTAGTAAAAAAAAATTCTCTTATGTTCTAGCATATTCACTGTTATATTCTTTTGTAATTTAATGTTGTAGCTTGTAAATGGAGCCCGTACAATGAAACCTCCACGTTGTAGATGAAGCTATCGGTTTCACCTAGGGGTGTTCAAACCGAACCAACCCAATAAAAAAACTGCAGATCAAACCAATCCAAATCGAAACCGCAAAAAAACGCACTTGGTTCGGATGACTTTTGCACTAAACCGCACGGTTCCGTTCGGTTCGCGGTTTGCATCTCAGCAACCGAACCAAACCAAACCATAAGAATAATGAATATTACTTAAACATGTACAAGCCCAATTACATAGCTCAAGAATAATTTCTTTCGATTCGATTTTTCCATTGTTGCACCATCAGGTTCAATTCTAATTACTTTCCAACTCTTTCAATTCATTTTCAGTGATGAATTTGTTTCCTTTACTTCATAATAATTTGTTTCATGCTTATGTTTCTTCTTAATTTTACCTATTTTGATATAAGTTTTACCTAATATTTTTTTTTTTGAGAGAAAGTTTTACCTAATATGTTATCATATAAACAACAAAATAAAATGTCCTATGTTTATTTGTAACAAGTTGGCAATATTAGAGTTAATGTAATATTTTTTTTATCTCACGATAAACCGCACAAACCGAACCAATCCAAGCCGCATTGGTTTGGTGTGGTTTGGTTTGGTTTGGATGACTTTTTAAAAATCAACCGAACCAAACCAAACCGCATGCTTTTTTATCTCAGGTTTGGATGACTTTTATGTTCAAAACCGAACCAAACCGCACCACGAACACCCCTTTCACCATATGGCTTTCATTTTCTCTAATTCAACTGTCATTTTTATATTTTGTGGTGTGTATGAGTTAAGAAATGCACATTATGATAATCAACTATCTTGTTCTCCTTTCTTTCAGATTTGATTGAGAATTTTATTTGTTTTTGTTACTCTCAAGATTTTAAATAACGGTGGTTGTCACAATCGCGTTAAGGTTGTCGCAATTTCGACTGTTGCTGATGTTTGCGTTACAGATTGCGGTCACAATTACCTTCACCAGTTACTCTCACTCACCCCACTTTATTCTTTCCAGGTTTTACTTTCTTACTTATTTTTCAATGTCACAATATTGAAACAAGCAACAACGAATTCATAAACACCAAAAATCTCATCTCTATAGTCCGAACTCACAACCATATATTCGCACAAAGACAAACTCAAACTCAAAATTCCAACTTTTTTTTTCTCACTAAAATCTCATTTCATCTATGTTACACACTTACACAACAACGCCAAAATTAAGAGAGTGGGTGGAGGAGAATAGATCTGGAAATCAAAGGAGTAACGGAGCTGTAAATAAAAAGGAGGTGATGACTAGGATCTGGAAATTTGTGTTCTTTTTTTGCAGCTGTAATGGTTGGTCAGTCGCGACCAAAACATCGTGCCGTGGCCGTAAGGATGTTCCTGTTATTTTTCTTCCCACTGTTAAAACGGCCAATAACATAATCGCCGCCTGCGTTATGGATGGTCACTATTGCACTGCGATATATCTTTGGTCTTGAAATCGACCACTTTGTCACCTTCTTTCCCCCACAGCAACAAATACAAACCCATGATGACGATAAATGCACCTATAATGCTGAAAATTTACGAGAGGAAAATTTCAGAATTACAATCATGCTAAAAAATAATGTTATTTTTCTAAGAAAAACTTGTCAACTAACTACGTAGTCAATTTTAGAAGAGTTTAACTTTGATACATTGTCAGTCTAAACAAATTTACCTGCCCAAATAAAGTTTTTCACCAAAGACGAAGTATGCTAGAATTGCCACAAATATAGTACAAAGAGGGTTAAACACTGTGACAAAAACTGGCCCTTTTTTCTCAGTGCACCATAGTAGAATGTACGTCAAAAATCCAGCAACAACAATTCCCTGTCATTGATGATGATTGATACATAATGTTAGAACTTTAAGATTTGAGAGAAATTTTATATAAATTCATTGTATTTGTTATGATACTTAACCCCATATAATATGGACCACAAGTCAATGTTGAATCCTATAATCCATGCTGAAGGGTTATTACGTTCTGCTATTACTGTGAAAACAGCTGATTGTATTGCTCCCATAAAGCACATCCATGTAGTGAGTGATAATTGAGCAGGATATCTTTTTAAAGTAGATGCCTGAATATCCAATTACAAGCAATAAGAATCATAAACCATTATTTAAACTATGAACATAGCAAACAATTATTTTTCACCCCACATTTCTAAAATGTAGGGGCCAATTTGAGGGGTCAGTTCAAGAACTATGCTAACCATCATAACCCTTCTATGTGTTATAAGTCATTGTTAGCGGTTCTCGCTGTGTCATATTTGAAAATTCGGTTTTTAAATTATTCTATCATTTAAACCTATTTTTTCGTTTTATATTTTATTTTTTATATCCTCATAAAAATTCAAAAAAATTTCCATTAGTTGTATTTGATTTTAGGGATTATTTGATTGTATTTTTATTTTATTTGACATGTTTCATCATTTTTTTACTTTGGTTTTTTGGTTGTTTTTAAAAACAAAATTTGCAATTACTAAATGAAAGAGATTATAATTGTTGCTTATATATTCTTATAAATAGTGGTTGGACCTAACACAACCCAAAAAAACCGACTTGTGAGGGAAGGATTGGCTCCACTTATAAACACATTGTCAAACCAACTCCTATCCAATGTGGGATTCTTAACATATATAAAAATATTTCGGATTATATAATCCAAAAATCTAAGAACATTTTTAAAAGAAAAAAAAATAGGAGACGTGAAAAAGTCATTGATTAAAAAAATTAAATCCCAATACTTTATATGAGAAATTTTTGTCACTTGAAAGTGAAGACTAGACCATTAAATTGGTGGACTATGTAGAGGGTGGATTAGGCCAAAAGTAAAAGATTATCTTAACTTACTTTTTTTTTTTAAAAAAAAAAAACTTAGCCTTAAACCGGGTCTACTTTCTTTATACACGACATATAAAATGTTTGCGTAAAACATATAATGGCACATGCAAATAAGTATTTTTAGGATATGGTCATAAAAACAAAACAAAAAATACTAAGAAAATAATCATTGAAAAATGCATATTCTATACATAGATAGTACAATGTTGCACTTCCAATGAATATTTTCTACTAATTTTTTTTTAATATTTAATGACTAACATTTTAGGGTGTGTTTGGATTGAGAGTTTAGGAGAGGAAGGGAGGGGAGAGTTTACTTTTCGTTTTTAAATTACGGACTATAGAACATGTTTTTCTAAAATAAATTAAGTGTGATTGAAGTATTATACGATCGTTTATCATGTTAATATGTTAACTTTTTATAAAACATTTCATTGTGTCCGTAATTTAAAAATGAAAAGTATACCCCCTCCCTTCCCCTCTTGAGTCCTTCATCCAAACACACCCTTAAATTACTTACTTCTTAGCATTTGTCAACTAAAAATTAGTCATGAGTTAAAGTGCAAACCTGCATAATGTACGATATAGAAATTGTGACACAAAATGTAACCGTAAGAAGTGAACCCTTTATCCAACTCTTATTGATAGAAGCACTTTTTGGTTGAATATGGATTAGAGGTTCCCACAAATTTCTCATTAAAGGACCTTTGTATAGTGTCATGGTCATAACACCAGCTAAGGAGATCAAGGTCCCAAGTACTTTTGCTATGCCACGTGGATTTCGAACATCAACAATCTCAAACCTGCATTTTAGTCAACTCTTGTGTATTCAATATCTTTAAAACTTCAAAATTTATCTTTTCACTAAAAAAAATTATCTTTTAATTCCTTTTTAGCATGATTCAAATAAAAATTACAAATACTCCAAAATCTTTAAGATTAAATATGTTTGAAAAGTGTTGATAGCACTCATCAATATGTTTTTAACATCTTTCACTGTGTCCACGTGAGCTTAACTCAGTTGGTATAAACAATGCATAATATATGCAAGGTCCGGAGTTCAAACCTCGACCACCACCAAAAAAACATCTTTCATTGTCTCTCATATTATTTTTATTTCATGTACAGACTTCAGCCACGACAAAAATTATAAAATTGCATGCTTTTAGTCTCGAAAAAAAGGACTAAAAATGTGTAGATTTATATATTTTTTTTTTAGTAATGTAGATTTTTAATTTATGGAGACCAAAAGTGATTACATGGAATAAAAGCAAGAAATATATAAATTTTGTAGAGATTAAAAACATATTTAACTTATGTAAAGAGTTTTAAACCTGAGCACCACTGCAATAAGGAAGGTAAGGGAAGCAATGGTGTTGTACATGGAAGCAAGAAAGGTTGGAGAAGTATACTTCAGGCTTGCAAAGTACAAATTGATAGACAAACTTATCCTGCAATAGTATTTTAAAATTATACAAATTATTTGAAAATTGTTCCTGCATTTTTTTAATATGTTCTTACCCTAACACTGAAAGAACAAAAATTTCCCCAAAGAGAGCAAATGTCAGCTTTGGTCTTACACTTCTGCAAGAAAAACAAGTACTATTGTGATGAATGTTCTATCATCTATTATTAGTTCAAATTACAATAGTCACTAATTCTGCAATACAAAATGCAATATGTATGTAACTACATAAAGTTTATCAACGCACGGG
The DNA here is from genome assembly GCF_003473485.1 of Medicago truncatula. NCBI lineage: Eukaryota > Viridiplantae > Streptophyta > Magnoliopsida > Fabales > Fabaceae > Medicago > Medicago truncatula. The sequence continues at coordinate 36,890,024 of NC_053042.1, read as the reverse complement.
TTAAAATACTAGTTGTTACGCAAGTTCATTCAAAATCTGGATTTTAAAGCGTTATGTCAAACACACACTAAGATTTTGAATACGTTTGAAAAAAATGTACATGTACCTCTCCAGAAAGTACGCAAAAGGAAACATTACAACCCCGGCGACAATGTGCCGGTACGTAACATAAACATAAGGACTCATTCCATGATTGAAGGAAGCTTCAGTGATAAAATATATTAAAGTGTAGCCAACTTGGGTTAGGAGCATGAGCAGGTGTGGCTTAAACTCTCTCAGAGGAGAAAATATTTTTTTCTCCATAAGTTTAGTGATGTGATGAAGTTTTTTTTCTGCAATTATTTAGAAGCTCAATACATGCACATTATATACAAAAACTAGTTTTTTTTTTGGCTTTTTTTTTTGTTGAAGGAATATATAAAAATTAGTTCTAGATTAGGGAATATAAAAATTCGTTGATGTGCTTTATTAATTGAATGTGACTCATGAATGCATTATAAATATATCCTGTTTACTAAATTCCCATTATAAATCCTTTCAAAAAATATCCAATAATAAGTATGTATTCAAATCTGATTAGGTACGACTTCACAATAGACAAGCAAAGTGTTGTATTATTTCAGAAAGACATGTAAAGTGTTGTATTATTTCAGAAGTATTTTATTAATCGAATGTAATTTAGTTATCGTTTTTTTAATAAGCGAAATGACAAGAGTTATTGGAAATTTATACGCATAAGTAGATGAGTTGTCAATTGAGGTTTGAATTCCAATCACGGAATTCGACCTAACAATGTCAGCATTTTTTATCAGTTTAGATATGACTTATGGACAGCTTAGTTATCGGCTTTACTATGATGTAAAGTGGTTATGAATATGTTCGCAAGGCTTAATCCAATTGGCAATGTTGGTCGCCGCTATTGCTAAGCTTGAAACCTTCATCGTGTTCAAACCCAGAAACTCACAATTACGTATGAGTTTAAGTGTTGTTTGTCGCTATATATATAATTGGTCTTGGAGGCGTTTTTTATTTTTTATTTTTTTAACATACATTATATTTTTTGCTCAAGTAAAAACTAGAATTTTAATTGCACTGTTGTTTCTTTATTTTGATTGGGTTTTTACTTAAACAATTTTCTTCTTTGTTTTGTTACCTCAATTTCAATTAGGAAGAGTCTTCCAAATCTTAGACCCGGTTTTGATGAGGTGGTTAGAAATATTAGAGAAATTAAAATTCTAAGCAATTTAAGTTATTCAATTGAATTGCTATCATTTTAAAATATCTTTGTTTGGATAGAATAGTAAATAATCTCATTGTTATTATTTTTTAGTCCCTTTTATAAATTTTAAAATTTAGGGGCCAACATTTAAAATTGAAAAATAGTGGTCAATTTGTAAATTTTGATGGGCCGATTTGTAATTTTTAAAAAATTTGAAGAGTCAATTGTAATTTTAAAAAATTTATGGGTCAATTTTAAAATTTTAAAAAATATGAGGACCAAAATGCAAAATTTGAAAAAATTATGAGAAGAATTTTGAAATTCATAGCTTTTAAGTAAGTATAATTTGAAATTCTTTAAATTTGACTTGGACAAAATATTTTATAAATTTTCATAATTATGAATATTTTTCATAATTATAAATTTTCATAATTATGAAAATTTTCCAAAGTATCATCTAAGCAATAGAATTTACTTAAGGGTGTTTGTTTTGGAGTTGAAAAATTTATTCATGGGAATAGGAGGTCGGAAATAAATGTACATGTGTTTGAAATAAAGGAATTAAAATATATTCGTGTGTATTTGTTTTAAAGGAATTAAATTATATTCCTAGGAACAAATTATACTCGTGTGTATTTTCTTCCCATGAAGCTAGGAATCCTACTCCCAAGTAATGATTAGATTTTAGAGCATATGAGACACTTATTTTTTAGTACTTACATGGATCTCACATGGAAAATAGTAGTATCTAATAATCATTTAATCCCTTCAATTCAGTATCTAACACAAATTTTTTAAATAAAACCCACTTAAGATTGAAATTTTAAGTGAAACATTAGGTCGTATAAGACTCCAAAAACCTTTCTTTTTAAAAGGAATACCTAATGAGTATCAAATCTTAAAAGATCAAGACCCCTGTTGAGATGGTCTCATGGAAAATTTCATTCTCATATAGACAAGATCAACTTCTTCGTATAAAAATATTATCACCCCACTAACCCACCCCCACTAACTCAATAATATAACCTCCAATGCGCATGCCGTTTTTTGTTTTCGTTTCTAGAATAGCATTTTTTTAATTAATTAATTTTAAAAGAAGTTATTCCAGGAATAATTTTAATTATTATCCAAACATATTTTTTTTTGGTACATAGAAAAATGACAAAACCATCATAAACTCACACACATAAAGTGGAGATGTCGGGGTTCGAACTCCGGTCAAGACGTTCGGCCTAACAATTTTAACATTTTTGTCAGTTGAGCTAGGACTTATGAGACAATTAATCTTTAAAATTACGGCATTTTTGTAATTTTTTTTTTAAATTTCTGTAGAAAAGAATTATTGTCATTGCATTCCTGAGATAACTAATCCTTGGAATAAATTTTACAATTGTAAAACAAACATGCCTTAAAAGAATTTGAACTCCCTTAAAAAATTACACCATCTTAAACCACACCCTTATCCAAACATACTCTTAAAAATAATACCGTTAAATGAAATCAAAGGAAGGCTAGATTAGGAGTCGTAAAGTAGCAACATACAAAGGAAAATAAAAGTTGTATTAAAACCTTCACCTAACATACATAAAGAAAACCCTCAACCAACGTCACAAGCTGCTACAAAAACAACTTCCACCATCTACATCCCGCTGCTCGCACACAACCCCCAAACATCAACGTCAAGAACCAACATAACAACCAACAACCTTTGAAAAGCAACCAGTAACTATAATGATTGAAACAACAACAACCACCTTCGCCACAACAACAATTGATGTCACCTTAACGAATCCACCTTTGCAACAACAACCAGCGCAACAACAAAATTAATACACCTTCACAGGAGCAACACCAACAATCCACATCTAGATAATAGAGTAGTCGAACCGGATGAGAAGGTTCTGATCGAACCCAACCGTTGAAGACCCATCGACACCTCCTCACACCACCAAAAATGTGGCCTACATCACCACCTTACACCACCATCACCTCCTCCACATAGATTTGGATCAGAAGGAAACAACCACCACACAAAAACACCAGACAACCTGTGTTTTTCTAACAGCTGCAAACTTAGCACCCGCAAGGAAGAAAATCACAAAACCTCCCAACACAACACAACCCAAAAGATCCTCATAATCATCGTCACCACACCCACGAACTCACCACCACACAAGAAAGACGGTGAACATTTCGCCTCCCAAATCAACATCAACAACCACCACTTGTGATACATATCACCAACAACCACCAAAATTACCATTAACTCAATAAACCATGACATCACCACCTACCTTAAAAACCCCAAATATCGGGACACAACCGCTGCGCGGCGCCAACAGTGGACAACCAAAACCAAAATGATACCCACGCATCTCTTCCATAACCACCAAATTTCACACCCTTCGCAAAGTCATTCGAAACCGTTTTCCGATCATATACTCCACCACAGAACTCAACAAATCTCACTGGAATCAAGTTTCATTCTCCGACGTTGAATGTCTCCACCACTAATCTTTAGTTGTCGAAATATGAATTGGAGATTTCGGGATTGGAGGGAAGGCAGAAGATTGGTGAAGAGATGAAGTGGTGGATTGAAGAGATGAAGTGGTTGATTGATAGCTGAGCAACAGAAACTGGAAAAGTTAAAACAACCCGAAACCAAAAAATGCAGAACCACCGGAAAAGAGTGCCGTCGGCATATCTTGCGTTTAGAGGTGGTGCGGAGGACATGTGTCTCTCGTCGCACAACCACCTTGAACAACTACATCGTGGTGGTGAGGATGTTGGATATGGAGGGGAATGGCTGTGATGGAAAAGTTAGAGAGAGGTCAGAGAACAAAGGTTTTTAGAGAGAGAAACTAGGGTTTTTAGTTAGAGAGAGGTCACCTCGGCTGTTTTTTGTTGATAAAAGGCCTTTAACCTTTGAATTTTTTAGACGTTAGAACTTTAACTTAATTAATAAAACGTTGGAATTATATATTTTTTGCTCAAGTAAAAATTGGAATTTTAACTGCATTGTTGTTTCTTTATTTTGATTGGGTTTTTTACTTAAACAATTGTCTTCCTTGTTTTGTTACCTCAATTTCAATTAGGACCAGTCTAGGAATCTTGGATCGTGTTTAAATGAGGTAATCGGAAATTTTAAAAAAATTAAAATTTTAAGCAATTCAAATTATTCAACTGAATTGCTTTTATTTTTAAATATTTTTGTTTGGATAGAATAGTAAATAATTTCATTGTTATTGTTTTTTAGCTAACATTTAAAACTGAAAAATAGGGGTCAAGTTGCAAATTCTAAAATTTTTTATGGTTCTATTTGTATTTTTTAAAAATTTGAGGAGTAAATTTGTAACTTAAAAAAAAAGGGGTCAATTTGCAAATTTTGAAAAGTATGAGGACCAGACTGCAAAATTTTAAAAATTCACAATAAGAATTTTCAAATTCATAGCTTTTAGGTATAATTTAAAATTCTTAAACTTAACTTATAAAAAATATTTTAAAATTTTTCCAAATTAGCATCCAAACAATGAAATTTACCTAAAATAATTGAATTCCTTCAAAAATATCACATTATCTCAAAACATACCTCATCCAAACACACTCGACAATACCATCAAATGTTTCAAACTATTTTATTATGTTCAAGCATGTGATTAGTTAAAACTTTATAGACTACAAAAGTATTTATATTTTTTAAGTAAAGATTTTTAATAAGTCAAAAAATCTAAGTATTCTTCTATATAGTCTAAATGTAGAGCAAGCCCATAAAATATTAGACATAGAACTTGATACATAGTCTGTTTTAAGTGAGAAAGAAGAAAAAGTGTATATAGAATATCGCATTTATCTTAGCTATTTCTATATGCCAATTTAATTAACGGTTAATTATTCAAATTGATCATATAATATACATTAAGTCTGAAAAAAAGACTATGTAAAAGATAAAACATAGAATTTAACTCTGTAATTTTACACTTTATGCTATCATATTTTTCAATCTAGAGATAAAGTCCATAAAAATGATCTAGAAGTTGAATTTTTCAGTCAAATTTAGGACATTAAAATATGATTTTTTTTTTTTTTGGTGGTGGTCGGGGTTCGAACCCCAGACGTTGCATATATTATGCATTGTCCATACCAACTAAGCTAAGCTCACAAGGACAATATATGATTTTCTATTTAAAATTAAAAAATTTCATCATGGGGCGGATTAATTATAAATTGTTAGAGCCCCAAAAACTCAAAACAAAATAACGAAAACCTCGAACTAGAAATCTAATAGATATCTATAAAAATACATAAAAGGGATCTGCAAATTTTCATAGGATTCCAAAAAAGTCTTGATTTATTTTTATTTTACGACCTAAACATGCAAAATTGCAATTTTTTTCGAGTAAGCATATACTCACTGATCAAATTTTGTTCCCTAATTTTATAAGCATGCTTAGAACATCATAAGAACATTCACCATGAAGTTTTGGAGTTTTCGGAAGTGGAAATAATTAATTATGAATTGTTTAAGAAATTCATAATTAATCCATCCCTAATTTAATAATTCCAAAATTTTGTGATGGAGGTTCTTATGACGTTATCAACATGATAGAAAAATTAGAAAACAAAATTTGACTTGCGAGTATATGGTTACTCATAAAAAAATTGCAATTATGCATATTTAGGTCGAAAAATCAAAATAAATCAAAACTATTTCAGAATGCTATAAAAAAGTTTAGATCCCTTCTATGTATTGCAATAGATTTCTTTCCAAAAAAACTAGCTTAAAATTCAATTTCTAGGTCGAGCTTTACTTTGTTTTGATTTTTAAGTTTTTTACACTTTAAAAATTCATCATTAATTCGTCCCTTGTCGAAAAGTTCTATTTTTATATGAAATATAATATTTTAATGTTAAAATGCCTGCAAAAATCATGAAACAATTTAAATATAAGTCACTTTTATTGATTTTATGTCTACAAGAAAAAAAGTGGAGGGTAAAAATAGAAAGAATGTTAAATTTAAAATCTGTGTTTAATTTTTTTTTTTTTTTTTTTGCTAAGCAAGGAGTAAGGACAGACATTGGGAGGAAACACCGACATACCAATTAGGTTGGCATCCGGGAAACCTCCGTCTTATGCCGCCAAACTCAAAAAATTTATTAAAAAAAAGGAAAAATATATACAAGAAGAGGGGGGACTAGGCCAAAACCCTCAGAAGAAAAACAAACATAAAATGCTGCAATAAACTACTACATACTAAGAAAATCTGTAATTAGGCAAACCAACTTTATCACTAAGAAATCCATATGCACCTGACGATCCATGTGAAGGGTGGTATTATTTGCATGTAAAATATCATGAAGGCTTAATACTTCCAAAACAATACAATGGGAGGAAACAAAAATGATGATGTCTCTCCCCCACAACGCCCAAAGGTTTGGCAGCAAGGGATTTGTCGTAGATTCCAATAGAATATATTCATTGAGAAGGGGGTGAAGTCGGTCCCGTGGAACGTGTCTTGTAAGGTGGTTTACCGTCGAACTGGTGTTTCTTTAACATTTGCTTCTGCTTTTTGGATAACACGGGCACGAATGGAGTCTCTGAACAATGTTTGTAATATTCCTTAATTTTCTGCCAAAGATCAAGATCATGTTGAATTCGAGGATTAGTATGTGTCATTCCTTCCTCTCAGACAATTCGGTTGATGTTTGTATCTTCCAGTTCTGCACCGTCGTTGTCAACAAATTGAGCAGTTGGTGAGACCTCCCTGTTAACAATGTCGACATCAGTGTTTGTACCTTCAGTGATATGCGCAACTAGTGTGTTCGCAGTCGTTGATGTAGTTTCTACTAGATCATCATCAATCGGCTCCTCCTGCACGTTAACATGTTCCAAAGGGGGAGGACCAGCAGCCACCGAAGATGTAACAGCCGGGATAGTTTTGTTCTCTTCAAGAGATAGTTCGGCAGCCTGTGATTCAATTGTCGCCAAGGTCAATAAAGGCTCCGTTGTAGGCAATACACGTTGTGGTACCTCATCCATAACGTCTTGCAAAGCAAAACTAAAGGAATTTTCAGCAATATTCTTAGTCACTAGAGACTGCACTGTAGGGGGTGAGTCGGCCAATGCTTGAAACACGTTAGAAGAACCAATGCCCGAAGGATTGGTATGATGGGAAACCCATTCTTTTCTCTTATTTGGAACCTTCTGTTTCGCTTTGTCAATTGCTGGTGTCTCCACGATTTCTTTCCCTGGGTACAACCACCGACAACTAGATAAACTATGCCCAATATTCTGACAGTGTGTGCAGAATTCTGGCATCCGCTCAAAAACCACTTCAACAGGAAAGGAGAAACCCTCCCGCTCCACCAATATTTCATAAAAAATTTCTTTGCACAATCCAAATCAACCAAGATTCTGGCGTAGTGACCGTACAACCGTTTCGTAGTCGCATTATCAATAACCAATGGCGTTCCCACCGCGCTTGCAATTTCACAAAGAGTTCTCTCCATCCAATATTCTTGTGGGAGATCCATTAGGCGCAAGGGCGGATCCAGACATTTGATATTGGTGTGGCAAAATATTCAAATCAACTATATTTATTAACAAAGTAAATAATTGATACCTTAAACAATATAGCGAAATGGTATAAGTCAGGTTTGATTCCCTGCAACACCCTTTTTAATACTAATAACTTAAAAAAATAAAAATAAAATTGTTCAAAAACCCTTCTCAACAAGAGTTGAACACAAGACACACACATCATTCTATAGACGCTGTGCTCCCCGATTTTCGGATATCAAGCCATTGATTGATTTGAATCGTCAATCTTTGAACTCTCAATTTTTATTCGTGGGAAGGGAAAAAATGAGTAAAAACCCTTATCGAGACTTTGGATTCGGGGGTTGGTTTCGAATAGGGAAGGTGTTAAGCACCCTAAACGACTTCGGTACTCCGAAGGAACCGCTTACCTAGATTATCTTGTGCTAAATTCATTTGGCTTACTTGAAAAATTATTACCTAAAATCTAAGTGAAAGAATGGAGGGAGAAGAAGTATGTTTTTGGTTATTTTTATTTGATTTGGAAGGACAAGTCCTCTGCCTACGTACCCTTTTTGGGAAAGGGATCAAAACCGACGTAGTTCCACTAAAAAAATTCTTTGGTGGGTTAGGTTGATTTTAAGATTTTTGAAAATGGTTTTAAGAAAAGAAAGAGGCCTCAAGGCATGAGATAAAAGAAATGAGTGAGGTTAATTGAAAGTTTGATTAAGAAATAAAGGAAAAAAAGTTATTAAGAAAATGATTTTGAAGTTTTGCATATTTGATTTTTTTGAGAAAAATGATTTTTCTAAACTAACGGTGAAAACTAACGTAACGTCGTAAAAGCGAACGGAAAGCGGTAAATAAATTGTGGTAGTGTCGGTGCAAGTGTCGGTGCTTGTGTTACCTAGATTATTACATCAATTCCTAAATACAACCCTAAGGCCTTTATGCCAAAATAAAAATGCAAGAAATAAAATTACATCAATTCCCTATTTATACACACTAAATCAATGACAAAACAAAATGATGAGAAAATTAAATGTGCATGCTATGATTCAAGACAAAAATTAAATCGTTAGTAACATAAGAAATATCATGGTGAATGAGACATAAGTAATAAAAAGCAAGGAATTAAGACAAACAATAATTAAGATTATCATATAAGAAATAAACAAAATTTTTTTTAAAAGAAAACAAATAGGATGGATTTTTAAAATTAGAGAAAATTAAAATGGTGAGAAAAATATTTTTGGAATTTTTCTAAACACAAAAATGTCAAAAAAATGTAAAAAACAGTATTTAAAAATAAAGACAATTAAAAATAAGAAATAAAAAAAATTGGCTTAGCAGGATCTAATCTGGACCGTTGGATGAATCCAGAGGTCCAAATCTGAATCCAAAAATCTCATCACAGCCATAGGATCTAAGATCCAACGGTTTTAAAAATAAACAGAAAAAATGAAGGATATACTGGAAGCACAGTGACCGTCAGATCAACGATCTGACGGTTCAAACAGAAAACACACCATAGTCCATACAGCGGAACACATACAGGATTTAAAGACAGATCATACAGTAGCCGTCAGATCAAGGAACAATCCAGATCTGATGGCTACTAACGCGATGGAGTATCGTAAAATCATGAATACGCGCGCGTATGATCCGGCAAAAAAGAGAGTACTATAAAAGCAATTTTAACAAAAAAAACAATACAATTCCAAAACACTTCTCTCTCTAAGTTAAACTTAGAGAGAGAAGCTCTCCCTTCTCTCTAAAAAAAGTCACCGGAGAAGATGAGGAGTGGTGGCCGGAGCTGCTCCGGCGCGGTGGTCGGCCATAGCGCCGCCGCGTCGGAGCTTTTTTTATTTTTTTTTTTGAAATTTTTTTACATCAAAAGCTTCTTCTCCTTCTCCTCTATACAAATCCGGTGTTAATTTTAAAAAGGGTAGAGAGATTTGAGCTAGATCTACAAATGAAGATTTGAATTTTTTTTACCTCTTTTTGCTTTGTTGTTGTTGTTTCTGGTCCGATTTGCTCTTGTTCTTCCTTTATGTGCGCGTTCCGTTTTCTTTCTCGCGAATCCGGTCTATTTAGCTCCGATCTGGTTCTTTGAAGCTTGGAACTGGTTTGGTTTGGGTTGGATTTGTGTGTTGGAATCGATGATGATGATTAGTGTTGTTGGAAATTTTGTGTTCATAGTGTTCTTCATGTTCATGAGGTGTTCATATCATTTTTGTTGATCTTTTGTGGTCTGATCCGAATTTGGATGAGAGAGAAAAGTGAAAGGTGTTTGTGAATATTTTATTGGTGGTTGAAATTTCTGACTGACTCTGACGCGTGTGAACAGTGAATTTTTGGACCCTCTTCCCAATGATTAGACAGTGTATTTATAGTGACAAAATAGGGTTGGCTCTGGTACATATCAAAGACCAAAATACCCCTGTTGGAGACTTGGGGACAAAGACTTAACAAATAACAAATAAAAATAATAAGAAAAAAGAAAAGAAAGAAGAAAAAGAAAAAAAAAAGAGGAAAGAAGAAAGAAAGTCACGTGAGTGACTTTCCTTTCTTTGTTTTTTTCAAAAAAAAATAATAAAAAAAAATAATAATAAACAAAAAAAGAAAAATAAAAAATGACAAATAAAATAAAAATAAAATATTAATTATTAATAAAAAAAAAGTCCCTTTGAAATCTGACATGAGGTACTTCAAAGCATCCTCCCTGCCGAAATTTTGTCTGAAATGATTAAAAAAAAACGCGACTTTTAAAATACAATTAGACCTTTTAAAAATGACTTGACCGTTATGACTAAAACTTTTAAAAATAAAATGCGTCTAAAAGTTATAAAAAAAAACGGATGAAGTGATTTTAACTGTTGTAAAAAGCGAGCAGAGACTTAAATGCAAGATGACAGTTTTTTTTTTAATAATTAAAGACGACACAAAAACGAGTTTTAAATGGTAAAAGAAACGGATAAAAGATTTCAAACGGGTCAAATTTGGGTTATGACAGATGCCCCTATTTAAGTTTCTTCGTCACGAAGGTTTTAAAAGGGAAAACTTTTAAACCACAGGGTCGAGGAGACTTAAATATAAACAAAACGCCAATTTTGGACCGTTTGAAATACCAGAGATGCGATGCTAATGAAGGTGATGGTATGACCGAACATGATGCAAGCATGAATGTACAGTTGATGCATTAAGACTGACTTGGGAACAAAAGGATAGGTATCACTAGGGAAGGAAATGATAGATAATGTTTATGATTGCTGTGAGGTAGCTTGAAACGACTGGAGTATAAATGATAATGTTTGTTAATATTGCTTCAAGGTAAAGGTAAGGACATGATTAGCCGACGAGTGGCGAAAGTAAAGACATGATTCGCCGACAAGTGGCGAAAGTAAAGACATGATTGGCCGACGAGTGGCGAAAGTAAAGACATGATTGCCGACGAGTGGCGAAAGTAAAGACATGATTTGCCGACGAGTGGCGAAAATAAAGACATGATTGCCGACGAGTGGCGAAAGTAAAGACATGATTGCCGACGAGTGACGAAAGTAAAGACATGATTTGCCGACGAGTGGCGAAAATAAAGACATGATTGCCGACGAGTGGCGAAAGTAAAGACATGATTTGCCGACGAGTGGCGAAAATAAAGACATGATTGCCGACGAGTGGCGAAAGTAAAGACATGATTTGCCGACGAGTGGCGAAAATAAAGACATGATTTGCCGACGAGTGGCGAAAATAAAGACATGATTTGCCGACGAGTGGCGAAAGTAAAGACAAGACGGACCGACAGGGTTTGCTAACATTGTGGGATAGCAAACATACGGTAAAAGTGAAGACATTGTAAAGCTTGGTATCAGGGGAGTGACTTGATAAAGATAAAGTTGAGGGGAACAGGGAATTTGTCTGAAGACAAAGGGGAATTGTATAGACTGATTACTGGTGAGACCTGCCATTTTGGAACACGTTTGATTTGCTGACATTTTGGAATTAGACACACTGGGGGTGATATCTGAAGATATTGAAATAAGCCATTGGGTAAAAATGCAACTATGTATGGATGATATTTATATGCGTGCTATGTATGCATGAATGAATGAATATGTATGAGACTCATATGACGGTATAATGGTAAGATTGTTGAGACAGGACTGGGCAGGTCTACAAGGAGAATGGCCCGGCATCACTGTACGAACACTCAAAGCCTTCATTGGGGATAAAGTCACGGGGGATGAATCAACCATTGTTAGGGTACAGCCCTTAAACATACTGCTGAGGTAAGTCCTCACAAACTGGGGTAGAAGTCGCCATTTCATCAATGCAACACCGTATTTTCAAGCTTGAATAGTCATTGCCTTTTGTATATATATTTGAAATCCCTAACTTTTGCCTGGATCGTCCTTTCGGATTTTCGATCCACCGGGAAGATATTTTTCTTTTTTTGTATGCCCCAAATTTTTACCTGGATCACCCTTTCGGGTTTTCGATCCACTAGGGCGCTCTTTTTTTTTTTTTTTTTTTTTTTGCAATGACTATTTCTCCTTTGTTGAACCTGCTTGTTTCGGAACAACTGTTGACACATACTTATGTGATACATGTTTTTAAAGATAATATGTTTGTCATTTTTGTTTTTTTTTTTGAAAGAAAATATAAAATCCTTAGAAAGGTTTTCAAAGTTTTTGCTTCAAGTACTAATACTAAAAACGAAAGAAAGATTTTTTTTGCACATAGAATAAACAAGAATTCCAACAAAGAGGCACAGGCTCAAATTGATTTAATAGAAATGGTAACCGGCCAAAGGCATGGCACCACAGATTACAAAGAGTTGGAATATGGTAATTATATGGGACAGGTACATTGAACACAATAACCGCTATACTTCTTAACCACTTTGAATTCCACAGTTTGGATGCTTCAATATTAGAGAACTTCTGACAGTCAAGGTGTCTCGTACGAGTGATGTTTCATCTGATGCAGTTACTTGTCTCGATCCTTAATTTTTGCATAGATCGCCCTTTCGGGTTTTCGATCTATCAGGATAAATTTTTTATTTTATTTTTATTTTTATTTTTATTTTTTATTTTTTTGTCTCTAATTTTTGCCTGGACCGCCCTTTCGGGTTTTCGATCCACCGAGACGCTCATTTTTGGTTTAAGCCGCCCTTTCAGGTTTTCGACCTACCGAGCTGTTCTTTTATATATTTAGACAAAGTATTTCTTGACTGCATCAGAATTCACAGGACGAGGTAACTCCTCTCCATCCATATTTGTAAGAATTAAAGCACCACCATAGAACGCTCTCTTCACCACGTAGGGACCTTCATAGTTTGGCGTCCATTTGCCCCTAGGATCTGGTTGAAAGGATTTGATACATTTGACCACAAGATCTCCTTCCTTGAATTCACGGGGATGGACTCCTTTATCGAATGTTTGTTTCATCCTTGACTGATATAGCTGTCCATGACACAAAGCAGCCATACGTTTTTCCTCAATCAAATTCAACTGGTCGTACCTGCTCTGGCACCACTCAGCTTCAGACAATTCAGCTTCCATCAAGACTCTTAAAGAAGGAATCTCAACCTCTACAGGTAGTACAGCCTCCATACCATATACCAAAGAGAAAGGGGTTGCCCCTGTCGAGGTTCGCACTGAGGTACGATATCCATACAAAGCGTAGGGTAACATTTCATGCCAGTCCTTGTAAGTAACTACCATCTTCTGTATGATCTTCTTGATGTTCTTGTTTGCAGCTTCAACTGCCCCATTCATCTGTGGTCTGTAAGGAGAAGAATTGTGATGTTGAATCTTGAAGTCATCGCACAACTCTTTCATCATGTTGTTATTCAGATTTGTGCCATTGTCTGTGATGATTCTGTTGGGAACACCGTAGCGGCTGATGATGTTGTTCTTGATAAATCTGACCACTACCTGCTTGGTCACATTGGTGTAAGATGCTGCTTCAACCCACTTGGTGAAATAATCGATAACCACTAATATGAAGCGATGCCCATTGGAAGCTTTTGGTTCAATCCGACCAATCATGTCGATGCCCCACATAGAGAAAGGCCACGGGGAAGAGATGACATTGAGCATAGATGGTGGTATATGAATCTTGTCAGCATAGATTTGACATTTATGGCATCTCTTGGCATGATTGTAGCAATCAGCGTGCATTGTTATCCAGTAATACCCAGCCCTTAATATCTTCTTTGCCATGGCGTGCCCACATGAGTGAGTTTCGAAAGAGCCTTCATCTATCTCATGCATCAACTCTTCTGCTTCATGCTTATTCACGCATCTGAGTAGGACCCCATCAAAGTTCCTCTTATACAAAACATCTTCGTTGAGGAAGAATCGACTTGACAACTTTCTCAAGGTCTTCTTGTCTTTGTTGGATGCCCCAGGCGGATATTTTTGAGTTTGAAGGAAGACTTGGATATCATGATACCATGGCTTGTCATCATCAACTGCTTCGGCCGCAAACACATAAGCAGGTCGGTCGAGGAATTGAACATTGATTACTGGTACAGTATTATGACCATTCACTTTGATCATTGAGGATAGAGTAGCTAAAGCATCCGCCATTTGATTCTCATCACGGGGCACATGGTGTAGCTCTACTTTGTTGAAGAAAGTCAGCAATCGTCTTGCATAATCTCTGTAGGGGATCAATCCAGGATGACGAGTTTCCCATTCTCCTTTGATCTGGTTAATCACGAGAGCTGAATCTCCATAGATGACAATTTTCTTAATCCTCAAATCGATGGCTTCTTCGATACCCATGATGCAAGCTTCATATTCAGCGATATTGTTTGTACAATCAAATCGTATCCTTGCAGTAAAAGGGATGTGAGTATCCTTAGGGGTAATGAGGATTGCACCAATTCCACTACCATAGACATTAACGGCCCCGTCAAAAATCAAACCCCATTCGGATTCAGGATCAGGACCTTCACCGAACACCGGTTCATCACAATCTTTCGCTTTTAGATACATGACCTCTTCATCTGGGAAGTCAAACTTGATTGGTTGATAGTCTTCAATTGGTTGATGGGCCAAATGGTCTGCCAAGATGCTACCTTTGATTGCTTTCTGGGTGCGATACACAATATCATACTCGGACAATAACATCTGCCATCGAGCAATCCTTCCAGTTAAAGCTGGCTTCTCAAATATGTATTTGATAGGATCCATCTTGGATATCAACCAAGTTGTATGATTAATCATATAATGACGGAGACGCTTGGCAGCCCAGGCTAAAGCACAACAAGTTTTCTCAAGTACAGAATATCGGGACTCACAATCAGTGAACTTCTTACTCAAATAGTAGATAGCGTGCTCTTTCTTTCCGGTTTCATCTTGTTGACCCAACACACAGCCCATGGAATCTTCCAGTACTGTTAAATACATGATCAAAGGTCTTCCGTCAACTGGAGGAACAAGAATTGGAGGTTCTAACAGATATTCTTTGATTTGATCAAAAGCCTTCTGACAATCAACATTCCACTTCACCCCTTGATCCTTGCGGAGTAACTTGCTTCTCTGTCTTTGGAATAGGCATTTCTCTGATGGCTCTGACCTTGTCGGGATCAACTTCAATACCCTTTTGACTGACGATAAAGCCTAGGAGTTTACCAGATCTGACACCGAAAGTACATTTGTTAGGATTCAACCGGAGCTTGTACTTTCTCAACCGCTGAAACATCTTCAACAAATACTCAACATGTTCTTCTTCTGTGCCAGACTTAACAATCATATCATCTACGTAGACCTCGATTTCTTTGTGAATCATATCATGAAAATTTTTGGTCATGCCCCTTTGGTAAGTGGCACCAGCATTTATCAAACCAAATGGCATCACCACATAGCAGAAAGCACCCCAGGGCGTGATGAAAGACGTCTTTTCTCTATCCTCAGGAGCCATCCTGATCTGATTGTAGCCGGAGAAATCGTCCATGAAGGAGAAAACCTTGCACTTAGCAGTGTTATCAACCAATACATCAATGTGAGGTAAAGGGAAATTATCCTTCGGACTAGCCTTGTTCAAGTCCCGATAATCAACACACATTCTGACTTTGCCATCTTTCTTTGGAACGGGCACTATGTTGGCCAACCATTGAGGATACTCTGATGTGACTAGGAAACCTGCATCAATCTGCTTTCGCACTTCCTCTTTGATCTTGAGGGCCATATCGGGATGAGATCTTCTCAATTTCTGCTTTACTGGAGGACACTCAGACTTCAAAGGCAGTCTGTGTTCCACAACATCAGAATCCAGACCCGGCATGTCCTTGTATGACCATGCAAATATCTCATTATACTCTCTGAGAAGCTCAATTATCCTCTTCTTGACAGATACCTCTAACCATGCCCCAATCTTGATCTCTTTTTTATCTTCCTCAGTACCCAGATTGATGATTTCTATCTCTTCTTGATGAGGTTGAATTGTCTTTCTTTCTTGTTCCAACATCCATCTGATCTCATCAGGAATCTCCTCATCCTCCTCTACTATAGCCTCGTAAACCGGGACCTCAAAGTTGGGAGGAAGCATGGGGTTACTGTGTTCAACGGGCTCATTTATGTTCAGTCTGCACATGATTCATGATTGATTTTAATGAGTAAATGCAAACCTTTGATTTTGAAATTTAAAAGAAAAAAAGAGAACAATTTTTTTGATTTTTCTATTACCATTTTTTCCAGAAAATGCAAAGAATAAATAAAAATAAAGGCCGTGACAGAAACGACGATTTTCATTCATCATAAAAGTACTGTAAGCAAAGACAAAGCCCTACATGATTTCACTTTCGTCTTGGGCAGAACGAAAGGAGTTTTCTTAAAAGTAAAAGAAACAAAAGACAATTCAAGCATATTACTTAGATCGGGGTATCACAGAAGGAATGTCCACAGCAATCCAGTTGCAGCATGCTCCTCCAGGTGTTAAAAAGACAGGTGCCACTCCTCCAGGCGCATCATCGGTAATTGCATTGATCTCTGGTGAATCGTGGATGAATCCGGCACTGCGGAAAGAGCCTTCGGTAGGGTCAAACTTCCCAGACCTACTGTTAAGAAAACCAACCCCTTCCTTGCGCTTGTTCTCTGGTAACTCCACTAGCTGACCCCAACCTTCGGTTTTGCCTTCCTGGATTACCCTCTGTGCGTCCTTCAACGAAGCCATACAAGTCTCAATCTTACCTACACTTCCTTCAGCAGAGAAACCTTGGAATGATGACCCATCTGAACTACTACCACCAATAACAGAGAAAGCAGACAAATTGCTGATCAAAAAGGCTGACTCGCCACTCACAATGATGAGCTTTCCATGGCTTACAAATTTTAGCTTCTGGTGGAGAGTGGATGTCACTGCCCCAGCGTCATGAATCCATGGTCTGCCAAGCAAACAGCTGAAAGAAGCCTGGATCTCCATGACTTGAAAAGTAACCTGAAACTCATGTGGGCCGACTGAGATGGGCAAATCTATCTCACCATATACTGATCTTCTGGTCCCATCAAATGCCCTCACCGTCACCTTACTGGGCCTCAAGAGAGCCTCGGAATATATCAATTGGTCAAGGGTTGATTTGGGCATTACATTAAGAGCAGAGCCAGTGTCTATTAGAACATTGGATAAAGAGTCTGTTCTGCAAAGTACAGAGATGAGTAACGCCTGATTGTGCTTCTTCCCCTCCGCTGGGAGGTCTTCATCACTGAAACTCAGACTGTTACATGCGGTCACATTCCCCACAATACTTTCAAACTGGCCCAAAGTCACATCATAATCCACAAAAGCCTGGTCCAGTACTTTCTTCAGGGCATCTCGATGAGCACCAGAGCTTGATAACAGAGACATAATGGAAATCTTTGCAGGGGTTTGTAACAACTGGTCCACAACCCTGTACTCGCTCCTCTTGATCAGCTTTAAGATTTCATCAGCATCCTCATAGTCAATCTCTTTGGGATGCTCTCCAACTCTACCTTTACCTGTGTTCCGCTCCTTTACTGTTTCTTCGACCAGAATATTAGTGCTTTTCTGAACCACAGCAGGAAGAACGCGGCCGCTTCTCAAAATCTGACTACTCTCGGCAATATTGTCCACAACAGATGGTGAGGTCGTTTCACTTCCGGGTTCAAGAATTGTGCCTTCATATTTGTAAGGTACGGCTTTCTGAGAGGAAGGAGGTACAGGCCTAGGGACACAGATTACCAGAGGAGTGCTAGCGGGCTTTGTACTGTTAGGGTTTATCACAAGCGGCCTCCTAGCTCTGAATATTGGGGTGACAACACAAACACTTTTGCTCTTGATTTCCTTTGTAACCACAAGTTCCTTTTTATCTAGGAGACCTTGCACATCATTTTGGACTTGCATGCAACCACGAGGATCCACCGAACACACCTCACAAGCCTCGTGATCATGACTGAAGAGAGCTACTTCACACATTTTCACATGTATCGGTACCAAAGGGGTCTTGATGTCACATGCGTAGAGAATGCAAGCATCTTCCTGACAATCTTGAATCATATTAACAACAGGCCCATGGGGAGGCAGAGGATTGTTCTGGGCAACATGATCAGGGTCGGCGAAAATTAACTCTTTGCTATTGAGCAGTTTTTGGACCTCTTTCTTGAGGGCATAACAACGTTCCACATCGTGACCTGCTGCCCCTTGATGATAAACACAATGAAGTTCAGGACGGTACCAGCGTGGGAGAGGATCTGGAATGCGAGGGGGTGGTAGTGTGTGAACCAGGTTTTGCGCGAGCAAGGAAGGCAGTAATGCTCCATAAGTCATTAGTATGGGATCAAATTGTTGTTTTTGATTTTACTGATTGTAGGGAGCTTGAGGACGGGGTTGTTGTTGTGGTGGGTATTGTGGCCTTTGTTGGTATGGTTGTTGGAGGTAATATGGTTGTTGAGGGAATTGGTGTGGGTTGTATGATAGTTGATATAGTGGTGGATAGTATGGTGAAGGTCCTTGAGGTCTTGGTGGTTGATAATTTGGGTTCTGGGGAGCGGTCATTTGTGGGGTAATGTTAGCAACATAAGGATGATTAGGGTACACAGGCTGAGATCCGCCATGGGCCACCATGCCGACTTCTTGAGCATTCCTTTTTGAGTAACCATTACCAAACTTCTTGTTACCATTAGTCGAATTTCCTGCAGAACCACCTGAAGAACCAGCTCCCTTACGAGCCCAATCCTCAATACGTATCCCCGTCTCTACCAGGTCGGTGAATTTCTGTGATGCACAAACAATCATTTTCTCTGAATAGCAAGGGCTCAGAGTCTCATAGAACATCTCGGATAATTCCCTTTCATCCAAGGGCGGACGAATCTGGGAGGCCTTCTGGATGAAGCGTTGTGCATACTCTTTGAATGATTCTTTGTCCTTCTTGGTCAAGGACTGCAACTCTTTGCGACTAGGCGCCAGATACGTGTTGTATTTGTATTGTTGCATGAAAGCGTCAGCCAATTGTTCAAACGTAGTAATGCCTTTCAATCCCATAAACCAAGTATGTGCAGGACCGGTCAAACTGTCCTGGAAGCAATGAATGAGCAAAGGTACGTTGTTCCTGTAAGCTATCATCTTCGTAATATACATGGTTAGATGATTTTGTGGACACGAGTCCCCTTGGTATTTCTCAAACACAGGCATCTTGAATTTTGGGGGTATATCCACATCTGGTACCAAGCAAAGATCGTATATACTCTGGACGACTGCTTCTTTACCACGCATGTTACTCATCTCTTTTTCCAAAGCCCCGAACCTCTCTTCCCAATTAACTGCTTTGTCGTCCCCCATCACACTATCAGAATGATAAATCTGCTCTTCCTGCTGTGGCTCAACGTGCACAGTGGGTCCTGCTTGAGTCATAGCAGCCTGAGGAAATAGCTGGCCCATCTGAAAAAAAGGTGAAGTCTGTTGACCATGTGCGAATGGCATTTCAGTAGCACTTGGACGAAAAACCCCATTAGCTGCAAGCGGCATGCCCCAAGGGTAGCCTGGAGGCATGGAATACTGAGGAGTAGAAAAGAGACCCTGGGGGCCAAGAGGACGGAAGCCTGAGTTACCCATAGTTGCCATATTACCAGAAGAAAAATCAGTCATCAGAGGCTGGGTGGGGCCGATAGTTGTAGTAGTAGTCGGAGATGGTTGCGGGGGACCCTCAGGTGCAGCTGTGACAACCACAACAGGAGTTGAATTGGAGATTGCTGCTTGCTCTCTCTCAGCCATCATAGTTTCCATCATAAGTGCCATTCTTTCCATCTCTCCCTTGAGGTTAACCAGTTCCTCTCTGAGCTGAGCGTTTTCCTGTTCTGCCGCTAACATCCTCTTCTTGATATGAGCTCGAGTGTTGTGAATGCGAGTGGGTTTGTACTGAATACGCCGGGCCACTTTGCTTTTCTGAGGCAGAAATGAGGAGAGTATGAGACTTGATTTTGACACTTTTTATGAATGCAATATGATGCATGATATGCTATATGCCAAAATATGCAATTTTTATATATATTTTTTTTATTTTTATTGAAGGACCTATAGAAACAATTTTGTAAACATACCAACCTAAACAAATCATAAAAAACAAAGTTGATTACAAGATAATTCTCTTTCTAACAACAAAGCCAAGAGATAGACTTTCAAAGTAAAACAAGATAATTCCCTTTAAACAAAGTGAACCAAGGGATAGACTCCATAAATAAAAAAAACATCAAAAACAAACTAAAAAGACTCTCAAGCCTCTGAAGCGAACTAATCCTCAAAATCGGAATGCGGCCCATCAAAGAGATCCATGCGTTTCTTCTTCTGCCCGGGAATTTGATCAAGTGCGGCATCTTTCTCCTTGATACTTTTTCTCAGCTGGGCGATTACCACATCTTTCTTATGGCTATCATAGGCTTCTTGCTCTAGTAGGACCATTACAGCCTCATACTCCTGATCCTTTTTCTGATACTCTCTTTTCCACCTATGTACTTCACGTTCCGCCTCAGCTAAACGCTCTTGGTATTCCTTCTCGGTGTCAAAGGTCGTAGGTAGGGGTGGTGCTGGAGTGATTGCAGATACAAATCTTGATATCTTGTAAGGCATCCCAATTTGGACAGCTCTATCTATCACCCACTGAGTGTATGATTCATGAACGGCACCTGTCTTCTTCCCTAACTGGCCTTTGTCTCTTCTACGAATGGCGTGCCAAGCTCACACAACCTGCTCCCTCATGCCTTTACTGTCATCTATGTTGAGGTAATATACATTCTCTAGATAGATGCTGAGAGGTTTCCCTTCCATGGGATATCCGAACTGGCGTCGGGCAAGTGTAGGATTGTAGCTAATTCCTCCTTCCAACCCAAGAAGTGGTACATTGGAGAATTTCCCACAACTGTCAATAATGGTTCCTTTGTCATAAACCCGATCGTACCACACTACCTCGGCTGGAGTAAGGGACATGAGTCTTTTTGACCAAAGAAGGTTTTCTGGATTGGTGGTGAAGCGAGGAGTTCGGGGTAAGTGAGAGGTGATCCACCGATATAGCAATTGTGCACAACAAAGGATAGTTCCACGACCAGCTTGAGTGCGTCTATGGATGGAAAGATAGGTATCGCCTAATAAGGTAGGGACAGGGTTCCTTGACAAGAAAATTTGGATAGCCTTGATGTCCACAAAGTTGTCGAGGCTAGGGAAGAGTACGAGGCCATAAATAAGCAAGGCAAGGATGGAGTTAAAAGCATAGGCAACCCCCATTTTGTCAAAGAATGTGGTCCTTTCGTAAAGGAAATCGGTGGAGAAACCCAAAAATTTCCCCCTAGTGATGAGATGTGCTTTCACTTCGTCCGTTTCAAGATGGAGGGTTGTGGCAATGGTTGAGTGCTTGGGAGTTTCCTCGAGGCCACTGAAAGGTACTTTGTCCAACACTGGTAGATTAATCCAACAAGAGTACTCCTCCAAGGTGGGAAGGATCTGGTAATCTTGAAAAGTAAAGCAATGGTAGCCCGGGTCATAGAACTGAACAAAAGCGTTGAGAAGCCCTTCGTCGATATCTGTCTTAACAACACCCATCAAATTTCCATGTTGCTTGTAGAAATCGTCCGTACAAACCACTTTCTTCCCTAGCTTCCTCAAACTCAAGAGATCTGGCTTCCTGAAACTATACTGCCTAAGGCTCCTCATATCTACAATGTTTACAACAAAGCTTTTATAAGTCCTTCATAAAAAAATTTTGATGAATGGAAAAAATATTTATGAATGGATGCATGTATGCATGATAATACTAAAGCACACAGGATGCTGGAGTCAAAGGGTAACAACGCCATTTGGTAAGGACTAAGGTTTTAAATTGCACATGTAACAAGGGTTCTACCCAGTTCCCAAAGTCTTTAACCACTTCCGAATATTTATCGGGTGACGGGAGTACTCCCATTCCAATTATATTCGTCGGAAAGTCTCGTTTGGGTGTAGTATCGCGTATCAATTAATTCAAGAGTACTCTCGATTAGCCACCGCACTACGTCCTAAAAGGCCAAGATGGGTTAAAGGTGACTAACGGTCCTCAACTTCAAAGGTCACTTGAAAATAGCATGCCAAACATGAGTACTCACGTTGACAATATATACTTCCAAGATCCCTCCGTTGAGTGGGGTTATCACATGTGCCAATACCGAAGAGTACTCTTGGCATGGAACTATGATTATACCACCGTCCTATCTTAAGTTTCCCTCAAGCTCGGGTGTAGAGCTTACCTCACCACTCACGTAAACATGTAAGAAAATATTTACAAAGCGTAAACAAATAATAAAGCACAAAATAAAGAAAGTAAGGTGGGTTTAACCCGCATAGGATCTAAGTCCCCAGTGAAGTCGTCATTCTGTGCTCCCCGATTTTCGGATATCAAGCCATTGATTGATTTGAATCGTCAATCTTTGAACTCTCAATTTTTATTCGTGGGAAGGGAAAAAATGAGTAAAAACCCTTATCGAGACTTTGGATTCGGGGGTTGGTTTCGAATAGGGAAGGTGTTAAGCACCCTAAACGACTTCGGTACTCCGAAGGAACCGCTTACCTAGATTATCTTGTGCTAAATTCATTTGGCTTACTTGAAAAATTATTACCTAAAATCTAAGTGAAAGAATGGAGGGAGAAGAAGTATGTTTTTGGTTATTTTTATTTGATTTGGAAGGACAAGTCCTCTGCCTACGTACCCTTTTTGGGAAAGGGATCAAAACCGACGTAGTTCCACTAAAAAAATTCTTTGGTGGGTTAGGTTGATTTTAAGATTTTTGAAAATGGTTTTAAGAAAAGAAAGAGGCCTCAAGGCATGAGATAAAAGAAATGAGTGAGGTTAATTGAAAGTTTGATTAAGAAATAAAGGAAAAAAAAAGTTATTAAGAAAATGATTTTGAAGTTTTGCATATTTGATTTTTTTGAGAAAAATGATTTTTCTAAACTAACGGTGAAAACTAACGTAACGTCGTAAAAGCGAACAGAAAGCGGTAAATAAATTGTGGTAGTGTCGGTGCAAGGGTCGGTGCTTGTGTTACCTAGATTATTACATCAATTCCTAAATACAACCCTAAGGCCTTTATGCCAAAATAAAAATGCAAGAAATAAAATTACATCAATTCCCTATTTATACACACTAAATCAATGACAAAACAAAATGATGAGAAAATTAAATGTGCATGCTATGATTCAAGACAAAAATTAAATCGTTAGTAACATAAGAAATATCATGGTGAATGAGACATAAGTAATAAAAAGCAAGGAATTAAGACAAACAATAATTAAGATTATCATATAAGAAATAAACAAAAAATTTTTTAAAAGAAAACAAATAGGATGGATTTTTAAAATTAGAGAAAATTAAAATGGTGAGAAAAATATTTTTGGAATTTTTCTAAACACAAAAATGTCAAAAAAATGTAAAAAACAGTATTTAAAAATAAAGACAATTAAAAATAAGAAATAAAAAAAATTGGCTTAGCAGGATCTAATCTGGACCGTTGGATGAATCCAGAGGTCCAGATCTGAATCCCAAAATCTCATCACAGCCATAGGATCTAAGATCCAACGGTTTTAAAAATAAACAGAAAAAATGAAGGATATACTGGAAGCACAGTGACCGTCAGATCAACGATCTGACGGTTCAAACAGAAAACACACCATAGTCCATACAGCGGAACACATACAGGATTTAAAGACAGATCATACAGTAGCTGTCAGATCAAGGAACAATCCAGATCTGATGGCTACTAACGCGATGGAGTATCGTAAAATCATGAATACGCACGCGTATGATCCGGCAAAAAAGTGAGTACTATAAAAGCAATTTTAACAAAAAAACAATACAATTCCAAAACACTTCTCTCTCTAAGTTAAACTTAGAGAGAGAAGCTCTCCATTCTCTCTAAAAAAAGTCACCGGAGAAGATGAGGAGTGGTGGCCGGAGCTGCTCCGGCGCGGTGGTCGGCCATAGCGCCACCGCGTCGGAGCTTTTTTTATTTTATTTTTTTGAAATTTTTTTACATCAAAAGCTTCTTCTCCTTCTCCTCTATACAAATCCGGTGTTAATTTTAAAAAGGGTAGAGAGATTTGAGCTAGATCTACAAATGAAGATTTGAATTTTTTTTACCTCTTTTTGCTTTGTTGTTGTTGTTTCTGGTCCGATTTGCTCTTGTTCTTCCTTTATGTGCGCGTTCCGTTTTCTTTCTCGCGAATCCGGTCTATTTAGCTCCGATCTGGTTCTTTGAAGCTTGGAACTGGTTTGGTTTGGGTTGGATTTGTGTGTTGGAATCGATGATGATGATTAGTGTTGTTGGAAATTTTGTGTTCATAGTGTTCTTCATGTTCATGAGGTTCTTGAGGTGTTCATATCATTTTTGTTGATCTTTTATGGTCTGATCCGAATTTGGATGAGAGAGAAAAGTGAAAGGTGTTTGTGAATATTTTATTGGTGGCTGAAATTTCTGACTGACTCTGACGCGTGTGAACAGTGAATTTTTGGACCCTCTTCCCAATGATTAGACAGTGTATTTATAGTGACAAAATAGGGTTGGCTCTGGTACATATCAAAGATCAAAATACCCCTGTTGGAGACTTGGGGACAAAGACTTAACAAATAACAAATAAAAATAATAAGAAAAAAGAAAAGAAAGAAGAAAAAGAAAAAAAAAAAAAGAGGAAAGAAGAAAGAAAGTCACGTGAGTGACTTTCCTTTCTTTGTTTTTTTCAAAAAAAATAATAAAATAAAATAATAATAAACAAAAAAGAAAAATAAAAAATGACAAATAAAATAAAAATAAAATATTAATTAATAATAAAAAAAAAAGTCCCTTTGAAATCTGACATGAGGTACTTCAAAGTATCCTCCCTGCCGAAATTTTGTCTGAAATGATTAAAAAAAAACGCGACTTTTAAAATACAATTAGACCTTTTAAAAATGACTTGACCGTTATGACTAAAACTTTTAAAAATAAAATGCGTCTAAAAGTTATAAAAAAAAACGGATGAAGTGATTTTAACTGTTGTAAAAAGCGAGCAGAGACTTAAATGCAAGATGACAGTTTTTTTTTTTTAATAATTAAAGACGACACAAAAACGAGTTTTAAATGGTAAAAGAAACGGATAAAAGATTTCAAACGGGCCAAATTTGGGGTATGACAGACGCATACCACTCGGCTAACCATGGAACTATGGCATATTAGCGACTTATATAATATATAATAATTATTTAAATCAAGTATAAAAAAAAATTGGGGAATAATCTGGTGTGGCAACTGCCACACCATGTTTCATATTAGATCCGCCCATGATTAGGCGAATCCATACTTGAGCATGAGTGTTTTTCTGTTTGTGCATATTAAAGTCACGAGTCCATTCAAAAAGGCGCAAAACACCTGGCTTCAAATTAATTGTTTCCATCGCCCACACTGAGCGCATATCAGATTCAGAAGCGAAAAAAAATTCAAAATAACCTCGTCCAAGAGACATCAGCGGCCATGGGGCAGAGGTCTTCCATTGTTTCTGAAGTTTTTCATGAATTTCAGCTGAGGAGCATGGCTTATCCCCTTTGTTTAAGACCAATCTCCCTCGGAGATTACGCTTACAGCAGTCAATACCTTTTTCATACACCGTCTAGAAATACGGATACTAACCAAGTCCCCTCGGATATTAGGCTGCGGGAATTCAGGTTCATTCGAAGCAGGAGATGAGTTCGACGATGACAACACTTGGGGAAAGGATGGAGCAGGAACTCGCAGAGCCTGTCACGCCACAAAAGGTTGAGTCGCATCAGGAATTAGCACGGCTGGAGCGGTAAACTCAGCCTGCCAATCGAACGGCATGATCGCTTAGAGGTATTACTTCAACAAAACTAATATAGAACAACACATAATGAATTGCTAACCCACGTGAATGAATTGTAAAACTAGCAAATTGAAGGAAAATAAGAGACAGCAAGCCGATTGAGAATTCAAGCGGCACCGTCATGCTTCTCGTTCTCCATCCCTCTTTTGCTGAAATTTATTACAAGTCATATTTCAGATTTCACCTATATTACAAGGTCCTATAATGCTATTTTGTTTTTGTACAATAGTAGTGTTAAAATTCGTATTCTATGAAGAAAAAAAATGTTAAGATTCGTCGGCCAAAATAATCATCAATTTTTGTATGACCTTCCACATAATTTATGATTAATTTTTTTCATTGAAGATGTAGTGTTTGCGAACAACCCATTTCTCCCTCTTTTAATATCTCCAAGCAACAACAAAGGAAAAATGCGAAGTTCAATCCGATTTTCAACTCCCATATCCTTCTCCATGGCACCTGAAAAAAAGAGGGGAAATATCAACATAACAAAATAACGGTTGTGATATTTACATAAAAAACTCCATCTAATATTCAAATTAAACCAGGTTCCACATTTCAATTTAAAGCAAAGATAAGGGACCAAATTGAAAGTTTTAATAGTTATGATGAGACCACTTTAAAATAAAGAATTAACTTAAGTAATTGAGTGATCAATATAACCTAAAAATAATTAGATAAGTTATGGGAAAAAATGTAAAACTCATAGTAGTAAGAATGCTATCATTGTCCATATTGACAACTTCCTTTCAAATCTCTCTATCCTTGACCTCTATGATGATAAAAGAGAAATGATATTTGTACATCCTTTTTTGATAACTTTTAGACAAATTTTTCTAATACCCACATTATATTTTTACTCCTTCTCTTCATTTTTCTCTCTCTATTGTTTTTGACCAATAAGAAGAAAGAAAGAAAAAAGAGATTGTCATAAAAGTTGTTAGCAAATGGTTGTTCAAATATCATTTCTGATCATGATAAAATTATGTGCAATGTACTTAATACGGTACACATGGGATGTCGGAGTATTTTTTTTCCAGCCATTTTATGGATCATTGTATGTGCTTTTGATATGGTGTAACTCACGTTCTCAAATTTTTTAGAGTAATGATATTTGAACAACTATTTTAAATAATTTTAGTGAAATTTTTTTCTTCTCTTTTTATTGATCAAAAACAATGGAGTGAGAAAAAGGAAAAGAGATAATAAAAGTATAATGTAAGTATAAGAGAGAAAGTTGTTAAAAAATTGTCACAAATTAATTGTACAAATATCATTTCTCAATTTTTAAAAAAGAAACCCCAAGCCTCCTTTTTCTCACCATCTTGTGCAACATGCAACATTAGAGATCGTTTGCACGCGCGGTACAACCAATTCAATGATGATAGCCCAATTCGATGATGGTTTTGCAATTCACAGAGAAAATATGTCATGGATATTTTTGAAGAAAATGTCTATTAAATTCCAAACCAACTTATACTCCTATATGGATCCAAATATCAAACTCCTAATTAATGATGAAGCCTCTGTTAGATTCAGGGAGATACAGAGATTGGTTGGAAAATTGAACTATCTCATAGTCACTCTTCCAAATATTTTCTTTATAGTTAGTGTGGTAAGCCATTTTTTAATTATCATTTCCAAGAACACATGGATGTTGTAATATGGATTAGGGAATATATCAAATGTTCTTCAGAAAAATGCCTCATTTATGAATATAAAGGACATACCCAAATAATTGGTAACTCTGGTGCTGATTGGACAGACTCAACCATTGATAGACAATCCACTTATGGATATTGTGTATGTGTTGAAGAAAACTTTGTATCTTGTAAAAGTATGAAACAAAATATAGTTGCTAGATTGAGCGTCAAGACAAATACAAGATCATGCTATTAGTAACATTCATGTGACCTCATTTGTTTGAAACAGTTAGTCAAAGAGCTTCAATTTGAAGAGGCATGGCCAATGACACAGATATGTAGGGGTGTTCGTCGTACAATTTGGTTTAATTTTGAGGCTAAAAGTTATCCGAACTGCAAACCAATGTGGTTTGGGTTGGATCGGTTGGTACAGTTTTCTCCGAGATAATACAATTTTTGTTTCCTACATTAAAATCAAGTTAAAAAGCTAAAACACAACATATTTTAAGCAATGTTTCTGATAGTGTTTTATATTTCATCCAACATTAAAATTTCATTTTCATCCAACAATGTTTCAAAATAATAGAGACCAAATTAAGAATGTGGACGAAAAGTAATCCTATTATGTAAGAAATGTAAAGGACTAAAATTTTATCATTCTCTAAATGTTCAAGTAGCACATAAATAAAATTTTAAAATAGTAAAAAGTAAAGAAGAAACTTAAGAAGAGAAAAAAGAACAAAAATCATTTTATAAAAGTTTTTAGGCTTAAGTGTATTTTGGGTCCTCTAACTTTCTCAATGTTACGATTTTAGCCCCTTATTGGAAAAATGATAAATTTAGTCCCCTATTTTAACCCCTTTGTAATATTAATCTTTTTGTCCAATTTTGACTCAATCAATGCCTCCATAGCATGTCTTGTGTGTATTTAGGTAATTAAAAAAAAAAAACACATAATCAAAACTTGATCTTGAAGTTTTTTTTTTCTTTCCAGGATTTAAGATATAGATAAATATTATATGTTTATTTCCTAGTTGAAGATAAGATAAAGATGAAGATGTAGATATAGAATGTGGTTTTGGGGTATTTTTTTTTTTTACCTAGGTTGGATTGGAAGAGATTATTTTCTGGATATTTTAATTTTTTGATTTCATTTATTTAATTTAGAAAATGGTTATGTGGTTTTTATTTTTTTTAATTCAGTAATTACATTTGTGGCCCGCCACATAGGCATTGATTGGGTCAAAATGATTACTATTGCAAATGAGCTAATTCATTAGGGATTAGATTTGTTATTTTTTTTAATAGGGGGTCAAAATCGCAACATTAGAAAAGTGAGGGGGACCAAAAATACACTTACGTCAAGTTTTTGTTGAGTTTATATGAGTATTGGTCTAGGTGACACATGTTTAATTAATGTTTTTCTTATGTTGCGGTTTTGTTTTGTTTTGTTTTGTTCGGTTGATGAAATAAAAACCGCAAACTGAACCAAACCACGCGAATGAGTAAGAAAGTGATCTAAATACATCCGAACTAAATGTAATTTTTTTGCGGTTTCTATTTTGATTGGTTCCGTTTGAGGTTTTTCTATTGGGTTGGTTCGATTTCGAACATCCCTATTAATATGGGATGATCAAACAACTTTGTATATTGCCGTAAATCAAGTTTTCATGAGAGGACTCAACATGTTGAGATAAACTGTCATTTTTTTTCATAGAGAAATCAAATCAGACAACAAGATCACAAGCTTTGTCAATTTCAATGATCAATTGGCGAATGTCTTTTACAAAATTCCTGCGGGGTCCTTAAATCATTTATATATGAAGCAAGTTTGATGTATTTGATTTATATGCTTTGGTTTGAGGAAGAGTGTTGATATCTAAACTAAGTAGTATATTTTGTAAATATATGAATAGCTTATTATTTTATGTTTAGTAAAAAAAGAAAAAAACACATTCTCTTATGTTCTAGCATATTTACTAGCATAGTCTATTGTAACTGTCCTAAATTGTATATAATGAAAGCACTGAGGTGTAGTTGAAGCACACGGTTTCGTCATATGTTTCACATTCAAAAGTTATTTTATATTTTATGGTGTGTAATGAATTAAGAAATGCACAATTATGATAATCAACTACCTTGTTCTTCTTTTTTTCACCTTTGATTCAACACTTTATTTATTTTTGTTACTTGTTGTACTTAATGTTTGGTATAGTATAACTATGGGTCTTGCTAACTTAAGTGCACATGTGCACATCTTAAAGATTCTAAATATAACAAGTATTTATTGAACGTAATTAATTCACATGAAGTATTTAACTTTTGAGAAATAAATTAACACAATTTCTGATATATAATTTTTATCTTTAATATATTAATAGATACCTTTAGAGCATATGTTAGCATTTCCCTATAACTATTCTGATTTCATGACAAATTTTTAATTGCATGAATAATCGGAACCATCCTAATATTTAGTTTTGTAATGCTAGAGTTTTTGTTGATCTAGATATGAAATTTGAAATAAGCTTTCTTTGGAAGAAAAAAAATTATTGCTAGAAATAGCCTACAAATCCTCATCATGATATACAAATATTATCTTATTCTCACTTGGATGCATACACTTCAAGTTGTTGGTTTTCACTACTATTGCACTGCTTGGTCTTCAAATCAATCTCTTTGTCACCTTCTTTCCCCCACAGCAACAAATACAAACCCATGATGACAATAAATGCACCTATGAGGCTGAAAATAATTTTGAGAAGCAAATTTCAGAACCCTAATTAATTATGCTTGAAAACTTGTACATCGCTGCATATTCACAATAGTAATTTCAGAAGAATTAATTTTTGATACATTGTAAGTGAAAAGTTTTACCTGCCCAAATAAAAATTTTCACCAAGGACAAAGTATGCTAGAATTGCCACAAATATGGTAGAAAGAGGGTTAAAGACTGTAACAAAAACTGGTCCTTTTTTCTCAGTGCACCACAGTTGAATGTACGTCAACAAACCAGCAACAAAAATCCCCTATCATTGATAATGATTGATATATAAAGTTAGAACTCTTGTTTTGGTAACACTTCTATAACAAAGACATTGTACTTGCTAAGATACTTAACCCCATATAATATGGACCACAAGTCAATGTTGAATCCTATAATCCATGCTGAAGGGTTATCATGTTCTACTATTATTGTGAAAACAGCTGATTGTACTGCTCCCATAAAGCACATCCATGTAGTGAGTGATAATTGAGCAGGGTATCTTTTTAGAGTAGATGCCTGAATATCCAATTACAAGCAATATATTAGAGTTGTAATGATTTCAGAGTAAACAAGTCTCATATCTTTTAGAGCCAGGCCAAGTCAAGGTTAGGTTTAGGGCTGTATGACGTAAAATGTTTGCATAAAACATATAAGGACGCATGCTAACATGTATCCTTATGATATGGTTAAAAAAGAAAAAAAAATCTTTGAAAAATGCACCATTCAAAATAGATAATACAAATGTTGCATTTCTGATGAAAATTTTCTAGTTTTAATATTTAATGAGTTTCCTTCTAAATTAATTGTTAGCATTTGCCAACTAAAAACTAGTCATGAGTTAAGATGAGAACCTGCATAATGTAGCCTATAGAAGTTGTGACACAACATGAAATTGTAACAAGTGAACCCTTTAACCAACTCTCATGGGTAGAAGCACTTTTCTGTTGAATATGGATTAGAGGACCCCACAAATTTCTCATTATAGGTCCTTTGTATAGTGTCATGGTCATAACACCAGCTAAGGAGATCAAGGTCCCAAGTACTTTTGCTATGCCACGTGGATTTCGAAGATCAATAACCTCAAACCTGCATTTTAGTCAACCAAAAATTACGGAGACTGAAAGTGTTTAGAGGGACTAAAAGCAAAATAAAAATTATAGAGATTAAAAATATATTTAACTCAAACCATAATTTAAAGAGTTTTAAACCTGAGCGCCACTGCAATAATGAAAGTTAGGGAAGCTATGGTGTTGTACATGGAAGCAAGAAATGTTGGAGAAGTATACTTTAAGCTTGCAAAGTACAAATTGATAGACAAACTGATCCTGCAATAATATGTTAAAATTATAAAATTATCTTAAAACTAATCCTGTAATTTTTTTATTTGTTCTTACCCTAATGCTGAAAGCACAAAAATCTCCACCAAAAGAGCAAATGTCAGCTTTGGTCTTGCACTTCTGCAAGAAAAACAACAAGTACAATTTTTATCAAGTAATGAATGTTCTATCATTTATTATTATACCAAAATCAATTGTTTCTCTATGGTATCCTTAATCGGTGCCTCAGAGGCATTGGTTATCATGACCCTTTATTTATTTATTACAAACAAATTAATTCAAGTGTGATCATACCACCATTGCACCCTAATAAAAACAACAAATAAGAACTTGTATGCATTTGAAAAGAAATGTACATGTACCTCTCCAGAAAGTATGCAAAAGGAAACATCGCAATCCCAGCGACAACGTGCCGGTACGTAACATAAACATAAGGACTCATTCCATGATTGAACGAAGCTTGAGTGATAAAAAATATTAAAGTATAGCCAACTTGGGTTAAGACCATGAGCAGGTGTGGCTTGAACTCTCTGTATACAAGCAGAAGAGAGAATATTTTTTGCTCCATAAGTTTATAAGTGATGTGGTGATGTTTCTTTTCTGCACTTATAGAGGCTCAACGCATGCACATTATATATACAACTTAAATTCCTTTTTTGGTGGTGATATCTTTATTTTTTGTGGGGATTGAATATGATTCCTGAATGCATATAAAGGGTGATTGAATGTGATTCCTAAACACATTATATTCCTGATTACGACTTCAGAATAGACATTTTTGTTCGAAGGGACTTCAAAATAGACATGTAAAGTGTTGTATTACTTCATAAGTATTTTATTAATTTAAATTAAATTTGATTGCTTATATCATTTAGCTTAAATCAAAATTAACTTACATTACAAGAAAATCACTGGTTTGCTACGAAACAAATGGTAGCTAACTCGTTGCTAGTTTCTAGCAAAACTCATTTAGCTACCATTTTGTTGTGATTTAGCTGTCACACCGGCCGTAGCATGGATTGGGCGGCTAATTAGTTACCGAATAATTTTTTTTGTTACAATGTTTTAAGCATAAAATTTTCACCATCGTTTAAGGAGTTCAAGATCAAATTCTTGACCATTTATCTTAAGAGTCCAAATTCTTTACCACTTGAATAAATTTATTCTTGGTACTCAATTAACGGTTTTGCTATGGTTTAAATTGTTTTTATTTTTATTTTTATTTTACTAAAGGTTAAAGTTGGTACTCAATTAACCTAAATTTGAATACCCTTGCGTGTTCAAGAGGTGTTATCTTAATGATTAAAACTTAACTTTGTATTTTTAAAAAAAGTTTAAATCTCATCTGAGACTGTTGTAATATAATCATCAATGTTATTGTGATTAATAAAATTTCTCATTTGTGTACCAAAAAAAATAAAAAAATTCTCCTTTTGCAATTTTTTCTTTTAAAAATAACCTTGCACCGTTGCCAACTTGCTGCACATTGAAAGACACATAGCTATCTTTTATCAAAAGAAAAATAGACACATAGCTGCCTTCGAATGTTATTTTTTTATTAAAGGCCATTGAATTTTTTTTATTTGTTGATAAAAGACCTTTGAATTTTTGTTACACCCTTTGAATGTTTTAAACGTTATAACATTATTTTTTTTAAATATTCAATTTAAAGGTTGATTAATATCAACGTTCATTAGTTTAGGTTCAATTGAAATCGATATAAAACTCTGCAAAAACTTGTTAAACTTGAGACCTACGAAGGAACACATCTCTTGATCTCAAGCCCTTCATTACATCAAACAAAAGTTTGAACATTAACTTAATTGCTTTAATTTCAATATCGATCAGT
This sequence comes from Medicago truncatula, assembly GCF_003473485.1. Taxonomy (NCBI): domain Eukaryota; kingdom Viridiplantae; phylum Streptophyta; class Magnoliopsida; order Fabales; family Fabaceae; genus Medicago; species Medicago truncatula. The sequence goes on along the minus strand of NC_053042.1, from coordinate 36,856,314 downwards.
TATTGTATTCTTATTGTCTCAAGTTACTTTTACCATAATACTATCATTTATCTTTTAAAAAAAATCATCTTGCACCATGGTTACATATTAATTTTATTACTTTAACATAAAATTTCTTGTGTGAACCATTAAAATAATAAATATGTTGACCATATTACCTTTGATTATTTATTAAAATTTAAAATTACCCTCAACTTTATTTTTTTAGCTTATTTCTGTTCTCCAATTTCTTTACGTAATCACTAAAATTTCATTACACTTGTTTATTTTCCCTATAAAAAATAAAAAAAAATCACACTTGTTTATTTTTTTCATTCTATTCCTTAACTTTTTTTCATATTACTGCAACAACGATTTTTTTTTTTTTTTTTATAAAATCAAATCAACAATTATAACCTTGATTTTTCATGTAAAAATAGCTTTTACGTAAATCGAATCAACATTTAAAACCCTATCACGCTTGTTTATTTTTCCATCCTACATTCCTTAACCTTCTTTTTTCTTTTCATGTTATATTTTTTCTTCCAACACTTTGTTTGTGAGGTCTGTGTTAAAAAAAAAAAAAAAAATCATCTTTAGTTGATAAATCACATTATATATAGTTGAAGAATCACTTCATGATTTCTTTTTTTTTTTTTTTTGAGGAAAATGATTTCTAATTTTTGGATATCTTCTTGGGAATACTTATTTTTTGTCTTACCCTTTTTATGAGGACTGTCTCATCAAGCTAAAAGTTGTTACATAGTCAAATTCGTGAACTATACAAATGTTGTATAATTTTAAGGGTAATATAATAATTTAGTTATAAATCCCTAACCTTATGAACTAAACATATATTTAAATAAAATTATTGTCCTCCTCTCAACTTTTTTGAACCAAACATATATTCCATAAGTTTGGTTATTCAACAGGTGCCTCAGAAGCTCGTCTATCCATGATGCATTTAGTTTGCCTCTTTAATGCTTGGGTAATTTGGAGTGAACAGAATAGCAGAATTTTTAAAAATAAGACAACTTCATTCCATCCGCTTATGGATAAAATTAAGCTGTTTTTTTTCCGATGCCTGAAAATAAAATATGTTATTTTTATTTTTGATTATCATAGTTGGTGGCTTATTCCTTTTGTTTGTCTTGCCATTGGTTAATTTTTCCTTTTGTGTTTATTGTCGGTCTCTTTATCCCGTTGCTAGTGTTGTCTACACTTTATTGTTCTTCTCTGATACGTCTTGTGTTAGGGATGATGTTTTTTTGATATTAATATATTTCGTTTTGTCTTCTTAAAAAAACATATATTTAATTAAAATACATCACATCCTTTCACTTCCTCTCCCCTCTATTGAAATCTCACCTCTCTCGTGGTTCCGTTAAACCAAACAGACTTTAAGGTATGAGCAATTACATACACTTTCCTTCTAAAAAACTCTACCAAAGAATTGAAATGAAAAAGAAAAGAGAAAAAAAATATCCCACGAATTAAAATAAGGGCATATGTTAGTATACAACAAATATAAATTATGCACTGAAATTGTGTCAATTTATTTTCAAAAAATTGAAAGAAAAAAGTTCCAATAAATAATTGTTATTTGTTTTTTTTTTTTAAATTCGGTATCCAATCTAAGAATCGATTAATCTGAGGGGATCAATCCCACCATCCACTTGCAGGGACCCCGTTTAAAGCCAGAGCAAGCTCTGCATGGACTTAGCCCACCAAAATGGGCACCAGAGGAAATCGAACTTGAGACCTCTGAAGGAGTAAACTCCAAGATTCCAAACCAACCACTAGGTCAACCCCAAACGAAATTTTTTTAGCATATACCATTAACTTTGTTAGCATGTCGGTAAAAATAATAGCCTTAAGTTCAACCTTGTTATCCTAATCTTGGTCTTGTCCTCAACTTGCTTTGAATCCAACTCAAAACTCAAAAGTCGCATCGGAAGCAACAAGTTCAATTTGTCCATTGAATAGCACATAGGAGGCATGTGACTTTCCTTTCATGAACTAGAGAATAAATTCTTTATTGATATTTTACTCAAATTTTTAACCAATATATTTACTCAATTTCTATGTACATAATTAATTGATTTTATTCATTTTTTATAATGAAATTCTTCGTCACATTTGTTTATTCTTTTTTGCGATTCTTTGTTTCTCAATACCATATGTCGCCAAATTAAACACATGGTTTGTCGTTTTCCTAGAAAGATTTTGTGGGTTCAGCCAGGGGGAATATTTGAGTTTTTGCTGTCCAAAGGCCCATGATCTGAAAATTTAATCAAAATAGATAATGCCAGAGTTTTTTTATTCTTCTAAATTCCACAGTGGTCTAATTTATCTGGGGTTCAAACCCCGACCACTATCAAAAAATTGATAAATTTAATTCAACCTTAAGTTGAGGTAGGAACTCTATCACTAAATTGTGATTTATGAATATAAAAAAAATTGTGATTTAAGAATTTAGTTGTTACAACTTTTGTTTTTGTTAGGGCTATAGATTTATGGCGAGTAGGAAATTTATGTCGATGACAAACCACAGTGGATTTTGATTAAGGTTTTTTTGGACAAGTGTGTCAAGGACTATTGAATTTAGCGTATGGATATAAATAATGAGTGGTCTAAATTTTTTTAAGATAGCATATTATATTTTTAAATTGGCCTTGACTTATCTTTACAAAATGGATTTGTAAGGTTGATAAGTGTCAAAATCATGTTAGTTTACATAACATTTATTAAACTTGTTTGGCAAGTAATTTATATAAAAACCCTCAATTTATTATAGATACATAATATTTATAGTCTTAAGTCAGTTAAGTTTATTATACTTATTTCTCTTCTATTATGTAGGGTTTTTAGCTCAATTGCCAAAAATGATTAAAAAAAAAAATAAGAATTATAAGGCAAAACACATTTGCTAGTCGAGTAAGAGCAAGCTCAAAGCGTGGATTTTATAAAGATCAAAGAAAATTGAAAGGGTAAATGCGCTACGCGCGATAAGTTGACATTTCCGTCTCTTTGAAGAAACATCGAGTCGCTAGCGAGCTGAATTTGCCTAGCGAAATTTCACTTTTGCAGGCTGTTAAAAAGGCAGCTCAAATCAACTAAAGAAAAAATATATATAACAAATTCATATAGATAAAGCAAATAAAAGCAAGTGAGTACGTGATGTTGTTACAAATGCTGCAAAAATAAAGCTCAACCTATGAAGATTACAACATATAAGATGAGATAAAAAGACAGCTAGAAAGCAAAAGGAATGGCGGTTGTGAATTAAGAAAAGAATAAACCCAAGATTGAAGAAAGAATGACCATTGGTATAAATAGAAGATTGGACTTGACTTATGGTGGATCACGTTTTACACATACACATTTTGGGTTCTTTAGATAATATACAAATTCCAGTATTCATTATGTCTTTGATTTGATTATATCCTTAATGCTTTTTTTGGCGTTCATTCCAAAAATGATATTATTATTTAGTAAGTACGAGACCTCAACTTTTTATGTAAAGAATTTGAATTAAATTATGTGTAGATGTTAATGCTTAGACATAGTGTTAGGTTTGCATTCATATAAATTATATGGTAATATGTTATTGAATCAATCGGCTATTATCGGAAGTCAATTGATATAATGGATTTCGCGTCATTAGACGTACATGTCAACATACGATGAAAGATAGATGGAGATGTAATCAAACTAGGAGGATATATAATCGATCAAGAAAATAATGAATCTTAATCCCAGCTAAATAATATTTCCATTATTGTTTTATTATTTAAACTACAAAGACCAATTTATGCACAACTAATTGGTCTTTTCATACACAAAATAATAATATTTGTCAATCAGTTTTAGCATCTCTATTAATTAACAAATCTTAATCTCGACAATATAATCTTTCTATTTTTGTTTTATTATTTAAACTGCAAAGACCAATTTATGCATAAACGGTCAATCTTTTTACAATCAAAATAATAATATTTGTTGATCGATTTTAGTACTACACGAGTCCTTGTGGATTCGATATGTATTCTTCTTTATCAAAGGCGTGAAGAGTTTCACTCTTTATAAACTCTAATTAGGCTCTATCTTTATTTAATGTGTGGTACTTGATTTTTCCAATATTTTTTCACTTTAAGACTATGACACTTTGGGTGTTTGATGGTGTTTATATGCTTAAATGTTTTGTAGTTGTTTGATTATCTACATTTACAAGGCCATGAGTTCAAGCGTACATTTGGATTCACTTATTTAAGCTTATATATTGTTATAGCTTATAAGCATTTGGCAGAGTTTATAGAAAGGCTTTTATACGTGTTTAGTCCGTGCAAATAGGGGTCATTTAAGAATTGGTCCATGAATTTGTTAATTCTGGCATTTCGCCACTGCAAAATTTAATTATTTAAGATTTGGTCCATCAACCTAGTTAATCAGTGCCACACCACTCATTAGCCAACGTGTCACCTCTGATTGACTTATTTCATGTGAACGGACCAAAATACCCCGGAAATCCTCCTCTTCTCTTCTCTTCATCTGCGACATTCTCTTCTCTGTTTCTTCTACATGTTGCTCTCCATTTTCTAGAAATTCCCATCGATCGTGTATCCATATAGCATACTTTAACATCCCCTTTCATAAACAAATCTCGTTTATTCATTTGATTATGTACAAAATTAAATAAAAAACCAGTCATCTCAAGGATTTTGTTTTCCTGGATCACGAACTGCTCTCCATTTTCACAAACTGTTCTCGTTTTTGTTGTGTTTTTGTGCAAATTAACCCTCGGCCTCCGTGCTAACATGGTGCATATTTGAAGAACAACTCGTCGTCGTCGTCGAGCAAACTAACCCTCTGCCACCGGGAAAACGTTGTGTCCATTCGTCGCAACTTTTCGTGCTCGCAGGTGGCTATGTTTTCATGCTTGCAGGTGGAATGATTCGAAAGTTCTGTGCTTGATAATTGATGGTTTTGTTTCTATATTGGAGATTTTCTGGAGAATTTTTCAAGAAAAAATATCGTTTTTGTCTAATGGAAGAAGAAGAATAGGAGGGTATTTTGGTCCTTTTAAATTTGTATGGAATAATTAAGGGCATTTTTGTCCATTCAGTATAGCTTTTAATGACTCAACATCATTACCTCTTAATCAGTGATGTGGCAGTCATTAAATGGATTTAGGGACCAAATTTTAACTGATTAAATTTTGTAGCGACAAAATGTCAGGATTAATAAATTCAAGGACTAATTTTTAAATGACCCATATTTACAGGGTCTAAACACATAAAACCTTATAGAAATTGTGACATGCCTATAAGTTGTTTTCATCTTTTTTTCATAAGCACAACATATAATTTATGAAAACAACTTATATAAAAATAGTTTAACTTATTTTATTTTTATCTATAGAAAGAACTTCTACATATGATAAGTATTTATACCATAAACATTTAATTAAGTTGTTTATCCATACACAAAGTCTTAATGGGTATTTATGCGTTTGATTTACTGTGACATTTTTAGTCATGTGCCAAGTTGGGATGTTATGGAAAAAATTGACAGATGCAAGAAAAGAAGGACTATGAATATTTGATATATACATTTGAAACTCGTCTAATGAGTCATTTGGATGATCATCATTGTCTAATTTGTGTTAAGTGGTTTTTTCTTTCCTTAATTATTTACAATCCATTGATGATTATTGGAATCAAACTGAAACAGGGCAGATGATTATCTCAAAATTATACTAGTATAATAGAAAATATATAAAATGCTAACAACTTTTATGCTCGGGGCTATATTGCATTTGTTTAAGCATGACACGATGCACTTGGGGAAGCTTGATTTAATAGTAAATGCTTGATTCATAACATCTACATCTTTAGTAAATATGGTCTTATTCCTTTCTTTGGCTAGATATCTTTGATTAGACACCATGTTGAAGGAATGGAGTTATCTCTCAATACTATTAGTGGAACTTATCCTCAGGTTGGTCCAACGTATGTGTGGAGGCCTAATGTTAGCACTAAACAAATATATCCGAACCCTCTTTGGATGAAGATAACTAGGCATCTACATATTGAAATGTCTGTTGTGCGGATTATTTGGAGAGGAATGTTATTTGAAAACCCACTTTTAAAATAATTTATTAGACAACTAAAATATATAAAAAAATGTAAGGGTTGATACAAAATCAAAGCAATTGAAGAGAAATTAAGAATATAACGTGTGAGTATGAGAGAAAAAATTATCACAAAAGTTATCATAAAATGATTGTTCAAATATCATTTCACTATTTAGAAATCCCAAAATAACTTGATATTCTTTTGAGAAAGCTACTACTTTTGATCAACTTGTCAAAATCAAAATCGGCGACGAAGCTAAGCTAATTTTTTTAGGGGGCTAAATGTATATTTAAGGGGGGAAAATGAAGTTTCATTGTTTATTATTATTATTATTATTATTATTATTATTATTGTATTTGTCCAATTTTTGTCCACGTAAAACAATATAGAGATTAAAATTGGACAAATTTATTTAGGGATTTAACTTGATTTTTTATTTTATTTTTGAGGGCCTATAAATATATTTAAAATTTAATTGCTATTCACTTATAGTAAAACAAATTTTACACCGTCATCAATTGGAAATTCATTATATTGCATGTAAGCCTGATTCGTAATTCTGTTTTGAAAATAACTATTATATACTCTATTCTAACCCTTATATTGTCTCTCCTGAACTTAGGTCAGCTGATAGAGGCAATACATAATATATATAAGTTCTGGGTTCAAACTCTAACCACCATTAAAAAAAAAAAAAAACTTATGCTTATACATGTATCTTCCATGATATCTGATATTTCTTGAGAATTCAATTCTTGGGTTCTTAACATGAAATCACTCTGATACTCTATGATTTCGTCCAATCATCTGCATTGCAGGCATATTGTTAACTTTAGAAAAACAATTGGAATCATCTATCTACAGTTTAGGTATAAACTGTTGGTGATCCTTGTTGAAGAAGTTTCATCTTATAGATAAACAACTTGTTGAGAAACTATTACCATTACCATCAAATTGGAACTGCACGGTGGTGCAATTTAAAAACCAACCATAGAGAATCCAATTCCTCCACACACAAAAATACGTCTACACTTTTTACATATACTATTTTTTAAGATAACTATGTTTCTGGTCCACAAAGTTAAATATGTACATTTTTCCTACATGATTGGAATCAAAATCATAAACAGAATAAATGAAGTTATAAGCTGTGTGAATATACTGACGGATTTTTCCTAAGGGTCCTCTTCCACCGTTTAAATAAATATTATTTTTTGGAAGTTTTAGGTCATGCGATACCAGATAATACGTGTGGTTCACTATGTTGTCTTCTTATTTGTTGGCGGATTTTGCAAGGGACGGGAATGGAATGCTTAATTATAGATTTCCTTAGCCATTTCAGGTCCTTCTTTTCTGTATATATTTATTTTTTCTTTTGAGAGTTTTTTCCTAGTCCCCCTTATTGTAAATATTTTTCCTTTTTTTTTTTAATAATATTACGTATTGGAAAGGCGGTAGAGCATGGGGGCTTCTGTTGGGTGCCAACCTAGTTGGGATGCTTCAGATTCTCCCGGATGCCTAACTTTCTCTTGGACTTATCGAAAAAAAGAAAAAAAAAAAAAGAATATACTGACGGCGTCGGCACTAATTTTAGTCCTTATTTTTATTTATTTTTTAAAGAGAGAAGCATATTTTTCAAAAAAAAAAAAAAAAAAGAGAGAAGCATATATCATTTTATTATGGGTTAAATATGTTTTTGGTCCCTATAAATATATCAAATTTTTGTTTTAGTCCCTCTAAAATTTTCCTTCAACTTTAAGTCCCTCAAAATTTTTCCATCTTCACTTTTGATCCCTCTTTTAAAGTAAACTCATATGTAGAATTTATATTTTTGAACAAAATTTTGCAAAAAAATTCATAATATTATAAGAGCCTCTCCCAAAAAATATTAGAATTTTTTAACAAAACATGAATCTAATATGAATTTTTATATTTTTTATGGTTAAAAATTCATAATTAATTTATGTTTTGTTAAAAAATTCTAATTATTTTGATGAATTTTTGTTACAATATTCTATACATTTCTTCATAATTTCATTAAAAAAATATAAAAATTAACTTAAAAATAGGGACCAAAAGTAGTGATTGAAAATTTTATAGGGACTAAAAGTTGAAGGAATATTTTAGAGGAACTAAAACGAAAAGTTGGTACATTTATAGGGACCAAAAACACATTTAACTCTTTTATTATTGAAAATATGTTGAATACAATTTGATATTTCTACCAAAATCTGAAAACTATCTGAAAGTGTGACCCCCTTAGTTAATCTATGAGTTGTCTCATTTACTTGTCTTTTTACAAACTCAACACTAGAGTTGACATGATATTGTTCAAAGATAGTTTTACAATTAAGGATAATCACAATTCAAATTTTGTAACCAGAGAAAGATTCAAAAATTTCAATAAATGGAGGTCAAGATTGTCTATTATAAATATTTATTTTATATATATATATAACCAATAAAGGTGACATCATTATATTGTGCAAATTAGGAACAAAAATTATATATGATAAAAATGGCTTCAGTTTTTTTTGTGGTGGTCGGAGTTTGAACTTCAGACCTTTCATATATTATGCATTGTCCCTACCAACTGATCTGAGTTCACGAGGACAAAATGACTTTGGCGAGTTCTTCAAAAGTGATTTGGTTAAGAGGAGGATAAGAAATAAACCAAACTTTTATTTTTTACAAAAGAAATAAACCAAACATAACAAGTGAAGACACGCTTCTTCAAAAAAATAAAAAAAGTGAAGCCACAAAAAGAAGAATTATAATGGAACGTGAGAATATGAGGTGTGGGGTTGATGAATGTGAGAAGTTAAAAAACAATAAATAAAAAATTTGAATCACCGTAAACCTATTAGTTTCCCACTCTAATTTCCCCTTTTTCTTTCATAATACAATACATTTGCCTTTTAATATTAATAACCTTACGCCTCTTGCTTAGAAAGAAAAAGAAAAGAAAAAAAGCCTCTAACGACGAAAACTCAATGAGATGTGTAATTTGAACAATCATTTGTGAGACAATTTTTGGGACAATCATAAATTTACAAATAAAAATATATATTGACTCAGAAATTAAAACAATAGAGAGAAAGTAAAAATATAATAAATATAAATGATATAATTGTACAAATATACTTTCTCAAACTCAATCCGCATACTTTGAATAATAAGTATCATGATGTGATTGTTTTTCTTTAGTGTCGTAAACAAGCTTTTGTGGGGGCAGTATGAAATTGTATGTGGGGTCATCATCTAAATTTATATAGTTATTGGTTATAAAAATAATGTACAAGTGGGATCAACAGCTCCCAATGGCAACAATGTAGATACATGACTCTCTCTAACATCATGATGTGTAGATAAAAAAACTATCTATTACTTTTTTGGCATCAAGCTCAAAATCGATAGGTTCAAAATGTAATTGATGAATCAATTCTAAAGCTGATAACAATCCAAAAGTTTCGCCAACATGTACATCACAAACTGGAGTAAACCATTCAGTTTTTGCCAAAACAAAAGTGCCTACATCATCCCTTATACAAACTCTTATTCCCAGTCTATTATAAAGATGGGAGAAAGAAGCATCAATATTGCACTTAAATATTCCTTCAGTTGGTTTGATCCATTTCACATTTCCTACTTGTCGCGGTTGTGCACATGATGTATTACAAATCTTACATGCATCTTACCAATCATGAAACATAGATTTTACTCTCTCCACAACATATACTTAAGCATCAACTACCTCATTTCATACTCTATTGTTTCTTTGTTTTCAAATACTCCACAACACACAACAAAATAAAGGCACATCTTCCTTAGATAAATCGTGTAATGCTTTGAAGATAATATTCTTGCTATCCATATCTTGTTGTAACAAAATAGAAATAGAAATAGAAGAAAAGAAAGAAAGCATAGTCCAAACATTTAAGCTACCTGGACATTGAAAAAATAAATGAAATGTATCCTCGTTGTCCATCGTACACAGTGTACAGTTCATAGGACATGTGGCTCCTTTATCTTTTAGACGTACACGAGTTGGTAAGCAATTCCTACATATTCTCCACATAATCTTTTTTTACCTTTGGGGAATCTTGAGCTTCCAAATGAGATTCCAAGAGCCTTGTACCTTGAAATGAGATGTATCAAGTAATTCTTACACACAAAAACGGTATGCACTACGAACACAGTATTCACCATGAATTTCTTTTTTCCAGTTGAGTCGATCGTCCGTTACTGATGAGTGTAGTGGTGTGTTCACTATATGTTCAACCACCTTGTGATCAAAAATTGACAAAGGAAAAGTAGATTTCATTCCTTGCGCTCATATAGCATACAAGCTGTGAGATAAGTGTAACATCATTTGCAATCCATTTGTTATATCAAACCTAGATATCCTCACCATCACCTATCCTCTATTGCTTCCGGCTTTGAGAATAAATTTAAAATTACATATGTTTCGCCATACTTAGGCCTAATTTTTGTCCTTATATTTATGGAAAAAGTGCACAATTTTTTTAAAAATGAAGGATAAAAATTGAATAAAATTTATACAGGATTAAACTTTAAATGTCATAATTTTATGGAAACTAGAAATACTTAATAAGAATATTATGTATGGGAACAAAACTGTGTTTTCTTGTTGATTTAAACTTCTAATTAGTGCTATGGACCCTGATTTTTGTTTTTGGTCACACTTTGTACACTGATTTTAAATGCTTGTGCCTGCTAGATGCAATTCATTTTTGCTTTACTATTTCTATTGGTTTCCATCGATGTATATTGTCATCCACGCTACTTTTTCATGCACCAACACTTTTAACATGGTCATCTCTCAGTGCTATTCTTTTTCTTAGAAGAATACATAATCTTTTTCTTTGAGGAATCCATAGAACAAACGATGATCTATATTCTATATTAGAACCAATTGTACCAGTCAACTTGCAATTTCAATGATCTTTAGGTATTGGACCATAGTTATCAAATTGTAGTTCAAATATTATGAATAATTGAATCAAAAGAACTATTTTTTGAATCGTGAATCTAATTTTATATAATTAATAAATTGTAAGATACATTGTCAATAAAATAAATGAAATCTACCTATCTGTTATATTTATTAAAATAAACCCTTAAATCCTGTACCAAAAATAAAAAATAAAAAACCTTAAATCATCTAGTAAAAATGGCGTTTACACCACCACTAAAAGTGGGTACTCTTGCCTTCTCTCCCTCGATCTACCATCTTTCTTACTGGTCTCTGGTGGACAATATGATGTGCCTTAGTAATGAAACATGGTCTCTAACTCGACTCAGCCTTCACATTCAAAATACGGAAAACACGACAAATACTATTAAGACCAGTTTCCAGATTGTCGCAGTTGCTCCTTCAGATTGTATGGTTCGATGGAATAGCAACAATCACGGTTGTCATATTCTCAATGTGGACGGAAGCTGTATAGGAACACCGACTCAAGCTGGTTTTGGGGGTGTTATTCAAAACAGTGCATGTTTCTATCTCTCGGGATTCTCCGGCTTCATTCCAACCTCGACAAATATCTTTCTCTGAAGCATGGGTACTCCAAACATGGAGAAGTACCGGTACCGGGTACATGTACAATACTCATAACTTACATACCTATTTTTACTTAGTTGTTTCGTCGTAGTTGGTGAAAATAGAAACTTACGGGCGGTGGAAAAATAACCAAAATTATTTTCCTTTTTATTGTATTTTAATTCTCTCTCTTGCTTTTGGTGAAAATAGTTGAAGGGTGCACAAAAAAAGTAAAACTCTAAAACAACATGATAATAGAAGTGTAGTAATTCACTTGAAAAATCTTTTTTGTTGATGTTTTATATCAATGTACATGTACCTTCATTTTTTAAAATTTACCGTATTACGTCGTACCCGTACCTATGCATCATAGATATTTTATTGCTTGCAGAGCTCACCACAATTCACTGAGGTTTACTCCTGGCAACGGAAATGGGAATCGAGGAAATGGCTTGCTAATCCGATTCCCTCCTATCCATCAGACTCATCACTGACCAAGCTTCTAAGTATCATGCCTATGTTGTCTTAATCGGATATCAGAGCTCTTCTATCTTCAAGAAATTTCTCTATTCAGCATTGTCTCATAGAAGGAAACCAATGTGTTGACTTCATGGCTAAATTAGGAGCTTTTCTAATGAGGATTTTTCTACCCATCCTACTCCTCCAAGCGACATCCTAACCCTACTTGCGAACGACGCCATGGAAACTTTCTTCCCTAGAGCCTAGGCTTTTTCTTTTCCCTTTTTTCTTGTTTTTCTTTTTGTTTAGCTTTGTAAAAAAAAAAAAAAAAAAAACCCCTTAAATTGTTTTGTTGACATCTAATCAATTTTTTGCAACGTAATAGAAATTATGTCATGTTATTGATATTCTGATGTGTCACACAACACTTGATATTGTAATATTGTTGTGACTCGTTATTTCCAAACGGTTTCGTTTTTTAACTTTTAAGTCTATTTTGTGGTGTGTAATGAGTTATGGAATGCACATTATGATAATCAACTATCTTTTTCTCCTTTGATTGGGAGAGAATCTTATTTAATTTTGTTACTGGTTGTAAAACAGGAAGGTAAAAACGAACTTTGTGAAGCCTTGGTTTTGCAAAAAACGTATATATAGCCAGAATAAACCTACAAATTCTTCCTCAATCCTCATGATGCAAAAACTTTATTCTATTCTCACTTGGATATACACTTCTACAACCTTTCCAGCTAAAGTTACTGATTATACTATGCATTCTGGGTCTTCACTATTGCACTGCTTGGTCTTGAAATCAACATCTTTGTCACCTTCTTTACCCCACAGCAACAAATATAGACCCACGATGACAATAAAACCACCTATGATGCTGAAAATTTAATGAAAAGAAAATTTCAGAAATATTATTATGCTAAAAAATAATGTTATTTTTCTAAGAAAAACGTGTCTACTGACTACGTATTCATAGTTGTAACATTTAGAAGAGTTTAACTTTGATACATTGTCGATGTAAACAAATTTACCTGCCCAAATAAAGTTTTTCACCAAAGACGAAGTATGCTAGAATTGTCACAAATATGGTACAAAGAGGGTTAAACATTGTGACAAAAACTGGTCCTTTTTTCTCAGTGCACCATAGTTGAATGTAGATCAACAAACCACCAGCAACAATTCCCTATCATTGATAATGATTGATGTATAATGTTAGAACTTTATGATTTGGTAGTACTGTTTTAGAAAGATATGAATTATTCATTATACTAACCCCATATATTATGGACCACAAGTCAATGTTGAATCCTATAATCCATGCTGAAGGGTTATTATGTTCTACTATTATTGTGAAAATGGCTGATTGTGCTGCTCCCATAAAGCACATCCATGTAGTGAGTGATAATTGTGCTGGATATCTTTTTAGAGTTGATGCCTGAATATCCAATTTCAATATATTAGAGTTGTAGAAAAATATAAATGTTGCATTTTTAATGAAGATTTTCTACTTTTTTGAATCTATAATCAGTTTCTTTAAAATACTTATGATCATTTGCAAGCTAAAAACTAGTTATGTATTAAGGTGATTACCTGCATAATGTACCATATAGAAAACGTGACACAGCATAAAACTGTAATAAGTGAACCCTTTAACCCACTCTCACTAACAGAAGCACTTTTTGGTTGAATATGGATTAGAGGACTCCACAAATTTCTCATAATAGGTCCCTTGTATAGTGTCATGGTCATAACACCAGTTAAGGATGTCAAGGTCCCAAGTACTTTTGCAATTCCACGTGGATTTTTAATATCAATAACTTCAAACCTGCACTTAAACCAACTCTCTTATATACATACATTAAAAATTACAAATACTCCAAAACATTTTTAGTCAAACCATTATATAAAGAACTTCAAACCTGAGTGCCACTGCAATAATGAAGGTAAGGGAAGCTATGGTATTGAACATGGAAGCAAGAAAGGTTGGAGAAGTATACTTTAAGCTTGCAAAATACAAATTGAGTGCCATGGTGATCCTGCAATAATATTTTTAAATTATACAATTTATGTTTCCATACTTCCATACAATGTAATAACATACATTTTTTATTTGTTCTTACCCTAACAAAGAAAGCACAGAAATTTCCATAAAAAGAGCAAAAGTCAGCTTGGGTCTTACTTTTCTGCAAGAAAAATAACAAGTGCAATTGTCATAAGATAATTGATCAAATGTGATATCATCTATGATCATACCAAATTCAGTTGTTTATTTGAAACAAATAAATTAATTGATATGACTCAAGATTTCTGAGTTTCAAAGTTCAAACTCAAAAAACCAACAAAACTTCTAACTTGAACGTGTTTGAATTGAAGAGAATTAAATGTGCATGTACCTCTCAAGAAAGTACGCAAAAGGGAGCATCACAACACCGGCGAAAATATGTCGATATGTAACATAAACATAAGGACTCATTCCATGATTGAAGGAAGCTTCACTGATAAAATATAAGAAGGTATAGCCAACTTGGGCTAAGACCATGATCAAGTGTGGCTTGAACTTCTTGAATCCAAGCAGAGGAGAAAATATTTTTTGCTCCATAAGTTCAGAGATGTGAATGTGATGATGTTTCTTTTCTAAACTTATTTAGAAGCATAACTCATGCACATTATATATATAGCTTAGGTGATGGGTTTATTTAATTTAATGGCTTAAATATGTATTTCATTCTTGCAATTAAGGGTCGTTTAAAAATTGGTCTCTGTATTCGTTAATCCTTGCAAACTAGCCTTGCAATCATTAATCATTTAAAATTTCATCCTTTGACCAACTTAATCATTGCCACGTCACTAATTTGATGACGTGGCAATCACTGCCACATATGAAATTCCAATTTTACCCTTAAAAATAGGACAAAATATTGAAGAAAGAATTGGAAACCCAAGGATAAAATTGGAATGTCATGTGTGACAGTAATTGCCACGTCGTCAAATTAGTGATGTGGCAGTGATTAAGTGGGGAGAGAGACGAAATTTTAAATGATTAAACAATGCAAGAGTAAACTGTCAGGATTAGCGATTACAGGGACCAATTTTTAAACGATTCCTAATTGCAAGGATGAATACATACTTATTTAATTAATTGAATGTGATTCCTAAATGCACTATTTATGGTATCCTGTTCTTATTAAAATCCTAATATAAAGATTTATTCAAATTCCTGACTAGGAGTATGTAAAACAACAGTACTCATAGAATCCAAGACACTAGATATATTGTGAATTATCATTGTCAAAAAATTACTGGTTGAGTGTTACATGACCAATATTATAAGTGCATGTAATTGTTATAAAATCAAAAAGGATCACTCAATTTTAAACAGAATGAGTTCTCCCTACTTGCTTGAACTGGTCATTAGGAATAAACTTGACTAGAAAACGATATTTGACTATTACCTTAGGGGGTATAATGTTATCTTAATAAATTTAAACATAATAAATTAAATCAATAATAATTGACGAACTCGCTTGGGTTGGTCTAGTAGTATTGACTTTGGATTGGAGTGTGCTCCTCCTCAAGGTCTTAGGTTTAATTTTCTTTGATGACAATTTGGGTTGGCTAAATTAGCTTTTTCTAAAATAATTGACATAAGTATGTTATTGTTACATATTAAATTTATTACTAACATGCAATTGTTCAACTCTCAAGAATAGAATATGTACATATATCTTGTCAAAAAAAAAAAAAAATATGTACATATATATGTTAATATTTTTTTAACTTTCAATTTATTTACTCGATATATATGTGGGTGTAATTTTTTTATATTACAAGACACTTGTAAATTATATTACAAGACACATGTAAATTATATTACAAGACACTTGTAAATCATTTTATCAAAAACAAAAGACACATGTAAATCATGAACCAATATGACTAGTCCCACTCATATATCTGAATGGGACCTTTTTTTTTTTTGTTGCTCTTTTTTAGGACCTGTCCAACTTTGATATGTAATTATTTTTTATAAAAACAAATTTTTATTGATCACGATGTAACTAGGATAAGATGTGGAAAGCCACCTCAAACAAGTGAAATTCTTGGTCACATTTCTTTATTCTTTTTTGCAAATCTTTGTTTTCCGAAAGCATTTATCGCCAAATTGAACAATGGTGTGTGTCGTTTTCTTTAGAAAGATATTGTGGGTTCTGCCAAAGTAATCATTTGAATTTTTGACTCAAAAATGCTAATAGCATTTCATTTATAATGATATGTTGAATACATGTAGAAAATCCCCAATATTTTTATATTTTGATTCAATTGTTACATTTAATACAACCATGTTTGGATTGGATGCCTAACATTACAAGAAAATAAAGAATAAGAATATTAAAATTAAAAAGGTAGTAGTACATATTGAAACAAATAAAAATGGATTGAATCAGTCCACAAATACTAACTTAACTTGCAAAAGAACCGAAGTTACCAGCAATTAAAGTTCCAACTTTGATTCCTTTGCTTGAGTGTGTAAGTTTTTTTTAAGTGATTATTGTGATTTCGTCTATAAAAAAAAGATATTGAATCAATTGTAGATCGGTTTTCAACTTAGTTCAATCAGAATATTGATCAAATGAGTTAGAATCGACCAATAAACTGGTCTTTTTATGTATTTAATTTATTGAATCGATCTATTCAATTGTATATTAAAATATAGGTAATAACTCGTTTGACGTGTTCCGTAAGTGTAGCTCAGTTATTAACTATCAAAGACATTATTTGCAAGGGTCGGGGTTCGAACCTCAAATTCCCTACTTCTCCACACTTTAAAAAGTGTGTGATCTAACCAATATACTACTTGATAAAAAAAAATATTACGCCTTTGGTGTTTATGATACCAAAAAGTTTTTCTTTTTTGAGAGATGATACCAAAATGATAATAATTGAATAAGAGGTGTTTTATTTGAACATCCATTTATATAATAACTTTTGAAACAACCAAAATTTTATCAAAAAAGCGGGGTTTCGACATAAAAATCAAAACAATAAAGAAAGGAAAAACATAATGCAAGTAAGAGAAAAAATTGATTGTTTATTGTCCATTGGATTATGTATTTATAACACCATGACTACCATGTTTTGCGGCCAAAAACTCCTTTAGTTGGCTATGATGCATTTCGCTATCCCTTCTTGACAAATTCCTTCTGGACGTATAGTACCACTCTTGTTCAAATATCATTTATCATTAAATAAAGAGAAATGATATTTGAACATCTATTTTATGACAACTTTTGTGACAACTTTCTCTCTCATACTCACATTACTTTTTACTTTATCTCTCTATTGTTTTGGTTTTCGTGCAAATACCAACTTTTTCTTTGTAAATTATGATTGTTCCAAAAGTTGTCAACCAAATAGTTGTTCAAATAACACTCCTCTTAAATAAATGTAGACATTACAAGATGGACCAACAAAATTCCATAGACTACTGCTTTCTTTGCCAAGTCATCAACGTTGCCACCTCATTTTCAGTATGTCTTGGTCTACCGATCCCTAGGTTTGTCCCTTTGGTAGGAACAAGATTTCATAAGCATGTGGATGGATGGAACTATATAAAAATCTTTATTAAAGAAAGAAATTGGTAATCGTTGCCCGAGTGAGTACCGGTTAAATATATTAAAAAAGAAAGTTACATCCTCCGATCATCAATATAAACAAAAATTTAATTTTTAGATTCATTCATTAAATTATATGTAGTCCTAATCCATAATACATATTTTTAAATAGGTCATCTATTCTAGAACAAATGGAGTATTTATTTTATTATTTCCTTTTCCAAGTTGTGCATATTAATTCATTGTTCATTTGGATGCATAACCCACGACCATGGAGTAATTTTACACAGCTCATGTATCTTTGCTTTGGAGCTCACGACTTGGATTTGCATTTTAAAAACTCTTGTTTATTTGGATTTGCCAATCACGTTTACAGGCTTTACTCCATGATTAATAATTGAATTAATATGATAGTGAGTCATCACAAAGTCAATTCAAAGCTTGGCAAAGATCAAAAAAATCAATTACTCCCTCGTATCAAAATATAAGTAAATTTTATTTTTTAGATTCATTCAATTAATGATGTTTTGAATGAACCTAAAAAATAAAATTTGCTTATATTTTAAAACGGATGGAGTATCTGATTGAAATTCCAATTATGATTTGACATTTAGTTGGTGGAGTTAGCTATTTGGTTTTATGTCTCATTTTATGTCTCATAACTCATCAACACGCATTTAGAGCTATAATTTATTTGAAATTGGATTACATATACCGATAATTTAGAGCATCCACAATAGAGACATTCAATCTTGAGGTCTTAAACGGGTCTCACATATACACATCATTTTTTTATAATTTTTTAATAATAGTATCTAATAGGTACTCAATCACTCCAATAGAGAACCTCTAACAAAAAGCTTAAATGGGTCCCACTAATAACTCTTTATCATTTACATTTCAACAAAAGCAACTCAACAGTGATTATTTTATTAAAAAGTGATGCGGGACCCACTTAAGAATGGAGGTCTTAAGTAAGACCTTGGGTCTTAAGAGACCTCCAAAACTTTTTCCCACAATAGGAGTATCTATTAGGTTACCGTGTCTTGAATGGTGAAGATCTCACCAATGTGGATGGTCTCTATAGATGAGATAATTTAATTGTTAATAAGGCTTACAGAATGATTGGTGAGATTCCCACTAGGTTTATGCTTATTAGTTGAAAACGGTCCCACTTTGATAATTTTGAATTTTTGTGATATTAATGATTTTTTTAGAGAGAATGATATTAATGATTTTGTCTCTATATCTTTTTTAATCATTTTATCTCGATAAAATAATTTATTTTGATTATTTATATATCATTCTCTTTCATCAAAATAACCTAAGTCGTCAAAATCGTCAAAACTTAAAATCTTTCAAATATTTTCAGTCCAACCTCCTTTGATAGGATGGATACAATTGAATATAGATGACTCTTTTAAAAGAGAGTGGTCCAAACATGAGATTATTCTAAATTTATTTGGCATAGTAGTGCCTATGGGTAGTATGTCTCAAATATGCTAGCCATCTTAATTTTAGAGTAGTGGAGTTACCCGTTGATTAGCAGGTGGTGCTAAAATCTCTAACCTCTAATGAGAATGGTAGGTCCCTTGTTGAGAAAAATGGTCGGTCATATATTTGTGAAACTAATCAATATTTGGATGCAATTAGTTGCTCGATGACTTTTAAAAGTGTTTAACTACGAGTCTTATCTGTCTCAGTTTAATCGGTTGTTGGATTGTTAACGTATTTGTAATTACCCTTTGTTTAATTTCTATGTAGTTTTTTTTTTTTTCTCTGGATTTAAGCCCTCTTATAATTATTATTAAAAATTAATTTATTTGGAGTTTGGCCTCTATTTATTAATATTTTGTTTTCTTTTTAAATTAAATTAATTTTTTTTTAAAGGAACGAGGTTGAATTTTATTGAGAAAAAAACTATAAATTGTTCTCTTTATTTTTATTTTTCTTGCTGCTAACTCTCTACTTTTTAGGAGACCAAGACACTAGTAATACAAAGTTCGATTCAAAGGTAAATAAGATTTGATGGAGAATTGTTTCACCTAAAAAAAAAACTTAAATCCCCCAAACAATTTGTTCTCTTTAGTTCTAAAGAGTCGTTTTCTGAAGTTAGATATTTTGGTGGTGGCGATCATCCTTAATTTATGAAATGGAACCACTAAAAAAAATTCTAAGGTATACCCAAAATTTTGAGTGTACTGGTGCACCAAACCTTTAAATTAATAATTAAATTTGTTGTGTTTTATAGAAAAAGAATCATTTTCTGTCGTTGACAATTATAATACTTAAATCCTATTTACCAAAAGCAACGACAAATGTAAAATTGATTTTTTTTTAATTTTTATTACTCATAAGAAAGAATATTGATTATTTTTTATTAAAAAATGTTAAAAATTTAATATGATTCTTATAAATAATGAAATGACGTTTTTTCCTTATGAAATGATGTTTTCTAAAATATAATGTTGACAAATAGCTATTTATTTCTTAAAATGATCGTTAATTTATAAATTTATGAAGTGAGAGTACCGATACACCTCAATTTGTGAGGTGTACTGTAGAAGTTCCCAAAAATAAATTCACTATGTCAATTTTATTTATTTATTTGGAAATAAAAGAGGGTGTAAGCCCGATTCCGTGGATTTGGTCACTGAAATATTTCACAGTAAAAAACAAAAGTTACTGGAATATTTCATGTGTTTAGCGACCAATTTAACATTTAATTTTCCTCCATAAAAACAACTAATTTTCAAATCAATCTATAAATTAAGCTACTAAATTATTTTTCCACCGATATAAGATCTATCTTAGAATGCCGTAAACACACCCGTTGTCCATGGGATTGACCAATTTTCTTTTATTTTTGGTCTCTTCATTTTATTTTTATTTTTATTTTGGTACAAAAGAGAGCTAGAAACCCAAAAGAAAAGATAAAACTAAAAACTAAAAATCTAAACGCACATTTTTATGAATACATGTCCCAGAAATATCTTAAAAAATGAGTCTTTTGACACTTTCTAGGAGGTGTCTTCGTTACAAGAAGATTCCAAAATTCTGAATAGAGGTTGAAATTTATTAGTCAATCAACAATTCTCTTGTTTTGGTGTAAAGTGCGAGTAACCTGAAGACTTAAATCATGAAGACGTAAACTACAAACTTGTTACTTGATAAAATTATAAGGACATTTAGATAAACTAATTAACTTTTATTAATTCTGAAAAGAAAGTTATTCATTGTAACCTAAACTATTGTGAACTGTGTAACCAAAAAAAACTATTGTGAACTGACCGTTTTTTTTATATGGGTCAAAATACAGCTGAATTTGATCGCCCTATCTATTTATGGCATTTTTTGTCAAATTAATGTTTATATATATATATATATGGAAACTTCAGGTGATCCTCCAAAAAATATTTAACGTGCTCATTGATTCCTTTTAGGGTGCGTCTCTATTTTTGTGGGTAATAACGACAAAAAAGGAAAATTTGAAACCTCTAAATGGACGACACGTCGACCAACAGATTAAAGAAATAACAGTAGGAATAAAAAAACATCAAAATAAATATTATATACTATCCATATTTAAAAAAAAATAAAAAATACATATTATATACTATCCTATGATTAGATAGGGTCAACTCAAATTTAATTCATTTTACTTTGTGAAAAAAAGTCAACTCAAATTTTGCTCCTTAATTTCTCGCTTAATTAGAGTTGATAGCTTTCTCATTCCTCGAAAGAAATGAATGAGTAGATTATAAAAGAGATAAACATAAAAAATAAAATAAAATAAAAAATTATCGAACTTATTTTCAAAAATATCTTAATAAGGGAAATGGTCAATCCAGCGAGAAAATCAATCACGAGAGCATCTCGAAAGTACATAGCACTGCTTTATTGTTTTGTAACTGCCTGAAGGTAAGTGGGATCTGTTTTTTTTTTTTTTTTTTTGTTATTAAAGCCTTTTCACAATCGGGATACATTTGCGAGAAAAATCTCACGATGTATAGCACTGCTGTTTTAATAAATGTGTTTCATCAACCTTACACATGTATCTATCACTTCATTAATGAAATCTTACCTTTTGAAAATTTTCACAAGTTGTCATATTTTGAAAATTGCATAAACGGTTTTTGAAGGGTATGAATTGAACCATACATCAAAAAAAAAATTATCCATGTTTGTTGGGAAGTTGGGGGTTTCATTTTCTTCGTTTTTTTAAAAGAAATGAATGAATGGTTTATGAGAGAGGTGGACGCAAATAGAAAATAGAGGGTGTTTGCGGTGTGTGTTGGTTCGGTTTTGAGGATAAAAGTCATCCAAACTGCAAGATAAAAAAACATGCAGTTTGGTTTGGTTCGGTTGACTTTAAAAATAGAATCTGAACCAAAACAAACAAATGCGGTTTGTGTTGGATCGGTTGGTGTGATTTTTTTCGAGACGATACAATTTTTTGTTTCCAACATTAAAATCAAGTTAAAAAGTTTAAACACAACATATTTTCAACAATGTTTTAAATTTCATTAAATATTACAATTTCATTTTACAATGTTTCCAACAACATAGACCAAGTTAAAAACATGGACAAAACATAATCCTATTTTGTAAGAAATGCAAAAGACTAAGATTTTCTCATTCTCTAAAATTTCAAGTAGCACATAAATATGTTTTTTAAATAAAAATCAAAGTTGGAATCTAACAAGAGAAAGAATGCGTCGTTTTATAAAAGTTTTCATTAAGTTTCTATGATTATTGATCTAGGTGAGATATATTTAATTAACATTTTTCTTATGTTGCGGTTTGGTTTGATTCTGTTCGATTGGTAAAATGAAAACCACAAACCAAACCAAACCATGCGGTTGAACAAAAAAATGATCTTATTACATCCGAACCAAATGCGGTTTTTTGTGGTTTGAGTTGGTTCGATTTGTGGTTTTTCAATTGGGTTGGTTCGGTTTTAAACACCGCTAGTTACATATATCACTTTAATAGATGACATTTTATATGGAGGAATGTTAGGGTCACACCCTCTAACACACTCCTCTAACACACCCCAATAAAAAATTGCCACATCATCCATTAATTTTGCTTGATGACTAATATTTTGATTTGCACAGAAGGGATGATGACCCTTTTTTCCCTCTTCATTTTCGTTCTTTTGTTGTGCTTATTACTACCATGTTTTAGTTGAAGGTTAGGGATGGAAGAAAAATAAGATAAATTAAACCCCACGAAATGATTCACATTTACAGAGTTTTGATCTATGTATCCTTGGACCCATGGAATTTGTAGAGAGAGAGAGAGAGAGAGAGGGGAGCGATGCAGATTTGTGTGTATGAATTGTGCAGGAAAATTCAAAAAGAAAGAGTTGTTTCTCAACCTGTACAACCAGTCAACAAGTATAGTAAAAAAATTAATGGATGATGTGACAACTGACAACTTTTTATTGGGTGTGTTAGAGGGTGTGACCCTAACATTCATCTTTTATATGAATCAAGTAGTTAAACTCAACTATTCAATAAATTCTATCAAAAGACGAATTTTCGAGAGAAATCGAGTTTCATTAATAGATGAGACAATTTTTGATCAAACTTTATTTCTCTTTCAGCTGAACTTCAGATTACTAAGTCATATTTTTCTAAGAATCGAAAGATTAACACCAAAAGAAAATAAAAAAATTATATTAAAAAAAATTTCACGAGTTGCCCCGTTTTGATAATTGCATTAACTATTTTTTATCCTTACAACAATAAAATGATCCATTTAGAAGTTCAGAGTTTATATTTTATCTTTTTCTCAAAAAGAAATTAATGAATCATTATAAGAGAGATAGACACAAATAAAAAAAATTCCAGATTATTTTTCAAAAATATTTTAATAACCGTGATTCATCAATCTTCCATTTGTATCCATCATTTTCATAAATGAAATCTTACTTGCATCAAGAAAGTCTTCACAAGCTGTCCCATTTTAAAAGATATATAAACTATCTTTGAAGATATGATATGACTCGTGCACCAATAATATGATCCATAACTGTTGAGCTATTATATTAAATTTTAAAATCTAATCCCTTTGATTTTCATATCTGTACACAATGCACTTAATTTGTTGGAAAAAAAAAAAAAACAAGCACTACTTTTATTTGGAACAAACAAGCACTACTTTTATTAGGTGTATATTTTAAAAACGTATTAGTTCAAAGCAGTTTAATCGATCTTTAATTAGTGCATGACCAGTGTGAAGCACTCGAGCAATAATAAGTAACCCCTAGCATGCATGAATGAATACAAGTTATCATCATAATTCATTTTGTCTTTTTTTTTTTTTTTTTGGATAAGCACATAATTCATTTCTTTATTACTACTCCATCCCTAATTATAAGACCCTTTTGAAAAAAATTGTCCCTTTTTATAAGACTTATTTGCTATTTCCAACTACATTAATTATTCCTTTACATACATGCCCCTATTTATTATACATCTTTTTCTTCAAATTTTTTTTTTTTGATAAGGCAAGAGTCGAATGACATAAAAAAAGGAATAGAAGACAGTCCAACGGAGTTGGAATGACTTGCAGATTCCGGTCTATGTCAGGTGCTCATATATATATTATTAAAAAAAGGGAAAAAATAAAGACAAAAAAGAACTGGGAGGACATAAACCTAACCCAGTCAATCCACACAAAGTGTATGTCAACCCAACCGGGTGATACAAAGAAATAAAAACAACATCGGTGAATGTCTAACTTGCGGTGTATGGACCAACCGTCAACACGAAATGGATCCAAGAACCGACAACTCCTTGCGACAACAACAAGCATAATGTCTCCATCGAGCCAAACAATCTAACATCAAAGACTGGTGAGGATTTTGAAACCTCCCCAAAGTTATAGTGCCAAACTTCGTGAAGGTGAGAGATTCGTCCGCCAACACGGATACATAACCCACGCCTACAACCCGTTATGCTGCGACTGAAAGCTTCACGACCATTTCTAGCCAAAACTAATAGAAAGCAACTCAAATCCAATTGAAAGCCAAATCGAGGGATAGTCAATCAACGAGTCTGAGCACCGCGAGCACCGCCAACACGGTAACACCCGCACCCACCATTCACAACAACAACGGACAACAGGTACGTGACCATTTCTAGCCTAGAAGACCTGTTACGAAGCACATCATGATCTTGGAGGAGCAATACATTTGCGAGCATCATGATCAAACCAGAGACGGATCTGAACAAAACCAAACCCATCTTTTCAGTCATGGTATATGAACTGACCGTCAACACGGACAGATCCACGGACCACTACCCCTGCAACAACAAAGCACAACAAGCATTACGGCTCTTTCGAGCACAACAAACTTTGACTATAGTGACGAGACATCTGAACCACGTCAAGACGAATCAGCACAGCAGCACAACGAGTCTTATGATTCAACAAAAGCATGGCGTGTCCCCTGAAGTCAGCCACACTGTCTTTTTTAGAGCTCCGGTAGCATGAACCACCGCCTTTGAGACCAAATCCAAATCAAAAGCCTAGATTTTGAACGAACCACCGCGAATGAGAAACCAAAAGCAGGGTACGTTTGTAGGAACACCATCGTGGGTGGTGGTGACAACAAAGAACCCGATCGGTTTGGTGATGACGCAGCCGCGAGGCTGATCGCATCACCGGCAACCGCAACTACATGGTGGAAGTAGAAGTTGGATTATGGGGTAAGGCTGAAGAGGCAGCGGTGAAGGAAACCTGTAGAGAGAGGTCAGAGACTGAAGGGGGATGCGGTTAAAAAATTAAAAATCGCTGGAATATGTAGTTGTAGGAGTGAATTGAGTATGTTTGTTGAAGGAAAATGAATATTCGTTGAATGAACAAAGATCAGTGGCGGCCAATCTCTGATTTGTAATCTCTACCAAAAATATCAACCGGAGGGAGGTATTACAAACCATCTCTCTCTTTTAAAGGATAAAATTGTAAAAACAATAGTAATTACAAACAAATTTAATACAAATATCTACTATCTTAATTCCCGTTATTTTTTTCAAAAGGACCCTATAATTAGGGACGGAGGTAGTATTACTTAATCAAATCATATACATCCAAATCTAGAAAGAAAAAAAAAATAATAATAATATATTCCATTTTGCTTTTCTTTCTTAATGGAAAAACGCTTTATTGAATTTCTTGAATTGTGTTAGTTGAATTTGCGTACGGTGTGCATAGTGTTGGTATGTTAACAAGTAAATTACAAGAGCAATAAGTTCTCCACTAACTAATTTGAAAACTTCTTACTTTAGGGTTTTTTCTTTTTTGAAGGATACTTTAGGGTTTATTTATTTTCACACTTTATTTTACTTTACACTATGCCTTTATAATTTACTATAATAACAACATGATGTTTTTGGTCCAGGTAAGGAGAATGATTATCCAAAAGGTAAAATTTTAAGTTAGAGTTTGTAAATGGAATAAATAGGTCATGAAGAGTTTTATCTTGAGCCACCCGACTCAGTTCAGAATCTTCAGATTGAATATAGATAATAGGTTAAAATATGATTTTGGTCCTTGCAAATATGTCTCGTTTTGATTTTAGTCATTGTAAAATTCTTTTGTTGTTTTTGGTCCCTGCAAAATAGTCCCTGCAGGGACTATTTTCAAAAACAAAATATAAATCACAGAAGAGTTTATCAAAGTGGAACAAAAAACATTAAATCATATTTACTCAAGATCATCGAACTTCATAGGCAAATCATTGGTTGACTGAACACCAATTTTGTATTATGTGAGTTCTCCCTTTGAAGGTAATACTCCAATAATATCTTACAAAAATGTGAAAGGTGAAATTAATATCCAATGCAATAAAAAAAACTATAACAAATAAATAGGCAATAGATTTTTTTTTTTTAATAAAAAAAACTCATTAAAAAATACCAATTAGGTGTGAATCTTCTTCATTCTTAAATTTAAAAATTTCATCATATGATATGAACTTGAATGCATAAAAAGGAACAACTGAGTCATCAATAGGCTCCACAATGTCGCATCCCTAAAAAATAGTCTATAATCATGACAAATTGATTTAAATTTATAATTGTTCTTTGAAACAGAGATATTTGTTATCTCATAACACATTCCCTCAACCAGCATAGATTAATATTTTGCGACTTTATAACTCCACACAGTGCATTGAATTTTGCTCCCCTAGAATATTAGAACTTAGAAGCAACAAAAGTCAACAAAAAAATGTGAATAACTATACATTGAACTGTTCTAAAAGCAATAATAATGTAAAGAATAATATATATATACTATTGATTATTTCACTCATCGGATTTCAAGCACACTCCCAGACTGGAATTGGATATATATTATTCTATATGGTGTTAGGTATACGGCATCAAAAATCTGATATTTTTTCCTTATTAAGAACTATTGAGTATAAAAGTTGAACCCTCTTATTTTGGTTTAACAACTCACACTATGAAGATAATATGATAAATGTGTAAATGCATGTTTCTTGTGGATCAATAATCCGGACTTCACCAAGCTTTCATAATTTCAATGGATGGTTTGGACTCCACCTATATTTATAATTTTGATTTGATGGATATTGTTTAAAATAACTCTGTATTTTCTTTGATTTGGTCCAGATTGCCACTTAAAAAACATGGTGGTTGATTGTTTATACTAAATAAATGACAATAATTCTATATTTCTGATTTAGTGGTGTTCCTTCAACTTCAAGCATTCACCAAATAAATTAAAAGATGTTACCAAGTACCTCGTGTTTCCATAGCAACAAGTTTTGGTAAAATGAGGGAAAATTGCCAAAGTTTTGGCTTTGAAATCAAAACAGTTATTTTAGGAAGTTCATTGATATGTCATGAATAAAATACGTTTAATTTTCTTCTTCCATGTGTGGGAAATTTGGTTATTTGTTTTGACAAACCATTTACTCTTATTGATTGGAGATATAAAATTGATTTGGTGGTTGAAGTGAGTAGTTAAAGAATTGGGTGATAAAAACATTGAAGGATCTACCTACACCCACAACATCACATTTACATAGCAACATTTATCATTCAAGATAAAAAATGCAAATACAAATACAAGATAAGTAATATGGTACTCTTCATACAAAGTGAACATAAAAAAAAATGATTTTAGTCTATGTAATTAAAGGGCTATTGGTTTTAATCCAACGAGCTTGGAATGGACAATGATTCCAAACTTCAAATCAGATGCATATTGAATGCTTTCTATTAATAATTTGGAGTCCATATAATAAAATATAAGGCTATTTATTTTTCCACCCTCCCTTCTTCTCGTGCGCCATATTCATATTACAAAATCTAAAGAAATGGAGGGTTTTCATAGGTGTTCTAACGTGTTTTGGAGGGCGTTAAACGTCATTCAGATTATAAAATCTGAAATATGTAGAGCACCTGAAAAACTAATAGGGTGCAAGAAGAAGCTGCTAAAAGAAAATTGTTGAAGTTCTTTTACCTTTATGGAATGCCAAAGGCCCAATGCATTAAATTGCTCTTTAGGCTTCTAATATTTCTCCGTTTTCACCCCCAAAGCCCTCTCTTCCTCTCCCCTCCCCTCCAAACTCTCAAACAAAGACTAGGAGCAATCTTCAATTGTATTTTCCTTATATGTGTACATTTGAATAGGGTGGGGGAAGTTGAGCTTGACAATTTCGCCACCAAACGAAGCCCAGGACCATCACGATTGCAGAAACAAATGTCCATGGCATAACTATTGCTCGAAAAAAAGAGCATTAAGGTTGCATTTCGTTAATCTTCTAGATTTTCTCCACAAGACTAGTGTCTTGGTGAACCATGTTAACTAGTACTCCTCTTGATCACATTTATAAGCACATATTCCATTTTCTGATTCATTGAATAACTGATATCTGGACTATAATATAGTTAGAATATATCAATTATTCAATGATTCTGAAAAATATATAAATGTGACCGGAGATAGTAGCTACAATTGAAGAAGACAATTTTAACAAGTGGACTAATAATCAAGGCCCTAGTGCATAAAATTAGCGACATAGTAAGTAAATTCTTCAAGACAATTCATCAGTGATCACCAAAATAAAAAAGACAGTTCATCATTCCTTAATGCAATTCATAGTCAACTTACATCAAATGACCAACAAGTCCTTTTGAAAAGAGAAATCTAGTATCAAATCAATAACCTCTTTGAAATTACTTCTTACCTATTGTAACAACTTTTGGTAAGACTAGTTTCTTTGGGGAAAAATCAATTATATTTTTCTGTCTCTTTACTATCTGATGCTATCACAATTCCGATCGAAATGAAGGAATCAATTTGAATGAGTGTGAACCTAACCTATTTCCTTTCCTATTGACACTTTCAAAGAAATTTATGAACATATTTTCAATGCGACGATACTTGTGGAATCAATATATTGTCTCTGCTACCCTCCAGCTAATAGCCAAAGCATAATTAACGATGATATTGAAGTTGGAATCCAGCTCAAGAAGGCAAATCCAACTGAAATCTGATAGCTTCGACATTTCTCGCCAAAATAACAATGTCCTAAATCATGGAAGTATAAAACTATGATGCCTGCTGAGGAACACGCCGCAGCTAGAGATAGTGTGGCTGAAACCTGTATAAGAAAATTGCAAATGAAAAATCATTTTTTTATAACTTTTACTTTATGTAATAAATCCATTAATCAGATTCAACGTTTTGGCAGGGGCTAACCCAATCTCCAACCAGATAGAGGCTAACAAGTGCGGGGTTGTGGAGGACTTTCTTTCTCACCACGGCGTATGCATCCATCAAAGCAAGAAGAAAACTCCAAATGGCTTGTAAACCCATTGCAGCTACCAAGTAACTGCATTACAAATGGAATAGTTAACATTAAGTAATTCCATATGAATTCAAGCATGCTATCATATCCGCACTATATGAGTAAATTTCCTGACCACAATAACGATGGTAAGACATTTCACCCTAAACATATTTTCATTACTATATTGGAAAAACAAACATATACATGATAGTATACAAAATTGATATTATGCAGTTATCTCACACTCCACCGATGTTTCAACAAACAAAATATTTAGCCGACACCATGCTAGTTTCTCCTTCTTGTCTCTACCTCCAAGTCTTCTACCACTGTCAGCTGAGCTGATTTCATTTTATTCAGAATTCCTCTTCCAGCTAAGTCGCCATTTGCATGGATAGCCAAAGCTCAGATATCATTTTCGGTTTCATTTCCTCTCAACTGTTAGAATACAAGCATACTTTGGTTTGAAAAAGGGCTTAAGTTTAACGTTGATAAAAAAAATAGAGGCTACTTTGCAATTGGCGAGAAGGTATCGTTGTAATTAAGACTAAAAATCTGAGTAAATCCTCAAGCTATAAGAAGATGGTCTCCGCATAAACGTCCATTTACCAGGTTTTTACTTGAGTGTATCGGTCTCTGCTACCCAATCTCCAATTCCTCAACCAGTAACAATGTCTTTGCGATCCATGCAGTCTTGTCTCTGTCCACTTTTTGCTCATTATCGCCACCCTCGTCATGTGTTACTGGAAACCGTTGCAGATTCATATCTGGCTATTCATCCTACTCCTGACCTACATAAATCTCTTGATGGATTACTTGTTTTGTCGCTAAAGATATGTGTTGAAATCCTACATCGACCAAAGATGTTACTATTCACTATATTAGTCTTTATAAGGCTAGATTTTGGGTTTATGTTAGCCTAGTCCAAATTCTTGATGATATCAAAGCCTATTCTAGATATGTTATATGTTATTAGGCCACCCGCATTTGTCTACACTTCATGTGTCACATGCTGGGGGTGAGGTAGTCGTTGAGATCTCGTACCAACTAAAAATATGACTTTATCCTCACCACTTGAGCTAGATTTTTGAATTGATTTAGGCCTAAGCCAAATTCTAATTCTAAAAGCATATATTCTACTTCTCATCCTACTACTATGCTTTTTGAATTGACGTTATCCTATCTGTAATTATTTACCTGTCGTCATGTATGATCCTCCATGTTTTTATATGTGCTTTGTCATCCAATGTTATTATGCCTAAAACTGTCCAGACACTTGTTCCACATAAACATTCTCTGTAAATTTACAATAGACTTTCGATTGGTACTCACAGCAAATTACGATTCAACAGAGATCAAATTACTCAAGTAAAAACAGGTAAAACATTTAATCACATCAAATAATTTGAAGGAGACAATCCAAATTGAATAGACTTTCAATAGCCTCTATTTGGTTAACATTTAACAGAGATCAAATTACTCAAGTAAAAACAGGTAAAACATGATATATGGTGGTTGGTTCAACTTCAACCTATGCTCGATTCGAAATCGGATGACAAAGATGATGAAGACCGGGAGACTTTATAACAGCACATACGGTATATGGTGGATGTTGAGCCTGCAGTAATCATTCATACTGTATACGGAAAGATTCGGTAGAATGAATAATGGAACAATTGAGAATACAAATAAGCTGACTAATTTAAAATAGGTTAAAAGAGTAATATCGAATGAAAACGACATAAGTCAATGTTAAATTAGAGATGGGAGAAGCTTTGCTAGACCAACTCTAGAGGCTTCAGCTTTTGAGAATGATAAATTTGAATAAAGAAAGAGATTACCAGCAATGAATCAACATCTAGCAGACATAGAATGCGAAAGACATGCTATCTATGGAACTGAGGAACTTGAAGGCTGAAATACACATGAACAGATACAAAAGCATAAAACAAAAGACAGAAATTTGAAAAACATAGTGGGAATAAAAGACCATTATTCCATAAACAATAAGGGAAGTAGCCCGCAAATACTTAACAGCTGACGGTGGCAAAATTTGACACCATGAAGGTGGCACATGGTTTTCAATTTCGTACATGGACATGATTATGAAGAGGGGTGCATGACTGAATTCCAGCAATGACTCTCTTAATCACAGCCAGATTGGAATGTCCTTAGACAGGTTAAACGGAAACATTGACACCCTATCAGACGAAAACATAGAAACAGGATCAAACCCTCACTGGAGT
The DNA here is from genome assembly GCF_003473485.1 of Medicago truncatula. Lineage (NCBI taxonomy): Eukaryota > Viridiplantae > Streptophyta > Magnoliopsida > Fabales > Fabaceae > Medicago > Medicago truncatula. The sequence goes on along the minus strand of NC_053042.1, from coordinate 36,824,470 downwards.
CTGGAACCATTTTGAGAATGCAGCAGGAATGTAACTTGTGAACTGCTTGAGTTTTTATACTCAGCACGCTACTTGAATTTTAAAGGAATTTAATTACAGTGTGTAGTTACAAGTATCAAAAGTTATAGAGAGGAAGAGAAACATTTCCCAGGAATCAGGATCTTGTACTTCCAATGCTACTTGAATGCAATTCTAGTAGCAGTTGCGGTGGTGTTAAGGATTTTGCGATAATGACTGTTAAGGATGTTGTGTTACGGATTGCGGTCGTCACGGTGTGAATTATAATAACTTAATTTCTCATTGTTTCTTCATAATTTCATAACTACAATTCTTTACATACTTTTTTAATGAATTCGTTTCTTCTAAGAGCCAAATTAACCACTAATAAACTCGGGTTTTAATGTTTTTAGAAGAGACAAGAGCATAAAATAACCAAGTGAGACAATAACTTTGTTCCCTACCACTTGTTGAGGCCGTCACAACGTTTTGTCGCGACGTAGCAGTGTTTTGTCCCAGTTGTTTCCGTGATTTTTTATCACTGTATTAAATCGGATAAAAACGGTATTGGACACTACCTAAACCTTTTTGTCGCTGTCGTTTTTGCTGTAAAGGACTGTTTTTTAGACCTTGAGACCTAACTTGGAGAAGATATTATTCCCATTCCCATCATCCTAACAACTATGAATATCTATGAAGCAAGGACAATCCTCGGATTAGGGGTGTCCCGGTGTCCGACATGCGTCGGTGTCCGACACCGACACAACACCTCTGAATAATGTCATTTTCTCAAATTATTATATGTATCAGTGTCTGTATCTGTGCTTCATAGTTGAATATCCTTCGATTACTATCCTTCAATTAAGACAACTAGGTAAGACTCATAAACTGATTTTGCTGATCCAACAAACCTATGTCAATTAGGTAAACAACTCATTATTGAATTTTCTATACAAAAGATACATTTGATCCAGTCATGGCAACATTATGATTATTCACTATATTGTTTGTAGCATCCAAAAATTACCTTCATATACAACTAAAACAATTGATCATAAATATGTATTTTAAGAATTTAACAGCAAGCAAGAAAATCACACCAAAATAAATAAATACATACATAAAAAAATAAAAATAAAAACTTGAATTACCAAAAAGCTGTAATATCCATGAAACTTGTTGTTGTAACCATGTAACCAATTGACAGCGTAGCAAAAATGAACTGTGACATCCTCAGAATCAGACCAAGGACAGTACCTGGTGTCCCAGGAAACTCCTTCATATTTATCTCCAAAAAAGCAGAAAAGTATTACTGGGGAAGCCAAATGGTAAGAAGTTTAAAGTAGACAAATTGGTGATGATATGGGAAAGGTGTGAGCATAATTTACATAAATGATAAAAAAAAAAACCAAACAAAATGAATGAAAAGGTGAAATGTCAAAGGATGTTACATTAACTAAGGTTGAGGTCAAAAGTGTTACCAAACAAAACATCACTTTCGTTGCTTCCACTTGCAAGATGAAGGTGACCAACGCGGGTCCCATGGCGGTCATTATTTGGTAAAGAATAATAATCATTTGAAAGAGTTTATTTACGAGTTTATGCAAAAACAACTTATATAAATAATTAATTTTTCATGTAGTATTAATAAGTTTGATAATATAGTAAATTAAAAAAAATAAATATGAAGATATAATTTTTTGTTAATGAGAATTTATATGAATTAACGTAAGCTTATTTATGAGATCTTATAAATTACCACAAAAACATTTATTTCAAAACATATTTTCATAAATTCAAACAGACCTTCATAGTAGAAACATATATTCTAATATATTTTTTTCCATAGAACCCACCAAATTATGTTCATGTGGAATTTATATGAATTTCAATCAAATAGAGTGTTTTAAAACATATACCATAGAGTGTTCATAACCCTTATCTTCTATTGTGTCACTATTGTTTTACATTGAACTCTATTCGTTTCTAAATATATGTCTTAATCGGTCACTTTACACTTGTTAATATACAACTTTGACGGTTAATATTTTAACAATATTCTTCTAGATCAATCAAATATCTTACATACTAATATTTATATTTATATGTTGCTTAAAAATTATGGTCAAATGTTAACACTATATATTATATTTCCTTCAAAAAAAAAACACTATATATTATAAAATTGTAACAAGTATTTTGAAATAAAGGAAACATGTACTTTTATTCTTTTGAAAATTCTAGAAACTACTTATTATGGACTATTGTCAGCTTCAAACCATCTAAGGCAATTCGAGACTATTTTTCCTAACTTTGACCATGTATTAATTTTTATTCTATCTTTCATTTTCAAACAAAAAATTAGGTACGTAACATAATACATATATCTCTCGTTGACTTTTGAACTAAAAAAATAGGGATTAAACTGAGTTTTTTTTAATGACTTTAAAGAATTCGTATTAAATTATAGAAATGAAAATATTAAAAAATTATTTAGTTTTTTAGGAATTTCTAAATGAGAAACATATATTTGCTTTTTTTTTTTTTTTTTTTTCATTTTTAACTCATAAAACATCTATTCATTTTTTTCATAAAACAATTTTTTAAATTTTTTATTTAAACAGGTGTAAATAAGTTGTCTTTTTAAAAATAAAAATATGTCATTGATGAAATGCAAATTATAAAGCTTTGAACCTCTCATATGTTTCCGAAACGTTAAAGTTTGCCACCCAATCATATAATCTTTATAAGATCAAGTTATGCTAATGGATTCATTTAAGGAGGGGATACACGACGACTTTGATATTTTCTCTCCAATTGTTAAAATCAGCACGGTTAGAGTTGTATTGGATTTAGCTTCAATTAAAGGTTAGCATCTAGAACAATTAGATGTCAACAATGTTTCTTAGGCTTTGATGGTTGAACAAATGTGTGCAAATTGCATAAATCTTTATATGGTTTAAAGCAAGCTAGTGGACAATGGCATTCTAAGCTTTCATCTTCCTTTTAGTTTCCTTGAGATATGAACAATGTCAATCTTATCATTCCATTTTATTGTCTTTCTAGTGTTTATTTGTTGATGATATTGTGTTAGCCGGTAGTTCTATGCAAGAAATTCAGGATGTCAAATATTTCTTCGATCAACAATTTAACCTTGGTAAGCTGAGATTTTTCTTAGGCTTGGAGATTGCCAATTCATACACATGCATCTTTGTTAATCAGAGGAATTGTTAGAAGATATATACTTGATTCTTGGTTGGCTGGTGAACCTTCTAACACTCCCTTTAATCCAACTATTGAATTGTCCAACATTGAAGGTGATGTAAGGGTTCCTATAATTGAAATGTGATAGATTGATTATTGAACCAATTCTTGGTTGCCTCAACCAATTCTGTTATGCCAAGTGTATTTTCTCATATAGTATTTTGAATCATATGATCCTTCCTTGTATAGAAGAATCATAGGGAGACTTCTCTACTTGGCAAATACTAGACAATACATCTTATGCTTTGTGCTTGGTTTCCTTTTGGTTGTTTTGTCTATATGCGACGCCATTTGCTTGTTGCATTACTGTTTTGCCGGTCTTTGTTCGTCTTGAGCAGAGGCTTGGTTATTAATAAATTTTTCCGTTAAAAAAATTATTGCAACTTGAATTCTAAACAACTTCAAGTCTGCCCCAGTTAAGGGCTTTTTTTTCTCTGCTTCCAGCCCTATGAAACTTCCAAATTTTATATTGTGATAGCAGATATGCTATTTAACTATATCATAACCCTCCATTCTAAGAAAGAAGCAAACACAGAGCTGGATTGGCATGTAATGAGAGAAAAGTTGCAATTTAAGTTCATTGTTTTACTTCTTGTGCCCAGCAATTCCCAACTAGCTAATGCATTCCCTAAGCCACTACATTTTCATGTTTTTATGGTCTTTTTTCCAAGTTCTCGCTATGCTTTTATGATCTTTTCCAACTAACCGAAATAAATAACAGAAAAATTTATAAGTTGATACATCATATATTCAAGTAATAATAGAACAAATTAATGACAAAAGTAAAAGGTTGACAAAAAAAATTGACAAGTTAAACTAAATTTAGGCAGTGCTTTATTAGAATTAATAGACTAAGTTTCAAGATGAGATTCATGTTCAAAAAATATATATATACAAGAAATTCGTATCGATTGAGTTTAGTTTAATAACTAATCGAGATACGACTAATATGTCTCATACGATACTGATAACCATGTAATTTAATGGATTTGTCTAAATGGCCACCTAGGTTGTATAATTCTGGTCTAGACTAAACTTTTGTCTTGTAAAACAGGTAGCTTAAAACAAACTTTATGAAGCCTTGTTTTACACAAAGCGTTTACATTATAGCCAGAATAAACCTCAAATCCTCAAGTTGTGCAAATTTTATCATATGCACACTTGGATGTACATTGTACATCTCTGCTACCTTACCAGCTAAGGATGCTTGCTATATTCTGCATTCTTCTACGTCTCCGTCTCCACTATTGTACTGCCTTTTAACTTTGGTCTTGATATCAACATCTTTGTCACCTTCTTTACCCCACAGCAACAAATATAGACCCATGATGACAATAAAACCACCTATGATGCTGAAGATTTGATGAGAAGCAAGTTACTTTTCGAAGAAAAACGTGACCACTAACTACGTATTCATAGTTGTAATTTTTAGAAGAGCTTAACATTGATACATTGTCGGTGTAAACAAGTTTACCTGCCCAGATAAAGTTTTTCACCAAGGACGAAGTAAGCTAGAATTGTCACAAATATGGTACTAAGAGGGTTAAACATTGTGACAAAAACTGGCCCTTTTTTCTCAGTGCTCCATAGTAGAATGTATATCAACAAACCACCAACAACAATTCCCTGTCATTTGATATATAATGTTAGAATTTTAAGATTTGGCAGTACATTTTTATAAATTCATTGTAGTTGCTATGACACTTAACCCCATATATTGTGGACCACAAGTCAATGTTGAATCCTATAATCCATGCCGAAGGATTATCATGTTCTGCTATCATTGTGAAAACAGCTGATTGTACTGCTCCAATAAAGCACATCAATGCAGTGAGTGATAATTGTGCTGGGTATCTTTTTAGAGTAGATGCCTGAATATCCAATTACAAGCAAATATATCTTTAATCAATTCCTTTAAAATAATTATCACCACTTGCTAGGTAAAAATTAGTCATGAGTTTAGATGATAACCTGCATAATGTACCAGATGGACAATGTGACACAACATGTAACAGTAAGAATTGAACCCTTCAACCCAGTCTCATTGATAGGAGCACTTTTTGGTTGAATATGGATTAGTGGACCCCACAAATTTCTCATTGTAGGTCCTTTGTATAGTGTCATGGTCGTAACACCAGCTAAGGATATCAAGGTCCCAAGTACTTTTGCTATGCCACGTGGCTTTTGAAAGTCAACAACCTCAAACCTGAATTTAGTCAACTCTCTTATAGATGAAAGGAAAATTACAAATACTCTAAAATCATTGTGATATACTACGTTTTAGTCTTTTTAATCATCTTGGATTTTATGTTTCAACAAAAACAGGTCAATGTTCATCAACATCATGTAATTATATTCAATTAATTGTTTTTCTAAAATTATTATCAATGTCGAAATATCAATGTAGTGGTGTGAGTGCTTCATAGTAAGAATTGCGAACCTGAATGCCACCGCAAAAATGAAGGTAAGGGCAGCTACGGTGTTGTCCATGGAAGAAAGAAAGGTTGGAGAAGTATACTTCAAGCTTGCAAAGTACAAATTGAGAGACAAACAGAACCTACAAAAATTTTGAAAATTAAACAAATTATGTTTCCTTATTATATACAGACAGTGTAATAGCATAATCTTTTTGTTCTTACCCGAACGCTGAAAGGAGAAAAATTTCCATAAAAAGATACAAGGTCAGCTTTGGTCTTACACTTCTGCAAGAAAAACAACCAGTACAATTGTGATCAATGTTCTATTCAAGGTTGCCACATAAAGGTAAAGCCGGTTACTGTTTTTCTCCATTTTAACAATGAGCAAAATTATGCTGCCACGGAAGGCCATTACGACCATGGCTAAGGTTTGAACCCAGACCTTGAATATATTATGCATTGTTCTTACAATTTAGTCAAGCTCACGAGGACTTACGTCATTGTCTCTTATAACCACGTCAAAACCTGAATTTATTAATGGTTAATTTGATTTTAAAAAGAAACATATTCATTACAAAATTATGAAAATAATATTATATCATAAAATTACGAAGAAACGATAAATTAAGTATTATACATTGCATCTCTCAAAAAAAATTATACATAATAAGATAACGCAAATAATTTTAATAAGATTTATGCAATGTTGTAATAATTCACACCACGACGACTATAATATGTAACATAAAATCTATAGCAAACGAAACCGCAAGATCATTAAAACAACCTCCACCGCAACCGTTATTTACAACCTTGGTACAATCATCTATGACTATGATCATACCAAATTGTTCGTCTGAAACAAACAAATTAATTAATTCAATCTAATCATAGGTACTAACAATCGGTTGCTATGAAAGTTCGATAGTTATTAAGTTGGTCAAATACATCTCTGTTTTAAGTTTAATCAACGTTTGTACAAAATTAGTCTTTTTAGTTTTTTTTTTAGTTTTAATTGGTCTTTTTTCTCGGTAAAAGTGAACAAGTTAGTCCTTTAATTTGTTTTGTAACATATTGATACTTTTTCATCCAACAAATACATCTTTTTTGTAACAAACATGATCATTTAACATTGAGATGAAATGTCCAAAAAAGTGTTTACACAAAATAGGATTACTTACATGCATTTTCTTCTTATTGTTTCCCAATTCAATCTTAATTTTACAGATAAATATTTCAACAACAACATTATAATTCAAGTAATAGATCAATTTTATTTCAAACTAAAATCAAATAATACACCTATGAACCTTAGTTTTGAGAGCAATGAATTTAATTTGAATCTATCAACTTAACAATAAACGTCTACATAAACACTTATTAAATGAGTTTGATGGAAATGGGGTAATATTGGTGCATATATTTTATGATTTAAAGGAGTAGATACACACCTTTAGAGACATAAATGGTCAATTAAAACTAAAAAAACTAAAAGAATTAATCCGGTAAAAACGTTAAAAATAAAGGACCAATGATGTATTTGACCTTACTAATTTTTCCATACGAAAATGCAATATGTGTATAACTTTAAAAACTCTTCCATATTTGAAGAGAAATATGCATGTACCTCTCTAGAAAGTATGCAAAAGGGAACATCACAACCCCAGCCACGACATTCCGATATGTAACATAAACATAAGGACTCAGTCCATGATTGAATGAAGTTTCAGTGATAAAATATCCAAAGGTATAACCCACTTGGGTCAAGACCATGAGCAGGTGTGGCTTCAACTCTCTCAGAGGAGAAAATATTGTTTGCTCCATATTATGTTAAATTATGAGCTTCTTTGTTGCACTTATTTAGAAGCTCACCACATGCACATTATATATATAACTTAGTTGATGGGATTAATTAATTGAGTGTGATTCCAAAATGCATTATAAATGGTACCATGTTCTATATTAAATTCCCATTATGAAATGTAATCAAATCCATGACTAGGACTTTTGAATAGACATGTATAAAACAGTACTAGAATCCAAGACAGTAGTAGAGTATATATTGTGAATTATAATGTCAGTTAATTTGGTGCAGATCGTTCCACTTAACAACAGGGTCGTCTCAACCATTAGGCCAATAAAATTCCTGTTTTAGTCCTCAAATTTTATTTATTTTTTAACTTTTTCTTTGTGGTGGACCTTGCATGCATTATACATTGTCCTTATCAATTGAGTTAACCTCATGGAAAAACATTTATTTTTTTAACTTTTTTTTTTTGGTAAGGAAGCTAATAAACAACAGAAAAGGAAAACAGAAAACAGGAAAAAACAGAAGAAAAAAAAACTTAGGCTCTAGGGAAGAAAGTTCCCATGGCATCAGTTCTAAGCATGTCGAGGAGATCCTGAGGTGCGGTCGGATGGAGAATAAAATCAAAATCTGATGACGCTCCTAGCTTGGCCATGTAGTCAGCACATTGATTACCCTCTATGAGTGTGTGTTGTATAGTGAAATTGCGAGAAGCCATGACATCTTTGATATCTTGAACAATTACAGCATAAGCGTGGTACTTGGAAATGTCACCTGTGATGAGATTAACGGAGAGTTGAGAGTCCGTGTAGCAAACCAACTCCTCCAACCCCATATTTAGAGCTAGCTGCAAACCTTTGTTAATAGCCGTGAGTTCTGCCAACAGAATACAACTCATGTTTGGGATGTAACCGGAGAAGCCTGAAAGAAAGTACCCCACGCTATTTCGGATCAAACCACCAAAACTGGCACGGATTGGGGAACCCAAGCAGCTGCCATCAACGTTCAGGACATGACAGAGATGGTTGTTATTATTCCATCTTACCATACGATCTGAATGACTTATTGCACCGTCATGCTGAAAACTTTTCTTTATTGTGTCGACAACATTTTGAATATTGATGCATAGCCGTGTTGTGGACCAAGTTTCAGAGTCGAAGCATGTCTGATTGCGGTGTCTCCATAACCACCATAAGCTTGCTAGGAAAATAATAGTGTGGGGGCCAGTGGTGCCATTTTTGATCCAATCATGAGTGCAATTTGAAGAGAAAAAGTCTTGGTTAGTGAAACCAAATTTCTGCCAAATGACACGAGAGATTATACAATCACGAACGCAATGCATGAAAGTTTCCTCCTCCTCACCGCATCTCCCACAAGTTGCTGAGGCGGCGATGTGTCTATGATGGAGCAAAGATAGAGTCGGAACCGCGTCATGACAAGCTAGCCAAATAAAGAATTTGTATTTCTCCGGTGCCTGCAAATTCCAAATCCAAGACCAAGAAAGATGCGGAGTAACAGCGTTGGCTGGTTCCATAAGGGAGAGAAGCCAGGAGTAGCCACTTTTGGTGGAGTAAACACCATTTATGTTGTGACTCCAAATAAAAGTATCATCAACCGTGTTATTGAAATTTGTGTGATAACTATTAACGATGTCCGCGACTGCTTGCGGGAGAGTGGTGTAGAGGGCTTCAGTGTGTTGTCCAGTGAAAGTTAACACATCTTTAACTGTGAGGTGAGCGTCGTGAATGTCAATAATAGGGACTAAAGAACCAAGATACCCATGAGAACACCAATTGCTGAACCAAAAGGAGGAGGAGCCCGATCCGGCGCGCCAAGAGTAACCAGTTTTTAGGACATCTTTGGCACGAATAATGGATGCCCAAGAAGGAGAGCTGCTGCTGGTGGCGTTGGCATGGAGGACGCGCGGCCCCGCTGTGTATTTAGTAGAGAGAAGATTCACCCATAACTTATTTTTTGACTGGACCATGTCCCAAATTAACTTCCCAAGAAGACAAGTATTAGCATTCCTTGTCGTTCTGATACCCAAGCCACCAAGACGTTTAGGAGTAGTAACTTTCTTCCAATTTACCAAATGAATACCCTTGTTACTAGTGCCTCGCCAAATAAAATTCCTTGTTGTTTGGTCAATACTTTCGCAAATGTTTTGAGGAAGCCAATTGATTTGCATGTAGTATGAAGGAATGGATGATAAAACAAAGGTAGCTAGAGCCAGTCTACCTGTTCTATTGAGGAGTCAATTTTTCCAAGAAGCCAACCTAGTTTGAATTTTCTCTATGATGAAGTTGAAATCACTTCTCTTGGGACGACCTTTAAGCATGGGAAAGCCCAGGTACTTTCCAAGGGAAGTTGTGCTACGAATACCAGAGATAGAGGTGAGCTTGTTGGTTTTATCTTGAGGAGTCCCTGTAGAATAGAAAACTCTAGACTTGGAAATATTGATCTTCAATCCTGAAGCCCTACTGAATCTATCAAATAAATCAGTGATGAAGCGAAATTGTGAATTTCTAGCCTTTGCAAAAAGAAGAACATCATCTGCAAAAAGAAGGTGGGATATCTTCGGTCCTCCATTAGTGATATGGATAGGGTCCCAATTTCCTTGAAGCACTGCATTATTAATAGCAATAGAGAGTTTTTCCATGCATAAAATGAAGAGGTAGGGAGAGAGCGGATCACCTTGTCTGAGACCGTGGGAAGGCTTAAAAGGGGGCATTTTATTACCTGTTCTATTGAGAATGGGGCATTTTAACTAGTATAACAACGTTTTTGTTTACATTTTCCGTTTTCACGAAAATTTGAATTTTTTGATACAAATTCTTAATTGGTGTTTGTATTGAGTTAATACATATGATCTCTGTTGCGATACAATATTGCAATTTTCTACAATGACAACGTTTGTAGTTTTCTTTATTAACGTTACAATTCACACTTATTTTTAACATTTGAGCACCGTCTTTCTCTTCGCCTCTTACTTTTTGTCTCACAATTATCTATTGGTTTGACTTTATTATCTATTAAAAAAGAAACGGTTAAATGAAATAGATTATGATAACTTAATAAACGATTTTGCATCTCAAAAAACTTGAAAGATAAAATTTAAATAAAAATATTAATTTATTAAAAAGCCTTGTTTTTAGAGTTCGATTTAGGCCTCTGTTGTAATTGACTTCAAATTTATGATTATGTAAAGACCAAAATCGTGGCACGATTTTGGGAGCCGTGACACGATTCTGCTTGGCAAAATGGATGTTTTTGCTGAAGGCAAATCGCGGCGCATTTTGTACTGACGTGGCACGATTTGTGGATAAGGTCGTTGTACCTTGGGTCGTACGCTTAAAATCGTGGCACGATTTTTAGCAGGCGCGGCGTGATTTCGTCTGTCACTGTGTACTATATAAGTGTTTCTTTGCATATTTTGAAGTAGAGATTTTAGAGAGAGAAACTTGGATTGCAAAGGAGGTAACTTTAGGGTTGAGTGTCTTTGTAGTGAGGTTGTCTTGGGTTGGGAAACATTGTAAACACCTTGGGTAGTGAGATTTCACCATTGGAAGGTTCAAAAGCTTCTTTTGTGTTTTCTCTTAGGATTCATTGAGAGTGTGGGTGATATGAAAAATGGGTAGAAATTAGGACTTGTTCTTGTGTAAGCTTGCAAGCTATTTTTCTTGTAACTCATTGTAACACTTTCATCTTAGTGGATTGGAGAGCTGCTCTATCCCCCAGACTAGGTCATATTGGACCGAACTAGATCAACAATCTTGGTGTGTTTGTTCCTCTCTTTTCATTGCTTATCTTTATTGCTTTGGTTATACTTGTGGTGTTGCTCTACACTTAGATTTAGATCTGTTTTGTTGTTATTGCTTGGAGACACTTTACACATTGATTATCACTTTCTTTTGCTCCACACATCTTTGTTTTCATTGGTATGATTTTTGTACGGATTCACAACAGCCTCAATATTTTATTGAGATGTCCTTGTTTAACAACATTGTGATTCATTTTTAGTACTAATTTAAAATATTTTCATGTTATCGTTTATTTGGTGCTGCTGAGTTCCACTTAACAACATGATGATTCATTTTTACAACTAATTTAAAATAATTTTATACTCTCGATTATTTGGCACCGAGTTCCACTTAAAAACATGTGGTTCATTTCTGCTAGTAAAACAAATAATAATGTATTTCAAATTTAGTGGTGTTCCTTTAAGCATACACCAAATTAAATTAAAGAATACCACCAAGTGCCTTGTGTTTCCTGAGCCACAAGTTTTAGTAAATTGAGGGAACGTTGCCAAACTTGGGCTTTTAAACAAAAACTGTTATCTTTCAAAACAAAAAACTGTTATTTTAGGAAGTTTATTATGTGTCAGTTTCATTCAATTTCAATGCGTGGGAAATCTAGATGTTTGTTTTGCCTAACCATCCACTCATACTTGATTGGAGATTTAAGTTTAATTCAGCAGGGATGACAATTGAACCGAGATTTGATGGATATGCAAAAACTACTTATAGTGAATAGGGTAAAATCACGCTTTTATGAGTTCGGGTTTGGGTCCGACCTCCGGGTAATTATCCACAAATTTAAGTGGATATGGTCGCAAATAAGGGTATTATACTGCATAACCCAACTCTGCAACCCGCATTTACATATTCATATAATATGATGAATAATTTATTTATTTTTGGTATACAATTAATTTATTTATTTAGCTATTTAAGTCTAAACCTACTCCCTCCTATGTACAATTTTCTAAGGATATTTTGGATGTTTTTTATTTGCCTAAATACTACAATTCGTACTATTTTATGAATTGATTTTTATCTTTTTTTAAAAGATGGTGGTCGGATGGCTAATAATGCAACTTTTGTGTTTGGTTGTTAGAGATGGTGGTCAGACCCTTTGTTTTGTTTGGGTATCGGTTGGCCTTTGTTCTTGTATTTTTAGTGTCACATATTGTAACTTTTGTCGGGTCTTCTTAGTACACATTGTGCTGAGAAGACTCATGTGGTTTTGTTAACTGTGGTGTTTTTTATTAACTTTTCATAGTTAAAGTGCGGGTGTGTGCACTTAGGTGCCCGTAGGGTATGAAGATAGGCACTAAAGTTGTTGCCAACAAGGATACAGACTCGGATACATACATTTTTTACAAACGCAGGTATGGGAAGGGGCACTGTAGTACCTTGCCAATAGGATACCCATTGTCTTCCCTATTTTCGTGTGAGGAGGTTAAAAACTTCCGTGCGAGGGGGTTAAAAAAGAGTTAAGATCCTCTTCATTTTGTATCCTCTCCATTTCTTTCATTTGGAGAGATATAGACTCAAAAAAGTTTGAAAAAAATTGAAAATAATTAATGATGGTGGGACCCATTTAATGGTAGGATCCACTATTTATTTTATGTGTCTATCTTTCTCTAAACTGTGTACTCCATTTATTTTATCAAATGAAGAGGATCCTAATCCCTTTAAAAAATTGAGTGATATAAATCTTGAAGGTACTATCTTTTTTTTTTTTGACATGGAAATGTATTTTCATAAATAGAGTATGGCGGCACAACTTGGTTCGCAACGCACCTGTTGAGACAAAATTGTAATATGTAAAAGCAAGGAAATAAATTAACACATTCATGAACGATGCCATTCAAATAAGAGTGATTTTGTTGTTGATCCACTATGGCTGCAATTACGTATATCGAATGTGACTCTACGAATAAGTTTAGAAAAAGCATATCCCATGCAAACTCCAAACCAACTGGTAGGTCTGAATTGTGTCTTGGCTCAGTTTTTGAAAGGTTCTAGCTGCTAAAACAGAACCATTTTCATCTCTGATCACAGCTGAAAGTCCACAACTCCCATCCTCCATTGGTCCCGTTAAAAAACATTAACATATACTAAGATTTGTCATTTTATTGGTCAAAAAATACATTTGTCATTTCTCACAACGTTGTTATTTTGAAGTTTTATTTTGTTGAATCAAACACGTTTATCTTAGTCGATCGATGGACGGAGATACTTAACAAATATCACTTTTCTCATTCAACGTAGCTAAGAAAATTAAATTGGCTCGTCAAATGCGAGAGTGTAAAATCATCATTGATCTTAAACAAATTTGGTTTGTCGTTGTTATAGTTAATTGCAGCTAGATTAGAATTCATTTTAAATAGGTAAGGTTTGTGAATTATAATGAACCAAATACACAAATAAATGTTAGTTCCATCCACCTTATGTTTGAATAAAGTGTAAATTTTTGTAAGAGCCTCAATGTGTCGAACTAGATTTCATTCTCTGACTAATATTATGAGGTTCACTTTAGGCTCGGCTCTTTTCGACTATCTAGGTTTTTTCTATCTTTAAGGGCAAAGCCTCGTACTATTCATCTTCAATCCATTGAAGATAAAATTAGAACCGAACTTGTCAGTTGGGAAGGTGAATTACTCTCTTTGATGGGTAGGGTTCAACTTGTAAAGTCGGTTATTCATGGCATGCTTTTTTAGAGTTTTAAAATTTATTCTTGGTTTGGCCAGGTATTATGGATAGTAGGAAATTGGTTACTTTGTCTTGGGGTTGCACCCCCCCTTTCTAACACGATTTTACTCTCAAACGCATGTCTGAAATCAATTTTGAAATGGTAGAGTAGCATGTATGTCTTCATCTTTTCATGTGGCAGCTGGGGTTTGTTTCAGGTTGAAGAAGATAGACCATTGGGCTGTCATATTTTTAAACCCGACCCATTTAGCTTGGCCTCTCTTTTTTTTTTAACAGATTTAGGACATGTTCAAGCAATAAAGGGATTTTGACCCACAATAAAAAATGAATCAAGTTGTGATATATGATTTTTTTTTTTTTTTTAAATAAGGATTTTTTAAGGAATAGTTTTTGTTTTTATCTAGGAAATATTTTTTTAAGAAATAGTTAGTTTTTTTTTTAAATACTTATTTTGAGTACCAGGTGAAGATAGTGTTGAACAGTTTGAAAAACTCATAAATTTTATGTTTTGGTTAAAAATTCTAAGTAAGAAACAATATTTTCTTAAAAATTTATTGATAGTTTACTATACTTAAATTAAATAGTATGTGACTATGGACTCTCACTCTCAGCAGTCCTATATTTTGATTTAACATTTTTGTTTATTTGTAGAATTGTAGTCTATTATTGAATACATTATATTTCATCTTTATTGACATGTTATATTTCATCTCTTCCTTAAAAAAAAAAATGTTATATTTCATCTCTCTTATTTTAAAGTGTACTTATGTAGAATAAATGACAATCCTCTTTTAATTTGATTTATGATTATTTATATATATTATGTCACATGTGAATTTGCGATAAATTTTTCGTCCAGACTCTATAATTCCTGACTCCGCCACTGTACTAGACCAAGATTCTAAGATGAGATGTTCAAAATACATACATACTACAAATTTGCATCGATGGAGTTCTATTAATTAATATCAAATCGAGATTCGACTACTATGCATCGTAAGATACTAATAACCATGTAAGTGATTTGTCTAAATGGCCACATTAGGTTATAAAATTCTGGTATAGACTAAATTTTTGTCTTGTAAAACTAGTAGCTGAAAACAAACTTTGTGAAGCCTTGTTTTACACAAAATCCTCATGATGTGCAAATTTTATTCTAAATATTTGGATGGACACCTCTACTACATTTCCATCTAAAATTACATGCTATATTCAACATTCTTCTAAGCCTCCTTCTCCATTTTTGTACTGCAATTTAACTTTGGTCTTGAAATCAACCTCTTTGTCACCTTCTTTCCCCCACAGCAACAGATACAAACCCATGATCACAATAAATGCACCTATGATGCTAAAGAATTACGAGAACCAACTTTTAGAACTACAATTATGCTAAAAATAATAAGGTTTTTAGAAGAGTTTAACTTTAATACATTGTTACTGTAAAAAGTTTTACCTGCCCAGATAAAGTTTTTCACCAAGGACGAAGTATGCTAGAATTGCCACAAATATGGTACAAAGAGGGTTAAATACAGTGACAAAAACAGGCCCTTTTTTCTCAGTGCACCATAATTGAATGTAGATCAATAAACCACCACCAACAATTCCCTGTAATTAATATTGAATGATTGATGCATAATGTTAGAACATTAGATTTGGTAGTATTTTTTTACAATGACATTTTACTTGTACAATACTTAACTCCATATATTATGGACCACAAGTCAATGTTGAGTCCTATAATCCAAGCTGAAGTGTTATTATGTTCTACTATTAATGTGAAAACAGCTGATTGTATTGCTCCCATAAAGCACATCCATGTAGTGAGTGATAATTGAGCAGGATATCTTTTTAGAGTAGATGCCTGAATTTACAATTACAAAGACATTAGAGTTATAATACTTGATAGTATTTGCAAGCTAAAAACTAGTTATGAGTTAAGGTGTGAACCTGCATAATGTACCATATAGAAAAAGTGGCACAACATGAGATAGTAAGAAGTGAACCCTTTAATCCACTCTCGTTGATAGAAGAACTTTTTCGTTGAATAATATGAATTAGAGGATGCCACAAGTTTCTCATAACAGGTCCTTTGTATAGTGTCATGGTCAAAACACCAGCTAAGGATATCAAGGTCCCCAGTATTTTTGCTATGCTACGTGGATTTCTAAGATCAATAACCTCGATCCTGCATTCAAGTCAAAAATCAATAGGTTAAATTTGTTTTCGGTGTGTGTTTGAACTTTTTTCCCCTTTTCTTAATAAAATTAAATGTTCAGTCGTGAAATAATAAAGTGGGTCAAAAGCTAATCAAATAGCCTTGATCTCTGAAAAATGACGCGACAGAAGGTATTAACCACCAAGTGTAACCAAATAATAAAAATTGTTCCAACCTTGTATATTCACTGACTTCATCGATAACTAATATCTGTTGAAGAATCTAGCATCCACTTTTTCATTCCTTGAAATTACAAAACCGCATGTTTTTAGTTTTGTAATTTGTAAGGACTCAAAAGTGGATACATGAACTAAAAACAAGAAAATTTAAATTTTTAAGGATTAAAAATATATTTAATTTAAACCATTATATCAAGAATGCGAACCTGAGTGCCACTGCAATAATGAAGGTAATGGAAGCAATGGTGTTGAACATGGAAGCAAGAAAGGTTGGAGAAGTATACTTTAAGCTTGCAAAGTACAAATTGAGTGCCATGGTGATCCTGCAATAATATTTTTAAATTATACAAATTATGTTTCCGTACTTCCATACAATGTAATAACATACATTTTTTATTTGTTCTTACCCTAACAAAGAAAGCACAAATATTTCCATAAAAAGAACAAGTGTCAGCTTTGGTCTTAAACTTCTGCAAGAAAACAGCAAAAACGATTGTTATAAGATAAGTGAGAATATTCTATCATATATGATTATACAATATTCAACTATTTAAGAGTTCAAACTGTATTTTTAATTAATTTTTTTACAAAATCAAGTTCATTTAAAATCATGATTTTAATCTTCTAGCTTAACCAAGATTTTGGGTTCGAATCCAGCATTGGACATGCAGCAGCGTTAAAACTCTTAGGGAGAGTTTGTTAAAACTCTTAGGGAGAGTTTGCCGCCCATTTGGACCCCACAAGACTCGAGGGATTAGTTTTGCTATTGCGCACGTGGATGATACTCAGTTTACACCAAGAATCATGATTTTAAGGCACTCGGCCAAACACAAACTATGAACTTTGATGCATTTCGAAGAGAAATGTACATGTACCTCTCAAGAAAGTATGCAAAAGGAAACATCACAGCCCCAGCGAGAACATGCCGATAGGTAACATAAACATAAGGACTCATTCCATGATTGAAGGAAGATTCAGAGATAAAATATAAAAAGGTATAGCCAACTTGGGCTAAAACCATGACCAGGTGTGGCTTGAACTCTTTGTATACATGTAGAGGAGAAAATACTTTTTTCTCCATAAGTTTAGTGATGATGTTTCTTTCTTGCACTTATTTAGTAGCTTACCACATTCCCACTATATATATAAGAAAAAGTACTAGAACCAAAGACGGTAGAGGATATATTGTAGAACGAGAAATGATATTTATATAATCATACAATTTTTATGATAACCTCAATCTTCATTTTTTTTTTTTTTATTGATCAAAAATAATAGAAAGAGAAAAAAGTAGAAAGATGGTAAGAATATCACGTGAGTATGAAAGAAAGTTGTTTAAAATTGTCATAAAATGGTTGTACAAATATTATTACTCTTCTAGAACTACTCTTACATTTTGACACCATAAATTTCTTACACTCATTCAATATCATATTTTATATTTATCTCTTTTTCTATCACATCAATAACATATCGCATTATTCTCTGTCTCTATTTTTTTTAACAGCAAATTTTATTAAACAATCACATCCCTGCTCAAGACGAACAGACTGGAATCAGAAAATACAAACTAAAGGCGCCGTATATAGGCAGAACACCCGAAAATAAACACCCTAAAAGACACCCCCGAGGACAACACCCACCAAAATATACATCACCGCCTAAAACTGACTCCTTCACGAAAACGAGCACTGTAAACACGATATCCAACACCACCCATCGTCACTACTCACCCCCCAACGAACACCCCTCAAAACCCCAGTCCTCAACACCAAAGCTGAGCCACATTCGAAAAGCTCCTGACCGAAAGATCATTAAGCTTTCACCACCTGTCGATCTCCGATTCACCGAAAGAAAACCAAAAAAATAATGATTTGAAAAAGGAGAAAGAGAATATATTTTTTCATGAAATTTAGTTGAAGCCAAACTAAATCATACATCTATCGAAAATCAGTACACTATAGCGAGCTATAAACTTTTTTTGAACAATAGCGAGCTATAAACTGCGTTGCCATGCTACCTCATCTTCGGAATGTATTGCTCTACGGTACATTGGTTTGTTCCTTCGTTAGGAACGAGATCTTCATCCAAATTTGAATACCTAATAGTTGTGTTTCAAGTAATTACAAAGACATTGTACCTTTTATATGAGATGAATTATTCATTATACTAACCCAATATATTATGGACCACAAGTCAATGTTGAGTCCTATAATCCATGCTGAAGGGTTATTTTGTTCTACTATTACTGTGAAAATTGCTGATTGTGCTGCTCCCATAAAGCACATCCATGAAGTGAGTGATAATTGAGCTGGATATCTTTTTATGAGTGGATGCCTGAATTTCCAATTACAAAGATATTTGAGTTATAATAGTTTATTGAAACTATTAAGAGGAACTTTAATCACCACACATTCATAAAAAATCACACATAATTTTGAAAATATATAACTAGATAAGAAAAAAAAATTGTGTTTTAGTTTGACAAAACACATTGAAACAGCGAAAAGAGATTGTGTTATTATCGGATGTGTATATAAAATGTTCATATAAAACATATAAGAATGTATGCTGACAATTATTAATAGGACACGGTTAAAAGAACGGAAAAAAATGGAAAAATGCATCATTCAATATATATAATCAGGGTTTTCAAAATCGGGATTTTGCTTCAGATTGAAAGAGAAAAGCAAAATCGACAATCGTAAAATCGCAACTGAAATCGAAGGATTTTACTCAACTACGTTTGTAGAATCGATATAAGAAATTGTAAAATCGCAATCAAAATCAATGGCTTTTACAAAAAATACTAAATATATGTTATAAATGGTATATAGTCATGAATGACTTAATTTATAAGAAATCGTAAAATCGCAATCAAAATCGATGAATTTTGCCTATTTTAAGACCTAAAATATAAAACTTCTATCTCAACCCATTTAATGATCCCCTTACTACGAGAAATTGATATTTGAATTGTTATTTTAAATATTGGAAATATTTCTATATCTAAAATGTTTTTGCATCCTTGCTACGAGAAATAGGTGTTTTGGGTGACATGACTTATTGTTTCGTTATATGTGAATAAAATTTTACAGGCCTTTCATATAAACTTTGAATAACACGATGAGAATGAAGGTTGCACTGTACCTTTGGTTTTATCTGGATCGTGCTAACAGTCTTTAATTTTTTATTAGAAAACGACACAGACATAAACAAACAAAAACAAAAACAAGCTAGGTTTGTTGTTTTTGGCTTTACTATTGATAGATTTTGATTTTCTTGGAAAGCATCTATAACTATGGAATCCATAATGTATATATAACTATTGGCTATAGTTATAAGATGCGAAGTGTTGATTTCTCCATCCAATGAAGGCTAATCTTATCGTCGATACTGTATATTTGACATATTAAGAACATTTTATAGTTCAATTGGAGGGTTTGAATTGCTTCAAAAAAAAAATTGGAGGGTTTGAATCTTCTTTCCAGTTCTACATGAGTAGAAATTGACTTCATCCTTTAAGAGATTAATAAAGCCAACATTGGTACGTATAATATATAATGGTTGCATTGTTATCTTTTTATTTTGTATCAAATGAGCATGCAAATATCTAGAAGTCCTAACTCAACTGGCAAAATGCCGAAATTGTTAGGCCGGATGCCATGACTGGGGTTCGAACCCCGCTACCTCCACTTGTGTGTGTGAGTTTATAATGGCTTTGTCATTCCGTCTATCTACCAAAAAAAAAATGAGCATGCAAATTTTTTAGAGCAAATTATAATAAAAAATATATACTTATAAAATGACCAGTTCCACACTTACCCTTTTAAAGAACCTTAAAATTTTTTTAGGACCTGTCCAACTTTAATATGTAGTTCCTTCAAAAAAAAAAAAAAACTTTAATATGTAGTGGCATTGATTGCTTATCCAAAAAAAAATTATAATGAATTTTACAAAAAAAAAATATATATATATATATATAATGAAATTCTTCGTCACATTTGTTTATTCTTTTTTGGAAAACTTTTGTTTCCCAAAAGCATTTATTGCCAAATTCAACCCATCCATGGTAACATGGTGTGTTCTTTTCCTTTGAAAAATTTTATGGTTTATATCAAGCGAATCATTGGAGTTTTTGCTTTTCCAATAGCCCATGTTTTAAAAATTGAATCAAATTGGATTGTACGAGATTTCCATAATAGCCAATATGAATGGGATGCCTAACATATAAGAAAATTATATATATAAATACTAAAATTAAAAAAGGTAATACATAAAGAAACAAATAAAAATAGATTGATCAAGAACACTTGGATGAGATGATAAGATTTTTTTTCAGTTTAACATAAAAATGCAGCACTGCTAAATTCTCTTGTGAGAGTTTTATCATCTATTACGGTCATACTCGATTTGAAGAATTAATTTATGCGGTTACATGCAAAAAAATACTCAGTTCATTGAAAAAAAGGGATTGAACCAATTGCAATTCGGTTTTCGACTCAATTCAATTTATTTCAATCAAAATATCTACAAAGTAATGGACTTCTTTGAAAGCTCTCATTCGCTGTACAAATTGTTGATTAAGAAATATGGAATTGTCTATGAGGAATTTCGACCCTTGATTCCATTCTTTGTTCTTTTTTTATTTGCACTTCATGGCTTTTATATCTATAATCAATTATCAATACTTATGCAGTTTTTGTAGAATCATTAGTTTGGTAATTCAAATAATGATTTGAAAAAGGAGAAAGAGAATATATTTTTTCATGAAATTTAGTTGAAGCCAAACTAAATCATACATCTATCGAAAATCAGTACATTATAGAGAGCTCTACTGCCTTGCTCTACGGATACATTGGTTTTTCCCTCATTAGGAACAAGATCTTCATCCAAATTTGAATACCTAATAGTAGTTGTGTGTTTTAAGAAAAAAGATATTTTATGTTAGGTTATGTTAACAAGTGCTCTTAAGAATAATTTATATTTTGCAATCCTTAAAAAGTGCCTCAAGAGCACACGTTGACAAGAATCTTTTAAATTCTTCTTTATTTGTTTTGCCAATCAAGTTGACGTTGACATGTTTTGCTCCATGATTGACAATTGAATTTAAGTCATGTAAAATAATTTGAGTTTGTCTTTCTTTTTCTTTTTTTTACAAAAATAAACGATAATCATTCATTCAAATTGATTTAGTACATCGATACAATACAAATCCAAAGTCGCTAAAAATAAAAAGGATAAATCTGCGAACATACTCACATCACCCATGTTAATAGCATAAAACGACAAAGTACTTATGCCTACAAATATGACTATATTCAAGTTTTCGGAATACTCATGTCTCCGGATCTACAACGTTGACGACACCAAAGTCATTGATCGGATCTGCACTTGCTCAAAGCTAATCTTTCAACCTGAATCAAATAAACACCGTACTAAGACGGAAAATCAAAAACACACCGTACAAGAACGGGAAATCAAAACAAATAAAGTCGTGCAATGACGACGAAATCAAAAAAAAAACAAACGAAAGAAAATTGAAATATGTGAAACACTTATTTAATTAGGATAGAGGGAAAAACAACTCGGAAGGATGATTTTGGGTCAAAATTAACCCTAAATCACCCATCTTTGATAGATAAGAAGAAGAAAGGGGTGACGGTTAGAGTTTGAGAAGGAGAGAGGAGAGAGAAAAATAATAATATGACAATGTCTATTTTAATTTTGAGTTTGTCTTTATTTCTTCTTTATTTGAGTTTGGTGGTTTTGATGATTTTGTCTTTATTTTTCTTTTAGCTATTCATTTTCTATCATCAATATATATATGTCATATGTGTGTATGTATGTATGTATTCAATTGGTATATTTGTTTCAACCTTATTTGAATTGGATGCCTAACATTATAAGAAAATATTATATATAAAAATTATAAAAATTAAAAAAGGTAATACATAAAGAAACAAATAAAAATGGATTGATCAAGAACACTTAGATGAGATGGTAGAGATATTTTTTTAGTTTAACATGAAAATGCAGCAATATTTAATTATTTGATAGAGTTTTACCATATATTGAGATTCTACTCGACTCTAGAGATTAACCTCTACAATTACACACATATAGTTCACATACCAAAAGAAATGGATTGACCCAACACAATTTGATTTTCAACTCAGTTCAATTTAGTTCAATCAAAATATTTACATTAATAAAAAAAATAACAATGAAATTCTAACTCTTAAATTAGAGCAAATGAAAGGTATGTGCTTTACAATTAATTGCCTTCTTACAAAAAAATAGACTGAAGGTTCATTTTGATCCTTCATAATTTTTCTACGGATCAATTTAGTTATGACAAAAATAAAACACAAAATAATCCTTGATATTTTCATACCGAAGACTAATTAGTCATGAATCAGTTAACAAGGGGGCTAATTTATCCCTGATATAAAAATTTCATCGACTACTTTGAGTTTTATTTTTGTCCGTAATTAAAATAATTGTCATCTTGGCTCTTACCCTCTATATACTCTTCAAAACCTTCAACTCTCACTAACCTAGACAACAAATTATCAGTAAAAATCCCAATCGATGAAATGAAACGAGCCTTAATCGAGTTCTTTCAACCCCCTCATTTGCCATACAAATTGTTGATTAAGAAAAATGGAATGTCGATGGGGAATGTTGACCCCTAATTAATTTCTTTGTTCTTTTTTTTTATTTGCTTTTAATTCCTTTTATATCTATTATCAATACTTATTCTTTTTTTTAAAAATAAATAATCTAGTAGTTACAAATTCACCTTTTTAAAGCAAATAAATGGATATCCGTGATTCGAACCACAACTCTTATATATATTACAGTATACAATGTCTCTATCAACTCTACAAAATTCGCGTGTAGATTATCTATTCTGCTTTTGTATAATCATTGGTTTTTGTAATTCAAGTGATTTGAAAAAGAAAGAGAAAGTCATTTTTCATGAGTTGAAGCCAAACTAATCACACATCTATCGAAAATAAGTGCACTAGGAGTGATCTATATAGAATATAGACCATACAAAAAAATGAAAATCAGACATCCATCACTGAATGCCTTGCCGGCTCATGTCTTGCTCTACAAATACATCGGTCTAAAAAAAAAAAATCCATTAAAGAGTCCGTAAAACGAGATCGGGAGTTAATCTCTAATTTTTTTCATGTTTGTAAAAACAAATTAATTACGATAGATGAGTTGTTCAGTAAAATGTTTTAGGTGAAATTTCAAGATCACTCTAAATAAGACTTAAATGAAAAATACCTTGTTTAAGATCCAAAATCCCCCTTTTATAATCCTCAATGTGTTGAATTAATGGGCCTTTCTTTGATCATTCAAAACCTATTAAGTTATGATCCAGAACATCCTATTGGTTGTCTGGTTTGAGTACGGCTGCGTGTAGACTAGGGTTGCGTGAGAACGAGCTGAGCTGGCCTGACTTGAACAATCAAACCAGTGTTGAGTGAGATCTTGCTAGTCGGTCAAGTAAGGTATTACAAGTCACATGGTATGGTCGACCTATACTAGTCCAAGTTCCAAGTAGTAGTCCGGGATTGAGGGGTGCCTTAGTGATTTGTTTATGGAGTATGGTGGGTCGACGACTTTTGATTCGAGATCGGGAGTCACTTTCTTGACCTAAATTTTTGGGCTTGTAAGGGTGTCTTCTTTGGCGGATCAGAGAACGAGCGGTGGTGGAATCTGAAAGCGTGTTGGAATAAGTCATTGGTCTAGTGTTTAATTGGGCTTAGTTGTGGTGATGCGAAGTTAAGCTTCTGTTTTCAAGGGTTTTATTTTATTGGAGGGGTTATGGTAGCATTCGATAGGTGATTGAATTTTGTTTCTATAGCCACTCATGAGGAAGTGTGGGAGTTTGGGTTTGTTTTTAGGTATTGCCTTTGATTTTGGTAGTTAGGTTTCTTATTGGTATTGGTGGTAATTCTCAATTTAAGTGATGTTTGTATTAGTGTTGTTATGATTTCATTTTGGATGTTCCACCTATATAATACGATTCCTTTAACTTGTGGTTTTTGTTTGTCGGTCCATGTTCGTCTTGTACATGGACTTGATTGTTAATATCTTTTTCTTTATAAGAAAAGGCTCTATAAAACCTAGCTCAACTGAAATAGTTAGGTTGGATGTCTTCATCCAAATTTGAATACATGACAATCCTGTGTGCGCACGATTAAACGGTGTTTATCACTTTGTTTAAGCATAATATTAAAGAAAAAAATATATTTTATCTTAAACGGAGTATTTCCCTTCACAAGTTGTGCATATAAATTCATTTTTCATTTGATGCATGACCGACGACCATGAAATAATTAATTGTGCACAGCTCATGTGTTTGCGTTTTAAAATTCTTCTTTGTTTGAATTGCCAATCACGTTCACGTTTACATGTTTTGCTCTATGATTGGCAATTGAAGTCATGTAAATAATCACAAATTCAACTCATGCTCTTGATATGATTGAAATTCCAATTATGGTTTGACATTTAGTTGGTGGAGCCAGTTATTTGTCTTAATGTCTCATAATTCATCCAAACGCATTTTGGCTTCTAATTTATATCGAGTTTTTATTTGTGAATTTTTACTTCTTTTTTTGCGTTAACCCTTGTGTTTTGAGAGGAGATCCTAATATTTCGAGCTCAATCACATGAGTGAATGTTCCAACACGGTAGCGGTGGAGTCTTCATGGCGGAGTGAATGGTACATGCTAGCACGTTAGCACTTCAACGTTCAAGTCAGTATGAGAAATGAAGTTGTTTATGTTTGAATAGGTGTGAAAATGAATTGTACCTTGAGGGTGACGTTGAGTCACCCTTATATAGGCGGAGATGGCTTTAACGGCTTCTACAAAATGTATGAGATGGAGGTGTATTTCGGCGTGTTGACCCACACCATAATTAATGTGTCCCCTCAAGTGATATGCCCTGTTTCGTGGGCTCTATCCATGTGGTTTGGTGTGATTCGACGTCTAGCTGGTTCAGAACAGTGGTAAATTTATTTGAAGTTTGACTACGCTATGAGTATCTACTACTCTTATTAATTTATGTTGATCAATTTTTTTTTCTTTTTTTGACTTTCGTGAGCCTAATTCACACATCAAGAAAATAGGTTGTTTTGATTTTGGTTAGAAACATTTCAACCGTAGAATATCTCTGATGAAAAACACTTTCTTGAATTATGTAGACTGTAGTTCGATTTACGCACGGTGTGCATGGTGTTGGTATTATTAAGACAAGACCAAAAAAAAATATAGAACAATAATTTCCATTAATTAATTTTAAAACTTGTTACTTTAGGGTTAATTACTTTTTCACACTTTATGTTTCTTTACACTATGCCTCTTATATTAAATTAGAATTGGTAAATGGACAAAAACATGTGATGGGAGAGTTTTTTATCTTGAGCCACCTGAGTCAGTACAAAATATTCAGAAAAATGAATGATCTAAACAAAACCAAAATAGTGTAAGGATATATAAGAATATTGGGTGTGAAAATCTAAGAATTGTTGCTCAATAATTTTGATAATGGATATGTTAATTTCAAAGAAGCATCAAGATAATGTTTGAACTCATTATATTTCAACCTACTCCAAATTTTAAGAAATTGTGTACAAATTGCTAAAAAGAAAAAAGAAATTTTGTACAAAATAAACTTCATACATAAAATTAATTGAAATGAGTAAAACGTGATTGTGGTTATTTATATAATGTATTATTTGTCCTCGTGAGCTTAACTCACCCTTTTATGACATGTCATAAAACTATATGAAACTTGTTTTGTTTTTAATTTTTGGTTTTAAAGACCAACACTCTATGTTCCCGTAAGTTTAGCTCAGTTGGTAAGGGCAATGCATAATATATGTAAAGTTCGGGGTTCGAATTCCGACCACCATAAAAAAATAAAAATAAAACACCATGTTCTGAGTGCTTTTTTGTTTTCAAAATTTTAAAAGATCAAAACCAATTTATGATTTGAGTTTTAAAGATATTAAAAATCATGGTATAAAAGCATTTTGAGTTATTAAAAATCATGGTATTAAAAATCAAAATTAAACAGTTTTGAGTTATGAAATTTTTAAAATCTAAAAGCATTTTCAAAACCAAGTTTAGGTTTTTTAAAGAAAGAAACTTCGTCTTTCCTATGTTTTTTCCCTCCTTTATTCACGGGAAAAGAGTGATTTTGGATCATTTTTTTTACCTATAATCAACAATCTACATATGTTTTTCCTTCTTTTAATCTAAGTTAGTGGTTTCCATATATATCAAGTTTTTTTTATTGTGTTTTTTCGTCGTCAAAATGTGATGTTGTGTTATTTATCGTCTAGTGAACGTTGTTTGATTTTTCATCTTGTAGTGTTCGTTTAGTTCCTATTGAATGACCGACTTCAGTCAATTACACATTTAATCAATGATTTAAGCGTCAATGTTGCAGATCCAGAAACATGGGTATTTCGATCACTTTGATTTTATCATATTATTTGTAGACATATTGTCATTGTATGCTATTAATTTTGGCATTGTGAATTTGTTCGCAGATTCACTTTTGTGTTTTTAGTGATGTTCAATATGTCGTTGTACTTGATATACTTTGTCAATTTAAAAGAATTAATATTGTTTTGTTGTGGTTAAAAAAAACGTATACATAGATATTCAAGCATATCTTAATCCATAAAATTCATACCATTAGGTTTGAAAATAATTAAAATATTACAAATATATAATATATTTAGTTGTACTTATAATAATGAGTAATGATATTTGAACAATCTTTTAGTGACAATTTTTTGGGACAACTTACCTTTTCTCTCTTCTTATTGGTAAAAAACAATAGAGAGAGACAAAGGAAGAGAGAGAATAAGAAGATAATGTGAGTATGAGATAAAAGATTGTACAAAAGTTATCATAAAATGGATGTACAAATATCATTTCTCTATAATAATAATAGTGGTTGAAAATAGTGGTTTATTGGTAGATAATTGTCTTAGTGGTGAAAGTTAGTAGTTGTAGTGGTAGTAGGAATAGTGGTCAACAATGGTCATAATGGTAGTCAATGGTGGTCAGCGGTAAGCTAAGTGGTGGTCGGAATGGGGGTTGGCGATGGTCAAAGTTTAGGTCGTCAGTGGTCGACATGGTTAAAGTAGTGGTCAACGGTGGTCATAATCGGCGTCGGCGTTGGTCAAAGTAGTGGTCGGAACGGTGGTTGAGGGTAGTGGGCGACAACGTTAAAATAAAAATTAAAAAAAAAATAAGATCTATGTTTTTGGTTTTGAGTTTGAAGAGTGCTAGAAATATGCTATCTAACACACACTTCCTGACACACTTTATTAAATTAATTAAAATTCACATGGATCACCCTAATTCTTTTGAATCCCATATAAATTTCGTGGAACCTATAAAATTGAATGTTAAAAGTGTTTTGCTAGCATTATTTTTTGAGCTATAGTGAACAACTATTTGCTCGAACATGTTTTGGTTTTAAAAATGAATTTCAAAACCAAAAACTCTAAGAGAGGAAATTTCAATTTATGTTTTTTTATTGTTCTTTCCGATTTCAATGGATCATTATTATAGACTCATAGTTAGAGACAGCTTCCAAATTCAACGAACGCTAACAAAGATATAATGAGTAAACTATTAAATTGATCTCTGTCTACTAAGAGGATAATGAATATCACAAAAGGATTCTAGAAACATACGAACACAAGCTATTGAAGTGCTTTCAAATGAAATGAAAGGAAATAAAATGTGCTTAATAATGTTTCTTTTGTGTTCGAACAAATGTGCTGAATATAATCAATTATGCTATTGAAGTGCTCATCATTCGTCTATATCAACAGTTCGGCCACTTTCATTGTTCCACTATGTGGGAACCGTATCCACTGGTGTGACCCTATCATGCAGTTATACGTCTTAACTCGGAAAAAAAAATAAAACATTGTACTTACTCCATCCGTTTCTAATTACAAGTAAAATTTACTTTTTAGATTCATTCAATTAATTGACCATATATATCATTAATTGAATAAATATAAAAAGTCAATTTTGTTTGTAATTAGAAACGGAATAAGTAACTTGATATTGAATGATTATATATTCTTCAAATTAACTTTAAATAATCTCGATCGTTGATTTAAGGCAGATGATCAACATAGGTAACAAAAGAAAATTGGATCTCTACTCCGTGAGGCCATTCTATCACTATGCCTTAACTATTTAAGTGGAATTTAAGGTGAATATTGTGCATGTCGCTATGTGTGCAGGTATACAATCGTTCATGGCCGTCTCAATTAACATTGAGGCATGAAAAGAACTTTAAGAATGAGATATTTTTTAAATTGACAAGATTTTTTTTGTAAATTTTATTTTTCGGACTTTTTATATGCAAAATTATTTATTAAATTATTGATTTTAATTTTAAAAAATTATGTTACGCACGAGTAACGAATGAATTATCAACATTGTTCTATAAATTCTATAAACAATGTATGCATTTGAAGAAAAAAAATCTAATTCATTTTACACAATTAAGTATGTCAACTGAGATATCATTTTCTACCTTTATATAAGGTGAATCACGAAATTAATGCATTTTCAAGGAAACATGAAATGTTAAAAAAAATGTTGATATCCATAACTAGTAATAATATATACATTTTTTTCGAAGGTAGTAATAATACATGAATATTAGGGCCTAAAAAATAAGGGTTTCATTGGGTTAATACTTCATCCGACTTAAATTGTATGTTATTTTTTAAAAAAAATATAGTTGTCCTAAATTGTATATTATTATGCAATACCAATTAAACATTAATGTTATTTTTCCTATTATATCCTTAACTATTTATTACTCTTTCTTCTTTTAATTCTTTCATTTATCTTTCCTGTATCATTTATTAAGGACAATTTTGTAAAACAACTCATAAAATCTCTCACACACAATATTAATTACATTTCTTAATATGTATGAAATGTTCAAAACGTCGTACAATTTGGGACGGAGGGAGTAGTTAAGGCGACCAGACCAAAATTTTAAATAAAAGATCTTGTTAAGGAGTATCTCTATGATACTCTTTAATTATTCTAAAATAAGCAATTAAATGCACATATTTTATAAATAGTTACTATTTATGATGTCTAAATTAAATAAGTAATTTAAAGGTGAATAACGTGTGATTTGGCAATTTAGATTCCCACTAGCTAAAATCTTCACAACCAATGGATGGCTTAAATGATTCTTGCGGAGCCCTAAACCGGACTCCACCTAGCCTTGATAATTTCAATGGATGGTTTGAACTCCACCTAGCTTTTATAATTTTGATTTGATGAATATTGTTTACAATATTTCTATATTTTCGTTTATTTTGTACCGACTTCCACCTAAAAAGATAATGGTCCAGATTTTATATACTAAATAAATTATGATCAATTTTATATTTTTGTGTTAATTCTTCGTATTTAGATAAAGAGGGTATGATAATGTAAAGTTTGATTTTGAGCTAAATACAACTTGATTAATTCGTCTTTTCGTAAAGTTGGTTAATAATTAAGCTCAATTGTTTGATTAATGAGGATATATGTCTGATATAACAGTGTTTCTTTAAGCATTGACCAAAATTAAAGATGTCACCAAGTATATCGTGATTTCGAGAGCCACAAGTTTTGGTAAAATGAGATAAAATTGACAAACTTCTTGATCTTAAATCAAAACAGTTATTTAGGGAGTTTATTGATCTGTCATGAACAAAACACGTATAATTTCCCTCCATGTGTGTGAAATCCGGATGTTTGTTTTGACGAAACATTACTCTTTTTTTGTTCTTTTTTTTTTGTAAAAGGAGATCAATGCAAAAGCCTGGAATGGACAAATGACTCCATACTGTAAATCACAAGCATGGTAAATTAATGCTATCTATCAGCAATTTGGAGTCCATATCAAAAGGAACATTGGTGAAGCTTTTTTTTGTGAGGGTTTGAACCACGGACCTTACATATATTATATATCATTTCTACCAACCGAATTAAGCTCACAAGGACGGTGAAACTCTTTTTACCCGTATAGGAAAAACTGTGTTGTTGTCCAAAAATACAAATTAAGATATGGGATTTTTTTATGTGTACTTTTGACGTGTTTGCATGTGTTGGGAAGTTTAGGGGAGTATCAGGAGAAGCAACAGGTCAATATTAAAGTTCATGTCATTGATGGTGCAGAATATATTATCAAAATCGAGATGAGAAATATTACGATCGAGATGAGTTGATTAATTGAGTCCATTGTGAAGCAACAAAGGTAAGCTTTATTATAGAAATAAACAAATACGATAGTGGTTTTGGTCGTAGAAAGCAATTTTTGTTATTAGGTTGTGGAAGAGATGGTGAGTACAAAGGAACGAAGAAGTTGAAACCAGAAGACATCGGTTCAAGGAAAAATTTGGATGTCCATTTAGGTTGTGTGGTTATTTGAAGGCATCAAATGAATAGTCTTAGTGTTTTTCTATAATTGTGCACACAACAATTAGATGGAGTCAAATTTAGAATGTCATATTTTAGTCGGTCGTATAAATGCGGAAGAGAAGAAGCTTGTTAGTGAAATGACAAAAAAAATATGGTGCAACCGATAAATATTTTGTCGACTTTGAAAGATAGAAGGAAAATCAATGTAACAATAATCAAGCAAGTTTAGAATACATGTGAAAGATACAAAAAATTATAATCATGCAGGTCTCCTAAAACATAATTGTTCGGACGACCACAACTATGTTTACAAATATAGAACGATTGGTAAGTTAAAAATTGTTCAATGCGTTTTCCACGCACTATCTATGGATGAAACTATGCAAGGTTTTCCGTCCATTTCTCGTCTTACCAACATCGAACTGCAAACAAAAAAACACAAACTTATCTTCGAACAATTATAGCACAAAAACTTCATTCACATTCCTAAAAAATATTTGAATACCACATTTCATTAATTGCAAACAATCACTCCCATTAAACATAAACGATACTTAAATCATTCCTATTACAAATATTTTGTTAATCAGACCCTACACAATTTTTATTTCATCAACAACATAAAAACCCTAAACTACAACAAAAACAAACAGAGATGTTCACACTTACTTGCTGGGTTTTAGAAGAAATGTGCCAACATATACGATTTCTTTGATGTTGGTTTGTTGAAAGTTAAGGATTGAATGAAGAAATTAGTTTTTGTGCCCAAAGTTTAAGTTTCTCAACTTTCAAATCATAAACAACGAATATGAAGCTCTACCATTTCTTAACTTTCAAATGACAAGCAAGACTTTTTGAAAAGAAAATTCCAATATCAAATCAATAACCTCTTTGATATTACATCTTAATTAATAACTATTGTAATTTGTAACAACTTTTGGTGTAGACTAGTTTCTTTGCATGGCAAAATCAAATACATTTTTCTCTGTCTCTTTACTATCTGATGCTATCACAATTCCAGTTGAAATGAAGGAATCAATTTGAATGAGTGTAAACCTAATCTATTTCCTTTCCTATTGACACTTTCAAAGAAATTTATGAACAAGATGAACACATTTTCGATGAGACAATACTTGTGGAATCAATATATTGTCTTTACTACCCTGCAGCTAATAGCCAAAGCATAATTAAGGACGATATTGAAATCGGTATCCAGCTCAAGAAGGCACACACAACTGAAAGCTGGTAGTTTCGGCATTCCTCTCCAAAATAGCAATGTCTTAGATCATTAAAGAACAAAACTGTGATGCCGGCTGAGGAACACGCTGCAGCTAGAGATAGTGTGGATGTTGCCTGTGGACAGTGTCAAGAAAATTGTAAATGAAAATTCATGATTTTAGAACTCTTAATATATGTCAATGTTGTCAATTGTGGATCGTGGAAAGTTGCTATTTGTTCAAATTCCGCTATGCTAGAGTGTTAGAGCGCCGCCATTTGACAACAATTTGCACTAAATAGTATATTGCAGAACAATAGCGATTTGTTCAAAATCCGCGACACAATAGCACTATAGCGCTGCTATAGCCACACTTTGACAACACAGCTGTATGTAACAAATTAATCGTAGTAAAAGATTTGGCTCAGACTAACCCAATCTCCAACCAGATAGAGGCAAACCAGTACAGGGTTGTGAAGAACTTTCCTTCTCACCACAGCGTATGCATCCATTAAAGCAAGCACAAAACTCCAAATGGCTTGTAAACCCATTGCAGCTATCAAGTAACTGCAATACAAATGGAACAGTCAGCATTAAGTAATTCCGTATGAATCCAAGCATATATTGAAAAAACTGTTCATCGTATACACGCTATAAGAGTAAATCTCCCGACCACGATATTGATAGTAAAACAGCCCGTCGTATACATGGGAAAAACAACAACATATGCATGAAACAAAACACAAAAATGATGTTGTGCAGTTATCTCGCATTTCAGGGATGTTTGGCCAACACATTTCTCTTTCTTGTCTCCATCTCCAAGCTGTCTACAGCTACATTCTCAGTTAATTCAGAATTCCACAGCCAGCTAAGTCCCCATTTGCATGGAGAGCGAAAACATACCATTTTCAGTGTAAGACAAAGCATATATTTAAGCATAGTAGGAAGATCACAAACGGTGAAAGCCCAAAAAATCATAAACAGAACAAATTCTAGCTCAATTGGTGAGGATAAGTCATAACTTAAATCGATATGTGATCTCAACGACCCCCTCACCCCCAGCACGAGACATCTAGTGTAGACAAACGTGAGTGGCCGAATAACATAAAATATATCTAGAATAATTCGGACTACGGCTAACATAACAAACCAAAAGCTAGCGCAAGCGGTAATGATCATTGTCCTAGTCCTTGTAATAAGGTCTATCCTCAAACTTTGAATGGGTTATGGAACAATTGAGAGTACAATTGAAATGGAAATAATTCAATGTTAGACAACTAGGTTCATTTTAATCATCCTTCAATATCTTTTCACAAACATCCTTCTCTTACAGACAACTAGGTTCATAAATTGATTTTGCTAATCTAACAAATAAGACATTCTTCATTCAATTTCTATTCTTATGGAAACCTGTGTCATAAGATAAACAATTCACTAGTGGATTTTTAATTCATATACACTTGATTTGATTCAGTCATGTGTCAATATATATTATGATTATTCAATATATTTTAGCATCCAAAAATAAGCTTCATATACAACTAAAACAATTTATCATAAATATGTATTTACAGAATTTAACAGCATGCAACAAAATCACATCAAAATAAATAAATAATCTTGAATTACCAAAAGGCAGTAAAATTAAAGAAACTTGATGATGAAACCATGAAAGCAATTGAGCCTGCTGCAAAAATGAACTGTGACAACCTCAGAATCAAACCAAGGACAGTACCTGGTGTCCCAGGAAAATCCTTCATCTTTCTCTCCCAAATGGTACAAACTTTAACATCCACTTTCCACTCTAACAAAAACAAATTTTGGTGATGATATGGGAAAATTGGAATCTGGGGTGAGCATAATTTACATAAATGATAAAATCAACCAAAAGAGAATGAAAAAGGTTAGGTGTCAAATGATGTTATATTAAGGTTAAAGTCAAAAGTGTGACCAAACCAAAATGTACTACTTTGGTTGGTTGCTTGCAATTGCACATCATACGATCCTTGTATTGTTCTTGACAAAATGAAAATGACTCACCAACATGGGTCCCTCACAATGGCATGGAAATTATTATTATTAATGAAAAAATTTCACTATTGTTTTGTTTTAACACAAAGTACACGCAATTATAAGGTTATGAATTCGATTTTGGATTATAATGTACAATTAGCAATATCGATATTCTCAGTTGAATTGAATTTTATGTCACTATTGTTTGACAAACTGAAAGTGACTCATCAAACATGGGTTCCTCACAATGGCAAGGAAATTATTATTAATGAAAGTTTTTCACTATTTTTTTAACACAAAGTATACATAATTGTAAGGTTATAAATTCGATCTCAGATAAAAGTGTACAACTAACAATATCGATATTCTTGTTTGAATTGAGTTTTATGTCACTATTGTTTTAGAAATTCTAGAAACTGATTATGCACAATAGAAGTATTGTCAGCTTCAATCCATCTACGGCAACCGGAGTCTATTTTTCTTAATTTTGACTTTTGCAATTTTATGTTATATTTTCCAAATAAAAGTTAAGTACATTTTTTTTCTAAGGAGAAAGTTAGGTACATGATGCATGTTTCTCTTGTCGACTTTTGATTCAACGAAAAAAAAAATTGAGGGATTAACCTGAGTTTTTTTTTGGTTACAAAGGCTAAAAGACTTGTAAGAATTGGTGTTAAATTAAAAACACGAAACTATTAAAATATTATCAATTTATTTTTTGGAATTCCAATTCAAGAAATAGTTTTTGCTAGATATTTTGACTTTTTTTAATTTTAAATGTCATGATTTACCCATTTTTAATGCATAAAACTTGACTACAATTTTTTTTTTTTTGTTAACCAATGTCCTCCACGCGCAACTAGTGGAGACTACTCTCTCGAGCCTTATGGAACACAAATAGACGGGGCAAGTTCTCCTACAAGTTTTAACGCTGTTCCCAAAGTTCGATTCGAACATGACCTTGATTAAATCAGAAGAGACATGTATCATCTTATCTAAACTCTCTTGGATACTTGAATACAAAATTACTTAATGTAGTTTTTATTTTATTTTTCAATCACAATTTTCCACGAAAACTGTATATCTTTTTGGTTAATCTGAGTTTAGCGAATTTATTTAAACCGAGCGAATTTCAAGTTTATCCATCCAAATTTATCATATCCGAAAAAGAAAAAAAACTAACAAAGATAGATGAAATCATAAAAACTAAGAACCAACTTCATCTACGTGGAGTATTTACAACAACTAGCATTTTGGGGTAAAATCACACTAAAGTTCAAAAGGTATAAATACATAAGGGCCATATTAACACTCATAATTTCAAGTAAAATTGACACTTATTATACAATTGAAAAATGATTATTAGTGCAAATGTTACTAATATTAATTTCCCCATTCCCCAAATTTTTGGAAAAATTGCATATAAACAAATTTATTTATAAAAGTTTTGATCTCACTTATAGTTGTATAAAAATATGGAGTATTTGAAATCATTCATACTAAGGATGTTGAATAAACATAGGAATTGATACCTTAGTTTATAACGGAATCTAGCACTATCATCCCACTCCATTCCATTCCACCACTTTCGATCAATTTAAACATAGTTTTAAGATTTTGTTTGGATTAATGGAAGGTAGTGAAATAAATTAAAATGGAGTGACAAGCAATTAAAGTTCATTTTTTAGATTTATAAAAAAATGAATGGAATGAGATAAAATGAAATGAAACATCATGAAGGGAGCGGTTCCCATTGAGTTAAACCTTATCCTTTTGATTGTTGTTTGCACCTCTGCTTATCATGTCTTTTGTCATACGTTTTGTGTGCTAGTTTTCCGGTGGGCCGGTTACTTTTGCTTCGAAATCAGGAGTCGGTGTCTAGCTACAATCTTGTTTTGGCTTTATTTGGTGTTTATCTGATCTACTGAGGGTGAGGGGTGCCCTTCCGATTTGGTCCTAAAGGCTGGTGGGCCAATCACTTTTAATTCGAGATCGGAAGTCGGTTCTTTGACTCAAGTTTGGTTTTGGGCTTTTTATGGTTTCTTTTTGTGGATCAGAGGTCGGGAGGTGGTGGATGATGTTTGATCTTTTCGGATGTGGCTTAACTATGTGTTGAGGTCTGGGAGTTTATTTTTTAGGGGTGTTTCGTTGGGGATGAGCAGTGGCGTTGCCAGGACCCTGGACCAGGGGGTTCAAGCGACGAATCTAAATTATTTTTTTTTTGTATTGTGGTGGTCGGAGCTCGAACCCCGGACTTTGCATATATTATGCATTGTCTCTACCAACTGATTTAAAATTGTAATCCTTCTCAAAAAAAAATTGTAATCAAAATTAAAAACATATTATACAATTTCTCATTATGTGGTTTATCGATTTTTTTTTTGGTCCCAAATGCGGTTTATCAACCTATTATTCATGTTATCAAACACATCTCTCAATATAAGTTATAAGATAATAATCGGTCATCCATTGCCTCCATATTTTTTTTGGTGGTATAATACATCCCATTGCCTCCATTTGATTACGCAACATAGTCTTCACAATCTTCATAACATAAAAATGATCATGGCTAACTTCAAAAGTTGTTATATTAACATATAAATTTTGTAAATTTCTTACACTACCCGTAAATTCTAATATTTACCATTTGACATTAGAAAAGTAATATCATCAATCACCAATCATATAGAGAAGTAATATCATCAATAATTTAGAAAAGAAAAAGTTTTTTAACAAGGTAATAAAAATAAGATTGGTATAAGATTTTTTTTTTTATGAAATATGAGTTATAAATAACACTTGCGCGCATCAACCAATATGATTCGTATGGGCTTAGTGGTATATCTTGTTAAATTCGATAGCAGGAGATTCATTCTTGGTATTTTAGTAAATAATTATTATAATATAATAATAAGAAGAAGGTATATATAGTTAACAAGAAAAGTTGAATTGCATCGGTAATAACTAATGATGGGCTCCGGCAGGCCAGCACATAAATAAATCCAATAGAAAAAAGATGTGTGCCTAAATCTACGAACATATTTCAAAGTCAGATGCAAAGGAGGTGCAAAATAGAAAACTGAGGGGATTCAACATAAAAATATAATAGCATAGAAGTGCAAAATTATAAATGTGAGGAGGTGCATGTGCATCCCCTGAGGTGAACGTGGCTCCACCACTGGGGATGAGTTGTGACGATGAGTGGTGCGAGATATCGTGTTTACAATGGTCGTTTTCGTGGAGGATTCTGTTTTAGGCGGTGACGTGTATGTTGGTGGGTGTTGTCCTCTTGGGTGTTTTTCTTGGTGTTTATTTTCAGGTGTTCCGCCTATATACGACACATTTAGTTTGTATTCTCATTTTCACCAATTCCTATTCGTCTTGAGCAGGAACCTGGTGATTAATAAAATTTGTTGTTTCAAAAAAAAAATCATGAAGCCATTTCACTTTCATCGCATACCATTCAATATTCCAATTTTCTTTTCCCTTTAATTTGAGGTGTGTGCATTGAAATGAGGCTTTATAATTTAAATATTATTACCATTTTACGCCTATGGTCATAGATTCCTTCCTTGCCATGTATCTTTCTTATTTTGGACGATCAACAATAATTTACAATGTTTTCTCCTATTTGGTTTTTCAATTCAAAATGTTTAAAGAAGGTAAAATTACACATTTAACCATTTAACTTAATTTCAAGTAAGAGAAGACACTATAACCTAGCCAAGACACATGCCTCATTGATGCTAATAGGAAGAAGTGAACCATTAAAGATACAGTAGGGGTAGTTGAACCCACTAAGAAAAACGAATTCAAAAGAATTAAAAGAAAGAGTATGACAGAAAAAGGTGAAAAGTGAAGATAAGTTTGTTGTAGAAACTAGCAAGTTGGTTTAACAATCTTCTCTTACATAATAAGTCCGTAAGAGAAAAAGAAATGAAAATGACATATAACTGGAAAGTATTGTTTTGAAATCTTATTTATAAGTTACTCTGCACCAATCAGCTTAGAATACTTATATCTTGAGCTAGAAAACTCGTTTTTTAGTAGAACTAGTTTAGACTGAAAGAAGAAATGTAGTAGTTTCCTTCGTATTATATCTCATAATTTTATCATATACCTACATGTAGTAGTTCCTTCACATATCTTCTATCACAAAAATTTAAGGTAAAGTTGCTAACTGTAGAAAACTATAACTTGACTCAGTTTGGAGTGAAATTAATTTGGTTGGAGAGCTAAATTATAATATTGTTTATTATAATATTAAGTTCTAGTATATGATATATAATATTTATAGTTATACTTATAAATATGAATAGGTATAAATGTATATTGGTAAGTGATAATATTAGGGCATTGTTTACATGAGTTAGTTAGTTAATCTTCAAATATTACCAAAAGAGGTTAACCTTATGAAATGCATCTTAAACAATGAGGATAAGTTTAAGAATATATAAATATCTATGATTTTTTGAGATATAATAAGAATAAAAGATGGTTCTTGGTGAAAGTCAAACTTGATTGAGAGGAATTTTCCACTCTTAGCACCGACATGGCTGAAAACATTAAAACAATTTTATATAAATTCTATATTATTGAGTTTTATATTCACTATCTTTGGGGAGATGTTTTCAGGTATTAGTACACATTGAAAGATTGATGAGTAAAAAAGTAACTTGTCAATTGTTCAATGCTTTAAGACTGTTGAGTCGAGACCGGATCAATAAGTTTAAATTTTAAGAAATTATGGTTTAACGTCTGTAAATTTAAAGTTCTCTTTAATTGTAGTTATTTGTTAAAGTTGATTTCAAAATTGTAAAACAACATTCTTTTTAAGTTTTTAGTTAAGATTTTTAAGTTGTATTCATTTGTTCTGCACTCTTTAAAGTTTTTTTTTTAATTTTTTTTTAATAGCATAAGTTTGAACATTGCAATTTGATTATACTCACTTCTCATAGGTTTGCATTGATTCTTACGACTTTTCACATCAATTTCTTTTGCAATTTGATATTGTGCCTGTGTTGGGTTCACTGTGTTGTATGATGTGTATTAGTTCATTAAAATTTAATGAACCAATCTAGTTGTAAGCAAACACTTTTTGGAGAAATTGTAAAAGAAAACTTAAAAAATCGAATTGAAATAAATATAAAATTTAATGAACTAAAAGATAATTTTTTTAAAAATCTCTTAAAAATATTTTTTGAGAGGATTTAAAAATTATATATTCCAAACATAAAACTATAACATAATTTTTTTTAGGGAGACTATAACATAATATTTATTCAATTGCCTTAAAATTTAAAATATTCAATTAAGTGATTGGACTCGAATGACCTCCTGAGATAGATCGTTCAAAAAAATCGAGTTTAATTTATGATAGAGTTTATTCTTGATCGTAATTTACATACATTTGATTTAAACTTTCAATCATTAGAGTCTTTTCCCATTAGGAATCGGAAGGTTAATAAAATAATTAAAAGATTTAATAAAAAATTAAAAAAAATCAAATAAAATTACAAATTCCCTTAAAAAAATTATATATATTCCAAACGTAAAACTATAGCATAAATTTTATTCAATTCCCTTAAAAATTAAAAAATTCCAATAAAATTAAAAAATCTCCTTAATAAGGATTGAAAAAATTGGTCTAAAGTTGACCCCCCAATATCAAATAAAATACCACATCTATTTTTTTCTTTTTTTGAAAAAACTCTTTACAATTTTACTAAAATAGTTGGATACCAGTTTAGAAAAAAAAAATCATATCCATATATTACCCTAAAATATAAAAATTACTATTACTATCTCATCTAATTCTTTTAATAAAAAAACACATAATTTGATTCTCAAGAAAAAAACAAACATAATTTGGTTCCTTCCCATTGGTCAGATTAAGGAGAGTGTCGTGCAACACAACACTGCGACTCTTCATATTTTCTTCTCTCTCTCTCTCTCTGACTCTCACACTCTCTCTCTCTCCAGCAACACAGTGACCGAGAGCTTGAGAGAGAAAACAAAAATGGGGTTCTTCTCCTTCATGGGTCGTGTTCTCTTTGCTTCCCTCTTCATCCTCTCCGCATGGCAGATGTCAGTTCTCTCTCTCTCTCTAGATCCAATCTTTTCAAAATTGCTCCTTTTATCTTTTTTCCGTTATATTTTAGTTTTTCTGCATCTGGGTTTTCACCAGATTTGGGTTTTGGATCCCACAAATCTTACTTGTTTATTAGTGATGATTTAGGAAAAGGAGAGTTCTTGTTTATGCTTTGTGGTTTTTATGTGAATTATTGATTCATTATGTTTTAAATTATGCTTTACTTGTTGGGATTGCAATGTTGTGTTATCATTAGCATAGATATTGGTATGCAATAGCAATTTAAAATTATTAACCAATGAAATCTTGAAATTTTAAGTTGCTTGTTAGTTCATAATGGGTTTCATTGTTGTTCCTTTTAAGTTGTTTTCTTCAATTCATTGAGGATTTTCAAGTTTGCATTTAATAGAAGTTTAGCTGTGTTTTGAAATCTGGCGGAATAGAAGACCGTCGAGTTTGTTTTCCAATGGTAGTTGTTACATAGATTTGTTAGGGTTAAAGTAATACCCTGGAGAGCTTATGGAAACAAGCTGAAAACAATTTATGAACATGTTATAAATTGTTTCCATGAACTCTCCCTAAAGTCTCACAAGTACTTATGCTAGTAGATAAGCTCAAGTAAGTCAATTCAAATAGATCCGTATGCATTTGTGCAGAGATTGTGTGTCTAGTACTAAATTTTATTGCTATGATATAATGTCTTGGAGACTTGTTACTTGGAATGTATTTTTGTTGTAAGCTGCAGCTTTTTCTGCAGTTAAGGTTATTACTTTACTTCATATCTTGCTTAGAAGTGAATTGCAGGGTTGATGTTTATGAATGTGCTTTGCCTGTATATCGTATACATTTTTTATTTTCTAATAATATTATTGAAGACACATTTGGTACTTTCTTATTTATATGTAATTTACGGTATTGCTAGGTTTAATGAATTTGATGCCACTGGTGGACCCTTTTCAAAGGAGTTGATTCCCAAGCTCACGGTTGTAAGGAAAAATTTATCCTCCAAATTGGGGGTAGCGATACCAGATTTTAACGCAACTTATGTAAGATTATTGTTTCTTCTCCTATATGTTATGGTTTTTTCAGAATGAACTCAATTTTTTCTTGATTGTCTTTCTGATTGAAATGTTTCATACAGGTTCGTCAATTCGTTGCCACTATCATATTTCTCAAGGGAGTTGGAGGAATTCTGTTTGTGTTTGGCAGCACATTTGGATCCTTTCTCTTGGTAAATGCTTCCTCTGTTAGCTTAAGAATGAATAGACATAGATATTGGCATTTTTCAAATACACTTTTCATATTTTGATATTCTTCTAGTCCTAAAATGTTGTATTATAAACTGAGTTTTTCCTCTTTATTTTTGTAGCTTTCACATTTGGCGCTTACTACCCCTATTCTGTATGATTTCTACAACTATAGACCTACTAAGCCCGAATACGGTTTGTTGCTAAATGAGTTCATTCAGGTATGCAAACTCTTGCTATTTCCTGTGTTTCTGGCTGATGGTTTATCTCTAATACAATTTAATAATGCGTTAACTTTTGGTTGCAGAACGCAGCACTTTTTGGTGCACTGCTATTTTTCATAGGGATGAAGAACTCAATTCCCAGAAAACAGTTGAGGAAGAAAACCCCAAAAGCAAAAGCAGTCTAGAAATTAGAAAGATGTGTCTGTTTACTAAGAACAGGTTGTCAAATTGTTGTGTTGCTATGTTTTGGAATAGTTGTTTTTGTTAATTGGCACAATTTGATTATGGATTGGTTGTGCTTGAGCTTTCGTTTACAATTCTGTTGTACTTGCGGCTAAGAATAGTTATCAACAAAAGATTTGATTAGATTTGTTTGCTAACCGTGCAATGTTAAATCCAGTTCGATTTGTTTTATATTAGCTATTCCAGTTAAATCAAATATTATATGATGTCCGGGGTATTATATAATAAATCGGTAGAAATATATGCTTCTGATGTCCTACCGAGATCAAAACTTTTGGCGAGTTTGGAGACCTTACTTTCTCAAATATCATCACGTCGTGCAGGCTTAAGTAAGGTCAACATATACATGAGCATTCGGTCATGAACCTGATGCTACTGCAGCTTCAATTATGGAAGGTTTAGTGTGTTTGGGAAAAATGGATATTCATGGTACATATTTGTATCTAGCTATTAGTACGATTTGTCTTTATTTTTCGAAAGAATTCAAGGATTTTGGTGTCTAAACGTCTATATTCTAGTAATGGTGAAGTATTGTGTATAATTAGACTTTTATACACTCAACATTAGTAATAGAGTTTTTATTTCTTTGAGAAATTGAGGTTCTCTATCTGTCAATTTCCTCTTCAACACATTACTTCAATTTATAACATCGCGAATTTAAAGCAGAATTTGCATTGTGGAGTGAGATTAGTAAAAGGCTGATGTGAAATGAGAGTCACTTTTTTATTTGAACGACAAATGTTAGTAATTAGTAGTTATATTAATTTTTTTCTCCTTCGTTCGAGTTTGAACTTAAGACCCTGACTCGTAGCTCAAATCAATTCCATCGGAGTTGGTTCAACCAATTTTTCTTATGTTTTCCAAGCTAAAATAAAAATAAAAAGTCATTTCTTCTCTATGAATGAAAGGGGGGACTTGGTAATGGAAATTGTTGATCTGGAATAATGTAAATGATTAATTGAAGACTCGAAGTCACATGTAACATCAATTTGCATCTTACTCTTCGACTTTATGGTTAATTTACATTTGATCATGAAATTAAACCCCTTTTTTAGAGGACTAATATAAACTATTTTGGTACACTCACTAGCCTCCTGTGGATTGCTTTTGAAACATTGTCATTGAGCCTCTTCAACTACTTAACACAAGCTTATGCATCAGTATGTAATCTCTACCAATTTTTATATTATATCTCAAAAAAGATTAGTTGAAGTTATCGACATTAGCTACTATTTGTAATTGCCTGTGGCCAATTAACAACTTAGAGACTCTGTCCAAAGCCATACTGATAACATAAATATTTTATAAATGGCTTCCATGTAGGTTAACCGGTAGAAGAATGAAAACAAATTTCACTAAAAACAATGATGGAAAACTATGGGGAGAAAATTACAAATGAAAAGAGACTGTCAATAAAAATATTTGTAGTTCAGGAAGAACAAATTGCTCAACTGAGTTACCATTATTGACCTGATCAACCACTTGAGCAGTAAATTATTCCAATATTGAAAACAAGAAGAAAAAAAATTGCTTCCTCTAAGTAGATTCTTCCTTCTTCCTATTTAAATTTCACACTTCAAATAACTTGTTCAAATAGCAACTAAACCGCCTTAATCGGTGCTTATGGACTCGGCACCAGAAAACATTTCATTGCCAATCCCATCTGTTTCCAATTCCTTATCTTCAGTTTCAGTGAGTCCCACATCATAGTTTGGTTTTTTGATGTCATCTACTTCAATATTAACTAGAGTACCTGATACCCTATTGCTACCACAGTCGTTGTCATCGGAGAGATCTTCATCTGACAGACATCTACAAGAGTCAAACTCATCTACCTCATTAACTTGGTTCATTAACCCTTCCCTCCAAGATATCCTCATTTGAGATTGTGATCCATCCTCTATTGTAGAACTAGATAACCAAGGAGGATCCCGAGCATCCAATTTTTTTGGAAGTTTGCTGAGATCAATTGATTCATAAGGCATAGTTAAACAATCAAATTGGAAACTTGAATTAACTGAATCCTCCAGTGGCAAAGAACTATTGAGAAGGATGTTTTCTGATTGAAGAACATCACTGAATGAATTAAAGTCAGGGTTAAAATTATCTTTCCTTTGATTATCTATGTGCGCCAGTGATAGTCCAACATGTAAATCTGAACTGCAATCTGACTGTGGAGTTTGAATCACATTTCCACTGCTAATTGAATTCAGCGAGAATGGAGAGTTCTCATCAATAAAATTTTCTGATCTGTCTGCCTTACAATTGGGTGAGGATTTCGGAGAAAACAATATGGAATCAAAAGGTACTTGAAATTCA
Organism: Medicago truncatula; assembly: GCF_003473485.1. Classification (NCBI taxonomy): domain Eukaryota; kingdom Viridiplantae; phylum Streptophyta; class Magnoliopsida; order Fabales; family Fabaceae; genus Medicago; species Medicago truncatula. The sequence continues at coordinate 36,780,240 of NC_053042.1, read as the reverse complement.
GAAAGACTACCTGGAGAAATTGAAGAACTCATTTTTCTCCTCATACCATTAGCAGTACCAGACATATCACTGCTATCACTTGCATTCCAAACAGTTTTAGAACTATCACATAAATTCCAGAATTTTTTTGAACTGGATGATGGTGAAGTACTGGAACCAAGAGTTATGGACTCTACGAGTCCAATTTCAGACTTCCGATTCAGAATTTTCTCTCCCTTTCTAGTTGGAGAACTAAGCCAATGCACTAAAGCTTCAGTTGGCAAAGGCAACAATGAAGGGCTATCTTCCTTAATGACATCCATTGTTTTCTTCTCATCGTCATCATCGTCTTCTCCATCATCAATACTATCGGCAACCGATTTAGCAGAGCATGAATAGTTCTCTTCTACAGTGAGAATCCCTCTAGGCCTACATTTCCTTTTGTCAGTGACACCAGAAACAATATAACCTGCAGCATAACAACCAGGTGTTGTTGTTGAGTCCAAAGAAGAACCACCTTGTATCTCTGGGGAAAGAGAGCTATGAATTGGGGGTGTTTTACTAATACTTCTGTTAAGGTTGTCCTCCGCCTCCTCGTAATTCGACTCAGAAACTTTTTTACTTGAGGGAGTCGAATTTCCATCTCTGTTAGATGATTTGAGATGGGTAGACTCAACATCGTTATCACTTATCCCTCCAACGATATCCTCCTTTTGCTTTAACTCCTTGGATGTAGATGGAAATGCAGGTGAAATTTGTCCATGTTCATTCAAAGTAGAAGTAAGCTTCGACTTTTGGCCAGTCCTTGAACTAGATTTCTTACCGGACTGCCATTGGTAGAGGCATGGAGGGTTCTTCTTAGCTTTATTAGATACAAGAGTTTTAGTTTGCAGTCCAACATTATTACCCTTTGGAAGATTCTCCTTTGAGGAATTAGAATTGGACTTAGATTGTTTTAATGCAAGTCCACGGGGTGCTGAATTTGGTGTTTTGGAGATACTTTTGGGTCTATTGACAGGGGTTTTGAAATGAGAGGAGGCCAAGAACCTGAGGCAACCCTTTGGGACTTCCGTGGAGACAGATGAAGAAGCATCACTACCATTGCTACTACTGGAAATTCGGTTGAGATCCTGTAAAGGGCTTCGAGGACTTTGCTTCTTGTTTGAATTGGCCTTTACAATTGCGGTTGTTGGTGTTGGTGGCGGAGGCAAATATGAAGTTTTCTTTGATGAAAATGCTCTACTCATAGTGAGGCCCTACATATACCTATAATGCAGAATCTACATCGGTTAGAACAACACAGCATTGAGTAATCAAAAGAATCAAGATTAAAAAAAAAAAAAGACTAGAATTTTTTATTCAACAGCAAAATGGGAAGAAAAAGAAGTACAAAGGAGCACTCTCCTTTCACATTGGATTAATCGGTCGTAAAACTCAATTACTCAGATCTATCTCCCCTCTCCCCGTTGAGGGCTATTTAAAGACTTGCTAACAATAACCAAATTTCAAACAGAAATAGCACACAGCTATTAATAAGCTGAACATCCACTCTGCAGTAGCAATTCCACACAGTTTCCGGTAGTAAACGATCTTGACCGTTAATCTGAGATCTGACAGCTTATATTTCACAATATCAAAATTAGCTTCAAACGATCTCAGCTGTTAATTTGATATCGGATGGTTGAGATCGAATTAATACAGCATGACATAACTACTACACAAAATCCAAATCAGGTAAACAACCATTTTGGTACCGGAATGTGTAAGACACTGTCATTATAGTCCTTGAATGTATCAAAGTTGCAAATGTATCCTTAATTGGCTCTTTTGTTTGTAATTCTATGAACTAAATTGACTAGCAAAAAACACATTTGAGGACCAAAATGACTAACTCTCTTGAGATGTATCTGCAATTTCGTAACATTGAGGGGTCTCACATGACAACGTCTCACATGTTTAGAGACCAAAATGATTGTCTACCCAATCTAAATCACATGACAAACTAGCCAGTTAAGTAACTAACTAACTAATTAACTGTTCTAAGTTCTAACAGCTCATAACTACTCAAATTCTTCCTCTTTATTCTATATCCTAACAAAAAGCCATCACATTGAATTGATCTAAAAAAAACACATTGTGCATAATCAGCACACAACACAAGGTATGATAATAAAAACAAACACCCAGCATGCAACTTGTATGTTTCTGCTAAAAAAAGTAACCTTTGTAGTTCAATTGAAGAAAATATGTATCATAATGTGTGAAATTTCTAACAATAACTCATTAAAAACAAATTCCCAATTTCAGAAAACCGAATTAAAATAGAAACGAGCATAGAAGAATGTTACCAGTGAAATGAGATTGAGTAGGTGAGGTGGGTGTTATCTTTGATTCCAGCAATGTTTGAGCAAGAATGGATCTGAAAGCAGAGAAGAGAACAACGTTGTTGAACAGGAACATTTGAACCTTTGTGTGCGTTTTTCTTTTTGGTTACTTTCGTTACATTACATTTGAACTTTTTTTAATTAATTAAAGTCAGAATGTTACCGTATACTCCCCACTATTAATTATCTTACATGACCCGACCCGACCCGACTGCACCTATTTGAAATGAATTATCTTTGACAATGGTGAGAGATTATTGTCCACTAAAGATCATTGTCAAAGTACCGGATGGAAATAGGATCTATCGAGTTAAATTTTGTAAGATTTAACTTTGACATTTCATAAAATTTAGGTCAAATAGTTTTTATGGTCATTTAAGTTAGATGAATGTGAAAATATGATTGGTCCGACTTTAATACAACAAAATTGTTTGGAGTAATCATATAATATATTATTGGTGTAGTTACATTCAAAACTATACAAATTATGCAAGATTTATTTTTCATTTGGGGTAGTCATTGCTACCCCGTTTATGTGAAGGGATTCGCCCCTGATTGGAACATATGACTAAAGGAATGGATTATAATGCGAAAGAAAGTTCAATCTCCTCAATTTGGTTTAGAGAAAATGTGAGAAGGGAGAAAAAAATGTGGGGTCTATTGTTTTATCTCTCTTAATGAAAAGAAGAAAGAAGAAAAAAATAAGAGGGGAGAGATAAAGCTTCCTTAAAAAAAAAGAGTGGAGAGATAAAGATAAAAGAAAATGATATTATCCCTTATTTAGTGTAGAGAAAAAAATGAAAAGATAGAAAAAAAATTGCGGGCTCTATGATTTTTCTTTCTCTCTAATAAAAATAAATGATAGGATAAATTAGCGTTAAAATATATAATTAAAATTGTAGGTTTTGTTTAATTTTTGTGCCCTAATTTACACGAGGTTATTATCTTTCCTCCTCGTTCATCCTTTGTTGATTTTTTCTCCATCGATTATGTCCTAATCTCCTTTCTTCTTCTCTATCGAAAAATTTCTCCTCGAAAATCAATTTTCTCATGTCATGACTTCTTTTTTTTTTTTCGTCAAGTGTCATGACTTCTTTTAAGTGGGTAGTGAAAATCTAAACCACCAAAAGTCTCCCCCCTTTTATATTTTAAACTATGACCTCTCGTTTTTGATAATTAATGTTTGAACTTTCGATTTGAAGAATCTCGATTTAAGGGATAAATCTCCTTCCTCTTCGTATCTCTTTTGTCATATGTTTCTGGTAAGTACTTTTAATACGATCAATCAATGTACTATTTTTTATATGCACACAATCAATTTGCTAATCTAATTGTTATCCCCCATTTGTCTCTTATGCCAGCTGTTCACAGTAAGTTCTTTCACTATGATCAACTATTGCCCTATTTTTTTTTATTTTTTTTATGTATTTGTTCCATTTGCTAATGTAATGGTTATTCCTTGTGTTTTTTTAAACATGATAACTGCTTGTAATTAGTTGATAGAAATGATAGTAGATAAATGAAATGTGCAATCTCTCATCTCTTCAATCCTATAATGTTTGTTGTGAAAATAACCTTATGACTTATTCTTTACCGATTAAAATGAGGAAGAATTTTCATATATTACATTTATCATTGAATTAATGTTGTGTTTTGCTCGTTGATATTCATTATTAGTCATTGGTTGACACACACTTGTTGGTGTACACTAGAATGTATCATATATTGTTAATTGAATTAAAAATATGATGCTCCTTGGTGGTAATTTGATGAACGAAGGGATAATACTCTTCAACACACACGATTGTTGTATTTGTTGTATTAAGGTAAATACTCTTCAACACACATTTTGGACCATATCACTCTATCGGTTGGAATTTAATTAAGACAGACTAAATTTTGTCTGTTCCACATAAGTTTATGAAATATAAATGTTGTACGTGTTCCATATTTTTAATTTTTAATCTGATTGATATTTTATTTTTGGTTTTACAGGGAGAATGACTTCTGAAAATTCGAAATTCAGGGTAATTATTTGATGGTTAACTTTAAACTTTGGTGTTATTAGACCATCTCCAATAGAAGGGTCTTGAACATTTACGATCCTGTACCTATTAGATACTCCTATTGGGGAGAATCTTTTTCAGGGTCTTATAAGACCCGGGGTCTTATTTAATACCCCAAATAAGACCCCAACTTTAAACGAGAATCACACTCTTTTAATATTAAAAAATTGAAATGTAGTGATATAAAATTATTGATAGTTGATTAGTGTGTCCCATTTAAGAACTTCGTGGGAGATCTGGGATGGAGGAATTGATTGCTTATTAGATACTACTATTAAAAAATTGTAAATGAGTGATGTGTACGCGTGAGACTCGTAACCAAAAAATGGATGTCTCCATTGTGGATACTCTTGCATCCTAATTGATTTGCTTTTAATTGAAGTTCATTAATGACCGAATACACGGATGGAGTTGAAATCAGATGCTAAATTAACCTATAAAATACTAATAAATAAATTTTATATATCATTGCATAAAAAAACTTTAGAGTTAATCTTTGTAAAAAAAAACCATCAGTTAACTAACTATTTTGTCGAACTTTTCTATGGACAAAATTACCTTTTACAACCCAGTTTTATTTTCCCCTAAAAAACTTAGTTTTATTTTAAATTTAACTTTAAATCTACATCCATAGCAAAACTATAGAAAATTTGCAAACCAAATATTTAGTATTAAATTAGTTGAATGTTTTATTTTACAAATTTTCTCATAACAATTTTTTTAAATGTAAATTTAAAAACAAATAAAATATGAAGAGGAACGTTAACAACATTTATTTGTCAACACCCACCCACATTTATATTTTATGAAATTAATATATGTCTCATTATTTTGTGTGAGTATTAAAGATTAAGTTTAAAACTGAATGTTGTTAGCGTTACTCAAATATAAATACAACGAAACAGAACATAAAAATATGGAACAAGATTTTCTGCTGTTAGAGTAGAGTGCTGTAATGAATGATAGACATCCGATCATAACTGTATGATCGAGATTGTTTTAACAAAAATGACACAGTTTTCAATCTCAACCGTTTAATATTAAATAGACGATTAAGATCAAAAACTGTGTGAAACTGCATGCATTTGCTACAGCATCAAAACCTGGTCCTAAAAATATAGAGAAAGAGTAGAATGAGTAGAAGAAATTAGTGTATTTTGGAGTTCAAAAACGAACATGAGAAAGTGCTCTCTTTTCTCAGTTCAAAACTTCCACTAAGAACAAGAACAAGAGGAAAAATCATCAAATTCTGCAAACTCTAATTTCCAATGGTACTTTCTCTCTCATTCTGTTTAACTAACCCTTTGAATTTAACAATTCTGTTCTCATGTGTTCTATGTCACAGGATTACCTTAAATCCGCGCTTCCTTCACAGATTATGTCAGACCGTGGTTCCAATCTCGTTGTTATCAACCCAGGTATGCAAAAAAATCCAATTTTGCGCATTACCCATTTTTTATCTTATGCTCTTTTAATCATTTTAGCTCTAAGTTTAAATAAAATCAACATTATGTACTTAAAAATGGTGACTTTATGTTATTTTCTCAGGTTCTGCAAACATCAGAATTGGATTGGCTTCACAAGATACCCCTTATAATATCCCTCATTGCATTGCTCATTATACCAAACAAGTTCCTAAGAAGAACGTTCAAGATCAGGTTTTTGAATTATTTTATTTCGTTAGTTTATGGTTTTGATATGATTTTAGTTCCTGCAATTATAGCATTTTTGGTTTTAGTCCCTGAGATCAGGTTTTGAATTATTTTATTTCGTTAATTTATGGTTTTGATATGATTTTAGTTCCTGCAATTATAGTGTTTTTGGTTTTAGTCCCTGAGATCAGGTTTTTGAATTATTTGATTTCGTTAATTTATGGTTTTGATATGATTTTAGTTCCTGCAATTATAGTGTTTTTGGTTTTAGTCCCTGAGATCAGGTTTTTGAATTATTTTATTTCGTTAATTTATGGTTTTAATATGATTTTAGTTCCTGCAATTACAGTGTTTTTGGTTTTAGTCCCTGAGAGCAGGTTTTTGAATTATTTTATTTCGGCTTAAATAAGTAAAAGGTCCCTGTAAATTGGCGCGTTTTTTGTTTTAGTCCCTGCAATTTTTTTTCTTGCGAAACAACCCTTGTAATTACCACACGTTTTGGAACTCATCCCTGCCGTCAGGTTCCGTGAAAAAAATGGTTTGCTAGCTAACAGACGCCTACGTGGCACATGCTGATATGACAACTGATGCCAACTGGGTTAAGTAGAGGGACTAAAACCAAAAACGTATTTTTACACAGGGATGTAATTAAAAAAACGTAAACATCAATTTTTGAATTTTAAAAACCACTTTTTCCTTCTTCTTCCTCTCTCTGATCTTTCATTCTTCTTTTTCTTCAATCCATCCATGTCCAAATTTCAATTGCATGCGCCCTAAAACCCATTTTCTTCAACAATGTGTTCTCATTCCATAGGCAACTCATTTGATAACTATTCTACACCTTCTCCACCACCTTCACCTTATAATTACTACACAAATTACTCTGATAACTATTCTAGTGGCAGTTACTTTCCCGGTTATTATCCCAGTGGTGCTTACCCACCACCACCGTCGCCACACCATTTCTTTGAATGTATTGAAAGTTATGCTGCTGTTGGGCCTAGTGGACCGTCTGCGCCACTTGAATATTCATCCTCGTTTGATCCGGGGCCAAAAGGCAGTAAAATGGGCTTAGGAGCTGGACTAGCTGTTGGTGTTGCTGTTGGGGCACTGGGTCGACTTGCTCTGGAAGAAGGGGTGAGGTATGAAGAGCGTGGTCTTGCGGATATGGTTGAGAGTGATCTTACTTCTGCCAGAGATGATTATGGAGATATGCATTACCAAGATTATTGAGTTCTTTGTAGTTGGTGTTTGATAAGGTTTTGAGTTTCAAGGAGTGTTGTTTTGGCACATACAAAAAGATGTGTGTGTGTGTGTGTGTGTGATTGAATGCATATGTGTTGCTTTATTTGATGCTAGATGATAAAGAATGAAGTAAGAAAGCAAATGATTATCATGTGATGTGATGATTTGGAATTGTTCAACCGGTTATATTATGAAAATTAAATAACGTTGGTTTTCTATTTTAGTGTGGTTAGTGTATTATGTGTTTTGTTCATGATTTCTCATAGATCTTTGTATAATGGCAAATTAGTTTGCAGCATAAGTCTGTTCATGATCTTCCTCATTGTTGTGTGATGTTTCCCTTTTAGTGTTATATTTATGCCTAATGTATCTGATGAGGAATGCTAACAACACTCTCTTTTGAACACTCTCTCTAGCACTCACTCTTTTATTGGGTGAAATCATTGTATGTCCCACCACTTTATGTGGATTCCATTTTCAAAGTGTAGGTCCTACATTGAATTCAACCAATAAAAGAGTAAGTGCTAGAGAAAGTGCTCAAAAGAGAGTGTTGCTAGCAGTCCTCTTTATCTGATATAAGTACAAGGCTATGTTACCTTTTCATAAATTAACCTAGTGAAAGTGAACCCATATGGCATTGTTTTCCTTTCAAAGGTGTGGCATGTTGAAGAATTTAAGGTTCTTCCGATGATTGTTTGTTAATCATTTCAGCTGTCCACAAGTTTATTGAGAACTTAGTTGTGGTGCTTATACCGTTGCTTTATTTATCAAATATTTGATCAACTGGGGTGTGTAGTGACTTTTCAACATTGATAATTTGAATTTGGCTTAAATAAGGAAAAGGGCCCTGTAAGTTGGTGCATTTTAGGGTTTTAGGGAATTGATGAGTTGCCTAATATGATGATTGAGAAATGGAATGAGAAGACATGGTTGAAGGAAAAAGGGTTTTAGGGCGCATGCAATTGAAAGTTGGATATGGAAGGATTGAAGAAGAAGAAGAAGAATGAAAGATCAAAGAGATGAAGAAGAAGGAAAGAGTTTTTTAAAATTCAAAAATTGATGTTTACGGTTTTTTTAATTACATCCCTGTGTAAAAATTCTTTTTTGGTTTTAGTCCTTCTACTTAACCCAGTTGGCACCAGTTGCCATACCATCATGTGCCACGTAGGCGTCCGTTAGCCAGCAAACCATTTTTTTCACGGAACTTGACGGCAGGGACGAGTTCCAAAACGTTTGGTAATTACAAGGGCTGTTTCGCAAGAAAAAAACTTACAGGGACTAAAACCAAAAACGCGCCAACTTACAGGGACCTTTTACTTATTTAAGCCTTTTATTTCGTTAATTTATGGTTTTAATATGATTTTAGTTCCTGCAATTACAGTGTTTTTGGTTTTAGTCCCTGAGATCAGGTTTTTGAATTAGTTTATTTCGTTAATTTATGGTTTTAATATGATTTTAGTTCCTGCAATTACAGTGTTTTTGGTTTTAGTCCCTGAGATCAGGTTTTTGAATTATTTTATTTCGTGAATTTATGGTTTTAATATGATTTTAGTTACTGCAATTATAGTGTGTTTGGTTTTAGTCCCTGCAAGTTTTTTTGTTCGGGTTCAGTCCCTGCAAATTCAAAAACTATTGATTTTAGTCTCGGACGTCAGCTTATTGGGCCATGTGGCAGTGATTTTATTGGACCATGTATGGCATGAGGGACTAAAAGAACAATTTTTTGAATTTGCTGAGACTAAAATCATATTTAAATCTTCATTATTTTATCGTACTATATTTTTATTCAGTTGTTTTCAGTTCCTTTAGAGGTATATATGTTTTACTTCAATTGTTGTTTGTTTGTGTTTAGATGCTCAATAGTCAAGTTACAACTGCACAGCATATGGAAAGGGAAAAGGCTTATGATGTTGTAAGTTATGATACATTGCAGAACTGTTACTTCTATGCTACATTTTGCTGATATTGGCTTTTTCCCTTTTTTCTTGTGTAAAAAAGATTGCATCGCTGTTGAAGATACCATTTCTGGATGAAGAACCTTCCAGTAACTCTTTCCCTCGTAAGGTATATGATTTCTTTTCTGTTACACTTTAAGTGAACTCCTCAGTTTTGGTTGATTTCATGTTTGTTATGATACTTTATAATGTTTGGACCTTCTGGGGTTTTCTTTGGAACTGTTTAAGCTTGGGACTGCATTTCAAATAATGTGACATTTGTTGTACTTGCCATGTTGAAGATTTTGATCTTAACGAAATTAATTAACTACATAACACAAACGTGCTGACAGACATATCATTCGTGGAGGATATGCCGTCGTAATTTGATTGACCCTTTTTTGGAATTCTAAGCTATGTTGTTTATCTCGGATAGTAAGATAGAGTGCCCAAACCTGAAACCGCTAAAGTGGTATAGCAGATAGCAGGATGACCAGTAAACATTAATCCCAACAGTATATAAAAATACATAAGCTGATCATTCAATGGTAGTAAATCTAATAGCAGTTTAACAAGTATGAATACTAAGATTTCTGAAAAATCACTTTTACTCTCAAGAGCAACGCCCTTCAATGAATACTACGAGTTTTGTATATTTGGAGAATTCTGTCAAATACTTAGGTTGTGTTTTTGGTACGATTAGTATAATATCATAAAACTGATCATTAGTCAATTCCATTGTACTAAATGCACAGATGGGGCGCGTTGATGGACACATGCCACATAGGAAAGATTCGCCCTTCACTTGGACTAATGTTTACGAGGAGGTCACTAGTTCATCTTCAGTTTCAGCATTAGGTAAGAGTAAATGGTATTTTTTTTTGCATATTACCTAGTACTTTTCTGTGTTCTTCAGTTCCATCTGTGGCTTTGGGTATGTTTGTGTCAACTAGCTTAGCATTTGGTATATCTCAAGTCTGTTTTACCAAGTACCTAATATTAGACGGTAATTAAGAATTAAAAAAAAAAAAAGTTCTCACATGGAAGTTTGCATGTAGGTATCTCAGATTTTAACATTCTATGATGATTTTATTTTTAGTATACCTGTCTTGAAGTTAGAACATGGTCTGACAAGTTGCTGAAGGCTTGCATGAGCTCAGTAGTCATTACACTTTAAGTTGTTAGTCGGATTAATTTTTTTAAAATTTGATGTTAACTGTCTCGAATATTTGAAATTACTTCGTGTTTCGATTTGAAATGCCGTTACTTTTATATGAATTAGGACATCTTACATATATAAATTGACATTTGTAGATACTGCGAGTAAAGCTGAGACTAGTGAGTCTTTGAACCCAAAAGAAGAAGGTACAGATTTGAAGGAAATTGGTGCGAGCAATCAAAAGTTCAGAAAGTTCATTTGTGGCGAGGAAGCATTAAGAATATCCCCCACTGAACCGTATTGTTTATGTCGTCCAATCCGCAGAGGACATTTGAATATTTCACAACACTATCCCATGCAGCAGGTACATGTCACTTCCTAACCCAAATGTAATCAATTCAAGTTAGTTGATGAGCAGAAAATATAGATAAGTGTATCTTGAGAATTCTGTATTGTGCCTTATAAGTTAGCTGTTGCATTGCATCATAATTTAATGTCAATTGTCAAAGCATAGTCATCCTATAACTAATTATTATTACTACTTATGTATGCTGCATAACAATAATTCATTTTAAATATAAAAGATATGCTAGGGTTGAAGTCGAGAATAGGGAAAGTTTGAGAGAAAAGGGAAATTCTGATTTCACCAAAAACTAATAATCTGTACTATTGAATTACTGACTTAATGAGACTCATCCTCATATAGTACACAAAGTCATGTACTGCTGTAGCTGATTTTAACTATCTAACTGTTAACTAACTAAAGCATGTGTATGCAGATGCTACATACCGAGTAGTATGCATGGATATAGAGATGTACATATAGGAATACAACATAGCAACTAACATAGATACTCAACTCACATGATATGTAAGCTTCATATAGAGATGTACATATGTAAGTTATTTGTATTGTATTATGTAAAGACTTATTGTGTCTTAATATACTAATGAGACTCTAATTTTAGAAGCTTAATTCTCAATTTAGTGTCTGTGTATGTGTGTGAGGTGTCCCAGTGTCCTATATTTTTGACATTAGTTGTCAAATGCCGTGCTTCATTTATTCATCATTTCATCTATTATTTCACTATTTCAAAAGTTGACAATAAGTTTCCTCCGTTATGGAGAACAACTATGAGTTAGGGTTTGCTTTGGTGCAGCAATGGATGAGGGTATTTATAAACTAGACCAATTTATGATGTAATTGTGAATTAGGAGTTAGGGTTTGTTTTGGTGATTTAGGGATTTGTTGTCATTAATTTGGGAGTTTATGGTTTAGTTGCTCGAGTCAATGGATATTGGTTCCCAAATTGAATTGTAACTTTAGTTTTATTATCTAGAATTGGGCTTTCTCTAGTGAAAAGTTTGCGTCACATTTCCCAGAAATCTAGAGTCTGTTGTGTTGTTTAATAAGCTACGTCTCAGACATGAAAATTGAGTGCCTCTGATTATTTCTTGCTTTCATTCTACATCACTATTGCTTGGCTATTTTGCAGGTGTTTGAGGATCTACGTGCTATTTGGGACTGGATTTTAATAGAGAAACTGCATATTCCTCGCAATGAAAGAAACATGTACTCAGCTATTCTTGTGTTGCCAGAAACATTTGATAATCGTGGTATTTTGAACATTATTCCTTCAAAGCCAATGTTACACATTTAGTTTTTCCTGTTGGAGTTCCCTTTGAATTTGTATTTCACACTTCTGGTATAGTTAATTTATGTCCATGCCACAAACAGAAATAAAGGAAATTCTATCTTTAGTACTGGAAGAACTATGCTTTGGCTCAGCGGTGGTGCACCAGGTATGGCCTTCTATTTGCTGCTAAATGTTTATATAATGAATGTAGGATTTCTTTTTTGGTAGGCATGAACACCACTGTATGCTTGACAGTCCAAATTGAATTGTTTGATCAGGAAGGACTTGCTGCGGTTTTTGGAAATGGATTATCAACAGCATGTGTAGTGAATATTGGTGCTCAGGTGACATCAATTATATGCATAGAGGTAAATGAAACTTCTGTGTCTTTGATTATCATCATCATCATCTTTTGTGAAACATCTTGTATTGTTCATTTCTGTTAGAGATGCAAAGCCATGCATGTGCTTTCACCTAATGGCTCAAACCTTTGAAATCGTTGCTACTGACATGGTAGGTAGGAGAGACTTTAGCCAAGTTGTTATGAGTCTCGATTCTTGATAGTGATTGGGTTTACTTCGTCACTTCAGGGAAAACAACTTTTATGGTGAAACAGTTTCTATTTACTATGGCTTTGACACTAGTGTTATTATTCTGAATATAGTTTTTCCATCTTAGTTTCTATGGAAATTTACATTTACTGGCTACATACATTCACCATCTTCGAGTATATTAGGCTGTGCCTCGAATTATCTATCAATTTGATTCTCTCAATGCTTGATGATAGTTCAGATAGATTGAAAAATAAAAGCTGGCTAAGTATTTGGTAGTTAACTGCTTCTTTTGCTGTTTAGGAGGGAGCTACTATGCCTTCAACTGCAAAAACTCTAACTTTTGGTGGTGAGGTACTCTAAATATTGGACAAGTTACTGGTGTTTTGAGATAGTCATGAATTTTTAAGATGTATATGATCGATTGCTAACATGTTTGATACATTATTTGTTATTTTATTTGACCAATCTTTTCTTTATATTATTTAGAAACTTCATTATTTTGCTTTCACATATGCGACGTATGTAAACCAATGAAATTGTCTCTTCTCTTCATAAACCAAGTTTATTGAGATGAAGTGAAAAAAAATTCAATCAAACAATCAAATTTCACTTAAAAAAATCCAAAATTTCTCCTCTTAAAACTCGTATCTCCCATCCTACATAATCTTTTAAAGTTTATCAAACTTCAAGTAATTTTCTGACATCCAAACCTCTAAAATTATTGCATATCTCAAATCAATTATAAATCCCAAATATTTGGATTGAAAATGAAAATTTAAGCATTCTAGGTAAAAAGTAATTGGCCGCAGGTTCCCTCAAAAAAAAAAAAAAAATTGACAGCAGGACTAACTTTACTTAACTATTATAAAAAAGAGAGGGATTTGATTGGCCCAAAAACGAAAAAACATGACTGACAAAGATCACACTTAATTAAAACTATAGGGATTAAAAGTGTTATTAAGTTGAAAAATCATTTCATTATGGCAAAGAGAAGAAAACCTAACTGAATTCGGAGGATGAGGAGTTCTCCTTGACAAAGGAAAACACAAACATCAAAAGAAAAAGGAAAACAAATATGAAATAAAGCTTACCAAGACCCCGGGATATCTGTTAGGTATTAGGAATATCCTCTGTATTCATTTGTCTTTACTGTGTGTTTGGGCCCTGAGCCATCTATTCAGCCCTTCTAAGGGGCGCAGACTAGCCGCCTCTCTAATAATAGAATTCTGTTACTGATAACTGTAATTTCTCAGTTAACATTTTCACACTTCGGATTCTTTCAATTTCTCTTGGTTTCTCTCTATTATGAGTTATAAACCTGAAGAATCTGAACTTAGGGAGATCCCCTTATTGAGATTTTGTGTTTTACAACAAAGAGAACCAAATGCCTAATTTTATACTGTATCAGCTGCTGAGCTAAAGAAATCTCCTTAAATGACCTTTATGTTCTAACTAAATGCATCAAATCAAATAATAACCTAGATTGCACTTTGTCATAAAAGTTTAGCCTCTTTACTTTTACTAAATCCATCATGGGTAGTCAGCAAAAGTTGATCCAAGGACCAATCTTACACCCAACATTCACCAAAAAGGATGAACACTGTATTTCATAAGGAAATAACATTATAAGTTTAAAAAACAAACTATTCTGACCAACCACCACACGTAGCACACATAAAGCTTTTTGATGTCTATGAGTCTATAACAAATCATTTGTATTAATTTTATGAATGAAAACAAATTGAACACAAAACCCTTGTAGCCCTAGCGTTCCAAGAAAACCTAAATACTGAAAACAAATTGAACAATTGGATTAAGAGTGAAAAATTGGATGTATGGAGACATATTTGTTGACACCAAACCTTGATACTTTGTCGATGAGCCACTTACAACTTACAAAACTCCATCAGTTAAAAATATTTAGAACACTCCTTCTCAATCCCGTGCTTATTTAATTAAAAAGTGTGTTTATCAAGTATGAAATATGTTGCCATTTTGTATCTAATGTGCTGATTTTTTAAGTGTTGCACGTGTGGTCTTATATTTTGTATTCCAAATTTTGTGTTTGTGGTAATATTTTATGTAATTTCCAAATAATAACTTCATATTTTCAGGATATATCAAGGAGCCTTCTCTATACACAAAGACATCACCAGACCTGGCCACAAATTCGAACAGATATGCTGACAAAGCCAATCGATCTGTTAATGTTAAATCAACTCAAAGAGTCATATTGTGAAATCAGAGTGAGTTCTACAACTTTATCTCATTTCCCAAATTACCACTTTATTAACTCGCAAGAGAAGCCATTTTAATAATTCTTAGTTGAGAGAAAACAGAGAGTTGGGAGAAATGAGAGAATACTGCTAATATCGAATCAGAGTTGAAAAAACACCAGAGAAGCTATTTA
Organism: Medicago truncatula; assembly: GCF_003473485.1. Classification (NCBI taxonomy): domain Eukaryota; kingdom Viridiplantae; phylum Streptophyta; class Magnoliopsida; order Fabales; family Fabaceae; genus Medicago; species Medicago truncatula. The sequence goes on along the minus strand of NC_053042.1, from coordinate 36,765,220 downwards.
TAGCATGAGTTTACATCACAAGGGTTGTTTGACTGCCTAAAGCTATTATCTCTTTTTTTTTCGCACTCATTTCTCTCTCGGCTTCGTTATCTATTAGTTGGAGTCGTGCATGGCTGCATGCATTTGCAGTAATGTCAATGGCGGAAGGCCGAAAATTCTCTATATAAAGTATAAACATGCTATAGTGGCCAATGGATCTTCACAAATTGGCCATAGCAGTTGTCGAAAAATCTGTCACGCCACTTTGCCATTGTGTATTTGCCACATTGTAGTCTTTAGAAAATAAATTATATTTTGATTAAAAATAACCCATAACATTGAAATTGAACATGTGTCTGATGAATTTTTACAAAAAAAAAAAGGCATCAAATCATGTACGACTAGTGATACTCTAAATTTAACTTGATTCCAAACTTGAGTTCAATTTAAATTATCTAGTATCTTATCTATAGGAGGGGCAACTTGATGCTGTTGCAGTAGTTCATTCCTATGAGGACAAAGTGCTGCCAGGATCTCACAAGACAAGACTTACTGCTCTTAATGTATGTGCTCTCTGTAGTATTCTTTCTTCATTTGCCCTCACATTTTGCCAGTAGATAATGCTGTTTAAATAATGACAAATACTATTGCATAGGTTCCTCCTATGGGATTGTTCTATCCAATGTTTTTTGTTCCTGATGTGTATCCTCCTCCACCACGGACTTGGTTAGTGCATTCATAAATTTTTCTCTCTGTGCTATCAGCCTGTGACCATGTTTGTGAACAATTTTGCGTTTACACAACCCTGGTCGTTTCCCTTGCTAGGTTTAATGACCATGAGGATATGCTAGAAGATACATGGCAAATTGATTTTTCCCGAAGGTCTGACATGTCCGACACTTTCTATCCCAACGTTAATGGAGGAATGCCCATGTGGGAAAGTTATCCACCTTTTTCAACTAAGCCGAAAAAAGAAGAAAATCTTGGCCTTGCAGAGGCTATTACCAACTGCATTCTCTCAACTGGTAACTTATTTTATATTATATTCCTCCATTTTATACAGAGTTCAAGCCTTGTTTAGCTCTTTGGTGCTTATTTTCACAGGTCGCATAGACATGCAAAGAAAATTATTTTGTAGCATACAATTGGTGAGTTTTACACTTTGAGCTCAGCATTTTGAAGTTCATTATATTGCATGTTGATCGAAAGAAAGTGACACATTTTATCTGGAATAGACTGGCGGCGTGGCTTTGACAAATGGTTTAGTTCCTGCAGTTGAAGAAAGGTTTGTTTCAATTTCCTTCGACTTTGGTAGATTTACCTAGCATTATCAATGATTTCGTTGATTACTTTTTCAAGTTTAACTGGTGGATGAATCTTTTTTATCTTTTTACAACAGAGTTTTACATGCTATTCCTTCAAATGAAGCAATTGATACAGTGGAGGTTAGTCCAAATGAAGCAACTGCTCTAGTATTTTAATTTTTTACTGTTCTTATTTTTTGTACTGTGCTTTGTTTATTATGTCTTGTCTCTTATTTTGATGTAATATGTTCTTTTCTTTGCTCTTAGGTGATACAATCAAGGGCAAATCCGACATTTGTGTCATGGAAAGGCGGGGCGGTATGTTGAGTACATATGATCATCATGCTTCACTTCTTCATTAACTTCTTCTTCTCCTTGGTTATTAAATAGTTTTATGAATAACTTTTAAATTCTCAACATCTTAAAGTACCTGTAATGTGTTTGCAGATTCTTGGAGTAATTGATGTAGGCAGGGATGCATGGATAAATCGGGAAGACTGGATTCAAAGTGGGATTCACGTTGGAAGTAACAGAAAATACAAGGATTCTTATTATCTTCAAGCTCAAGCTATGTGTTACATGAATTCTTGAAGGTTTGTCATACATCTTAAAGTTTCAAATTTATTACTACTACTACTAATTTCATGGATTGAAGTTTTGGTGTGTCTCATGATAAAGTAAATTCAAACGAGTTTACAGTTTTTTTTTTATGTAGTTGATTATATTTTATGTACATCAAAATCACCTGGGAACCGGAAAGATTGATTGTGGAAATATTTGAAAATTCACATGTTGGCTCATGTATTTTAAAATATAAATTAATACCCCCACTCCGGTCCTTATTATAAGAAATTTTAGACTTTTTAGGCTCATCTGGTCTATACTATTTTCTTATAATTGGAATCAGAGTAACTTTCTCAAGTTACATTAATTCATTTGTGTTCCATAAACTTTATTACTATTCTACTAAAAATATTTGATATTTAGGGAGTTGTTGGAACTTGGATCGTTTCTGTGTAGGTAGATGATTCATACGCCTATCTAGATGCTCTAAACACTAGCTCTATGTGTTTTTTGCAATTCGGTTTCGCATCCACGCGTGGGTGCGCCGAACTGTCCGTGGTAGTTGGTATTTGGAGTTTTGCTTTATACCCTTTAGGGTTGTTTCTGTGATTTACGGTCAGGTCCATGCCCCACCAATCCTGTACTTCCTCTCTATTTTAATCTTATTTTTATTTTTCCTTATTTTTTTTTATTTTTATATTTTAACTTTTGTGAGAATAATCAGCCATATGTCTAGATAGCCATATAGCACTCACCAACGAGGATGAGCGTGGCATAATTAGCCAACTCACCCTATCTAATTATTCAAAATTCTTACCTATTATATTTATAAGAAATACTTGGCGTTCTTTTTACTTTACCTATTCGATGTGGGACTTTCTTAATTCATAACCTCTTTTTTTTTTTACGGATAATTCATAACCTCTTGAAGACATTGTGTTTGCAGATTCTTGGAGTACTTGATTTAGGTAGGGATGCATTAATAAATCGGTAGGACTCAATTCAAACTGGGGTTCACATTGGAAATAAATTAAAATACAAGGATTTTTATCATCTTCAAGCTCAAGCTATGTATTACATGAATTCTGGAAGGTCTGTGATACATTATCAAGTTTGAAACACCTATAAATTAATGGATTAAAGTTACATAATCCTTTGTTACTTGTCTTTGTTTGGTGTGTCACATGATAAAGTCAATTCAAATGAGTTTAGACAGTTTTTTTTTTTTTTTAAAGTTATAGTTATAGTTTCTGTACTCTAAAAGCACCTTGAAACTAGAAAGATTAATTGTGGAAATATTCAATTTGTGAAAATTCACATGTTGACTCATTAGTTTTATTATTATTATTTTTTTTCCATAAATTTTAAGCCAAATACATCAAGCGGCGGTTATTTAAATTAGATGTTTGTAACTAATTAATCCTTTAAATATTTTTGTAACAAATTGATCTTCTAAATTATAAAATGTTTGCATTGTTATCCTTTTCAATCCAACTCGGTTAAAAAGTGCTTACTTGACAAGTTCAAATCAACAAATTACCTTTTTTTAATTAATTTTTACTGAAAATAAAATTCCAAAAAAAAAAAAAATTCCCAAAGGGACCAATCCCATTGGATGATGATAAAAAAATATTGAAGTTTTTATTTTTGGAATTTCTTTTCCGGACTTCCTTCAATTTGGGATTTTTGTTGATGATGAAGCTCATAAAAACTACTTAAAATTTAATCACTTTTTACCCCAAAATCAATTAACGGATTTCAACAAAGAGATTTAATTGCTTTTTCATCACAAAATTGATTTTTTTTTTCGTAAAGCAAAAAAGACTTGACTCTATTTCTGATGAGTTTAGATGGTAAAAAAGAATTTCACTTGTGATAGGTTTTTAAACTGTTTATGCTTTCTTGCTTGCCCACGTGAATCAAACACTCCTGGTGTGGTGAGCATACAAGCTACTCCCTCCGGTCCTTATTATCTAGTCTATATTAACAATAAAATACATTAATTATTCTATGAACCTAAAAAGTCAACTTTTTCTTGTAGAGTATTATTAAAAAAGTAGAGAGATTTAAATTGTTGCTCTTATTAAATCACATAATCTGAAATATTTAAAAATAGTCGCAGACCCAAAAACTTATTTAAAAATTATGATAAACAAAATTTTAAAACTAAGATGGAGGGTCGGCTAAACGAACCAACCCTATTGATTTACAAAAATTATGTCAGCCATATGTCTTGATAGCCATACAGCACTCATCATCATGATGAGCGTGGCATATTTAGCCAACTGACCCTTTTTAATTTGCTCTACCAGCTCTCTAGTGTATTTATATGAAGCAATTGTACTCCCTCCACTCCACCTTATCGATGTGGGACTTATAATATGTGATAGAGTACACTTTTCAGTAGTATTTTACCTTCACTTCAAAGAAGCCTATATAAATTCACTCCGACCATTCCTTCATATGCTGCTTAATTGATTGATTTATAGCAACTTCCTTTATCATGCACAATAAAGCATTGCACCTGGCTAAGTTAGACAATGTTGTACTAGACTATTTTAATTTACTTCCATCTAATGCACTGTCTAGAACTTTCATCTAATGCAATTTTCAAAAATCAGACTAAAGAAACAACTGTTATGGAGCAGACATCATAGTATTCTAGACTGACTTAGATTGGTCAAATATCCTCCATGTGGTTTTCTCATCTTTGTCGGACAGTGAAGCATAATTTGAAGGAATACATCCATTATTTCCTTTTTGTTTATAGTCGAGTGAAAACTCAATTTAGTTTTTCATGATTTTTCTCGCGATCCAATTTAGTTTCTGATAAAAAATAATTTTTAAATTGGGAGACAAACTAGCTCATCTGTTGTAATAAGTGGATGATTAATTTGTTTTTCGCATATAAATGTTAGAGATTAATTTGAATATTATTTTTTGTAAAAAACTAAATTGAACTGCGAAAAAATGTTAAAGTCTTACTCTTTATAGTTTTTGTCTAAAAGAGTATGGGTGGGTTCCCAGCTTCCACTATTCATTCTACTTTGCTTTCATATTGGTCATCCTACAGTTGTACTAACTTAAGCTGTCAAATGTTATGCATTTTGGTTATCATACTACTTTATAGGTTTGATTGTTTTTTAGTTAAAAAGTATTCAAAGGCTACCTTATTTTTACTGTAACTTTCAAAATTAAAGGGAGGAAATTAGACTAAGGTTCTTGTAAAAAAATAAAAATAAAAGAGTAGACTATGGTTCATGTGTTATGTTCAATGTCTGATTTTGTTGGGCTACTCCCACCGTCTAATTTTTTTTTTAATCTTTCTCTGGTTTTCATTTGTAATTTTTTAGCAATTATAGTTGCATCAAATTCTTCCATATAGTTAATGACAAAGCCTATTGTAAAATCATATAAATCATCATTTAAAAATAAAAATAGATCTTGTCAATCTTGTAGGTATGAAAATGTATAGTAAGCCTTATTTTAATTGCAAACGATCTGGATCACACGTTGGTATTGTGAGTGCTGGTTTTATACTTGACCACGTAACCACACCTGAGTCGTGGGATTCAAAGAGATTTGTGAGTGGTGGATTAGTAAAAAAAATTGTGACCATAAATTCACGTAAACATTAGTATAAAAAAAACTTGAGTCACATATTAATTATGGGTGGTAGAATTTAAATAATATAATGCAATCAAACATAAGAATTTGTTATGGTGAATGTGACAGAAAACCGACTAGGCATGGATGGAGAAGGAGGACCCAGTAAGTTTGATTATTACGTGAAAATAATAGAAAAACGTCAAAACAAGACAAAGAAAGACGCATCATGATCCACTTTGTGCTATCTATAGGGTCCCTCATATCTTAATCACACAATATTAGAGAAATGATACTACTATTATAATCATTCAACCTTTGACCACTTTTTGCTACAATTTGCAATATAACGATCACTTGCAAAACCAATCAGGCATGACAATGGGTACCTAATAAGTGTATTACAATGTCCATCCCCATATTTATATTTGTAAAAATTATCCGTGTCCGTATCCTTTTGGGCAATAATTTTAGTGCCCTTCCTCATACTTTATGGGTACCTAAGTGCTCATACCCGCACTCATTACCCGCACTTTAACTATGAAAAGACAATAAAAATATCACAATTGAAATAAAACTATGGTTTACATCTTTTAAAATTAACTCATAAAATAATATGAATCGTGGTATTTAGTCAAATTAAAAACATCCAAAATATCTCTTAAAAATTGTACCCCGGCAAGATGGAGTTGTTATTGTATTAAGCAATTTTCTGGTTTAGGTTTTAGTTTAGGCTTAAATAGCTAAATAAATTATTTAATTATACACTAAGAAAAATAAATTACTTATGATATTAAATAAATATGTATATGCGGGGTTGCGGGGCTGGGCAGTATAGTACCCTTACCCGTGCCTATATCCATTTAAATTCGTGGGTATTACCTGGACCCGTCCCCAGACCCATGATAGCGGAGTTTTACCCTACCCATTGTGGGTATTTTATGCAGGTATTCATTGGGCCTAGGTTCAATTGTCATCCCTACTAATCATATTTGACTTTGGCTCACCAAACAAAGTACATATCATCTTTTCCTAAAATAAATGATGCTCTAACGGTCACATATTACGTGACCTAGTTGACTCTGACATGTATGTTAATACACAATTTTGAACTTAAATATCTTTAAAAATCTAATAGAAAAATTTGATATTTTGAAAATATTCATCGAGAAGAATCCAACATCATCTTATATGTTATATTTTGTCTTTATATATTAGTAGAAAAATAGGATCAAAACAAATTATATGTCATTACATATTTTTAAATTAGGTCATTTAAAATGGGATGGAGGGAGTAGTGTTTATTTCTAAAATTTTGAAGATGTATTTTTAAAATTGATGACATTAATTAAAATTTGTATATTAAGATTATTGTAATGGAGATGTCTATTACTTTTAAGAATGGAAGAGGGTCTCTACTCCGTTAAACATGTTCTATCTTTAATTCTAAACCAAAATAACAAAAAGAAAAATATATTGTATGTAAGATATATTGCATTCGTTATTTATTACTTGTTACTCCATAGAGAAAATAATTATTTATTTATTTATTATTTACAATGTTCAATGCAATATTAATTATTGTTTGTTAATAATATTCTTAAATATTTATTATAAATCTATAGAGAGGATGATTGAAATTTATTATAGATCTATAGAGTCGATGATGTGAAATGAGATAATAAACAGTTGGAATATTGTAGAAAAAAATAAGTAATTCTAAAAAAAATAACAATTGTCTTGAAATTAATTATGTTTCTTACATATAAATTACATTTTAAAAATAAAACAATCACTTTTAGAAGTTATTATAACTTGTTTGGAATAGATTTACTGTAAAAGATTTGAAGAATAGGCAGGCAAGTCGAGGTGTAAGACAGAGAGAAACAGATAGGTGGAGCCATCCATGTTTGTTTGAATAATAAGTGGATGACCTGACTTGATCCTTTCTTTCTGTTTCCGAATCCAAACGTGTGCATCTCACACCCCCACCCCACTTTTTTATATATATAATAAAACCAATCAACCACTCTTCATTCATCTTCTTTATTTCTTTCAACTTTAACCTAATCATCTCTCTCTTTTATATATGGCAGATCCAAACAGAAACACCACCACCACCACCCTTCAAAAACCAAGCCGTTTACAAAAACGTGCTCCATCTTCCTTACAAATCAACCGCTCCATCCAATGGAACGTCGCCATCCCTCTCTTATCTCCCTTATCATCTTCTCCACCACCTCAACTGCCGGATACAAGACCGTCTCAAGGAGTCACCGCCGAGCCGGAGAAAGTCATCGTCACGTTCAAAAACTGGCAGCATCCCGCTGCTCCTTTCTGCCATGAACATGCTCCTTTGGTGCCACTTAGGTTATGATATGATGTTGAAAATGATTTGATATAGTTTCTAACGTTGTATCTTTGCCTTGTGGGAAAAGTTTTTTACCTATTTTTCACGCTAGGGTTTATGTTATGTTACCCTGTGTGTGTTTCAGTTTCTATTTATTTTCTGGATTTAAAGCTTTTCCCCCTTTTTTCCCTTGATTATTATTTTTAATAATTTTGGGGTTTCAATTAGATTGCCACTACTTTTTTTTATTTGCATTCTGTTGCTTTCTCTGTTAAGTTGTATATATAAAATTTCAAGTTTCAAGCATATAATATAATAATATTAATAATAATTAGTTGTTGTTAATTATTCAATTCAAAGAATCTCAGTGTGTGGGTGACAGGCTCAACGTTCGAAAATTGGGAACATCGTTCATGTGCTACTCTGCTGTTCTGTTTTTCAACACGACAAATTCATACATGTAACAATTTGTGTATATATTGGTAAAGGAAAAATGAAAATTGTTAACATATTAATATTTGTCATTAAAAAAATTATGGTAGTTGTTATATTTCAAGCTTGAGAGTAGAAATTTTCATTCCATTGACATACAAAGCATAAAAAAATCAATATTGGCAAACATGGTGCCTGTGTTTGATTGGAAGACCTGAACTTATCAATTTTGTTAAGAAATTAAGGGTTATATATGTAAGTTTCTGGATTTGAACTTAGGACCTGATGCTATAAACTCTTTCAATGTTCCTTAACTCGTTAACTTTCTTGAATTGAAAATGTTTGATTTGAAGGTTAGCTTTGAATCTTTAGAACATTTTTGTTTTTGAGTCAAAGTAAAAGTAAAAACATGTATAGAGCAATCAATCTATATTGAAAACAAAGAGACTCAATTTAAGTAAGATTTGTAAGGATGCGTAGGATTCCATTCAAATCATATAGTAGTATTAGTTATATTAAATTCAAGTCAAATTTGAAGGTTGCAAAGATATTTGAAAATGTGTTTCATTAACTGTAGTGGTTGTTTATGCACGAGGAGAGAAGTAAATTAGATTTGCCAGTTTTCTCATTAATGGATAATAATATGCCAAGGGAGGACCACTTTTGGTGCAAAACAGCTCATCTTCTATGTCCAAAAAGCACATGCAGTGTTCAGAGCAAGATTAATTGATACAAGAAATAGGGTATAACTCACATGTAGAGGAGGGGACACAAAAAAGTAAATAGTCAATTTCCTCCTTGAAATTGTAAGTTTCATCAATTACCCTCCTGAGATTAACAAAATTTCAATTATCCCCCTGAAATTTCACAACGTTAGTCAATTTACTCCCTCCGTCAAACTTTTCTGTTAGTGAACATGACGTTTTGCAAATACCCCCTGAAGTTTTGCACTTATGTGCAAAATGCCCCTCAAACTTAAAAATTTATATTATTTTTTCTTAAAAACAAACAATTAATAGTTAAATATTAAAGCTAACTATTAATTTTGGAGTTTGGAAAAACTACATACATATATACATCAAAATAGGGAAAAATGTGTATTTCTAAAGTGACAATAATGGTTATTTCTAATAGACAAATTATTATTTTTAGAGGTTTATAAACAAATTAATAATCAGATTTAAATTTATATTTTCTCTTTCACCATCTTAGTCTTTTAACTCCTCCAACTCCTTCAACAATTTGCTAAAACCATTTAAACTACACAACCCCCAATATTAATCCACAAATCATCCCATTATTGTCACTTTAAAAAATACATATTTTTCCCCATTTTGGAGTCTATTTTGATGTATATATGCATGTAGTTTTCCCAAATTCTAAAATTAATAGTTAGTTTTAATATTTAACTATTAATTGTTTGTTTTTAAGAAAGAAAAAAATAATATAAATTCTAAGTTTGGGGGGCATTTTGCACATAAGTGCAAAACTTCAAGGGGGTATTTGCAAAACGTCATGTTCACTAACAGAAAAATTTGACGGAGGGGGTAAATTGACTAACGTTGTAAAATTTCAGGGGAGTAATTGAAGTTTTATTAATTTCAGGGGGGTAATTGATGAAACTTACAATATCAGGAGGGAAATTGACTATTTACTCGACACAAAAATGGGTAATGTGCTTTCCAAATAGTGCTTCTATCACCATTCATCACAACAAATCAAATGACAAATGTTACATAATTTGACTTCATGTCATTGTCAAGTATCGACTGTACAATTTAAAAGTTAGGACTTGTAAATGTGAATCGTACCTGGCTAATTAATACAAGTTCAGACAGGAATGTAGGGTTATTCAATTTAATTGGCTGTTTTTACTAGATATATTTAACTTTTTCTAAATATCCTTCTAACAGTGATTTTCAATTGATACTTGACTTGCATTGTTATGTTTAAATTTAAAGCAATTTTCTACGACAAATGCTAATAAAGTCATTTGTAAGACGTGAGGGTAAAGAAAAAAGTAGTTGTAGTTTTGCTGCATATAGCTTCAAAAGACTGAAATAGGAAAGAAAAATGATATTTATACAACCATTTTCTATAATTTTTGTGAAACTTTCTCTTTCATATTTACATTATATTTTTATTTTCTTTTTATATTACTTTGATTTTCATGTCAATCCATACTTTTCTTTGTAAAAACATGGTTGTCTATTTGGTTGTCAGGCAAATAGATGTTCAAACAACATTATTCAATAGAAAATATCACTTGCTTCTAATTAAAAGGAGTATGAAATATGTGGTTTTTAATAAGATTTCTAAAATATGACTTGATGTTTAAGTTTCACATCTACATGATGACAAAGTAATTTCTTGCTAGGCTAACTAAGAAAGTCATAAACTAGGAGATGGGAGGGCAATATACTAGGAGTAACAAGGTAGCATTGGTCTATATCTATTGTATTTAAGAACTCAAAAAGACAAGATAGTGTTGCGGTTGGAAACTCTTGGACCTATAAACATGTTGGATTGGTCATATGTTGCTCCGCTCTCCCAATGACTAAAAAAAAAAGTAACTACTACATGAACAATTTTAAAGAAATGCTAACTTGTTAAAGCTTTTTATTTTCAGGAAAATTTCAAGCATTTGTTATTGCTAGCTAGTGTTATGTCAAGTTTGTTATTCATTAATGAATAATGAAGAATTTTCTTTTTTTAATGAACCACCTTGTGGTGGTGGAGACAATCATGTTCTAACATATACATTGGTAATTGGTGGTTACTCAATATGGTGTCTACCTGGTAGTTCCAACCGTAATTTGCCACTTTAACAATTCTCATTCTTCAAACAATTGCAAAGGATGACATGGAATTGTTCTGTTGACATGAATTTGTACTTTAATATCATTTTAGTGCCAAAAACTCAAAGATGAAAAAGGATTTTTATTTTTTTTTTATAGGCCAAGAGTAAAATGACATAAAAAAGAATAGTGTCCAACTAAGTTGAAACCCTACTCTAATCTGTTGTCAATTGCTCATATATATTATTAAAAAAAGGAAAAAATTACAGGAAAAATTTGGGGACATAAAACCTGACCCAGTAAACAACCCTAACGGGCAAAACCAAAAAATAAAAAATAAAAAATCCACAAAGTGGATCCAACCTTAAAGATTTCTAACAATTGAGCTCGGGTCTAAAGTTTGACGAATGAACCGATCGTCAACACGAAATCGGATCACGTACCATCAACTCCCTGCAACAAAGACAGCAAGCATTAGGGGTATTCATGGGTTGGGTCAACCCAGAAAATCCGGTCAAACCCACCCAAAAAACCCAAAAAAATGGGTTGGGTTGGGTAATTAGGTGGGTGTGGTTTCAAAAAATGGAAAACCCATAAAAATAAATGGGTTTCGGATAAAACCAGACCCAATCCCATAAAACCCACATACCCAATAATGTTAATATTTTTTATCTTTATTTTCATAGGATATAAGAAAGTTATATTTCCAAAACATACACATTGTACCCTATATATTGAAAATCAAAACATACTAAAGTTGCACATTAATATGTTGCACTTTTTAGTTATTTTGATACTAATGCAATTTTATGTCATGCAATTTAGTTTGCTGCCAGAATTTTATGATGGAGTTTATTATTTGATATTATGATGCATACAATTATAGTAAAATAAGTTAACATTTTCTTTAAAAAAATTAAAAAGTAGAGTACTATTTTAAAACAAAATTACGAGGACTTATCATTTAGTCATTTAATATTAAAAAAATAGAAAAATAAGTCGGGTAACCCATTACCCAATCTAACCCAACCCAAAAATTAGTGGATTTGTCCAAACCCACCCAATAGTATAACGAGTGGTTATTTTACCTCACCCAAACCGGAGTAGCCTATTTGGTTTGGTTTTGGGTTTGGCCAAACCCAACCCAAACCACCCACGAACACCCCTAGCAAGCATTGATGACTCTTTCGAGTCCATACAATACCACAGACAAATGCTTGAAAATGGGGGTGGATTCGACCGCCAACACGGTAATTAACGAATTCACGCGCACCAACTGATCAACTGATTAATTAGCCATTTCTGGCCCACATCAAGCGAACATACAAACACAACCGAGGCACATTAAGGATGACATATGAACTCGACCGCCAACACGGTGACAAATATCGCACATCCACAATTTACTGTGACAAAGCACACAAATTCACGACCATTTCTAGCCCCACAATCCAAAATCGATCACGAGACCGAATCAGATTTTTTTAAAAACGGCAACAACCCAAAGCAGTCCAATCCTTTGACGCAGTAGATGCAAAACTGAATCGTGAAAACCTGTAGAGAACAGAGAAACCGAACCTGCAAAGGGACAAACCCAAATCTGCAGCAACCTTCCAAACCGAATAGATGTATGACAGAACCTCAAACCTAGTCACTGTGGCACGATTCGAATGAACCCAAATCGTCGGCGCTACCGATGGACCAGAATAAACCGCGCCTAAAACCTGTACCACCGACGAACCACCGTCGAGAGAACAGGGGAGAGCTGCGATTCGGATGGCATACCCACCACCATTGTCGCATCGCCAACCACCGCCATCTACATCTGGACAAAACAAGAAAGGAGGGTAGCAGGATTGGGCTTTGGAGAGATGAGTTGAATACGGCGGCGAGAGAACAAAGATGAAAAAGGAATTTAAAGAAGGCAATAGAAAGAAAAGAAAAAGTTGTACACCTCATATATTGGAAATGGTTGTTGCTGATACGCAAAGCAATATTCCATGGCCTTTTCTCTCTTTAATTTGTCTTTTTGCATGTCTATGTCGTGCCAAAAATGAGTGGTTTTCAATTTTTCACTCATTTATTGCTATTTCATGTCATGCATTATCCTTTTCTTTAGGTCGATCATTGAAATCAAATATACTACCAAATGGATTTGAAAAAAATGCAAAAAGAATAAAAATACACAAATTAAATTACTCCTTAAAATTGTAAGATTATACTCCTTTCGTTCTTATCAAAAACAAAAACAAAAACAAAAACTCCCTTGGTCACTAATTATATGACGATAATTAAAAAAAAAGTCTTTTTACTCTGAATATGAGATCATCTCAAATTTTTAGATGCATTTCTTACTATTTTTTTCTTCTCTAAATATACCTCTTATTAATTCTACCATTTTTTTTATTAAAATATGAAAATTTAACATTAAATATGTGTATACATTTTTCTAAGAGGAAAATGTAGTTTAATAATAGTCTCACATATTTAAAATATATTGTTACTTCGACAATTTTTCTTAATACTTATAAGTTTTTATTAAAATGTCCCATAAAAAGATGGAGGAAGTATCAATTTAGTCTCTTATATTTATGATATCTCAAAGTGATTCTGAAAATAATACAACCATGTAATTTCAAGCATCAACTTCATATTTACTATAGAGAACTTCTCTTCTCCCATCGGTTTTTATTCATCTCCGCTGAAAATACACATGCATGAGTTAACCTACACTCGGCTATTTTGACAGGAATGAGCAAAAACAGATGGGAGAAGAGCAGTACTCTTTACTCTATGCAAATATGTCAAACAACCGTGGATTTTTGTGTCCTACATGTCTTGTAACATGATTGGGCCGTGCCTCGATGAGCTGAGCTGAGCTATGCTTTTCTCACTCTCTCATTTCCTCTATATGCTAAAAAAAATGTCATTTGAAAGTTATCTATTGAAGATATTAGAACTAAAAAGATATTATTTGGTAATTACGAACCGAATGGTTTTAAAAATAAAAAAAAGTCTAGGGGGAGAGGACAAAAAAGCAGAGCTCTGCTGAGAGCATCCAAAATAGAGATTCTCAACTTGAAGGTCTTAAACGAGTACCACTTATACACATCAATTTTTTATTATTTTTTAATAACAGTACATAATAGGTATACATTCACTCCAATAAAGACCTATTGGCTAAAAGTCTAAATGGGTTCCACAACTAACTCTTCCTCATTTACATTCCATCAATAACATAATATTTTAATATAAAAAAAAGTGTGTGGAGACCACTGAAAGATGGGGTCTTAAGTTAGACCATGAGTCTTAGAAGACCCTCAAAAAAAATTTCCACAATGGAAGTACATATTAGATACTAGGTCTTAAATGGTGAAGACCTCACCATGGTGGATGCTCTGAGTTGCTATTGGGCCTTTATTTGTTGGTCCATTTAATTCCTCTGAGTTGATTGATTTTTTATATTTTTTTGGTGAAAAGTTAATTGATTTCATTCTATGTTTGTTTACTTTGAATCTATTTTTCTTTTTCTTTTTTTGAATAAGTTTACTTTGAATCTATTGTTTTATAGAAGAAAAATATTTCCTCAAAAAAATAAATATAGAAGAAAAATATTCTATAAGAATTGTCTACCGGAAGTTTACGGGGTTCTGTTAATAGAGAATAAATAAACAATCTTTTTAACAAAAAAAAGAAATCAAGAATAAAACCATGTTAGCATATTAAGACTAGCATGTCATCGTTAGCTTAGTTCAGTTGGTAAAAATAATGCATAATATATGTAAGGTTCAAGGTTCGATCTCCAACTCTTTTATATATTATACAATTTCTTTACTAACTTATCTAAGTTCACGATGATTATAACATTATATTAAGTTTACTTTCATCTAAGAAAAACTATATGGGCAATCCATATCCAATGGTGATTATGCTTTGTAGAAGAAAAATTAAAGATCTTTCAAGGAAATATAAGAATTTATCCGTGTAAGCTATAAAATATAAATAAACAATAATTCCTTTTAAATGTTCTTTTTGTTGTTTGATTCCTAGCAAAGTTATTTTCACAACACAACAAATTCAATTTTATTTTTTTTGAAACAACAACAAATTCAATTATGTCAAAGGAAAATGAATGGAGTCAGAGTATCATATTAAACCAAGGAGATTAAGATTCAAATTTGGAAAAAAAAATTCTAAAGACGTTAACTAGCGAAGGGTCAAACTCCATAAAAAAAAAAATTCAAGGGTCAAGTATTAACAGTTGGAAAGTTAAACATATATACTCACTCCCTCTCACGATAATTGTCTTTTTACTCATTTTTCTTTTTCTTAAAATATAATTGTCACTTTGAAATACCAATACAACATTTATTATTTTTTCCATTATAATACCCTTATTTATTGAACTTCATCCAACTTAACTACTCCTCCACTAATTACAATTAATAAAGGTGTTTTAGTAAATGATACTAATTTTACCATCAAAATCAACACATTAATCATTTCCTTAATAACCGTGCATCAACCTTAAACGACTATTATTTACCGACGGAGGGAATACTTTTTTTTATTCATATATACTTTTTAAATTGTTATCCAATTTGGACAAATAATCAGCCAATCAATATCTTTTATAATAAAAAATATATATTAGAGAGACAAAAGTATTTAGATATTGATTGGCTGATTATTTGTCCTCCATGGAGGAGAAACTATCAATTTCATCCGTGATTTATAGTAAAATTTATAATATATTTATATTGTAGAATTTTAGACTTAAATGCAACGAAAAAATATTATTAAGATAAATTAAGAAATGTTGATAATTTTGTATTGGAAAGAAAAATTATGAATGATTTTATAAAATTATCCCTTATCAATGACATGGAAAAAAGAGATTAAAGGAATTAAAGTAAGATAGAATAGTAAACAGTAAAGGACATAATAGGAAAAAAAAACTCATTAATGATGCAATATTGTAAAGTGACTTATAATAAAACACAGATATTTTTTGCAAAGTGACTTATAAAATCTTTGTTTCGTCTCTCATTTTTTTTCATATAATCTTTTCTTAATTTATCTTCTTCTTCTTTTCTTTCCTTTTTTGCACAAATGTGTAAAATAAAAATCACTTTTGTAAAACACACAAGTACCAAAAAGTTGTTACTCCTTCTTTAAAAAATAAAAAAATAAAAGTTGTTACTCCTCTAATTATTAATGTATACTATTATAAAAAAAATAGTAAGATTCTAAATATTTATACATACTATAAATGGTTAAATATGTTTTTAATTCCTATAAATATTTCAACTTTTTATTTTAGTTCCCCTAAAACTTTTCTCTATCTTTTAATCCCTAAATTTTTTTTTTTATCCCTATAAGTATTTAATTCTACCCTCAAATGTTTTGTGAAGTTCTATCATCAAACATCATTTGTTTCGACAACTCTTCAATCTCTAGAGTTTGTTGTAGGCATTAATAAAAACATCATTGATAAGATTGCAAAAGATTAGAAGTGTGTTTGTTTCAAGTTATAATTGTTGATTTCCGGAAATAAAATAATAGGAATGTATATGCCTATGTTTGTTACAAGTTTACTAAATTTTATTTCCGGGTATAAATTGTTCCTGGGAATAGAAAAAATTTCCCAAAGGAAAAGGGTGGGAATAAAGTTCCCATGAAGATGGGAATAAATTCATAAATAGTTTACCTATTATAATCCCTATTTTTATGGTTCCTAGGAATATTATAAAGCTAACCAAACATATTTTTCATAAATTCCTTGGAATAAAATTCCCATCTTTATATTCCAAGGAATGTTATTCCTAGGAATAAATTTCGTAAATTTGAAACAAACACACCCTAGAGTTATACGTTATTATTCAAAATACTTAATCCATATTTAAAGGATTAGAACATAAGAGATTTTTAAAATATTGTTTGTCAATATATGCTTGATGATAGAATCATATATCGTGATACGAAGTTTAAATCAATGCATAATATCAAGTAAATAGAGTCGCGGGAACATTAAAAAAGAAACACATAACTACGAAAGAAGTGAGTAATATATTTGTAATTAATCATATTTTACCAGCCATCAAGAAGTTATGGCCAAGGAAAGATAAAAGGAATATAATATGGGTAATGTTATCTAGTGCTTCGGGGCCCTGGTTAAGGAACAATAAAATTAATTGATTCCACTTAATTTACTTTAATTAAAGTGAAAAGTTGGTCAACTTAATTAAAATAGGCTTAATACATACTTTGGTCCCTCAACTTATTTTTGAATTTCATTTTGGTCCCTTAACTTTAAACCGTCTCAATTTGGTCTCATAACTTTATCTCCGTTTACCTAAATGGTCCCTTCTGTTAAAAAAACTAACCGAAGGGACCACTTAGGTAAACAGAGGTAAAGTTATGGGACCAAATTGAGACGGTTTAAAGTTAAGGGATCAAAATGAAATTCAAAAATAAGTTGAGGGACCAAAGCATATATTAAACCTAATAAATATAATTTTAATATCTATACCTATAATTTTAATCTAAATCAAAATAATTTCAATTAAAAACAAAATTTAACATTAATAATAATAATAATAATAATAATAATAATAATAATAATGATAATGATACCAATAATAATAAAATTAACATATACAAAAGAAATATATTCCAAAATCTATATAACAAGAATCTCAATTAATTATTGAGTAGAATAATTATTGATCTGACTTTCCTACCTATTAATCAAACTTCAAATTACCACTACTTCTTTCTCCCAAAATCGGATAGTATATTATACTATAATATTTTTTTTTTCTAATGAGTCAAATGTAAAAAAAAATAAAAATTATTGGAAGGTATATTAACTTATTTTTGAATTTTATTTTGGTCCCCTAACTTTAAACTGTCTCAATTTGGTCCCATAACTTTACCTTCTGTTATTTAGGTAAACAGAGGTAAAGTTATGGGACCAAATTGAGACAGTTTAAAGTTAAGGGACCAAAATAAAATTCAAAAAT
Organism: Medicago truncatula; assembly: GCF_003473485.1. Taxonomy (NCBI): domain Eukaryota; kingdom Viridiplantae; phylum Streptophyta; class Magnoliopsida; order Fabales; family Fabaceae; genus Medicago; species Medicago truncatula. The sequence goes on along the minus strand of NC_053042.1, from coordinate 36,747,162 downwards.
AAGTTAAGGGACCAAAGCATATATTAAGCCATTAAAATATGAATGCTTGTATTCAATACTCATTAAACTCCATCAATATGATTTTGTATTTCATACTTTAATTGGATATGTTTTATCTTTGTAATTGTAAATTTATTTTGGACTATATAATGTTTGTCTTATTTTAATTATTTATACAGCTTTTAATTAAAAAAAAACAATAGTTTTTTTCGAGTAATGGAAAAAAATTGGTTTGAGTATAGACTTTTCAGTGAATTAGCTTGCAAGTAAAAAATGCTTAAAAAAAATCACAGAAAGAAAAACTTGATGGGGTAAAATTCACAAGAAGAGAAAAAAATTGTTAAGATATATGAAAGAAAGCAAGGGGACTAAAAAAAAAGGATTCTAAAAAGTTCACAAGAAAAAAAAAAAAGAAAGGAAGCGTATCTTTCTAAAGAGTATTAAATGTAGCGTTTTTCTATTTTAATTAAGTTGATAAACTTTTCACTTTAATTGAATGAAATTAAATGAGACACATTAATATTATTGTTCCTTAACCAGTGCCATGGGGTATCGGTTAGCAACACCCTTAAATGTTTTAGACAATTTTTAAATGTCAAACATCAAACTTGTTGACGATCATATTAAGGTAGTGGAAAAATCATTAATTTCACAGCTTAAGGGCCATTAAATACAATAAACTAGTATCATTTATTTAGCCATTCCTTAAAAATTAATTGTTTCCTCTCTCATGTTCAAGTCAAATTTCATCATCTCTGAAATTTCATCATATTTATGCCACCGAGAAAATCCACCTTCATGTTAGAAAGAAGAACAGGGGACTCAAACCGACATTGGACTATGACACCGAAGGTATTGCGATACATGACGACCTCGTGATCAGAATCTTCACCGGCGGCATAGGCTTTTATCTCACCGTTGAATTATGACCCGACCCAGATGGATTTGGATCATAAATATAAATGGAGTATCTTCTATTTCATTATTATATTGTAGAGTATTGGGTGTATGTGTTTCTTTTAAAGTCATTCTTCTCTGGTGCTCGAAACAACTTTCATCTCCCTCATGTGTTGGAAATAACAACATAATTGGTATTGATTGCTTCTGCTACAATTTTAGTGTCTGACCCAAAAGAACATATTCATATCCCACTTGTTGATTCAAATGCAAAGCCTTTAAAATGACCATATCTTCCCCTTATACCACAGTGAAATGAGAGGAAGTCCATGCTGTTCGCGCACAAATTAAGTCTCCTAAATAGTTAACAAAACAAAAAGTAAGGCTTAATGTTTATACGCCAATACGGACTATCTTGTCTAAATATATTTAATAAAATTAAACAAATATGGGATGAGTAGCTCATTTGATTGAACTAAGTGATTAAAAGAGTTAAATGTTTAGTGTTCGAATATGACAAGATAGTGATGGAAGTGTAACACATGAAAGATAAAACAAATGGGAGGAAGAGAAAGAGAAAATGCAAGGAGTGTAAAAGAGAAGATTGGAATGAGCGGGAAAAAAATGGTAAAATTTAAAATTTGAATTCAAAAAATAGAAGAAATAAAGGAAAGTTTATTGTAAAAATATATAAAAGAGTAGAAAATTGACAAGTTTTTGACTGATAAAAATAAGTTAAGATTGTGTTTTTACTAACCATTAAGTTTTGAACAATGATATTTGAACAACCATTTGATAAAACTTATTTGACAACATTCATTTTCTCTCTTTTCATTGGTAAAAAACAATGGAGAGAGAAGAAGAAAGAGAGAGAGTAAGAATATAATGTGAGTATGAGAGAGAAAATTGTTTAAAAGTTGTCACAAAGTGGTTGTACAAATATCATTTCTCAAGTTTTATAGTGTGAGAATAGATAAATTTTTTAGACCCTCCTTCTTATTGGGGCAAGATATGCTTCCACCAACACCACATTGGTTAACAACTTTGACTTATGTTTTGTCTTCATACTAATGTTCAAAAATGAAATACAACTAAAACCATGCCTAATCCATATAACTAATGCACTAATATAGTTCATCAATTTTGACTAATTTTTCTCATCATCAAAACATAGTTTTAATAAAATATTATATAATAAATAAACAATACACATTATTGCTTAAATTGTATTTCTTTTAAATATATTGATCAATCAACTAGCTTGAGTTTCAAAAATTTTGTGTATGAATAATTATAGCAATATACATTTTTAACATATTTTTAATAAAGTCTATGCATCGTGTAGCTGTTTTATGCCCTTGTTTTGGCTGGTAGGTAGAAGTTAAACTTGCATACTTCACAATGGCAACAAGTTGGCAACTATTTTAATTTCTTTACTAAAAAAAGAACCTTCAAAATTAATTGAAAGACGCAATATCAGTAACAGACACTATAAAATTCAAAATTGAATAAGCACTTATTCTTTTTTAATTGAAAAGTCCTTTTACTTTCAAAAATTCTGAATCTCCTTTTTGAAATGTAGAACAAGAGACAAAGAACACATCACAACCTTAACCTTTTCCCTCCACTTTCTTTCTGTCTCTTCTTCTCATTGCTATTGCTATGCCACTTTTTGACTTCTTCAATTTTTATTCTATTTGCACCCTTTTGTTTTTCTTACACCCCCTAAAAAAATTCATCTCAAAAACCCCCTTTTTTACCATGAAAGTTTGGATTTTTAGCAAGTTTTTGTGATCTTCTCCTTCTTCCCTTTAATGGGTTTGATCTTCTTTAGGTAAATTCTGTTTTTTTAGAAAGTTTCACTTTTGGGCTGTTGCAGAAGGAAAATTTGGTGAAAGTAGTAGCTAACTAGCTATGGTTGCTGAAGCTTGGATTTTGAAGATGGGTAACCAAGTAAGTGCAAATATTAAACAAGCCCTTTTGCTTGAAACTTCTTCTACTAGTAGAAAACATGGTCCTAAAAGGAAAGAGAATAAGAAAGTAGAAACTATAGGTATTCTTTCTTTTGAAGTAGCTAATGTAATGTCCAAAACCATTCAACTTTATAAATCATTGTCTGAATCTGAGATAACAAAGTTAAGGAATGAGATCTTGAACTCAGAGGGTGTTAGGAACTTGGTTTCTTCAGAAGAGGGTTATTTATTCGAGCTTGTTCGACGTGAGAAGCTCGAGGAATTGAACCGTGTTGCTGGTGTGGTTTCTAGGTTAGGGAAGAAGTGTTCTGTGCCTGCTTTGCAAGGGTTTGAGCATGTCTATGGTGATATTGTTAGTGGTGTTATAGATGTGAATGAATTGGGGTTTTTAGTTAAGCATATGGAAGGAATGGTGAGGAAAATGGATAGGTATGTGAGTGCTACTAGGAGTTTGTATAGTAAAATGGGGGGTTTGAATGAGTTGGAGCAAACAGTGAAGAAGTTTCAGAATAATAGTCAGAATGAGGAGAGTAGAAGGGGGTTTGAGCAGAGGCTTGTATGGCAGAAGCAAGATGTGAGGCAGCTTAAGGAGATTTCACTTTGGAATCAGACTTTTGATAAGGTTGTTGAGTTGTTGGCCAGGACAGTTTGTACCTTGTATGCAAGAATCTGCATGGTCTTTGGTGATTCTACTGTGAGGAAGGATGGCCTTGGGATTGGTAACTGTGAAGGTTCGCCACTCGTGCAAAATGAATGTGGTTCGGCGTCTAGCTTGATTAATGTTGAGGTGAATTTGTCGGAGAAGTTGAAACGCAGTCATAGCAAGAAAACTGGTTACAATTTGAGTTCAATTGGGGGAAATGGTAGTAGTAGGTCTCATATAGATATGAAGAGAGGTGAGTTAGCATATGTTCAACTTGAAGATTTTGGTTTTCCTTGTGGAACAAGTCCTGGGAGACTTTTCATGGAATGTCTGAGTTTAAGTAGCTCAGTTTCAAAATTCGACGATTTCGATGATGTTGCTATCGATCGCGAGGACCATTACAGTTGTGTATCAAGCTCTCAAAGTCCTATTGGGATTGGAAATATTGTCAAGAAAAAGGAGCACTTATGCTCAACCTTTGGTGCAAATAGTGGATTAGCTGTTGTTTATGCTCCTCCTTCAACTCTTGGAGGATGTGCACTTGCATTGCATTATGCTAATATCATTATTGTCATTGAGAAAGTACTTAGCTTTCCACATTTAATTGGTGAGGAAGCTAGAGATGATCTATATAAGATGCTGCCAACTAGCTTAAGGTTATCTTTGAAGGCCAAACTTAAGACATATGTCAAGAATTTGGCCATATATGATGCCCCTCTTGCACATGACTGGAAGGCGACTCTTGACGGGATACTTCGGTGGCTTGCTCCGCTTGCTCATAATATGATGAAATGGCAAAGTGAGAGGAATTTTGAGCAACGTGGAATAGTTAGCAGGACGAATGTGCTACTATTTCAGACATTATACTTTGCTGATAAGATAAAGACAGAGGAAGCTATATGTGAACTTCTTAAAGGATTGAACTATATATGTCGTTATGAACAACAACAAAACGCATTACTGGGTTGTGCAAGCAGTTTCAATTTGGAAGATTGCATGAAATGGAAATTGCAGTGCGGTGATTCGTTACTCGATTGAACTCATTCTAGATATTGTAATCCTCAGTGTGGTGAGCATTTCCTTAATTTATCGTACCATTCAAAAGTATCATTTTGACACCACAGTGGATTAGTTTGTACATTAATCGAGGATTAATTTTGTTGAATGTTTGAAAAGCGTAGTAGCATTTTGGTTGCAATTTGGTTTATAAAAATATATAAGCTATATTTTTTATAAAATGGGCAAAAACATTCATACTGTACTTCTAATTATGTTTATGCGCGCCTTGCATGTTGCTCTCTATGAATATTCATTCTTTTAGTTTCTGTTAGTTCATCCATGCATTTACTCTATTGAAAAGTTCTGTATTATGAATTTATAATCCTGCCATAAGATCTAAGATTCTTGCCTGCCGCCGGTTCATGATTCCATTGATTTGTTCAAGTGGTTCATCGTGCTAATTCAGAGAGTGAGTCCCTCTTAATTAGAGGGCACATTCTTGTGGTGTATGTATCAATATCTTGAATTGTGAAACTTATGTTTAGAATGAAGTGGCTTAACTTTGCAAAAGTAAGGACTTTGGAAGGTAAGCTTGTGCAAGATTCTGTCCTTCAATCAATTTTACTGCTATGCTATCAGTGAAAAGATGCCTGCAGTTGACATAAACAGAGATGCCAGTTTTAGTCAGACCAGACCGGCCAGCCCGATGGGCCCATTTTTCAGGCTGGACTAAACTTATTTAGAGGTCCATAAAAACTAGCTCATTTCGGCACAACCCGTTTCTCACGTTGAGCCAAACTGCATAGATACTGTGTTTAAAATGCATATTTCACGGGGCTCGGGTTGATGTGTTTTAGGCTAGACTAGACCACAAAATATGTGACTATATGGGCATATAGTCTGGCCTGCTTTTGCACTTTGGCCCGATGGGCTAGGCCGGACATCCTGATTTGACACATTTAGGCATAAATTTTGAACAAAAATATTGTTTTGGGAGATACTTGGGCCAATGTAAATTGTGCTACCAGGTCATTAGCCTTTAAAATCTAGATAGAGCATTACTTTTCCCACCCTATGCCTTTCCTCGCGCGCCCTATTTATTTCAAAATTACCCTCGGAGCATTCCGGATTATATAATCCGGAATGATGTTTTCTTTTGTTAAAGGGTGAAAAAATGAGTAACGGGTTTTTCCAGATTTTGTAATCCGGAAACTTCAAAAAATAGGGCGCATTACATGATGTTTCCAGATTACATAATCCGAAAACCCCCTAAACACCCTTTTTCAAGGTAAAACAGTTCGGATTATATAATCCGAACTGTATCAGCACAAATCCTAAACATGTTTGTAACATGGATAGTCATTTTAGGGACAATATTAATCTTCCTAACTCCCATCCTTCTGTTTTGGGTCATCCGAAAAAATTTGCATTAGTTTTATTTGATTTTTAGAATTTTTTGGTGCTATTTTTATATTTTTATGATTTTATTTGACAGGTTTTTAGCATTTTTTTACTTAGTTATTTTGTTGTTTTTAAAAGCAAAACTCAAAACTGCTGAAATGTGAGAGAGTCTGATGGCTGATTATACATAAGAATTGTCCGGATTATAAAATCCGAAATAGTAAACATGAATCCAGATTTTAAAATCCGGAATGCACAAGGGCATTTTTGAAAATTTTACAGGGCGCGGGAGAAGGCTATAGGGTGGGAAAAGTAATAGTCATCTAGATATCGAGTTAAAGGCCTTTTCTTTTCTGGTTTGGAAATCTGATAAATTTGAACCTCTCATGCTGCATTTGGATGTAATGTAATTATATGCTATAAGAAATCAAAGGTACGAGATTCGAAATAATGATTTTTTTGGGTAGTAAATGTAAATCTGTTGTGGCTTCACACCCAATGTTGAAATCTTGTTTCCATTAAGGTGTTAGACAGTTGTGGCTGTACTGCATCATGGGACCATGCATCAAAAGATACCACTGTCTGACTGTGAGTTACCACATTTATTTGTGATCCATGAAATGAATTCTGGAGCTTGATGCACTATTTAAACTTTGAGTTACCGTGTCAGGCAAATCAGTGGACAGTGGACAGAGTTGACTTGAAGAATCATTGCATCATACATTACACACACAGCTGATTCACCATTTTGTTATGTACTCATGGAACATTCATTTATCACAAATCTCAGTTTTCATTTACTTCCTTAGCATGGTCTTGCCTTCCCTAGCAACATTGAACTTACCTACATTTTTAAACAATGATGTGATAAATGAAATGAACATGTGATGTGGTAATCCCTGTTAGCACCTCACCCTTTTCCTTCATTCAATCACCCCACACTCTCTCTCACTTCCTTTTCCTCTGCTACCACCACTCATATTCCCTTCTTTTTATTTCAAGTTTCACTATCTATTGATTTGGTTGAAAAAAAAGTGAAAGGAAAAAATGTTAAAGGAATGAAAGTGTCTCTAACAATCTATTACTTTCCTCAAAAAAATTCTTATGAAAATTACTTTCCTCTATTGAAATACTTTATTTCAATGAGACTGGTTTATTTATGAACTATCTTAATTATTTATCAATTTTTTGACTCCTATTTATCACCTGAGAGCTATATTGTTATTGAATATAAGTAGTTTTTCTATCTAAAAGTCGCGAAACTCATGCACATTACTCGCAGAAAAGAGGAGTATTGTGATTTGTGAGCACCAGCACATCAAATATCCTAAGTATTGGTGAGAATAGGCTAGGCCGAACTAGACTTAATAAGACTCAAGTTTAACTTGGTAAAAAATAATAATTCAAGGCCTAGGTCTAGCTTATAGCCTACGCAGACTTATTTTTTAGACTGACGTTTGGGCGTTTCATAAGCCTCTATGGCTTGTGAGACTAATGACATGCGTCCAATTAAATTTAGCTCCAATTGATCTACCTTATTCACACCCTAATCTCGAGCACAATACCCCCTCCCCTAATATTAGTAGTGTTATGGTACAAACCTAAAAGGTCCAACCCAATTACCTTTTGGGTCGTCCAACATCAAAGCCCATTAGGATCATAAAGAGTACCACCCTTCTTCCATCTGTTTTTGCTCATTTCTGTCAAAATAATCTAGTGTGAGCTAACTCACGCATATGTATTCTCGACGTGAGTTAACTCACGCATGTGTATTTTCCAGTGGGAATGACCAAAAACAGATGGGAGAAGAACAATTCTCCTCAATAAAAGGGTCAAGTCAAGGTCCATCAAGAGAAGTTAGCAACCAATATAGAGCATCACACCATATACATCATTATAAATAAGGGGCCTTGCCCCACCTACGATAACCACACTCATACTTACTAATTACTCACTTCACTATTCGCCAACACCCAATTTTACTTGTGCATTAGTGTCTTTTGCCCCTCCCCCTCCTGCATTTTAGAGAAGGAGCTTACGACCAGTCACACTTTATACTCACTTGTGAAGGAAGGACACTCTCCCCTCATAAGGTAAACCCACTTGTTCATATAGGAACAAATGCCTTAGATTCTAGAAGTGAATTGTCCACCTCTATTGAATCTTATAGATTTGAATTACATAACCACTCTTCTTTTTCACAAAGCTTTGAAATTTTTAAAAGCTACTGATGTCCAAGAGCATATTTATTAGGGTCTTACTAATAAGTGCTTTAAAAACATTGTTTAAAGAACTCACAAAAAGATATTTTATCTTAAAAATACAAGTCAAACATATGTAAAAGTAATAATTACATAATTTTTAATGTAAATTTTGTTACTTTTAGATGGAGTAAATAGACAATTACCATCCTGAAATTGTAAGTTTCGTCAATTACCCCCTTGAAATTAACAAAACTTCAATTACCCCCCTGAAATTGTACAACATTAATCAATTTACCCCCTACGTCAAATTCTTCTGTTAGTCAACATGATGTTTTTCAAATACCCCCATGAAGTTTTGCACTTATGTGCAAAATGCCCCCCGAACTTGAAAATTTATATTTTTTTTTTCCTTATCCTTGATTCAAAAGATATTAAAGGCGAACAATTAACTTAGGTCATTTTCATTGTTAAACGTCAAAATGAAATATGGAACTAGAAACAACACATGGAACATCATATTAGGACATTTTCATTGAAATGAGAACACCTTTGAAATCCACACTCACCCACCAACCTCACAATTACCATCTTCTTCGTAATCACCTTCATAGTAGATTTTACAACTTACATAACATGTTTAACAAGGAACAAACTTTATATCACCACAAGCCTCACATCAACCATCACCTCCTTCAATGTCATCAATCCTTTCACAACAATCAAACAATTTCTCAAGTTTCTTGTCATCATGAAATTTCTGAATTTCCTCAACTCCACCAATGTATTTCTTTTCAATAAACACTTTTGGTAATCCTCCTTTACCGTAGTATTCTTCACCAGGTAACTCTTTAAGCTCTTCCTTGAATCCTAAATACATTTCTTAAGCTTTCTTGTTTGCCTTTAATATCCTTTGAGTAAAAGTATGAGAAAAATATATATAAATTTTTAAGTTTGGGGGGCATTTGCACATAAGTTCAAAACTTCAGAGGGGTATTTGCAAAAGATCATGTTGACTAATAGAAAAATTTGACGGATGGGGGGGGGGGGGGTAATTGAAGTTTTGTTTAATTTCAGAGGGGAAATTGACGAAACTTATAATTTTAGGGGGGTAATTGCCTATTTACTCCTTTTAGATGCTTAAACAATATCGTAAGGGTAATTGAAGTTTTGTTTAATTTCAGAGGGGTAATTGACGAAACTTATAATTTTAGGGGGGTAATTACCTATTTACTCCTTTTAGATGCTTAAACAATATCGTAAGAACAATTGTTAGCATTTTCCTAATTATTAATTATTATCATCAAAGAAAGATGGATCAATTGGGCCACACACATCTTATCGTATGAAACAAAGTTGGAGAGACTGATTCACTCTTAAATTTGCTCCTTTTGGAAATTAACTTCTTGCATACTTTCAAAAAGACATGTTTTACATGATTGATTGAGATGATATATAAAAGACATTACTTTTATAATCATTTTGTCTCTTAAAGCCTTGATTGATCCAAAATTCGTCTTTTATGCCAGCCTTCAAGCAACACCCTAGCAATCAAATTATAATTTTGATCTTGAAGCCATAAACGGCAATCTTTCATCTGAGCTTCATACCCCTTTTGGACAAGTTGTACCAAAACTCAAACTATTGCTAATTAGGTTATGAACATGGTAAAAGTACATGACTAATACTGAGAGCATCATTCTTTTATGAAATTAAAATAGTATAATACCCTTGAAACAAATTGCATTATGCAAGTCACTCGATATAACAATAATTACCCTTGTTATCAACAATACCAACCTACTATTCTCCATTAGTTCTACACTCCAAAAAAAGTAATGACCGGTTGGATTTTAAGTGAGAATGGTTAAATCTCACATCGCCTATGAATGAGTAAAATGCTGAATTGATAACATAAGTGACTCATATTTTCAATATGGAAAATGTTACATAGACACCATTTATTCCCATACACCCTTGTACACCCCATACATTAGGAAGAGAGAAGAGGAGAGAAAAGAGAAAGTGTGCTTGTGCGGGGTCCATGTGACCACGTGTCAGATTTTTGTGTGGGTGTTAAAGGGTGTATTGCCACCTAAGGATGTCTATGTATCATAACTCTTTCAATATTGTCTTACGATTTTAAGTGGAAATATGACATCTCCCTCTCTTATGATCTTGGAGCATTGGCTCCGTCGACCACTGAACTCCCCAACAAGTGGTATCATAACCTTTGTTTGGCTTCGTAGAGGAACATGATTGGATTCCGTGTTGCATCCTATTATGGCAGCGGTTAAGTTCAAATTTGCCGATATATCTAATGTTTTTTCGATAAGAGATGTGACGTCTCTCTTATAGTTTTGGAACATTAACCATATCGTTTCCCATTTAACCGTAAACTTCCCAACAAGATAACCATACATGTGACAATCAAAACATTCAACATTAATTTATCCTATATTTTTCGTGCCCCCAAGATGAGTATCACGCGGGAAGCAAGTGAACTCATTGTGTATTTTGCTATGGGACCAGCTGATAGACTCTCATTCATTCATTTCGTTTGTTTGCATATGTCCTTGACTTCACCACCAACTACAAGTATAGCTCCAATTCAAATTTTCAATTTCATTGACTTTTTACTAGATTATTTGTAATTAAATCAAGGTGAATGTAACATGGACATTTTAAAAAGAGTCTAAATATTGACTCTTTAAATAAAACGTTACATCTTTTCCCATTTTTTATTATTATAAGTTTTATTATTTTAGTACAAATGGTTAAGGTTCACATTTGAAACTTTTTAGGAGGTCCATTAGATAAACTCATTAAATCATATTAAATCTTATACATGATCCATATGCATCATTTATAAATTAGAAAACATTAAAATACCTTTATTTACTAGAAAAACCTGGAAAACATGAAACAGAAAATACGGTCACGAGATTACCCATTTCTATTTTTTAAGAGAATTAAAATCATTTCCATTTCTATGATATATTTTTTCAATAAAAATATAATTACATCTCACCTTAATCAAAAGAATATGTTAATGGCTTTGTCGAGAGGTTTTGAGATAATGTCGGGTTTGAAAGTGATTTTTTTCAAAAGTTGTTTAGTGGGGGGTGAATGTTTCACAAGAGTTTATGACGTATAATTTTTTAAATTGTAGTGAAGGAGGTCTTTTGTTCAAATATTTGAGGCCATCGATGGGGGAAATCTGAGGAATTTATCTAATTGAGAATTATGAACTTGTCACTTTTGACACAGTGGAGGGCGTGGTTGTTAATCTCCTTCGAAGCAAATGATATATATTTCCAAAATATAGGGTTGGAATATGAGTTGATTCGACGTGTCAAGAGGTATTGAAGGAGTTTTTTTTTTGGTTACATATCGAAGGAGATTGGTACAACACTATGATTTTTAAAAGAGAAATGATATTTGTACAACAATTTTCTAGCAATTCTTTGACAATTTTCTCTTTCATACTCACATATCTTCTTATTATATATCTCTTTTCCCTTTTTTCTCTCTATTATTTTTGACCAATCAAATGAGAGAAAACCAAAGTTGTCATTAAAGTTGTACTAAAGAGTTGTACAAATATCACTATTTTTTTTCAAAAATTTGAGAATTGGGTGAAATCATTTTTTGATCCGATGTATTGATTACATAACGTGTTATTGCATAAAGAATATTTGAACTTGAGGTTGGAAATTAATCTTGAAATGGGAAAACTATGAAAAAGCTATCCTTCATTAAAATTCGAGATACTCTTAATTCATTGACCTTCTGGAAAACTAATTATGGTGTGGTTGCCAACAAGAGCTAATCTTTCGCAGACAGATGTTTATGGTGGCAGTTTTAATTCATTGTGTGCATGGTGTACGAAAATTAGGGAAAAGGAAAACCATTTATTTACAACTTATGACTATGTAATAACACAATATTTTATAGTATTTTTCTAATAATAATTTGTTTTATAAAATTGTATTTTTATTTTCTTTTTACTATATTTTGAATAAATAGGTAATATGAGAGATATATGGTTCAATGGTGTAAAAATATACTAGAATGTACCAAGCCTTTTGTCAAAGCCAATACCTAATGCAATCAAGGTCATTTTCAATGAACAAATGGGAAAAACCCCAACACCCACTTCAGAAATCATACCATCAAGTTTCAAAACCGTCACCTGTAATGTTTAGTGCTTAGCCTATAACTATTCTCTTTAGTTTGACACCACTTACCATCAAATACATCTTGAGATTCACAAGTTCATGTGGGATCAATATTTTATTGCGATGATAAAACTATGCATGTACTATGATATATCTTGCTAGTGCGATTTGGTATAAAATATCTAATTTGTTCAGATTGTCTTTGGTTTTGTCTAAGGAGCCTTTTGTCATGCTTCAAATGAACATAAGTATGTCACTCATTATAGGATGGAAACTTATAAATAATACATGAAGGCTTATTTATTTACATAAACAGTTTTACACAAACTCTAAGATATGCCAATCTAAACAGGCCCATAGTCTTAAACATCCTAAAAAAGTGCTAGAAACATAGGAATTACAAATAATAACTAATATATAAAAATTACTAAATAGCATATTTACACTAATAATTTATTAATTCAACTAAGCATCCTCTGTCATTTAGTTCTCTATCATGTTTTAAATATATGTAACTCTAGTAAACAAAATATATAAAAATAAAAGTAAAAAAGAAGAACTGTTATTGAAAAATAAAAATGAGAAAACAACCAACCGGTAACAATGTTTGTTGGGTTGGATAGTGTGCTAGTAGCTGAAATGGTTACAACTTACAAGGTTGAAAGGTTCACCAATATGTATGTCTTTTTTCTTTGAACGCTTACATAGACTCACTCTACTCATAAGGTCTAGTTCTTCTTTTTGGACAAGAATTTAATGCTATTAAACTATCTAATTTGAATAATCACTTAATCAATCAATTTGAAAAGCTATTTCAAAGAATCCTAATAATCCTTTCTTTTTTCGCATAATTGTGTTTTTATTTTATAAAGGGCTTATTTTTATTATGAGAAATGAGCTTCCAATTTCATAGAAACGACCCTGACATTTAGGTGAATTTGGACACCACATATTTTCACTCAAAATTCTAAGGCATTAGGTATATAATTTATTTCACTTATATTCTCTGTAATATTTACTCTTCTATCTGTGAAATTTTATCTCACACTTGACATATCAGAACATCAATTTATCATGTAAACTTTACCTAATTCTAACTCAATTTGATATTGGGGAACATGAGATTAATGACGTTCAGTAAAAGCGGATAATACCTTAGTTTTGATGAGTCAATAACATACCATATGATTTCAAATTTGTTTAAGAGTTTAAAATTTTGTATTCGTTTAAACTTTATCGACCGGTGCAACATCACTTAAATGCTACACTAGTGTAATCTAATCACTCCATATAAATGTATGTTCTAATATCAAGTCGACATGACCACATTTTTATGATTTTTTTCATTGAATCTTGCGTAAACAATCACAAAAATCACGATGAAGAAGAAGAAGAAGACAATGAGAAAAGAGATGAACCTAGAGAAGATGCAACTGAAATTGGTAACCGAAGACCAAGAGGAAGACCACCTGGATCCAAAAACATAGCACAATTCGCAAGAAGGCGTCAATGTGGTGCTTTTTTTTTTTAGTGGAAGTGGCTCTGTATAGCAGCTAATGTTACTCTTAGACAACCTTCAGCTCTTGGTGCTGTTGTAGCACTTCACAGGATTGAGATTTTGTCCTTAACTAGGAAGTTTCTACTCGGTCATGCTTCGATTGGCCTTATAGTGTACCTGGATGGAGGTCAAGGTCACGTAGTTAAAGGTTTTGTTGTTGGAACTCTTGTTGTAGTAGGACTTTTTATGCTTATTGCAGCTACTTTTACTAATGCAACTTATCAGAGACTTCGACTTGATAACAATGATAATGATAATAATGAAAAACCTAGTTCTGTGGCGCTGTGCATTGTGGAGGAACGTCTGGTGGATCGCCTTCGCCGGTAATTGTCTATTAGTTGTAGGGTGGACTTCCAGACCCTTCTATGCTTTTGTACAATTTGCCTCCAAATTTGATGCCTACAATGGAGGGCATATGGGACATGAGGCTCTTGCCTGCGCTACTGCTCATGGAAGATCACCTTATTGAGTGGAGCTGTTTGATTTGCCAACAATTTAGAGAGGTTGAGATCATATATCTAAAAATCAAATGTTGATATGTGAATTTGTCTGGTATTTTCAAGGATAGGGTATTGGGAAGAAGACTGTGAGGAAGCATGCTTCTTAATTCTTAGTAATATTGATGTATATGAATTATTTTTATGAAATAAGCTAAATGACAAGATCAAAAATATAGAAGATGAGAGTTTTTGTCTTATTCTCATTTCAAGTGTGTCATTACGCTAAAATATGAGTTTTATTTATAGAAAATAATTGAGCAAGTGAATATTCAAATCAATTAAGGACCACTAACCATATATTCACTAATGGGGTTATAGGAAGGTGGAAGATTAAGGATGGAAATCCATGAAGTTTATTATTCATAATACTCCCCCTTGAATGTCCATAATGGACATGCCTCATTAAAATCTTACATGGAAAAAACCTTGTAGGAAAAAAATCTCAGTGAAAAAAAAAGAGTACGATATCTGATATATCTGCCTCGTTAGAAGCCTTACCAAAAAAATTCAGGGGAACAAAATCATGGTTAAGGAAAAAGAGTGCAGAATATATTTATTTCTCCCTCTCAACTAAACAACCATCTTCGAGAATATGAAGATCAATCTTTCATACCAGTTGCTCAATTAAACTAAAATATGGTATTTCAAGACCAATTAGTTCTTCATTATTTAATCAAGTTCTCAGACAATCATTGAAGTGTACAACAAATGAGATTTTCCTATATATAACCATTTTAGCACTTTGCTATATAAGTTTCATGATTTAAAAGATTGTCATTCTTCAAATATTCAACTTGTAATCTCAAATAAATATTTATCATTCCTACATATTTTATCTCGATATCTATTATTTAATAAATCATCTTCAAAAAACTCTTCAGAAGTTCTCAGATTTATTTTAAAATGAACAAATGATATCATTTTTATACCTCTCTTTAGAAAATATTCACTAAGAATATCATACAACATGTTTCTATATTTCAAGTTGATTAAGTAATCTCTTCAAGAATATGAATTGCATGCCCCGATAAAATAATTTCTTCGGAAAACTTTATATAAAAATATCAAGTGAGTCATATAAATATATTGTAACATGTACTTCATATATAGATAGATTGCAGCTTTCAAGTGTTGCTATAATTCACTTCAGGTGAATACTCATGAACCATTCAAAATTAATAGTAGTTTTTAACCACTACTCATGAACGATAAGTCCGACTTTACATATAGATAATCCATAATTCTCATTTTATTTTTACATAATGGACTACTGACCCAAAAACCATTCGCTTTGCAAAGCTAATTTAATTTTGCACAAAATGCATCTTTATATTATGTCAATCATTGTAATATCCTAATCTTTAATAGACTATGATTCACGATCCTCGTTATCATTTTTCACATATAACGCTATATTTTGTATAAAAATATTGTCAACGTTGACTTTTTTTTGGTTCCATCGCATTTCATTCATGACATAGTTTATCGAGATCTCTATATTCTCATAAGTTTCAGGTACCTGAAAAGTTCTGCTAGAACTAAAAGATAAATTATGTATAATTTCTCTTTTGAAATTTTTATATCCTCACATGGGTCATCTTTCTTTTGAGATCATTTTCAAGGATTTTCGTATGTGGAACCGACTGCTCTACCATGCTTAAGGTGAATTAGAAATTCATTTACAATATTAGATTGTCCAACCCGAACTTCTCTAATGGTATGAGCATTAACATTATATATTTATTTTGCGTAACTTTTCAAATGAAATCATGTTTTAAACTTCTGGCTGAGATTGGTCTATACAAGATCATGGTTAGATAGTAGTAATTTATTTCAAATTTTCATTTAAACTTTTGTTTCAGATATTTGACCGTTTATTCTCCCCCTAATATTGGGAAAATAAATTCATCAATTGATACAACATACTAGGCTGAAAATATGTGTTCAATTATTAACTCAATATACTTTATAATATATGAAGATTCATATCAAATACTCCCTCCGTTTCAAAATGAGTGTCGTTTTAGCCTAAAAAAATTGTTTCAAAATGAATGTCACTTTCAGTTTCCAATGCAATAATAACTTTTTCTTTTCAATTGTACCCTTCAAATAATACTATGTTACACTACTTTCAAAGTATTATTTTTTCTTTAATGAAAAACAAACCAATAGTTGATTAGGATAATTCGGTAAAATTGCTATGACATTTGACTACTTTATTCCATTCCTTAATATGTGTGCAACTGGCTAAAGCGACAATCATTTTGAAACGGAGAGAGTATATTTTTCTAATATTCGTTTACAACTCCTCTAAGCGCATTGTATTGGAGCAATTGAATCATACACAACACATTAAAAAAATGCTTCTATAGTAAATATTAGCCTAATAAACCAAACTTCAAATTTTGTATCAGGGAACGATCTGTATATGATAACTTGTTGGCTTGATGTGAATCAATGTCTCATAATGCAAGATGTTATATTCTCAAGTACAAAGTTGAAAGATCTTATCTTATAAGTATTGATCGTACAATTAACATTAGTCGTCTAATGAATGGATCTTTAAGTCCATTCTTAAAAATGAATATATGTTACTGAATGTTTGATATCAATTTTCATATACATTCAATACTTATCAAATGAGTAAAATGAAATGTTAGTCAAATACTCTCACAAACTTCTGGTTGTGAGTTAACAACAATAAACATACATGTGACCATAATTGATGCATCAATTGAATTTATAAAATATATATCTGGTCCACATGATTGTTATGTGTGTATTGATTCAAAAATCTCCCCAAATGTGAGACCCATTTCCTCAAATTATCAACTTTTTTTTGGGAATTAAAAAAGTTATTAAATTTGAAGAAACTTCTAACTCTTCAATACATATCCATAAAAAAAAAAAAAAAATCAACTATTTTTTCTTCGCATTGTAATATACTCAAGATGACCCTACCGGTCTAGCCAACAACAAACTTAATATGATTTTGTAAACTCCTGATTTACAATAATATGTGTCAATATTGATTTGTGAGTGTACCGTAGAAGTTCTCTTTCTTAATTTGTTATATATAGCTATTTGTCAATATTTATAGTTTATAGAGCAACATTTCATAAGAAAAAGCATCATTTAATTGTTTATAAGAATCATAGTAACTTTTTTTTACATATTATCGTAAAAAATAATGAATGTTCTTAATTATGAGTGATAAAAATTTAAAAAAATAAAAAATTATTTCGTTGACACTTTTGATGAATAAGATTTAGTTATTATAATTATAAATGATAAAAAAAAAAGATTTTTCTTCAAAAATCAACTCATTTAACTTTGAATTTAAAGAGTGAGTGTACCAATACACTTAAATATAGTGGATGTACCATAGAATTTCCTAAGAATGACGGATAGAATTTACCTAAGAATGGCTGATTAATTAATTAGTATACGGAATAGAAAACACTAATCATAATATATAAAAATATAAAAAAAATAAAAAAAAAATTCAATTCTGTAACCGAGACTTATCGGCCACTACAAACAAGAATATGACAAATCAATATTAGGAACAAGAAAGTATCAATATTACCTCTTAGTGGAACATTAACTTACCTTCATCTCCACAACTCTACTATTGGCTATAAACTTTCGAACATCGGTTGATTAGAGTTTCATACTTCGTGCTAATGAAATAAACTAAATAACAAGATCAAGAGAATTTAAGAGTTTTTGTCTTCTTTTCTTTACAAGTGTGTTATTACACTAAAATATGAGTCTTATCTATAGGACATGATTGAGTATGTGAATGATCAAATCAATTAAAAATTAATAATCATACATTTATTAATAAAGGTTATAGAAAAGTAGAAGATTAAGGATGGATATCCGCTAAATTTATTATTCATAACAATTAGTAGCACTCCATTTACCCTTTGTTATAGTAACCATTATTGTAAGATATATACTCCCGACATTGTAAGTTGTAGTAGTGCTTAAACTGAGGTTAAACATTAGCTAGTAGCTACTTCTGACACAACCATTTACCCTTTTTATGATCTGGGAACTAGAGAAAGAATCCACTGCATGTTAGGGTTTCTCAACACAAACTTTTTCTGCATTTGGAGTAACTTATTCTACTTGTTTTGAGAGACTACTTCTACTACTTCTTCTTCATCCCACGTTTTCTGCTTCCCTCGACTGCTTCATCGCCGCCGCAAAGGCCCATAATTCTGCCAATTTCGACACAGCGTGGTGGAGGTAACGAGCCTTGTCGAAACATCATGTCGGACGAAAGATGACAAGCAGAGATGTTTTCATGAACTACATGATCTCTTTTGGAGCGTCTCTATTGTGTTTTCTTTCAGATGTTTTGTGAGTAATAAGAAGAACAAAGACACAGTGGTGGTGGATCACGGCGGAGTCATTGACCTTCACGGCAGCGCTTAAGGAAGCAGAAAACGTGAGAGGGAGAAGAAAGGGAACAGTGAAAGGTTCATTTACATTTTAATCTCGGCCATTGATTTTTTACATGCCTGCCACTTGTCATACATCTAAGAAAGGGATTATTGGACTGTTGTTTATCTTATTTGTTTGGTCAAGTAGTTAATGACTTAAATAATACTCCATTCTTCTTATAATAATTGAGTATTGTGTTCATTTCACGAATTTAAGAAAAAAATGTATAAATGCAAACTAAAATATATGAAATTGAGAGTGATAAAATTAGTAGTAATTAATACTTCCTCCGGTCAAATTTATAAGTAAAAAACAGTTTTTTTAGGTACATTGAATCATTAATGTATCTATCATATAAATGTGACTGAATACATTAATTATTATCTAAAATGTTTTTCCTTATAAATGTGATCAGAGAGAGTAATAAAAAAAATAATTAATATTGTATTGAAAAATGAGATGAATTAAATATTTTGGAACACTTTATTTTAACAAATGACTCGATTATCATAGAACGTATGGAATATCAATAAACGACAAAATCAATAAAGTAAGTAAGAAAACAAATATTTTATCTCCCCATGTCAACAACAACACAGCTCACACTAACAGTAATGAAATCAATTTATTCAAAAACACTTTTTCTCTCCTTAATTTGTCCTCCTCAAACAGTTAGTTAGTTTCGTGTTCTTCTCAAATTACTTCATTATTATAACATCTTTGTCTCACTGTCTATGTTCTAAATTTTTATTTCTTAATTCTCTCTCTTTTTACTTGAGTTGAGTCTCTGAAAGGTTTGGTATCTCTTCTATCTTGTAACCAATAGAATAAACAAAACAAATAAATGAAAGAAAAAAAATTAGACAGTGTTTTTTTTTTTAATCAAACCCCTTACTTGATTCTCATCCAATAATTGCATCTAATTCTCTCTTCTAAGCACATCACTTTCCTTTACCCTATCATCATCCATTTGAGTAAGTTAGTGAGTGAGCATCATATGTTAGGTCATCATAAACATACATATCCCTTTTGTTTCTTTTTTCAGCTTTCTTATTGAGTTTGACTTTTTTGTTTCATCCCTATATTTCAAACATCAAAACAAACATCTGAAATCAAACAAAACTAATCAAGCTCAATTGTTTTCTCATAACATCATCAACAAAAGCATCATCTTCTTCTTCTTAAGTGTAGAAATACTACAACAGCAGTTCTGGCTAATCCTTGGTGGACAATTCAAGGAGGGTTATCTGGGGTTGACCCAGGAACCCACTCCCCAAGTGATTTAAACAAACACCACAACACAAACCTAACGATCAACGAAAATCACGATGATGAAGAAGAAGACGATGACAACAGAGATGAACCTAGAGAAGGTGCAGTCGAAGTTGGTAACCGAAGACCAAGAGGAAGACCACCTGGATCCAAAAACAGACCAAAACCACCTATCTTTGTAACAAGAGATAGCCCAAATGCTTTGAAGAGCCATGTCATGGAGGTAGCCGGTGGAGCTGATATAGCAGAAAGTGTAGCACAATTCGCAAGGAGGCGTCAACGCGGTGTTTGTGTTCTCAGTGGAAGTGGCTCTGTAGCTAATGTTACTCTTAGACAACCTTCAGCTCCTGGTGCCGTTGTAGCACTTCATGGCAGGTTTGAGATTTTGTCCTTAACCGGGACATTTCTACCTGGTCCTGCTCCACCAGGTTCAACTGGTCTTACAGTGTACCTGGCTGGAGGTCAGGGCCAGGTTGTTGGAGGTTGTGTTGTTGGAACTCTTGTTGCAGTTGGACCTGTTATGCTTATTGCCGCTACTTTTACTAATGCTACTTATGAGAGACTTCCACTTGATGACGATGATAATGATAATAATGAAGGGCCTAATTCTGCAGGCGGTGTGCAAGGTGGAGGAGCGTCGACTGGTGGATCGCCTCCACCAGGAATTGGTCATCAGTTGCAGGGTGGGCTTCCAGATCCTTCTTCCATGCCTTTGTATAATTTGCCACCAAATTTGTTGCCTAATAATGGAGGGCAGATGGGACATGAGGCTCTTGCCTGGGCTGCTGCTCATGGAAGACCACCTTATTGAGTTGAGTTGTGTGAATTTTCGAATAATTTAGGGAGGTAGAGATCAAATATATCTAAAAATCAAATTTAGATCTGTGAATTTGTCTTGTATTTTGAAGGATATATGTATTGTGAAGAAGACTCTGAGGAAGCATGCATCTTAGTTCTTAGTAATATTGTTGTATATGGATTATGAACTTCTTTTTTATTCTCTTTTGCTTCTGTGTTTTGAATAAAAAATATGATTGTGGGCGTCTTTTTATTTTATATATCTATGAATGAATAATTTAGTAGTTTTATCTCCTTTACATATGTATATTGGTGAGTTGGTTGCATTTTATATATCTCTTGGTTGCTTTTTAAATTTTATTTTATTAATCTCATGTGGAAATTTCATGGCTGTAGATCTGTAGTTTAATATGATATCGATGCTGTTGTTTTAATGATTAGACTTTGCAATTTTGTGTTTTGAGGGGGGAATCATGTTCTTAATTGGATTTATATTTCAATAACCAGTAGTAGTACACCATTTACCATTTGTAAGATATACTCCCTGAGTCCCTGTATCTAAGCACCATTTTATTATACGTAAATGGTGCTTACATGTTGAGACAGAGGGAATAATTAATAACCATTATTGTAAGATATATACTCTTGACATTGCAAGTTGGAGTAGGGCTTAAACTGAAGTTAAAAATTAGCTTCTTCTGACACATCCATTTAACCTTTTTATGATCTGGGAACTAGAGAAAGAAACCACTGCATGTTAGGGTTTCTCAACACAAACTTTTTCTGCATTTGGAATTTTGCTGCAGTGAATAGTGATAGTTGCTGCCCAAATCTTAGAAAATTGTTCTTTAAATATATGTTTTTTAAGAAGAAAATTAGCATTTTTTTAATATTAGAAGAAATCAATTTATTCAATAAGAGGTAAACAAAATACAAATAGATTAAGTACAAATTGTACTCTATTTTTTACCCACAACTTATTGATATCGATCTAAACTTCATGTTAGCTGAGAACTTACCTTAAAAAATTTGCTTAAAATAGATAGGTTGATTTTACCTAAACAATACCTCCATCGATGATTTGACATCACTACGAATCTTTGATTGAACCAAGTAAAGTGGTTGAATAAAAAACCAACAAATTTGAGAGATGTTCTTCCCTCAAAAAGGAATTGTCTTCTCCAAACGAAATTTCCGACACCAATTAAATTATTCGTTTTGCAGAGGAATCTGGGGAAGTAGGTGAGTTTCTTTGTTTTATAATAGACTATAGATCTCCGAAATTTATTTCAGTTTATGAAGAAATTCATCCCATTTATTATTAACTTTAAAGTCTAATCGGTTTTTTTAGGCAAGGTTTCATGCTTTTGTATATAGATAAAATAAAAATTATAAATTTTATCAACAAAATAAAGTTAGGGTTTTTCTATCCTTACAATATTGCATAGGTTAAGACCACTAAAAATAATAAGTTTTTATTGAATGCAACAATTATTTATTATAAAAATTACTATATATTTTTAATTTTGGAACTTATGCAAGTTTGCACATGATAGAAAAATCTATAAAGTTATAATAACTTTTGTGAAGAAAGTGGTTGATTACTTCAATAAAGAAGTCGAGACATTACTGAATTTAATAACATTATGAATGTATGTAAACATTTGTGTAATGTTTGTTTTTAAAGCTTTCATGTTGAGTAAAGGTAGCCCATTATTGACTTGTACAAGTATTTGCACTTTAAATGTCAATATGCTATGAGATTTTTCCAATATAAAATTATAACAGCTTCCATTCAGCACCAAATATATATACAAATTAATATTGCTAGGATCTTTGAATTAGATGCAAAAACATCGGGACAACATTTCTTGTATACGGATTTGGATCCTCTTCAACCATTCCTCTCATGTTGTTTGTCTTGCTATAATTTAAGCCATTTTTTATTCACCTATTTTCTCTCTCTTTAGTGCTGATTTTTGTTCTTTTATGAACCAATCAACTATTGGATCAGAAAAGGAGAGGAAGCTGCGCAAAAAATGCAGGAGAGGTTCCAGATCTCTTGTATACTGTCTGATCCTTATTATAAGAAGAAAAACCAAAAAAACATCAAAATCAATAGAAGCATTAATTGTTTCACTTTTTGAATGTTTTTACAAATGTATCCACTCATAGAAATTTGTGAAATATTAAATATACTCTCACTAATATAATAAAATAAAGGGTCAAATAAGTAAATAGTCCCACTAAATATATCAATATTTGATTTTAATCCTCATAAAATATTATGTAGGTTTTTGGTCCCTCTAAAATTTTTTATGTATGAAATTAGCCCCGATGTAGAGCAAAAAAAAAAAAAAAAGTCTTTTACATCATAATTAAATACACCTTAAAAGATTTTTTGAATCGTCTTTTCTTATATAGGTTAATTAATTATAATAATGAGGAGGTCATTTTCCCGTCAAAACAAGAATCTGAACTATAGTATTAGTGTACCTTGTACTGATCTGTATCCATTTTTAAGTGGTTGATACAACAAATGTGCAGGCCATGAATAAATAGCGTAACATATTTGTCTTTTGATGAAAATAGTAGAAGTCTTGGCTAAAAAGTAAACCTTTGAAGTACATATACCTTTTGTTTTTGAAAATTTGTTGTATTTCTTCTTACTCGTATTAGGTGTTGTACCAATATCTTTTTTTATTGAGTCTCACACCCGTATCTATGTATCATAGTGTTTAACTTAAGTCTTAACTATCAAATTCTTGTATAAAAAAATCTTAACGCTCTTTGAACAAATTATGAATCTCATCAAACCATAATATAATTCTCTTTTGTCGAATTATTTCAAAAAAGAGAATTCTCCTTTGTTACGTCACCTCAGTGTTGCACAATGGAAGTACTATTTATAAGCTTTCTGTGGACTGTGGAATATGTATATATCCTGTTTGTTCATGGTCTTAGTTTTGACGATAACTTCATACAAGTGATTCGTTGGCTTTATCTGCCTAGTGCAAAGTCTCATTTTATTAAATTGAAATGTTGTTTATTTTTATAGCCCATATAGATATACTAATTTAAATAATATATATCGTTTTTTTAGCGTGGGAAGAGGATTCCGTTGTGGAATGCTCGTCCTTATTGTGTAATGTTCTTTTGCAGGATTCTACTCTTGATAGGTGGCGTTGGATTATTGATCCTAATTAGTGGTTATACCGTTAAGGGGACTTATCAGTACCTCACGATATGTCGGCCATACCTATAGAGACAGGCCTTTTCGATACTGCCTGGTTGAAACATGTTCCGTTAAAGGTGTCTATGTTCGTTTGGAGATTACTTCGCAATCGACTCCCCACCAAAGATAATCTTCTTCGTAGGAGAATATTCCCGCATGACGACACTATTTGTGTGGGTGGGTGTGGCTGCCCGGAGTCCCTGGGTCATCTATTTTTTCATTGCGACTTCTTCGGTAGCTTGTGGCACCTTGTTTATCGGTGGATCGTTATCATTTTCACACCTCCCCAATCCGTCTGAGAACATCTACATCAATTTGGACATTTGGCAGGATTACCGCGGTCAACTCATTCTTTTCTCCAAGTGATCTGGCTGCTGGGTGATAAGTGCTAGGAAGTGTTAAATTCATGATATATTTTAGGCACTTTTGTTACTTGTTTTGCAAGTTATAAGGGAAAAGCCGAGAGATAAGTGATTATTGCCCTTTTTACGCTTTATCTATCTTACTTTACCCATTTGTGCAGGATTCTAACTCAAGACACCAAGAAAAGATGAAAAAACAAAGAAAAGTACAAAATAGGCAGGGGCACCACTTTGCTCGCCTCCAACTCGCAGTGGCGAGCAGCAAAGGTTAGCAAGAGACAGGAAGGCTTATGTACTCGCCATCAACTCGCAACGGCGAACGAGCAACTCGCCATGGCGAGTGCATGTACTCGCGAGGCGAGTTAGGGCGGCCTAAACTCCTCACAGATGACGTGGCACAAACCCAATCGTGAAGGAACTTCACTTGCCATAGCGAATGAAGGAGCTCGCGAGGCGAGTTGAAGCAGATCAGAAGTTCTATAAATAGCCCTTAATCATTTCAATCGAGAGATAGTTTTTTATCTTAGTTTTTCTCAAATTTTTCACTTGTACTACTTTTAGAGAGAGATAGGGCTTGTTCTTCATAGAGTGAGAGTGATAGAAAGTGGATTCTTTCTCATTTTGTTGAGAGATCACAAGTTTGTAATGAATCCTTCTCTTTCAATTCATTCTTGCAAGGCTTCCATGACAATGAGTAGCTAAATCTCCTTTGTTGGGATTAGAGGTACTTGATCTTAGCTTAACATGTAATCTTTTGATGTAGAAATATATGGTTCTAGCATTTGATTTGATATTGATGTTATTCTTGCACTTTAATGCTTATGTTTGATTTAATTGTGATTGAGAAAATACTTTTGAATCTAGGTTTAGAATAATCATCTATCAAAACATAAGTTCTAGACATGGAATTGATGTTTTGATAATCACATTTTGTATCCAAACTTAAAGTTTTCTTATCATTCGATAGATTGAGAAATCATCGATTAAATGATAAGACCGACTTTTGAATCATTCAATACTTTGAGACATCAACGATTGAATGATACAATTGATTTCACAATATTGTTTGGACACGAATGGTGTTGTCGAGGGATACGTGATAATATCAAAGAAAAGCTAGAATCCATGTATGGTCATTAGGTTACGTGTGACGCTTGATTAAGGAACTCTAATCCTAACAAGTTTTTACGCCCTATTACTCTTGCAACTTAGTTTCTAAAACAAACAACAAATTATCTTTAACTTAGAATGATATTTGGTGTCGAACGGTCCGTGATATCGCACTAGTCTCTGAGGAGACGATATAAATACTTACTATTGTTTGATGCAAAAATACCACATCACTGGGTTGTCTGAAAGGAAAGAAATAGCAAGTATATTAACAAACACAAGAAACCAATCATAGGCTCGTAGCATATCAACATAAATATAAGTAATATTGACGATTAAGAGAGTGATGATTAGTCAATTACATATATAATATATCCCAAAAAGAGCACCATCAATGATATACTATATCCAAAATGAACATTATTAGTGTTATAGTAATATAATGTTTATTTCTTACTTTTTAAAGAAAAAAACAGAAATCAAAAAAATTAAGGCTCTATATATTTCCCTAAAAAAAAATTACGGCTCTTTGCAATCTCTTCAGAGTGATTTTATTTTTAATGTTTTTAATGACAAATATTAATATGTTTATTGCATTCATAGAAACGAGAATTTAAAATGCATTGTAATTTCATCTTAATCAAAGATATTTAGTTACACGTTGTGGAAAATATGCAAATACAGAAATTGAAATTTCTTGATACTTCAATTTCTTGTCCCAAGGTCAAATCCTCAATTTATGACACACCTTCTCAATAATGCACTTAAATATTGTGCAAAATTAAACACCATCGGTTGACAAAAGTGTCCTCCATCGTCAGGCGATCTCAGTCACTTCGTTAGGCAATGCGAGACGATACGTAGCTTCAATATTTTGAAAACTCCTTCCTCAGAAAATATATGACCCTCATGTTGGGCCATGAGATGAAATCTTATTGGATGGGATCGATAATTGGGTTAAGAGCAACCATTCTAATGCACACGACTACCCAAGTCGTAGTACGTGCTCCCTCCGATCACTATTATAAACAAAAATTCACTTTTTAGATTCATTTAATAAATAATGCATGGTAAAGAAAAACTCAAACGAACTCCATATTTATATCAAGTGTCTACTACTTTTTTCTTTCCACCATCCATCGTGGGACTTGGGTGAATACTTGTTTAACACAACATCCTATTAGGCGATGCATCAGATAGTCCCACTGGTGCAATGCAACTTCCCACTAAGCAGCCACTTGCTTCGCTAAGTAAATAACAAAACAAAACTACAATAAAGGGTTTGATTAATCATAAAAGTAAAAGCATAATTCCTACTTCAAAATGTTAGATTTCATAGACCGATTAACTCCTAAAATATACTAATTAATGACCTCAGATAACAAATATAAATATAGAGTAATGTAATCGATATAAGTTAACATTGGCTTCTCCATTAATTAGCTAAAAGCGACAAGTTAAACATTTCAATATGTTTACTCTCACCCCCATATGTTTTACTGGCACCCCACCAGGTTAGAGTCATCTCTATTTTTAAAACAAAATGGAGGGTTCCGTTTGAAAATAGATAATCCTAAAAGCTTTCTTTTACACGAAGTTGGGATTTTTATTCAAATGTTTGTTAAGGTAAATAAAACATTGTTTTTGCAGTCAAAAGCAGAGAAGTTAGTTGTCCGATCAAAAGGTGTAAATTTTATTAATACATAAGTTGCATAAAGAATCTCTAAGTACATGAAGAGTAGTTTCATTCTCCATCCTATAGGGGCCCAAACCCCACATAATGTGAAGAATTTTCAAAATATGTGAAGAACCTTGTGATGTTGAAAGGACTTGTTTGGTCTAGTGGTTTGATAGTTGTTCGGTCATGGGGTCGATTTTGTTCAGCCACAAATTATGTTTAAATTTTTATTTGCAAAATGCATTATATTTCAAAACATTAATCGACACCGGTTGGTTTCGAACAAGCAACCTTTCAACAAAGGGTTACAAAGTGCTTATTTATATATGTAGTGTTCGGATCTAGAAACTATTTCCGTATGTTTTTCCCTTTGCTGAGTGGCATGAGTTTCTCTATAAATTGAGTCTACAAGCAGTAATAGAGAAAGAATTTATGATTTTCATGTGGCAAAATTCTATCAAAATTATTTCTAAGTCATTTTTTATTTTCTCTAGTGCATAGTAAATTGGTGAACTTTTTTATAAACTATCATTGATCAATACATTTGATATAATTGTGTAATTCATGCTAAGGATTCCAATATATCGTAAAAGAGATTTGCAAAATTTTCAATTTACATCCGGTTTGCATAAATTGATTGGGGTGAACAGAGTCTAAAGTTTAGTTTGTCGTCCACACACATTTCAGAGTTCATGTGAAACCACCATTTTCGTCTTAATCTTCTCTTTAGTAAGTTTTGCAGTGATTTTCTAACACATACTACGACGATAATTATTTAAAATACTATCATGAACTATCAGTCCAAATGAAGGATTTATATCATGGGGATCCTTCCGGTTCCAATTTTTTTTTCCTATAATCATATCATTTACGGTTTTTACATATATTAAGACAAACATGTAGTGTATTTAAAGGATTGTTTATGCATAATTGCATCTAAAATACTCTTTTGTATATGAATAAAATTAGTACTTACTTCTCATATTCAACAATTGATTAGAGGTTTAAGCCTATGAAATAAATATACCGCGTAGCTCAACTTCAAGAACAAAACATAGAGGAATTTTTTTCTCAATATGTTAGTAAAAGAAGGACATTCAAAATATATAATTATAAAAAAAATGGGGATACAGAGCCCCTCGCACAACAGTCACCATTATATCTATATACTACTAATATAGTTTTGGGCAAGTTGGATTTTTGTATATAAAGATAAAGTCTTCACCATAACATATTATATCAACTTTCTTAATTAAATGACCTACTAACTAAAATCACCCCAGACAAATCATCTCTTTCTTAATAAAAAGGTCCGGCTGCAAAGTGACCTAATAAAATGATATATGAGGGAAACACGGTATTGGACACTACCTAATTGTGCGGTAACAAAAATAGAATTTTATAAAATTATTTTAGCTTAAAGTAAGTTGAATGTAAAGTAAATAATTGATAGATGTTTAAATGCTTAGACATTTTCATAGCATAGTTAAAAGTCTCTTGATATTTAATGAGTTTAATAGATTAAATTGTATATGCTTAAGTGTCCTAATTTTTCTTCCGTTAATCGATTAAACAAAAGTAATCACACTTTCGTGTGTAGACAATCGTAAATAAAACTTAATATGGGAAGGAGAAAGTATATTTTACTATGTATTATTTTTAGTTGCTATTGTGAAAAAACCAATAATTTTTTTCTTTTACAAATCAAAATGAGATATATTAAACCAAGATGCTACCCTTCCGTCACAACGTGTGTCAAAGGAGATAGTAAATAATTACATCAGTGTCTCAAACAGTAAGAAAGCATTAGCCAACACTCAAACATAACAAAGGGTGCTGATACCAATCATGGAATTTAAAATGATAAACAACAAATTGCGCTTTATACCACCAAAAGGAAAGAAGCTTGATATTTTTCAAGAGCTGGTAAAGTGTGCTCTCTTTTGATCGGAAAGTTCTAGCATTCTTTTCCTTCCAAATTACTCATGAACTTGCAAACCATATGAGATACATAAAAGAACACCGCGATTTTGCAAGACCTGAAGAGTACCAAATTGGATAAAATGGTTAACAATGGTTAAGGGGTCTGCTGAATGAACACCCAACCATCGCCGAACAAGTTGTCAAACCTGCCCGAAAATACAAGACAAGAAAAGATGAGCATCCGTCTCAATCTCCGCACAACCTGTAATACACAGCTGATCATCAAACTGAATTATTCCACGAAGAAATAAATTAGCCTTCATAGGCAATCTATTCTGAAAATGGCGCCAACCGAAAATAGATGCCTTTGAAGGAACATTTTTCCTCCAAATAAGAGCCGCAGGTACCACTGGAGTATTATGAACTAGAACCATCCCACTTGTAAGCGCGCAATAAGCCCCTTTAACAGTGTAACCAAGTGAAGGATCAGGGATCCAAGACCAGGCATCATCAACATTAAAAAAAAAAAAAACAAATAAATTTTGATACTTCTGACCGAATAATTAATCTTTTTTTGTAATAGTAAAAAAAATGTCAAGTAGCTTAGTGACCAAAATTTCAAGTAGTTTAGTGACCAAAATTTTACCCGTTAAGATGAATAATTGAGAAATCTTGGTTCAAATTAAACATCAACCCCTACATATTATAATGTTCTCACTAACTGAGTTGTGATCACGGAGAACTATTTATTGACTTATTATACATGTTTTTCTCTCTTCAATAATTAACCTCTATATTAATATTACATTGAACTTTGAAAAACACAAACTAAATATATACACAATTATTCTATTGAAACGAATATTAAAAATGAAAGAAAGGAATAACATTAAAAAGAAAATAAGAACTCAATTATTGAAAATTTCGCTATTGAAAGCCAATTCAAAGCCTCAAACCGTTAGCATGTCAAGTGTGAGTAAAAATCACATATATTATTATATAAAAAAAGTGGATGTTTAACACTAAATAAGTGATATAAATCATGACTCATGCATAATGCATTAGGATTTTGGGTGAATATGTAATATTCAATTTCACTTTTATTTAAAAAAGGTATGGCTAAATTTACTCATGTGATTGTTATAAGCTTAGTGTGATGATTCCCATGTTCTCCTCAAGACACAACACAAGCTTGGAGACATGGCTTGGTCTCCTCCACAGAATTGACCCAAAATCTATTAGGGAGATCACCATTTGTCTATTCATGTCTTGGTGTGAGTTGAAATGTTAAGAAAGGTCAAGTTTGCACATAACCTAACTCTTTTTTATATATCTCTGATGGAAAACACTAATTCATTTTTGTTAGTAGGAAAGTTATTTGTAAAAAACACATGAAGGATTTTTTACAGAAAATTTACAAGTTAAAAAAAAAATCATGATTTACAATTTTGGTATTTTTTTTTTATAATAAATAGTATATTTGATGAAGCATCATAACCGGCCAAGTAATCTTAAAAACTAAATGAAATTTAATGTAAATTTTGATATATAAAACATTTTTTATAAATTTTAAAAAGAAAATTATTGATAGGTCTAAATCGAAGGCTTTAATGGTCTTACCTTTAAACCGACCGTGACATCATCATAAATTACGTTTATTAAAGTGTGACAATGGTTTTTCTTCCTTAATATAATACTCTCATGAACCAAAATAGAAGCCAAAGTTAAAAAATCATCCAAATAGACAGGCAAAAGAAATGATATAATAATGAAAATAATAAAAAAGAAACCAAGTTGGGCAATTGGAATGGTGTTGGGATATGGGGAAATTAAAATAAAACAATGGGTCCACGTGACAAAGACAAGTGTTCAGGTACGTGCCCAGGTTCATGCATGGTTTCAACTTCAACGTTAATTGGCCCATAACATGAATTGAACTTAACAATTCAAATTTCTTAAACCACTAAAAACTTTTCCTCTTTGCAAATGTACCTACAAATTCTATATTCATACGTCTTCCAAATATTCACCTTTTTTCTTTTGCTTACTAATTTTGATTATCTATAAAAGAAAACAAATTAATATCTTGTTATAGTAGTAAGTTGTTAAACGTTCTCTCTCTCTCTCTCTCGGTGCGTGCCAAACGTTGAAATAAACTTTCATTATTCTGTCACCTTTTGTGAACCAAACTTTAATACTAAACTTTTTTATGTTCAATGAACTTGATTTAATTATGTATATTTTTGATAGACCAATAAACTTTATTTAAGGAAACAATAATGACTCATATCGCATATATAACATTGTCAAAGTAAGAAACGATAAAATCATCATAGATCATCTGAAAACTATTTGGTTTCATTCAAAATTCAATATTCTTTTTCAAGACTTGAAAACCAAGAAATAGGAAGGATGGTGATAGATGCAATATTTATACTATTATTCTCATTAATAAATGTACAAAATATCAAACAAGATAAAATTAATTATATTTTCTAATTTTAATTTTTCTTTTCCATTCTTCTGATTATATTAGATTTGAAAACTACATACACAACAATAACTTGAACACGTTGAAAGAAAGAAAGAAACTAATCTGTGTAACATTTTTTCTTCTTATGTATGACATCTCTACGTGGAAAATTGGTAGCAAGGTAGAGCCAAAGAGAACTGTGTTCTATAAATTTCTACCAAGAACAAGAATGTGACTTCAAATAACTTTAATTAATTACTAGATGCTGTAGTGATTTTTTTAACTTGCACCATCCATTTTTCAAAGATTTCCCTGCATCAGAATTCTTCTGAGTTCACTAGCAATTCCTTGCATCAAAACCGGTTTTCGGATTACTCCATTAACACCAATCTGCATACACTTTTCCCACAAATCTTCTTCTGCACTTGCAGTCAAGGCAACAATTATAGGCCTATTTCCGCTTTTAAACTTCCGAATCCTTGCGGCGACTTCGAATCCATCTATATCAGGCATTTGGAGATCCAAAAGAATGACTTGAATGGAAGATCCGACAGGTCCAATGACAGTAAGGCATTCGAATCCTGTAGAAGCGGAAGTCACGGAACAACCTAGTTTCTGAAGCAGTTTTTGTGTCACTGCTCTATTTACATCGTCGTTGTCAACCAACAGAACTTGCAGACCTCTCAACAATGAATTTGAGTAGTTGCGTTCTGAAGATTCTCCGGGTTCAGAGATGGCTATTGCAATGGAAGGCCGTAATTGAAACCGAAGAAGAAGTGTCATGCTTTGAGGAATACCGTGAGTATATGGTACCAACCATAAGTTTCCTTGCATCAACTGCAATTAATATAGTAAACAGAAATTAAGTAATCAAATCAAGGTAAGAAAGAAATTAACTCACAGAATACAAGGATTGCAAAATAACAGTACAACACATAGCTTGGCTCCTAAGCAAAATTAAAAACTACAGCTAAAATATTTAATACACTAACAAATATACCTAACGCACATTACTTCTAAGATCCTAGAGATACAACACCTATAACATTCCAATTCCAGATTTGCTCATATGATGGGAAAATAGGATTCTAACTAACATCACAAGTCAGTAAAACACATCTCGTCAATTGAAGCTTAATACGGCTTTTGAAACATAATCCACAGTATTCAAGGAAAACACACAAGTAAAAATAATGCAAGTTCTGATCAAAAGAACCAAATTCAGCTATTTATGTCACAAACAATGAAAAGGTTTTGACAGATGTCTATCTAAATTCAGTTTTGCAAGATGTATATAGGACATGACTCAAGAATCAAATGAAATCAATGATATGATGCAGTTATTATCTATGAACACATATAACAAACAATGTAACTCACCTGGACTATCCTCTTGCAAATACTAAAGCTCAATCTGCCCTCATATCTATCGCTGGTATATGTCCGACCCCCAGGACCTGAGGACACTGAGCTCCCAACTTCAGAATCACTACCGTTGATCCCTATCTCAAATCTAATATTTACATCACCGCTAGATGAGCTTGGTCTCCAGGTTGCCCATCCTTTTTCATTCCTCCCTTGACTTCCAGCATCTGCCGAAACCCGAAATACTAGGATCCCCCCTTCCCCATGGTTACAATCCAGTAGATTCCCAACCATATGCAAAATCACCTGAAAAACCCTCCTCTCATCACCCATAACATGGTTTGGTAAAGACTTATCAACCTCAACCATAAAACCCAAGCCCTTATAAACACACATGCATTTGGCAAGGCACGCTGCTTCTTTTATCATGGAATGTAACCCAAAAGACCTTATCTCCAAAGGAAATCTTCCATCATCCTTTGCAGAGCTGTCCATGGCATCATTTATCAAGTTTGATAGGACATTGCTCGTCTTTAACATTGCATCCACAATAAGCTTCTGTTCATTCTTTAAATTATCGTCTTGTATCATTGAAAGCAATCCCAAAATCGAGTGCATAGGCCTCCTCATACCATCACTCATGACTTTCTGAAATGAGTTTCTTGCCTGGCTTGCCATCATAGCATTCCTTCTCGCCAGTTGCAAAGCTCGATTGCGTTCTTCCAACTTCTCTCTCATGAGTTGAGACTCTTCAAGAATTGCAGCATGTGATAGAGCCACGGCGACCTGATCAGCAACCACCTTAATTATCTCCAGCTCCTGATTGCTCCAAGATCTAGGTTCTTCGGCCGGAAGAATCAAGACCAATATTGCATAACAAGCCTGAGTTAGCTCAGGTGTTCCTCCTTTAAAATTACAAACACGTAACATTGGCATTCGAATTGCAGCAACCGGACCTGCGTCACCAGAAACACCAACACTGGAAACAGCAAGCGCTGATTCAGAGCTAAGTATATTCACTCCATTGCTTCCCTTAATTTTTACAACATCTGGATCAGTAATCGGTATAGAAATATCCAAGTTCCTTGCGTTCAATTCATGAGTGAGATTCATCACTGTCTTTTCTTCATTTGGCATCCACACAGCACAATTTTGCAAACCTAATGTTTTCGAAAGCTCCACCAAAGTAGTATACAGAATAGTATGTCTATCGAGGGATTTCCGAATCTCTTGAGTAAGCATTCTTACATGCATTGCAGCCTCCTTTTGCTTCATAATAAGACCAACCTCCCGTCCAAGATCCCATGTCTTTTTCTTGAGCATGAATTCCCTGACCTTCACTTTGAGAAGCAAAGGAATCAAAGTGACAAGTGTTATCGCAGTTGCACAAGACACCAAGGCGGTGAGAATCTTAAAGATGGTAAGTGCCACCATAAGCTGAAAAGTGTGAGGACCATAAGTCCAACCATTCAAAAAATGTGTCAATCCACATAGTACTATAAAAGCAATGAACTGAACAAGGACCCATTTGAAAGGGACGTTCGAGCAACTGACAAAATAAAGCAGCTCAAGAGGGATTGAGAAGTAGGCCACAGCAATCAAGAAATCACCAACTCTTTGACACTCCAAAATACTCTCAATAGTCCAGAAACTGGTCTCATCATCACAATTACATCTAGGAAATTCATTATCTGTTGTTGCAGATACACACAAGAGGATAGAGGCAATCAACAGCACAGATACTATTGCTTTTACCATTGATCCAATATGCTGTTGATTCTTCAATCCATCTTAAATTATTGGACCATAGTCATTCCCCAAGATAACTTAAGTTACAAAACAAGAAAAGTCTTAATCAATTTCAACCAGTCTGGCCCTGTCAACAGTTCAAAAACAAAATTCAAAACTCAGTAAGATCCAAATCAAACAAAAAATAATATGAAATCCTAAACAAAACTTAACCATATTTTTTCACAAATTAAATGACCTAAACTATTCCAATCTTATAATTTAAGTTTAACCTAGTTTCAGTCAACATAGACCTAAGGTATAGACTGGAATAAATCAATGAATAAGACAGTACCAACCGATACAGAGGATATAACCACCATCAACACATATACCATAGAATAAAAAATAAAAAAACATGAAAATCCAAGATATACTAAACCTGATGAAAGCCAAATCCAAAAAATAATATTAAAAAAACCAAAGTCCAACAATTTCTAAGTTTAATACTCCCTTAATCCCCCACCTAAAAAAAATTAAACAATAAACAATAAATCAAGTAATGCAGACCAAAAAAGAAATAGTACCTGAAAAAAATAAAGCAACAAGATATTCCACCTTGATCAGATCTTAACAAAGCTTTGTCAGGAATGCATTATCAACAATACATTGAACAAATCTTCAGCACTTTCTTTAGCATCAAATCAAAATAGCCCAGTAACAAAGTTCATTACTTTATGATGAATAAATTTGAACAAAGTGCACCCACCTTCTTGTCATTGGAAAAGAGACACTAATTCAAAACAAAATAATTAAAAAAATAATTTCTACTGTGCTAGAGATTCTGCGGCACGAAACCGGGTGCGACCCTTTATTGAAAATGGCTTCATAAGCTAGAATTTCATAGCAGAAAATGAGAAAAAGTAAAATAAAAAAAAGTTGTTAAGAAAGAACAAGGTGAAGAGAAAATGAAAGTGTTGTGGTTTTGAGAATGTTAAGGTTTGGAGAAATTAGAGTTTGTGTTGTGTTTTTTTGATATGGCAAAGGAAAAAAATAAAATAAAACCACGTATAAGAAGAAAAGAAGAGAGAGAAAGCGCCGTTGTTTTAGTTTTGAGAGAGAAAGAAGGTGAGTTGTATTTAGAAGAGAAGAAGGACAGAAAGTGGGACCCACTTTCTTACATGAAGAGAACTTGGACGCCCTTGTGTTTTTTGTTTTAAATATTCCTTCCATATTTTATTCATCTCTCTTTCCTTTTCAGTTTCCCCTCTCTCTCTCTCTCTTCTTTGGGTATATGCGTTTTATCAATTCATTAATAATTAATAAGGTTTTTTAATTCATATTTAAAGAGTGTCCCGTGACACTCTTTAAATGTTTTAAATTAAGTAATTAATCTTTAAAAATGTTAAAGTGTTCAATTCCTAATACATTTTATTACACAAATTTTTATAAAAAGTTACTATTTAAAATATTTAATCAATGCCCGAGGGACACTAGTTAACGTTTTCCTAATTAATAATGTTAAGTCTCTCAAATAATACTTAGGTGATATTGTGATTCGTGATATTTGTGACATTGACCAATCACAATATCACAAGTGGACAAAAAACAAAAACACCTTGTGAAAGAGAGAGAAGAAAACCACTGGC